>NC_139607.1:90737176-92086377 GCF_964270895.1 Podarcis filfolensis | reverse complement strand
GACTACAGTGGGGCAATTTGAGATATAAGTGCAGTTATTAAATGAGTTTTTCCAATAAACAAAACTGAACAACTTATTCTTCGAGAGTTGGCAAACTGCAGAAAGAGATTCCCTCCCATTCCCTCTTCTGGAATGTTGCTAATAAGTTTTTTATATGAAATAGATGTTTATTTGTTTTTAATTTAATGCAAGAAATCATTGGGGGATTTCATTTTGTTAATATTGTCCAGGAGCAGGGAATTTTTCCAACATTGTCTTACAGAAGCACCACACCATTTCCCACCTAAGATTTTCCCAGTCAGCACTGTTTTGCATCCTCCACAATGCCCCAGGCATAGCGTCATTTCTGGAGCATCGTGAGGGGTAATTTTAAAAATAAAATAAAAAATGGTTTCCACATTCCACAAAGCAGCTCTCAGCTTTTGAAAAGAACAAGAAAGAAGAAATCACCAGAATTTGCCTCCCTAAAATGTCCTATGAGTAATTTCAGCTCGGCTCTAGTTAAGACACTTCAACCACTCCCTCCCAGGGAGGCTGTTTAACACCCTCTTCTCCAGTTTGAACAGGATTTCTTCTTTCTTAAGCACTTGATGTGCACACCCATGGAGGCAAAATGCAGGAGGAGGGCAGTGAGCAGCTGAGATGGTTGAAGGAAGGCCACCACCTCTGCCTCTTGAGGGTGGGGTCTTAAAGAGCCATTTTGCCCATGCCTTGTCTTGCTTGGGAGTGAGTCAGTAGGAGGAGCCAATGTTGCGGCCCCACCCCACAAAAAACCCACCTTGCACAGATGGCATATATATTGATAGTCATGTTCATAATGAGCAGACAAGGAACATAGGAAGCTGCCTTATACAGAGTCATATCATTGATCCATCCCACTGTATTTTTGACAGTGCCTGGTAGTGGCTCTCCAGGGTTTTTCAAGACAGGGAACATTTCCCATCCCTCCCCAGAGATACTGGGGATTGAACCTGGGACTTCTACATGCAAGGCAGATGCTCTCCCACTGAGTTATGACCCCTCCCTCAATAAAGGAAGCTAGCTTATACTGACAGCATCTTAAAAAGCAGAGACATCACCTTGCCAACAAAGGCCCGTATAGTTAAAGCTATGGTTTTCCCAGTAGTGATGTATGGAAGTGAGAGCTGGACCATAAAGAAGGCTGATCACCGAAGAATTGATGCTTTTGAATTATGGTGCTGGAGGAGACTCTGAGAGTCCTATGGACTGCAAGAAGATCAAAGCTCTCCATTCTTAAGGAAATCAGCCCTGAGTGCTCACTGGAAGGACAGATCGTGAAGCTGAGGCTCCAATACTTTGGCCACCTCATGAGAAGAGAAGACTCCTGGAAAAGAACCCTGATGTTGGGAAAGATGAAGGGCACAAGGAGAAGGGGACGAAAGAGGATGAGATGGTTGGACAGTGTTCTCGAAGCTACCAGCATGAGTTTGACCAAACTGTGGGAGGCAGTGGAAGACAGGAGTGCCTGGCGTGCTCTGGTCCATGGGGTCACGAAGAGTTGGACACGACTAAACAACCACCTTATACTGAGTCAGACCATTAGTCATCTAACTCCATATGATCAACACTGCTTGGCAGTGGCTTGCCATAGTTTCACAGAATCAGAATCACAGGTTTGTAGAATTTCAAGGGACCACAACAGTCATCTAGTCCAACCCCATGAAATTCAGGAATCTTTCACCCAACCTGGGGCTTGAGCTCACAGCGCTGAGATTAAGAGTCTCGTGCTGAGCTATCCCTCATGGGACACTCCCAGCTCTAGCTGGAGATGCCAATAATTTGGACCTGGGCCTTTCTGCATGCAAAGCACTGAGTTACGTTCTACCACTAGGGAAATAAATCTCCTAGTGAAGCCACTACTGCAGTATAATCTTCTCATTGTAGTTGGATAGGGGTGGGGTTGGAATGGAGGGCTCATTTCTCCGGAATGAACAATGCATGATTAGAAATACTTCTTAGACGGCAGATATTGCAGATGCACAGCGAGTGGCAGCGGCAGCTTTGAGAAAGTACTTCCACTCCTATTCAGAAGATAATGAGCCTCACTAATAAAGCACACACTCTATGCAAAATGACGGAATTTTTCTTTTTTATTGACAAAGGAATTTCAGTTCAGCAGAGTGACTCATGATCTGCTATGCACTAACGCTAGAGGAGCAGGTAGAGTTAAGAGCTGAGGTATGGCATTCATTTCCTCCTCCCCAATCTTCCCGTCTAACCACAGCTGCCCCAAACAGTAATTTTGTCACTGTGCAGTGAATGCTAATCGTCACTGTCCATCTCAAGAGCTGAAGTTCAGGCTCAGCTACATTTGGCTCGAGTTCCAGATATTGGAAGACCTCTTTGCTTTAAAGGCACAGGACCGTTCCATGCATTACATGCAGCAAACCCAGGGTTGCCTCCAAGTGTACATTCCACAGGGAGCCCCAGCAATATCCCAGATTCCTGATACAAATACCTGATACACAACTGCAAGAGGCTGTGCTTCACATATCACCTAAATCTGGAGTGCACTATTTGGTATGAAGGCCGGCAATATCAACCTTGCCATGTGGGAAGCCCTTGCAGATGACCGCAGTGGCTGGAGACAGGCAGTCAGGTCATGTACAGGAGCATAGCTGTCAACGTTTTCCTCTTTTAAAGGGAAATTCCCTTATTCCGAATAGGATTCCTCGCAAGAAAAGGGAAAAGTTGACAGCTATGTACAGGAGTGACTAGAGGAGAAATAACCACTTGGCGGAACACAGAGGGAAGAAACACCATGGTACGGCCTAGGACCCTCGTACCTACAGGACCGCCTCTCCTGGTATGTCCCACAGAGGAATTTATGGTCTTCAAACAAAAACATCCTGAAGGTCCCAGGCCACAGAGAGGTTAGGCTGGCCTCAACTAGAGCCATGGCTTTTTCGGCTGTGGCTCCAATCTGGTGGAACGCTCTGTCACAAGAGACTAGGGCCCTGCGGGACTTGACATCTTTCCGCAGGGCCTGCAAGACAGAGCTGTTCCACCAGGCCTTTGGTCCGGGCACAGCCTGACTCCCTCCTTTGGCAATCTTCACAGAACTTTAGCTTAATGGTTGTCATCAATTTGAGTTGAATTAATTTTAGAATGTTGTATTATTTTATTGTTGTTAGCCGCCCTGAGCCCGGCTTCGGCTGAGGAGGGCGGGATATAAATAAAATTTATTATTTATTATTATTATACAACTGCAGAGGGACAACCAGATTCCCCAGATCATGAACCCCACCCCACCCCAAAGAAATCTGCTCCTTGGAAGGCTATAGAGCCCCTCTGGAGCAGATGGTGAGTGTAGAGGGAGAGAAGAGAAACCCAAAGTCCCATCGTACAAGCAGATTTTTATTATGCAAGTGAGCAGTCATTGCTGGATGTCATCCATAATTTCACAGTTTGCACATTTGTGTCAGTGAAACACAAAGAAGGAAACAGGCAGGTAGGTGTCAGTGAAACAGGTTGGTAAGAACCAGTATTGGGGACAGATTCAGCAGACACCAGAAAGCTATACACCAAGGGAGGGAGAACACAGTACTTTACACTCAGGTGCAAAGAATTAATAAGAAATGGCAGGCAGAGAGGAAGATGTCAGCAGGACCAGGGTGTGATGGCAGATTCCTGCCCCTCCTTCCCATTTGCAAGCAGCCAGGAGAGGAAGGCATCAATGTCCTTCCCGCTTTGCCTTTCCGGATCTGAGAAAAGACCAAAAGGTTTGAAAGAGGGCTCTACTTACTCCTTCCTCCTGGTCAAAGCAGTTGCTCTCTGTTCTCTGAGCTCTGGAGAATGCAAAGTACTCAAATCCTTCAGAGGAGTTTTCAAAGATGCTGCTCTGCATAGCAGGTGGGCAAGGGCAGCGACAAAACCTTGCACAGAACACAGGTCCCCTTCAGGTACAACTGAGGGAGGAGGAGGAGAGCCTCACTTTTCGTTTAAGAAGAGAATGCAGACGAAGAAAAAGAGCCCTTTTCGGTGTCTGCCACCTGTTAATCCAAGCCCCAGAAAAGCCGCTCGCAAACTACTCAAAGCAGGTTCGTGTTGATGCAGGAAAACCGGTTGCAACACATACCTCCCCAAAGGCCTAGTCCAAATTAGGAGTGTTGCAAGCAACTTTCATCTCGCTCTCCCTCGCTCTCTCTTAGTACTAGACACACACATGCACACTAACAAATTAAAGAGTCACAACAAGCCTGCCAGCCAAAGTTCCGCCCCTTTTTATTTTTCAAAAATAAGTTGGGAAGAGACATAATCACTCTGAAGCAAGAGGATTCTCCACCTTTCGAGAAGGTGGAGAAGGGAACTGAGAAAACTCACTTTGCAACCTCTTGTCGAAACATGCAAAAAACCAAAACAAAGCCACACCCTTCATTAGTGCATTTGTCAAAGCAAAACATGCCAAATTACAGCGTGCGGCAAGGAATGGGCACTTTGGGTCTCAGCAGCGAGGACGACCACACATTGTTACAAACTACAGAGGAAGGAGGTCTTTATGGACTTCCAACTGGTTTAAATTAGGGTGGAACATCTAGCAAAGGGGCAGGGGAGGGAAAAATCAGTTTCAGGAAGAATAATATGGAAACAGCGAAATAGCTTGTGCAAGGAAGAGGGGCAGCGCTTCTTTGTTGCTGCAAGTGGAACCAGGGAAGGAGACATAAGAAGATAAAAATGAACACATGATGATACCCAGCTCCACCTCTCTTTTAAATGGGAACCAGTGAGGGCAGTGAAGGTCCTGTGTGAGTGTCTGGAGATGGTTGGAGGATGGATGGCAGCTAACGGATTGAGGTTGAATCCTGACAGGATAGAAGTACTGTTCTTGGGGGACAGGGGGCGGGCTGGTGTGGAGGACTCCCTGGTCCTGAATGGGGTAACTGTGCCCCTGAAGGACCAGGTGTGCAGCCTGGGAGTCATCTTGGACTCACAGCTGTCAATGGAGGCGCAGGTCAATTCTGTGTCCAGGGCAGCTGTCTACCAGCTCCATCTGGTACACAGGTTGAGAACCTACCTGCCTGCAGTCTGTCTCACCAGAGTGGTGCATGCTCTAGTTATCTCTCGCTTGGACTACTGCAATGCGCTCTATGTGGGGCTACCTTTGAAGGTGACCCGGAAACTACAACTAATTCAGAATGCAGCAGCTAGACTGGTGACTGGCAGTTGCCACCGGGACCATTATAACACCGGTCTTGAAAGACCTACACTGGCTCCCAGTACGTTTCCGAGCACAATTCAAAGTGTTGGTGCTGACCTGTAAAGCCCTAAATGGCCTCGGCCCAGTATACCTGAAGGAGCGCCTCCACCCCCTCAACACTGAGGTCCAGCACCGAGGGCCTTCTGGTGGTTCCCACACTGCAAGAAGTGAGGTTACAGGGAACCAGGCAGAGGGCCTTCTCAGTAGTGGTGCCTGCCCTGTGGAACGCCCTCCCTTCAGATGTGAAGGAAATAAGCAGCTATCTTATCTTTAAAAGACATCTGAAGGCAGCCCTATTTAAGGAAGTTTTTAATGTTTAATGCTGTATTGTGTTTTTAACGTTTGATTGGGAGCTGCCCAGAGTGGCTGGGGAAACCCAGATAGATGGACGGGGTATAAATAAATAAATAAATAAATAAATTATTATTATTATTATTATTATTATTATTAACAACATACAAAAAGGTGTTAGATGAGGAAAAATTGCTTGCAAAAATGGATACGTTAGTCAAAACCGCAAACAAAAATGTTTATTAAGAGAAATCCATGCTAATATGCTGATAAATTTTCTTCAGGAATTCACTAAATGCTGCAGAAATGTGGAGAACTGAACTTAAGACTGCGGGGGGGGGGGGGATTTAGAACTGGGAGCACCAAAGTTGGCAGATCCTTCCACCCCTACGGACAACGGGGGTGGAATATGATGCCTGCAATTCCCTACACCACAACATCTTGTTGCTAGCCCAGTGGGTCCCCAATGCCCTGGACCACTTCAAAATTGCTGAGGGTCTTGGAGAAGCACTGTATGGATTCTCTGCCTGTTGTAGCAATTGCAACGTACCGTGCAAGATGCTGTACATTTTTAATGGATTTTTTTATTTCATCTTTTATTTCTTACATATGGCATATTTTTTCCCTACTGCAGTTTGAGTTCCACAGAGTTCAAATGGCAATATGATAAAATGCAATGTAAGAAATAAAAGAAGTTCGAATGCAATTCAGAATCAATAGGAGTATTTGATGTGACTGATGTTCCGTCTCCTGCCACACACCTACAGACGCGCTGCAGACAACCTGAATGAAGCTTGTTAACCACTGTTGGTACTGAATGGGAACTTCTGTGCTAAACTAGACACCACATATACCAGAGGGTGAAAAACTGTGACTTGTCGTTTGAATTGGTGGTGGTGATGGGGACGGGACAGTCTGTTGCGAAGTAAAATGACGAATGCAGTACACAAAGGTACAGAGCCTTCAGGGGCACATGGCAGGAGGAGTATGAGAATTGGGGTCCCTGTTTTCATGTCTGAACTATTTGAGAAGCAACTTTGCATCAAAAGGAGGAAATGGCAGCATTTGGAGCCATTGTATGCAATGGGACTGGATGTGTGACATTTCCTTCCCTGACTAATACAAAACTCAGCAAAGACCTTAATAGCTCCCCCTGCTCCACTCCTTCCAAATGATTACAGGGCTATTTAATCCTCATAATTGCTGTAGCAGAGCGCAGAGCCACTGATGAAACCATCATCTGGGTTAAGCCTCACAATACTGGTTTTGGATTCTGCAGCCTTCTTAAAACTCAGTGCAATTTCCCGGGAGATAGTAATCAACACATTTTGTAGACTGAAAAACAACAACAACAACCAGTGACTCGGGCTTTACTTGTCTTTAACTTTTACAGCTCCTGGCATGATAAATAATATTTCAGAACTAGCTATGGATTCAGCCCTTAAGGAAATCAGCCCTGAGTGCTCACTGGAAGGACAGATCCTGAAGCTGAGGCTCCAATACTTTGGCCACCTCATGAGAAGAGAAGACTCCCTGGAAAAGACCCTGATGTTGGGAAAGATGTTGGCACAAGGAGAAGGGGATGACAGAGGACGAGATGGTTGGACAGTGTTCTGGAAACCACCAGCATGAGTTTGACCAAACTGCGGGAGGCAGTGGAAGACAGGAGTGCCTGGCATGCTCTGGTCCATGGGGTCACGAAGAGTTGGTCACGACCAAACGACAACAACAATAGCTATGGATTTAGCTTCTGCCCTCAGTTCAAATGAGATTGGCTCAATTTAATCTGAGCTAAACCAGTCATCCCAGAAACACAAGAAGATCTGATCTGAACCTTACTGCCACTCAGGGCCGTCTTACCCATAGGTGCTAGGGGTGTGGGGCACCCGGGCAATGGGCTTTCAGGGGCGCCAGGCTGAGAGTTCAGGGCCCAAGAGTTGAGTCCGGGGAAGAGCCTGCCCATCAGTTGGAGCGCCGCTGTGGACTCTTCTGCTGTGGGCAGCTCTGCGCTGTGAGTTTGGGGGTTGACCGAGCCAATGAGATGCTGAGGTGGCCAGCCAGCTCTGCCCTCCTGCACGCCTGGGACTGGGGACCCGGGTCGCCGGGCAGATCTTTGCACCCTAGCGCTGCATATGCTTAAGACAGCCCTGCTGCCACTCATTGCCCTCTAAACCATCCTGGTCCTTCATTCACTGTCAAAGCTGGACCATGAACAACAGACTGTAATAGGGTCAGCATAAAACATTGCTCCTCTTGAGCCACAGTTGCCACCCGACTCTTCCTCTTCCCCACTACTGCTACCCTCTCCTCATTATATCAATTTATGTAATCTGGTGGCAGAAGCGGTAGCTTTTCTGCCTCTCCCCTGCTCCCCACTTTGTTCTAGGAAAGGCCAAGAGGGTCCAGAGTGAGTCATTCTGAGATAGGTGGCCAGGAAAGCACCTAGGAATACTTCTTAAATCCAAGGGGAAAGGTTTAGAGTTGACTTTGCTGCATTGGCTAGAAATGCTGTTTGAACTGAGAAAATAGTAACTTTAAACCTTCTTTCTGAGGTGAGTCAGGAACCATTTAACAAGCAGGCAAGGAGATGTGTAACCTCTTTTGTTCCTTAAGGGAGTATGTTATCATTATGTAAATGTACGCGCAGGAACTGATAAATCGACAGCTGGAGGATAATGGGAAAGGGGAATTTTAAAAAAATCAATAAAAATCAATAATTGTAAATTGAAAAAGAAAGAAAGAAAGGTTGACTTCCTTTGACCACTATACGGTTCCTGTAGGCTCATATCTTCGGTTGTCTGTAATCATTATAAACCTTGTGGAGAGACAAATTTTTACCTGTGGAGTTTTCAGCCTAAACTAAGCCAGTCATAGTTTGTGGAACAGAGCTTCTTCATATAATTTGTAAAGACATCCCATTCTCTCCTGATTTTTTCATTGGGTTCTGTTAATTTCTGTTAATTTCGCCAATTTCTTTCTTCTTCTCCCCCCCTTTAATTTTCTTTTAAATATATTTTCTTTTTACTTTTTTCTTTTCTATTTTTTATTCTTGTCTGCTTTTTGTATTTTTGGGTATATGTTAATTAAGGCAAAAATGTATGATCTGTATAAATGCATGTTTTTTTGTATGTATGTAACATGCACCGGTATATAGCAAATAAAAATAATTAAAAATAATAATAATTGTAAATTGAATATAAGGAATGCAATGTAAATTAGAAATAAATATGTAACATCAAGCAGCAATGGGGGGGAGTTGGGACACATCTAGGATGAAGAGTGGGAAGTCAACTTTTTGGGGAAATTGTATTAAATGATTTAATTTGGCACTGATTTGTTAAAAATTAGGAAAACTAATAAATATGATTGTGGGGGCATTTAACAAGCAGCAGAGCCAAAGGTCAGACCCATAGAACATATGAGGACATAAGAAGAGCCTATTGGATCAGGCCAATGGCCTATCTTGTCCACCATTTTGTTCTCACAGTGGCCAACCAGATTGTGCTGTGCCCAGGGGTAAACCCGAGCAACGCTGTCCAGATCCGGTCCCGAATCCAAGGGTTCCGTGAAGAGTCAGTCCAACAGGGTCAAGGCAGGAAACCAGGCTAGGTCAGGCACAGGGTCACAGGCAGGTTCTAGCAAACAGCAATGTTGCTCCCACAACCTGGGGCGGGGTCTGACAGCCTTTTATCTCTGTCGGGGTAATGGCCGGTCCTGATCCCCCGGTGACTCACCTCCCTGTCTCGCCCGAAGGTGAGCACTCCTCCTGCGAGTTCTCAGGTCTCTCCTTCTCTCAGACCTTAGTCTCTGCATCTTGGGAGATGTCGGTGGGTTACTAGACCCAGAGGCCGCCTCAGCCTCTCCTGACCCAGCTGGTAGTGGAGCAGCTGTAAGTGATGGCCCAGCTGAAGGCAATGAGGTAATCCCCGCATCTGGAGCCAGGGCAGGCTCAGGCCCTTGACTTGGCCCAGCTGGTGCTTGTTGCAGGGGAACCTGTGCAGACTGGGGCTCTTCAGAATCAGGCCCCAGACATCAGTGTGATGGCCTGGGACTCAGGCTCGGACTTGGAACCAGAGGAGTCTCAGTCCGCACTGGATCCTCTGCCTCAGGCGACATCAGAACCGATGTCGCCTGAGGCAGAGGATCCAGTGCGGACTGAGACTCCTCTGGTTCCAAGTCCGAGCCTGAGTCCCAGGCCATCACACTGATGCCTCTGGTAAGCCCATAAGCAGGACCCAAGTACTCTCCCCTCCTGCAGTTTCCAGCAAATGGTATTCAGAAGCATGCTTGAGGCTCTGTCATGGCTAGCAGCCACTGATAAGACTTAACCTCCATGATAATCCTCTTTCAAAGCCATCCAAGTTGGTGGCTGTCATTGCCTCCTGGGGGAGCAAGCTCCATAGTTTAACTATGTGCTAAATGAAAAAGTACTTTCTATTACTCATCATGAATCTTACGAGGAGCAAGTCATGACACTGGAGCATAAAAAAGCAACATGAAGCCTTCTCGAATTCCTTGCCGCCCATAAAGACCTAGTGGCTAGCATGGGTGGGCAGAGTCAATCTGGGGCCTGGAGGAACCTCAGTGAGAAGCTTCCACCTGCAGATTAAAGTTTGTTCTCAATAGATCTCTCTCCCCTGAGCTCCCATCCGCCCAGGTCCAGCCAGTATTCTGAGGAGCACATTAGTGTCTTTCTCCAGATTGGTGCTCCCTGTGAAATGTGACTGGAAGGGGTTCAGGAGGAGAATGAATGAAGAGCCCATGTTCTTGGCCGTACAAGGGCAAAGAGAAAAAGCGGAACGCGTTGCTTCTCTCTCCATCAGATATGGTTATCAGCTTGCAATTAAAAGAAGCAGCATTTGGCCCAGTGTAACGGATGCCTCAAGTGCCTATTTACGAAGCATTTGGATTTATTTTCGTTCCTAGCTCATGCACAGCACTCTGGACATGTTCCAAATATCCCCCTTATGAACTTCAGAAACACTTCCACTGCTGAGTTGGTGCCAGGACCATTACTCTTCTGTTAGCAGCAAAAGAAAACAAAAACAAAAAAAAAATGTGCCCAGAAATCCGAAATGATCTAACTTAATGAGCTCATAAACTTCCTAACATAAAGCAAGCAACATACACAATCTGTTAATGGAGGCTCTAATTTACCGCTGCCTGCAAAACAAGCATGTTGTTTTTTTAATAGGGTGAAGGTCTCCTTTCTTTATTAACTTGCAGCTAAATTATGCACTGAGCAAACAGCATTGCCAGAGATCTGCAAACACACACACACACACACACACACGAGATTTGCATAGCTACCGGCCCTGAGCTGGTAAGCATTTTGGAATAATATATAGACTGCACACAAATCCCCACAAGGTCACATAATGTTCAGTCTGCAGTTGTAAGAAATTGATATGTTAGTGTGGCAGCACCTACACTTGGAACTCCCTGTGTACAGTGGTAGCTCGGGTTAAGTACTTAATTCGTTCCGGAGGTCCGTTCTTAACCTGAAACTGTTCTTAATCTGAAGCACCACTTTAGCTAATGGGGCCTCCTGCTGCTGCCGCGCCACCGGAACACGATTTCTGTTCTCATCCTGAAGCAAAGTTCTTAACCTGAAGCACTATTTCTGGGTTAGCGGAGTCTGTAACCTGAAGCGTATGTAACCCAAGGTACCACTGTATTGACATTGGGTAGGTGGCTACATTACTCTTTTTGACACCTGCTAAAAACGTTTTTGTTCAGACAAGCCTATCTGGATATGTAGAAGGTTGGTGTGTGGTTTAATCATCTTAGTTCATGCTTCTTGAGAACACGGACATTTTGGACTTAGAAGGTTTTAACAATGTTTTTGGGTGGCATGCATATTTGCGGTACGACAAGGTTAAAGCACATAAAGCATTTAAAAACCATATTGTCAGGAAAGCATTGTTCAATGTCTGGATAAGATACAAAGACTTATTGGAAAATAAAACTCCAAGGTGGTTGTCACCAATGGAAGCGAAGGCTCAGAAAAAGCTCAGTATGGAGGCCAAATGGCCGAAATATTGGGAAATATTGGAACAAGAAGGAGATAAATTGAAATTGCAGAGTTTTGAGAAATTAAAAGATAAAGTGCGAGACTGGCTTCATTATTATCAAATAAGAGAGGCCTATAATTTGGACAAAAAAATTGGCTTCCAGGTGGAAAAATCAAAATTGGAAACAGAATTGTTAGATCCCAAAACTAAGATACTTTCAAGAATGTATAACTTGCTGTTGAAATGGAATACGCAGGATGAAATGGTTAAATCTGCTATGATTAAATGGGCACAAGATATTGGTCATAACATTATGTTTGTGGACTGGGAACAGTTGTGGACCACCGGTATGAAATTTATGGCATGTAATGCCTTAAGAGAGAATATTATGAAAATGATATACAGGTGGTACATGACACCAGTCAAGCTTGCAAAAATATATCATTTGCCCGATAACAAATGTTGGAAATGTAAAGAAAATGAAGGGTACATTCTTTCACCTTTGGTGGACGTGCCCAAAGATTAAGGCTTTCTGGGAGATGATCTATAATGAAATGAAAAAGGTATTTAAATATACCTTTCTGAAGAAACCAGAGGCCTTTCTCCTGGGCACAGTCGGCCAATTGGTGCCAAAGAAGGATAGAACTTTCTTCATGTATGCAACAACAGCAGCAAGAATACTCATTGCAAAGTATTGGAAGGCACAAGATTTACCCACCCTGGAAGAGTGGCAGATGAAGGTGATGGACTATATGGAATTAGCGGAAATGACTGGCAGAATCCGAGACCTGGGAGAAGAGTTGGTGGAAGAAGATTGGAAGAAATTTAAAGACTATCTTCAGAAACATTGTAAAATTAATGAATGTTAAAAATGATGTTGGATTGAAAATAAGAGGCACTAGCAACAAAGTTAGTGAAAATATGCAAAAATGAGTTGATAAGGGATGAAAATATAGAGCTATAATATGTTAAGATATAGAGTTAAGATAAACGAAAGAGGGTAATGATTTGCTGATCTGATTATTGAAATGGGAATACAAAAAGGGGAGGTGTGAGGAAGTCAAGGAAACAAGCTAATGAGTTTAAAGTTATAAAAAATGGGTTTGTTTTTAATTCTTTTGTATCTATTTGTGTGTTTTTTCTTGTACTCTGTATGTGTATCTTTCTTTTTTCTCTTTTATGTAATTTTGTATGTTTCTTGTTTTTTTTCTTCTTTTTTTCTTTTTGGTATTTTGCAAATTTATGTTTTTGTAAAATTTTAATAAATATATATTTTTTAAAAATAATCATCTTAGTTCATCCCATTTTTTAAATAGTTGTTTTCAACTGCTTTTATTGTTTTAGTCTCAAATGTCATTGGACATGCTTTAGACACTCTGCAGTGGCTAGCATGCCGACAGATTTCATGCACTTCTGTCAAAAGGAAAGAAAAATATCATAATTTCTTTATTTCTCAGTTCAAAGTGACTTCAAGATGCAAGCTGGTCACAGGTCAAGCATTAAAAAAGTCTAAACAAAAAAATTTTTTTTCTTTCCAGTAGCACCTTAAAGACCAACTAAGTTAGTTCTTGGTATGAGCTTTCGTGTGCATGCACACTTCGTCAGATACACAGTGTATCTGACGAAGTGTGCATGCACACGAAAGCTCATACCAAGAACTAACTTAGTTGGTCTTTAAGGTGCTACTGGAAAGAAAAAAATTTTTTTTGTTTTGACTATGGCAGACCAACACGGCTACCTATCTGTAATTAAAAAAGTCTGTTCAAGATAATAATAAAAAAGATCTAGTCCTAACTTGAAATCAGTTATTCTACAAGGGGGGTCTGCAACAAAATGTTGCATCCCGGAGCTCTATTCTATGATCCCAGCCAGCCATCCCCTGTTCCAGAATACTTATTTCCCTTCCCCTTGGATTCTGCCCCAGACCACTCAGTCAACATTCCATTGCTAATGAGCATTCCCAGTCCTGATTGGGTTGTTTGGCGGTTCCTACACATAGGGTTTTCTCCCCCTAAAGACTTTTGTACTGCAGCAAACTTTGGGCTTTCCCAGAGGCTCCTTATAGCTCCCCCTTGTACATGGACTGCATCAGATTGGCTACATTAAGACCCATGCTTAGGAGGACGAGGTTTCCATTAGTTTATAGGACTGATCACAGCCAGATTTCTGAAATCCTATGCGTCGCAAACACAGCTTAAACCCACCAGTGACCACAATTAGCTCCTCCACAGATTCCTGTTCCAAATGGCTGAGTCATATTAACTGAGTGGTTCTATCGTAAAGTTTACGGTTGCTGCACAATATGTTTCTTTCAAACAGATTGCTTTTGTCAAGGAGGAATCTCGCAATCTTACAAGAGATTGAGTGAGTCGCTATAAAGGATGGCAATGATGGAAAATTGATCTCCTTGCTTTACCCTGGCAATCAATTCAGCTGCACAGTTTCTTTCTTTTTTAAGAAAGAAAAACCCAACAAAGAAAAAAAGACAGGCAGAGCAAAGATTACACAGTTGGGAAGAGAATTAGATGTATTTTTCTTCATTATATCTTTAGCTCCATTCAATAAACTTAAGGCTAGATTTTTAGTTGCATGTTAAACTGGCAGGAGGCTGTAAAACGACTACAGCAGCAGAAACCCAAGCAAAATCTGGTGGTCAATTTGAGTTTTGGCTGGTTCAGAGAAAGTGATGCTGTGCTTGGGTCCTCAACCTGTCCCCAGTCAGCCCTCACCTGCCTGCCTTCTTAAATTACAATCAGTCCAGGGTGTGGCACTGCATGTTCTTTCCTTATTTCCATCGGAAGCAGTGACAGAAAGTAGTGTTGTTGATTTCTAGGGCTTGAGGACAAGGGATGTGTGGGCAAGGTTTTCAATAGGAGCAACAGGACATCAGATCTAACAACAACCTGTGAGATTGGTTAACAAGCAGGGGTGCTTCTGTTGTTGGCATCCATCTGTCTCAAAAGACAATGGAGTGTGCCTTCAGGGGTGAAGTCAAACTGGACCACTCAACATTGAAGTGGTCTCTCTGGCGTGCAAGTCTGAGCAGTGTGCATGGAGGTCCTGGGCTGGCCAGACAACAAGACTCCCCTCTTGACTGAAGGAATGGGTTTCCTAAACCCAAAACTGACTGTGCAGGCAGTTTGAAACTGCACCAAAATCCCTATTTTTCCTTAGCTAAAATGCTTTAACTTGAGCTCTTGAGCCAAAAACCCAGCTGTATAAACAAGTGCTCAGAGCCCTCTCCTTTATCAGTTTGTGATGGCAAGGATGGCCTTGACTGTACCAGTAGAACAGGGAAGGCACGTCTGTGCCTTATCTTATATCCTGACCACAAAGACGCACAGACCTAGTCTGGGAACAGTGCCAGAGGGTGTTCTTGGAGATGGTGACCTCTTGCTCCAAGATAAGAATAGGAACAGGAAGATCCTTTTATGGTCAGAAGTATAGGAAGGAATACCCTTTTATGGTTAAGAGTGACGAAGCAGGAACATCTGTGATGTCAACCTTCGTGTACAAGCTGACGTGGCTGGATTCCTGGGGAAGGGGGAGAGGGTGCCTGGAGGATATATATACTGCATTAAATTTCTCTTTCTTTGGACTTGCTGTGGACTGACCACGCAAGTGCCTTTCTGCTGTTCCGGAGAGCAGAAATAAAGAACTCTTTCTCTGAACCAACCCTCGGTGTCATTTGACTTCCTTCCTCCTGTCCGGGAGCAACGCAGACCCAGTCGGTGAACTCCAATAAGGCTACATGACCTCACTGATGTGGTCCAAAGGAGAGCAGAGCCATGTATTTGACACCAGCTTGGATGCAGGAGTTGCCAGAAGGAGGCATACAGGGCAGCATCCAACCGTCTTAGGGACTCCACTTAGGATTTATTTGGGGTTTACTCCTTAGCCCTTTCTTCCTCTAAAGATGTCCCGCAAGGCAGGGGAGTTTTAGGATCAGTGTTTTCCTTCTCCTATAAGGGCTACCTTTCCAGGTTGATGAGCCCTATCTGCCCCTTACTTCAATGCTTCAATGCACAAGTAATGCATAAAACAGATGTGGGAAAATAATGCATTTTCAAGGGTCCTGCAGAAAAGCCCTTACTTTTACCCCTTGTAGAACTCAGGGAGGAGGAGGAGAAAAAGGATAAACCTAGAATTAGTTGACTTCATCATTGGCTCAAGCCTTTTCAACCTCCCTTCCTGCAACACCACCAGGCTTTCCCCCCAGGACAGACCCAAATATTGGACACCCATTTAGACAACAAATGCATAAGTTTACCTGAGTCTTCCATCCTCTGCTGCAGCTCCTCCTGGTATAATCTTAGTAATAAATATCCCAGGATCATCCCCAATGTGTGGGTTGTCTGTTCCTCCAGCAATGCTGAAACCCAGGCCAGAATTTCCCTAAAGAAAATAACAAGGACGGGGTGAGGGGAGAAGAAAAGAAAATTATTGTCTGTTATAGGAGGACGATCGTTCTCAACCAGCGAAGGCTGGTCCAAGTGGGGTGCTGTACCATCAACTCTAATCTGACCTGAGCCGACCTCCACCTGCCAGCCTCCCTGCTTACAACAAACCCAGGGGGCGTCGCAGCCTGTTGCCTTTGTCCATTAAGAATATATAATTCTTTTTATATATAAAAATAATTAGTTAGCTCTGCCTGTCTTTGTCTCTGGCTCCACCTACTGTTTGGGCTCCTGCCCTACTAGTCCCAATGGGCACCAGCCAACCTTAGCCTCAACTACACAAATATGACTGTTAACTTAAAACATTAGATGCAAAGTGCCTGCCTGTATAAAAGCAAAGCTTGCGGGGTGGCGGTGGGAAATGGCACTCAGCCTTGCAATCCAAACACCAGTAAATTTCAGAGGGAAGAGCAGACTCTGCCCACAGAATTTTAAGTGCTGTGTTATCGATTCACTCCCCATTTGCTAAAGAGCTATGCTGCCTTGGCAGAAGATGCCTTTAACGCACACCACTTTAACAACCCAAGCTTATTTTGTCATTGCAAAACATCCCCTCTCTTTACTAAGATAAATGGCATCTCTTCAATGCTATTTTCAAAAGCTTCCTAAAGAAAAGAAAGAAATCCTCAACAGTTTGCTAAATTGCTTTGGTTACAATAAATGCTCCTTTGAAGAGACATGGTAGAATTCCACAGGGACCTCAGCTTCCTATATGGCTTGAGCTGAGGACTTCAGTTGGAGTTGGTGACGGGTTGGAAAAATGGGCACCTATATCCCTGAAGGGTTGGGGAAATGCCCTGTGGAATGTCGCTGAAGGGTTGGGGAAATGGGCACCTATGTCCCTGAAGGGTTGGGGAAATGGGCACCTATGTCCCTGAAGGGTTGGGGAAATGGGCACCTATGTCGCTGAAGGGTTGGGGAAATGGGCACCTATGTCCCCAAAGGGTTGGGGAAATGGGACCTATGTCCCTGAAGGGTTGGGGAAATGGGCACCTATGTCCCTGAAGGGTCCTGCTGCTGCACCTTGCTGGTCCTTCAAACTTGCCTGTCATCTCAAACCAAATGAGTGGTGATATGATTAAGAATTCATCTCCATTCACTCACTTGGCACCTCTCTCTCTTTAGGCGACTGAGTGTTGGGCTCAGAGAAAGAGCAACCAGGGTGGGATGGGGGCTCAGTGAGGACATCTTGCTCAAAGTCCCCCCAATCATATAATTAGAGTTGGAAGGGACCCCAAGGGTCATCTAATTCAGCTCCTTACAATGCATGAATTCTGCCCCTGGGTTGGCTCAAAACACCAGTCTTCTGGTTAGCAGCATTTTTCATTGTGGTGGTTTTGTCCCTGCTTCTGAACTGAGAATGGTGGTGTCTTGGCATCACAAGCGGGGAGAGCAAAGTTGCAGTCTGGTCCTTTTTGCAGGCTGGTGGACTAGATGGACCTTTGGCCTTCTCTACAAGGGCTGTTCTTACATTCTTACTAGGGGTGTGCAATGGATTCTTATGAGTCCCAAGCCCAAACTTGACTTTCTAGGAGGGATATTTGGGTGTCAGGCTGAGACAGCCATGGATTGCTATGGGTCAGCTGGAATGTTGCTGAGCATTCTGGGGCTTTCACAGGGTGGAGCATCTGGCAGGAAAATCCACCAATAAGCTGAGGCCGACCTAACAACTGGCTGCATCTTCCCAGGAGAAGGTAAAAGCCTGACGCTACCTGGTTCTCCTTCCTGCCTCATGCTCCACCCCACAGAATTGCTGTGTCTGCTTAACAGCTGTTGACATGAGGCACTGATCCTGTGGGGTGCTCACTTGCATGAGCACCTTTGAAGGAGCACCCTGCAGAACTGAACTCCTGCCCCCCCGGTTAATAAGGGGGGAGATGCAGCATCTCCTCCCCCACCCCTCCCACCACAGCAACATATGTTTAATTAGGGGTTTTGCCCTAATTAAACATTAGCCCCACCCCTGAACTAATTCAGGACAAAAGTTGAGGTGCTGCAGGTGGTTCCTAACTGGGGGGCGGGGCATGATCAGAGCCGTGGGGTGGATATGGGGTGGGGGCTGTACACACCCTTCATCCTTATATGGCAAAATTCAGGTAGCAGTGAAAGCAGGGTCCTCTTTTGGCATTTTGCTGGCATGTATGTGATGGTGGCTGTTTTAATCACAACATTATCGTTTTTGTTTTAATTATTGCAAGGTTATAATTCATTTGCAAGTTATGATGCAGATTGGTGGGGGGAAGCAAGCCGTAAGCTTTTCCAGAGTGAATCATTGCCGTCTCCTAAAATTTCACTGGAACTGCGGGCCAGCAGCACTGTGAAGTCTATTCCATTGCTGTCCCCCTAGGGGCAACATTTCAAAGGAAAGGGTCAGCACCCTTTGCTGGCACTCCAAGATCCTGTAAATTGCTAGTAATTAATCCTCCTGGAAACCTTGACCCGAGCAACAGAGTCCATCAAAGCTGTTGCACTGGCTTGCTCCGCAGTTGAACACATCCGCCGACAAGGCATTGTTAGATCACACACACAAGCTTAGCCTTCTTTCTTCTTTGGATAAATTGGGGAACGTGAACACAAAGGTAATGGCAGAGTCGCTGCAGTCCTTGACGAAATAAATGGCACTGAGACAAACTAGAAAACAGCCCAAAATTTGAGTAGGGGCTGGAATTCAGGGTGTGCACATCAGGTGGAAGGCTGGGTGAGAAGGACAGGGCAGGAAGGAAAGCAGCGCTGGGCTCGCAGGGTACTGTGAGCTGTTGTGTCCTTCTCAAATGCCCTCCAGCTAGAGCGTGGTGTGAGAAGGATGCAACACGACACAGCAGGGTGTTGTGAGGAATGCACCCCCCAAAAAACTGCACCTGGGGCGACAGCCTGCCAGCCTCCCCACCCACTACACCTCTGCCCGCACTATTTCCCGGGCTCTGATCCGTCTTCCCTTGATGGTTTCCCAGCTGGTTCCTCCCACCATTCATTTGCGTCCAACCAGTCCATGACAATAACACATTTCAGAAGGTTTCCAACAAATTCTCGCATCCTTCCTCTGTGCTCCATCCTTGCTTCTAAGAGACCGTTTTTGTGTGTGAGGCACATGCAAAAGGGATCGTTCCATTCCATCACAGCGGGAGCCCTTTCCCCACCTCTAAGTAAATGCCATTGATCAAACAGATTGCAGTTCAGGGCCCAATGTTGTTGTTTATAAGGCTTTACATTTACAACGCACACTCCCTCTCCCCAATCAATTACTCAGCCTACTTCCTAAACGAGAGAAAAATCACCAAGGATTGGTCACGAAGGCACAAGCGGGGGTGGAAAGGACTGCTAAAAGTTGACTGCATTTGTGATAGACACCTTTCCTTAGGATGGGTGCTGGATAATGTGGCCCCTATGACAAAATGCAAGCTTTCAAGGGTGGCTGTGCAATGGTTTGTGTAATGCTTTGGAAAGTGCAAATTGTAACAGCCCCTCTTCAAATGTGAACTGGTTCAAATTTTTCCTTTATCCATAGTTACATCACCTGACAAAAATGCCTTTAAGTGTAGGTTTTGTCCCATTCCTCCTGTGGCCTTGAAGAACCCCCCCCCCCCCCCCGTTCAAAGCTATATTTAGTGGGTGTTTCTTGTGTGGAGAATTCCACTCCTTTCCCTTCATTCCCCTTCATAGCTGCTCTGAGCCTGGCCTTGGCTGGGGAGGGCGGGGTATAAATAAAAATTATTATTATTATTCACAAATGGAAGCCACCTCATTAAAACATCAGTCAGTTAAGAAGAGTACATGTGTGAGAGAAAATGTGAGGACGGTCTCTTCCACACTGGCAACAACAATAGGAAATCAGCCATGGTCTTTGACTAAATGTGTTTGCCTTTAGGTGCTGTGAAAGCAAAAAAATCAAAGTAGACAAGCACTGAAACTGAATGCTGATTGCATCTCAAAACTGTGTGGCTCAGATCCGAACAGCACTTAACATTTCTCTATGTACGTTACATTGCGGTCAATGCAACCAACTCAGGGGAGAAGGAGACTTTAATAGCCGCAGCAAACTGCTGAATAATCTCCATCATCAATGGCGCTTTAACTGCCTATTGAATCGTAGCTGTAACTTGCTCCATCCCTTGACTCTCATCCTTGCTCTATTAACATGATTTGAAAATGAATTTATTTTTACATGACTTTGAGAGCTTAGCTCCAAGGATTCTCGCTCTCAGTGTCTAATTGAACTTTTGCATTTTTTTAGATCAATAGGAGAGACATTGGCTTCCAGGGGACAGTTTACTGAAGTCATTTGTAATATTGATGGATTTCCCATACATAGCTTGGGAAATAAAAGCTGCATTATTGATGTGTTTCTTATGCATTGGCATATGTGTATATCTATAAAGAAACTGAGCAAGCATTTCTGCTATTAATACTCTACCCCTCTCAAACCAGCTTGATGTGCTCCTGAATCACTTGTTATTTTTAATGATGCTGCTTGACTTGGTTTAGCCAAGGATTACCTAATGGTTTCTTCAAAGAATTGTAGAACTGTAGAGTTGGAAGGGACCCCAAGGGTCATCTAGTCCAACCCCCAGCAATGCAGAAATCTCAGTTAAAGCATCTGTCAGGGAACTGACATCAGAGCTAGGAGTGGAGGCAAGGCTCCCGAGCGATGCCGGAGAAGGGCCCAGCAGGGAGAGAGGGGACTCATCGGCTGGGGAAGGAAATCAGCGTAACACCAGGGATAAAGGGGGGCGGATCGGGGAATCGGTGAGGGGGCTCCAGGACTCTTCGCCGGAGACCAGCGGGGAGAGCACAGGTCCTCCGCTACCCACACCCACCCTGCGCAGAAGACTTCCGCGCAGGGAAAGTAGGCGTAGACTTGGCGTCAAAGAAATTCTTTGCTGGAAGGAGTTCAAGAAATGCCCACTGACGGATTCTGCTAGTGACTGAAACAGCCCACGAAGTGAAGAGTATGGCTCAAACTTTGAACTTCTCCAACTTCTTTGCTGTGTTTAAAAATGCTTGGGGTTTTTTTAATACAGTGGTACCTCGGGTTACATACGCTTCAGGTTACATACGCTTCAGGTTACAGACTCCGCTAACCCAGAAATAGTGCTTCAGGATAAGAACTTTGCTTCAGGATGAGAACAGAAATTGTGCTCTGGTGGCACGGCAGCAGCAGGAGGCCCCATTAGCTAAAGTGGTGCTTCAGGTTAAGAACAGTTTCAGGTTAAGAACGGACCTCCGGAACGAATTAAGTACTTAACCCGAGCTACTACTGTACAATGTGTGCAAAAAGCATATACTCATGAAAATGTAACTGATTACAGTGGACGCTCGGGTTGTGAACGTGATCTGTGTGGGATGAACGTTTGCAACCCACAGTATTCGCAACCCACATCTGCGTGTCTGCGCGCAAGCGGGTTGCAACTTGGCGCTTCTGTGCATGCGCAACCACTGAAACCCAGAAGTAACCCATTCCGGTACTTCTGCATTTCAGCAGTCCGTAACCCCAAAAAAACAAAAACAAAAAACCCCCCGCAACCTGAAGCGTCTGTAACCCGAGGTATGACTGCATATTGGGAAGAACAACCTTGCAATGAACTAAACTTAAGGCTATAAAAAGTGGAAACTTGAGAGGAACTGAAATTTGTCCATCCCTATTGCTGTCCATGCATCAAGCGGAGGTGGGATGTCTGAAAAGAAAAAGCTGCTGTATCTGAATAGGTTCTTCCTGCGATTTGGAACCCTGCACAATCAGCTAGCCAGGTCTTGATTGTATGCTCTTCAGGCTCCAAGGAACACTTATATAAGCCAATTAGGACTCATTCGTGCTATATTCTGGCCCCCATCCTGCAATGTTCTTTGGAAGCTGAATGTGCACTCAGCAGCCTTCCTTGGCTCATAATTAGTACCAGTTAGACTTTTTAGAGTGCTCAGCACCTTGAGAGATCAAACTGCACCTCCCCCAGGTATACCAAACAGGCACTAGATATACCTACCTGCTGGTAGTTAAAGCACATTGCCCATCAGCTCAGCACAATCTTTAGGGTGGTAGGGGCATATTCTGGGCTGGGTTTTGTTTATGTTTAAAAAGTTCATCTTAAGTAAGTGTGCCTAGGGTTGCAGTTTAAGAAGAAGCATTCTTCCATTGTATGAGAGAAGAGAGAAGGTAGTGATCATGCAGGTTTTATCAGATGAACATAAGAAGAATCTGCTAGCCGTTGCTAGCCTTTCCTCTATGAATTTCCAAGTTGGTGGCCGTCACTGCCTGCCAGTACTCACATTAAAAATAATTACATTTTTTCTTCTTCCTTTCTTTTTCTAAAAAAACCCTGCTGCCTAAAAGTGGGCAACATTTTAGTTGATTAAGGCTTGGTTTTAAGTGATTAATCTAACTTAGAGGTGCCCTAGTTGTCCCAGTCAGCATGGCAAATGGTCAGGGATGATGGGAGTTGTAGTCCAACAACTTGCGGGTGCCACATTGGCTAGGACAGGAGATGAGGCCTATGAGGCAGGCATCCAGATGTTTTGGGACTAAAACTCCCATCATCCCTAGCTAACAGGACCAGTGGTCAGGGATGATGGGAACTGTAGTCCCAAAACAGCTGGAGGGCCAAGTTTGCCTATGCCTGCTCTAAGGAATAGAATTCTTGCTCTCTTCTCTTTGCTGGCAAATATTTGTTATTATTAGGAAGTCTTTTTTTACCTTACAGGGTTGATAATGCTTTGTTGACTTTTAGCCATTCTGCCTGCTTTGCTTATTTTACAGTTTACTCCATTTGATGTCATTGTTCTTTGTCATGTTTCTTCTGTTTGTTTGCAAGAAGCCACCAGGGACGTATAAAATGTATACAAGGGAAAAATGGATTGATCCGAGCTGCAATCCTATGCACGCTTCCCTAAAAGGAAGCCTCACCAAACCCAGTGGCCCTTGCTTCTGAGTAAATGAGCATAGGATTGCACTGTCACTAATCATACATCTGATGGCAACGATCCTTTAGGTGGTGACCTCTATTTTTATGCTTATGCCGTGAAGCACCATTTACATGAATGGTGTCGTAAAGCTCAACAATTTCTCTCTCTAAATTAAACATTTAAATAGCCTAGAATCACCCTCTTGTTCAGGGGTGAAGTGAGAGTAATTAATACTATGCCTCTCCAAACCAGGAATTAGCCGTACACCTGCAACTGTAAAATTGCAAGCAACCAAGCAGTGTGGAAAAAAGTAGGGCAGGCAATCAGTTGAAGGTAATCTCCTGGTACATTTGCAGTTGCAGCTGAGTGTCTTTGTGGCTGGTAGCAGAGAAATGAAGTATCAGCTGGATCCACTGCTAATTTCTTACCACTGAATACTATTCAAAAGGTCCATGGAATACTTTCCCTTAAAGGTCTGGGAAATATGCACAATCAGCAGATGAGTCATTTTCTTTTGTAACTTAATTTCATACATGTGTCCATCTCTCGTTATCTAACAATACAATCCTATATGGGTCTTTTATATACCCACCATTTCTGTAGGGTAAGTATGAATAGCATTGCACTCTAGGATTTTATTTTGTTGTTCAGTTGTTTAGTCGTGTCTGACTCTTTGTGACCGCATGGACCAGAGCACGCCAGGCACTCCTGTCTTCCACTGCCTTCCGCAGTTTGGTCAAACTCATGCTGGTAGCTTCAAGAACATTATCCATGTCCTCTGTCGTCCCCTTCTCCTTGTGCCCTCCATCTTTCCCAACATCAGGGTCTTTTCCAGGGAGTCTTCTCTTCTCATGAGGTGGCCAAAGTCTTGGATCTTCAGGATCTGTCCTTCCAGTGAGCACTCAGGGCTGATTTCCTTCAGAATGGAGAGGTTTGATCTTCTTGCAGTCTATGGGACTCTCAAGAATCTCCTCCAACACCATAATTCAAAAGCATCAATTCTTTGGCGATTAGCCTTCTTTATGGTCCAGGATTTTATTACCACACTATGATTTTGAGTACTACATACTCAACTTAAAACAAACCTGTTTTTCCAGATACCTCTGCTACAGAATTAGGGTAAACAGATGTTGGCATCTATAGCAGATCTACCTGTGGATTTACTAGCCTACTGTTTCCATTCACCAATGATGGCAATATAAAAGGTTTATTAAACATTAAATGCACAGTCACATTAAACTACTGTGAAGTTTCATGCCAAGAACAAAATAAATACTTATGTGCTGTACTCAGAAAGATAGCTGCACTGCTGGAGAAAGCAGAAATCACAAAAAAAAAACAGTGGATCCAAACTCGAGGAGCAGAACTGTGGAAAATGGAAATTGATGCACTGCTAAGTATAGCAAGAGAACAGTCAAGATAGATGAGTGCATTTTACGAGGTCATTTTCATTTGTACTACTGGCTATCTGTTAAAACTGTTTAAAAACAGTTTCTCTCCACTCCCACAAAAACATTGTTTTCTACATGGGTGCTATTTCTTCAAATCTGCATCTTTGTGCACTCGTAATTATGTATTTTTTATCTTTCAATGAAGAACATATATAGAATCATAGAATTGTAGAGTTGGAAAGGATCCTAAGAGTCATCTGCTCCAGTGCAATGCAGGAATTTAAGCTAAAGCATCCATGACAGATGGCCATCCAACCTCTGCTTAAAAATCTCCATGGAAGGAGAGACCACAACCTCCCGAGGGATGACTGTTCCTGTCTCAAACAGCTCTTACTGTCAAAAAGTTCTTCCTGATGTTTAGTGAGAATCTCCTTTCTTGCAATTTGAAGCACTTGGATCAAGCCCCACCCACCAAAGCAGGAGAAAACAAGCTTGTACTGTCTTTTATGTGACAGCCCTTAAGATTTTGGAAGATGGCTATCATATCTCCTCTTAGTCTCCTCTTTTCCAGGCTAAACATACCCAGCTCCTTCAACCGTTCCTCATAAGGCTTGTTTTCCAGACCCTTGATCATCTTAGCTGCCCTCCTCTGCGCATGTTCCAACTTGTCAACATCCTTCTTAAATGGTGGTGCCCAGGATGTTAAAAAGATAAAGGACCCCTGACAGTTAAGTCCAGTCGCAAACAACTCTGGGGTTGCGGGACTAATCTCGCTTTACTGGCCGAGGGAGCCGCCGTTTGTCTGCAGACAGTTTTTCTGGGTCATGTGGCCAGCATGACTAAGCCGCTTCTGGGGAAACCAGACCAGTGCACAAAAACACCATTTACCTTCCCGCCGGAGCGGTACCTATTTATCTACTTGCACTTTGACATGCTTTTGAACTGCTAGGTTGGCAGGAGCAGGGACAGATCAACGGGAGCTAGAGGACTTCCGGGTTAGCGCCATCGGCGAATGGCGGAGTTCCTCTGACCGGAGGAACTGGCTCCGTGGAAACTGGGTCTCCGTGGAAACTGGGCGAAGGTGGGGACCCGCTAGAAATCCCAGGTGGAGGAAGCCTGGGAACGTGGGGTTCGGCAGGGCACCAGGAGCGCCTCCCCTACTTGCGGGGAACCCCATTTTGGGGCTCCGGAGCGAAGTGGGGTGACCGGTGCGGTGCTGCGAACTGATTGCTACTTTCACGGAGGGAAGCCGCATAGCCATTGCCGGAGAGCGCTGACTTTTTCCTGTGGACAATTGGACTCTAAACAAGTACCTGTGAGTAGAAACGGAAAATTGGATCAAGAAACACTCTAATTTGGCATCGAAGCGGGAAGGTTTAAAACAGGAAGTCCGCCTTCCGCTTTTTGTAAATAGACTGAAGCAAAAACCTTCTAAGCTAATAGCCTGGAAAGTCATTTGTAAAGGTCGAAATCTTCTTCATTTATAACCACTAAAACCCCCTTGGAAGCAGGAGAAAAGGGGGGGGGGAATTTTGACTGTTCAAGCCTGCAGGAGAAAGAGTAAAAGAAAAGTAAGTTTCCACCGTCTCAAACCTGGGAACGGGGTGTCAGAGACAGAAATTGTCGGAGACGTTCAGTGACTGTGAATGGAACATTTTGACAGATAGGTAAAAAAGAGAAACAAACTGATTCCAATCTTGCCTTTTGCATCCTAAAGAAACAAAATATTTGAAAAATGAAAGTAACTTTCTTTTGTTGGATATGTTTTAAAAAGATGGACACAAATAGAAATTGTCTCCTCTAGAGGGAGCTTGTTAAATTGTTGCTGCAGTCCACTAGGGGACTTTACAGCTGCGAGATTAAGATCGTGGGACCAGTCCTCTGACCTTGAATAAAAATGTGCTGGGAGGAAGTCTTGGTGCTGGCTTTTTGTAAAACAAATGCTTTGCTGGAACATTTGCATGAGAAGATGGATCTGATGAATGAGAAGTTGGACTTGATGACTGTTGTAATCAGTAAATGTGGACAAACAGGGAATACTGACACAGAAATCATACAGGGACCAACTCAGGAAACTGGTTCGACTGGGCAAGTGCAAGGGCAGATGATCATGGAGGAGGTGGCGGCTGCACCTCAAGTAATACAAATGGAGAGATCCGAGGCCCTGCAGGAGCATAAGCCGCTGTTTTTGAAGATTGAATTTGGAGTGGGCCAGGGGGAGCCTGGAGCTGAGGAGGCTCTTAACTTTGGAGGGACTTTGAAATATGCTGTTAATTATTTTTTGGATCACATTGATGACTGCGGGGAGTGGGACTGTGGGGAATGGGCTGGTCTGATGAGGGGAGATGGAAATAACTATCGGCTGGAATCCCCCAGAGATCTACTCCTCAAGGAGAAAGGAAAGAAATTAAGAAAGAGACCAACAAAAGACAAGGAAAAGTGCAAGTATAAACAAGAAGAAGAAAATCTGCAGAAGGGGCATGGAAGAGACTTAAGGGCCTCGGACATAAGATCACCAGGTTGATGGACTGGATGGAATGGACAGTAAGGACTGACATAACCCGAGACCAGGAAGAAGGGATGTTGGATGAAAATTAGAAGAAAGTCTATAAAGAAAAATTTTTATTTTGGGAATTAGTGTAAAATTAATGAATATTAGGGGAAATGTTGGAATGAAACTATCTGGCTTTAGTAGAAATGATATAAGGGGTTATGTATAAATATTAAGTTTTATGTTTTAAGGTATTTTATGGTAAGATAAGGTTAAACAAATTAAGGCAAATTGAATAACAGAATATGGTGAAAGATGGAAAGGATTTGCTGAGTTAATTAATAGGTTAGACTGTCAAGATAAATTATTCAAATAAAAATTGAGAAAGATGGAAAGAATTTGCTGAAATAACTAATTAAGCTAGAATACAAAAAGGGAGCTGTGAGGAGGTCAAGGAAATAAGCAAATGAAAGATGTAATATGGGATTTGTATTTTTCTTTTTTGTTGTGGTGTTGTATTGGCTTTTATGTATTTCTTCTTCTTTTTGTTTTTTTTCCTTCTCTTTTCTGTACTGTTGAAACTCTGAATAAATATCATTAAAAACAAAACAAAACAAAAACGGGAGCTCACCCCATCGCGGGGATTCGAACCGCCAACCTTCCGATCGGCAAGCCCAAGGCTCAGTGGTTTAGACCACAGTGCCACCCGCATCCCATGCCCAGAATGTTATATAGGTATAAAAACATCTTCACAAAAACCATTCACATTGCTGCCTTACAAAAATATTTGGTAAAAACCTACACTGTTTTAGTCTGTTATTGACTCCACACTTAATTCTTACACTTCCCAATCTGCACAGTACAGAAAACTTCCTGGCCCATTGAGTAAGCATGTAAGTGGAGCTCTACCGCAGCAAATCAACAGCCCATCTAGTACAGCACCATTAAATGGTTGTTTAGTGGAGGCAGCAAGGGAATAAAGAAATCGTACTGCTGTAATGCGCTCTCCATGGGGCTATCTTTGAAGGTGACCTGGAAACTACAACTAATCCAGAATGTGGCAGCTAGACTGGCGACCGGGAGCAGCCACCGAGACCATATAACACTGGTCCTGAAAGACCTACATTGACTCCCAGTATGTTTCCGAGAACAATTCAAAGTGTTGGTGCTCACTTTTAAAGCCCTAAATGGCCTCCGTCCAGTATACCTGAAGGAGGGTCTCCACCCCCACCGTTCTGCCCGGACACTGAAGTCCAGCGCCAAAGGCCTTCTGGTGGTTCCCTGACTGCGAGAAGTGAAGGGAACCAGGCAGAGGGCCTTCTTGGTAGTGGCGCCCTGTGTAGCGCCCTCCCTTCAGATGTCAAGGAAATAAACAACTATATGACTTTTAGAAGACATCTGAAGGCAGCCCTGTTTAGGGAAGTTTTTAATGTTTGATCTTTTATTGTGTTTTCAATATCCTGTTGGAAGCTACCCAGAGTTGCTGGGGAGGCCCGGGAGGCAGATGGGCGGGGTATAAGTAATAAATTATTATTATTATTATTATTATTATTATTATTATTATTATCATCATCATCATCATCATCCACTTGGTTCCAATGGTAAAGACCAAAGGGAAAGGAGGGACTGGGTTAGCTGCCCCTCTGCCTTCCTGCTCAGAGTGTGAAGTTTCACTCCCCTCTCCATGCCCTTGAGAAAGAACTTGTGTATTCAGCTGCCAATTCCCCACCCCGGCAAAAAGCAAACGGGAGAAAATTAGATATAAAAGAAGTTTCGGGATAATTGCGCGCAGCAGCAGAACCAACAATATCTGCTTCGGTAAACGTAACCTGGAAAATTACCGCAGCATCTTTAATTGTAACCTTTAAATCTCCCAGGCTCTTTGCAGAGCGTTCTCAGAAAAGCCCCAAAAGCATCAAGGAAAAAGGACAGAGCCGCTTACGCCAATTAGCATCTGCGTTACCAGCTACTTTTGATAATTGCAACTAATGTGGGGTTTCTGAGGGAGGAGGGGGAAAGGGAAGGAAAGAGCTTGAGAACTCTGAAAGTGACTGAATCAGCCACAGCTCCCACAGATGTGCCCAGGTCTGAAATGCCAAAAGTAAAAGGCAGTTCCAAAAGCCATCTGTCGAAAGTTCTGTCAAGATCCACCCAGCTGGTGCTTAGCAAATCCATGCAGGGGGAAAAAGCAAGTTTTCAGATACTAGATGATAATATTTAAGGGAGGCGTATGCTGATAAGGCAAGATACTGAGCCTAATGGGAAGGGTTAGGAGCACCGTCAGATCCTAGATGCCAGGATGGGTCTCAAACTGGGACTCTAAGCAGCAAGGATCTGGGGCCTTGCTGATGGCAGGAGCACATTTTTGTGCTTTCAGTGCTGAACTGCATTTTTCAGAGGTGCCATCTAGGCCTGACTACCTGAACTTTGAACTTAGCTAGCTGACCCTGAGAACTGATCCAATTCTACCAGGCCTAAGTGGAGCATTATCCAGTCACTGCAATTTGCTTTGTTGTGAAAGGACCCCTGACAGGCTAAGCTCCATCTCCTTTCCTTCAGTCACCTTGGAACTAACACACCTACCTGCTATGACCTTGGGGACAGATTCGTCTTCTTCAGGGGATGAGGTCAGGGATTCACAGGGGCTGGGGCTGCCCCAGAAGCACTTTAAGTACTTTTGCAAGAAGAGTCCAGTAGCCTTGTTACCCTCCTCTGACTCTGAGGACTCTACCTTACAAGTCCCAGTTCAACCAGAGTCTCCCCAGCTCCACTGATGCACAGTCTACAGGAGAAAGTTGGATCCCTTTAAATCAAGAGGCAATAGCTCAGTGGTAGAACACCTGCCTTGCATGCAGAAGGTCTCAGGTTCAATCCCCAGGTAGAGTTGGGACTTTTCCAGCATTGCAAGGGAGTTGGACTAGATGATTCTTGGGATCCCTTCCAACTTTACAATTCCATAAAAGTGGAGTTACATACAGAACAGAGCTATTTGTTGTTGTTGTTTAGTCATTTAGTCGTGTCCGACTCTTCGTGACCCCCTGGACCAGAGCACACCAGGCACTCCTGTTTTCCACTGCCTCCCGCAGTTTGGTCAGACTCATGCTGGTAGCTTCGAGAACACTGTCCAACCTTCTTGTCCTCTGTCGTCCCCTTCTCCTTGTGCCCTCCATCTTTCCCAACATCAGGGTCTTTCCCAGGGAGTCTTCTCTTCTCATGAGGTGCCCAAAGTATTGGAGCCTCAGCTTCACGATCTGTCCTTCCAATGAGCACTCAGGGCTAATTTCCTTCAGAATGGACCGGTTTCATCTTCTTGCAGTCCATGGGACTCTCAAGAGTCTCCTCCAGCACCACAGTTCAAAAGCATCAATTCTTCGGCGATCAGCCTTCTTTATGGTCCAGCTCTCACTTCCATACATCACTACTGGGAAAACCATGGCTTTTACTATACAGACCTTTGTTGGCAAGGTGATGTCTCTGCTTTTTAAGGTGCTGTCTAGGTTTGCCATCGCCTTTCTCCCAAGGAGCAGGCGTCTTTTAATTTCGTGACTGCTGTCACCATCTGCAGTGATCATGGAGCCCAAGAAAGTAAAATCTCTCACTGCCTCCATTTCTTCCCCTTCTATTTGCCAGGAGGTGATGGGCCCAGTGGCCATGATCTTCGTTTTTTTGATGTTGAGCTTCAGACCATATTTTGCGCTCTCCTCTTTCACCCTCATTAAAAGGTTCTTTAATTCTTCCTCACTTTCTGCCATCAAGGTTGTGTCATCTGCATATCTGAGGTTGTTGATATTTCTTCCGGCAATCTTAATTCCGGCTTGGGATTCATCCAGCCCAGCCTTTCGCATGATGAATTCTGCATATAAGTTAAATAAGCAGGGAGACAATATACAGCCTTGCCGTACTCCTTTCCCAATTTTGAACCTATCAGTTGTTCCATATCCAGTTCTAACTGTAGCTTCTTGTCCCACATAGAGATTTCTCAGGAGACAGATGAGGTGATCAGGCACTCCCATTTCTTTAACAGAGCTATAGGTCCACTCAAAGTCTTAATCTGAGCCCAACAGCTACTTCTGAAGCAACATCTGAGCTCAGCTTTCATGCAGTCCTCAGTGTGAGTCCTCCATGGAGCTGTCCAGGGTACTGTCATCTCAGCTGAGGCTCACATCAGAACACAGCCCTGGACTGCACTACTTATTGGGTCTAAATTTTGGAGGGCCCTGATCAAGTTGCCTTCTGTGCTCTGTTGATAGTCATTGCTCCCCCTTACTGCAAGTAATTGGCTTACTTGTTTGGAGGTGGTGGACAAATATAGAAGCGGTGCTGAGCAAAGATCTGGGCCACATGCCCAAACCAGCCAACCCCACATTGTTACCTGTATTTTTAAATTTCAAAATACGTCATCAAAAGCTTCCGAAGCAGTATACAAAATATGAGGTCTGGGGACAGGCGTGGCATAATTAGGGTGCCAGTGAGTTCCAGTGTGTAGTGTGAAGCTCTGCTCATTTGCAGATGACACCAAACTTGAAGGAGTAGCTAATACTGCTGAAGACAGAAACAGGATTCAAGATGACCTGAACAGATTGGAGAACTGGACCCAAACCAACAAAATGAATTTCAGCAGGGACAAAGATAAGGTTCTGCACAAATATAAAATTAACCTAGCCTGCCAGCAGTACATGTGAAAAGGATCTAGTGGTCTTAGTAGAGCACAAGCTTAATGTAAGTCAACAGTATGATGCAGCAGCAAAAAAGGCTAATGCTATTCTTGGCTGCGTCAACTGCAGTATAGTGTCCCAATCAATGGAAGTAATAGTCCCACTCTATTCTGCCTTGGTCAGACCATACATGGAGTACTGTGTCTAGTTCTGGGCAACACAATTTAACAAGGATATTGACAAGCTGGAACATGTGCAGAGTAGGGCAACCAAGATAATCAAGGGTCTGGAAACCAAGCTTCATCCAGTGTCTGGGAAACAAATGGGGAGAATGCTGTTGCCCTCAGCTCCTGCTTTTTGGCTTCCCATGGTTGACCACTGTGAGAGGATGCTGGACTAGATGGTCCTTGGGTCTGATCCAGCAGGGCTTAGGTTTGGGGAAACAGTGCATGATGTAATGAAGTAAGGCAAAGTCTAGGTTGAGGCAAGGGAAGTATTTAAAGATTAATTAGTACCTTGGACAGCTCAGGCTGGAGACATAGTAAGAGCTGAACTTGAATGTTGTTTCAGCAACCGGCAACTTCTCCATCTACACAGCCAGCTCCGCCTTCCATTAGAGGGGCCTCTTTAAACCAAGGGACCCGGTCTGCTTTACATCTATCAGTTCCAACAGTGTGAAGGAGACTTTGATTGAAATTTAGGTTTTCATCTCAAGCCCACGGAGGCAGAGAAGGGAAGCCCTTTGGGCTACACATAATGGTCTCCTCTTACACTAGTTCTTCTGAAGTAGTAGAGACACCTGTGGCTGATCCCAAAGGCAATTCCCTCTCCCACTTTATATCTCCAGCTTCAGAGCCAGAAGATGGAAAGTATGACCCAGGGTGATGATAATATTAGACTTTATTTTTTCCAAGAATATACAAGCTCTTTAAAAGACACACAGGCTCCACATACTTATGAAAGTTTTTCATTAGGCCAATGCATCTGTTTCTTAAAGGCTAGTAACAGTGTCATCATCACAAAGAATAATGTGCAATGGTCATAGGCATTTCTGGCTATGAATTATTTGGGCATTTCTAGTTGTTCTTCGTTAATTGGAGCATTAAAAAGTCACTGAGCAGCACACATGCCTCCCAGGGAAATATTTTTGAATGCCACATTATTTTTAATAGATGTGTAAAGTTATCAATTTACGTAGTAAGAAGGCCAACATGATTTGTGTCAACAGTTGCAGCTTGACCTACCATAGATAATTGATTATGCAGGTTATAATCCCCACCATTAAATTTTTCATGATGCTTGATAAGCATTTGCTCACACCCTTCTATTACTTAGCTGAAAAGCACAGTGGTTAGAAGCAAGGGAGAGAATATCACTTTTACAATTCTGGGGTCTGGAGAGAGGCATTGCTGTGAGTAGCTGTCAGTAGAAAAGCAACTATATCTCGTAGTAAATGAAGGATCACAAAAGATCCTTTTGCACTGAGGAGGAAAGTCTTCCCCAATCACAGGTATATTGTGGTCAAAAGACCGAAGAACCATCCCATATGGAGCTGGACTATATTTAAAGCCTATATTTCTGACATATCCGGATTTCTGGTCCAAATGCAAGCATCAGTTGCTCTGTGCCTTATGTGGGAAGCTTTTTCACCCTTAGGGCATTTGGGCCTCATGCCTGATGTTCCCCATACTTGCTTTATGCTATGATCTTCAGAAATGTCAAGGTTGGATGAGCAACCACAAAGTCTCAATTCAGAAATTTCAGGCAGCAGGACCTCAGTTTGCATGGTGGAAGAGAATTGTGAATTTCTTCCCATGCCCATGCAGATAACATATTTGGTGAATCAGTTGCTTCATGTGAATGTCCAATCAAAGAGAAATCGGATTTGCATGATTCTTTGCACTAAATTTGTTTGGTTTTTTTTTTTCTAACGGGGGCGGGGGTGGGTGTTAATATGAACTGCCCCTCCATGCCTGAGTTTGATCTGTAATGCTTGGGGGAAATGTGGAAGAGACTCACCCACCAAACACTAGAGAAACCTCTGGGCTGGCTCCTTGAACCTTTCACTTTTCTCTCCTAGGACAAGTCATGACTAACATTATAGTCAAGTTTCTTCAAGGACCTAGTATGGTTTCAAAGGTAGAGGTGCTTCAGAAGTACATATTTCAGGATTGTGGGATTCAAGAAGCATTTCAGCTGTCACACATGTTATTCTTCATGCTGGCAAATAAGTTTTCCACTTATTCAGAGGAGCTGAAATGTACAATTCATTCCATTCCTATTTAAAACCTCTGTATTCTACCTTTCTACCTTTTAAAAAGGCAGCCACAGTGGCCATAAAATCTTTAGAATACAAAACCGTAATTGGGTTAATCCAACATAAAACCAGAACAGAATAATAAACCACAGCACTATTTTTTTAAAATAAATATTCACACACTTCTTGATAGTTTTTGGGAAGAGGAATGCTTTGACCTCTTTCCTTAAGGAAATGAGGGCAAATGCCAGATGGAACTCTCTGACGGGGTTCCATAATCTAAGGGACACCACTAAAAAGGCCCTATTTCTGTTGTTTACCAATGTGGCCACAGAAGAAGATGGAACATGAAGTAGGTCCCTCAGTTGATGACTGAATCCAGCCTTCATTCGGATGTTTCTGACTACAAGTATTATCAGCCACAGCCTACCACTGTCACACAGATGGAAGTTGTAGTCCAAAACATCTGAAGAGCACCAGTTGGGGAAGGCTGACCTGAACAATGAAGCAGGTTCATAATGTGTGTGAATTTATTTTGTTTGTTTCTGTAAATGAGTAAGCCTGAGCGCTCTCTCTCTCTCTCTCTCTCTCTCTCTCTCTCTCTCTCTTTCCTCGGACTTTATGCACCAGCAATGAAAGAAATCAGTGTTATAAATCTATACGAACATTATTGACTTTTGCCTATCTAATAATCTTTCTGTTCCATTGAAGATTTCTGGTAAATGTCACAGAGATAAATAAACACATGATGACAATGCCCAATCTTGCATTGCCTGGATTGTTCATCCCCTCTGAGCCCTGTGAAGTATTCCAGATTAGCAAAGAAATATGCATAATTTCCGCTCCTGGGTAGCTGTAAATGTTATCACTTTGATGTAATTGATTATCAGTTGCTTTATTCCTTCTGGGTTTTTTTCTTCCTCTATTACACAAAAGCCACCCCTCCTTTTCTGGGTTAGTTAGCAAGCTGCATCCTGTCTTAGTTGTATAAGAGCAAAGCTACACACACGGAAGATATTTTTTCCCACACCAGGAAACCAGACGCAGCTTTCATAATTTGATGTTTTTTGTGCTCCTCCTTTGTCTTGGGCCAAAATATAGTTATGGCTCCCATCAGAACTAGAGTTTTCCCATTCCGGAAGGTAGTTTTCCCCTGTGCTGTTGGCTTGGGGCTGTCGCTCTCAACCAGGAACACAAGAAGTGTTTGGGGGAAAGGAAGGTGCCATTATCCACATGATAATCTCAGTGGCGAGTTCAAGAAAGAAGCTACGTCTATATTCCATTCTAATTTCCATCAGCCCTAGGAACTGAGATAAGCAGAAGCAGCCTGTAATTTGGACTGAGTTTATTAGAAACCTTGTGCCTGATCGCTGAAGGCTCAGATGGATGGGCTAGAGTTTGTCCCAGTGCCAGATTCCATAATCATAGGATTGTGGAATTTTAGAGTTGGAAGACACCCAAAGCGTCATCTAGTTCAATCCTCAATGCAGGAATCACAGCTAAGGAAACAGCATGGAACATTTACCCAGCTGATGTTAAATGGTAGTCTAATGCCCCTATTAGTGCAGAAATAGTAAAAATGGTACCCTTGGAGGAGCCTTGCTAAAGTCACTGTGCTTGAATGCCATCCTCTGAGGTCCTTGGCTAGACAGTTGAACTAGCTAGGCGTGCTTCCTCAAATACCATTCATGGCATCCATAATTTCAGCTCCGTAATTTCAGACATTCACCAAATGCCCATGAGATGGTCAATGTTCTCTTGTGATTTCTCTCTCTTAGGCATCCCTTGTAACACACATGCCATCTCTTCCTGTTCTCTTCCACAGAATTTTGACTTTCTTCCACTACCACCCAAGAGACTGTGACGTTTTATCTGATAATGTGCAGAAATAAAGCAGGAGATCTTGGCAGAGTGCTTGGCAGGTGGTAATAAACTGCAATGCCCCCAAGCACTCTTAACCCGTATTCTGTAAAGTAAGCCACAACTCTGATCCAGCCCCAGTAATAAAGGTGCTCTAAAAAAGAATTGCAGTGTGGAATGACTTGCATTATATATTTACACTGCAATGACTTACCCTTTCTATTATTATGGGACAGAATCCATTGCGAGGGACAATCGTCATCATTTATTTGTATGCCTCCTTTCCATAGTCAAACCAAATTTCGTTTCTCGCAAGGGGGAAAGTATCATGGTGGCATAAAGATGCTATAGTCAGGAATTGTGCTAAGGAACAATTCCATCGTCCAAGGAAGAGAATTTACACTGAAGAACCAATGCATGCCTAGTTAGGATGTCTTCCACTCAACAACCATCCATTCATTCGTTATTGCATTTTTCTTTCACCCTTCCTCGGAGGAGCTCAGGGTGGCACACATGGTTTCCCCTCTACATTTTAGCCTCCAAACAACTCTGTGAGTTAGGTTAGGCTGAGATAGGTGACTGGCACAAGGCCACACTGAGAATTTCATGGGCTGAGCAGGGATTTGAGTCTCCCCAGTCTATGAATTTCAGTACCAAACATACACATGTTGCCTTAGTATTAAAAATATCACCTTCAACATCTTCATGAACTACTCCTGTAGCTACTGACAATATGCATCCAATCAATATGTTCATCTTTCGTCTCATTCATGTAACTTGACATATTGGCAGAGTTCAAATAAGAAGGAGACGTCAGAGGTCAGCATTCCGTTTCTCTGATTTTCTATTTCAAAGCCGCAATTGGCTGAGATTTATCTGCAAAAATACTTGGGTGCTAGAGGTCCACATATCTTTTGGGAACACACAAGCCAAAAGCAGCCAGGAAACACAAGGTGTATTTAAACAAAAAACCTGTCAGGGGTCTCATGTGATCCAGCCTGTAGAATCCTGTTCTTAGCTTAGTCTATTAAAGGCTTTTAGGGGAATTTTATTTCACTTCATTGGCTTTACACACATTCTCTCTCAAAGGCAGGCGCTTCATACAACTTGGACAATAGCAGCAACAAAACTCTTTAGGTATAGTTTTGCTTTCCTTAATGGTTCTCTTTGGAGAAGCTTTCTTCAGCATACAGAACAAAAATAATGTGGTAACTTGATGGTCAATCCTGTATTATTGTAAGAAAACCATCTATTTTAGTTCTGAACTGAGTGTCCAGAGTCTTCTGGGGTCAAGGTATTTAAACCTGTGCATTCCTCCTTTATTTTATTGATTACACTCAGGTTTTAAATCACCCCTTACAATGAAGAAAAGGGAATATGTGGTGCGGTTGCTCTATGTTGCCATGAAAGGGAAGTGCAATGGTGAGTTGAGGTGCCTGGCTTAGAGCACTGCTGCTGAGACACTGTTGCCACCACTGAGCAGGCAGATTGCTTGCTTCTCTATCATGGGAATGTGATGGAAGCCAAGCAGTGGCATAGAATCATAAATTGTAGATGTGGAAGGACCCCAAGGGTCATCTAGTCAAACCCCCAGCAATGCAGGAATCTCAACAAGATCATACATGACAGGTGGCCATCCAATCTCTGCTTAAAAACCTCTAAGGAAGGAGAGCCCACCACCTCCCAAGGGAGTCTACTGTCAAACTGCTGTCAGAAAGTTCTTCTCATTTCTTGTAATCTGAATCCATTGGTTGGGTACTAGCCTCCGGAGCAGGAGAAAACAAGCTTGCTCCATCCTCCATGTGGCAGCCCTTTAGATATTTCTAGATGGCTATCCTATCTCCTCTCAGTCTCCTCTTTTCCAGGCTATATATATACAGCTCCCTCAACCATTCCTCATGACATTCAGGTGCAACACTGCAGGTGGCAGTCATTCATAGCTTTCTCCTCCGTTAATTTGCCTACAAAACAGAAGAACATCTAGAAGGTGGAAAACAGCACAGACTGCACTATTGCCACCGAAAAAGACTCTGAAGTGTCGGGACTCTGACACACATTCAAATGTCTACAGACAATTCAAATGTCTACAGCCATTCAATTCAAATGTCTACATTCAAATGTCTACAGCCTGCCACACATTCAAATGTCTACAGACAATTGTGCTCATCATGTGGTTATTGCAGGTAAAAGACCCTAAAGCATGGCCTAGCTCCATTGCCATCACAGCTATTTCCTAAACAAGAGTAATGCATGAATAGGGCTTAAATGTCACCAGGTCCTTGTATCCATTGTACCCAAGAAAGGAGACATGGAAGGGAAGATCAGCCTTGTCCCAATCAGGCAGCCATACTTGTATACAATTAATCACTTACTTCTCTTACCATCAATCTGATCTCCTTCTCTCCCTTTCCCCACCGCTCCCCTTTGCACGCCTTCTGTCTTTTCAGTTTGTAAGCCAGAGTGTTTATGTACTGCAGCATTCCCCAACCTGGTGTTCTCCAGTTGTTGTTGGACTACATATCCCATCAGCCCTAGCCAGCATGGTCAGTGGTCAGGGATAGTGGGAGTTGGAGTCCAATGATAACTGGAAGAAACCATGTTGGGGAAGGCTGATGTGCAACTTTTGCCACCAGCCAGTATATTGACTGATATGAGAAGCTTTGGGAGATAGTATTTGCCCCAAACCAGGATAATAATGAAACATATTCAAGTTTTATAAATAAACATACTGGGAATAAAATCTAAAGCAGAAACTATGTGAGGAAACATTTCATAATACTTAAGACTACAATATGAGTTGTCAAGTTTTGTTCTTTTATACTTCTAAAAGAATTCTGCTAAAATCTGCAACATAATAGAAGTTCGAACAGCCTAGCAAGATTTTCAGGACTTTAGCTCCATCAGCAGTCATGATGAATGGGATTTTCATATAAATATGTAAAGGGAATTCCACTCCAAATACTTAAGTTGAAAATGAAGGATTATATCACAATTAATTGCTTTATTTGTGTTGCTAACAAAGTCATCTGGCCTCTGAAGTGCGAAGAACAATTCACTTACCCTTTCCAATGTAATTTCTTCAAATTCATATTCAATCTCTGTTCCATTGACCTAGAAAATAATGATGATATAAGAGAGAAATCTATTAATACCTGTGGGAGATAAGGAAGGAAATCCCTGCTTTTATACAAGGACAAGTGTTCTTTCAGCTGTGATGAAACACAGTGTTTCCAAATGAAAAAAGTCGGTAATACTTCTTCAACTGGAATAAATGTGGAATGCCATGCATGGAAGAACTGAATAGTAGTATGCCAAGGAAAAAAATTGCTCCATTTAAGAGCTGACTGGCAAAGACTTGCAATATTCTGTTGCTCTAACACATAGGAAAAGAAGAGTTTTGCAGGGCTCTCCAGATACCCCTCCCCCCCCATGTGGTGGGAGGAGAAATAAGTTACCAGATTCTTTTGAACAATGTCTTCAAGGAAATATTTTGAGCTTCATTTTAATTTAGATCCTCTTTCATTTATTTCCCCCCCCCCCAACTGCTTTGGGGAAAAAATGCACCATTTACAACATTATATCCAACTGAGTTCTGCACATAGTAAGAGGCCCACTGAAATCAGTCAGCATGGCCAAGTGGAAAGCCATTCATTTCAATGGATTTGCTACTTAGAAACAACCCATTGTGAGTCGAGGACCCGCCACCCGCACAGGAGTATAATAAGACACAAAGACACATTGTTTTAGGTTAATGGGCAAAATTAGGCCACAACTTTTATTGGTTACAGCATGTGAGTAGTATTGGCTTAGGCACTGGATGAAACAGCAATACACGACTCCACCCCGCTCAGCCGGGAGTCATATCAGGGTTAACAACCAATGGGAGGAGTTTGTTGATGCAAATACAACTGGAAGCTCCCCCGTGACATCACTGGGGTTGTACCATGGCCCTAGCCACCAGCAGGGCATCAGAAAGGATCCACGACTGCCGGATTCCTTTAATGGAATATCCAAAAGAGGAGGGGTAGATGATGGCCCATACCCAATCCTCCAACACAGCACACATATTCCAATGCCTAACCGCCAACACCAGAAAGCTGTGATGAATTGCTACGAGGTAAGCGAAAAAACCAAGAGGCTGGTGTCAATTTGCCAAATGGATAAAAAAGTCCTACCAGGCCCTTTGGGCAATCAACTGAAGTCCATAGCAAGGTCAATACGCAAATGAAGCTGACCTAAGAGGGAGAGAGGGCGGGAGATCCGAAGGAAGCAGGAACAGACTGGGAGCTGAGCACTGCCGCGGCTGTTTAAATGCAGCTAGCCCCGCCCACCAGCTGGCCCTATTGGTCAGCTGGAAGGCTTGGCTGCGGCAGCAGAAGCAATCAGGAGCAGGGAGCCAATTACGCCACCCTGTCCCTGAGGAAAGCTGCTCCCGTTCACAACCCCTCCCCTCTGGGAGGAGGAGAGGCCTTGCCATTTGCATGCTACACATAAACATCACACAGATTGGTTCTCATTTAAAAAGAAAGAAACGCATGCCCCCTTTTCTCAAAGCATCTTTACTATGTCATGAAATCATTTCCAACCTTTCCAAAGATATCTCAAGTCAGTTGGCTTCATTCTTACTACCACAGCAACCAAAACCATCCTCAGCTCCCTGCAAGTAGCTCCCTGGCCTGTCACAGGGCTAAGTAAATGAAACATGCCTATACTTCCTTTCCTAACAGTTTGCAAAAGGCAATACAGTGGTACCTCGGGTTACAGACGCTTCAGGTTACAGACCTCGCTAACCCAGAAATAGTACCTCGGGTTAAGAACTTTGCTTCAGGATGAGAACAGAAATCGTGCGGCGGCAGCGGGAGGCCCCATTAGCTAAAGTGGTGCTTCAGGTTAAGAACAGTTTCAGGTTAATAACAGACCTCCAGAATGAATTAAGTTCTTAACTCGAGGTACCACTGTAGTCAGCAGCTGCCAAACCATACTATCACAGCACAACACAAGTTGGGAGGAACTACTTTGAGATAAGCAGCTTAAGGATAGTGGCCCACACTGAGTAGATATGTGGGGAAATGCTTGCTTTGGCACAGCAGTGAAGCATTAAAACTAATGACACATGGGAACGGGACAAGTTTAGCTGGTTGCCCTTAGAGCTCTCGAGTCTCTTCTTCTGCATAGAGGAGATTACAATATGAGACCCTTCCCCAAAGTGAGGCACCCTTTGCTGACTCAGAATTTGCATAGCACGGTGTGACTCATATCATCTTGCCAACTTCATCTGAAAATAACTATGGGCTGTATCCAACATTCTCTGTCTGCTTAGCGCAAGAGCTCTTGAGCTAGCAGACAGGTGAATTTTAACATTGTGCAGCGGAGAAATCCAATACAACAGTTGAACTGTGGGAAATGAGACCGGCAATAGATTGCACAGTCTACGGTGCAACATAGTTACTAGCAACCTGCTTATTATGCATTGTTTGGTGCAACAGCATCCCACTTGCGCAAAACATTTCACCAGCGAAACAAGTATATAAAGTCACTTTAAGTTAGCACTACAATGGATCCCACCCTATGGGTAGTATTCAGTGCCAGTCCTACTTGGAGTAGACACACTGAAGTTAATAGATATGGCTAACTTAGGCTCTTTTGAATTATGGTGCTGGAGGAGACTCTGGAGTCCCATGGACTGCAAGAAGATCAAACCTCTCCATTCTTAAGGAAATCAGCCCTGAGTGCTCACTGGAAGGACAGATCATGAAGCTGAGGCTCCAATACTTTGGCCACCTCATGAGAAGAGAAGACTCCCTGGAAAAGACCCTGATGTTGGGAAAGATGAAGGGCACAAGGAGAAGGGGACGACAGAGGACGAGATGGTTGGACAGTGTTCTCGAAGCTACCAGCATGAGTTTGACCAAACTGCGGGAGGCAGTGGAAGACAGGAGTGCCTGGTGTGCTCTGGTCCAGGGGGTCACCTGCAGAGTTTTGATAAACTAAAAAATAGAGTGCGAGACTGGCTCCATTATTACCAAATAATGGAGGCATACAATTTGGATAAAAAAATTGGCTTCCAGGTGGAAAAATCAAAATTGGAAACAGAACTGTTAGATCCCAAAACTAAGAACTTGTCAAGAATGTATAACTTGCTGTTGAAATGGAACACCCAGGATGAAACGGTGAAATCTGCTATGATTAAATGGGCACAAGATGTTGGACACAACATTATGATGGCTGACTGGGAACAGTTATGGACCACAGGTATGAAGTTTACGGCATGTAATGCCTTAAGAGAGAATCTAATGAAAATGATCTACAGGTGGTACATGACACCAGTCAAGCTTGCAAAAATTTACCATGTGCCCGATAATAAATGCTGGAAATGTAATGAGACGGAAGGTGGACATGCCCAAGGATTAAGACTTTCTGGGAGATGATTTATAATGAAATGAAAAAGGTATTTAAATATACCTTCCTGAAGAAACCAGAGGCCTTTTTCCTGGGCATGGTCGGCCAATTGGTGCCAAAGAAGGATACAACTTTCTTTATGTATGCCACAACAGCAGCAAGAATACTTACTGCAAAGTACTGGAAGACACAAGATCAACCCACCCGGGAAGAATGGCAGATGAAGGTGATGGACTACATGGAATTGGTGGAAATTGTTACGATAATGAAGCAATGCTGCTGCAAAGTCCTAGCTTGAAAAGTAAACATGATGGAAATGTTTGGACTGCCCGTGGGAAAAAGAGGGACAGTCATTTCACAGTGCGAAGCACCGGAATTAGCTCAGAGTGTAATATGAGCTCTTCCGTTTATTCCTGTCCGGGATGTACAGGAAGTGTTTGTCTCAACACTGCTGGAGTTTGGAGAGAGCAGTCATGTTTTTTGTAACGCTGCAAAGACAGAAATAAAAGCATGTAAATACGTTTCTGTCTATCTCTTTCCCCTGCCTGGGGAAGAGGGTGTGTGTTCTTCTCACGTTTGAGAAGAATCGCCGATCGAGACCTTGCCTGCGCCTGCTGGGGAATGCAGCCAGGGAGGTCAACAGGGAATCAAGCCGGGTGCCTGGGACTGCTGCCAGCTTCTCAAGAGAAGGGCTTGTTGTCTAAAGGCCAGCAGTGCTGGAGCCAACAAGATTTCAAAGGGAACAGAGTTCTAGAGTCAGGGTGCCACCACAAAAAAGGCCTGGTTGTGTGTCACAGCTAACCATGTAGTTCCTAGCAGAGAAATATTAAGGAGGGCCTCTCTAAAGGTCTTCAATTCATAGGCAGCCACATACAAGGAGAGAACTCCTCCCCAAGTACAGTCATACCTCAGCTCCCAAACACTTTCGGAGTCGAGCGTTCCAGCTCCCGAACAATCAAAAACCGGAAGTGAGTGTTCCAGTTTTCGAACGTTCTTTTGGAAGTTGAACGTCTGACAGGGCTTCTGCGGCTTCCGATTGGCTGCAGGAGTTTCCTGCAGCCAATCAGAAGCAGCATTTTGGTTACTGAACGTTTCAGAAGTCGAACAGACTTCCAGAATGGATTCCATTCGGCTTCAGAGGTACAACTGTATTTAGATCCTAGGTCATTCGGGGATTTCTGTGCAATTTGTAAAACCTTGAATTCAGACCAGAAATGAATTGGCATATGGCTATGTCTCCGCCACAGGTAATTTGCCTTTCAAGAAGAAGCCACAGTTCATCTCTTGAAGTCTCCCACACATTTGCAGGGTCTTGTATGCGTTGGGGAGGGGGGTCCTTTCAGAAGAGCCCCAGCTTACAAACCTCATTTGTGCACAGATCACACCATGGAGTCCTTTGGACCTAAGCCAACCACTTTAATATCCAGCTTAGATTTTTATCCAACAGGAATGAATCAATCTCTCTTTTTTAGAGAAAAGAAAAGATCCAAAAGCCTCCATTAAGAATTGCAGCTTCCATCTAAGCGACCAAGAAAAACAAATAAATCATAGCGAGGAAAGGAAAGGTACACAAATGTATTCAGCAACATGCTGTTCTCATTTCCTCCTACTGAGATTCCTAATATTTGCTCTTTTCACCTGCCTCAATTTGCAAAGCACAGTACAAATTGTTAAACATTTTTTTAAAAAAAAACCAGAACATTCGTACAACAACCTTCTGGTTTTGTAAACTCTTAAAGCATGAATATTAAGCAGTACGCAAGTATTCTGAGGTTACCTTGCTTTCTTGCCTTATGGTAATCTACATTACCATATTTTTTACTGTCTTTTCCAGTGCAATTTTACCATTTTACTGTCTTCTCCAGCCTAAGACAACCCTTCTGCCTGTTCCAGGACCACTGTGTTTATTTTAGATCTTTGTGGCAGGTGGAAAGTCCAGCCTAGATCTCTAGCTAACAAACGCCACTCCGTAAGGCTTTTCTTTGCTTCACTGTGTAGAGTCAGGTTGCCTTTGCGTTACTATTAATGCAGCAAAAACGAGCGAGGAAAGAATAGCAGAAGGAATTTCTTTTAGGAAACCATCTGGGGGGGGGGGAGGTGTATGATGATTATCCAAACTAGTCTTCAAGTTAACATGAGATCTAACCATAGGTGTGGGCTGAGATTTAGAAATAACCTGTTTGAGCCCCCTGGGAGCTAAGACCAATGGGAGTTCCAAGACATCTCTTTGCTGTGGACAGAGCTAGGGGCAGTATTTTAAATAATAATAACAACAACAACAACATTGTTGCAGGGGAGGATAGAAGGTTCCAGCTGATGGAACGTTAGAAGCTGCATTATACTGAGCCAAACTGTTGGTCCACCTAGCTCAGTATTGTCTACACCGATTGGCAGAGGCTGTGTTGGGTTTCAGGCAGGGGACCATTCCTGCCCTACTTGGAGATGACAGAGATCAAACCTTCTGTGGCCTTCTGCATTCCAAACTTCCCAGCTCCCAAACAACTAAAAGTCTGGTAGTTGTTGTTCTTTTTGACATCAGGTGGGAGGGTGTTCCACAGGGTGGGTGCCACTACCGAGAAGGTCCTCTGCCTGGTTCCCTGTAACTTGGCTTCTTGCAGTGAGGGAACCGCCAGAAGACCCTGGGCACTGGACCTCAGTATCCGGGCAGAATGATGGGGGTGGAGACACTCCTTCAGGTATACTGGACCGAGGCCATTTAGGGCGCTCATCTCCCTTTATTGGCCAAGGGAGCCGACGTACAGCTTCTGGGTCATGTGGCCAGCATGACTGGCAAACCAGAGCAGCACACGGAAACACCATTTACCTTCCCGCCAGAACGGTAGCTATTTATCTACTTGCACTTTGATGTGCTTTCGAACTGCTAGGTTGGCAGGAGCAGGGACCGAGCAACGGGAGCTCACCCCATTGCGGGGATTTGAACCGCCGACCTTCTGATCAGCAAGTCCTAGGCTCTGTGGTTTAACCCACAGCGCCACCTACGTCAAAATGGTGCAGTCAAATGGTGAACCCAGATATTTCAGGGAAATTTCTCCTGGCTTCCCACCTGTCCCACAAAAGCAATCAAAAACACATTTTGTTTTATTTTTGCCAGGCAGCCGAAAGTGGGAGTCAAATGGTCCCAAAAACGTGAAGAGGGAATTTTGGTCCACCATTACTTTAGATAATGTCTTGTGCCCAGAGAGATGGCCTTCCTGGTGGTGGCACCCCACTTATGTGATGCTTTCCTCTAGCAAGGCTTACTCGGTGCTTCCACTTTTGGTATTCTCAGTGCCTGGCAAAGATGTGTATTCTTTAAATGCACCTAGGCAACTTTAAGTTTTCGTTGCTTTTCAGCTGCTGCCATTATGACTCAGGGATGTACATTTCTGAAATAAAACTAAGCTTCTGATGCATCATCGTATCTGCTGGTTTTAAAGTACTGGTGCTGTTTTATTTATTTGCACATTTTATTGCAAGATAATTTTTTTTTAAAAAAAGCAACAATGACCTTGCATACCTTCGTGAAAGGCTCTATGAACAGTATTATGAAAATATGCTTTTTCTGTGCAAGGAGGTGAAAGAGTGGCAGCAACTAGTGATGGCTGGTGCCTATTGGGACTGGCAGAGTGGCAGGCAGGGAGGCTGACTGTAGGTGGAGCTAAACCTAATTATAGTTTGGCCTCCTTCCTCTTCCCTGCAGTGGTCCAGAATGACAACTGCGAAGCTAAGGCGGTGGCAGCTGACAGACAGTTCCCACATCCTGGACTTGATGTAAGTAATAAGATAGATAAGCTGGGGCTGGCTGCAGGCAGGCTCAAGTTGGTGGGGGCAGCGCCCCATTCACCTCCAGCTCAAGAGTGTGTTGATGACTGTTGCTGGCAGAAAACTGCAGAGTTCAAGGCTTTGCCACGAGGCCACATACAGATTTCTAGCCATTAATCCTTCATTATCAGGTGGAGTATATTAAAGTAGGGTGAAAACAAACAGTTACATTTCACTCCGGGTTTAACATTCTCCACTGTCTCCACAAAGCATAAAAAACTACCTTACGGAAGCTGTCTGGGATCACGTTTACCTTCCAATCAAGTCAATCTTCTGTAGAAAATTATCGGATCAAGTATTCATGAGACAAAGTTAATTTGCACTACCCACAGAGAGATTCGTTTCTCCTAGCTGGTTGTGAGACGACAGACGTGCCTTGTTTGATGGAGTGCAGATTACAATTCGAGCCGGATGCCAGGTGTTTTTCATTAGCTGGATGCACTATGGTCAATGAATCCCTCTATAATGCAAAATACGGCCAGAGAGAGAGGAGAATCTAAACCGCAATCCAGGCTTGGCCAATGCAGATGGCAAAAATCTACATAAGTCATCTGATGTATGCATACTTTAATTGGGGGTGAATGGATCAGGCCGATGGGGGCTCTTTCACCAGGCTATAGCCCTCCGAAAGAGAATGTCAAGCATTTTTTAATAATATGCCCCTAATCTCAAAGCCACATGTGGATTTACAAAAGTTTGTGGAGGCATAATGGTCAGTTTTCTGTTCTCTGGCCAATCTGGTATCTGCATCACTTAGCCAGAGGCAAGTCAAGCAAATGGTGTAACAATGGCTTTTTCCCCAGCCGGAACTCAGCACCTCTTAGGTAGGCGCCATTGCCATTCTAAGAGAACAAGAGAGGCATTCATTGTGAGCTCCAGCACCTCTTTTTCTAAAAAAATAGCACTGGGTATAATTATGGTGCTGGAGGAGACTCTTGAGAGTCCCATGGACTGCAAGAAGATCAAACCTATCTATTCTTAAGGAAATCAGCCCTGAGTGCTCACTGGAAGGACAGATCCTGAAGCTGAGACTCCAGTACTTTGGCCACCTCATGAGAAGAGAAGACTTCTGGGAAATGACCCTGATGTTGGGAAAGATGGAGGGCACAAGGAGAAGGGGACGAAAGAGGACGAGATGGTTGGACAGTGTTCTCGAAGCTACCAACATGAGTTTGACCAAACTGCGGGAGGCAGTGGAAAACAGGAGTGCCTGGCGTGCTCTGGTCCATGGGGTCACGAAGAGTCGGACACAACTAAATGACTAAACAACAACAACAATAAGCACACCACGTGGTCTTCTGCTAGCTGGACTGAGACACTGGGAAGAAACTCCTGTGTTTCCTGAGCAAAAGACAATATAGGAGGCAGGGAGGATACATTTAGCATTGTCAGATGATGGAATCCTGTGCAAAATAAATTCCAATACTCATATGAGCAACAACAACATGGAGATGATGCAGGCTATTGCAGCCTTTGACTATGAACTAACTGCTAGAGGATAATTCATTTTCTGCCATTCAAGCTGCCCATCAAATGTATTTCCACAATTTACTCTCAGCGAGCTAAAGCTCCTCTCAAGTCAGTGAACCCAGAAACGAGGCTAATTAACTAGTCCTTTTATGATTTGCAGCAACCCTCTGCTATAAAGAACTGCCGATCATATGAAAGGGGCCCTGTCCTTTCACCATTTCAAATGAAAGGACAAATTCACAATTGGCCAGACGGTGCAATATTGAAAAAGGTTTGCAGACACTACTCAATGTCAAACAGCGGCCAACTTTAAAACTGAGGGCTTCAAACCATCGCACTCACATCTTATTCTGAAATGTCCAAGATTCAGAGCAGATGCAAAGCTAAGAAGCTTTGTAGGATAGCAAAGACTCGAATCAGTGCTTAAAAGGAGGAAGAGACAATCAACTTACATACCAACACATGCACCGTTGGCCCATCAGGTTGCTGTTGTTTTTTGTTAAGGTTTCTTTTTGTTAAAGTTTTGAAAAGGTTCTTAGGGAAGCTGAGATTTTGAGCAGGGAGAGAAAAGGGCGTGCAGACAATTAAAAGCAGTGGGGAGGGGATGGTTTGGAGTAGAAACACTGAAGGGCAGGCGTCAAATCACCCTTTCCTGCTGCCATTTTTTATTTAATAAAGTTTTGTGGCAATGGCTTCTTTTTTTACATATAAGAAATTTAAGCACATAAAATATTTGGACCTAAATCCAGCTATGCCCTTTAATTCACAAATGGGCTTCCTGATCCAGTGGAAGAGGAGATAAGGCATTTTTCATCTGTTCCCCCTGGAGCACGAGGAAACCTGTTCCACTCTGTTGTGGGGGTGACATTTGTGGGGAGGGGTAATAGTGAGAACTGATGAAAACATGCCCCCCTTTTCTGTTAGTGAAGGCCTCTACAGTCGTACCTCAGGTTAAGTACTTAATTTGTTCCGGAGGTCCGTTCTTAACCTGAAACTGTTCTTAACCTGAAGCACCACTTTAGCTAATGGGGCCTCCTGCTGCCACCACGCTGCCGGAGCACGATTTCTGTTCTCATCCTGAAGCAAAGTTCTTAACCTGAAGCACTATTTCTGGTTAGTGGAGTCTGTAACCTGAAGCGTATGTAACCCGAGGTACCACTGTATTAGATCAAGGCCTCTGCCACAAGCATAAGGAATCTCTGAGCAACATTTACTGAAACTTGCATTTTCATTTTCTTGTGGTTCATGTTCTCTAAGAAGGAGTTAAAAGAGCTGCTCTGGTTGAGAGAGTAAAATGCTTCCAGATTCCTGACGCCATTTTTTCCACTCCTTCCCGACTCATGTGATTATTAGTGGCCTTGCCAGTACCTTTACTATCCTCTATTCCTTTGCCTTTATCAGCAACTGGATGTACAGGCATAATACTCATTACTATGCCACAAAGAGATCTTGGTTTCTGCAGATAAATGGCTGTTGAAAGTGTGACAGTAGGCTAATCCAAGACACGGGTGGCACTGTGGTCAAAACCACAGAGCCTAGGGCTTGCCGATCAGAAGGTCGGTGGTTCGAACCCCGCGATGGGGTGAGCTCCCGTTGCTCGGTCCCTGCTCCTGCCAACCTAGCAGTTCGACAGCACGTCAAAGTGCAAGTAGATAAATAGGTACCGCTCCAGCGGGAAGGTAAACGGCGTTTCCGTGCACTGCTCTGGTTCGCCAGAAGCAGCTTAGTCATGCTGGCCACATGACCCGGAAGCTGTCTGCGGACAAACGCCGGCTCCCTCGGCCTATAGAGCGAGATGAGCGCCGCAACCCCACAGTCGTCCACGACTGGACTTAACAGTCAGGGGTGCCTTTACCTTTAGGCCAATCTAATCCCCTGTCCCTTGTCATTTAGTACGTAGCCACTGCTACAACCACCCCAGTCAGACTCAGAAAGAGCCAAGCTCTGTGCAGCAAAGTTTTAGGCTATGGAGGATCAAAGTTAAATTGCTGCCCAGAAGGATGAGAGGAGCTAGAGGCAAATGCATTGCCCAAATCAGGCAAAGTCCAAGGCAGCTATCAGCCAATGGGGACAGAAACTTGGATCTCTGGTATTCTGAGGTGCAAGTTAAGGCTGTATAAGGTCTGGTGGGTCAAGATTGGTCCTTGGAGTCAGATGACTGAATGTTTAGAAAGGCTGGTACTGCAGCCCCATGGCATCCATGAGGTTCAAAACACTGCCCGCGAGACTTCCTGCATAAACAGAGCATTGCTGATACAGGAGCCCAATGCTGGGAGTTCTAGTTCAAGCCCTCCCTGATCCCCCAACACCTCCATTTCCAGACACGATCACGTGGGCTGAAGCTTTCAAGGTGGCTTAGGGCCTGCCAGATATTGTTAGACTACAGCTCCCCTCATGGCTGGGGTGGATGGGAACTGCAGTCCAACAATATCTGGAAGTCACCAAGTTGAAGGGGGCTGGCATAGTTCTCTTGCATCCTAGGCTGGGAAACTACCAGTTTGGCAAAGGTAAGCTCAGCTCCTCCACTCCTGGAAAGAGAAGCCCATCGTTTGGGCACGGCCAGAGTCTTGTGGTCCAGCCAGCTAAGAACATAAGATAAGCCCTGCTGGATCAGACTGATCTAGTTCTGCATGCAAGTGTCTGACACTCACTTAAATCCCAAATGTTCAGAAATCTGCTTTATGGTAGCCAGTGTAAGAATTCTCAACATCTCCCCACAAGCTGGAAAGCAGTATGAAGGTGGCAACATTACCCTTCCTCAACAGAATATATGCCAGGATTTCAGGGTACCTCCTTCCCACCCATAACCCCCAATTTTGCCATTTTACCAGAGATTGGCTCCTTGCAGAATGTCAAGGATGGCACTTTCCCCTATAATCTTAATTAAGAAGCTAAATTTTGACAGGAAGTTTCGTGTGTGTGTTTTTAGCATCCATAATTACAGATGCTTGAGGCAGGTATAAACACCACGCCAATGCAGGAACAAAAAGAGAATTTCATCTAAGTATAAACTGGGAGCTTTCATCACAAGAAGGCATTAAAAGAATTTTATCAACCCATTGCATCTTAATTGAAATGATCATTTATTCATATGAATAATGCAACTGAATAATGAGGGATGGATCTGAACATTTCTTTAAAATCTGCCTGAGGCAAAACTTTCTTATCTCCCCACACATCATGAATAGCAGAGCTGTTGGGATGGATTAGCCAACAAGCTAAATATGCTATAAAAGCAGCTCCCCAAACAATATGGGATCTTTCCTTACTGCCAAGAATTGATAGGTTAGTAGGGAGAAAGAACATTTTAGGCCATAGGTAGGGATTGGTGAATCTGTCAGTTTCAGTCCCTCTCCATTTCACATTTTTCCCACTTTCAAGTTCAGTTCTCCTCACTAGTTTGTGAATTTTGTTTTTAAAAGCTTAATGAAATGAAAACTCTCTGTGTTTACATACATGTGTGTGTGTTTGAATCTTGATTCTGTCTTCCGTGTTACTGTCCCTTCCAACTTTCTGCCATCTGAAAGTTTGATTAACATCCCTTGTACTGATATGTAATTGATATGTTTTTGTATTTTATATTTCTGTATATATTTCAAAACATTTTCATGTAAAATACTCATGGGTTCTGTATATTAAGAAGCATACAAATTATATACAGTATAATGGGGAAAATCTGTATGACTGTACATACCGGTACATTGGTGAAAATAACACCCAAAGGACATTATATTGGAAGAAAGTGTTTGCAAAAAAATAATAATGTGTATTTGGGGCAAATTGCATGCAAATATATGTATTCAGAGAAATGCACATTCTGAAGAGGCTTAAAAAATAAAATAAAAAGCAAACCAAGCATCTCAGAGTCATGGGTTCAAGGTTTATAAAATGATTGTTGTCAGAATGGAAGTTTGGCCAAGAGTAGATTAATAGAGCCAGTGGGTACTGCTAGTGACTGCCTTAATAGTTCCAGAAGAATTGCCTAGAACGTTCATTTTTGTTAGGGAGGTTCATCTCCGTAACTGATCTCCTGGATGGTTGGAGCGTTCAGAATGGACGATGCAAGCTCTGCCCCTGTTCTTGTTCCTTTGAAAATGGTGAGGTTCCTAACCATCTGGGCATGTCCACATATATTAGAAACCTGGTTCTGTAACATGCAGGGAGCCGCTAAGTGTCAAAGTTGGTCCCCGCTTTTCAAGCTCATTCTCTGTGAGTTGGAAGATGATTGGAACATCAATTGGAGGAGAAAGGGAAAAGCTGTTGCACTCAATGATTCCTGCATTGCAGGAGGTTGACTAGAAGATCCTTGTGGTCCCTTCCAACTCTATGATTCTATGATCTGGAAATGGGATGAACTGAGCTTAAAATTTGAAAATGAGTAGGTGAGGGAAGCCAAAACCGACTGATTCGCCCATCCCAGGCCAAGCTGAAACCCTAAGGCCAGACTGACTTCCTTCAGAAATCCATCCTTCTAGGCTGGCCTGAAAAGGCTTCAGCATGAAGAGTTCCTACAGGGCTTCACTCACCTCTGCTCCCTCTGTTTGAATCCAGTCCCAGTGGGCAGGAGAACAATAGTCTCCTCTTTTCCTCCTATTTTTAACCGTCAGAATAAGCCACTCTAATCCCCTTTTCTCCAGCCAAATATATACTCAATGGCAGCAGTCCTTTCAAATTTACCAGCGATAATTTATCAAGATGTTTACAAACCTGATTTAGTATCCACTCAACATAGCAGGGGAAAGCTTTCACTGCTGGGCTTTTATCAGCTACTGGGCTTTTCTCCGACCCCTCCTTGGCTCCAGCTCAGAGCTCCAGCAGATCTGAGTGCACTGCTTGTTTGTGACCAACATTTCATCTCTTTCTCCTTAAGGCATTTGCAGCTAATGCACTAGTCAAAGCAGACATCTCATTTTTATCCATCACAGGGCAGTGATTGATACGTGCCATTTTTTTCCAGAGATGTGCTGTAGTTATTTCCCCTTCTGTATCCATGCCCTCCAAGGCCTTGGATTTCTCTGATTTCTTGCAATTTATTTATATTGGCCTTGTCGTGTGTAGAATAGGGCTGCGCTGAGACCTGATCTCACCACCATATTTTTTTTTTGCTTCCTGCTCCCTCCCCACTTCCACATGGAGTGTGAAAACTTCTGGGAGATGGGAAACTAAGGGGCAGTTGTGTAAATGCTTCTGTTTACCTTATGGACACAACAAGGCAGCCAAGGGTGTCCCTTTAAAACAGGTTTGAAACATTCCATTTGCACTTGCAAGAGGCTCACTGAAGACAGACTTCTAGGCTAGCAGCTTTGCAAGGGAAGAGGATGGGGAGACAACCAGAACAATTTGGCCATGGCCTGTGACCTCATTTGCCACATCCCCAAAGGCGGATTTAGGGGAGCCTGGTCAGTTCAGTTGCACCAGGTGCAGTGAACTGAAATCTGAGACATCAAGTCTGCCACTGATATCCCCATTGGCTCCTCGCATCCCCATCAGGTCCATTGAGCACAACTTGCCACTCACTGTGGTGTGCGCATTTTTAATTTAAATTTATTATTTGTTCTAGGACAGTGGTTCTCAAACTTTTCTGGCCACCAGTCCCTTGGTTCCATAAAGTCATCCCCAGTGCCTCTACCTAACCCTATAAAAAGCAATATTCAGAATAGTGGGTTTGCACGACCCACCAAGGAAGAGAAAAACACAATAAGATTCAAAGCAGTCTCTGTTAATTGCACCTTTAGTCAAAATCCAATTAAAACTATTTAGTTTAACTAGTTCAACAAAACTTAGGAATGTGATCCAGTCAGGCCAGCTTCTCAAGGCCTGATAGTTGCTTACATCTCCAGTGCCCGCTGCCTCTTAGCGTGTGCCCCGGGCAATCCCAACCCAGGGAGTGGCTGTTCTAGGGTAAGATACAGGTAAAGGTAAAGGGACCCCTGACAGTTAAGTCCAGTCGCATACGCTCATTTGCTTTATAGGCCGAGGGAGCTGGCGTCTGTCCGCTCCGCAGACAGTTTTTCCGGGTCATGTGGCCGGCATGACTAAGCTGCTTCTGGCGCAACGGAACACTAACACCAGAGCAGCACATGGAAACGCTGTTTACCTTCCCACCGGAGTGGTACCTTTTAATCTACTTGCATTTTTTGGCGTGCTTTCAAACTGCTAGGTGGGCAGGAGCTGGGACCAAGCAACGGGAGCTCACCCCGTCGTGGGGATTCGAACCGCCAACCTTCTGATTGGCAAGCCCAAGAGGCTCAGTGGTTTAGACCACAGCACCACACGTGTTCAGGGTAAGATATAACACTAAGCAAAACACACAGTGTTTCAACAGATGCTCTCCTGCATTTGGCATTTGGCACTTCTAATTGGTCATTATCCAGGAAACTCAATCTCCTAAATTGGGGGTTGGGGAATCTGCAGCCTAGGTCATGCCCCTTCGCCAGCCATGCCTCATACTCTCCTCAAATGCTTTTGCCTGGCTGGTATGTGCCCCGGAAATATGATAACGTTCCTTGCCTGCCTGTGGGGTGGATGGAGAGACATGCATGCAGACCTGTATGTAGAGTGTGAGTAGAAATCACAGACTGTTGCCTGGCTGGAATGTAGCCTTCTCTACAATGGTAAGAGTTGCATCTGTTTTGCCACCCATTTATGCCTCAGGCCCCGCCCACCACTGAGATGTGGGTGATGGGAAAAAGGTACCCCACCTCCTTCCTTCCCCCACAATTAACCTTTTAGTCATTACAGTTTTGTCCACATTCTTAAATGCCCTCATCTGCCATCTCTCTCTGTCGTAACATAAAGGTAAAGGTAAAGGGACCCCTGACCATTAGGTCCAGTCGTGACCGACTCTGGGGTTGCAGTGCTCATCTCGCTTTATTGGCCGAGGGAGCTGGCGTACAGCTTCCGGGTCATGTGGCCAGCATGACTAAGCCGCTTCTGGCAAACCAGAGCAGTGCATGGAAATGCCGTTTACCTTCCCGCCAGAGTGGTACCTATTTATCTACTTGCACTTGACGTGCTTTCGAACTGCTAGGTTGGCAGGAGCAGGGACTGAGCAACGGGAGCTCACCCCGTCACGGGGATTTGAACCGCCGACCTTCTGATCGGCAAGTCCTAGGCTCTGTGGTTTAACCCACAGCGCCACCTGTGTCCCTTCGTAACTAGCATAGGTGGGGGCATTGTGCCAGGATCATGTTCACTTCTGAGTCGTTCAGTGGCAATCATTGTGACAAATGGTATAGACACACAGGTTTATCACAGTCCTGTGACATATGGTATAAACGCACAGATTTTTCACAAGGCACCATTTAAAATTTTGGAGTTGAAGGAAGAGAGGAGAGAAGTTGAAACAGTTGCTAGAGAGAGGGAGAAAAGGCTGCAATTTAGCTGGGGTTTTTTATGGTGGAGGCGGGCAAAAGGTAGGCTGGGGTCTACTGGTAGATCACTGAATGATTTGCAGTAGATCAGCAAGGATTTTGTCTCCCACCTGCTTGACACTTAAAACAGGGTTGAGTTTCCTCTTTTCTAAATTAGGCTGCTGAGATGAAGAAAGCTTGAAGTGAAAACCAGGAGCGGATTTTTGTGTGACAGGACTGGGAGGGTTCTGTTAAAAGAAACCTGCAAGCCTGAAGTCTGCCCACCTTTGTATTATGGCATTCTCTTCCCCTGCAGCCCCAGACATCCATTTACACAACAGCAAACCCACCAGCACTTTGCATTGTGAACTAAGGCCACACCCACACAATACAGTTAAAGCAGTATCATACCATTTCAACAGTCGTGGAGAATCCTTCAGATTGCAGGGTGTTTGTGTGTGTGTGCTGACCTCACAGAGCTACAGTTCCCAGGATTCTCCATGACTGTTGAAGGCGGTAGAAAAAGGGAGTCCCAGCACATGAGTCAGCACAATGGATAAGAAACAGCAAGCCAGTCTGCATTCCAAAATTGCAAACCAAATTAAGCAACTCTGACCCCCACTCCAATTAGTAACAGACTTTAAATTTGCAGAAGGGAAACAATTTGAACATAAAACATTTCTCTTTCTTTAAAATAAAGGGTCTTCATCCTTATTTCATAGAGAACAAAACAAATTAGCTAATAAGAGCTGAAGTGCCCATGCAACTTTACAAATTTAGAGAATCTTATCCTAATAATAATAATAATATCAATGAAATGAGAAAATTCAATTAAATCTTTTCAACTTACGTAGGGAATAGTGTCTAAAGTATCTGTGTTGACGATGATTGGGGCAGGGCTGGCCTGTGTGAGAAGAAGGAGAATAAATTAAATTAATTATACTTAATAATTCAAGGCAAAACGTGTTTCAAAAGGGTTTAAAATGTGGCCTGGATCACAGTGAGCAAGGGGAAAAAAGCAAGGCATAACAAATCAATAACTTTTTCATTTCATACACGCACAGAGTTCAAAATACCCCGACATTTTAGTTCCTGAAATATAATTAAACAACAGGCAAAAGTTTTCACTGTTTTGTTTTTATGCTGGTTTTAACATATGCATTATTTATCGCTGTAAATCACTTGGGGTTATTGCTGCAACAAAAAGCAATCGATAAGTTTGATGGTGGTGGTGATAATGCCCAATGTGGCCCCAGGTAACGTGCTCCATCAGCACAAGGACTTCCACTTGCACAACATAACTTTCCCTCTCCCTCTTCCCTTTGCCCAACCCTGAGATCTGTTCTGGGTTTGCCTCAAAACTCTAGAGCAGATTTGGGGGGTTGGGTGTGGGGTACACATGGGAAGAAAGGGGGCAGTTCAACTGCACAAACAGAAATCCTTGCGCTGACAGAATGCATTAGTTGGAGACGACCCAATGAAGCTACACATCACCCAAATTGCATGCTGTCCCATTTAGATCAACCTTAGGAAATCTGCTAGGTCCAGTTTCCAATGCCCACTTATCTGCAGCCTTCCTTTTTCATTCTGTTTATTTACATCTTCCGCTCAGCTGCCCTCCTTTTCGCTCTCATTTCCTTCTGCCCCTGGTCCTCACCCGTGCTATAAGCATTTGTTTTCATATTATTTTAACCCAACAGCCTGCACACCACCCCCATAACCTGACTAAAGACCCCCTTTCCTCCAGGCAGATCTTTTCCCTCTCTCCAATTTAATACGAAGCAAATGCTTCCAGCTGGGATGTTTTACTACCCTGCAGATAGGACAGCTGACAGTTGCGGTGACAGATTGGAATCCTGATAAGATAGATGGAGCCCTACCGCTGGGACAAAACTAGTGCAGGCAGTCTTTTAAAAAGTGGGAGACAAATAGCTTTTGGCTTGCTTTCTGGGAAAGGAGGGGAGGGCTGGTGGGGGCGGGGGATAAAAACTATAGCGAATATTGCAAATTCAAGCAAACAACCTGACCACCGCTATTCATCCATGTCAGCTCTGAATGGCAGATGCAAATATAAACAGCGACTTTTCATATATAAATATATTTTTTAAAAGGTCTGTAAAATAACTCTGTGTGTGTGTGTGTGTGTGTGTGAACCCTTCTCACATGCATTCTAAAAAGAAAAAGGGGAGAAAACCCCCTACTGATTTATAGCTGCATGCAATGTACCATTCATAATAGGTGCAAAGTACGCATGTTTTGTCCTCTGATGCCAGTTCCCTATGTACCAAACGTATCTTAGCCCTCTGGACAAGCATCAGATATATCAGCTTCTACAACAGGGGTATAAATGACCACAGGCAGACAGTTTTGGACCCATCATAGATGACATAAAAACAAAGAGCATGTGTATGTTCTTTTTGTTAATATACCAGAGTGGTGGAGACGAGAAGCAGATAGTCCCTTTGGCTGCCATGAATAACAGTTCAAAATGCCTGTAAGGTATTTAGGAACATCAGAGAGGTTTCCTTATGCCAGAATCAGTCTGCTTCTCCAGCTAGCCCAGTATTGTAAGAACACGAGAAGAGATTCCTGGACCAGGCCAGTGGCCGACCTAGTCCAGCATCCTGTCACCACAGTGGCCAACCAGCTGCTTGTGGGAAGTATACAAGCAAGACCCGAGCAGAAGAGCACTCTGTTTCTCCATTTATTGATCCCTGTGCCACCACTTTATTTCTCGCTGCCACCACCCAGGCCCTACCTGGTACAATACTGAGTCCAGTCAGGTTTAAATTGGAACATAAACTTCTGTTTATTTATTGCAGTTTAACAAGCGTGTGGTTTCATAAACGGTATCAGTCAATTACATTCATGGGGTGCCTATCCAGACCTATAACTTCCGCTAGCTGCTCTCCCTCAGTAAACCACCTCTCAGATATTTACTTGTCTTCCTAGCTCCTAACTGTTCCTGACTCAGCTTATTTCGCGACACTAACTCAACCTACCCACAGACTCTATCCCAATTCACTCCCACTCCAATCAACCACCCAACTCCCAACAAACTCCACTTTCGCCCCTCCCAGGGCTGGTTTTATAGTGTCTCTAACTCCACCCCCTGGGTTCTGATTTGGTAACTTGTTTAACTATTTCACCTCCAGCACTCTCATATGTTAACGTCACAGTGGCCCCCAGTGACTGATTTTCAGAAGTATACAGCCTCTGACCATTGGACAGAGCATCTTTGGTCCCCATCAGCTGTTGCCCAATAGCAGCCTTCACATCAGGCTGCAGTAGAGGAGGGAAGAGATGAGAGGCAAGGTCACTTCATTGGCACAATTAAGCGGCCAGCACCTTTGGGCACCTTCCCCCCCCCCTTGAACCTTCTCACCCCATCTTGTCATTAGAATGACTTGTAACTGAGACCTACGACCTGAGTTTTCTTATTTCTTTCTCCTCTCCAATCCATTTTCTTCTTATGCTACATTTTTTCTTAGATTGGAAGCCTGAAGGCAGGGGCTATCTTTTTTAAAAGTGCTTTGTCAACTTTTCTGGGAGCCTCCCTTGGCCAGGATACATATTCTTTAAATAAGAGCAGGATACATATTCTTTAAATAAAAATCTGCAGAGTCACAGGCCAAGATCCTTCTACCGTCTGAGACCTGAAGCTTTTTGGTAGGGTTGAACAACTTGGGAGTTGCTGCAACATTAAACTGCAGATAACAGACTTGGATAACAGCCAAGACTGGATTGGAGTCAGGGGAAGGTGCGCTGGTAAAAAGACAGTTGGAAAAATATATATGCACAAATAAAGCTGTATTCAACGGTCAAAAGGATATATGAGGTCTGACATGATTGAGAATCGTACAACCAGGGACGGAGAATTTCAAAGCGTTAAAATTGAGATATGGAAATAACGAGGAGGGGCAAGACTGAGATGTGGAGATATGCTTCAGAGGTCCAGACTATGGGGCTCCCCGAGAAATCAACAATTATAATTTGGATTATAATTTGGTCTTTTTTATTTTAGTTTTTCATTTTAATTGGATTATGATTTTTTACAGTGGTACCTCTGGATGCAAATGGGATCCGTTCTGGAGCCTCGTTTGCATCCTGAAGCGAACGCAACCCGCGTCCGCATGTCTGCGCATGCGCAGGTCGTGATTCACCAATTACACGCATGCGCATGATGTCATTTTGAGTGTCTGTGCATGCGCGAGTGGCGAAACCCAGAAACAACGCGCTCCATTACTTCTGGGTCACCGCGGTTCGCAACCCAAAAATATTCATCCTGAAGCTACTTCAACCCGAGGTATTGGAAAATGAATAAAAATGATTTTTAAAAAAATGAACATGGGACCTTCTGCACTGAAAGATGGTCTTTCTCTCTCTCACCTTAGCTCCAAGACACTTTTCTCTGGCACCAAAGCATGTGGCAATAACGCAGGTGAGGGCATTGGTGGCCGGTGCCAATTGGGACCGATAGGATAAAAGGTATGGAGCCCAACACTAGGTGGAGCCAGAGGCCAATGGCAGGAAGGTCCAAGTAATTCTAGTCTTGTCTTCATCCTTCTGCCTGCTGAGTTCTACATGGGCAACACTGATACCAACGGAGAGGAAGTACAGGCAGGCAAAGGCACTAGCTGAGGGTAGACTGGAGTTGATGGGACAGTTCCATACTAGTCCTTGTGAACTAAGCTGTACTGGGTGGGGTTCAGCTCTCCTCACACATGAGCCCCTTTGGATAAAAAAAAGGGAAAACACTTATATTTCATGGATGGAAAAGGCAGATGAAAAACAAATGTGGTTGCCCCCATTATGTCTAATTTGGCACTAACTTACAGCAGCTAAGCCCAATTACTGAAAGTATGTCACAAACTCTGTTTGAATCAAAGATTATCACAACGTAGCCCAGGCAAAGCCTTCAAGGGCAATATTATTGTTTCAGTCCCTTTGGAATAGGCAACTTGTGGCTTCCCTGCTTTTTAACTTTCATTCTGCATGTTTACATTATCTCTGCCCCCTTGCATTTTTAAAGAACAAATCAATGAATTGCATATTACCCAGCAATAATGGAACGAGGGAACAGTTCCACACACAAAAAAAGACTGTAATTATCAAGCAGATTTGTCCCTTTCCTGACATTTCTTGACGGCAGCTTGAAATTAGCAGTGATTCATATACATGATAGAGAAGCAAGCTTGAATCTGATCCACCAAAGGACGGCATAAATGTCAAACGAGAGCCACTGCAGATTGTGAACAAATGTGTCATGTACCTAGAATTTCAATTTGCAAAACATAATCTATTTTATTGAGTTTTTAGTGCTCATCCCTGCTGGATGGAGACACTTTACATTAAGTGAGTCTGCACAGAAACTGAGCCAACATTCAATATAGCTGGGATATTACGAGAAAAGAAATTAACATTAAATCAGTGATTATCATAATGGCTTGTATAACATGCTCATGTTTAGAATACTGTCTGCGAGAGGTCCCTATGTCCCTTCACCTGTTGTTGAGCTCCAAGTCCCATCAGTCCCAACCCCCAGAGCCATTGGTCAGGGATGATGGGAGTTGTGGTCTAACAACATCTAGAGGGCCACAGCATAGGTTCCTTGCCTATGTAGTAGAAACAACTTGAACCAACTATGGCTCTGCTACTGAAATTTGACTTAGTATGGTATAGTGGTTAGAGCAGGCTTCCTCTACCTCGGCCCTCCAGATGTTTTGAGACTACAATTCCCATCATTCCTGACCACTGGTCCTGCTAGCTAAGGATCATGGGAGTTGTAGGCCAAAAACATCTGGAGGGCTGAGGTTGAGGAAGTCTGGGTTAGAGTGTCAGACCAGGCAGAATCCGAGACCTGGGAGAAGAGTTGCTGGAAGAAGACTGGAAGAAATTTAAAGACTATCTTCAGAAATACTGTAAAATTAATGAATGTTAAAATGATGTTGGATTGAAAATAAGTGGCATTAGCAACAAAGTTAATAAGAATATGCAAAAATGAATTGATAATGGATGAAAATATAGAGTTATAATATGTTAAGATACAGAGTTAAGATAAATGAAAGAGGGTAAGGATTTGCTGATTTGATTATTTAAATGGGAATATAAAAAGGGGAGGTGTGAGGAGGCCAAGGAAATAAGCTAATGAGTTCAAAGTTACAAAAAACGGATTTGTTTTTAATTCTTTTTTTAGCTATTTGTCTTTTGTCTTTTGTATTTTTATTCATCTTTATTCATCTTTTTTCTTTTTCATGTATTTCTCTATGTTCTTTTTTTTGTATCCTTTTCTTATTATATGACCTTTTTTCATTTTGTAAACTTATGTTTTTGTGAAACTTCAATAAATATCTTTTTTTTAAAAAAAATAGACTGTCAGACCAGGAACTTGAGGGACCAGGGTTCAAATCCGCACTTGGCCAGGAAGCTCACTCGGGTGACCTTGGGCCAGTCCCTGCCTCTCAACCTAACCTCCATCGCAGGGTTGTTGTGACGATTAAATGAGAAGGGAGAGAACTATGTATGCTGCCTTGAGTTCCCTGGAGAAAAAGTGGGATAAAAATGCAGACTCCGCTAACCCAGAAATAGTACCTTGGGTTAAGAACTTTGCTTCAGGGTGAGAACAGAAATCGTGCTCCGGTGGCGCGGCGGCAGCGGGAGGCCCCCTTAGCTAAAGTGGTGCTTCAGGTTAAGAACAGTTTCAGGTTAAGAACGGACCTCCGGAACGAATTAAGTACTTAACCCAAGGTACCACTGTACATGGCAAATAGAAGGGGAAGAAATGGAGGCAGTGAGAGATTTTACTTTCTTGGGCTCCATGATCACTGCAGATGGTGACAGCAGTCACGAAATTAAAAGACGCATGCTCCTTGGGAGAAAGGTGATGGCAAACCTAGACAGCACCTTAAAAAGCAGAGACATCACCTTGCCAACAAAGGTCCGTAATAGTTAAAGCCATGGTTTTCCCGGTAGTGATGTATGGAAGTGAGAGCTGGACCATAAAAAAGGCTGATCGCCGAAGAATTGATGCTTTTGAATTATGGTGCTGGAGGAGACTCTTGAGAGTCCCATGGACTGCAAGAAGATGAAACCGATCCATTCTGAAGGAAATCAGCCCTGAGTGCTCACTGGAAGGACAGATCGTGAAGCTGAGGCTCCAATAATTTGGCCACCTCATGAGAAGAGAAGACTCCCTGGAAAAGACCCTGATGTTGGGAAAGATGGAGGACACAAGGAGAAGGGGACGACAGAGGACGAGATGGTTGGACAGTGTTCTCGAAGCTACCAGCATGAGTCTGACCAAACTGCGGGAGGCAGTGGAAGACAGGAGTGCCTGGCATGCTCTGGTACATGGGGTCACGAAGAGTCGGACACGACTAAATGACTAAACAACAACAACAACAACAACAACCACTGTACATAAACAGCTTGGCAGACCTGAGCTTTCTCACACTGACAGAACGTATGTGTTCTGTACATCGCATCTCCTGCACAAGGTAGAGTCATGTGTGTACCCCACGCACCTCATGTGCAACATGCGAAACTGCAAACATGTGAAAGAAGAGTTTGCATGCACATGAATGAGCATCATTCCTGCAGCACACTACGTACAGACCCTGCACAACTGGGCAAAGTACATACTGCCCCATAGTTACCCATGCTGAGGACCAAACTACCATGGAAGCTTGGTGGTTTCACGCATCGTGGCATTTCGTTCTAGAAATCACACACAACACTGTATTCTGCAAGCAATGGAAAACAAGTACTTACTTCCTCCTCGCCACCCACAAGAAGCCTATGCACAATCTAGGTCTACTGCATATTTTTGACCCTAAAATGTGCTTCTTAAGAAATTGGCTTCATTCCCAAAATCGAAAGCTTATTGAAGGTTGATCCTACATTGTCCCACAATATGTCCATTTGAAAACAGGCTCAAGCAGTTGAGGCAATTCACACCTGCCCAGTGACATGGGTGTATGCCAAGAGCACTCTCCCCAGGGTGGAAAAGGCACTGATAATCTAATCAAGCAGTGGGTTTTCCAATGCATATCAAGTCACCACATCTCCCCTTGTGGACAGCAGGATCTAGAATCAATCTAGATTGAAAGGAACCTATTGAGGATGAGCACAGACTATTCCACAGTGAGAAAAATTACATTTTTTTTGTGTGTGCTACAAATGGGCTAGTGTGTACACAAAAGAATTCCAGCATTCAGGAAATAATTACTTCCAACCCAAATAATTAAAAACTGATTTTTCATTTGCTTGCAAGTGCTTTTTTAAAAAGATGTTCAGTCTGATGTAGCAAATATTTCAGCCCAGTTGTCTAAAATTACCAGGAACGTTATCGCTTCTGACATAAATCCATTATTGAAGTGATCAATTTGTAATGTTCTTGCACTCTGTTCAATATTTTGTTTCACTCTTCAGACCTTTCATGATTTGTTATGGCAATAAAATGATGCGTTATTTAGAACAATCGAGCTGATGAATGCACAGCAACGGAAGAATACTTAAATCATGTTAAAGCCTCAATCCCTAACATGCTCTGAGCATTTTCTAACAACAGCCACTGCCACCGAGGAATCGCAGCAATTTACTTCTCAACATTTTAAAGCCAAGTGTTTGAAAATGGTTATAAATATTGTGACATTCCTGATTAGAAGCAAAGAAAAAATATTTTGGCACACACCATCCCTCCTATGCAGGAAGTTCATGGCGCTGGGTGAGCAGCAGGAGATATCTGTACCAGTGGCCAGTTACACCACCTCCATTCCATGGCAAGTCCTAATCTGGTCTTATGGGGATGTGGTTATGGGGTGCATACCAGGTATTTGAAAGATGTGCACTGGGTGAAAGGCAAACTGGATAATTTTATTTGCAGCACAGAGCTATGGGGCCCTACCTGTCGGTGCAAAACCTGCCAGTTTCAGTTTCTCATTCTTTACTCCACATTTCTGCAGCAAATGGCAATTTTCAAACAAACAAATCTTCATGAACATGCCTCTGCATTGTAGTATAAATTTCTCCGAATAGTCACAATGTTTCCTGATATACAAACCTTCTTGCAACCAATTTCCCCAACACGATGCATTTTTGTACGCAGTTTTCACGTATATACGCATTTTAATGCACATTCTACCATAATGCACATTGTTCGGACAGACAACTGAATCTCAGATTTTGGAAAACTGTGGATTTTGATGGATTGCTGTGTTTTGCATTATGTATTGTTTCAAGAAATGTGAATTAGGTGGGTTTGCATTAAAATGCAAAGAAAACAGAATCCCTACCCTTTATCTCTAGTAGTGAAGACATTTTTGTGGTCTTCAGAGTGCCTCTACAGAGGCAGACAGAAAAAAGGAAGCAGTTCTGTCATCACACACACACACATACACCCCGCCTGGGAAAAGTTCACCAAAAAAAAGTCTCTGGGAGAGAAGGCAAACCTTTCACCTCAATTCCCTCCCCCTTGATGGAAAAGAACTGTAGCTCCATGGAAGATCATCCACCTTCCATGAAGAAGGTTCTTGGTTCAATCCCCAACATCTTCAGGTAGGGCTTGCCTGAGACCCTGGAGGGCTGCTGCCAGTCAGAATAGACAATACTTGGCTAGATGGACCAATGGTCTGACTCGGTATAAGGCAGCTTCCTATAGTCCTGTGTGATTCCCCAGGGCTGAGGAGAGTCACTGGGCTGGACTTGTCACCTGCATATTTCCATCTTCTCTTGTGACATGCCCTGTTCCTTTCTCTTTCAGTCTCACCTTATTGTCCCTCTTTGCCCTTTCTCCAGCTGCTTCTCTCTGCCTCCCTCTCCTGCTTACAAGAGGATGCCGGGTTTTATTCTTGGAGCTGGAGACTCCCACCCTCCGGATGAGTCTTTATTCCCTGCGGTCATTCAGCAGTTCTGCCTTTTTACCATCTACAGCCATTTCTGGATTGACATAGCTTGGCCACTGTAGTCCTGGCACTGGTAACTATAAGACTGGATTATTGCAGTGTGCTCCATGCAGGGCTCCCACTGGGCTTTGTTCAGAACCTGCAACTGGTGATAAAGGCAGCAGGAAGGTTGCTGAGTGGGGCATCCTGGCAACACTATATAATAGCTGCCAAGGGACCTGCACTAGCTGCTAATATGTTAGTGGGACTATTCAAGGTTTTGCATTTAAAGTCCTAAACAACTTGGGATTAGGTTTCCTAGAGGACCACCTAACCCCACCTCACTCTGTTTGAGAACTGTGCTCTTCGAAAACGCACATAGTTTGAACTAGCAACAGGGCTTTTAGTGTTGCAGTTTCAGCCTTCTGGAATTAGTTGCTGGCTGAAATTAAAGTGCTTACAATGTTGATATTCAGGCAGAGATTGAAGACATTTTGTGTTTAAGAAGGCTTTCCCTGAAGTGTGACCCAGTCATTTTACAGACTATTAAAGGGACAATTGTAGAAATGGTCTTATTGCTTTTGATTTACCAAGTCTATAATCGTTTTATCTTGTTTTGTGTTACTGAACATCTCTTTGGGAGATTCCGGCTGTGAAACAGTTCATAAATCTGCAAATAATCTTTATTTTTTTAAAAAAGAAATTGCAGTGCAGTGGAAGAAGCTTTTTTCTTCTTCTTCTTCTCTTGCCAGCCAGGATGGTTTCTTAAAAGGCAAATTTCACCCTGCTTTCTGTCTGATGGCCTTGGCTGTGTCACATGATCAGAGCTCGTTGCTGGTTGGCTACACTATTCAGTCTTTGCCTCCTATAGGAAAATCCAGAAGTCTCACACTTACCTGAATCACACGTGTGGGCTGTTCATCGGATCCTCCCTGCTCCAAGCGGCCACTTACCCCCTAGTGGCTAGTACGCCAATCCATTGTGCCCGTTGTTTTCGCTAGGTAGCTTGCCTCAAAAGTAACGTAATCAAAAGTACCATTGGTTTAATGAGCTCACCTTGCCAACAAAGGTCCGTATAGTTCAAGCTATGGTTTTCCCAGTAGTGATGTATGGAAGTGAGAGCTGGACCATAAAGAAGGCTGATCGCCGAAGAATTGATGCTTTTGAATTATGGTGCTGGAGGAGACTCTTGAGAGTCTCATGGACTGCAAGAAGATCAAACCTATCCATTCTGAAGGAAATCAGCCCTGAGTGCTCACTGGAAGGACAGATCCTGAAGCTGAGGCTCCAATACTTTGGCCACCTCGTGAGAAGAGAAGACTCCCTGGAAAAGTCCCCGATGTTGGGAAAGATTGAGGACACAGGGAGAAGGGGACGACAGAGGACGAGATGGTTGGACAGTGTTCTCGAAGCTACCAGCATGAGTCTGACCAAACTGCGGGAGGCAGTGGAAGACAGGAGTGCCTGGCGTGCTCTGGTCCATGGGGTCACGAAGAGTCGGTCACGACTAAACGACTAAACAACAACAACAACAATATGTCAGATGTTGCAGGGCTCGGACTAGGTACTGCTCCTGTGGTACAAACTCTGCATCTCAGATGAGAATCCCTCAGAGCACTCCCATCTTTGCCAGCGCCTTCTGTCAGGAGTTTGAGTATAACTTTTGACGCCTCCTTTTCTATGGAGGTTCAGGTTGCAACTGCGGCAAAGGCGGCATTTTTCCACATCCGCCGTGCTAAACAGCTGGTCCCTTACCTTTCTCGCCCTGATCTTGCCACAGTGATCCATGCGGTGGTCACCTCCAGGCTTGACTACTGTAACTCGCTCTATGCAGGGCTGCCCTTGAAGCTGACCCAGAAACCCCAGCGGGTGCAGAACACCACAGTGAGGCTCCTTACAAGGTCATCGCCGTGGGACCACATTCATTCAGTGCTACACCAGCTGCACTGGCTCCTGGTGGAGTACAGGGTCAGGTTTAAAGTGCTGGTTTTAACCTTTAAAGCCCTATACGGCCTAGGACCCTCGTACTTATGGGACCACCTCTCCTGGTACGCCCTGGGGAGGACCTTATGGTCCACAAACAAAAATACTTTGGAGGTCCCAGGACTCAAGGAGGTTAGACTGGCCTCAACCAGGGCCAGAGCCTTTTCAGTCCTGGCCCCGGTTTGGTGGAACGCTCTGTCGCAAGAGACCAGATCTCTGTAAGATCTGACATCTTTCCCCAGGGCCTGCAAGATGGAACTGTTCCACCAGGCCTTTGGTCCGGGCCCAGTCTGACCCCTTCCTTCTTCCTTCTTCCCTCTTTCTCTGGGTCCCGTATGTAAGTGGCCTCCTGGCTCTTTCTATGGGACCAGCACGGTTGGCCGGGCCTGGTGAACATTTAATATTCCTTACAGTTGTGATTCATGGGTTCCCACTTAATTGCATTTTGATTTTAAATGTGATTTTGAACTGTATTTTAATCAATCATTGGATTTTGTATGTTTAATGTATTATATATTTGGTGTTAGCTACTCTGAGCCCGGTCTTGGCTGGGGAGGGCGTGGTATAAATAATTTATTTTTATTATTATTATTAGGCACATAGATCTGCTTCTCCTTGGCCCCGCCCCTCTCCTCAGTTTCCATGTTGGCTGCAATTGTGTGCCAGCAGAAGAGACTTCTATTCTTCCTCAGTCAGCACAAAAATGCATGAATTGCAGCTGCGGCACCCTAATCTGGGCTTTGATCCTGGTGTGGAGTGTATGGGGGCTTTAACACTTTGCTCCTAGCTGCAATCCGGATGGGCCACTTTTACCTGCAATATGCTTTTTTGGGGGGGGGACACTCCCTTTCACTCCAACGGGACACCCACCCACCCCACGCAAATAACAAATGCAAAGGGTTGCACAGTTGCAGCAAAGGGTTAAACTCTTCTTACTCCTCTGCCCCCACAAGGCCTGATCCAGATCAGCCCCCCCCCCACTTGCAATTTGCATTGGGGAAAAGGAACTCCCATTGGCACAAGAGTCACCGACCAACCAACCAACCAACCAACCAACCACCTCCTCTGCTCAGGGTATATCATTACCTATTTTCATTATTATTATTTTTTTGCTGCTAGCAGCTAATCCTGCAAGGAAGCCAGTAATTAGCCCCAGCCCTACAGCAGGGCATCAATTACTCATGTTCAGTTTTGACATATCCACAACTTCACACCTATCCGTAAGATATTCTGTGTGAACTCCACGTGGGCTAAAAGACACAAAGCCTCTTTTCAGGAGACATCTGAATGAAGGGAGATGGTGGGAGGAGGAGGAGAAAGGTTTCTTACATTCCCTTCCTCATGTTTGAAGAGAGAATAGAGGCCTTGCAAAGATTATTATCCCTATATATCTGTGCTGGGTTTTTTCTTTCTTTTTTCTTTTGGTAGGCTGAAGCAAAGAAATACGAAACATCAATACAGGGTTGTGGAACCAAAGGCTGTGTCTCCCTTACAGGCAACTTTCTGTGGCTGCAGGTTAGTGGTTGGTTGGTCAAGAGTTATCTCTTTAACCTTTGCCCAGGAGGCTAGCCATGGAACAGTCAGAATTTTCCACATGCGCATTTCTCAATCTAGGCATGCTTGAGTCACTATTATATTTCCAGGACACATTCCAGCCCTCCTCTGCACTAAACAGTTAGAGAGGTATCATACCACTTCAAACAGTCATGGCTTCCCCCCAAGGAATGCTGGGAAATGTAGTTAGTTAAGGGTGCTGAGAGCTGTTAGGGGACCCTTATCCCCCTCAGAGAGCTGCAATTCCCAGAGCTGTTTAACAGTCAATCCTTCTTCCCAGGGAACTCTGGGAATTGTAGATTTGTGGGGGGGATTATTTATTTATTTATTTATTTATTATTTCATAAAAATTATACACCACTTGATTGTGTGTGTGTGTGTGTTTTAAAAAAGCAACCACCCTCAAAGCGGTTTACAAAGAAAATAAAACAGTAACATTATCAATTAAACACCCCCCCAAAAAACAACAACTCTGTAAATCATTCAGCAGTAAACTAAAATGGTTTAAAACATGCACTGACATTCTACAGGTCTGGGTAAGGGCCCCTGACCATTAGGTCCAGTCGTGGCCAACTCTGGGGTTGCGGCGCTCATCTCGCTTTATTGGCCGAGGGAGCCGGCGTACAGCTTCCGGGTCATGTGGCCAGCATGACTAAGCCGCTTCTGGCGAACCAGAGCAGCGCACGGAAACGCCGTTTACCTTCCCGCCAGAGCGGTACCTATTTATCTACTTGCACTTTGACGTGCTTTCGAACTGCTAGGTTGGCAGGAGCTGGGACCGAACAACGGGAGCTCACCCCGTCGCGGGGATTTGAACCGCCGACCTTCTGATCGGCAAGTCCTAGTCTCTGTGGCTTAACCCACAGCGCCACCCGCGTCCCGGTAGGCTTGTCAAAACAAAAGAAAAAAAAATGTTCTAAGCAGGTACTGAAATGAGTACAGCATAGGGGTATCTCAACAACACGCAGCACCCTAAACAGAATAAAGTTCCCAGGATTCTTTGGGAGTGGTTGGGAAGCCATGACTATTTAAAGTGGCATGGTACTGATTAGCTGGGTCAGGAAACACTGGAGCAGAGCCAGTGTGGGATTGGTCTGGACAGAAGGGGTGTGGTCTGGGGAGGAGACATGACTTAGGGAAAGTCCTGAGGGCCAGAAAGAGGGGAATGGAGGGCCGCATTTGGTTCCTAGTCCTGAGATCAGCCAAATTCTGTGTTAATAGATTTCCATTCTAAAAAGCAGGGGGAAATAAGAATAAAATTGTAAGAAGCCAAAGGGCAAAACAAGATGTTAAGCTGATGTAAAATACTGAAGATGTTGAGATTTGCGTCTGGAAATACCTGGCTTTAATTCCACTTCTTCCACGCACTCAGTGTGCTTCTCTCTCCCCCCCTTTCTTTAAAAGCATTTCTAAATTACTTACAATTTCAAAAATCTCAAAGCAATGTGCACTAGTTTCAATATGAAGGCAATATCCATTAAAACAAAAATGCATCCGAAAATCAATAAAGCAGTATAAAAAACCTGAGAGCATATAAAAGCAAATAAAACACATTGAGAGAATTCATTCACATAAGAGATGTTCTAATCTTATGGGTTGGGGGAAGCCTGGGCAAAAGGACAAGTCTTTACAAGATATCTGAAGCAACTGGTGGCTGTTGCTTCACATCTGGCCAAGGGCAAAGCACTCCAGGAGCAAAGGACACTCCATAGGCATGATTCCTCCTACATGCACCTGCAACATGGGAATAATTGCACCAGCCTATCTTACAGGGTTGTTATGGAATCATAGAATAACAGAACTGGAAGGGACCCTGAGGGTCTTCTCGTCCAACCCCCTGCAATGCAGGAATCTCAACTAAAGATGGCCATCCAACCTCTGCTTAAAAACCTCCAAGGAAGGAGAGCCCACATGACCTTCCATTCCACTGTCAAACAGTTCTATTAGAAAGTTCTTACTGATGTTAAGTCAGAATCTCCTTTCTTGTAGCTTGGTTTGGGTCCCAGCCTCCACTGCTGGAGAAAGCAAACTCACTCCATCTTCCATGTGACAGCCCTTGAGGTATTTGAAGATGGCTATTGTATTTGACAGGAGTGCCTGGTGTGCTCTGGTCCATGGGGTCACGAAGAGTCAGACACGACGGAACGACTAAACAACAACAACATTGTAGCACAGAGTTGGTCCGCCAACACCTGGTGCCTGAAACTGTAGAGCACATCCTTGGGAATCTTGCCACCTTCCATTCTGTGGACATGACCAAACCAGCATTGACGTCGCTGAGGCAGGAGTACAAATATACTGGGCTTGACAGAGCACATCTTTGTTTGAGACTCTGTCCTGCCACATGATGCCCAAAATGTTCCCGAAGCACCACATATGGAACCGAAATAGTGCAGTGAGAGAGGTTGTTGTGTCAGTGCACCCAACTTTGCCTATGTACTGAAACAGGCATGTGATGGCTTCAAGGCGTGTTTGGTTCACAACCCCATCTGAATTTATTGCACTACCACTAGTAGTGGCCTGTGAGATGGTGTGGGTATGGCTTTTTGATACAGCAAGTCACTACCACAAACTCACACCCTTGATCAGAGTTACCAAAATGTAGCATGACGTCACCTATGCCTGATAATCCCTGGCTAATATTTGCAGCAGGGATTGGGAACCTCAGACCTGAGGGACACACATGGCCCACCAAACCTCCAGGTCACATGCCCTCTGCAGCCACACCCCTCACTGCTCCTGCTTTGTCCCTTTTGCCAGTATGGAATGTGTCCCTGGCTTCTGATAATGCTTCTAGCTTATGTACCTTAAGGTCTCTGCGTCTCTCTGTGTAGAAACAACCAGATTGTAGTAAGGTAACATTTGCATGCATTGCTCCACCTCCTTTTGCCTCTGGCCCCATCCACCCCTGACAAGTGGCCCCTGGAATGTTGCCAGGAAGGACATGTGGCCCTCAAGTTCACAATGTCTGCCACCCTGCAGACTACATCTTGAAGTAGATTACCTCCTCAGCTTTTAAAGCAGCTCTTCAGCTATGGATTAACCCAACCCAACACATGACAATGGGGGGGGGGAGATGTAGCTGCCCCTCAACTCTAGGTAATGCTGCTTTGGGAAGTTGAAAATCTTAAATCTCTGCAAAGATAACTTTTTAAAGCACAATATGTTGTAGCGACTGCCATTAACCTTTGCGGTGGCGTTAGAAACACAAGAGTTTCAGGCCAGGAATTCTAAATGAGATTCTGAAAGCCCTCTTGTCAAGTTACTCTCAGAGATAAACCAGTGAATTTAAAAAAATAAAAAATAAATAAAATTCTGAGCTGATGAATCTGTGAAGAAGTGAAGATAAGCTGCCACTTTTGATTGTATTTTTACGAGCTATTCATCTTTTCAGCTCGTCTGCGGCATGTCTTATTGCATGAGTGAACAAAGTGAAACCTTTCATAAAAAAAGAGAATTCCCTCTCTGCATAATGAGTAGTGCTCAGTCTCATTTCGTTTGAAAGTGCTTTCAGTTTTTTAAATTCTTTTTTTCCTTCCCCCCCCCCTTTCTTTTTGGTCTTGTTAAGGATATGAAACACAATTGCCGAGCAAATGTAATGCTGAATCGGTGGCTGGCTTTTACACAATTGGCTTTGATGAATTGCGACGGGTTTCCAGTTTTAAAGACATGACAAAGTCGGGCTTGTTCATCACTTTTCATTATTTGTTTGCCATTCTCCTGCGCGATGGCAGGGCCCAGTTGTTCTCTGTGCCCATCTGTTTGGGTGGGGCAACATTAGTGAGAAACACAGGAAAGTCGGGTCTTCTAATATCAGGCCCCCAATGGGTGCCATTTCAGAGGAAAGAGATGCCTAGGGGACAGTGAAGGAAAAGTGAGACTCAGTATGTGGGAGGCACCTGTATGCATGTGCTTGTGTTGAACTGCAGTTTCCAACAATCAGGCTTCACCACAGGGAAAGGGAACCTATGACCCTCCAAATGTTGTTGAACTATAACTCCCATCATCCCTGACCATTCCCCATGCTGGCTAAGACTGATGAGAGCTGTATGTCTGGAGGGATATGTGTTCTCCATTACTGCTCTGGTGGCATACTGCCAGTGCTGTTTTTACACCACAAGAATTGCAGTGGTTGAGGGCACCATCTACGCCAATGGTTCTCAAAGGATGCGGCATGCCACACTGGTGTGGCAGGAGAGGATAATAATAATAATAATAATAATAATAATAATAATAATAATAATTATTATTATTATTTATTATTTATACCCCACCCATCTGGCTGGGTTTCCCCAGCCACTCTGGGCGGCTTTCAACTGAATATTAAAAACAATACAGCGTCAAACATTAAAAACTTCCCTAAACAGGGCCACCTTCAGTTGTCGTTTAAAAGTAAAATAGTTGCTTATTGCCTTCACATCTGCTGGGAGGGCGTTCCACAGGGCAGGCACCACTACCGAGAACGCCCTCTGCCTGGTTCCCTGTAACTTGGCTTCTCGCAGCGAGGGAACCGCCAGAAGGCCCTCGGCGCTGGACCTCAGTATCCGGGCTGGATGATGGGGGTGGAGACACTCCTTCAGGTATACAGGACTGAGGCTGTTTAGGGCTTTAAAGGTCAGCACCAACACTTTGAATTGTGCTCAGAAACGTACTGGGAGCCAATGAAGATCTTTTAGGACCAGTGCTATATGGTCTCGGTGGCCACTCCCAGTCACCAGTCTAGTTGCTGCATTCTGGATTAATTGCAGTTTCTGAGTCACCTTCAAAGGTCGCCCCAGGTAGAGCGCATTGCAGTAGTCCAAGCGGGATGGCAAGTGTGGCAGGAAGATTCAAGGACAATCCATATTACCTTTTCTGAATGGTTCATGATCTTAGGTCGCTGCATTGCGTTGTGCTTCCTGGATGTCCCATCATAACATTACCAAGCAGTTGTGTGTTTTATGTTATAAAGCAAGCACTGGTAGCAGTTGTCTCTTTTTCTTTTCCAATGCATTCCTTATCAAGAAGAAATATGGTGTGGTATGAGTGAAGTGTTATTCCAAAAGCACGGCTTGCTTCTCAGTCCCCAGTACCTTGGGTGGAATTCAACTGAACTTTACTCAGAGTAGATTTATTGAAATTAATGGCCCTAAATCCATTCATTACAATATGGGCCAGCTCCGTGAAAAGCTTAGACAAATGCCACCGCTCCTTATTGCTTGCATGATGGCGCTATCTATACACCTGTTTCCAATCATTCCTGATTACTGTCCTAGGCTTGCCTGGTTTGACTATACTCCCTGCTTCCGTACCATCTGCTCTTGGACTGATGCTCTGGGAGTCTCTGTATTGGGCCAGATAGCTGGGTCTAGCTCAACTGGACGGCCACCCAGTTCCCTCCAGGGCCCCAGAATCTGATTGCCTGGAATCTGATTTTTGCCGAAGCCTGATAGTAAGACCAAATGCCCACTTTTGGAACGTGCAGCGCTATGCCAATTATACGTGTAATTATTTCTCAGGGAGTTTCATACTTTTGGCCAGTTCACTGGCTCCATATACTGACTACTGCAATATGCAGCTAGCAGGCTGGAAGTTGATTGCGTGGAATATGTGCAGTGCTGTTTATATTCAACTAGAGTCAGAACACGTAGGCTAGCGGTGGCCAGTCCTATCCAAGACAGCACTAGCCATGCATAGGTGGAAGGTAATTGTAGGCTTCATAAAGCCCAAAGGCTTGCAGTACTTTAAAAAATAATAAGGGGGGGGGGGACCCAATCCAGAAATAATCAAAAACAGCCCAATGGGGACTGAGCATTCTCAGTAGGCACAGAATGCTGACCAACTGCTGAAGTGGGAGAGGATGGAAAACTGGAAGAAAGGGAATGGAATCCAATAATGGTATCTTGGATTCTGAATCAAGAGTAGCCTATGTGGGTCCTTGCAAAGCATACTAATACGTAACTGAAAAGCTCAGTCATATCCATAGTTGATATCAAATGCATCAAAGCAAACTTACAAAGAAAACAAAAGTGAAAAGCTCAGCCACCTCCATAACTGATATCGAAGGCATCAGAGCAAACTAATTTAATTAAATGTGATGAAACAGACAATGCTCGCAAAGAGGCAGTTGCTCACCTTGCAGTCAAGTGGAAAAGGCCGAAATACTTTGCCTTTGTTTAGGAAAAGAAATCAGATGAGCTCTTTCCGCAGGAATACCAAAAGACCACTTTGGCTGCATCTTTCAGAAGCAACATAGTGGGAGAACAAAGCCTCTAGCTAGGTGTTTCTAAGGTGTCAGCCACACTTGTTGCGCCATTTCCCCCCGGGAAAACCTGCTATTTACCATTGAATCAAATGTCAATTGGGTTTTCTCCAGATTGATGTTTGCTCCAATTTAGTGCTAAAGAGTTGGTATTCTGGGGGGAAGTAGTGGGGCAAAGGCAAAGGCACTTGGATCCCAGAAAGCATGTGAAAAGCAGAAAACCGCTTGGACCCATGCTTTCAACGCACGGGACGAGTAGAATTGTGGATCTAAGCCCTCTGAGGACTGGAAGAAGAAGTGAAGCCAAAACTGAAGAGCATCAAATTCTCTCGTTCTGATCTCACTGCTTTCATCATTGGAAATTCCCACAACATGGAAATAAACTGAGTGCCTAGTCATTAATCTGTGTCCCATTGGGAGGGATGATTGCTACAGAAATCTGCTGGTGTACACAAAATGTTCCTTTTCCCTCTCCCCATCTCATCTTTTTTTCCCTTTTCTTTTTTTGGCAGAAAGTAGCAGCGACTTAAACTAATTTGCAAAGTGTTAGCCCTAGATGACTCTAAATCAATTTGATGCTTTAATCTGGATAAACACAGTTCTTAATACATTCCACTACACAGGATGACAGCCACATTTCCCCCATTAAGGAACCCATGAGAAACATGGCTGAAATGAGTGTAAACCAAATTCCGGATATTGTCAATATTGAACTACTTCTGATGCAGGGTCTTTCCTGCATTTGCCCCAGGGATATGCGGAGGTATAAAAGAAACCATGTAACTGTCTCACGTTCTCCTAGCATCACTGAGTGGCTTAAAAAAAAAGCAACAACAACAAAAAGATTGAGCCAAGGCTATTGATTGATTACCATTACTGCTAAATCTTTAAACTTGTGTTGGGTTGCTTTTAATGGCTTTTGCTTATGGGTTTATGAGTGTCTTGCAGCTTAGTTCATTGGAGCTTGCTTGTTACTAATCATGAATAAATAAATTGGGGGACAATTTGAAATAATTGAGTCCAAAAGCCCAAATTTTGCTGAAGGTTTCGTACTGGATCTTAGGATTGTATTGCAGGGATCCCCTACATTGCAGGGGGTTCGGCCAGATGACAATTTGGTTCCCTTCCAACTTTAGTTTGTGATTCTATGAATATATTATCCTTGCGTCTCTAAGCAAACCACTTTTGAAACACATGAGAATGGGAATCTCTTGTTCAGAGAGGGGATAGTGTGTGTGCAAATAGGATACTTGTTGCGTTATGGAGAAAGCAGCTGATTCCTTCAAAGAAGGACCGAAATTACATCATACAAGAAAAGGATGGAGGAAAGGGCCCAGGAGTTGATTCGAGAATGACTGGTTTGTGAACTGATTGGGGAACGCAATGGAGAGACTAATTGATAGCTTGCAAATGCCAGCAGGTGGGATCCTGCCTTCCATTGCACCAGACTGAATTTCAGGTTGAATTTCTGTCCATTAAGTCTGTAGCATCATACGTTCCAATGTTTGAATGTTAGGCATTGCTGTACCAATTTTCAGTGTTCATTTGCAAGGCAGTTTGCAGCATAAAACAAAGAATAACTAAGCAAGGTGGGACAGTAATTAATATTGCCAATAGCCTGCTTTTTATTGAAGGCATCAGATGCTTCCATCCATATTTTGTCGCTCTCCATCTTCTCTCCTCCTCCTTCACAATGGATCATGGGTTTTGCTGTCTTAAAGATACATGAAGCAGAGCGAGCGTGATTTGGAAGGGAAATGGGTTCAAGTGTGGTCTGCATGGTAACACACAAGTTTTCTGTTTTAATTAGATGGCTGCATGAAAGGCTTAGGGGAGAATTCTGATGATGCTGAAAATGCTGAAGAAAGAACTAGCTGAAGAAATAAACTAATGGGAAGGGATTGGAGGAACAGAGGAAAGTGCGTAATGAACAACTGAGACAAAATATTTCCAGTCCTTCTGTTTTTACCTTACTCAGTTTCAGAAACTATATCCTACGTGTTCTGATATATTGACTCAGGGATGTCTTAGTACCCACCTCTGTTTGCATCCAGCTCTTATAGCTGAGCTGGATTATATATCTTTTAAGATTATATATCTTTTAAGATTATACCGTATATCCTCTCTAGATTATATATCCTTTTCTGAGATGGTCATTTCTCCTCTTTAGTATTGTGAAGCTTTTCCCCAGTACAATATTCTCTGAGAACAGATAGATCTGCAAGCAAGGGAAATCTCCCAGAGAGCTCTGATTCATTTTTTTTTTATAATATTTTTATTTTTTCCATATAAACACAACACAACAAACAAACAAACAAAGACAAAAACAGAACAAAAAACATGTATCATTTCATATCCTAATTTCATATCCTATCTTCCCCGACTTCCTCATGCCTCCCCTTTCTGTATTCCAAATTCTTATCGATTGTTCAGCAAATCTTCCCTTATTTTAATTTAAATTTAGACTATTCTTCCTTATTCTCCTTGTCTTAACCATTGCTAATAGCAACCATTTACTTTCCAGTCCAACATCATTCTAACTTTCATTAACTTTGTAATATTTCTTTAAATAGTCCTTGAATTTTTTCCATTCTCCAGAGAGCTCTGATTCATAGCAATATTGACACCTTTCGATTCATATTGCTGAAACGATCATATCTTTCCATGTTACTCTAATCTCTTTGCTTCATAAAACCCACAGTTCTGTTTGCATCAGAGCAATAACGTTTTATGGGTACAGGTGCACTACAAATATCTTGTCATTTCTGTTTATACACCAAGGACCCATAACCATGAAATTATACCATCCTGCCTTCCAACCAATTTTTTGTTTGGGGGGGGGGGTTTGAGGGTGGGGGAGGGAGTGGTGGAATCAATGATTAACTTTGGTATCTTTTTAAAAATACCCTTCATCAACCAACTCCTGTTTGTTTTCTATCCACACCCAAACTCATATAGCAGGCATCTCCATCCACCCCCTTTCAGCCAAACCACCACCAGTACAACAGCCTGATACATGCCCATAGCTTCACATAGTTTGTTGTTTAGTCATTTAGTCGTGACCGACTCTTCGTGACCCCATGGACCAGAGCACGCCAGGCACTCCTGTCTTCCACTGCCTCCCGCAGTTTGGTCAAACGCATGCTGGTAGCTTCAAGAACACTGTCCAACCATCTCATCCTCTGTCGTCCCCTTCTCCTTGTGCCCTCCATCTTTCCCAACATCAGGGTCTTTTCCAGGGAGTCTTCTCTTCTCATGAGGTGGCCAAAGTATTGGAGCCTCAGCTTCAGAATCTGTCCTTCCAGTGAGCACTCAGGGCTGATTTCCTTAAGAATGGATAGGTTTGATCTTCTTGCAGTCCATGGGACTCTCAAGAGTCTCCTCCAGCACCATAATTCAAAAGCATCCATTCTTTGGTGATCAGCCTTCTTTATGGTCCAGCTCTCACTTCCATGCATCACTACTGGGAAAACCAGTACAACTGGTTTACAACTGCGCTACAAAGATCTCTGCAAATGCGACATGAAGGATGCCAACATTAACCCCACTGTGTGGGAATCCCTTGTCGACAACCATAGTGCCTGGAGACAGTCAGGTCATGCATCCATAGCAGTGACCAGAAGAGGAATGCTTGCTGGGAGAAGACATGCCATGGTGCACCTGTAGCAACAAAACCAGACATCTGCCCCACCTGGAATAAAACATGTATCCCCTCTATTGGTCTCTACCACCACAGCAGGGGCTGTAATTCTACAATAGTTTGACTTCATGCCCAAAGGCACACTTTCCCACTGTCTGCCAAGACAGACAGATGCCAGCAACAAGCCATGATGGCAATGGTCTTTCTCCACAGCTGGAGTCTGAACATCAGTTGTTGGAAACCAAAGGAGGTCTTGCACTCAGGTCCTGTTTGCAGGTTCCCCACAGGCCACCCACAGTGAGAACAGCCTGCTGGACCAGATGGGCTACTGGCCTGATCCAGCAGGGGACTTCTTTTGTTCTTCAGTTCTTATATATCTACTGAGGAATTGCATAGGCTAATTTGGGTTTTGAACACTGAAATTGTGCCTTGTTTTATCACATGGCTTTCTGGAACTTAACAAGTGACACACTAATAAAGGCTCTAACCAAGGCATACAGCAAAATGAAAATCCAATATGCTAATTATATGAACATGTAGATTGGGAGCCGGCTGCATATTCTCAACAGAGCAATTTTTGCTAAATGCAGTGATTGTGAAGTGGGAAATGCAGCGATTGCGAAGTGGGAATTGTAGAACTCAACTGTACCAATTGTTATTTATCGCACAAGATACACAGACAGGCCTCACTGGAGCGTACCTTGGCTCTAGTGTGCTTTTAGTGCAGTTTTGCCATCTCAGATCATAATTTCATTGTAGCACAGCAGAATCTGTCTGGGGCCAATTAAAACCTAACAACGTACCTGGGGAGAGTATTAATATCCCCAGAAAGCAAACCCCTGTCATGTCTCATTGCATAAGTAAAGAAGGCACCGTAGGCTATTAAAATGCAGGCAGGAGCAACAAACATGATTAAGGGGCTCAGAAAGATTGACAATTTTCTCTACATAATGGCAGCAGACCCAGAGAACTGTCAATAAAGCTCGGCTAAATGGAGACTGAAGGGCTGGAGGAACCGGGACAAGAGAACCGTCAACATGCATTTGAAAGAAACAAATGCTCTCCCTGCATGAAAATTACTGTTTTGAGGACAGCAAAAAACAGTCGGATGTACGAAAACTAGGGAAAAGAAGTCAATTCAAAGCAAGGTGGGGGATGAGACAGAAAACTCAACTTTTGATGTGCTGTTGAAACTGCCTCTTCCTTCGCATCTCATCACAACAAAAGTGTGTCAGTAGAGATCAGCAGATTTCAGCACCTGCCAAGACCCACATTTCAGTAGGAGACTCAGTGCTGACCACTCCCAATAACTCCTGAGCTTCCTTGCTCTTCCTGCCTGTTCACCTGCCCTCCCTGACTATATAACTCAGAGGTGGGGTATTTTTTCAGTCTGAATGATGCAATCTCTTCTGAGCATCCTTCAGTGTCATCATCCACTCCCAGAGACAAGCAATGTCCTGAGTGAGGTTAGAAGAGCATCTTGCCCTATGCCAGGGATGGAGAACCTATGTCTCCAAATATGCTGTTGGACTACACCTGTCATCAACCTCCCATCAGCCAATGGCCATGGGAATTGTGGTCCAAGGGAGCAGATGAGAACAGGATACTGTACTAGATGGGCATTTGGTCTAATGCAGTAGGCTTTTGTGTCTACAGCCCTGATCCTTCACCCCATAACCATTGTGTGTTTGTGATCACAACTGGGCAACCACATTCCAGGCACCAAGCAAAACAGCAATGGATGCACCACCAGGAAAGGAAAGAGACTATATCTTCATTTCCCAAGCAACAAAATATTGCTGGGAAAATGGCATTGCTCCCTACAGAAGCTTCTCAATATGTTGAGTGGACTCTGCATTATAAATGAGAAGCAAACTGGCCATTTCTTTTTTCTAAAGAAAGATCCCGATTGTATGAACATTGCAGATTTCAACTGTAGCTGGATGCACAGTGATAAGTGGAGCTCTGTAGTTTAACAGAATTACTATAGCGAGATTGAGCAAAACCCATTTAACAAGGAGTTTAGAATGCATTATTTAGCAGATGGTGCCATAAAATATTTACTAACAAGACGGGAAAAACTCCCAACAAAAAACATAGGCAGCACAGGGAAAAACTGAAAGAGGGCTCTTTGAAGACATCTCTAGGATGATACAGTAAGAGTTTTTGAAAACAAAATCTATCATACAGGACCCAAGACGATGGTGTACATTAACAATGAGCCATTCCAGAGAGGCAGCTTTGCAAACTCACAAGAACCCACCATTATACATCTGCAAATGGCGGGCGCTGCTGTTGGCATCCATTCATCTTAGGAGATAATGGAAGAGTGCACCTTTGGGGCGAGGTCAAATCGCTGGAGAATTACCATGCCTGCTGCGGCTGTAGAGGCTGATACAGGAGAGACCTGTTTTGTTGCAGCTGGGGCAGGTGAAGGCGTCCAGTTGTGCTGCTGCAGATGCACCATGGCATTTCTTCTCTCTGCACTTCTCCCAGAGATCATTCCTCCTCTGGTTGCTGCTATGCTTCCCTGCCTCCATTTGTTGAAAAGATGCACATCACAATAGGGTCTTTGAACAAGCATTTTTTTGCAGTAGGCAGAAATTGCGAATGGATGTGTGTGTTTTCAAAAGCTTGGAGAAACTTCCAGGGAGCTCCAACTGGCCATAACTGTTCCCTGGTCTGATTCCCCAAGTGTCTAGGAATGCCCGTCCATTGTTCCCACTTTTATTTAGCACAGGAAATGCCAGTGCAGTGGTAGCAAACACAATTACTACATAAAGGATGGACTGGTTTTTGTCTGAGCTCAAAAGCTCCACTGTGCTGAATTTCTGGACCACTGGAATTTGGGAGCACTGAAGCTAGCACACCTAATCCCCAAACTGAGGGCAAGGCAGATATACCCCTAAGAAGAAGAAGAAGAAGAAGAAGAAGAGTTTGGATTTGATATCCCGCCTTTCACTCCCTTTAAGGAGTCTCAAAGCGGCTAACATTCTCCTTTCCCTTCCTCCCCCACAACAAACACTCTGTGAGGTGAGTGGGGCGGAGAGACTTCAAAGAAGTGTGACTAGCCCAAGGTCACCCAGCGGCTGCATGTGGAGGAGCGGAGACACGAACCCGGTTCCCCAGATTACGAGACTACCGCTCTTAACCACTACACCACAATACACTAGTGAGCTGCAGCCTGATAGGACGTTACACTTGTGGCCTCGAATGCATTCCATAAAGAACCAACTTATGTGCCATTGCCTTAATTCAGGGTTAAGGAGGTCTCACCTCCCTTCAATAATTATGCCCAGCTTCCATCAAGACCACTGCCTCCTTGGAGGTATGGGCTTATACTGGAATGGGGAAGGACCACAGCTCAGTGGTAGAGGATCTGCTTTGCATACAAAAGATCCAAGGTTCAATCCCCAGCAACTCCGGATAGGATTGGGTATGTTCCTCACCCAAAACGTTGGAAAGTTGCTGCCAATCACTGTAAACAATATTAGCCAGTCCATTGGGCCATTCTGATCCATATGTTAGTTCATAAAGTGTGGATTAGGCAGTTGCTTCAGAATATGGACATATCAAAATTCTCCAGTACTTCTGCTCTTACGCTGGACCCATTGCTACCTGTTCTCTTCTGAGTATCTTTCCATTCCTTATCCACTTCTAAGGATAACCAACTTTATCCGCTTAGATAATCAACAACTTTCTCTTATAATTTCCACAACAGCATGAAAGCGGAACACCTATAAAAGAAGAATTGATTCGACATGATCTACCCCAAAGGATATGCAAATCCAAAAGAAGAGCTTCCTTTTATCTCTCCTGAAACTGCTGCCATAATCAATTCCATTGAGTGACCCTGAGTTCTAGCATGTGCGTAGGAGGTGGGGAGAAAATTCATTTCTCCATACCAATTACAATGTCATGCTCATTCTACTTCTTCCAAGTGGCCAGAAGTTCCAGGGATAGAATGCTAATCCAGACGCACCTTCCTTTGGAAGGAGGTCACCGAATCCTTATTAGAAAATTTTGCATACTTGCATTTATTTAGCAATATAAATGTCACATTCTTAAACACCAGAGTCCATCGCTCCTGTGCCAGATCTCTGCCAGCACCTTAAGACGCTTATGGAGCCCACCTTCAGCTCTCTGCCATATCCGTCTGCCCCAAAGTGCAGTGTCTCATCATTTGAAGGCACCAAGTTCACACGTCTTTTAGCTAGTTGTGGTGGGGCATCCCACTTTAAAGTTTTTCATTAGCCCTCTTCAAGCGTTCGGGACATGTGCTTCCACACGTGGGAAGAAGAGTTTGGATTTGATATCCTGCTTTATCACTACCCTAAGGAGTCTCAAAGTGGCTAACATTCTCCTTTCCCTTCCTCCCCCACAACAAATACTCTGTGAGGTGAGTGGGGCTGAGAGACTTCAGAGAAGTGTGACTAGCCCAAGGTCACCCAGCAGCTGCATGTGGAGGAGCGGGGAATCGAATCCAGTTCACCAGATTACGAGTCCACTGCTTTTAACCACTACACCACACTGGCTCTCAGGATGGCAGGATGCAGGGATATATTCAAAGAATCACAGAGTTGGAAAGGACCACAAGGGTCACATACTTCAACCCCCTGCAATGCAGCAATCACTGAGTGCAACAGCTTTTCCCTTTCTCCTCCAATTGATGTTCCAATCATCTTCCAACTCACAGAGAATGAGCTTGAAAAGCGGGGAGCAACTTTGAGTCTTTGACTCTTAGCGGCTCCCTGCATGTTACAGAACCAGGGTTCTAATATATGTGGGACATGCCCAGATGGTTAGGAACCTCACCGTTTTCAAAGGAACAAGAACAGGGGCAGAGCTTGCATGCTCACCCCGTGGTCCATTCTGAACGCTCCAACCATCCAGGAGATCAGTTACGGAGATGAACCTCCCTAACAAAAATGAAGGTTCTAGGCAATTCTGCCAGAACTATTAAGGCAGTCACTAGCAGTACCCACTGACTCTATTAATGCACTCTTGGCCAAACTTCCATTCTGACAATCATTTTATAAACCTCACAGTAACTAGCCTTTTATTTCAAAGAGGTGTGAGGACAGGGAGAGACCCCTGACTTTTAAATACTCCCCTTTATCATCACCATACTCCAACATTCATCCAACATCCCTTACCTGTGCTGAAAGATGGGAAGTTCCTGTTTCATTCTTTTTAAGGGAGGAGGAGAGGGTTCTCAGCAGGAAAAGACAGCCAGGACCCTCAGGAACGCACGACTTCGGCATTCCGAAAGAAGTCCTTCAGATGAAGTAGTGCCACAGATGCGCGGGCAAAGGGAATTCAGGATGTGTTATGTAAATTTCCTAATTAGATGTGCTATCAGATTGCTATCTCACAAATAAAATGTTAATCAGAAGCTCTTCTTTTTGACGGATAAGGAGGGTTGGGGGGGGAGAGACAGATGTTTCACTGTGGGATAATCTTACTGTACCCACCCTTGTTGCGTTTTTCTCTGCAGGGAAAAGACTTGAAACTAGAGCAAGGCTGCCTACTCCTCATCCATTCGTGTTCTGCGTTCGTTTGGTGGGGGGGGGAGGGCTGTAGCTCATTGATAGAGCACCAGCTTTTTATGCAAGAGAGCTCAGGTTCAAACCCTGGCATCTCCATGTCTCTATTTATTATTTTGATTTGTATGTGCATTTTAAAACCCTGGAAAATGAGATGATGAAGAAGAGTTTGGATTTGATATCCCGCCTTTCACTCCCTTTAAGGAGTCTCAAAGCGGCTAACATTCTCCTTTCCCTTCCTGCCCCACAACAAACACTCTGTGAGGTGAGTGGGGCTGAGAGACTTCAGAGAAGTGTGACTGGCCCAAGGTCACCCAGCAGCTTCATGTGGAGGAGCGGAGACGCGAACCCGGTTTCCCAGATTACGAGACTACCGCTCTTAACCACTACACCACACTGGCTCTACACCACAGCGGGGCATCTCCAGCTGTACAGGAACCAGATGGTTCCAGAGGGTGGACCAGAACAACGATGGGAGCAGATCTAATGTGCTCACTGCTGTGGTCCATTCTGAATACCTGAAGAGGGCACTGCCCATCCAGGAAGCCAGCTGTTGAGAGGAACCTCCCTAAGAAAAATGAGATATAAGGGAAGATTCCAAAAAGGGATATTTCTATCCCAGACAAATATAAACACCAATGGCACTCAAGGGGTGGTATCAACTAAGTTTTACTGGGAGCAGACCCACTGAAAGTAATGAACATGGCAAAGATTCATTAATTTCAAGAGGTCTACTCTAAGAAAACTTCAGTTGAATGCCATGCACTATGTCTTAAAAGCCATAAAATCTGCTCCATTACTGCAGGGTTGGGGAACCCATGGCCAGGCATACGTTCTTGGACTCCAAGTCCCATCGCCCTTGACTACTGGCCATCTTGACTGGGGCTGATGGGAGCTGAATTCTAACACAACTGGAGGGACACAGGTTTCCCCACCACTGCTCCAATGTTTCTCCTGTCCACTTTAACCTGTAAACTCTTTGGGTTGCAAAGATTTATCTATGTTACCTGTGCACACAGAGTGTGAACTGAGGGCACACACAGAGCACAGCCATCATGGCTAGCAGCCATCGATAGCCCTTTCCTCCATGAATGTTCTTTTAAAGCCATCCAAGTTGATGGCCATCACCACTTCCTGTGGGAGCGAATGCCATAGTTTAACTATGCACAATACCCAAGAATATTCAGCAAAAGCCCTTCCCTGCATTTTGATACCCACAAATAGCATGGATGCCATTTTTGCTCAGCCCTGGAAATATAATGTTACCCTTCGCTATCCTTTCTCTGCAGTAACAGCTCACACTTTAACTTCATTCTGTATCACAGTAGTTCCACAGAGAGTCCACCTATGCTCAGCTTCTAGATTTGAAGAGCATTGGACTTTGACAAGGGAGACCTGAAGTCCAGAGCTCTACAAGCCACAAAGTCCCCTGGATGACATTTGGTTCAATGTTTTCTCTGTGCTTGATTGACTTTACAGGGGTTGTCAATCTAACACTGGATAAGTCCCCCTCAAGCTCCCTGGCAGAAGGGGTAGTCAAGAAAGAAAGAATTTTGCAGGGCTTCATCGCATGGGATAACAGCTCAATAATCTCGTCATTTATATTCACGGGGTCCTGATCCCTGATGACAGCCCGTAACAGATGCTTTAGAGGAAAGAGGAAGGTAACCCCAATGTGGGTAATTAAATAACAGCTTGCCCCACTTTGGAGTTGTGTTATGCCCTCAGGCACGAGGGGGGAGTTTACCTGAAGTCATCACTAAAGAAACCATATGGTGTGGCTATGGCCATATAGACCAATTAAATTCTTCCAAACTGTCCTAGGAGTTTCATTAGTGAAAGTATTATTTGTATACTGAAAGAGCTTTTCGTATATAAAAAAGTTCCTGCAGAACTGCTGTGATAGCCAAGGAATATAACTGAAATGAGTCAAAGATGCTGTCATGGAAGGTTTGGAGGACGCAGCAGTCAGGAAGCAGAAGAAGAAGCTTTATAGAAAGGGAAGGGTTGTACAGTGGCGTAGCGTGGGGGGTGCAGGGGGGGCTGGCTGCACCGGGCGCAACATCTGGGGGTTAGGGTTAGGGGGCGCAAATCCACAGGTTAGGGGGTGCAAATTACTTGCCTTGCCCCGGGTGCTGACAACCCACCCTACGCCACTGGGGTTGTAGAAGGTCCCAAATTCAATCCTCAGCATCTCCGGGTATGGATGGGAGAGTTCAGGGCCTGAAATCCTGGAGAGCCACTGTCAGTCAGAGAAGACAATACTGAGCTAGACAAAGGGTAGCTTCCTATGTTCCCAAATAGCAAATCACAAGCTCCACCAAGACACAACTAAGTCTAGCGTCACCTAGTGACTAAATGACATACAATATCATTATCCACGTGGATGTCTGTACATTTTGAAGGGTGCAAGACAAAACAGCAAATCTAAAAGGAAGATTGTGGTGCACATCTGGGTAGTATTAACGGCATTTATTTTTTTGGAAGCACAGCATACTGTTTCCCAAATATTAGCTTGCAAAATCCTGAGCATCACAGTCCACTGGGCACTCAATTAGATTCATTTTTGCCTGCCTAAGATTATGACAATGGGGGTGAAGGTGGAATGTTCAATATTTGGCAGAACACAAAATATATGGGTGGTATATGGGTCAGATTGATAGATGGCACATTTTACAGAAACCCTAAAAAAACCAAAACCTTTCACCTGACTGACAAAGAGAAGAAAAATCACCACCCCCTGTTCATTTACAGAAACTGTATGCTCTCCCTGCATCTGTCTTCATTTGCAGTGTCTTGCCCACATCCTCAAGGCTCCTTCTAAAGGAATCAGAAGAGTGAGCTCACTGTAACTAATATGCAGGCATTCAAGGCTCTCTGTACAAGCAAACTAGTAGCTGAGCCAGGAAAGAAGCAAACACTGCAAGCAGGCAGGAACACAAGAAGCTAATTTAAGTCCAGTTCAGACCACTGGTCCATCTAGATCAGGACTGTGTACGCCTAGCTTGGCTCCACCAAGCTACAACTCCAGGCTTCAGTGTCTGGCTGACCCTTGGGAAATTCATACATTCACTTGACCACTTTTGCGTCCCAGTGCAATTGTCCTTGCTGATGCCGGGGACTATACCTGGGACTCTTGGCATGCAAAAGCCAGAGAAGAATTGGGGCGGTGTATAATTTAGCAGGGGATACTGCTCAACCCATCCCCAGAATTAGGTTACTTCCATTTGATACAGTGGATTTGCCAGGATGTGTTAATGCTTAGGCAGCTCGTTGGAAATCTAAAGCATGCTATCAAGTCAGAGGAGCATGCTCCGAGGAGAACGCTTATATCCTCATGACAGATTCAGCCCACTTCAAAGCCAACTTCACTTTAACAACTTCCACAAGCTCTCCAACAGTTAAAGGTCAGCTGCCTTTTCCATTAAAGATGCATTTTTCATGGGCTTGTATCACACCAGTTTCAATTTAAGATGCTGCAGCTTGCAGCTTTGTCAGTCACAATGCAGTTCTCTTCTCCTAAGCAACAATACAATTCACCTCCCAAGGCAATGGAAGGTCAGTGCAAAAAAGGAGAGAAAAGGTTTCAGTCTGCTCTGCCTTGAATGCATATAGGTTTACTGTAAATGCCATGTTCTCTGAGTTCTCAACAATAGTTGCCCTGATCGAGCTGAGATGTACAATTAATAGTTGTATTAATGCATCCGATGAAATGTGTATATTATGTTCTTGCAAAATCCTTTATGAAAAGTCAACATTTGTCCTCTGCTTTTGGATCATAGGACTCCACTTGTGGGTGGAGAGTCCATCGCTAGGCCTACAAACTTTGCTCTCTCAACTTCCTTGGACCCTGTGGAAGACTACCTTGTAACTTCTCCTGCTTCGAAGACATGCAGGAACATGCAACTACAGAATGACACGGGGGCCTTTTAAAGTTCACGGTTCTTCTAGGTGACAATATATTCCATAGCTCAGCCAGAATGACTCACTACAAGCTGCCAGAGCCTTGCGGCAGAACGGGATTATATTAGAGGGTAAGGTTAAGGAAATCATTGGGTGACTGGGGGGAGAAGAGCTTCAGCTGGAGGAGTAAAACTCAGAGGCAGTAATATCAGGATTTGGAGGCAGAGTGTGATCGCCAGCAACTGACATTCAGAAACATACCACCTATTATTCTGAACTTAGCATATAGCCATCATACCAGTAGTCATTGGCAGTCTTATATTACCATATAGGATATTTTCTTGGAGTTGTATCCAATAAGTAACCATCCCATGAACACAAGGATTTCTGCTTGTAAAATGGGACTTCCCCTCTCCCCCTAAACCTTTTTCTAAGGGTTCTCCCAACCCTCCAGAACAGTTTTGGGGAGGGTGCAGGTCATGCATGGGGAGAGGAGATGGAAGAAAGTGTTGTTGCGCAAGTGGAACGCCTTGAGATGATGGGATGAGTTACTTGAATACCAGCCTTGGAAAGCATGTTGGGTGGAAAGGTCTTGGAGGATTAAGGAAAATAACAATGATTCACAAATGCTTGTCCTATTTCAACACTACCACCTAGCATGAAGGCTGTTCTCCGTAGCTGCTGACTGAGTATCTGACAGAATTTAGCCTGCATGGCTATAGCCAGGAGCAGATCAGGGATGGCATATGGTGGAGCAATAACTGGAAATGCCAGCCAATTTAAAAAGTCAGTTCAGAACATCACAGTGTGTGCTCACACAGGCTGTGGGGAAACAGTTTAGGCATGCGACTGACCATCTGCTGAACACCTGGTTGTCCACTTCAGACCCAGTTCCAAGTTACTTATAAAGGCCCTCACATTCTGATTCACTGGTCACCAATGTGGAACTCTTGAGGTCTTCCCCTGGCACCATGAAGCCTCTGAGCCACCCCCTCCCCACGGCCACGAGGCTGTGATTGTGGCTGAAAAGTACATAGAGCTGAAGGAGGAAGTTGGAAGAGTGATGCAAGCTAATTCATATCAACATTCTGTAGGCATATAATTGCACAACTCAAATCTCTCTGTCTCTTGTTTCTCTCTCTCATTTTTCTTCCTCTTTTCAAAACACTGTGCACTCCTGAGATTTATTGGGAAACAATCAATATCTCCTACAATGTTTGGTAAACAAAACAAAACAAAACATCTGGACAAAAAAAGAGAGTCCTAGCTTTGATTTTGTTCTCTAGATCTAATAATGTACACTGATTTTGCCATCAAGGCATAATCCCATATTTTATCATGCCATTCTTTAATAGACAGTATATGCAAAAGTCACCTCCGTGCTGTAGACTGTACGACTATGGAGAAGCTCATTCAGGCACTAATTCAGGTGTGGTACAGGGATCCGAAAATCAACAGTGACTGTTCAAAACTAGTAGACTCCATGCCAAACCGTGTTCAAATGCTACTTAAAAATAGAGGGAGTCATATCTGTTACTAATGTACATATATGTGACTTTAATCAGCACTTGAATAAGCGTCTCCATAGTCATACAGTCTACAGCACGGACGCAACTTTTGCATATAGTCCACAAATTCTCAATGGGATTTATGTCTGGGAAATTCCCTGGCCAATCAAGTACCTGTACTTGCTGCTCTGTCATGAATTTCTTCACCACTTTCAATGTGTGACAGGAGGCTGGGTCCTGCTGCGATATCCCCGTACCGTCAGGATACCTCTTTTCCAACTCTAGAATAACTCTCTTTTGTAGAAACTCAATATATTGTGGCGAGCGCATCATTCCTTCTATTGGCTGCAGGCTTCCGACACCATAATAACTGAAGTACCCCCAAAACATCTTATTTTGTGGGTGCTTGACAGACTGATTGATGTGGCATAGAAAACATGCTTTGTTTCAGTTAATTTGCATAAGGGTGTAGAAGCTAATCCCCACTTTCCTGCATATAAAATTCCACCTCTGCCAACCAATAAGGAGTCAAGTCCTTGTGGTCTTGCTTCAAAGAATCATTCTAAAGGAACAAAGATATTCACCAGATCACAACTCTAGCACAGGTTATTTGGGCACCAGAGGTAGAATATCCCACAAACACCTTTTGCTTCCCTTGACATCATGGTCATAAAAAGAAATAACAACCATTTGCTGCATTTTCATGACACCCAAAATCTGTTGCTGGCGGCAGCTGCCTCACTCTGCCTAATGGTAGAAATGGCCCTGGAGATACCTAAACATGAAAGGGATGTAGTAGCATGGCTATCCAGAGATGAATAGAGATACAGATCCTTCCAAGTAGAGAAGGGGAAACAATAGCATTAATCAACTCTGAATAGGCAGAAATCTGTACAGGAAAGAAAAAAACAGCTGATTCAGTTCCTCCTCTGTCTGAATAGCACAGCAGCTGGTTGATATTATCAGCAGTCAAGAACTCAATGGCACTCTGAAACTTCAAATATGTGGTTGAGGCGACTCATGGGCCTCTTAAGTGGCAACTTACAACCTGGAAGTCCTGAATGGAGATATGCTTTAGAACAGGCATGGCCAAACTTGGCCCTCCAGCTGTTTTGGGACTACATTTCCCATCATCCCTGACCACTGGTCCTGTTAGCTAGGGATGATGGGAGTTGTAGTCCCAAAACAGCTGGAGGGCCAAGTTTGGCCATACCTGTTTTGGAACATAGGAGCCAATTCCTAGGGACTGTGGGGGCTTCAGCCCCCACAATAAAATAATTGAGGGGGTTGGGACCCCCCAAAGTTGATGGACATTCCTATTTAAATGTTGTGTGTGCACTGCGTCATGGGGTCGATTATGTGGGGCAGGGCTTACCTGGGCCTCCACAATATTTCATTCAAGTTGGCACCTCTGCTTTAGAAATTTAACCTGCATGCAAAGCAGGTGTTTTCCACTGAGCTATGGTCCTCCCCTATCAACACATAGAGCAATCACTTTCTTTCACAAGGACAGACCTTTCAGGGAGGGGACCACATAAATGGAATCAGCCTCCAATATGTCCTAGAGGAGACAGTTAAAACACAGAGAATGTTATATCCCACGGCCATTTTGGGACAGCAGCAATTAAAATAATAGGCTTTAATTCTAGGTGGAGGCATCTTCATCTACTATGGCCCACCAAGGTCTTTTGTTTTACGCCAAAAATGTTCTCCACCCAAATTCTAACTATCTTTTTGAACAAAAATTCCAGAAACTCCTCTATGAAATTCCTGAAAATCAGGCCCAGCCTCTTCTCCCTTATGGTGGCACCTAAATGAAGCTTTCGTGGAGATGTCAGGGTTTTGAAACAAACTTGCATAAGCAAACACACAGTTAAACCCCCCACCCCAATAATTGCCATAAAATGATTTGGAATGGAAAGGCAATTGCTCTAGAACTGAGTAGGTGTTGAGAACTATTTGTCATTGTAGATGTCGAAAACTGCTATTTATCACCGTCAGCACTCAGGTGTCAAAAGTGTCCTGGCACTGGTAACCTCAAGAGTGGATTATTGAAACATGCTCTATGTAGTGCTTCCCATGGACTTAGTCTAGAAGCTGCAGCTGGTGCAAAAAGCAGCCAAAATTAATGCAATGCAGATTACTAAGGAGAAAGAGGTGTGGGAGGGGGACTCACCAGGTCTCTGGGACTGTAGTATAATGCATGATGTGAGTTTTGTGGCGGTGGTTGCTAAGACAGATTTATCCAGCAGCTAAGTGCTTTCATGGACTCTCTAAGTAGAGCTCTAATGGCCATTTCTCAGCTGTCTTTGCTGTCTTACTGAATTACCTATTATCCAAGTATACAGCAAGCAGAAACATGATACTCCAAAACAGAATATCAACACAGGAGCCTAAGAAGAATCTACTAGATGCGCCCAAGGTCTCTGGGTGCAAAGGAGGCCATAGAGTGTGCTTGTTGATGGTTGCACTGAGCATTAGGGTTAAGCATTAAGGCTGTGTTTGTGGGGGGGGGGGGAGAGAGATTGGCTTCAGAGCCAGGAAGATCCATCCACATGTGAAAGGGAACTTACGAGAACAGATCGATGGACCTGTCAATTTTGATTTCTCTTTTTTCCAACCTTAAATTCAATTCAACCAATCTCCGTATGGGTTGGTGATTTTTCTGCATGAAAATCTGTAGGCATTTTCATATGCATTTCTCAGATAACATCATGAAAAAGGCATTCAGATTGCCTGAAAAGAGGCATATGCCGAGCGAAACTGTACATTAGGACAAAATTTATCTGAATGTTTTTAACGTTCTCGTGAATGCACACACACACTACCCTTTTTTCCTATTTGCTAATGTATGTGTGTTGGTATCCATTCTTTGGTCAGAATGAGAGAATGACGCTTCAATTTGTGCATCAGTTTGGAAGATGAAAATTTGGTAAAAAGGTAAAGGGACCCCTGACCATTAGGTCCAGTCATGACCGACCCTGGGGTTGCGGCGCTCATCTCGCTTTACTAGCTGAGGGAGCCGGCGTACAGCTTCTGGGTCATGTGGCCAGCATGACTAAGCTGCTTCTGGGGAACCAGAGCAGTGCACGGAAATGCCGTTTACCTTCCTGCCAGAGCGGTACCTATTTATCTACTTGCACTTTGATGTGCTTTCGAACTGCTAGGTTGGCAGGAGCAGGGACCGAGCAACGGGAGCTCACCCCGTCACGGGGATTCGAACCGCTGACCTTCTGATCAGCAAGTCCTAGGCTCAGTGGTTTAACCCACAGTGCCACCCGCATCCCAAGCCACCCACATTAAAATGAGAATGGAATAAATCTCTCCTTCATCTCTACCAATCTCCATCTCACCAAAATGGAGTTTGCATTAGCAACATGCAAGCAAGGGCATTTTTAGGGCCCACCACCAAAACATGGGCCCTGGAAACCTGCCCATGAGGATGTGCTGCCAAAGTCCTGGCACCTATTCTACATAGGAAGAGGGTGATAGGCCATAGCTCAGTAGGTAGAGTCCAATCCCTGGCATCTCCAGGTAGGGCTGGGGAATGTTCCTGTCTGAAACCCTGGGAATCTGCAGCCAATCGCTGTAGACCACATGGAGTGGGGTGTATGTGTGTGTGTCAGTCATCTGTCTTGGTATAAGACAGCTTCCCATGCTGCTAAATTGGGAAAGGGAGATGAGTGACCTGAAGGCAAGTAACGTGCCGCCCCTCCCCATTTATTCCCCGTCTTCTCATCCTTTGGCGTCGCTTGAAGGAAAAGTACTTATACATGTTCACCCTTGCCCCCTGAAATACACTTTGCCTCTTTGTTTTTCCAAGACTTACTCAAGGCACAGACGAAGCCAAGATTGCACCCTGTAGTAATCATATACTATATCATATAATACTAAATATAACCCCCCTGCTTCCCGCAAGCTAGTTCTGCGGCTGATTCCAAATATAGGGTATTTAAACTGAAATGGCAGTGTTTTATCCATTTGCTGGAGCCTCTGCACATTTCTACATGGTCCAGCAGCTTCCGGCGCCTCTTTGTGACATTCAGGCTGGAAGAACTGCAATGGCAAGGTTGCAAACTAGCATTAATTGTCCTTCTGATCCAGGAGAGACAGAAGGGCTCAAGCGCTTGAAAGTGCAGGTGTGAAGTGGCAGCTGGCATGGCTCCCCCAACCCAACAGACATAAAAGGAGGACACAGAGCAACACTGAGAAGAGCGAGCAGCTGCTGAAGGCAGAAGCCCACATAACACTGTATTTGCTTTTCATCTCTGGAAAGGTCTTGAACAAGAACATGCTCATAGGAATGCAAGGACAAGAACATCTTGTCCTGCATCCTGTTGTCTCAGTGGCCAACAAGGTGCCCATGGAGAGCCCAGGAGGAGGACCTGAGGGCAACAGGCACTTGCCCAACTTGTGCTCCCCAGCTTACGGCCTCCAACGATGGAGGTATGGGAACAGATGGGCATCGGTGGGAGGGAGGCAAAAGGAAGCTTGGGAGCAAAGTTATGAAAGAGAGGAGAAGAAGGCAGTGGATGACGCTGAGGATGACTATTAGAATCTCAAGGTCTACCATTACAAGCCAGGTGTAAAATAGTAGCATAGGGCATGCAATCAGTGACAGCACCCCATGACTAGCTCCTGAGATAGTCTGCATATAAAAGTATCAACACCATCCCTATTTTGCCATAAACTCAATTTGTTCCCTGCTCTTTACTATAAGGTTCCAGTGCAGGTCACAACAATCTAAAATACAATGGTACCTTGGGAGTTGAACGGCTTGGCTCCCGAACAAATCGGCTCCTGAACGCCACAAACTTGGAAGTGCGTGTTCCAGTTTGTGGACGTTTTTCGGAAGCCAAACATCCAGTGCGCACCCACACACACCAGGTGACAAAGGGCAGGGTACAAATGTGTGTCTTCAGCATTCATTGAAAGCTGCATAATTTCTGTGGGGAGTTCAATAAATTAGGGGCTGCCACAGAGAAGGCCCTCTCCCAGGCCTCTGCCACCATCCTGAGCTTTTGAGGGCAGTGGAACCCTCTTCCAATCTTAAAATCTACAATGGTCTGTAGGAAAGGAAGCAATATTTCAGGTATTCAGGGCCTCAGGTGTTTAGGGCTTTAAGCACTAAAGTAGCCACACTTGAATTGGGCCCAGAAACTAACCAAACCTTCCATCTGTTGGTTTAAATGGCAGTTCTGATATTGTAATGCAAAACTCAGAATGAGCGAGCCCTGTTTGATCTGGCTAATGTTCCATCTAATTAAGCATCCTGTTCTCTCAATGGCCAACCAGATGACTCTGGGAAGCCCCTAAGCAAGTCCTGAGTACAGCAGCTAAGCAGCGCTGCTGAGCATCTCCCGTCAGCCAGACATGCAGATATCGAGGGATCCTAAAGTGGAAGAGCATGATTAGACCATTCCAGGTAAGCTTGAACCCGGGCCATCCTATTCCAGACTGGCCTACCTCACAAGGTTCTTGTGAAGATTACTGACAAACTGAATGTGCTGCACTTACGGAATGTGGTGTATAAAAATAGGTTTCATTAAATAGTTTGCTTTACAATATAAACAATCCCACACTCCAGTACAGTAGCAATTTAATCTTCTTTTTTTTGACCTGCATTCTTATCCAATTACTTCGATCTGGATTATGTAATTTGGGGTGAATGTGTTGACTCTAAGATAATCTTTTTTAAAACAGAAACAAAAACCCTTGTGAAACCCCATTACCAGCCTCAGAAAACCCGACTCAGGGAGATTGCACTAAAAGAACACCTTTTTAATTATTGCTACAGACTTTTATAACAGCATTGCTTAGTTTTATCCTCAGTACAAAGATGCTTTGGGGTCTAATATGCTCCATTTAATGGGAAAGTAATAAAGGCATCTAACATCCTTTTCTACTTCCAATTCCAAATACTAGGGAACATACTGATAGATTTTCAAAGCTAACAGTAGTGGGCATTTTTGACTGTGTGCTAGTTGGGAAACAGGACTATTAGAAACCTTTAAATACCCAGATAGAAATCATGTCAGCCTAACACCTTCTTACACTAATCAAAATGAGTAATATGCTATTGAGGAGCAAAGGATCCTGGGAACTGTAGATGGTTAAGGGTTCTGGGAGCTGTTAAGAGACCCCTCAGCACACTTACCAATCAATAGCACCCAGATTCTTGGGGTGTGTGTGTGTCAATAACTGTTAACGTAGTCTAGGAGTTCGTAAGCATATGATGTGGCTGTGGCCTTTGCCACCAGAGCACTTTTTTGAAAGCAGCCTTTCCCTGCCAGCAATCTCTAGATTGTAAACTTATTGAGGGCAGAGACCAGCGCTTCTTCTTTCCTTTTTAAAATGTCACTCTGCAAACTGATGGTGCTGAATACATCCTTACATGTGTAGCGCAGTCCACAGCACCTTTTAAAATGTTTTCAATTTCAGATCAGTATTTAATAATAGCAGCAGTGCTAACAACAACAACATTGCAATATTCAGCTATATTCAAATTGCATTTCCTTTACACTTTCTCTTTCAGGAAACTGAGACCTATCCCGTCGTCCAAAATGTAACACTACAGGCAGAGAAAATGAGACTGACAAGCTGAATTTTTCAAACATTAGGCTTCGTTTCCCCATACCATGAGAGTGTTATGTTGTAACTAAGATGTGTGTTTTGTTCCTTGTGGAAATATATACATATCACACTGCACAGTCTAAAGCCAGCACAGCTGTACTGAGATGTGGTGTTATACTGCTTTTCTATTCATTATTATTATTATTATTAAAAAAAAAAATTCTACAAAGAAAACATCTATGTGCTTAGAAGGACTCTTACACTGTGCACCACCATAATACTTTATTCAGCTTTTGGTTCCTTATTCTTCTCCTCGTGACATTATATTAATTCAAGTAATTAAAAAGGCACCACAAAGATTTGGCAGGATATTGAAGCAGAAGTTTCTGAATAAGATTACAGTGACTGACAGAGAAATTGTGTGTGTGCGTAGTAGGGGACACACACAAGCATTTATGTTTGTGTGGAGCAGATAGAGAGAAGTATAGATATTTTTCCAGTATTACTAGTCATGGAAGAATCAATGTGATTTTAGTTTTGCATTTCTCAGTTTATCTTTAGCGTAACTGAAGTAATCAAAGTATAAAGTAATCAAAACTTCACATCAAAATTACATCTTAGAGAAATAAACATATATAGGGTGATATCCAAGTAAGTTGTACTCAGAGTAGACTCATCGGAATCAATGAATTTGAGTACACTTATTTTACAGGGTCTGCTCCATGTATGACCATCATTGGATACCACCCATATAAATCACACACACAAAAGTGAATGAGGAGAAGGAGGCTGTACGATCTTTTTACATAGATCTAAGATTTTGCAATGCAACTCATCCCCATTCCTCAGTAAATGCATCGTTTAAAAAGTATACTGTACTAAAAGGACACCACACTCAGTTTTTTCCATGCAAATGTCAAATGCAGCAAAGCCACCAAACGTGAGGCAAGGGAACACTTCCTACCCCCCCCCCAAAGAAATTAGTACATTAAAAGAGAAGGAAAAAGCACACAGGAACATTGCAAGGTCTCCAATCTGTCCATACTTTTAGAACAATGCCTGTGAAAAATGAACAGCACACCTCAATTCTTTAAAAAAGCAACATCACTAAGCAGTCCTCCAGCCTTTGCTTGAAAACTTTATAATCCAAAAGGCAATGTGTGTAACTTTTCCTTCCCTTTTCCTGCCTGGACTTTGAGAGTCCATTGAGTTGGAGAGACTTAAGGGGAAAAAGCATCTCACCTGTACTGGGTGGTACCAGCTGTGGGGGCAGGTGCAATCCGTCCACCATTCCCCTCCTGCCCCTTTTGCCTTAGCTAAGGTTTTCGGGGGGCTTTTCTGCACATTGTCCCACGACGTGCTACACTTAGTCCTGGGCTGCGTCAGAGTTGGACCATGGGGTCCGGAAGCTGAGAGTGGCAATGCCTGCGGACGACAGCAACCCCCCTGGGAGTTCTGCCGCCATCCACAGGGACAGTGGGCCTCCCTAGGAAGTGTTGGCACACCTCTGGCAAGATCAGCCCCTTCAGACCCCCTGCAGCAGCTGTGCTGCCTAGGAAGATAGGCGTTCATGTTGCACCGGTGTCAAAGTTCTTCCCAACACACGCACACCCTCCCTCTCTCTTCTTCTCTCAGCAGATGCAAAAGTCCTGTTCTGCAGAGCCTCCAAGTACCTTTGACAGCTGCTATAAGCGGAGCATCGTGGGAGCCCGGAGAGTAGAGCTGCACAGCATCATCTGCTGGCTAGTAGCTCTTTGTCAATAGATGACTCAACTCGCAGAGCAACTTGACAGCATCCCTGCTTCAGGCAGAAGCAATCAATGCTCTACACAGCTGGGTTTACAAGGCTAAACTACAAGACCCTCCACTCCCATGTGGAATGATGAAAAGAAAGTCATAGGAGGATCCTAAGCAGGGGAGAGGAGCTACACAATTCAGTTTCTCCTCCTCCTTTTCCCAAGCAGAAAAGCCTTCCCTCCTTCTTTTTCTAAAGCAGATATGCATGCAGTTGTCATCAGAATAACCCTTCCGTAAGGAAACAGAACAGCTAGCCTATGAAAAACCAGAGGGTAATAAACAGAAGGGTCATCAAGAAACACACACACAGAGACACACACACACACACCATGTATCTCATCCTTACAATCGGAAGAAAGCAGATTTGAGCTTGGCTGGAAAGGAATGTCTGTGCTCTGGGATTTCTGAGATAAGAAGCTCAGGTGGTGATGGTGGTAAAGGGAAGCAATGTCGTGTTTTGTTTACTGTATTTCGATACTGCGCGTCTGGTTTACAGTGTAGAGTAACGGCCAACCTTCTAAGAAACACGATGCAAAAGAAAAGGGAGGGCAGAACAAAAGCCAGGCTTTCAACTCTTACACACTGCCCTGTAACAGCCACATGGAATGATCACTTTGGCAGGCAATTTGGGAAGAGGAGGAGCCAAATGCCAATTGCTCCCAGCCAAGATAGGCCTGTATTGTCTCACTGCTACCTTTGACGCAGCCAGGTGGGATGGGTGTCCATGCAGCTGCTTCCAGCAGAGCTAGCAATAAGAACTGTCTTAACTCATCTCCTGCTGCAACATGAAATGAATGCTTCCTGATGACCCTGCTTGTGGCCTTTCCAGAGGTAATTGGTTGGCCACTGTGAGCACAGTGGGGCAGACGAAGGTGTCTGGTTTTGCTGCTGCTGCAGATGCACCATGGAGGAGGATTTTGGGTTTGATATCCCGCTTTATCACTACCCGAAGGAGTCTCAAAGCGGCTAACATTCTCCTTTCCCTTCCTCCCCCACAACAAACACTCTGTGAGGTGAGTGGGGTTGAGAGACTTCAGAGAAGTGTGACTGGCCCAAGGTCACCCAGCAGCTGCATGTGGAGGAGCAGGGAAGCGAACCCGGTTCACCAGATTACGAGTCCCCTGCTCTTAACCACTACACCACACTGGCTGTACCATTCCTCCTCTGGTCACAGTTGCGGATACACAACCTTGACTACCTGTTTTCATGCACTGCGGTTGTCTGCCAGGGATCCTCACATGATGTTGCCAACCTTCATGTCATGTTTGCAGATGTCTTTGTAACACAAAGCTGGGCTGCCAACAGACCTGGTGCCTGAAGCCAGCTCCTCATAGAGCACGTCTTATGATTGCCCTCCATATTACAGATGTGAGGAATGAGGCTGAGAAAGAATTGTGTGCTTAAGGCTACTAAGTGAGTCCACAGAACAGATGCGATTCAAACTGGGTGGCTTCCTGATTTTTGCTCTGTCTCTTATTAGAAAGCATGGCGTGCCGTAGTGGCTATCCGAAGAGAACTTGTGGTTTTCTAGGAAAAGAGTTGTAGAACTATAATGTGATGAAGCCGGGGATGACTCAGCTTCCCATTAAAATTTGCATTCTTCAGCAGCAGCTAATTGATTTTTGCATCCAGAATGGAGATTTATTTTTAAAACCGTTTAAAGGCTGTTTGTTTGTAATACACTATTGCCAGGTTTAACGCAGATGCATAAAATGTTTGACTTAATGGTCTCTGGAAGAATTCTGCTTGGTTCAGTGATTAATAGCTCTCACATGTGTGGCAGATAACAACCACAGCAGAGAGTTATAATTAGCATAGGACAGAGAATGAGAATTTGTAGCCCTGCAGGTGTAGCTGGACTACAACTCCCATCATCCCTGACCATTGATCATGCTGGCTGGGGTTGATGCAGAGCTGGAGTCTACCAACATTTGGAGGGCCACAGATTCTTCATACCTGGCATAGGAGAAGGGAAAACGTGACCTGAGAGCCATCCAGTCCTTCCGGGTTAGCGCCATCGGCAACGGCAGAATTCCTCTGATCCAGAGGAACCCGCTCCGTGAAAATCGGGTCTTGCTGCCGCGGCGAAGACCCTTTAAAAATCCCAGGCGGAGGAAGCCTGGGAACGTGGGATTCGGCTGACACCAGGAGCGCCCCCCCTACACGCAAGGAAAACCCTTTTTTTGGGGATCCGAAGCGACGTGGGGTGAGCGGCGCGGTGTTTTGAATCGACCGCTATTTTTACGGAGTGAAGCCGCACAGCCGTTGCCGGAGAGCGCTGACTTTTTCCTGTGGACAACTGGACTCTAAACAAGTACCCGTGAGTAGAACGGAAAATTGGGCTAAGAAACATTTTAATTTGGCACTGAAGCGGGAAGGTTCTAAACAGGAAGTCCGCCTTCCGCTTTTGTAAATAGCCTGAAGCAAAAACTGTGCAAGCTAAAGCCTGGAAAGTTGTACATAAAGGTTTAAAATTCCTCCTGTTTTAACCAGCTAAACCCCTCTTGGAAGCAGGAGTTAAGAGGGGGAATTTTGACTGTTCAAGCCTGCAGGAGAGAGAGTAAAGAAAGATAATTTCCACCATCTCAAACCTGGGAACGGGGTGTCAGAGACAGAGATTTTTGGTGAAGTTCATTGACTGTGAATGGAACATCTTTTGACGGATAGTTAAGAAGAGAAACAAATTGATTCCAATGTTGCCTTTTGCATTTAAAAGATAGAAAAATTCAAAAAATGATGGATACAAATAGAAATTGTCTCCTCTAGAGGGAGCTTGTTAAATTGTTGCTGGAGTCGATCCAGGGACCTTACAGCTGTGGAGATTAGGATCATGGGACCAGACTGTGACCTTGAATAAAAATGTGTTTGGAAGAAGTTTTGGTGCTTGCGTTTTGCAAGACAAGCGCTTTGTTGGAGCAGATGCATGAGAAGATGGATTTGATGACTGTTGCAGTTAAAAACTTTGGACAAACAGTGAATATTTATACAGAAACCATCCAGGAGCCAACCCAGGGACCTGTTTTGAGAGAGCAAGTGCAAACGCAGAAGATAATGGAGGAGGCGGCTGTTGAACCTCAAGTAACACTAATGGAGAGGCCCGAGGCCCTACAGGAGCATAAGCCGTTGTTGTTGAAGGCTGAATTTGGAATGGGCCAGGGGGAGTCTGGAGTTGTGGGGGCCCTTAAGTTTGGAGGGGCTTTGAAACATGCCTTTAAATATTTTCTGGACTACACTGTTGACTGTGGGGAATGGGCCGATCTGTTGAGGAGAGACGGAGACATTTTCGAGTTGGAACATCCCCGAGACCTACTCTTCAATGAGAAAGGAAAGAAATTAAGAAAGAGATCAACAAAAGACAAGGTAAAGTGCAAGTACAAACAAGAAGAAGATCTGCAGAAGGGACATGGAAAAGACTTAAGAGCCTCGGACATAAGACTACCAGGTTGATGGACTAGATGGAATGGACAGTAAGGACTGACATAACCCGAGACCAGGAAGAAGAGACGCTGGAGGAAGATTGGAAGAAAATTATTAAAAAATTATTTTGGAAATTAGTGTAAAATTAATGAGTATTAGGAAAAATGTTGGAATGAAAATATTTGGCTTTAGTAGAAATGATATAAGGAATTATGTACAAACAAGTATTAAGTTTTAAGCTTTAAGGTATTTTATGGTAAGACAAGGTTAAAATAAATGAAGGTAAACTGAATGACAGAATATAGTGAAAGATGGAAAGGATTTGCTGAGTTAATTAATAGTTTAGACTGTTAAGACAAACTATTCAATAAATATTGAGAAAGATGGAAAGAATTTGCTGAAATAAATAACTAAACTAGAATACAAAAAGGGAGGTGTGAGGAGGTCGATGAAACAAGTAAACGAAAGATAAAGAAATGGAATATTGGATGTGTGTTTTTATTGTTATTGTTGTATTGGCTTTTATGTTTCCCCCCCCCCCTCTTTTTTATGTACTGTTATGTATGTTTTGTTAAATTTTTTCTTGTTGTTTTCTTCTTTTTTCTTTCTTTGTAATTTTTGAAATTTCTAATAAATATTATTTATTTTTTTTAAAAAAGAGAACCATCCAGTCCTCATATTTAAACATCGATTTCTTCCTAGTCAAGGACCGGAAGGTATTAAACCTCGATAACTAGCTGAACTGTTGGCACGAGTCCTTAGTTCCTACACCTTACTGTGAGCTTAAGTATATGTTTCTGAAATAAAAGCACAATTCCCCCATGTTTACACCTGCTGACATTTCACTCTAACCCTTCCTCTGTTATTTCCTGTGTCAGATTCTTAGAACCTGTCATCTTCTACATTCATAGCATGTATCAGTACCACCACATAATAATGAACTGATCCATTGATCATGGTTTCGGAACCCCAGAAGTGACTTTAGTCCACATTGCCCAATTTTTTTGCTTAAAAAAATGCATCAACCCCCCCAAAAAACACCTCAAAAACTATAAAGCATAGGATGTTTTTATTCACACCAGTGACTTTGACATTTGCAACAATCCAGTATAGCAATCAAAACCTGAGATGTACTGTAGTAGTTATTATTATTATTATTATTATTATTATTATTATTATTATTATTATTAAAGTGGAACAACCCCATTGAAAAAGATGGCAGTGGTTACCCAGACCTCCTTGCTGGTTGCAAAGCGGCCCCCATAGCTGCTCAAGCTTCAGGCCCCTCAAAATGCAGGTCCACCATGGGGTTTCCACAGTCCGAGCCAGGGATCTTTCACATTGCTTGCTACTTGGTCCTTTGTAGCAAGTCACAATTTTAATTGGTAGCCTAAAGATTCCTTCAAACAAGGAAGGAGACAACAGCTGGGGAACTTCTAATTCTATGAAAAGGTCTTCAAAAGGCACCTTTGTTAGGGAAACCTCTAGTTCATGAACCACAAACCATCTATGACCTGCATTGCATAGATGACCCCTGGGTTCCCTTTCAACTCTATGTTTCTGTGATTCTTATTTATGGTGCTGGAGGCTTTTCAACCATCACTGATACATTTCCCCCCTGTTCTGTGTCCAGCAAGTGAACCCTACTGAAGAACTAATTTCTCATTTCACACAGTCCGTCTCTGTGATGGAAGAGGAATCTCTAGTGCCACGAACAATGCAACGTATGAGTTAAAACCATGTTTTCCACCTTGCTAGATGCTCTCATTACATAGCTTAATATCATGACGAGCATAAAAACTGTCATGTGCAATAAAGGAAACACTTCATTATAGCTGTAACAATGCATTACTCCATCTATTATGCAGTAATGAATTACTGCCACCAGCCACCATTGCAATACAGACCGCCCTTGGCGCAGGCACCGTGCCTTGTGCTACGTGTCTTATTTGCAATGTAACCAAAAGCATTTGCTAAAAACCATGAACCCATTTGCATGCCTGATTGGTAGCAGTACAATGTAGGGAAGATGGGTTGTGTAAGACTTTTTTTTGCCCATTGTACTGATTATCTGGCAATATTTGTTCTAAATTTTGGCCTTGAAGTTTCCAGTTTCTGAGCTTTGGTTTTTCCCCAAAAGCAAGAATTTTGGTCTTCTGATCATTTATTTTGAGGCATTCCATCTCACAATAGGCAGCTAATTTTCTTAGTGCTCTTCTAAGCCCTTTGGGGGTTCTGGATAGCATTACCACATCGTCTGTGTAAAGCAGAACCGTGATGTTACGGTTTGCTAACTTCGGAGGGTGGAAGCCGAGGTTATGGAGAGTGGTTGCCAGGTTATTTAAATAAAAATTAAATAATAAAGGGGCCTAAAGGCACCCTTAAATGTTTTAATGGGGTCTGTTAAGTGCCCTAGCCAGCTGCACCTGACTCTAAGGGCCACATCTGAATGTACTACCTGAATTAAATATAGTAGCCTTCTATCGATGATAGTGGCCCAAAGCTTGCCCCAGAGTCTAGTCCTGGGAACTGAGTCAAAGGCTGCTATCTGGCAATAGTTTTTGGCTATTCCACGATGTAGAGTAGAATCATAGAACTGCAGAGTTGGACAAGACCACAAGGCTTGTCTAGTCCAACCCCGTGTTCTGCATGGGGTTCGAATCCACAATCCGGAAATTAAGAGTATCATGCTCTTCTGACTGAGCTATTTCAAGATCAGGACAACTGACTGGGTATTTTCAGTTGGATATACCATATTTTTCCGTCTATAAGACGCCCCCATGTATAAGACGTCCCCTATTTTGGGGGGTTCAGATTTAAGAAAATTGGTGAGATGTATCCGTGTATAAGACGTCCCCTAATTTTTGACATTATTTTTTTTGGGGGGGAAACCTAGTCTTATACACGGAAAAATACGGTATATTAATTATGTAAGGGAAGGAGCAGAAAACAGAGCAGCAGTGGTCTCTGGAATAAGCACATCTGTTAATTTGTTTCTCCCAGTTTCTCATTTCTCCAGTCTTGAGCAGAAGTTCTCCACATTTCCAGAAAGAAAGAAAGAAAGAAAGAGAGAGAGAGAGAGAAAGAAAGAAAGAAGACACTCTGCAATGAGCTCCCTCCAGGTGCAACACTGGCACCAACAGAAGCACTGTATCTGCTAGCATCCATAGAAAGACCACCTCCTTCTCTAGAGACCCTCTCAAGTGTTGAGCTCAGAAAGGGGGCCCAACTGTGTGGTCCTGCCACCCTCAGAAGCTTAGGTGGCCCCAGGAGGGCATTCTCTGAGGCAGCCCCTAAGTTGTGGAACTCCTTCCCCACAGAAGTACATCTAGAATGTAACCATTATATGGGCTACATTTTTTGCTGAAGGCACACTGCTTCACCTTTGGCATTGATCTTTCACATGGATCTTTGACATTGGCCTTTGACATTGATCTTTCAACCTATCATCTATCCATCTATAAAATTCATCACATAATGCATATCCAGAACCACCAACTGTCGTTAGAAAAACCAAATTTGTGGTTTTAATTCAATAATAGTAGTAGTAGTAGTAGTAATAATAATAATAAAACAACAACAAAACTAGAATTAGAATTCCTCCCCTTAATTTGAACTAGCTATACGACTGTGTATTATGTTTTCCCTCTATCTGTCACAATATGCTTCATAGCTTAAGTCTGACCTACTTCAATTGGACAGAAAATGTCAATCAATTTGGGGTACAATTTTTTATTTTATTTTTACATTGGCTAACACAACCATCGTTCATCCATTGAAACTGCTCTAAAATCACAGCCGATCACCACGGCTACATCCATCTCAAACACCGAGCATGCAAACTAAAAATAAGCATCTAGACAAAATTGCTCTGGGCAGAACACGCATATGGGAAACAAAGGCACATCTGGGAAAATAAAAATTACTAATCAAGTTCTGAGAGGAAAAGCCAGGAGCCAGGGAAGAATAGACTCTGATGGAACAGATTTCCCCCTCCAGCTAGAAGTGCAGAAAGAAGATGGAGACTGATGAAATCGTAATCACCTTACAGTAAACTACAGTTGGATAAATAATATTTACACTCCCCTCCCAAGTTTCTCAAAAGGCGGCAGTAAAATTTCATGATGTTCTGCAAAGGTATCCCAATGTTTACCACCTCACTCTATGTGGATTGTCCCTCACTTAAGTCTTAAGAGATAGGAACAGAATTTCTTTGTTTTTCTTTTCACATTGTACCAACCCAGACCTGCTGGTAGATTGAGACACAACTCCTGGTTGGATTGCTCATTTCTCCAGATTTTGCCATCCATTGCTGGCATGCAAGAAGTGCACACAAAACTATGCATTTCATGTTTAAAATGCGCATACGAAACACAGATTTTACTGGTGAATGCATTGAGGAGAACTGAAAAGCCCCCCCATATTTTTTTTAAAAAAAGAAGTATGCACAAATTGTCTACAACAGGATGGAACAGCATGCAACAGGAAGCACACATCACTTTTAATTCCATTGCATCATGAAAATAGTCCAACAAAATGAAGAGAAAATGAAGAGAAAGAAACTAAAAATTAGATTGAGGCCAAAAATTGGAGAAGAAAAAAGGCTAAGCTTAAATCTCAGAAAAGGATAGGTCTTGTCCTCCCTTAAGATTTATGCACATTTATGGTAATATTTAAAAATGCATAATGTTCTGTTCAAAGAAATTTCTGTGTGAACAATAATTTTTGTTAGAGAACATTTTCTGACAACTGACCAACAGTCTTACTTTGGGATATCTAAAAGCTTTAACATCAGAGTAACACAAATTAGAGGCCATTGTTTTAGTGTTCTCTGTTGACCAAAATCAGCTCAAAGTACACTATCCAGGCCTTTAGTGCTCAGAAATTATCTTTCCATGATACTCCTTTCAAGACTTCCCGATTCCCTGTCCTTTCACATTTCACAACCCCTACTTATGTTTTCAAAAGGTGGGGACAAAAGGTGTCTCTGTACTCCTACCTCCTTGCTATTTTTGCTGGCTACCATCTCCTCCTCCTCCCCTGCCCCCCCCCCATGAAACAATGTCATCACATAGTGTCACTCCAGGGGATTGTGGGGAAGCAAAATGGCAGCCAACAGGAGGTGAAAAGCCTTGCTGTTGTTCTCAGGTCCTGCTTATGGGCTCCCATAGGCATCTGGTTGGCCACTGGGAGAATAGGATGCTGGGTGAGGTGGGCCTGGGCCACTGACCTGATCTGTAATCTGGTTCTGAGTTGTTCAGTGCTTTATCTGTTAACAAGACCTTGAACATGGGCCAGTAACTGATCAGCAACCAGTGCAGTTCCTTCAGCACACATGCAAAATGTCCGTGTTAGACATGCAGCCCAACAACAATGACCATGCCAAGAGGGTGAAGGAAACCCAGGAGGGGTAATCAAAGATCTGGAAAAGCAATTGAGAAGGCCTGCTTGTACTGAAGGCCAGTATGGCTTCCAAAAACCATTATGGTTTACCGCAACTGGCAGTAGCTCTCAGGTCAAGATCTCTCCTGGTAAAGGTAAAGGTAAAGGGACCCCTGACCATTAGGTCCAGTCATGACCGACTCTGGGGTTGCAGTGCTCATCTCGCTTTACTGGCCGAGGGAGCCGGCGTACAGCTTCCGGGTCATGTGGCCAGCATGACTAAGCCGCTTCTGGCGAACCAGAGCAGTGCATGGGAATGCCGTTTACCTTCCCGCTGGAGCGGTACCTATTTATCTACTTGCACTTTGACGTGCTTTTGAACTGCTAGGTTGGCAGGAGCAGGGACTGAGCAACGGAAGCTCACCTCATCGCGGGGATTCGAACCGCCGACCTTCTGATTGGCAAGCCCTAGGCTCTGTGGTTTAACCCACAGCGCCACCTGCGTCCCTGGACCTACAGTGTTGTTGTTTAGTCGTTTAGACATGTCCGACTCTTCGTGACCTACAGTATAGAACCCTAAATCTGTAGATGCCAAGGATACATGGAGCTCTCCCCAAGATGTCTTATTAAACTTGCACAAGGATCTTGAAAAAGATTCAAAGATCAATTCCACAAGCAAAGCAGTGTGCCTTTTAAGGTTTTTCATTTATTACAGAACCAGAAAGAAGCTGCTGGTTTTGGCTCTTTCCAATTCAAAGTGTCCCTGGCCACCTTGAACATGTAGGAATTTGATTGGGGAAAGTTAACATTTTATTTAGGGGGGGGGCATAGTGATTAAAGCCTGTGCTACTGAAGGCTTCTTCATTAAAGATTTAAATTATTCTACCAATAATGCATTAACAGGATGAGGACTCCAGCAATCAAAAAATTTGAGATAAAAGAAAACCCAAGGAGTGTGTAATTTCTTCTTAATAGGCAGAGCTGACAGTGAACATTAATTTGGATTTTATAACTTGGCTGTATAATGGATAGTTGATAGAACCAATTTGCACCTTCCCATAGCAACAGGCTATATGTTATTGAAGATACTGAAGCAGTCACAGAGACCTTACCCCCAGGTTTATACAATGTCCAATGGTAGTTTTAAGCATGTTAAATGACTCAGCCATACCTAATGGCATAGTGATTGTTTTAATCAGATTCCCCAACGCAATATCAGAAGTTATTTTTGGCTTTGTGGGAAAGTATCTATTTTGCATGCAGAAGGCCAGAGGTTCCCTTATTGCTTTTTTTGGGGGGGTGTTCCTTGGGGGTTCCCCAGCATGTGCCTACTAGCACTCCTCTGTATACAGCCAAGCCATGACAGGAAACTACAAGAAGACTGCAGCTGGAGGAAATGACTCTTGTTTCAGTTGTCTCTATACTAATGCACAGAGTATGGGGAACAAGCAAGATGAATTGGAGTTCTTAATACAGATGGCAAATATGACCTAATAGAAATTAGGTGGGATGAGGCTTGTGACTGGAATGTAGGAACTGAGGAATGTAGCCTGTTCAAAGGAAATACAGTGGTACCTCGGGTTAAGAACTTAATTCGTTCCGGAGGTCCGTTCTTAACCTGAAACTGTTCTTAACTTGAAGCACCACTTTAGCTAATGGTGCCTCTCACTGCCGACATGCCGCACAGCACGATTTCTGTTCTCATCCTGAAGCAAAGTTCTTAACCCGAGGTAATATTTCTAGGTTAGCAGAGTTTGTAACCTGAAGCGTATGTAACCCGAGGTACCACTGTAGACCAAACAGGAAGGAAGGAGTAGCAGCATTATATGTTGTCATGGTCTGGCTGAATGCAGAGGAGTGGTAGGAGACAACAGTTGGTCTCTAAGAACTTAGAAAAATAAGACCCACCACGGGTTTCTCGAAAACAATTCATACCAGATGAATCTCATTTCTTTCAAGCTTGGTGGATCAGGGGAATGTTGTGGGCATTGTGTATTATGATTTCAGTAAGGCTTTTGACAAAGTGTCCCATATGGGCTAGATGAGGTAAGGTGGGGGACTCTCCTTTATTGGAGGCAAGTTGTATTGCCATCTGTCATGGATGCTTTATTTCAGTTCTCTGCATTGCAGCAGTTTGGATATATGACTCTCAGGGTCCCTTTCAACTCTACAGTTTTATGATTCTATGAATTTTTGCCTGATCCAGAGGGACTGTTCTTATGTTCTTATGAACTAAAGCATGAAAGACTAATGTAGCTTGTTCTGTTGTTGCAGAACACACACTTCAGACTGGGAAAACTCAATTTATGGTAAGAGACAATAAATAAGCTTCCTCCTTTTTTTTCCTTTTCCTTTTTGCAGGGAAACAATTACACACCACAAAGCTGGCACCGGACCAGCCATTATAAATCTATCCTATTGCAGTTGTGAGTTTCTGCTTAGTCTTGCTTCATTCTCATCTGTAGATCTTCAGGTGTCACCAGCTACCCATCCCATGAAGCAATCATAATAATTCTCCAGCCAGGTTATTCTTCTAGCGCCTTAAGCAATTGAATAAATGTTTATATATAGTCTTTGCCTTACCACAACTTTGACACAGCAAAGCAAAACAATGCAAGGAAGTGAGTTGTAGATTTCATTACCTCCAACTGTGGAGACAGAACATAGCAATAACCAAGCCGGGACAACAATCTTCCTACCATAATTAAGGACAAATCCTCCAAGCCAGACCTGCTTAGCTTCAGTAGAAGTGCACCATGTACCTTTAGACAACAGGTAACAAACTGTTGACATGCAGAGGGCCAGGAGGCCAGCTGGCAAGCCCAGCTCTGACGTCTCCATTCATCGGCCCACGCTCCAACGTAAATCAGCGACCCGAACTTCAAAAGCCAGGACATGCAATTAGCAGAGTGTACTGCATCACCTTGCCAACAAAGGTCCGTATAGTTAAAGCTATGGTTTTCCCAGTAGTGATGTATGGAAGTGAGAGCTGGACCATAAAGAAGGCTGATCACCGAAAAATTGCTGACTTTGAATTATGGTGCTGGAGGAGACTCAAGAGTCCCATAGACTGCAATAAGACCAAACCTCTCCATTCTTAAGGAAATCAGCCCTGAGTGCTCACTGGAAGGACAGACTTTGAAGCTGAGGCTCCAATACCTTGGTCACCTCATGAGAAGAGAAGACTCCCTGGAAAAAACCCTGATGTTGGGAAAGATTGAGGGCACAAGGAGAAGGGGACGACATAGGACGAGATGGTTGGACAGTGTTCTCGAAGCTACCAGCATGAATCTGACCAAACTGTGGGAGGCAGTGGAAGACAGGAGTGCCTGGCGTGCTCTGGTCTATGGGGTCACGAAGAGTCGGACACGACTAAACGACTAAACAACAACAACTGCGCACACAGAAGTAGGCGTGAGGCGTATGAAGTCATGCTACAGCTACAGATTTATTAAACATAAATCAGAACAAAGAAACATGTCATCTCTCTCTCTCATGTCATCTCAGAGAGAACAGCAAAAGCTATACACAAACAGAAGTTCCCAGCATACTGTGCTGGAATGTAAACAGACATGTGACAAGCAATAATCTCATGCCTGTTCCTTAAGGTACCCTCCAGTTGTTGCTGGACTACAACTCCCATCAGCCCCAGCTTTAGACTTTTCTCAAGGAATAAGAAGAAACATGCCCAGGAAGGAGAGTTTCAGCTGTGTAAAACTTTTCTTTGTGCCCTACTTGGGAAAAGTTGACAAGCTACACAAACATGAAATGGGATCAAGCACACAAAATATATTACCTGAGTGAGAGAAGATGTGCTGTCCAAACATGACAAGTACAAGGAAGAACTATTATGTTGAAATAAAATGCCACAAGGCATGCACATTACCCTTAACCTGGAGCAGAGTCTTATTCAAAGCGAAGTTTAAAATGGCATCTTGGGTTCTGTGTAATGCTGAAGGACTTAAAGGGTACATGCAACTCAATATAAATACAATTACACAGATTCTGAAGTAGACGGGTCCAACAAGAGACACAGGCTTTTCCCCTACCATAATTTGGAGCTGATCGTGCAATATAAAATATAGAAGTGTCTGGAAAACATGCCAATTTTTTAAGAACAGGGCCAAGCTAAGACATTTGGCCACCCCAAGCAGTCTTGAACAGGGGTGAGCGGAAGGTAGATCCCGATTTACAGAAGACAGAGTAGAGGAGGATTTCTTGTGCCCAATAGTTTAACTACAGCAGTAACAAAATGATTTCCCCCCTTTCTGCCCTAAATTTTATGCTGTTGAAATTATGAAAGCTTGAGGAAACCCAGAGAGGATATTTGTGTGGAAGAAATGAAAGCTCCACTCAGCTCTGGTTCTTAATGCTATTTTTTTTTTAAGCCTCTGATTCTTCTTCCTGCTTCTCAGCCTTTTTTAGGCCCATAACTCAGTGCTATGGCATCTGCTTTTTATGCAGAAGGTTCCACAATCGATCCTTGACATCTCCATATACAGCTGAGAGAGACGTCTGCCTGAAGCCCCGGAGAGCTGCTGCCAGACAGAGTAGGAGATGCTGAGATAGATGGAGCAATCATTTGACTCGGAATAAGTCAGCTTCAGGACGTAGATGATGCTGTGGGTTAAACCACAGAGCCTAGGACTTGGCAATCAGAAGGTTGGCGGTTCAAATCACTGCGACGGGATGAGCTGCCGTTGCTCAGCCCCTGCTCCTGCCAACCTAGCAGTTCGAAAGCACATCAAAGTGCAAGTAGATAAATAGGTACCGCTCCAGAGGGAAGGTAAACGGCGTTCCCATGCGCTGCTCTGGTTCGCCAGAAGCGGCTTAGTCATGCTGGCCACATGACCTGGAAGCTGTACACCGGCTCCCTCGGCCAATAAAGCGAGATGAGCGCCGCAACCCCAGAGTCAGTCACGACTGGACCTAATGGTCAGGGGTCCCTTTACCTTTTACTAAGTCAGCTTCCTTTGTTCCTGCATCTCTCTCTTGACTCTGTATGTTCCTCCTTAGTTTGGATTCTGAGAGTACTTTTTGATTCTTCTCTTTCCACTCCCTCTCCCCACATTCAAGCATTTGTGAAGTTTTGGTGTGTTTATGGCCAGACCATAGGTTACATTAAATCAAGACAGGGGCCAGAGTTTAACCATTTCATTGTATGCAAGATTCACCATGTTCAAAGAAAGACTAGGTATTATACCAAACACATAGTTGACCCATGTGCGATCAGAATTCAGGCCATGACACATGGGAAAGAGGATGTCGTGCTTTCCTCCCACACTGTGGTCCTGACAGAAATCACACACACCCCTGCACAGGAGAGTTGGCACAATTTTTAAAGCACCCGTTAAACTCTCCTTTGCAATTCAATTAAAAGCAGCATAAGGAAACCACATTCTCTTTTAAGTAAATGCCTTTACAGTGAGCGGAGTGTGTGTGTGAGAGAGTGTTTCTTTCCCGCAGACCATAAATATTTCATGAGCACAGCCTAGAAATATCATGTTGTTTCATGCTTTATTTGTCACCATTCCTGCATTTTGATAATAGACGTTAAGAGACCCATCACCTGTGTACTAGAAACTCAGTATTTTGCCAACTACCTGCTGTTCGTCTTCACACTTTGGAAATCAATCATACCCATTTGCCCTGCACAATGTATTCTTGCTTGCAGCCCTTATTCCTTGTGGCTAAGGGAGCAATCCTGTGTCCAAGAAGCTGGCGTAAAGCAATCTAGTGTAAATTAAACAGGCATAAAATTACACCAGATCCGAACCCCGTCCAGATGCAGAGCTGCTGCAGCTCCTCTACCTAAGCCTGGCAAAGAGAAAACAACCCTTTAAAATGGCTGCTTTAGCCCTGGCTAAGCTGCTTTAGCCCTGGCTGAGCTAACATGAGCAAGTTGCTCTGGCATATCTTCAGCTGAGTTGGGGTTAGGGGACGTGACGCTGAACTGGGAATGAAATGGCTGAGTCAGAAATCTGCTGCATTCTGAGTTTCTCATTCTGGCCCCATACGCCAGTTCTTAATTGAACCAGAACCTGAGTAATAATAATAATAATAATTTATTATTTATACCCCGCCCATCTGGCTGGGTTTCCCCAGCCACTCTGGGCGGCTTCCAAAAGAATATTAAAATACTGTGATACATCAAACATTAAAAGCTGCCTTCAGTTGTCTTCTAAAAGTCTGGTAGTTGTTGTTCTCTTTGACATCTGGTGGGAGGGCGTTCCACAGGTACGGCGCCACAACGAGAAACCCTCTGCCTGGTTCCCTGTAACTTGGCTTCTCGCAGTGAGGGAACCGCCAGAAGGCCCTCGGCGCTGGACCTCAGTGTCCGGGTAGAACGATGGGGATGGAGACGCTCCTTCAGATATACTGGACTGAGGCCGTTTAGGGCTTTAAAGGTCAGCACCAACACTTTGAATTGTGCTCGGAAACGTACTGGGAGCCAATGTAGGTCTTTCAAGACTGGTGTTATATGGTCTCGCCGGCCGCTCCCAGTCACCAGTCTGGCTGCTGCGTTGTAGTTGTAGTTTAGTTGTAGTTTCCGGGTGACCTTCAAAGGTAGCCCCACGTAGAGTGCATTGCAGTAGTCCAAGTGGGAGATAACCAGAGCATGCACCACTCTGGCGAGGCAGTCCTCAGGCAGATAGGGTCTCAGCCTGCATACCAGATGGAGCTGGTACACAGCTGCCCTGGACACGGATTTAACCTGTGCCTCCATGGACAGCTGTGAGTCCAAAATGACTCCCAGGCTGCGCACCTGGTCCTTCAGGGGCACAGTTACCCCATTCAGGACCAGGGAATCCTCCACACCTGCCCGCCTCCTGTCCCCCAGAAACAGTACTTCTGTCTTGTCAGGATTCAATCTCAATCAGGTAGCTCCCCATTTAGGTGGGGGGTTACATTCCGAGGCACTACACATTTAAGTGAAATCACGTATATTGGGGAAACCACTGAAAAGACCCTGCACACATCCTCAGGAAACCCTTAAAAAAATAAAAACCCTCCAAACTCCAGGTTGGTGCAAAGGCTCCTGGGATTGCACTTCTAAAGGCTTGTGGGATTGCTGGATGCTATTTTCATGACACGTTTGACATTTTCGCACTCTTTCGGGGTCGTTTTTGCCCCTTTTCATGCCACTTCCGGGTTTGTGGTCACATGTGCCAAGAACTTCCCATGTGCAAATTGGGAATTGCCCGTATAAATGAAATGGACATATTTGCCCATTTCCACCCATAGCCATGTATAAGTACATCATTCCCTTGGCTCCCAGAACCCAAACCCTCAGTTCCTTCTGCCACCATCTGATCTGGAGTCAACTCTGCTACTGTCCTTCATTCCAGTGAGATGTATGAGGTAGGAAGGAGGAGATGAAGTTCCAGAAGTTGTTGTAGCAAGTGAGGCCTGAGGCCTGTATGGGTCCTTTTTGTGGTACCTGATCCAAAATGGGTCATGGTGCGTAGGAGGAGAAATGCAGTAAATGTCCTAAATGTCAAACTACCTAGCTTCCCCCATCCCTTAAATGGCTCCTAATTTTCTGCTCAGATATAATTTCACTACCCTTTTCTTGGCAACACAGACACACACCCCACTCTTCCCAGTTTAAATTCACTTCACAGGAAAATTGATGATTACTTCAGCTCATTAAGCCTCCCACACAACTCGCAGGAATGAGGAATGATGTATGTTTTTAACGGCACGGGAAACCCAGTGATTGCTTTGGAAGTGGAATGCAGTGCTTCGAATTTCCATAAGATGGCACATTGCTTACAAAATGTGAGGAGGAGGAAAATAAGCAAGCCACACAGTTACAGCCCATCATCTTCTCCAGGCACTAGGACACATATGTTAATGCTGATCTGCTAACTGTCCAATAGGGCAGGGCTGGGGAACCTTTTTAAGCCAAAGGGACACTTTTCCTCTTGGGCAATCTTCTCAGGGCCACATGCATGTGAGTCCACTAGGCAAACTGATGGAGCAACAAATAGAAATGTGTCCATTGCACTGTAAACTAGTTTCTACACACACACACACACACACACACACACACACACACACACCCACACACCACTTTTCTCCATTCATGCAACCCAGAAGCATTATCAGAGTCCAAGGGTATATTTCAGTGAAGCAAGCACATCCACAGAAGGTGCAAAGCAGGGCTGATGAGGAGTTTGTCCTTGGGAGGAATCTGACTGGGGAGGGGTATGGCCTGCGGAGAGTCCTATGGGGGCTGATAGAGAGGCTCAGAGGGCTGCCTTTGTCCCACAGGCCTGAAGTTCCCCATCCTTCAATATACAGTGGTACCTTGGTTCCCAAATGGCTTAGTTGACGAACAAATCGGCTCCCAAAAGCCACAAACCCAAAAGCAAGTGTTCCGGTTTGCGAACATTTGCGGTCTGTTTCAGTTGTCAGCATTGTTTCTGGGGCCAATCAGCCAATCAGAAGCCGCGCCTTGTTTTTCTAATGTTTTGGAAGTCGTATGGACTTTCAGAACGGATTGAGTTTGAGAACCAAGGTACCACTGTAGTGTTAGTGATGGAAGTCATTCAGCTTTCTCCCCATGTCAGACAGAAGCGGGAAGTACAGGACTTGCTACCACAGCAAAACAGGGAGGCCTGATGCAAGGTTCTGTTGTATGTGGCGAATTAATTTGTGCAAACCCTAAACATATGCCAAACAGCATAATAATGACTAGTGTGAAATAACCCTTCTGGGTCACTTCCCGAACTGTGTGTGTATGTGCATCTGTGTGTCTACTGTTGTTTTATTGTACAGAGGCTGTGGAGCAGGGGAGGGCTGAGTCAGGACCTCTCAAAAATCCAAAATGTGACTCCATCTTCCCTGGAGTTCCTCCTCATTCAAGCAAGAAAACATTTTGAAAAGGGGGCGGGGGGAGCTTCCTTTCTGAATGTTGCCAACATCCCTGACCATTAGAAATTGAGTATCGTCATTAATAACAAAAGTACATTAAATGGCTGCCGGTTGATCAGGAGGATATGATTGTCTTGCTGTTTAAAAGTCTACTGCCTATTTCCTTCCTTTCCCATTGATTCAGCCCAGAGAGATCTGAAGGCTCTTGATGGTGCCTATTGAAATGCAGGGGATGTCACCCAGCTAATGAGCTCCTTTGCTGCCTCTGCACGCCTCATTCAGAAATGCAGGCAGCAGCTTTTTCATCAAGATACTTACATAGCCGAGGGAGGGATTCTTGGCTACTCTGTTGGCTGATGCATTTGCCACTATGGCTAATCTGGGCTTGCCAAAAGGAAAGCTTGCCATAATGAGCCTAACCGAATGATTCTGTTCGAGCTGCAATTTGATTGCAGCAGGTGATTTGGGATTCTTCTTATAACAGGATGAGCTGGCAGGTGGATTTATTGGGGCTTTGGTGGTGCTGCGGCAGTTAAGCCACCAGCTTCTTCAAAATCAAAATAATATTTCACTCTGCTAACTTAATGATGAAATTGTCTTTGGTGGCTGAAAACGTGCATTCTGCTGGTGATGTATTATTTTTCTGTTCCAGGCTGGAACTTTTGAGCATAGCTGGTGGTCAGGACCATGGAGAGTTCCCTGTACAGCAAAATGTGGGATTACATAGCAGTGTTGCTCCAGCACTGAGCTGTTGCTGACTGGTAAAGGTAAAGGGACCCTGACAGTTAAGTTCAGTCGTGAACGACTCTGGGGTTGAGGCACTCATCTCACTTTACAGGCCAAGGGAGCCGGCGTTTGTCTGCTTCCGCAGACAGTTTTCGGGTCATATGGCCAGCATAACTATGCTGCTTCTGGCGAATCCAGAGCAGCGCACGGAAATGCCATTTACCTTCCCGCCGGAGCTGAACCTATTTATCTACTTGCACTGTGTGCTTTCAGACTGCTAGGTTGGCAGGAGCTGGGACCGAACAACAGGAGCTCACCCCGTCGCAGGGCCTCGAACCACCAACCTTCTGATCGGCAAGACCAAGCAGCAAGTGGTTTAAACCACAGCGCCACTGCATCCCACATTACTGAGTGGAGCTTCTATATACTCCTGCAGGTTTAGGTGTGAGTGAAACTCCACCTTTAGCTACATTCTAATAATCAGAAGTACTCTCTGGTGGATTTGATATGTGTCCTGTAGCCTCTAATATATGACAGGGTAGAGGAGGAAAGCTGTGTGTGGTTGTAGGTAGTTCAGGGCAGTGGCTCTTCAGGGATTCAGACAAGGAGTCTTTTTTTGGCCCTGCTTAGACCCTGAACCAAAGACCTTCTACATCCAAAGCAGGTGTTCTACCGTCAGACAATGGACCAGTGATATGGGCCTCACTGCCTGCTAGGGCTGCTCTACGGAATTCTCTACAAGAGACTGTCCCTGGGAAATTTCAGGGACCAATGGGTCTCTGCCCTTAAAGTCTTTGAAGCCCTCATCTGACTCAACAATTATATTTAGCATGCAACAATATCGCAGTAGCAGACAGTGATGCAAATAGTTGGCGTGTGGAAGGCAAGGCCTGAAAGTATCATTATTTGCAGCAATCACCAGTTGATGGGAGCTGCCACACAACAGCCATGAGCCTTTGACAGCAGCTGGCACCCTGTTCTGCAATAGTGTTTAGTAAGTTTTGTACCCAGTTAACCAACAGAGGATTTTTTAACAACAAGATTTTTGATGTGGCATTTTGATTCCAAAACTCAAATCAGTTTGGAGGTCAAATTTCAACGGCACAATATTAATTGCAAAATATGAAAATGTGTTAATTACTCCCTCCCTGCTCCCTGCTCCATACTTAGATGTGTGAGGCGGACTTGATGCCATATGTGGTGATGAATTGCTCCTTTTTGCTGGAGACAAAATTATGTATGTTCTTGGCTATTTTCCACTTTCTCTCAGTTTTTCTCTTTAAACTCGGGCACACACTTAAAAACCTTGGTTACCTAAGAGATAATAGAAATGCAGGCAACCAAACAAACCTGTTTGCAGAGCTAGATTGAGATATCAGCATTGCTTGGCTTTTGTGCAGTATCTAAACATATTCATTACAGTTCAAATATAGTCATTTCAGTGTTTGCAGATATCGAAGGTCCAGTTTAACTGGGAGGCACTGCAAAGCACAGTAAAGAAATAAATAAACAACACTTCTGAAAACAGAATGAAAAATCCTCTCCTAATGGCACTCTTTTTATTTTTATTTAAATGTTTATACTGGTGAAGGAGGACAGGGTGCCAGAAATTGGATGTTGCATCAAGCTATTCGCAGTCCTATGTCCTAGTGCTGGTTCACAGTCACTTGGCCATGGATGTTCATTCTAACCAGGGCCAGCCCAACTATGGGACAGAGGCAGTGGCCCAGGCAGCAAGTGCTGAAGGGTGGGGAGTGGGCAGAGCTGTGAGCTACATGGCCTGCCTTGTGTCCCACCCTCTAGTCTGCTGCCCTCAGATCTAGTGAAGGACGCTGTCCCATGCTCAGTGCTGAAGTAATACTGTCAAACTGGTTGACTTTTGTATATTGGATTGACAGAGAGGTGCCATCTTGTCCTCTGCACCAGGCAGCAAAACGCACCAGGAAATGGAGCTCAACTCCTGCTCTACACCATGGGTACAATCCAACGTTCAGCGAAATCCTTGCCTCCTTGTGTCTCCTGCTGATGTATCTCCCCCTTCCCCAAGCTGCTTGCACCCAATGGTATGGGTAAGAGGCATGCACCAAATCATGTCCATGTGCATAAGGCTTTGCATGAGCCACAATTCCCATGGTGTGAGCTTGATTCACCTTCCCCCTGTTAATTTGTAAACTATCACTTGAATGAGACCCACACTTAGAGCACCTATTTTGGCTTATACAGTGGTACCTCAGGTTACATACGCTTCAGGTTACAGACTCTGCTAACCCAGAAATAGTGCTTCAGGTTAAGAACTTTGCTTCAGGATGAGAACAGAAATCATGCTCCGGCGGTGCGGCAGCAGCAGGAGGCCCCATTAGCTAAAGTGGTGCTTCAGGTTAAGAACAGTTTCAGGTTAAGAGCGGATCTCCGGAATGAATTAAGTACTTAACCCGAGGTACCACTGTACACACGGTGGAAAAGAGTGCATGGTTTCTACTTCTACAACAAATACCAGTCCTTCCGTCCCCCAACTCCCTTTCCCAAGTCAAAATTAATAGAGTTTCTTATGGCATTACTGTCGATAAGAAAGCCTTTTATATTCTCTCCCATGGCTTATTTATTTCACATGTCTATAGCCCACTGTTTCTCCAAATGTCCCAATACATGGTGCACATTCATGTTAGAACCAACGTAATGGTATAAAATTCACAAAAAAGCAACAATACGGTGATACCTCGTAACACTACCCTCATTAAAATGCAACAGCATCAAGAACAAACTAAGACACACACTGCCCACAGTGCATCATGTCGCTTTCCAAAGTGAACATGGGAGTCCTGCTGGACCAAGCCAAAGGCCAATATAGCCCACGATCCTGTTCACATGGTAGCCAACCAGTATCCTCTACTCCTGTGGATTTCAATAAGAAGGAACAATAGCTGAAACATGATGCACCTCTGAGGGGCGTTCATTCCACAGGCACGGATCTACCACAGTTTATATCAGGAGTGGGGAACTGGATGCGGCCTACAGGCCAGATCTTTAATTCCTCCACACAACCCACAGACCAACTTGTAAAACTTGGAGGAGGAGGAGGCGGCGGCTATTGTCTGTTCTTGTCTATAGCTGACTTGCTTTGACATTCTCACTCTGAGGGACTTCAAAGAAAGGAAGATAAAAGGAGGCCAAAGGGGTGTGAGGTTAGAAAGATCGTGTGTATTTCTCGATGGCCTGATATTTAGGTGGTGGTGGTTTCTTTCAGAAAGAAGAAGCCAATCCTCTCCTTGATTAGAGTTCAAGTTCAAGTTTTATTGCGGCAAAAGCCAGTAACACTAAACACCACAAGATCAAACAAAAAGAAATCAACAATAACATCAGAAAAGAAAAAAGAAAAAGAAAAAAGATTACACAAGGGAGCTTCGCAGTGTGCCATTCAACAGAAGAGATTTACGCTTCCTGATTACTAAAGTGCAAAATTTGGCCACCTCATATGATATTGAGCTTGAGGAATCTTCCAGAAGGTATTTTCGTAGAATTTCGGGGGAGGATTCCAAATAATGTTGTAGGGGTATAAATTTTGATAAAAGCGGCAAAATAAGTTGAACTCGTTCTTCACTATAAAATTCGCAAAATAGAAGGATGTGTGTGACAGATTCTGCCTTATTTGACATACAGGGGCAGAGACGCGCATGCATTGGTACCCGCGTAAATTTGCCGTACAGCACTGCTGAGGGCATTGTCTCAAAGCGGGCTCTAGAGAAAGCCCATCTATAAGCTTCGTTAGTGATGTTAGTTAAGTAAGGGGCAGCTGCAAAATTAGGCCAAGCTTTTAAGCATCTATACGTCTCCGGGAGTAGGGCAACTTCCGGTATGATGGCGACCAGCACTCTACTAATGTGAGCCCGTTGATTTTATCTTTTTATTTTCTCTTACTCCTTTTAAAGACTATTTTAAAGACTATTTTAATGAACACTGAGCTCAGATAAATTTAAGCACCTCACCGCATTCTATCCCATGCTTTGTATTCCTGACTCTTCTTGGAAGTTTAAAGCTGAATTGACTATCTTATCACATTGCGAAGAGTTTACAGGAAGACTCATGGGCTGTTCCCACCGCAAGTTTGGAGGCACAGATGGAGCATAATTTAGTGTTATGCCAATAACCTTTGGCACACTACTCCTCCTTGAATAGGATACTTTCAAGGAAAATACTCCCTCGACTCTTTGAAAAACCTTGGGAAGATAGAAGAGCGAGGTAAAGGGAGAGATGACTCCTTGATTAGAATAAAAGCAACTGCTACTATATAGCTCAGAAAGCATACCCCCCCACCCCAAAAGGAACCATAGAAGGATGGTAGAAACTGCAATATATGACAAAAGACAAGACAATATTTGAGACAACTTTCTGCCATTAGCCTTTATGCATAGATTTAAGACAATATTTATTTGTGCCGTTCAACAAAATTTGCACCAGCATTTTCATGCCTATTTTAAAAATAAATAACTTTGGGATTCAAAGGTACAGAATGGAATTGGGGCCGCATAGCTGTCAACGTTTCCCTTTTTTAAAGGGAAATTCCCTTATTCCGAATAGGATTTTCCCTTAAAAAAGGGGGAAAGTTGATAGCTATGGTTGGGGGTGACACATGCAAGTGTGACAGAGATTGGGAATATTCTGAGTCCTCCATCCTTAGCATATATGCACTCTTACCAGAATTTGCTTCAAGCATTTTGTTTTACTTAGCCAGATTTTCATACCACTTAATTTAATGAAATCAATGCAGCTTATAGAAATGGTATAATATATTCATTAAAAAATCACAATAAGAGCAGTCTCTTGAACAATAAAATCAATATTAGTTTATATCACAAGAAGTATATATGACTTAATAAAAATACATAAAATGGTATAGAAAATTCATTTAAAAATAACAAGTAAAAAGACTTTAAAGTCCCTGATATATTTGTTTAAAATAGCAATAAATATTCATTAAAAAAACCCAGCATGGTTGGCTTAAAGGTCCTGCCCCAACTTTCTTCTCCAATGCACAGATAGCAAATTAAGGAGGCCAATTTGAATTTTCAGGGGTGGAGTCATTCGGAGCCGAAGTGTTTCTTTGAGTTCCTTTCCAGAGCACCATTGGGCCATCTTTTTCTCTTTTAAATCCCTTTAGAAAGTTGCCACAAGTAATGCCTGGTCCCAATTGCTTTAACAGTATTTTTAAATAAGGGAGGAGAGAAGCGGAGGTGTGCCACTACCATTACTTCTCATATGCCCTTTATCTCTCACACGAGGTAGCTGATGAATGGAGGAGAGAGAAAGGTGAGTGACAAAGGAGAAACACAGAGAGGTTTTCAACAATGACAGAGGTTTGAGTACAGCAAGTGGAGGCAAACACTGACAGGAATGAAAGGGGTTCAAAGCAAGGTTTGAGTACAATGATAAGGAAATTGGGAAGGGCTCTGTTGTGTTAGCTTTTTGGTGCTACTTTCTGTGTTATACCCATCTCTGCTATTTCTGGTTATTATTATCATTTTTAAACCCTCAGGGATCCTCTTCAGACCTCTCTCCTTGGTTTAAATCACCACTTTCATCCTCTCAATGTTTTCCACCCCAACTTTACTCAAACCTTTCCTGCTGTTTAAAACCAGTTTTTTCTTATCAGGGCTACTTCCTTCTTGCTGACATGCCATGGCCTGCTGTCTTTTGCTCTCCTACACTATCCTGACTTCATGCAAACCCAGAATTGTGATGGAACACCTCCCTCCCATATTCCATTTCATTCCTCCAAATGGCTTCTTCATTCTCAGCCAGTTCCTTCCCTCTCTTTCCCTTCTGTCCATCACCAGTGGACTAAAACTGTCATATTAACGTACTCTCACTTGCATCTTCCCCATCCCATCATCACACTGCTTTCTCAGAGCAATCTCACTCCCCCACTTCCTTTAGAATATTGGAAAAGAGCCAATAAAAGCAGAGTGGTGATGGACCACTGCATAGTATATGCACACTTGTATGCAATTTTCCTGAATATACACCATTTTTGCAAAACAATTTCCCTTTATATAGCATATTTGTATATGTTATTTTGCTAATGTATGCATTTTATGTACACGTTAACTTGCCATATACAATTTTGAATGCATTACTTTGCTGGAAAACTGTTTTGCAATGTGAATTTCAATGGCGGGCTGTATTTCAATCCATGTATTGTTTCAGGAGTTGCAAAAGATGCAGGTCTGCATTTAAATGAAAACTCAATCAGACTTCTTTCCCATCCCTAGTTGGAAACAACTATGTGATTTAAAATAACAATAATACAAGATTCAGTGTTATTGTTACCAATATCCACTATCATATTTTTTCCCCTTATTTTGAATTCTACCTTGCCATTTATCAAATTAATGACCTTAGCTGCAATATAAAACATCTAAAACTTTGTAAAAAGATCTATTTTTAATTATCTTTCGATGATTTAAAATTTAAACATTTGTATTTAAAGCCTTGGTTGCCTTTGATTTTGTAAAAGTCACTTTATAGCATTGAAGGTTGAAGTCCAACGTATATTTGTCACAGAGCACACCCATTTAACTCAGTGACATTTACTTCTGAGTAAACATACAAGAACAAGATACACAACCTCTCTGAAAATTCTGCCACTATGACAAAATTCCTAACTGAAGATCAGCACTCCAAACTTTTAATCATGGCACAAAGCATTTAGATATGGCACAAACCAAATCTCATATCATGAAGAACAGGCATACACAGACACCTACACACACCAATAATTATTCTAGCTTTATGTATAACCTTATCACTCCTCTGAATTAAGTTTTTTTCTCCCTGTTTCACTGAAACCTTTTGCACCCCCTTACAGTCTCTTCAAATATCTTGCTTGAGAGGAACCCCATGTTTCCATCAATTTAGGTCCGTTTTCAGTCACAGCCCTAATCTAACACAATGCAGTCTGAGCAATTTCTTTCTACTCTACTGCTGCTCATTCTTTCTCGGACAAATTGGTTTCCTCCAACTTGCCACACAATCATCCAGTCGTCCTCCACCCCATTTATGATGGGCTACAATTGTAGTCCAACTTCAACCCGCCTCTACAAAACTTGAAATGGCCCCCAAATCATTACCTGAAAGCAATTCAAGCTACTCTTGTGCTTCTTCAGAAGACGTTCTTCCAAAGTCTGCCTCCATTTGAAGATTGTCAAGAGCGTTGGCCACTTGAGCTGGCTAGCCTCTTGCATCTTGGCTCTGTGTCCATCCAAAGAGCACCTTTTCTGGAGCTGGGGGCGCAAAGCACTGTGGGAAGTGGCTTCTACGCTTGGCACACTTCCTCTGTGGTTTAACAGGGATGAGTTACTGACCACTATATAGTTCATCTTCTCCCTCACCTTCAGCTATTGTGTCCTTTCAGTTCCCAAGACAGATGCACAAAAAAGAAATTAAAAACTGAGAAAAATTGACCACTGCATCTACAATCAACTAAGTTGAGTTTCAGCGAGAATCTTTGGTTAACTACTTAAGTTAAAGATACACAGAAAAATACCCCTCAAATACTACTGCTGGTTTATGTAATGCTCTTGATTATTCTGATCTATATATTTATATTCTTTCTGTTTACTTGCAGTTGCAAAGCATCCACTTGCCTTATTAATAACTTCCATACATAAAATGTTGACCTCACTTTTAAAACTCTTTGTGGCAGCTGTACTACAGTAGCTAATACAAGCCTGTTCTTTTTCGCTGGTACATCCAGAAGCCACTACTGTCATCAGCAAAATCAGGCAGCATTAAGATGAACAAATGGAAACTAGTTCGACTGACATATATTCAATTCACCCAATAGGAGTGCAATGTTCTATTGAAAGCATATAATTTGCCCAGCCACATAATTAAATGCTACAGGGCTATGAATTCTGCCAGGTTAGCTGAAACATTTGTCAGAGCTGATGCAAGGGCAAATATGCAGAGACAGAAGCACACACTTTGTCAGTTAGTACAATCCACAATAAACCATAGCCGATAGCTTCATATCATGTTTTACAGCCATCCGTTTTTAGAAAGAAAAACCTGACATATGCATGCCTTTGGTTTTGATGTTATGAGATGGTTTTCGAAATGCACAGAGATTCTGCTTGGTTTTCAGCTAAACTAAATAGCAGTTTCAAAGGAGGAAGGATACCACCCTCCAAAAGCCCAAATCTGATTATGAGAGTATTCAAACAGATGACCCTAGTTCACAGGTGGGGAACTGGATCAGACTGGCTGACCTGAAGATGACATCCCCGAACCTCTTCAGGCCACTTTGCCTGGTGAGTGGGGCAATCCACCTGTCAATCACATGATGTCATCATGATGCCAGGTGAAGCACTTTCATTTGCAGACTGGTTGGATTTCAAAATCCAAGTAGACAAGTTCTCGGCAGACCTTCTCGGTAGCGGCACCCTCCCTGTGGAACGCCCTCCCTTCGGATGTCAAGGAAATAATGAACTATCTGACTTTTAGAAGACACCTGAAGACACCCCTGCTTAGGGAAGTTTTTGTGGATTGATATTTTTATTATGTTTTTAGATATGTTGTAGGCCACTCAAAGTGGCTGGCAAAACGCAACCAGATGGGCAAGGTGTTGTTGTTGTTGTTGTTTTAATGTAAAAAAAATCTGGGCTCATGATGAAAGGAATTTTAGATGATGATTTGAGCTCTATCCTGCTGGAAGTTACGTTTTCAGCAAACACTGATAACCAAAGATTGTCCTTTAACACTGGTGACTCATTTAATTACATTTTTATAGACAATTCTATCTAGACTTCTCTTGCATCTACTCCCAGTGGTACTTTTCCCCAGATCTGACTCTCAAAATATTTCAATGCTTATGAAATGTATTTGGAAGCAAGATCACCAACCATTTACAAAGCTGTTAGCATAGTCCAGATAATCGGAGTTTGAAGGCATCCTATGGGGTATCTGGTCTAATTTTCTGCAGTAATAGAGGATAATCTTATATTTAAAGCAACCCTGACAGATGCTTGTCCAACCTTTCCTTGAAAGACTCTAAGGAGATACCATAATATCCTCAGGCAGCTATGCTAAGAAAGGCAGAAAATGCATCACTTTGATCATATCTCAGAAAAAACCTAAGCTATGCTGCTTACATTTTATTCTGACCTCAATTATCCTAGCCTGCATGCATAGAAAGCAGAGAGCAATTGTGATTCCACTTAGCCTGATATGATGAGTACTTCTGCACATTTTAATACACTGCCTAGTCCTACAACCAAGTGTTTATCCACCACATATGATGCAATTATATTTGTCTTTGATATTGGATGGATCTTGATAGAGTCTAAATTTCAGCTCCTGAATTTGAGCCAGTTATCCCATGAATTGGGTTCTTGACACCCTATATTACAAACTAGTAACGTTACTGAGCCTTGGACTTGGGTCAAATTTCAAGACCTATAAATCTACAAAAGGAATTGTAGTCTATTGATCATATTAGATTGCTAAATTGCCTTTGACATGGGTGGTTTTCATAAAGTTTCATCTTTATAGTTGAGGGTCTGAAAAATATGTAGGGACTGTCCTTGTTTGCCTCTGGCTCCTCCCACCCTTGGAAGGCTGCCCAGAATTCACCATTAGTACATTTAATTAACTCATTATTATACAAGAAAGGTGCCTCAAGAATCCAAAGAGAGGTGCTTGCAAATTCCCTGTAAGCTGAATCGGGCTGCTAAAAAGCTGTGTCATCCATGACTCTGCTAAAACTCCACCTCAGCTACTGCCCCTGGCCTCACAGGGCCCCAAAACTGCCACTCCAGAAACACTAATATGTTCATTTCCTCTTTGTGGGATTCTCAATGACATCTGGGTGACCATTGGGAGAAATCTGCTTCCCCTTGCAAAGGAGGCGGGGTTGTGGGCTGGCCATGGGAACTCCCTGTGTGGAGAGGGGCGTGGCTAGCCCCCACACCATTGGGGAGTCCCCAACTGCGTCACGCTCTTGGCCGACCAATCCTGGCGGCCGGGGGGCGTGGCTTGACCGATTTAAGTGGCCACGCCGTTTGGCTTGGGTGGTGGTTAGGCATTGGAAAAATCTGGTGGAGGTGAGGAGAGGTAGTGGCCATCACCTGCTCCTCCTATTCTAATGGTATTCGGTTAAAGGAATCCAGGGGGTGAGGCATGGTTTCTGTCCGAAGCCCAGGGGGAGGCTAGAGCCATGGCACGACCCCTATTGATGACCCTGGGGGAGCTCCGAGTTGATGTGCATTGACAGGACTCCTCTACTGGTGGTTAACCCTTCTGAGACTTCTTGCAGGTGGCCGGGAGTCAGATATAGTCGGTTGGTTCCAATGCCTAAGCCAATACCACTCACATTCTGTAACCAAAGTTGTGGCCTTTTTTAGCCTGTTAACGTAAAATGCTGATGTCAAGTAAAATGCCTTGCCACGCAACAGGATGTGGGACTAGATGGGTCTTTGGTTCAGTCCAGCAGGGCTCCTCGTATGTCTTTCTCCTCTGGTGTTTCTGGAGCTCATCGGCTCAGTCACAGCCCCTGATGGGGAGATGGTTGCCTCTACCATCTCTGCCTTTTCTAAGGTACATTTTTGGGGTTGGATGTGTTGATATTTTCACCCCTCCCATTGCAAGAATCTCCTGATCTGATGTTTTGAGAAAGGAGGGGGCGGAAACTGCTCTTCTACTCTTCCGCTCCTGCCTGAGTGCCTGACTCTGTGTGTGGAGAGAGTCTTATCTATGTAGTCACTAGATGGCTGAGTGGGAGCTGTAACACTCATGCATGCCAGTAGTTCTTTAGTTTGTAGTAGCTATTAGAAATAAAAGAACTTATGCTTCACAGCTAGCTTCTGCATTATTTATACTCTGCTGAGTCTGGTGCTCACAGTTGTGAGTCCAGTGCACTGAGACCTGCTTTCCAGGATTGGAGGGTCTCTGAAAGTGCTCCAGTCACCTAGCCCTGTTGGGGCAGAACCAGTTATTGAGCCCAGTCGCTGACATCAGTTGAAAGGCGTACTAACAGGATGTGCCAATGAAAGTGACAGCTTAGACACTTGAAGGTTTTTCTAGTGGTCCTTTGGAATATTAACAAAAAAACCCTTGACTCTTTTTCGTGTTGAACACGAAGGCCATTGCTCAACCCTAATTCACATGCCATATTCAATATTTACTCCAGCTATTTTTCCCCAATTAAGAATGAGCCAAAAGATATACACGTATATCTTTTGGCTCATTTCCCATCAGTTAACAATATCTGGAGCTGACAAGGGGGGTTTCCTGAATACAAATGCAATTTCAGAATTTGACCGCTATGCCACTTTATCGGTGCAGAGCTGTCGCTCTCCAGATTACACATAATTCCAATGGGAGAGACAAGATGAAAACTGCATTTCTAAAGTTTAGCATCTTGTCTATATTTCTAACTCTGGTTCGCAGAGTTCAGGCAATAATTAGAATTGATGCTGGCAGTCTTTGAGCTGTGCTTTCTTCTTCCATTATTGAATGATAAAATGATGCACCTCAGTGCTGATGAGCGTGAGGAATTCAAAGGCTCAGAAAGTTCTTTGAAGTTTGGCTTTATAATTTGTGAGGCAATGAAACCAACCTTTTTAAAAGAAAAAGAAAAGGAGGACTGATGAAACCAAATAGTTTGTGCTGGAATGAGAGAATCTGCGCACACATGCACAACAAAGAAATGGAGCATGCGGGGAATAAATAACAGGTAAACAACTCAATGGTTATGAAGGCAGCGACAACTCGGAATTCCATAGTAGTTTGATTTCCCCTTTACATTTTAGCATACAATTTAGGGGAAATGTTCTTAGCTGCTTTGGAAACGAGCCAGAGCTCAGGGCTAGAGCATCCGCTTTGCATGCAGAAGGTCCCAAGCTTATTCCCTAACATCTCTAGATACAGCAAGGGAGGGACATATCCGAGCTGAAACCTTGGAGAAATTATGCCACCAGGGGTGCCAACTTGAATACAACATTGGGGAAGGGCAGGTAAACCCTGCCCTGCATAACTGAGCACATGATGTGCTGCATGTACACCATTTGAAGGGGAATGCCCATCAACTTTGGAGGGCCCCTGGCCCCCTCAAATATTTTATTGTGGGGGCCAAAGGGAACTCAGCCCCTAGGAGTTGACTCCTATAGCTGGCACTCAGTGTAGACAATATGGAGCTAGGTGGACATGTGGTCTGACTTTTTATAAGGAAGCTCCCTACATTGATCCGTTCACAAGAAATATGGTGTGGTGAAATCATATTTACTATTTTATCTTTTGTAAACTGTTTTGAGGTTGTGATTCAAGGACCCAATCCCCGCTTGGAGGAATAAAGACAAGTGGACACAGTGTATAAGGTTAATGGACAAGAAAAGGCCACAACTTTACTGATTACAGCAAGTGAGAAGGTATTGGCTTAGGCATTGGACCACAGAAGATTTGACTCCACCCACTCGGAGAGGGGTGAGTCTGAAGCGGGGTTGACCACCAGTAGGGGGAGCCTGTTGATGCTAATACAACTATAAGCTCTCCTCTGATGTCACCGAGGGTCGTGCCATGGCCCCCTGCCACATAGGCATCGGACAGGATCCATGACCACCGAATTCCTTTAACGGAATACCCAAATTTGAAGGGGTAGACGATGGTCACACCTTGCCCTTCCACACACCAACAACACATTCCAATGCCTAACCGCCAAATACCAAGAAAGTTGTGACGATTGCTACGAGGTAGGCGAAAGAAACCAAAAGGCCGGTGCCAATTTGCCTGTTGGAAAAAAAATCCTACCAGGCCCCCTGGGCAACCTGGGCGACCAACCAAAGGTCCATAGCAAGGTCAAGAGAACAGATAAGCCCTAAGCCCTAAGGGAGTGGTGGGTGGGTGACTCGCGATGTGAAGATGAGCAAATGAGCTGAATGGCTGGCGCGGCTGCATTTGAGCAGCAAAGCACGCCCCCACCAAGCCGCCCGGTTGGGTGCTCAACCGGGGGCTTGACGCGCCAGCCATGTGAGTGGGGCAGGGGGCAGAAAGCCCCCTGCGTGACGGGGGAATCGTCTCCCGCTCACAACACCTCCCCTCCAGAAGGAGGAGAGGCCTTGCTGTTGTTTTTACAGCCAAGCAGTGCACAATTTTAAAAAAATAAATACGTTTGTATATCTGTGGGTCTGGGTATGCACTTGTGCAAACAGAAACACATCCTGTTTTAACTCCAGAATTTCTATCTGCCCAACTCCTTTTTCATATTGTATAGCTACGGAATTTTATGGGCTATTATGAAATTGTGGTTTTGTTTGTGGAAGCGTGGAAGCTGAAAGCAAGATAACCACCGTATCGGGATCACATAAAATATAGTTACATTAGAAATAGTCAGTAATGCTAGGCACTGATCAGCAGAAATAGGCAAGTATCAACCAACACAAACACTGATTTTCTACACAAGGGGAAATACAACCACAGGGCCGGCAGCAATCATTTGTCCCTGGACAGGATCAGTTCAGTACACAGCTCTGGCAATTATTTGGGTTCTGCTGTTGAATAATGCATAAGACAACACGCCAACTCTTACAGAGTTGCCTTAGACAGATGGCTAATATATGTGCATTTATTTAAAGAAAAATAGTCAAAATCAAATTGTTCTACCTCCCACCAGCCTAGCCTAAGCAACAATCTTATAATACTTCTCTACTGATGTGCCTAAAGCCCAGGGCTTCCAAGGACCAAAACATCCCCAAACACCTGCATTTTAATACAAGTCAATTCTACCTCCGTAAGACAAATGTGAATATATTTCCCCACTTGGCTTCTTCAGGTCATTGTTCTAGGCACAAATACAAGATGGGTGACACCTGGCTTGAGAGCAGTACATGTGAAAAGGATCTAGGAGTCTTGGTTGACCACAAACTTGACATGAGCCAACAGTGTGATGCGGCAGCTAAAAAAGCCAATGCAATTCTGGGCTGCATCAATAGGAGTATAGCATCTAGATCAAGGGAAGTAATAGTGCCACTGTATTCTGCTCTGGTCAGACCTCACCTGGAGTACTGTGTCCAGTTCTGGGCACCACAGTTCAAGAAGGACACTGACAAACTGGAACGTGGCCAGAGGAGGGCAACCAAAATGGTCAAAGGCCTGGAAACGATGCCTTATGAGGAACGGCTAAGGGAGCTGGGCATGTTTAGCCTGGAGAAGAGGAGGTTAAGGGGTGATATGATAGCCATGTTCAAATATATAAAAGGATGTCACATAGAGGAGGGAGAAAGGTTGTTTTCTGCTGCTCCAGAGAAGCGGACACAGAGCAATGGATCCAAACTACAAGAAAGGAGATTCCACCTAAACATTAGGAAGAACTTCCTGACAGTAAGAGCTGTTCGACAGTGGAATTTGCTGCCAAGGAGTGTGGTGGAGTCTCCTTCTTTGGAGGTCTTTAAGCAGAGGCTTGACAACCATATGTCAGGAGTGCTCTGATGGTGTTTCCTGCTTGGCAGGGGGTTGGACTCGATGGCCCTTGTGGTCTCTTCCAACTCTATGATTCTATGATTCTATGATTTCTATCTGTTCAGCTCACAAATGTATCTAAAGGTGCAGGATGCATCCATCTTATTAAAGTTATGCAGGTTGGAGGTTGAGCGGTGCCTGCATGTGAGACCACCTCAGAACTCTTCAAACACTGCCTTGCATGATGGAAGAAAAATGGGATACAAAATTTCCACCCACATATTTATTTATTTCTAATGTTTGATGTCATATTGTGTTTTAATTTGTTGGAAGCCGCCCAGAGAGGCTGGGGGAACCCAGTCAGATGGGTGTCATATAAATATCTTCTTCTTCTTCCTCCTCCTCCTCCTCTTCCTCTTCTTCTTCTGCAGCTTCGAGGGATACAAAAAGCACCCTGAAAACCTCCTATTCTCCACTTTCCCATACCATGTTTTGTGCCTGGTTGCAACCACACTTCTCTAAGTAGGCCCAACCTATCAGGGATCATGCAATGAATGTGCTTATGTGACAGAGTCAGAAAGACTGAGGGCTACCCCAGTGGCATCAGCTTTATGAACATCAGCGAAGGCAGAAGAAGCCACATGACTCTTCTTTGGAATGCTAGGCACCTATTTGGGGGTGGGATGAGACCTCAAATTCACTGACTTGCCTAAATTCAAGTACTTGGGGCTTCCACTCCTCTCTCTCAGAGATCAAAGGATATCTAAAAAAATACCCAGAAGTGTGGGTGCTAGAGTTCCACTAGATTTTTTCTTTCTCTAAATAAGGGAAGATTATATAGGAACAGAGACATTATCAAGGCATGTGCTCTACCACCAGGCATAGGCAAACTTGGCCCTCCAGATGTTTTGGGACTACAACTCCCATCATCCCTGACTACTGGTCCTGACCACCGGCTGAGTTTGCCTATGCCTGCTCTACACATTAACCAACATAGCATGAGGAACTGGAAGAGAGACTACACTGGCAGCTAATGTGTGTTTTGTCAGCTCTTTGCTGTTGCATGCTCACTCTCAGACAGTCACCACTTGTTGTTGTTGTTGTTTCTTTATTAAATGTATATACCACCCTTCACCCAAAGATCTCAGGGCAGTCCACAAGATAAAAGCACAAATAAATAGTTAGAACAAAAACAAAACAAAACAATACCCCCCAACACATTCATTTAAAAGGCCATGGAACATTAATCAGCCAAAGGCCTGGTTAAAGAGGAGGCCTTTGGCTGACTGGCAACAATATGGAAGACTGTCAACCATGTAAGGATTGACACCCACCTCTGAATTAGGGAGTTGAGATAATGATAATTTCAAACTCTGGCACCTGTCAATATTTTCCAAGTTCTTTCACCAACTGAACAGTAGCCTGGATGCTGGCATTTGTATGCAAACTACTTAGACACCACAGATTAATTTTTGTCCTTAGATAGTGTAGGTCCAACCTTCTAGAGATTAAAATCCATTCATGCATATGTTACACTCTCACATACCCTAATAGCTTTAGGTGGAGAGGCTCTTCCTGGTAATTTTTTTTTAAAGGATATTAAATGGGTTCAAGCTTTTCTCAAGTGGTCTAGACCAAAATCTAGCCCTGTTCCTCCTTCTAAACTGTCAAAATTGCCTTTCATTTCTTTTTTTACTTCCAATGCCACATTAGGCTTATTGTACTCATAAAAACACCTTTTTTAAAAGAAGCAGCAGCAGCTGCATTTCATTTGTTGATATTGGGTTTGTACAGTTATTGCATTTTTGATGGATTTTATCCTCTTGTGGGTGACCTTGAATAACATGGTGTGGCAGAGAGGCAGCGTTAAGTAAGTTATCAGCAAATACTGTTTTCATCGCAGAACAATCACTAACAAAACAGCAGAAGCACTCAACTAAAGTGGAACTTCATATAGAAAATATTTCTGCACAAGAGAACCATTGCAGTATTTTTTTTTTAGTCCATTAAATATTTTTTTGGAGGAAATTGATTGCAAGAAAAATCAAGACTTCTTCCAACACTTCCATTTATTTTCTTTCTGCAACGCCTACACTTATGCCACTCTATTACAACAAAAACTAACTTTAGACTCCTCTGCAGACAAAGAGCAGGAGGTGCCAAATGTTTAAGGATTAAAAGAGCTGCATCGAAGCTGTAAATCAAAGTTTTATGTTTTCCCTTATTTTTTCTCTGGGCCTGCGGTGAAAGAGGCAAGCTGAGTTGGATGGATGCTGATGGCAAAAAGTCAGGTCTCATTGATTAGAAGTGGCCAGTCAAAAGGTCACATCAAGTTAAGTTCAGGAATGACAAGAATGGGCAGGGCAAATCATCTGAGCAGTGATCAGGACCACGGATAGCTCCAAACATGCTCTGCTAGCAGAGCTATAGGAAGATGTCTCAAGTCATCTGAAGCCTTAAAGAGGCTGGCAGGAAACCAAATCTTCCTCAGTGCAGTGATGGGACCAAGATGAAGGAGACATGGCACTCTGAGCCTTACAAGTGGCGGTTCTATAGCCTGAAGCCTAGTACTCTTGTGCTTCTGAATGTTGCCTGTGTTGGCAAGAATGCAGCAGGGAGAAAGAATCAGGGAAATCTAGCATTAGGCAGGTGCTGATTCCAGAGTTCAAGGAGCTCCTGGAATCCACTGGCTAATCATGTGTGCCTATTATCTTTTCAGCCAAAGCAGAATCTATCCTCTTTTCTTGAGCATTAAAAAAAAAGTTGGCCTGAATTTTTAGGATATTTGCTCCTCCTGTTTTCAGGGTTCTTTGAGGGTGGGTCGTTGAGGGTTTTATCCTGAAAACACTTTAAAGAGAACCAACTTCCACTTCCTGAACTAGTATGTGGATGAGAATGCAGCGATCCTTTAGGGTAGGGGTCAGCAAACGTTTTCAGCAGGGGGCCGGTCCACTGTCCCTCAGACCTTGTGGGGGGCCGGACTATATTTTGAAGGGTGAAAAAAAATGAACGAATTCCTATGCCCCACAAATAACCCAGAGATGCATTTTAAATAAAAGGACACATTATATTCATGTAAAAACACATTGATTCCTGGAGGCAATTGGGCAGGATCCATCCCCCGGGCCTTAGTTTGCCTACCCATACTTTAGGGTTTATACTTCTCTGAATTTTGCAATGCATTTCTTGGCTCAAGAAACATCCTCAAAATGTTCACTATTGAATACGTAAGGTTCAGCTACCGAACCCACAGGGAAAACTTTTCACCATGGCAAGGACACTTCGCATAGTGGCCTTTTGTTTCAAAATTGTTGACAACCCCGAACCTCCTCAGCAACCCTGAATGTCATCCCACCAATATGGCAGCTGTTTCACATATTATTATTTTTAATTCCCACAGCCACCCCCATCATCATATTCTGTCATCCGGGTCAACAATTAGAGCTTTGTTCCCTCTTCCCCCTGGAGTGTCTCACTCAGCTCAGTCCTGCTCTTCACTTCCCTCCCAGCTTCCTGTTTTGACCTTGTCAGATCTGAAAGCAAGTACCAGCATTTGCAACGACTTAAAAAAGGAGAGCAATATCTCTCTCTTCATAACTCCCTGCACTAGGGCAAATCCTTTTCATTGTAGTGACACTGCCAAGGCACTCAAGGATCCTGCGTGAAATTCACTAAGCTTGTTCAATAATTTATATACAAATTTAATTACAAAGGATTTTTCATATTAACAGATATTTTCCCTCAAGCCGGCACTGCTTTATAAATATGCTTATTACTGTGCTTAATGAAAACAATGTTCAGAAGACAGAAGTTAATTCCATTACCTTCTATTCAATTATGGATACTCCTTATTCTCCTAACCATCCTGCAGACAGAAGACTATGGCAGGTTAGTTTGCAGTAATGTACAGTTAAGCCCTTCCAAAGCCATCTTCATTATTTGACGCAGCACATTTGGCTCTCTGAGCGAAACAGTTATGTTGTGTGCGTGCATGGAGGAGGGAAGAGAAGTCACATGCGTTCTAAAGCTGTGAAGATAATCACAAGAAAAGTTAATTATGCCAATTAAAATAATCATCCTTCTCTGCAGCAGATATGACCTATTTCAAGAGAGCAGAGGATTCTTATTTATATGTATCAAATTTTCAGTTGTTGGTATGAGTGCTTGGAATTGGGCCCACTGTGTTCATAAGGGATTCAGAGCCCCCCCCCCCCCCGTTTTAATTAGTAATAGCAGAGACTGTGAAATCACCTTGCACCTCTAGGCTTAGAACGCACACACTGATTCCTCCCACCACACACCTGTGTTATATCTCACAATGAGAAAACCTTTGTCAAAGACTGAAATAGGAGGAAAACTTAATATAATACTGGGACTCGATGCCAGAAAAAAAGATTTTCAAGCGTGGAGCTACATGTGCTTCTGAGCACAGTGGAAGTAGTTTACACCTCTCTCAGTAACCTGGGTTCTTTTATACCTTGGTGAAAATGGCACTATTCCCATGTTCCATCTGCTACAGGGAAAACTTAACTATAGGAATCTGGCATGATTTAGGCCAATGGTTTTACTTTCTTGGGCTCCATGATCACTGAAGATGGTGACAGTAGTCATGAAATTAAAATACGCCTGCTTCTTGGGAGAAAAGGAATGACAAACCTAGACAGCATCTTAAAAAGCAAAGACATCACCTTGGCTACAAAGGTCTGTATAGTTAAAGCTATAGTTTTCCCAGTAGTGATGTATGGAAGTGAGAGCTGGACCATAAAGAAGGCTGATCGCCGAAGAATTGATGCTTTTGAATTATGGTGCTGGAGGAGACTCTTGAGAGTCCCATGGACTGCAAGAAGATCAAATCTCTCCATTCTGAAGGAAATCAGCCCTGAGTGCTCACTGGAAGGACAGATCCTGAAGCTGAGGCTCCAATACTTTGGCCACCTCATGAGAAGAGAAGACTCCCTGGAAAAGACCCTGATGTTGGGAAAGATGGAGGGCACAAGGAGAAGAGGATGACAGAAGATGAGATGGTTGGTCAGTGTTCTCGAAGCTACGAACATGGGTTTGACCAAACTGCAGGGGGCAGTGGAAGACAGGAGTGCCTGGCGTGCTCTGGTCCATGGGGTCACGAAGAGTCGGACAAGACTAAACAACAACAATTTATGAAGGTGTAAATTACCCCTATTCTAAACTCAGTTCAGGAAGAACTTGGAGGGACTCCTGGAGTCTGATCTGGCAGGGGTGTCTGGGCCAGAGTTTTGAGAATTGTGCCCCAGGTCACAATACCAGGTTGAGCAGGGTTTGGAAAAGTTGTAAGTCTTTCCTTGCCCCATCCTGCCCCTGTCATGCACCCCCCAGAACACCTCTTTTGGGGGACTTGGACCTGCTTAGGTTCTGCTGGCGAAGTCCTGGTTGAACTGTGATGAGGGACTTACAATGGATCACATAGGAAAGTTCAAATTTCCACTGGATCCAAGCACTCTCATCCCAACACAACTTGGGTTTTGATTGTGCTACTCAAGGTCTAATCAACAAGGGTGTGAAGAAGCATCTTCTATGGTCGCATACCACCTACCTAGCAATATCATTTAAGTTTCAGGAATATGGAGAAAGCCAACCTATATAACACGGCTTTTAATGTAGCTATTACTGTATTTTCCGGCGTATAAGACGACTGGGTGTATAAGACGACCCCCCCAACTTTTCCAGTTAAAATATAGAGTTTGGGATATACTTGCCGTATAAGACTACGCCTCTTCCAACGCACACCAAAGAAAAATTTTAAAAACCAGTCTCCAGTCCGGCTCGGAAATCCGCTCCACTTCCCAGTGGCCGGGGGCTTCAGGGGGCAATTTTCAAGCGTATTTCTGCTTCATCTAGAGAGCTTGGTGTCCTCTGATTTAATTTGCTGTTGTTTTATGCTTTGGTGAGGAGCTGCTGCAGGAACTGCTGCTGTAGCCGGCGTATAAGACGACCCCCGACTTTTGAGAAGATTTTCCTGGGTTAAAAAGTAGTCTTATACGCCAGAAAATACAGTAGTTGTAATTAGCACTGCTACTGACAGCTTCAAATTGGGAGTGAGCATGCAAGTTGATTTTATATGTATGCCACTTGGAGACCTATTATTAATATTATTGCTATTACTATTTTTTTTATTGTTATGGTTCTAGGGTGGAATGTGATATGAGGTCATCACTGAAAGCTGAGTGTCAATTCCCCACTCCTCATCATAACACAGGGATAATTTGATCTTTGTGGTTTACTGATATGAATTGACCTAATACACACCTCCCAGGTTATCATGCAGATCAGAAGCTGGTTGTCCACCAGTTTCCACACTTCCTGGATGTTTCAGCACAGTTCTCAACTCAAAAGGCATGTTTTGAGGAGCTGTATCCAATGTCCATCACCCTTGGAATATACCCATTGAAATTAAATCGACACAACTAACACAGGTCCATTAATTTCACTGGGATGAACTTAGTTGGATACAACCCAGCTTTGTTTAAAAATATTTAAAATGCTTATGTAAAAATAAATTTTGACCTGTATTGTTGGGGGGGGGAGAAAGATTAATGCAAAAGTAACGCTGACTAGAAACTGACCGATTCATCCATCCATTCATCCATCCCATAGCAGCTACAACAACATTTAACACCCATGGTGTGTCATTCTTATACAATGTTTTTCCACTGCAACACCATGACATGTAATTGAAAATGTGCTACATAGCAACATGATGTTGTTGCCGCCATTGCTTTATTTGCTATTATACTAATTATTCATATTTAAATAATAACTTTATTCAGTTTGTTTATTGTTAAATCAAACACTAATGTAAAATAACTAAATAAAAAATGAATTGTTAAATTAAATATATGTAGCATTAAACGATGCGCATTATGTAGATGTATTTATTTATATGCCATTTATGCGCCAAAATGTTGTAGAGGGGATGAGGAGAACTCAGTGGAAGCTGGGGAAGCAGAATGTATGGGTCTGGGGCCTGTAATAGGCCTCAGCATGTTTAGATCTTAAGGCCACATCTTAAGAGTGTAAAAAGGAAGTCAGTACGAACATGGGAGAGAAGGTGAAAGAATGAAGAAAGCATGGAATGTTGGGAGTTTTGACTTCAGTAATGCTGTTTTTCCTATGTTTTTCCTGTGAAGCTAGTTCCTTGTGGTTACTCATGACCCCTGTTGTGACAACTTTGCAGACCCTTCAAGTGTCCCTATTTCCCAGGGACGTTCCTGATTGAGAGAAGCCATCCCAGTTTCTGATTTGATCCAGGAATGTCCCGCTTTTCCTTAGGATGTCCCTATTTTCATTGGAGAAATGTTGGCAGGTATGGAGTTATCCAACCCCCAAGCTGTCTGAAGGCAATCCCCTATAGGGAAGGTTTTTTAATGTTAATAATAATAATAAAATTTTATTTATACCCCACCCTCCCCAGCCAAAGCCGGGCTCAGAGCAGCTGACAACAATTAAAATAGCACAGTTTACATAAAATCACAGTCAATTAATTGAAATAAATTCTAAAATCAATTCAGAATCAAATTAATGGCAACCATGGGCTAGAGTTCTATGAGGATTACAGAAGGAGAGAGGAGGTCAGACTGTGCCTTGGCCAAAGGCCTGGTGGAACAACTCTGTCTTGCAGGCCCTGCGGAAAGATGTCAAGTCCCGCAGGGCCCTAGTCTCTTGTGACAGAGCCTTCCACCAGATCGGGGCCACGGCCGAAAAAGCCCTGGCTCTGGTTGAGGCCAGCCTAACCTCCCTGTGGCCCGTTATCTCCAAGATGTTTTTATTTGAAGACCATAAGGTCCTCCGTGGGGCATAACAAGAGAGGCGGTCCTGTAGGTACGAGGGTCCTAGGCCATATAGGGCTTTAAAGTTTAAAACCAGCACCTTAAACCTGATCCTGTACTCCACTGGGAGCCATTGCAGTTGGTATAGCACCGGGTGAATGTGAACCTGCGGCGATGACCCCGTAAGAAGTCTCACCGCAGCATTCTGCACTTGATGGAGTTTCTGGGTCAGTCTCAAGGGCAGCCCTACGTAGAGTGAGTTACAATAATCAAGCCTGGAGGTGACCGTCATGTGGATCACAGTGGCTAGGTCAGGGCGAGAGAGGTAAGGAGCTAACTGCTTAGCTTGGTGGAGATGAAAAATGTCAAATGTTTTATTGTGTTTTTATATATGTTGGAAGCCACCCAGAGTGGCTGGAGCAACCCAGTAAGATGTGTGGGGCATAAATAGTAAAAAATATCATTGTGGAATGGGATGTCCCTATTTTCACTGGAGAAATGTTGGAGGGCAGGATTTTGTAATCTCTCCAAGAAGCTTTTAGCCCTGTATGTAATCAGAACATCCTATTGAACAGTTTCAAAGTGGTCCTGGCTGATGAGGGTCTTCTCCAATGCAATTGCCTTGCCTTAATAAAGGGTCTGCGTTGGACAGACCCTTACCGTAATCACAGCATAAAGGTTCAATTTCCTTCCACAGAAGGCTACTGTTTTGGGGCATCAATCTGGTCTCTCTTGTAATAGTGAGTTCTACACTCAGCATGGTACCCCATAATGTATCTTTAATTGCTTAAATGCCTTGTGTTTGTTATTTCTTAGACATTGCCTTGGGCATTTCTAAGCAGAGAAGCAATTCATAAATAAATGCATACATATAAGAGTATGCACTTTTTGGTGCAGTGAGAAGCAATGTGTTCCCAACCTTCACTTGCAAGCACTCTAAAGCAGGGAGATAAGTTAGGAAATGTATGACTTGGTTTGTGCAAAAGCTTGCTTTGGGGGCAGAAAAGCTGGAAAGGTCTTGACCTTTATCTTCCCACGCACTGAAGCCCCCAATTCAGACATTCTGGGCTATGCTGGGTCTGCAAAAGTGGGTGTGGAGGGGGAGGATCAACCTCTGCTTAGGAACATGAATATGGAAATCAGCCCCAAGCCATACACCAAATTGCTTCAGTTTTTAATTTCTCCACTGCCATTCCAATTAGCTGATAACTAGCACTTTCCCAATGCCACAACAAATTGAGATCGCCCACTCTAGATGTTGACTTTGCGTCCCTAAATTAATTTTCCTCCAGATTTTAATAATCAGTTTAAACTCCAAAAAAAATATTCATTATTAATTTACCAGAAGCAATACAGTGCCTTGTAAAACATTTATGCTGCGGAAAATGAAGAGCCCTTTCCCAATGATTGCGCGGCATGCCTAATTTAATACACAACTAAATATTTAATTACTAAATGTGGCAAAGCTGAAGGTGCTCTGTTGAAATTAAACCTCCTCCTTAATGGCAAAAGACTTAATTGTATCCTGGGTAGCAGCAACAGCAGCAGCAGCAGCAGCAGCCACCTAAGTAGAACCTTGCTTTATGGATCTCTTTGTGCCGGCTGATGATAAAAACATGTGGAAATGTAATAAACAGCTTCCACCTCTTCATCCATCCATCCAGTTTCCCCCTATGGTGCCAAGATGCTGTTCATGACACACTGCTACGTTACAGCTTTAGTTTAACTCCTCCATGTGTCCCATTAAAAGACTGTGTTGGGCAATCTTATTTTTTTAATGTTGAGGTCTAGATTCCATCAGGGGTGTGTTGTCAGGGGCTGCATGTCAAATGTGCATAAAGTCAAAGCCATTGGCAGGTGTGGTCTGAGCGAAAATTGAGTGGGCTCATCGCTTCTCCCTGAGTCACCACTTTCTCATTCTTTCTGACACCCCCTTCTCAAAGGCTGGTCTAAAGCATAAATGGATAAAATCAAAGTACATTTTGAAAATCTTCCTCGGGTGGATTTTCCCAGAAAAGCAAAAAATGTTTGCATAGGGTCTGGCAGTCAAAGAGGAATGTAGGAAGTTGTGTTGTAGCAGGTCGTTTTGTTTGTCCATAGGACCCAGTAAAGTTTGCTCTGGCTGGTAGCAGCTCAGGCTTAGCATCTCAAGCAGAGGTCTTTCCCATTGACTGCTTCCACCCACCTACCAACAAAGTAATCACACAGTAGTAGGGTTGCCATATTTCAAGAGGTAAAACTCCAGACACAAAAAGTTGTTGAGATTTTTTTTTTTGGCAATAATAATAATAATAATAACAATAATAATAATAATTTATTTATACCTCGACCATCTGGCTGGGTTTCCCCAGCCACTCTGGGCGGCTTCCAAACGAATATTAAAAACAATACAGCATCACACATTAAAAAATTCCCTAAACAGGGCCGCCTTCAGTTGTCTTTTAAAAGTAAGATAGTTGTTTATTGCCTTGACATCTGCTGGGAGGGCATTCCACAGGGCAGGCACCACTACTGAGAAGGCCCTCTGCCTGGTTCCCTGTAACTTCACTTCTCACAGTGAGGGAACCGCCAGAAGGTGTACTGGGCAAAGGCCGTTTAGGGCTTTAAAGGTCAGCACCAACACTTTGAATTGTGCTTAGAAACGTACGGGGAGCCAATGAAGATCTTTCAGGACCAGTATTATATGGTCTCGGCAGTCGCTCCCAGTCACCAGTCTAGCTGCCACATTCTGGATTAATTGCAGTTTCCGAGTCACCTTCAAAGTAGTTGTTAAGCTCCACCCCACCCCCACCCCCCGTTATCCACCACCAGCTGCCCGCACCCATGCCTGAACCCAAGCTGCCCGTGCACAAAAAAATTAAAATTAAAAAGGAAGGTCTGCCGAAAAAAGCCACAGAAGCTGTCATGGCCCATACCAGTTAAGGAAAGAACATGTCTGATAGTTAACTCTTTATTGGCAAGAGGAATACTTGCAGCAGCTTCCACGATGCTCCAGACGCACACATGATTATAGCCTCTTGGCATAGGTCTGGGTCCTATGGCATAGCTGCAGCAACAGGGAAAGCCCACCGCTCTCCTGGCTTATACACCCTTCCCTTGACAGGTTGTGTGCCCGCAATCTGAGACTTCTCCTGCATGGAAGGCGCTGCTGCTCTTCCCACTTCACGCCCCTCCTGGTTCTAGGAGACAGCGGTCTCAGACTGCCCTGCCTCTCCTTCTTCCCCTAACTCCTGCCTTGCGGGTGGCGTCACACCCCATAAATCACTGGTCTCTTTTGGGGGGTCACTCTCCAGGTACCCTGCCTTTGCCTCACACTCTTCGAGCCCTGACAGGCCCTGACAGAAACTCAAAGCTTTAACTTATCCTTAGCAGTGTTTTTTTAAAAATGAGTTAAGGTAGAGAACTAAAAAAAAATATTCCCTCACAATATGTAAAATAGCGCTCTAATAACCTTTACAAAGGCAAAGTGTACATTAAAATATGTAGAAATGAGTGCTCTTTAATAACCCTGCAGTCAAACATGTTCTCTTCGGTGGCCTGGTCTAAAACATAGTGGTCTAAAATATAGCTTTGGTCTAAAATATAGTGTGTCTATATGCAGGATACTCACACAAACCTATGCTCTTTGTGGTTGATTAATGCCTATCAAAATTATTATTTCCCAGTGATAAAAATGAAATGAAAAAACTGAGGGAGTGCAGAAGTATCCTGCTTTTTGCCCTACATGAAGGTTATAAGAGTGTTGTTTTTGTGTGTGTGTTTTTAAATTTTCCGTTTTACCTGCCTAAAAGTCCCTCAAATCTTCCTGATGAAATGGTTTCGGAAGCCCAGCACAGTCACACTTGAGGCCAAGGAAGGCCAAATTCTTCACTGAGGCAAGTGCGTGGTCAGCTATCCTCACCCGCCAAACACTACAATATGAAAAACATCTAAACACCTTCAGAGTTCTTTGTGCAGCCATGGTTTACAGTACGGTTCTCGACTGCCAGCAGTTCTTCCTGCAAATTAATGTTTACGTCCCACTCAAGACCGAACCCTTTTTTATCCTGACAGAAGGAGGGAGAAACGCTTTGGTCTAAGAGAACTTGAAGGCAAGCCATGTACCTAATAGATGTATGGACTAGCTGGAGCCAGAATGCTTTCCCAGGAGCTTTTAATACCACACTAAAGGCCGTTGATAGCAATATATTTGATCCAATTCATATCTACACATATTTTTGAGGGGGTGCAAAAGCAGCCTGAAGGACCCTAAATACCACAGATGCTGAGGTATCTATAACATTTTCTGAAATGATTTGTAGCTTCCCATCCACTGCCCTTTGCAAGTACCCTCATAGCACCCTGCATATTGCTGTCTCATTACTTTTGTTTATTCACAGGTGAGGAGTTGTCAAACCCTTTTGTCAGCTCTGACAGGTGGGGGCATGCAAATATAAAGGTGCAGGACTTATGAATAAAACTATGTATAAGCTGCCTTCTGGGGCGCAGTCCGCTCAAGGTGAACTACACTTCAGGGAAAGAAAAGAAAAAAGCAAAACAGATCCAAAATCCCTAGGAAGTAGTATTAACAAATAACTATCATTTTAAAACATTGGCCAGTTTATATCAGCAGAAAACATCGCTAAGGGGGAAAGGAAACATCAGTCAATCTTCATGTCATAAAATAAGGAAACTGATCTGCACTTTCCAAAGCAATATGCAAACCAAAATATGCAACATATGCAAACCAGCCATTTCCTTTGGAATGTGCATTTCTCCAAATTTTGCACTGCAGCTCATTAGCCAAGATATATATAAGTGTGCAGAAAAATGCATATATTAGTGAAAATAGCATAGCATTCAAAATATATTTTAAAATCGTTTTGCAAAGATTGGGCAAAATTGCATACAAAATTGTATGGAAAATATATGCAAAAATGTATATTAGGTGGGGAAACTGCATTAAAATATTGATGGGCTTTCTTTTCCTTTTCCAAGTGCAAACTGATGTGAAAAGGTTGAGAACCAAGTTTAAGGGATGGGAGTGGTGGGGGTGGGAGAGATGAGAAACTGAGAGAAACCAAAATGGATAGATTCACCCATCCTTACAGCCGGGTGGTGGCGGTGGTTCACTCTGTAAGTTTCTGCTCATGAGTGCAGCACAAGCTGAGCTCTGAGAATGTCAGCTCATGTACCCACAGAAGAAGAAGAAGAAGAGTTTGGATTTGATATCCCACCTTTCACTCCCTTTTTAAGGAGTCTCAAAGCGGCTAACACTCTCCTTTCCCTTCCTCCCCCACAACAAACACTCTGTGAGGTGAGTGGGGCTGAGAGACTTCAGAGAAGTGTGACTGGCCCAAGGTCACCCAGCAGCTGCATGTGGAGGAGCGGAGACGCGAACCCGGTTCCCCAGATTACGAGACTACCGCTCTTAACCACTACACCACACTGGCTCTCACAACACTTCCACCCCTCATTCTGCTTTCTTCGTTGCTTCCCCCACCTCTAGAACAGTCTCCCTCTGGAGGTTGTGGACTCTCCTTCCTTGGAGGTTTCTAAGCAGAGGTTGGATGGCCATCTGTCATGGATGCATCAGTTGAGATTCCTGCATTGCAGGGGGTTGGACTAGATGACCCTCGGGGTCCCTTTCCAGCTCTACAATTCTATGATTCTAAGGCTGTCAGTGGCTACTAGCCACAATGACTATGTTCTATCTCCACTGTCAGTGGCAGCATGAATCCAAATAGCAGTTGCTGGAAATCACAAGTGGGCAACGTGTACTAACCGTGCCAATTTTATACACGTTCTTCCCTTAAAATATGCTTCCCTGCACCTTTCCCCCTCTAAAATATGCATTTCTGTGCACCTTTTGGAACCGAAACTACATTGCAAAATTCAGAGGAGGGACACAAAGCTGGTTGAAATCTGCATTCCAACCTATATATAATTCTAGGGCCAGTAAATTACACCGGTTCACTTCAAAATGTGGACCAAATCATTTTCTCCTCCATCCGTAAATTCACACCCAAATGTCCCAACAAAAAAAAATAAATGACACCACGCTCATTCTCAGAAGCAAACAAGAATTACGCTCTGCTTTATTACGCATAGAACATGAACGTCACCAACTGAATGACGGATGCCAAAGGCAATTATTCTAGCTCGTCAGGTGCACCATTTCCTAATGCACTTCTGAAGTGCAGAAACAGACAAAATGGGTGGCTGAGAGGGTGTATAAAGCACTGGGTAATATTTGAATTAAATGCATTTCTAAGAGCGTTGCAGAGGTAGCAGAATGATATATTAAATGCAGGCAGAGGAAATCAATCTCTGTATTGGAACACAGCAGACTGTTGAGTGTTTTGAACCTGCTAATGTTTGGGTTTTTTAAAAAAAATATTTCAATACGATCCAAAACAGAGAAAGCTAGCCAAGATCCTTAACTTTTCTATACCTCCCCCCCCCCAACTTTATCAGTGGTAATAAAAGCAGGCTATTCATTAGCAAGAAATCCAAACTAGCTCCATTCAGTTCACAGCAGGAGCTCCCAAACTAGCAATTAATGGAAGCATTGGTGTGGAAGTTGTTTTCCAAATGCCATGCTGCTTTTCTGGTGCTTCACTTTGTTTAAAATGTGAACAATATCTTTAAAAAAAGAAGTTAAGACTGTTGAGGAAAGGTTACAGGAGCTACCTGGAAGCGAAGGAGGCATTGCAATTGTCCATAGTTGCACCTGGCTTGCTGAAACTTGAGTTCCCCAAGCCATCACCACCTACCCTGAGTCATCAAATGGCTAGTGAGTCATCACATGGCAGCAACATGGGGTTCCTGGGGTTGGGGTGGTGGGAATCCTAGGTAGACCAAATAACACTAGAACACAGGACCATCTAATTAAGTTTAATGATGGGAAGATTCCAGGCAAATGAAAAAAGACATTTCTTCACACAGTACATCGTTAAAGTATGGAATTTACTCTCGCAAGATGTAGAGATGGCCCCCAATTTGGAGGGTTTTTAAAAAAAGGATTACATAGATTAATGGAGGTGAAGGCTATCAATGGCTGGGTGCTTGTGCTACTTCCAATGACAGATTGTCAAGATGTTTTTTTCCTGTTCTGAAGCTTCCATCATTCAGCTTCATCAAATGACCTAGGCTCCAGTATTATGAGAGAAACAGACAATGCATGCTTACTTTTCCCATGCCATATATAATCTTTATATACCTCTATTATGTCCCCTCTCACTTGCCTTTTTATCAAAACTTTAAAAGCCCAAATATCATTCGAGCCTATGATATTTTAGCATTTGGTGATACACTGCAATCCTTCCGATTTCACTGGGTAGGTAGTAGATTGCAACTAACTTCCTCTAGGCAGAACTGCAGGTTTTTCAGAGACTGCAAGACCTTTAGAATCAAAGAATTTCAAAACTGAAATGCATTACAGTGGCAATGAAACTGAGCTGAGTCAGAAAGTACAACAAGGAAATAAACAACTACCTCACTTTTAGAAGACATCTGAAGACAGCACTGTTTAGGGAAGTTTTTACTGTTTGATGTTTGATGTTTTATTGCTTTATTATTATTATTATTATTATTATTATTATTATTATTCTGTTGGGAGCCACCCAGAGTGGCTGGGGAAACCCAGCCAAATGGCCGGGGTATAAATTATTAGTATTATTATTACTATTACTATTATTCTCTACCATGAACTCATAAGGTGGGCTTAAGCTAAGCACCTGACCTCAGCCTTAAGTCTCCATCAGTAACATAATATTGGTTTCCTATACAGAAATATTAAAGGAACAAGGTATTCTGTGCATCTTCAACACAGAAAATGTTGTTAAGATTTCTACTGTTCCTATTATTGCTGGTTATTGCATACACAGGGCATAAGATAGTATGTGATGTTTTGGTGACATAGTATACTTTCAGAAACACAGTCAGGTGTCACAAGTCTCCTTGAATTCAAAATGACTCACATTTGAGCAGACATGATTAAGACTGTGCTGCTATTCTGTTCAAATAATCCCATTTAATTCCATGTCCTGATAGTGCCATGAAATAAAGGAGTGCTTTTACTGACTTCGCAGACTGTTAAATCTACCACTGTTATCTGATTATAGCAAATCCTGCCATTGTCCACCAGAACTGCCATTTGTGGTTATATATATATACTTTTATACAGAGATTTAGATTGGATATGGAGATGCAGCCACCTTGGTTGTTTCCTAAAGTACTTTATTGGCAGTCAAAGTGTGTCTGGATTTCAGGCACTTGAAAGTAAAGGAGAACCAGCATAGTGAAACAGAGAGAGTGCTGGAATGCTCAGAAAATGCGGGTTGAGATATCTTCTTGGCCTTGAAGTCCACCAGATGACTGTAGACCAATCACCTTTCTGAGCCAAATCTACCTCACAAGGTTGTTGTGTCAACATAAAATGATGCTTCCCTAAGCTCTTTGAAAAAGGGATGCGGGTGGCGCTGTGGGTTAAACCACAGAGCCTAGGATTTGCCGATCAGAAGGTCGGCGGTTCTAATCCCCGCGACGGGGTGAGCTCCCGTCACTCAGTCCCTGCTCCTGTCAACCTAGCAGTTCGAAAGCACATCAAAGTGCAAGTAGATAAATAGGTACCGCTCCAGCAGGAAGGTAAGCAGTGTTTCCATGCACTGCTCTGATTCGCCAGAAGCAGCTTAGTCATGCTGGCCACATGACCTGGAAGCTGTACGCCGGCTCCCTCGGCCAAAAAAACGAGATGAGCCGCAATCCCAGAGTCGGTCACAACTGGACCTATTGGTCAGGGGTCCCTTTACCTTTAAGCTCTTTGAAGGAAGCACAAGATGAAAGCATGTCTTTCAGGAGGTCAGAGTGAATGCCCCCCCCCCAAACAGTTTTCTACCCTGACACTGCCTAGGCTGAGAGCTATTGAGCTGTGCCATTGTAAAAACCATCACATGCCATCAACGCATTCTCTAAACTTCTATGGACAAAAGCTTGCAAATGGGAGATGCCATAAAGAAATAATGTTTCACCTGATCTCTCTAATTCTGTGCCACCAACGCTGGTCGAGCCAGAGAATAACCCTGATGGATCTCACCAAAGGTCTATCTTGCCCAGCATCCTGCTCCCCACAGAGGCCAATCAGATGCCTTCAGGAAGTCCACAAGCAGGGCATGATGTCAAAAGCCCTTGCCTGCTGCTGTTCACCACCCAGTGGAATTCAGAGATATGCTACCTCTGGTCCTAGCCAGTGAGACTAGCACCATCTCCTTCATATATTTGCCTAATCCCCTTATAAGAAACACCTGCTTTGTCCATTTGGCATATGAGAATGCCTAAGCCTTTGAATACTGGGTGCCTAACTACAATGCAGAGTGCCTAAGATTGATTCTTTTCCATCTGACAAAGTGGGGTTGTGTCTATGAAATAATTTGTTGCTGTTTAGTCGTTTAGTCGTGTCCAACTCTTCGTGACCCCATGGACCAGAGCACGCCAGACACTCCTGTCTTCCACTGCCTCCCGCAGTTTGGTCAAACTCATGCTGGTAGCTTCGAGAACGCTATCCAACCATCTCATCCTCTGTCGTCCCCTTCTCCTTGTGCCCTCCATCTTTCCCTACATCAGGGTCTCTTCCAGGGAGTCGAGTCTTCTCATGAGGTGGCCAAAGTATTGGAGCCTCAGCTTCAGGATCTGTCCTTCCAGTGAGCACTCAGGGCTGATTTCCTTCAGAATGGATCGGTTTGATCTTCTTGCAGTCCATGGGACTCTCAAGAGTCTCCTCCAGCACCATAATTCAAAAGCATCAATTCTTTGGCGATCAGCCTTCTTTATGGTCCAGCTCTCACTTCCATACATCACTACTGGGAAAACCATAGGTTTAACTATACGGACCTTTGTTGGCAAAGTGATGTCTCTGCTTTTTAAGATGCTGTCTAGGTTTGTCATTGCTTTTCTCCAAAGAAGCAGGCGTCTTTTAATTTCGTATCTGATTTTTTTTATTGTTGTTAGTCGCCCTGAGCCCGGCTTCGGCTGGGGAGGGCGGGATATAAATGTATTTATTTACTTATTTATTTATTTATTTATTTATTATTATTGCTGCAAGAGACTAACCCATCTGGATTCCCACCCCACTTTTTCCCAATTAAGCATAGTAGTGAGCAACTGGGTTGAAGATGGCCAGTGTTTGCTATCATTCTGCTATGTTTCCCCACATCTTCCAAGGATATATGATGGGTGGATGGGGCAGAGCTTAAGTTGACGAATGAGGCTGCTGTTGGTCTTTATGTTTCCTATCCCTGAATTTGCAGGGCATAGCCCCATTTTGCTAATGGATAAATGATTTTGCTAGGATAAATGATTTCCTCCTGCAGTAGCAAAGCATCTGTTTCGTTTGCAGGAGGTCACAGCTTCAATCCCTGGCATCTCAGGGTAGGGCTGAGAATGCTCCCTGTCTAAAATCCCAGAGAGCAGCTGCCAGTCAGTGTAGGCTAGAAGGACCAGTGGTCTAATTCAGTGGGGAAAAAGCCAACTTCCTCTGTTCCTATGTACAGTCATACCTTGGGTTACAGATGCTTCAGGTTGTGTTTTTTCGGGTTACGGACTCGTCGAAACCCGGAAGTACTGGAACGGGTTACTTCCAGGTTTCGGCGATCACGCATGCGCAGAAGTGCCGAATCGCAACTGCACATACGCAGACGTGGCGCTGCAGGTTGCGAACACTGCTGGTTGCAAACATGCCTCCCGCACGGATCACATTCGCAACCCGAGTGTCCACTGTACAGCACAAGCCTAGATGCATCGAATTAGAAGTCTCATTGCTTTCCGTAGCACTTACTCCAAAGAAAATGGGCACAGACAGGGTTGTGGCTTTCTTTCTGCCTCTTATCCATACTCTTCCCCCAAAGCCTTTCCTTGGAGGAATTGTCTTTTGGATCATTCCTCATCTGTCTTGTCCACCCCCATTTCCTTTCAGTTTTGTCAGCATCTTTCTTCAAAATCCATCTAGCCGACACACAAGTGGACACAGCAATTTAATAAGAGAGCCTGGGGAAGGGCGGGGGACAGAATGATAGGCCCCAGGGCTGTGATAATATGCTTTTCTTAGTACATCCTGAAGAGGTTTAGGCCTTTTAAGTCACAGCACACACAGCTGAGTCATGTTCAGTTTTGTTATCCATTACAACTCATCAGGGGCTCTTTAGTCAAGGTATATTAACCAATTTCCCTCCGTATATTACTGTACCTGGGCCTTTTTTCCTCTGAGTTAGAGGCTGTCCTCATTGAGTTCTCTTTTATTATCAGCCCACTTCTAAGCATCAAGATCATTCTGAGCATCTGTTATCTTAATACATCCCGGGCACATCCTGCTTTTGCAGCACCCACTACAGTACGAGTACAAAGGGCCAACATGGATACAATGGGGATGCTCGGCTGTGCATGGTAACCTTTTCCCACATTTCCCTGCTCTGCAGTTGTTGATGTGCTCCCTGGAAGAAGAGGAGAGCTGTTGGCTCATCCTCATAGGACCCACTCCCCAATGTTATGCAGCTGGCACTGACTCTGGATTTCTGGGTTTTGCAAGAAGATTAAAAAAATAATAATCACAGGGTTGATGTGAATGATTTCTGGGCTGGAGTGGGTGCCGATGTTGATTTTTTTCTTTCTGTCTGATGATTAATGGATGAGAGTATTGTTCTGTTCCTTGTTGTGAGCATGCTGCCAAATGTTTTCTATCAATTTTATGAGGGATGGGGGCTGCTTTGTTGCTGTTTTCAATAAATTGTATAGAATATTAATGTTTTATATAAGTACCCCCCCATGTAAGTTGCTTGGAGACTGTTTGGGCGACAAGTGACTAATAAGTTCAACTGTCTATCATCTATCTATCTATCTATCTATCTATCTATCTATCTATCATCTATCTATCATCTATCTATCTATCTATCTATCTATCTATCTATCTATCTATCATCTATTATTTATTTATAGGTCTTCACTGGAGCAGCCACCAAATCTCAACCTTAAGCTAGATAGATGATAGAGAGAGTGAATGTGAGAGAGATAATTTTTTTTGGAGCTTTGTATTATGAGCAGCAGCAGCAGCTGTATGGACCTTCACCCCCCCCTCCCCGGTTTCATATTGAGAGGTGATGGCTCTTTGAGACTACTTATGCTTTTAACCAATCCCCTGGTTCTCTTGGTTGCCACATGCCATGTTCTCCATTTGCCACAGAAATTGAATGCACTTGTTTCATAATAGCGGTGTGTTGAAATGTGGCCCTCCAAGCTTCCCTGTTTGGCCCTCAAAACTTTCTCCAGTCCACACTCCTCACTGACCCTCTTTCACACCTCAAGCACTTTTGCCTAGCTGGGATGTGGTCTGTGGAACTCTGGTGATGGCTCTTGCTCGTTTGTTTGAATGGAAGAGACAGAGGGGCATGTTGAGTGCATGTAGAAACAACAGTGTGGTGTAGTGGTTAAGAGCGGTGGACTCGTAATCTGGTGAACCAGGTTTGCTTCCCCGCTCCTCCACATGCAGCTGCTGGGTGACCTTGGGCCAGTCACACTTCCCTGAAGTCTCTCAGCCCCACTCACCTCACAGAGTGTTTGTTGTGGAGGAGGAAGGGAAAGGAGAATGTTAGCCGCTTTGAGACTCCTTCAGGTAGTGATAAAGCAGGATATCAAATCCAAACTCTTCTTCTATTCTACAAAAGCAAAATTAACATGTGTTGCTCTGCTCACTTTTCCCTCCAACTTGGCCCACTATGGCTACGTGGCCCTCAAAAGTCTGTCAGAATGGATTGCAGCCTCCAGGTTGAAAAATGTTCCCCACCACTGTGTTACATGATATATGCAATGACTTAGGAACATAGGAAGCTGCTCTATAGCAGTGTTTCCCAACCCTGGGTCTCCAGCTGCTTTTGGACTACAGTTCCCATCATTCCTGACCACTGGTCTTGCTAGCTAGGGATGATGGGAGTTGTAGTGCAAAAACAGCTGGAGACCCAAGGTTGGGAAACACTGCTCTATAGGATTATCACCATGTTGACTAGCAGGGGCTCAGACAGAGAGATCTTTCCTACTGCCTAATCCTTAACTGAAGATGCCAGGGGTTGACTCTTCTGCATGCAATGCATGCCCCACGCTAATGATCTCTGCTCCTGCTGCAGTAGTTCACAGAATTATTGCGACCACATCCAAGAACAGACATTTTCCTAGCAGTTTAGTAGAGGAAAATATTAAACCATACTTGAAAGTGTCACTCTAGAAAATGAACCCGCCCCCCAATCCTCAATACAGTGTTACCTCAGGTTACAGATCCTTCAGGTTACAGACGCTTCAGGTTACAGACTCCGTTAACCCAGAAATAGTACCTTGGGTTAAGAACTTTGCTTCAGGATGAGAACAGAAATCGCACGGCTGCAGCGGGAGGCCCCATTAGCTAAAGTGGCACCTCAGATTAAGAACAGTTTCAGGTTAAGAATGGACCTCCAGAATGAATTAAGTTCTGAACCCAAGGTACCACTGTACGCTTCTCCAACATTTAGACATAGTTGGTTTCCATGCAGCCTTTAAGATCTCCCAGAAAAAAATTAATGGATTTCAAAATCTAGGACACATTGGGAAAGGGGCAGGAAGTAAATGATCTATAATAATGATGATGATGATGATGATGATGATGATGATGATGATGATGGAGAATGAAGAGTTTAGAGACCAACAGACTGGTTGCAGTGTAGCGTAAGCTCATGCCATGATAAGTGCATAAGAAGCTACTTGATGAATGGATCCTTGGTCTGATCCAGCAAATGTAAGAGCAGCTCTGCTGGATCAGGCCAATGCCCCATATAGTCCAGCATGCAGTTCTCACAGTGCCAATCAGATGCTTATGGGAAGCCCACAAAGTAGGTAAAGATAAAGGTAAAGGGACCCCTGACCATTAGGTCCAGTCGTGGCCGACTCTGGGGTTGCGGCGCTCATCTCGCTTTACTGGCTGAGGGAGCCTGCGTACAGCTTCCGGGTCATGTGGCCAGCATGACTAAGCTGCTTCTGGCGAACCAGAGCAGTGCACGGAAACGCCATTTACCTTCCCGCTGGAGCGGTACCTATTTATCTACTTGCACTTTGACATGCTTTCGAACTGCTAGGTTGGCAGGAGCAGGGACCGAGCAACGGGAGCTCACCCTGTCATGGGGATTCGAACCGCCAACCTTCTGATCAGCAAGTCCTAGGCTCTGTGGTTTAACCCACAGCACCAAGTAGACATGGATGCAAAAGCACTTTCCCCTCCTGTGGTTTCCAGCAACTAGTATTCAGAAATATGCCTCTTACCCCAGATGAGTAGCTGTTGATAGCCTTATCCTCCACTGATTTGTCTAATCCTCTTTATAAATCTGCTAGTCTCTCAATTGCCAGGGGAGAAAAGGCTCTTTATATTATTGCTCATTTCTTTTACTTGCCTGTACCTTTCCAACTACATCCTGAACGCTGCAAACTCCAATATTTGTTCTGGGAGATCTCATAGGACGCGGTGGGGGGAATACATATATAAGCATCAATGGCATCTTAAAAAGTGGACAGACGCGTTGGCGGTGGTAGAAAAGACGTTCATTTCACAGGGATGCAATTTCAAAAAACGTTTTCATATCGCATGTTGCTAGACCACAAGGGAAATGTCTCTTTTTATTAGATTTGCTCACTAGAATTCTATGAACTTGCTGCAAAAAAATAAAAAAATCACGCAACACAAGTTTGTTCACATGGCTAATATCAGAAGGGCATGGAATGTGGCTGTCAGTCTCAGATAGATTCCCATTTGGGAGATAGATGGAGAAAGGGCCTTTCTTTCAAAAGTGATGGAGATTGTTGATGTGTGTCTCCCCCCCCCCCGCCTTATTAGCCTCTTTTCATTGCCTTCTCTCTTCTGTGCATGCACACTGTCATGTAAGCTGGCTTCCAAAACAAGAAGAAGCATTTCTGTTTGAAAGAAAAGAAAGAAAAGAAAAGAAAACGGAGAAGGAGAAGTGGTAAATGGAACAAGGTCTGCAAAGTGGGGTGCACAAAGAAAGTGCTTCATGCAATGTTTGTGTGTGTGGGAGTGGCGGGGAGAGAATATCAATGGCTATTTGCCAAGGAGGTGCATCATTATACTTGAGGCATCTGTCTGCTTCAGAATGCCTGGAGCTGGGAACAACATAAAAGGTATGTTATCAATGCCCACTGCTCTAGGGAGGGCAAGACGTTTACAAAATTCTGAATGGGGTGGGGAGAATGAATAGGAAGAATATTATTCACACACACACACACACACACACACACACTGGGTCATTCAGTAAACGCAGTTGTCAACAGACCCAGGAATAAGGGGAGGAAGTGTTGCTTTTCATTACTTTCTTTCAAAATTGGGATTGGGCCATTCACAGAACATGGGAAGATGCTTAAATCAGACCTAGGCAGATCAGGGTCTGCCTAGCTTCGTATCTGAAGAAGTGTGCATGCACACGAAAGCTCATACCTAGAACAAACTTAGTTGGTCTCTAAAGTGCTACTATTTTTTTATTTTAATTTTTTTAACACACACCCTCAACTGCGTCAGACCAACACAGCTACCTACCTGAATCTAGCTTAATATCATCTACGCTGAATGACAGCAGGATTTCAGACTTAAACATTCATAGCCCTACCTGGATATGCTAGGGATTGAACCCTGCACCTTCTGAATGAAAAGCAGATGTGCTGCCACAGAGCTGTGGCCCTTCCTCAATTCATTCATTAAGGATTATGTATCAATGGGGCTACCAGCCATGGTGGAACTTTCAGGTGCTGGGCATGGTCACAGAGTGGTGGGAGGGACTGTTTCCTTCACATCCCTGCTGTGGGCTTTAAGCGTATCTGGCTGGCTACCGCTGGAAATGGGCAAGATAGGATTTGGGTGTGATCCAGTAAGGCACTTTTTAATAGCTTAAGTGCACCCTGGCTACTTGCCATTTTTAGAGACAGCACACTGGGGCAATTGCACTGCTGGTCTGACTTCATAAGACTTACTGTCCTGTGTGCATTGCTGTAGTGGTTCAGGTAGTGGTATCACACTATAAACCAGCAAACAGAATTTTATAAATAATCCTGCTCTGTCCAGGGCGGTAGTGATGGGATGCAACATCAGCATGCAACATTTTAAAAAATGAAGAAGAATAAATCTCTCACACTATACAATTCTTCACTAGCAAAAACTCAAAGATGCCACCATACCTTTGGCTCACATTCTTCATAAATCACCTTCTATGGTTGCTCTGGATCATGGAAAATTTATTCCGGCCAGGTGAATGAGCAATTGTGTGCAGGGTCTGGCTATCATGTTGCCCAACACAAAAGGAATACCAAAGAAATAACCGGACAAATTCTTTTGATACATCAAAGACCATAGAAACCCTGGGAGTTGACATATCTCGGCAGCGAAGGTGCTCACAATACACCTTTATACTTCTGACTCTCTCCCCCACCTCCTTAACCCAAGGCTTAAGAGTTCTTCAGAACATCAACCATCCCACTCAGGGAAAAAGGATCATGTCACTTAGCCGATACCGTGGAACTCTGCAGAGCCCAGGGCCATCTCCTCTCTCCCCTCCAAAATCGAAAACAATCTTCATTCCTCTTTTTCCTCCCCGTTGTCAGGACCATAAATTTGAAATCACTAAGTGCTGTCCTTAAGGGACAGATCTGAAACAAAAACCCCACCACTATGGTTGATCGCTGAAAAATGTATCATTTAACACAAAGGCATCACACATTCTGGTACGGGAGGGTGCTGGACAAGCGGCAAAGGTGAAATATAAATAATATAACAGTGCATGTTAGATAAATTAGGCAAGTAAGGTCAAAGGGGCGGCTTGTGGGTTTTGTTCGGTTTGGTAATCCTAGCTACTAGCCCTTTAAAGAGGTGTATCACAATTGTACTACATTACTGCAACAAGTATCGAGAAATACAAGTGTCAGACACAAGGCTCTCCATTCACTCCATGCACATGTGGCATCAAAACAAGGGCATATATCCTCTGATAAATCATGCAAATGAAGAAAAACAGAGTCACTTAGTTAAGAAGCACCGGATGCATTCGTGCCTTATAGTGTAGAACTGCAACAAGTTTACCAGCATACTCTCCCCCCCCCCATCCCCACCACCCCTGAGTGCCAACACACACAAAGGCCAGATGCACAGCAGGTTATTTTGTCCAAAAAGAAAAAAGGTCCTACAAAAGACTTTCAAAAGAAATCACCTGCTGAGGATTTAAATGAGACCAGCCAGGGAAGGAGAGGATGACATGGGTGAAGAAATAAATAAACACGGGAGTCACAGTGCGTTCCTTGAATTAATCACATTACACTGTTAAGCAGGTCGTGTTTTCGCCTGGCACAATCAGACACAGCACAGGACACCGAGAGACCCGCGGGTACCAGCAGAGAGGCTCCTTCCCTTGGTAGCAACATACCTTCTCTGCCTTTGCTTTCCTGGCGTTATGGACAAACCTGCGTCCCAGCTTCTTCGCATACCAGATCGAAGCCAGCATCGTAGGCAGCGAGGATTTTTCCCAGACAAACCGACAATAAACTTCCACCGGAGCTCAGAGGCAATAGTGGCAACGGCTCAGGTCTTTTCACTGTTTTGCTACTGCCGCTTTTGTCGGGTCTTTTTCAGTTCTAGTAGCTGACTGTGGTGGGGAGGAGGGGGGAGGAGGAGGGAAGAAGTGAAGGGAGGGGAATAAGGTTCTCGTGTGTGACCAGCAGGCAGGTATATTTACATACTGCCCGCAGGAGGTCTTGGGTGAGGAATCTTTGCATCCAGCTCACATCCAGGCTGCTAAGTGTCTGTCTGCAGTTCTTTAGCAGTGACACCACAAACTACATGTGTGTGAGAGAGAGAGCGCATGAAAGGCGCCGCAGTAAACTAGTGAAGCACAGCACTCACCTCCTGCTTCTCTCGCCTGCTGAAATTTAACTCCTTGCTTCTGTTTCTGAGTTATGCAGCTAAGAATCAGAGCAGCTCAAAGAGAGAGGGGGGGAAACCTCCCGGATATGTCATGTTGCAGTGAGAATGAAGTACATGAAGATTATTTTTTTAATCTTTTCATAGCTTGTCCAGGTCTCAAAGGCCCAGGAGAGTGGTTGTTTAAAGCACAAAACATAACCACGACACTGTCACTTGGCCAAACTCCTGCAAACCAATCCTGCCCAACCTTCCTCCCTACTCGCTAGGGAGACTCAGCTGCTCCCAACTCACTCCCAGTCTCCTAGCTCTCCCCTGGGGAAAACTATTAACACCTATTCCCCCCCAAGCCCATACCCACACATTGGGGTCTAGAGCTACTTGTCGCTCTTCCCAACAATTTTTTTCTTTGTGCTCAGCTTCCAGAATGATTTCCCTGCCAAGCATCCTCTCATTTGCACCTTCAAAAACAGGTGGTGCATGGTCACAAGAGTTTGATATTTTTTCTTTAAAGGTGTGTAAGAGAGGGAGAATGGTGAACACAGGCTAGTATAAGGGGTGGGTGGATCTGGTGGTGTCTTACAGTTTCTCCCCACCCCACCCCCTAATCTTAAGTTCAGTTCTCCACATCAGTCTGTGAAATATAAAATTCACAATTGTTTTAGTGTGAATTTCTTCCATGCAATTTTTCCTAATGTTCTCATCTTTGCAAGCAATTTCCCCGCAATTTAATGCATTTTTAACGTTATTTTCACAAAGGTATGCCTTTTTAAAATGCGAACATTACCCTAGTGTATGCACATTAATGGATAACTGCCTTGCAAAATTCAGAAACCTGCACATTTTGAAGGATGGCTGTGTTTCAGTATGCACATCATTTTCGGAGGGTGTAAATTAGGTAGGTCCACCTTGATGTGCAAACTGAATCAAATTTCTCCCTCAACCCTAACTGAAATATCCAAATTCCCTTGTCAGCTTCACTTCTCCCCTTGCAGACTATCCAGCTTCAGAGAGCAGCCCTTTAAGATAAGAAGAGAATAATCAGAAAGCACTATGGATGTTGACAAGCATCCATTCTATAGCCTCATTCCTTGGGTGCGCAGCTGGACTGGTGATGTGCAATGGGCAACTTCTGGCTCCTCAGGAGCAGGTGCCTGTGGGGGTCCTGGCTTCAGCCCTTACAAGACCTAGTGGCAGCGTTAGGCACAGTGGTCTCCTTATCTCCAGAGGTCAACTTGATGCCCTCATCCCCTGCCAGAAATGTGATGCAGAAGTAGAACTCTGCTGAACCTTCGTAATGGGAGTTGGGGCCAAAGCAAGTGTGACTCCAAAAAAGATGGAGGGGTGGTTATGCATCCTGGAGGCAGTAACCCTCTGAATATAAGTTGCTAGGAATCACAGATAGGGAGAATGCTTGCGGGCTTCACTTGGGACATCACTGTGAGAACAGGATGCTGGACCAGAAGGGTTTTTTGGTGTGATCCAGCAGAGCTCTTCTTAAGGGTAGCAACATTGCATGGTCATGTGATCATGCCAGACTAGATGTTCCTAGGCTAGAAGAAAGTATTCAAAGCACCCCACATAATTGTGGGTAGCAGTTGGGGAGGAATCCTTAACCTTAACCACAAACTTAGCTGGGATGTATTCACATGGCAATTTATCCCATTTTCCTGATGTTTCCCTCACTGCTGATTTGCAAATTCTGTTTGAGCTTCCACATGACATAAAAGCATGACTTCAGAAATATACCACACGCCATGCAACCCCCTCTTCTCTTCCCAACCTTAGACTGCATGCAACACTAATGTCTCACAACGAATGTAACTGATCTGTAGAAAACACAACCTGAAAAAGTGGCATGTACTTTTGTAAACTAAGAAAATCATTCATAAAAATTATTTGAAAAAATATAGCACAAGTTTATTTGCTTGTTACTTGATTCCGGGGGGGGGGGGGGGGAATCCATTTGTTGATAACACAGAAATGATTGCTAAACTTGCAATATATTTCACTAGGTTTCCAGAAGTGGCTTCATACTCTAACACCTGACTACCATCCCTCAGCATCTGCCTCATTTTGCCCAATGGTAGGGCCAGCCTTCACCAGGTCCATGAACTCCCTGTGCCTAAAGTTGGGTGTGCACTTTCCATTCTGATTTTGCCATCCTATATGTTTAGCCACTGTTGCTGCTTTTGTAAACCATGCATTTGTTTTTTTTTGTTGGAGAAGCACCACTCTATTGACTACGATTCCCAAATAAACAGTGCTGCACCGGGAGAATATATATATTCCCTCTTTTCCTTCCTATCTTTTCAAAGAGGGATTGGTATTTCATTTCTTTGTCTTCTTTTTAATATTACAGCTATAACCAAACATGCCTCCAACATGGAACATTACAAGCTGTCCTAGCTGAAGACAAGTGACACTCTTAGATGCAATGTGTGATTTCACACAGGAATGAAGATCACGCTCAGTTGCAGTGCTACAAGGACCTTGAAGTACGCAAGGCCAAATCACATCAATGGGCAACAGGAGCAGAGGGAAGGCTATTTTTATACAGGACTCTTCACTAGAAAGAAGAGGTCACCTAAAGTCAAAACCTGCAAGGTGTGTTCAACAGGATTTGTAGATGATTATGACCAAAGGCTGTAACAAAATGCATACATGGAAAATACGAAGTCATTTGGCTTCTTCCTACAATAGATCTTCACTTGTTGTGCCAGAATTCTGAGGACCTGCTCCATGAAATAAATGGATGCCCATACTCCATTCAGCAAACACCATGTGTACCCAGTCTATACCATTAGCAATGCAACCAACAGCCCCTGTTCTTTCATTTTTAATACTGCCACTATATTTAAAGCAGCAGAAATAGATTAAGGTGCCTCTGCTTTAGGCAGGGAGTTAATCTTTGCTTGTTAAGGAATAGCTTCACCCAAACCCCAAGTGGTGATGCTGCCACAGCTCTGTTCCCGAGGATAAATTTCATATCTGGTTCAACCATGCAATTCTAAACCACAAGAAAACAATAATAGGGTACAATAGATGGCACATGTGAGAGATTTTACTTTCTTGGGCTCCATGATCACCGCAGATGGTGACAGCAGCCACGAAATTAAAAGATGCCTGCTTCTTGGGAGAAAAGCAATGACAAACCTAGACAGCATCTTTAAAAGCAGAGACATCACCTTGCCGACAAAGGTCCGTATAGTTAAAGCTATGGTTTTCCCAGTAGTGATGTATGGGAGTGAGAGCTGATCGCCGAAGAATCGATGCTTTTGAATTATGGTGCTGGAGGAGACTCTTGAGAGTCCCATGGACTGCAAGAAGATCAAACCTATCCATTCTGAAGGAAATCAGCCCTGAGAGCTCACTGGAAGGACAGATCGTGAAGCTGAGGCTCCAATACTTTGGCCATCTCATGAGAAGAGAAGACTCCCTGGAAAAGACCCTGATGTTGGGAAAGATGGAGGGCACAAGGAGAAGGGGACGACAGAGGATGAGATGGTTGGACAATGTTCTCGAAGCTACCAGCATGAGTTTGACCAAACTGCGGGAGGCAGTGGAAGACAGGAGTGCCTGGCGTGCTCTGGTCCATGGGGTCACAAAGAGTCGGTCACGACTAAACGACTAAACAACAACAACAGATGGCACATAAGGGAGCATTTTTTTAAAGCTGTATTTTAAATTGATGTAACCCACCCTGGGGTGTTAAGGGTGAAGAGCAGGCAATAAATTAAAACAAAACAACAACACAACAGCGCAACAACATATAATAGTAACCACCTTCTGGATCAGGCCAATGATCCATCTAGTTCAACATCCCGTTCTCACAGTTGCCAACCAGACAACAAGCAGGACTTGAGTGCAACAGCAACTTTCCCCATTCATAATTCCCAGGAAATGGTATTCAGAAACTACTGCCTCCAACAGTGATGGTAGAATATAGCCATCAGGGTTTGGAGCCACCTAACCTCCACAGTCAGCCATGGATGTGTTTGCCAGAGGTACACCAATTAATGATAAAAAAATGGATAGTCCTATAAAGAAGGCAGCAATTAAGCCAAAACCATGAGTTGCAAATGCTATTTTAACAATTAAGTCATATAACAGAATTGCAGAGCTAAAATATATTTAGTCCCCGCTGTAATTTTCATTCATTTATTCCAGACCTCTAACTTTCTCCCACTGCCTTCTGGCCAAATGAATATACTCTATTTATTGCCTGCATTTGATATCCAATGATATTTTATTTCCAAGAGCTGACAGTCAATGAGTGTTTAGCATTTGACAACATTACTGAAATAGGGCTGATCAAAATGTCCCCCTAGTAGTTTTATGAGGAGTGGGAAGGGGCAAAACCCACCTGAGAGATGGGGGGGTGGATATCTGGGAGGGGACTACTTGCACAGAGCCTAGGACTTGCCGACCAGAAGGTCAGTGGTTCGAATCCCCGCGAAGGGGTGAGCTCCCGTTGCTCGGTCCCTGCTCCTGCCAACCTAGCAGTTCGAAAGCATGTCAAAGTGCAAGTAGATAAATAGGTACCACTCCGGCGGGAAGCTAAACGGCGTTTCCGTGCGCTGCTCTGGTTCGCCAGAAGCGGCTTAGTCATGCTGGCCACATGACCTGGAAGCTGTACGCCGGCTCCCTCGGCCAATAAAGCAAGATGAGTGCCGCAACCCCAGAGTCGGGCACGACTGGACCTAATGGTCAGGGGTCCCTTTACCCTTTACCTAGTTAGCTTATAGCAGCATTTCAAAACTTGGTGCCCTCCAGATGTTTTTGGACTCCAAGTCCCATCTTCCCTTACCATGCTGGTTGGGGCTGATGGGACCTGTAGTTGAAAACATCTGCAGAACACCAGACTGAGGCAGGCTGGATTGCTGTAATATGTTTGTAATATGAAGTTGTTCTAAGAGCTTCTTCTCTGTCTTTATTATTATTATTTATTTATTTTAGTAAAAGCTTTTACAGAGCAGCTAAAAAGTATAGTGCCACCTCCAAGTTTCAAAGCGGAACTGGAAGAAATGTCTCTGGAAATTATTGTAAATGATCGCATAGCCTTGTTTCCAGGAGCAGTATGTCAGCAAAGTCACTTAAAAACACAGATGGAATCCAGAAAGAAAATAAATCCTGATAACATTTTATCAAGCAAACTGAACGTGTTTTATTTGAGGAAAAATAAATGGAGAGGCGATATTTTTCTTAGTTCAGGCCTTGTACATAGCAGGAAAACACGCAGAGAAAAACAAACGTAGGGAAACTACCTCAGAACGATACGGCCAATCAGAGCATGCGCTACCTCACCAGAGATAAATCCAATCTCACTGGTTGCTAAGCAACACCTCCACATGCACGCCCTTGGACTAATACTATGAAGAGAATTAACCCTTAAGTTACAAACTGAACAATCCCTGCTGTTGCAATTCCAACACATAGTACATAAATGTATATATTTGCCCTCAAGGGTAGTTATGGGAGTCAGATTTGAACTGGATTGGAAATAAGTCAAGCCATTTACCAAATTCTGAGAATAGAACAAATTTTGACATAAACACTGAAACTCACAAAATTAAGCTTGGCATACATAACAACAACAACAACAATAATTCTTACCTACTTTGCATGTTACTGCATGAATTATTGAGATGACAAATGTGAAATGTTTATTAAACTCAAAATAGCTGTAAGAACACGAAGACTACAGTACTAGATTCTATGGGTCTCAGCTAATTCCTGAACGATCACGTATAGTTCCTTCCCGTTGGAAGAATTAGGCTATATTTCAAGCAACAACCCATTTGCAATAAAGGCTGATCATCAAATACTTCATGTCCCATATAAGAGACAAAATTTAAAGTGGATTTGTAAGTCTGACATGCAGTCATTTGATTTACAGTTAGCTCCTCTGCTTCCAAGTTCTGCTTGATTTACGTGGATTAAGCAGCGCTGGGAAAGGCAACCAAGTATAATATCAGAGTGTTATTGAAAACATCGTTCTGGTTTAAACAGGTGTCCAACGTATCTATTGTTTTAATTATGGTTATAAAACCACGCATACTTTCTAATGAATGCTGCTGTTAAGCTGTTTATAGTCCCATATGCTCTTCATGTACATTATATTAGTAGTAAGAACTGGGTTTGATTGATACAATGGGGTGCAGTCATTCTTGCAGTAATTTTGCTGGAGTTAAGTTAATGGAGCAGGCACAAGTTGACTTTAATGATCTTAAGCCGTTCCAGCTTTCAAAATAATGGTCAGTTCTCCACCGGGAGAATTTATCTCATTGATTTTAATGTGATTCGCTGCAACAAAGGGCTTCAGGATTGTCCCCTGGGAAGTTTTATAGCACATTGTGGTTCTTGTCTATGCTCAGACCCATTTATTTTAAAAAACGAAGGGGTTGGGTACAATTTTAAACTCCAATAATCACACATAGTACATTCGAATGCATGAACTACAAGCCCCATGCGATATACGATCAAGCAGACACAGAAGGTTACACTGATGCTGGCCATCGTAGAACAAAGATGGAGAACCCCTGGCTTTCAATATGTTGTTGGATTCAAAGCTGGGAGACCAGAAGTTCCCCAAACCCTGTACTAGATTATTGGAAGGATTTGTCAATAGATTTGCTGACAGATTTGTTCTTTGACTAAATGCATCCTTGCTGGATCCTGAATTGGTTGGTCATGTTGCCAGTACCTGCTATATTTCATTGTATAAAAAAGATTTTTGGAGGAAGAGCAACACACTTTGAGGGTGAAAAAAAAAAGTGCCAAGGAAGATTTTGAATTAGCAAATTTGTGCTCTTGGACCAAGTTTCCAAACTCCCATTCTCTCTCACTGACGCTTTCATTCATTTGTGTGTGTGTTAGTTTGCCACAACCCGGAGAGCACGATTTGAGAGCTGCTCCAGTTTCTCACATGGAAATGGAAGACCAAGCCACATATAGGTCATACACACCCCTTATCAGTGCTCAAATGCTGGTGCAGAGAGTAGGCATTATCCATCCAGGGCTTGAAATGCAAAAATTCAATAAAGTCTCAGCTTTAATTAGCATGCAGCTGAGCAGAACTGCTCATCTGGTCTCCAAAAACAGCTGGTCCAAACCTCACCAGGGAGGGTGCATATTTGCAGAGAAACATTTTATGAGGCCACACACTGAGCAATACAGTGCTTTACTGTGGGGAGGCAGACAGGCTATTGAATATATTTCTGATTTATGAGGAAAAGTTGCTGCTTCCTAAGTGCTACGGAATAATGGATGCATAAATAACTGTGCTCCTTACACTACAACACCCACAAGGAACGCCACATTTTGAAACATATAGGACAGCATCAGGGATACCCTGCTTCAAAGTGGGAGCCTTTGGGGCCGAATGATGGGCTCTCTGGTGGTGAGACATTCTAGGTTACAGAATGAAAGCAGGAGATGCAATTGGTTGGATCCACGCTAGGTTAGTTCCCATTGAAATGAATGGGATTCAGGATGCATTAACAGAGCTGTTAATTCCTGCTTGTATTTGAGCTTTCAAATGATGTAAAAGCCACTTCCAAAAAACTAGCTGAATATAATGCATGTTTAGTGCTCATTTCGGTGTTATTTGATTTCAGAACATATCTGTTTGTAGCATTCTTAACCCGTAAAATTAGAGGAGCAATGCCACAGAATTTGGGGTGGTATCCTGGCATATGGTTCTTTCCTGCTGACATAGCAGCCAACTGCTAGGGGCCAAGGTCCCTTCAGCCCCTCAATAAAATATTTGAGGGGGCAGGGACCCCCCAAAGGTGATGGGCATTGCCATTCAAAGGTGTGTGTGCACCGCATCACATGATTGATTATGCAGGGTGGGGCTTACCTGGGCCCCCCAATATTTTATACAAGTTGGCACCCCTGTTTGCTGTTATCATGGGGGAACAGAAGCACGCAAGTGAGGAAAGGGCGGAGAACTAGCAGTGTTGTCCAATGACATCTGTTGTGCCACACCATGCCCAATAGTGCGAACAAAATTCAATGTGGCATGCTGGTATATTGGTCAAAAAGCTACAGTTCCGTAACACAACAGATACTGCAGTGTGAATGGGGCATTGGGAAACAGGAAAGAAACACCAGGAAAAACTAACACAACAATAACCACATCTGAATGCACCCTAGTCGTGACTAAATTTACCTCCAATTGATTACTATGGGAACTACCGTATTTTTTGCTCTATAAGACTCACTTTTTCCTTCCTAAAAAGTAAGGGGAAATGTGTGTGTGTGTTATGGAGTGAATGCAGGCTGTGCAGCTATCCCAGAAGCCAGAACAGCGAGAGGGATCGCTGTGCAGTGATCCCTCTTGTTGTTCTGGCTTCTGAGATTCAGAATATTTTTTTTCTTGTTTTCCTCCTCCAAAAACTAGGTGCGTCTTATGGTCTGGTGCGTCTTATAGAGCAAAAAAATACGGTAAGTGCAACTAACTTAAGCAGTGCAATGAAGTCCCTTTCCTCTCCCCGCAATAAAGTTACCATTTCTTTAGAGACATGGGCAACAGACGTGTCTGCCAATTCGGAAAGAGATACAGCATTCTTTTCTCTTTTTTTTTAAGTCCAAGAAGCAGTCATGTTCTCCTTGTCCCTTTCCTGCTCTTGACCACAGCATGTAGCCATCTGCTGAACTTACGCACAAGGAACAAGAGAGAAGAAGAAGTCTTCCTTTCAAGCATCCAAACAGGAACCAGCAATTTGCTTCTTCCCTCATTAGCACAAAGCTCTTGCAATCCTAGCACTCTGTGTACACTTCCCACAATCCCCTTCTACCAAGCAACTTTGGACTGAAAAATTAGGACCACATCATACAAGACATTTTTCCTACATCTCAATGGGGAATGCCAGGTTGTGTCTAGGGATGCCAGAGAATTCTGATGAAAATGGACATGGAAATTGCCAGTGTCCTCTTGTCCATCCCATGTCTGGAATGACAATTATTCCAACGAATAAGATTGGCATTCACAATTGGTGCTGCTTTCACTCCACCAGCAATATATAATTGATTACTCACCCCCGCACTGCCATTTGCACTGCATTTCCTTTGTGTTGAATGGTGTCGAATAACAAAATAATAACATAATTATGTAAAATTTCACTACAGCAGAGAGGAAGCCAAGTAATGTCTTTGCTGGAATCTGAACTGCAGCAGAATGGAAACGGTACTACATGTGAATGTGACGTTAACATATGAGAGTGCTGGAGGTGAAAGAGTTAAACAGGTTACCCAAGGGGGTGGAGTCAGAAGGACTATAGAACCAGCTCTGGGAGGGGCAAAGGGAGGAGTTTGTTGGGAGTTGGGTGGTTGGTTGGAGTGGGAGTGAATTGGGATAGAGTCTGTGGGTGGGTTGAGTTAGTGTAGCAAAATAAGCTGAGTCACGAATAGTTAGGGGCTAGGAAGATAGGTAAATATCTGAGAGGTGGTTTAGTGAGTGAGAGCAGGTAGCGGAAGTTATAGGTCTGGATAGGCACCCCATGATTGTAATTGACCGATATCGTTTATTATATCGCTTGTTAAACTGCAATAAATAAACAAAAGTTTATGTTCCAATATCCAGGTAGGGCCTGGGTAGGGGCAGCAAGACATAAAGTGGTGGCACAGGGATCAATAGATGGTGAAACGTCCGGGGACCCGGAATAGCAGGTTGGAATAGCAGGTCACTCGAAGAGGGAAGCAATTTTCAGCAATTCACCCTCCACCTTGCAGCCTCACCGCCCCCTCCTCTTAAATCTGCTCCAGAGGGTTGTGGGACCAAACAAAGCAGATTTATTAGAGCACAGGGACTGCAAGGAGAATCACATAAAACTGCTTCCCTCCCTGTTCTGCTGATGGAAGACTTACCATGAGCCAAGAAACACCATTGGAAACTACTTGAGGTTTATAGAGTGGCTATTGGAAGGTGGTGGACTCTCCCTCCTTGGAGGTTTTTAAACAGTGGTTGGATGGCCTTCTGTCAGGGATTATTTAGCTCTGATTCCTGCATTGCAGGGGGTTGGACTAGATGACCCTCATGGTCCCTTCCAACTCTACAATTCTAGGAGTCCATGACTTCATGGACATTTTCAAAGATGCTGCAGAACTCTGTAGATTGACAGTATTAAAACATCTACAGTGACTCAACTTCTTCCTCTTTCCCAGTGTTAAAATCAACCATCTCTCCTCACATTTCATTTAGCTCCAGTTTAGGACTGTCAAGGACCGTCATCATTCATTATTACAACTCAGTTGAAAAATAAGTTTTTGGACCACTTGATTGTGTGGGGGAAGCATTTCAAAATGTGTAATCTTTTAAATATACTGCAATTGCTACATTTTAACAGAACAAGAGCAGAAATGAATCAGAGAGGATTTGAAAAGATTTCTTGGTAAATTTTAACTCACATCTCCATGCAAAAAAACAATCTTCCAAAGTATTTCACATTTTCACAAAGTACTTCCAAAGTAATTCACATTTCCTTCACAAATTCAGTTCTACTGGAAAATGACTTCTTTCCAGTTTAGGTGTGTTAGGAAATAAGAGACAGAAATGAACTTAACTGGGAAGCCACAAATGTCTTTGACAGATGAAGAGGAGTTTGGATTTGATATCCTGCTTTATCACTACCCAAAGGAGTGTCAAAGCAGCTAACATTCTCCTTTCCCTTCCTCCCCCACAACAAACACTCTGTGAGGTGAGTGGGGCTGAGAGACTTCAGAGAAGTGTGACTAGCCCAAGGTCACCCAGCAGCTGCACGTGGAGGAGCGGGGAAGCGAACCCGGTTTCCCAGATTACGAGACTACTGCTCTTAACCACTACAGCACACTGGCTCTCACTCTATGACTTAGATCTAACTCTATGACTTAGTTTACACAGCAACAATAAACTATGATTTCCTACTGCGTGAGTCACAGCAAACCTTGTGCTCCCTATTCTTCTCCTCTTTCATATACCAGAAAGAGGAGTGTGGAAGCTCAACAGTTCCATGTAACATCCAAACTCAGGGAACTGCAGTTTGCTTAAACTATGGGTGCTGCAGGACTACTTTCTAATGGCTTGGACTACTGCAGGACTACTGGCTTGGAAACAAACTTTTGAGGTTCCTGAAAGCATTCTCCAAAGGAAAGTCAATATTTCAAAGATCACCACACACATCCTCCGTATTATCTTTGCAATCTATGCGGCAGCTCAGAACAATATCTGACTCAGAAAAGGGCTCCTTCTAGTTTGAGCTTCCCAGCATCCTCCCTACTCTTCTCTTTTCCTACTTTCCAGCGAGGATGGTGGTACAGATTGCAGGTTGAAGGCCATTTTTCTTCCTTTTACTCCATCATGCACAATAGTAGTGGCCGCTGAGAAGACTCAGACTCCTAGTGCTACTGCTCTGTCAGTCAGTCCTGCCATAGGGCAAAGCACATCAGGACAACAAGGGCAGAGAGGAAAGGCAAAGGGAGAAAAAATCTTCCTTCTTCCTGCTCTCTAAGGTTGCCACCATTGCCAACCCTGCTAGAAGTTAAAGAAAGGGATTGATAGGGAGGGTATTTGGGTAGTTGATAGGAAGGTGGTGTTGAATCCCTAAGACCCCAAGATTGGCACAGGAAATAAAAGGTTTGTAACAAGATTGTTTCCAAAAACTAATTGGTTTATCTGGGTCTCCAAGGGAGAGTTCATTTGGGGGTTTGTTCACCCATATCTTGTACAGTGGTACCTCTGGTTGCAAATGGGATCCGTTCCGGAGGCCCATTCGCAACATGAATAGAACGCAACCCGCAGTGGTGCATCTGCACACGTGTGGGTCACAATTCGCTGCTTCTGCACATGCGCGTGATGTCATTTTGTGTGTCTGCGCATGCGTGAGTGGCGAAACCTGGAAGTAACCCTTTCCGGTACTTCCGGGTCGCCGCAGGACGCAACCTGAAAAAATGTATCATGAAGCAAACGTAACATGAGGTATGGCTGTATTAAATTATGGTTTCAGAACATATCTGGATCCGAAGATAGATTGATCCTGGCTTGTTCTTATTGTGGGAAGGTTTACTTTAGCAGAGTTAAACAATCCCCTTTTCAGTGGTACCTCAGGTTAAGTACTTAATTTGTTCCGGAGGTCCATACTTAACCTGAAACTGTTCTTAACCTGAAGCACCACTTTAGCCTATGGGGCCTCCTACTGCTGCCACGCCGCCGGAGCCCGATTTCTGTTCTCATCCTGAAGCAAAGTTCTTAACCTGAAGCACTATTTCTGGGTTAGCAGAGTCTGTAACCTGAAGCGTATGTAACCTGAAGCGTATGTAACCTGAGGTACCACTGTATAAGTCTATGCAGCAATCAGCTTGTTGCTGACTCATCTAAGTTCTACTAATAAAAATGCCTTCCTGGTTAAAGATCCCTTTGAATCCCTCTTAAAGAATACACACACAAATCTGATTCATGTTAATATAAAACTATTTTACTCTCAGATTCATTCAGGTTTACAGAACTGTACCTGAAGGCAGGCTTAGGTTACATAACAAGCAAATAAACATACCAGAGGGAAGTTGGTCCTGAGGTGACTGCAACTGAGCAGTTATCTTTCAAAACAACCAGCAACCGACAAACTGGTTGTCACAGCAACTGGTTAGAACATGGAGGCCGTTAGTGCTCTGTCGGAATGTTGCACTTGACTGCACCTTTACATCCCACACTTATCAACCAGCATTTAAACAAATCACAGTTCCCAAAGTCTGGATTCAACAGGGAACTGTGGCTTGTTTAAAACTAATGGCGGATTTTTCCAAATCACTTCCTCCCAAAACCAGCAGCAAAAAAAGAAGGAGAGGGCATGCAAGCTCAAATCTCAACCTGGCTGATTCACATTGTTTTCCGCTATTGCTTGAACTATTTCTACATTTCAACATACACTATATTGCTTTAGTCTGGATCACCTCTCTACTTCTCCTTTCATTCATGAAGCATGTACTGTACAACACAACCGCAATGCAACCAGAAGGATGACGCATTCGCTTCCACCACACAGGCAAAAAAGAAGAAGAATAATTTTATCCTGCTCTGACTTTGCGGATGATTAATCCAAATTGCCCTCCACAATCCCAAAGGAGTCAAATTAACAGAGAAAGAGAAGGAGAGACCTTGTGCAAGTTCTCCTATTGATTTCAACTGTTCAACTGAGCCTAGCTCCATTTTCACACTTAGGGTCCCAAGATATTCCACTGTGCTAATCAGTCATGTATTTAATTGCTACTTACCTGCTACAGCATCTGAGATCCATCACAGAAGCCTCTTTAATTAGGGATTAAAGAGGAAGCCAAATACGATAGCACACTGTTCCTGACAGGAAGGTAAATTAAATATAGTACTTCATTCTGGCCTGGGCAGGGGGGAGAGAAATTACTGTAGAAGTAACTATTTTTTATCGCACAAATCCATTTGAAATAAAGCCCATCCATTCTGTTTCTCTCGTTCTACACGCAAGTGTTTACTTGGCTTAGGGTTTCCTGACCTGGTGGAAAAGTTTGAAATTGTTTTGCTGAACTATATGTCTTTTAGCCCTTTTAGATTCTTAGGGTCGAATACAGCCATTGTTTGGAAACTGGCAAACAATACCTACTAAAGAATAACACATACAGAACCATGAGAAGTCTTGTCCTTATAGTGTTGGTTGGGAATTTTAAGAAACCAAAGAAGAAAGTCAATGCAGTTTTGAAATCAGTGGTGGAAATCAGGGCAGTTTTGAAAGTTTCACTCCACCACCTTGATTCAAAACGCTTTCCAGTTCTATACAAACATAAATAAAACCTGCTCCCTGATGCCAGGAACCACCATGCAATTATTATTATTATTTTGTTACAATATCTTAAGAAATGTCCAAATGCAAAGCAAACAAGCAACTTTCCAAAATATATAGCATGTAAGAGAAGACTGAGAGGGACACGGGTGGCGCTGTGGGTTAAACCACTGAGCCTAGGACTTGCCGATCAGAAGGTCGGCTGTTCGAATCCCCGCGACGGGGTGAGCTCCAGTTGCTCGGTCCCTGCTCCTGCCAACCTAGCAGTTCGAAAGCACATCAAAGTGCAAGTAGATAAATAGGTACCGCTCCGGCGGGAAGGTAAACGGCGTTTCCATGTGCTGCTCTGGTTTGCCAGAAGCGGCTTAGTCATGCTGGCCACATGACCCGGAAGCTGTATGCTGGCTCCCTCAGCCAATAAAGCGAGATGAGCGCCGCAACCCCAGAGTCGGCCACGACTGGACCTAATGGTCAGGGGTCCCTTTACCTTTAAGAGAAGGCTGTGAGGCGGAAGATTCCACAAGCACCTCTCCCCTGCCTTGGCAATAACAACAATAATTAATTCCATCACTATCAATTCCATGTCCTTTCACGACACTTCAAATCAGCTGCTTGAGAGGGTTGCCTCACTCTGCTTATTGTAACATCAATGCAGCCTGTAACACACTATCAATTCTCCAGCATCCCAGATCAGACTCACAAGTGTGTAAATGAAGTCCTGTCATCTGGGAAGCCCAGGACCTCCAAACACAGTGCCCAGCCTTGCACCCAGTGAGGTCACTTCAGTGCTGCTAATGCAGCGGTTTGATTTCAGCCATTGTCTCTCAAGACAGATGGATGCCAACAACATTGCTTACTCATTAAGTGAAGCACATTGGGGCCAGAAAGCCCCACAAAACCCAAATGCACTGGCTTACATTGAGACACATTTTCCATTTCAATTCCCATTTGCCCAGTTTGGAGAGAGCCTTTCGGAGCTGCACGTGAATCGCTTTTTGTTCTTTACCACCCTGCCCAATTTGCATTCGACAGCAAACTTGGCCACTGCACTGCTCACCACAAACTCCAGCTCATTTATGAACATTTATCTTTGCACGTACAAATGGATGGATACCATTAACTCCTAAGCAGAAAGTAAGTGCTATGTTAATGGCAAAACCTGTTATTATCCCTGGCCCTGGATGCCTAACACCCACAGAGAGGAATATTTGAAGCAGGTTTCATGTTCCCTGCAATGCACACCAGTCCTACTTCCACTACCCTCTGCCCACCATAATGACAGCAAATTTCTTTATAGCTTTACGCCTCCCACTTACTGGAAGGAGATACTAATGGCAACGTTGGGTACTGCCTTATACCAGGTCAGACAGTTTGTCCATCTAGTCCTATAAGACCTACTCTGATGGACAGCAACTCCCTAGGGCATGGGAGGCAACATCTCCAGATGTCGCTGGACTACAATACCACTATTCCTGGTCATTGGCCATACTGGCTGCGGCTGATGGGAATTATAGTCCAACAACATATTGAGGGCAACACATTGGCTACACCTGCCCTAGGGCCTGGGGCAGAGGCCTTCCAGGTCACCTGCTACCCGTTCCTTTTTAAACTGGAGATACTAGTGGTGGAAACTGGGACCTTCCACCTGAAAAGGTTGTGCTCTACCTGACCTGCCAAGTGCCCCAGGGAAAAAAAAGGACATCCCATTTTTTCACGCAAGATCTTGGTGGACATTTTGGGTGCCACAATATCGCATGCTCTAGGGCCACTCTCTAGCCCCCAAAAAGTGGTTTTGGGGGGCTAGAGCACGAGTCGGCAACCTGTGGCCCACAGGAGTCGTTTAACCAGCCCATGAGCCACCCCCGAACCGAGCTGCCCACTCGGCGAGTCCCCACATGCAGCGCAGCGGTGCCAGAAATCGCGTCTGTGCAAACGCAGACACTGGAAATCGCATGCCCGTGTGCTCATGCATGCACACAATCTGGCCCTTGGAAGGATCTCTGCTGGAGTGAACCGGCCCAGGCGAGGTAAACCCTGCCAACCTCTGGGCTAGAGTATGGCATGGGTCACATGGCATGCCCGGGAGCGCGTCCTAGAAGACACGTGTTCTGGTTTCGGGTTTGAAAAAGTAGGATGGTATGCTCTACCACTAAGCTATACCCTCTCAAGTTGACCCTCTAATCTTTGCCAAAAGACTCCACTACAGAGATGGAAGTCAGGGAGCAGCTTATAGTTATTCTGGCTTCTTTTTTCATACTTTCTTTTTTTTTAAATAATATTTATTGAAGTTTCCAAAATACAGAAAGAGAAGAAAAGAAATTATGAAGATACATTCAGAACCTTAATTTTCAAACATCCACTTTCTGGGACTCCCCCCTTCCCCCACCCCTACCGTATTCCCCTTTCATATTGTTGTTTCCACAAGTTCTGTTTCTGATTTAAAGCACAATTTATATACCCCATTGTTCAAATTTAAATTTATACAAACCTTATGCAACACCCTTGATAAAAAAAAGCAAAAGATCTCTCCCCATAGCCCGCCCCCTTTTCTTTCCACAATGTCCCCCTTTTTTCCCATTAAAGTAAAAGCACACAGAATAAAAGTATAAAAAAATAAGAAATATATTAGAAAAAAAAAAAAAAAACCAATTCAGAAAATAGTTGCAAGCCTTTGGATTCTAATTCTCCCTCCCCTTCCCCGGTTTAATTTCCCTTATCCTCCAATCTATGTTTCCAGCCTGGAAGTCTTAAGTCCATCAATCCCATTTTTCCCCCAACTCCTTGCAGAATTATTTCCCATTTTTAGGATTACTTTTTAAAAATTAATTCCTAAATCTTTAAAAATGTCAAATTATAAAATTCCCCCCATTGTTCTTTCAAGGTTATAGTCCAGCTTCCTCTTGTTCCGCTGCTAAAACTTTCTTATTCAGAAGTTTAGTAACTCTACATGGGTTGTTGTTATTCAGGAACAAAAACTTGCGTTCAGTCCCTTCCTTCTTCAGTAAAGTATTCTGTTGTCTCCTTTTAGTCTAAACACCCTGTAGACGAGATTCAGTTTCAGTTTTGCAGCTTTCCCAGGAGATAACCAGTTCTGTGAAATTCCGAAGTGTTGTATTTTTCCCGGCTTACGCCCATCTTTGTAATGTCCCGAAGCTCCTCTAGGGGGGTTGTTGTGACTTTGTTTCCAAAAATCCGATTGTTCTCCGTATTTTCGCCATTTTGTATTCAAGTCTTAACAAATTATATCAAGTTGTAACAAATTTGACCAGCCAGGTCCTTGTAATAAAATCCTCTTTAAAATTCCGACTTTGACAGCTACTTTGACAGCTGTCAAAATCACCGGCTCTTTTCACCAGGCTCACTCCTCAATCGCCCCGGTTCCCAGGGAGGGGGGTGCATTTTCCTTCTCCTTCAATTCTTCCTCCAGCACAATTCTTGTACTTTCCCATCATGGAATTCTTGATTTTAGCAAAGATACCGTTCTTTTTGGGCCTTGGCTTCCCAATCCTTGTTTTAAAATGTCTACAATAGGGAGGGGGACTGACTTCCTTTTTAGATCCCCCCCCGCTCGTCTCAAATCCAAAAAATTTTTCTTCTTTTAAACCCGATTTCCAATTTACTCACGGGTTGTTGTTAAAAGTCCAAATTCTCAATGGAAGAAGTCAGCGCTCTCCGCCGGATGGCATGCGGCTTCGCTCGGCAGGGATGGCAGAGGACTCAAAGCACCACGCTTCTCCCCGGCACCCGATCCGTAGCCTTTAAAAAGGCTCCTTCACGAGTCGGGAGGGCGCTAGCGGTGCTAGCCGAGTCTCCAAGTCCACGGCCCCCGTGGCCGTGGTTTCTAAGGGTCCCCGCATCGCCGGTGCGGTAAAACCCAGCCCCTGCCGAGCCGGCTCCCTCCGGAGCTCGGAGGGAGTCCGCCATTCGGCGATGGCGCCAACCCGGAAGCCTCTTTTTTCATACTTTCAAGATATATTTATTTACACCACTATAAGGCCCAACCAAATCCTCTGGGTGGCTTGCACAATGGAATGCATATATTGAGGGCAGGGAATAATACATCAGGAAAACAGAGCAGTAAACAATAGCATAAGACTGTGTAATACAATGTCTTAAAAAAAAGAGAGGGATACACAATGAGGACCCCCCCTCTACAATAACCCATTGCCTGTTGGGGTTCCCAATCTGACAGCCAAGAAAGATGACCCATCTCACATTTTCAGAATCTGGGTTAACTAAACAGGTAAACTGCTGCGTACTCTTCATTGTTACAGCCCCGTAAGGAAGAAAATAAGAAACCTCCAATGTCTGGCACATACCATTAAATGACTGTGCTATTGTAAAGAAATTGGTGCCATTCACAAAAATACAGCCTTGTAAGTAAAAAAAAAAAAAAAAAAAAAATGATGCTGCTGATATCTGGTGAAGCAATTTTTTTCTTTCGAAAAATGTTCAGCAGTGCAGTGCAGCCAGCAGACACAGAAGTAGCTGAACTATGGAGCTTATAAGCTTAGTGAGAGTGTTATCACTTGAGGGACAATTCAGAGCCTTTCAGCAAAATTGTATACATGGATTTAGGGTTGGTTACTTTTGTTTTGATTGCAAGAGTTTGCTCCCTGCACGTCCCACTGGAAGTGTTTTCCTTGAAGGGAACATCTGTGGCCTGAAAAATTGCAACACCACGTTATAATCTGCTGCCTGAAATGGTTATGTTTAAAGAATATGGGATCGGAGGCAAAGGTGAATCATTCTCATTTTGTGAGGAAGGGGTGAACAGCAGCAGCATCTTAGTAACTGTGCGTGTTAGGATTGTCAACAAGTCTAGAGAAAAAGAAAAGTCTGATCTACTACTGAGTAACAGTGGTTTAATATTCAAAATCAACAGCTTTTTGTGGCATGAAGCTAAATAATATTACCTGCTGATTGTTCCAAAAAGTCATAGAAAGTGGCAGGCTATTTGTTCATCTAGCCTAGTACTTTCCACTCTGTCAGCAGCTCTACCAGTCATCTGCTAGCACATCATTTTAACTGGAGGAGCCAGGATTGAATACAGGACTGTCTGTGCAAACACAGGAACATAAAGGCTGGCAACATCAGCTCTGCTGTGTGGGAATTGCTTGCAGACAATTGCAGTGCCTGGAGACAGACAGTCAGGTTCTGCATCCATAACACTGAACAGAGGAGGAATGACCACTGGGAGGAGCACAGAGAGATGAAATGCCATGGTGCATCTGCAGCAGCACAACTGGATGCCTTCATCTGCCCCAGTTGCAACAAAACACGTCTTTCCCATATCCATCTCTACAACCACAGCAGACGCTGCAACCTTCCAACAGTTTGACTTTACCCTGAAAACCAATCTGCTCCATTGTCTCCCGAGACAGATGGATGCCAACATACACATATACAGTCATACCTCGGGTTAAATGTGCTTCAGGTTGAGCGTTTTCAGGTTACACTCCGCGGCAACCCGGAAGTAACAGAACGCATTACTTCCAGGTTTCGCCACTCGTGCATGCGCAGACACTCAAAATGATGTCACGTGCATGAGAAGACACGGCGAATCTTGACCTGCGCATGCACAGATGCACAAACGTGGGTTGCGTTCGCTTTAGGATGAGAATGGGGCTCTGGAACGGATCCCGTTCGCATCCAGAGGGACCACTGTAGTTTATTCCTGTTAGAAGACATTATGCTACAAAATGATAGAAAAAACACTAGAATGGCACACATGCTGAAGTAAAGAGTTGCAGCAGAGCTTTCCAAACTTTTCATGTTGGTGACGCACTTTTTAGACATGCATAATTTCGCAACACAGTGTATGAACACACACACACACACACACACACACACACACACATTTTTATTGGGTTTTTTTACATACCATTTCCAACATTCATTTAACATAACTTCTTATCTTATACAATATTTTAGACTTCCGTCAACCACCTCTGGTGATTTACCGTTCTTTATCACTTATTCTGCATTTCTTAATTTCTCTATTACTCTTAATTATCATTAACTAATGGTTCTCTTCATAGTCTTTCTTGCAATATTTCAATAGTCCTCCTTACAGAACTTCTTGCAGTCCTACTAGCGCAATCTGTTCATTACAATTGCTTTTCAAATAATTCATATATTTACTCCAGTCTTCTAAGAATCTCTGGTCCTGCAGGTTTCGAATCCTTCCTGTTAATTTATCTAATTCTGCATAGTTTGCGACACAGTAATTCAGCTTTGCTAGCAAACGGGCAGTTAAACCATCCCTTTATAAGAGCTTTCTAGCGACAAACCTACACACTGCAGCCGACAGACTAACGTGTTGTGACATGCAGTTTGGAAAGCTCTGAGTTACAGTGGCCCAGCTGGATTCATTTGGAAGCCTGGCATTTAGAGTTTCTGGCACCATACTGTGGAGCATGATCACTGCAGCGATTTGACCGGCATCCTCAACTTTTGGCTTTCAGGCACCTCTTGAAGTCCTTTTTATGCTGATACGACTTTGTGTTGTTTAGTCGTTTAGTCGTGTCCGACTCTTCGTGACCCCGTGGACCAGAGCACACCAGGCACTCCTGTCTTCCACTGCCTCCCGCAGTTTGGTCAAACTCATGCTGGTAGCTTCGAGAACACTGTCCAACCACCTCATCCTCTGTCGTCCCCTTCTCCTTGTGCCCTCCATCTTTCCCAACATCAGGGTCTTTTCCAGGGAGTCTTCTCTTCTCATGAGGTGGCCAAAGTATTGGAGCCTCAGCTTCACGATCTGTCCTTCCAGTGAGCACTCAGAGCTGATTTCCTTAAGAATGGATCGGTTTGATCTTCTTGCAGTCCATGGGACTCTCAAGAGTCTCCTCCAGCACCATAATTCAAAAGCATCAATTCTTCGGCGATCAGCCTTCTTTATGGTCCAGCTCTCACTTCCATACATCACTACTGGGAAAACCATAGCTTTTACTATACAGACCTTTGTTGGCAAGGTGATATCTCTACTTTTTAAGATGCTGTCTATGACTTTGCTGCTGCTCAAAATTTTCCTGAGTAGCCAGCCATTTGAATGATTTTTTTCTGTATTGCTTTTAAAAGGTTTTATGTCGCTGCTCACCACCCTGAAGTTTTGCAAGAGGGCAGGATAGAGCTGCATTGGAAATGTGATTGCCCTGCTGCCAGTAGGTGGTCATTATAGGGCCTTTCCTTCGCTTTGTGGAAGAAGGAAGGATGAAATGGAGACAATGATGTCGCAAAGGAGCTTTCGTCAAATAGGGACATCCGGAGTATGTCTAAGATGAACCTCTCATGGACAAGTGCCTGATCATCACTGTAATCATCACTCCTTTTTTTTTTTTAATGATATTTATTCAAAATTTCATCAATACATAAACACAAAAAAAGAAACAAGAAAAACAGAAAAATACAGCAAAAAATAAAACAAAAAGAAAAAAACCAAAAAAGAAAGAAGAAAAATACAAATCTCAGATTACAACTTTTCATTTGCTTATTTCTTGAACCTCCTCACACCTCCCTTTTTGTATTCTAGTTTAATTCGTTGTTCCAGCAAATTCTTCCCATGTTTCTCAATTTTAATTTAAATGATTAATCTTCACAATCTATCTTATTTATTAATTCAACATCACCTTTCCATCTTTTAATATAATCTGTTATTCAATTTACCTTAATCTCTTTAACCTTATCTTAAAAATCTTAAAATTTCAAAGTTTACATCATATTCATACATATCTCCTTAAATCATTTCTGCTAAAGCCAATTTAGTTCCTTTCCAGCATATTCCCTGATATTTCATTAATGTTACACTAATTCCAAAATTAACAAAAGAATTTCCCTTGATATCTCTAATTTTTATCCAACGTCCCTTCTTCCTGGTTTCGGGTCATGTCAGTCCTTTCTGTCCATTACATCCAGTCCATCAATCTGGTGTTCTTATGTCTGAGGCCCTTAAATCTCTTCTAGGCCCCTTCTGCAAATTTTCTTGTTCTTGTTTGTACTTACGCACTTCTTTGTCTATTGTTGGTTTCTTGGGGAGTGGGTCTCCGGAGGGTTCCATCCGGTAATAATTTCCATTTTCCTTCATCAGACTGACCCCTTCCCCCCAGTCCCACTCCCCGTCGTCATCTTTGTAATCCAAAAAATATTTATCCAAGAGATAGTTGTTCACCTGTTTCATAGTCCCACTAGAGTTAAAAGCTTCCTTGACTTCAAACACTTCCCAGCACTCTCCAAGTTCAATCTTCCAACGCAATGGCTTTTGTTCCTGCAGGACTTTAGATCTCTCCATTTGTGTTGTTTGAGGAATAATCACTGCCTCTTCCTTCTTCATCTGCCCTTGGACTTGCCTTGTCAAACCAGATTCCTGAATTGGTCGCTGTATAACTTCTTTATCCTTATTCCCTGTTAAATCATATTCACTGGCCACAGCACTCATCAAATCCAATTTTTCATGCATCAAGTTCATTTTCTCATGCAGCTGTTCCAGCAAAGCATTTGTCTTGCCAAGGGCAGACGCCAAACCTTCCTTCCAACACATTTCTGTTCAAGGTCAAACGGCTGGTCCCACGATCCAAATCTCACAGCTGTAGAGTCTCCAAGTAAGCTGCAACAACAAACTGACAGGCTCCCTCTAGGGGACACAATTTCTATTTGTATCCATTTTTAAAATGTATCCAACAAAGGAGATTACTTTCGATTTCAAATCCTTTCGATTTTCACATACTTTGTTTCTTTAAAATGCAAAAATGCAGAAAGTAGCGTTGAAGTTAATTTGTTTCTCTCTTTTTTTTTAACTATCTGTCAAAGTACTCCACTTTCAATCAATGGACGTCTCAAACAATTTCTGTCCCGATACCCCGTCCCCAGGTTTGGGACGATGGAAACTTAAATTCCTTTACTCTCCTCCTGCAGGATTAAACAGTCAAATTCCCCCCCCCCTTTTCTCCTGCTTCCAAGGGGGTTTTATTGGTTGTGGATGCAGGAAATTTCCAACTTTAAAGCAGTTTTCCAGGCTATTAGGTTGCAAGGTCTTTGCTTCAGTCTAGCTACAAAAAGCGGAAGGCGGACTTCCTGTTTAAACCTTCCCGCTTCGTGCCTAATTCGTAAAATTTGCAAATTTCTTAATCCAATTCTCCGTTTTTACTCACGGGTACTTGATTTAGAGTCCAAATGTCATCAGGAAAAAGTCAGCGCTCTCCGGCGATGGCTGTGCGGCTTCCCTCCATGGAAATAGCAATCGGTTCGCAGCACCGCGCTGCTCACCCCACTTCACTCCGGAGCCCCGAAAAGGGGTTTCCTCGAGAGTAGGGGAGGCGCTCTTGGTGCTCTGCCGAACCCCACGTTCCCAGGCTTCTCCGCCTGGGATTTCTAGCGGGCCCCCACCTTCGCCACGGCGGGAAGACCCAATTTCCACAGAGCCCGTTCCTCCAATCGGAGGAACTCCGCCATTCGTCGTTGGCGCTGACCCGGAAGTCTCACTGTAATCATCACTCCTGAACACCAGCACAACTACTCATTTCCAGGAGGCTTGTACAGGATGAACCCCTGCTGGGTTGTGCCCTTCCTTGAACTGGACATCTCACAGGGCAGGAAGCTATCTAAATCTCATCACACACACACACACACACAAGTTCTAATGTGCCCTGTGATCTCAGCAAGCAGGTTGCTAAGGCAACTAACGATTATAGCTGCTGGGTGAAATTTGTAGAATTGTTAATCAATTTCAATCTTGATACTGAGCTTTAGCAGCTTAAAAAAAAAAACCCCAAAAGAACCAATGAGAAGGAAGCGGCCCAGCTTCAAAAGCAGATCCTTTATTTTAAACAATTTCACACAACTATAAAACATAACAGTCTCCTTTTCTTCAGCATCACTTTGCAAGTGTGCGTTAGCAGACAGAAGTGCTGCGAAACAACCGTAGAGACTTTGGATTCAAATCCCAAGTCAGCCAAGAAGCTTGCTAAGGGGTGGTTGTGGACAAGAACAATCTAACCCACCACACAAGGCTATTGTGAAGATACAATGTGGACAAGGTAGGGAGGACACAACATGTGATATACCACAAGCTCCTTGAAGAAAAGGAGACAGACGTATAATAGACACAGACTTCTGAATTGTTGAGTGGCATCCAGCTAAGTCAAAGTAGACCCATTAACATCCACCAAGTTTAGTCCATTGTTTTCAATGAATCTACCTTGAGTATGATTAACAACAGTTATCAGTTATTAGGCTGATCTGCTGTGGCAAGGAAACATTTTCTCCCAGTTGACTAAACAAGAGAGCATTAGTTAGTTACTTCCCGGCCTCCTTAAACCTTTGGTCCCCCAGATGTTGCTGGACAGATGTTGCTGTTCCCATCATCCTTGGGAATACCAAGCTGGCTGAGGCTGATGGGAATTGGAACACCACATCTGGCAGCCCATATTTTAAGTTTGCCATCTCAGCTATACCAGCATCCCATTTATGCACTGTCCAGCATAGGAGTCCCATCTCCTCTGGCCTTCATCTTCTATTCACAGTTAAGACTTCTGTGGTCCAATAGTCTCTTTAATCATGCACCACAGGACCTCCCCCCTCAACCAACTGCAAACTTAAGAATTAAATCATATTCACAACAATCCTTATTGCAAACAAGGGGAACCATACCTCTGGCACAATGTTGTACAACTTACACAGGTCATCTGAAAGTTGACTTGAGGAAACTTGTAGGACATAAATCAGTGTTTTTGGGGGGGCTTTTAAATATGCATTTATGCAAATCCTATTTGATTTGGGCTGCTGAAAAAGCACATATCCAGAACAGATTCTATGCCATTATGGCTGATGCATAAGCTGACCTTTCAATAGTCTACTGCATTCTGAAAAGTAAGGAGGGATTATGGTACTCTTTCCCTCCATTGTTAAGCTCATGCCATTCATATTTCCACCATATAAACTAAGCTTCTTCTTCTACACCTATCTTAATTCAGTGCAGGCAGATGGCACCGGAAAGAGAACTCAGCAAAGAATTAATGGCTCTGTTGCCTTTTCCAGATGTTCTGGACTACAAGACCCATTTGTCCTTTCCAGCATGGTCAATAGTCTGGGATGATGGCAGCTGCATTCTACACCACCTGTAAGGCACTGTGAACACCACTTGGATGGCTTTATGCTGCAAAGTGGTCTATACATTTGTTTAATTAATATATAAGTTGGGAGAGGCTGTACTATAACTTCATTGTTGCCGTCCATATGTTAAGACCCCAAAAGAAATTCAAAATGAAACAAAACGTCAGCCCAATTGTTTCATTATTGTGATATGTTATACAGTCATAACTTGGGTTACAGATGCTTCAGGTTGCATTTTTTCAGGTTACGGACCGCCGAAACCCGGAAGTACCGGAACGGGCTACTTCCGGGTTTCGGCGGTCGTGCATGTGCAGAAGCACTAAATTGCGCTTTGTGTATGCAGAAAAGGACCAAATCGCAACCCGCGTGTGCACAGACACGCATCACATTCACAACCCGAGCATCCACCGTACATGTTATATGTTATATTTTGATTCATTATACAGATATATTCCCTTAAAACACAGCAGGAATCATCACGTAAGGCAGGGATGGGGACCACCCATTCTCCTCAGTCCACACCTCTCACCAGGCCTGCTGTGTGTGCGCTCTCTCTCTCACACACACAGGGGCTCCAGCTCCTGGGGCCGAGCCCTTTGGCCCCCCCCAAATATTACTGAGGTAGGGGCCAGCCCCCATGTCTAAAAAGCACAGAGGTGAAACATGGAGCCAAGCACAGTGTGGCTCCAGTAGCCAGCTCCTCCTCTTCCTCCTCCCACAGAGGGGAGGAAGGGGCGAAGCAGACTCCCACTGTAGGCGGTGCCAGGAGGAGGAGTCACCCGCCATTGAAACTGCAAGGCTGCTGCATTTTGCTCCACCCCAGCGCCTCCTGATATCCTGACATCAATGCCACATGTTTGACATGCTGCCACCCCTCCCCCAATCGTCTGTGCAAGCTGGTGCCTCTTCGCATGCATACGCGCGTGCGCGCGCGCACACACACACACACCAAGAGCTTTAACCTAACTGAATTGTGTCCTTGAACTCTACTAATGCCTCTTTCTTGCTGAATGGAAAGTCGGGAGTAAGGCTGTAGAAAGATTTTACTTCTACGTAGCTGGCATATATATATATATACAGTGGTACCTCGGGTTACATACGCTTCAGGTTACAGACGCTTCAAGTTACAGACTCCGCTAACCCAGAAATAGTACCTCGGTTAAGAAGTTTGCTTCAGGATGAGAACAGAAATCGCACGGTGACAGTGGGAGGCCCCATTAGCTAAAGTGGTGCTTCAGGTTAAGAACAGTTTCAGGTTAAGAACGGACCTCCAGAACAAATTAAGTTCTTAACCCAAGGTACCACTGCATGTATATGCTTCATATGTGTGTATGTGTGTGTATTTCCTACCCGCTCTTCACCACAAGGCCCCAGGGTGGCTTACAGCAATCTAATAATACAATTATAAAAGGTTGAACACCGTCACAATGATAAACCAAGAAACAAAGGGAACAGAATCTACCATACAGAAGTGAGAGACACACCCATGTTTGCTGCCTGCCCATCTGTTCCAAGATAGCAGGACTATAACATGGCTTACCACTCCAAAGCTTTTCTCAAAGATTTCTCCAGATGTAAAATGTAGAACCATTTACTTCTGGAGATCAGTCAGGTTGAGACGGTTGGGTGCTTCTGTTGGCTGCTAAGAACATCCCATTTCCATTGTTGAAGTAGCCAGGCCAGCATCTTGGGTAATGGCCTTAAGTATGGATCTTTAGTATCAGAAAGGAAGTTGTTTCATGCCGGGGGGGGGGGGTGCAAATTAGCAGCCAACCTGCCTCCCTCACCTGGCCAGTAGTGAGAAGGACAACAGCTAGTGTAGAGTTGTGTGTGAGACAACTGAGCTAGAAGCGGGCTGCAGGCAGGAGTCTGTTAGGGAGAACTGTGCCCAGTTTCTGCTCGCGTCCATGGCTGTGGCTTTGGGTGAAACAAGATCCTCTTGGGGTGTTATTGCTGTGAACCTGTCCAGGTTGTTGTTGTTTAGTCGTTTAGTCATGTCCGACTCTTTGTAACCCTGTGGACCAGAGCACGCCAGGCACTCCTGTCTTTCACTGCCTCCCGCAGTTTGGTCAAACTCATGCTGGTAGCTTCAAGAACACTGTCCAACCATCTCGTCCTCTGTCGTCCCCTTCTCCTTGTGCCCTCCATCTTTCCCAACGTCAGGGTCTTTTCCAGGGAGTCTTCTCTTCTCATCAGGTGGCCAAAGTATTGGAGCCTCAGCTTCAGGATCTGTCCTTCCAGTGAGCACTCAGAGCTGATTACCTTAAGAATGGATAGGTTTGATCTTCTTGCAGTCCATGGGACTCTCAAGAGTCTCCTCCAGCACCATAATTCAAAGGCATCAATTCTTCGGCGATCAGCCTTCTTGATGGTCCAGCTGTCACTTCCATACATCACTACTGGGAAAACCATAGCTTTAACTATACGGACCTTTGTTGGCAAGGTGATGTCTCTGCTGTAAATGAACCATATATCCACAGTCTCTGCTGTTCCTCATTCCAAGGAAACCCAACCCAGGGTAAGCACCTGGAGCCTATGAGCTCTCACACTGCTCAGAGATTGGGGTGACATTCAACAATATATTATGGGAGTTCAGAAGACCATTTTAAATTGCAGGGCAGAAACAGCACAGTAGGCGTCTCTCGATTAGTGTCTCCTATTCTTTTCTCCCTTTTCTTATTTTCTCACACCGTACCCTCATCTCTCAATCTTTAAATGGGAAAAAAACAAATTATGTTTCCCTAAGCTTATAAACTCTTTATCTTGCATGAGAGTCCCACTCTCTCTTCATTCAATTTATTGGTTAAGTTTGGTTCTTCTTCTTCTTCTTCTCCACCCCCACCTTCCTTTATTTGCGCACCGTTGCTCACTCGGGGTCTTATCTTTGGCTGTGCCTCACTGTCTTCCAGGAGCTATTCCAAGTCCCAAATATATTTCCTAAATATCTCCCGCAAGACACTCGCCTAGTTGCTTTTCCGAACAAACTTTTTACAAATCGCATACGTATATAAATACACTGCCTTCCTATAAAGTACAGATGGATACACAGGGCAATTTAAAAATCAAATTAGCATGGATAAGACACTCCAGCACTTGTGTTTGGCTGATTTTTTTTGTGGGGTAAAAGATTTGTGTGACATGTACTCAAACTGTCAACTCGCTAGCCTAGAACTTTCACGGAGGAGAAACCGGCAGGAATATTATATACCCACATACATATGTACACACACAGAGAGAGAAATGGTAATTTCATTCTGTAGTCAATGTCAAATTGTGCATCCAGCTGAAAAGAAGAACTTTCGGGAATATCTTAATAGGTTACATGCAATGTCATATCCATTATGTATTCCGCTGAGGAGAATACTTAAAAAGCACCTGTTAATGTATTTATGCTATCAAATACATCTTCAAGGAGCCTTCAAGCATGTCTCCCCCATCGCTCCTTTCACAAGGCATTCTTGCAGAACAGGCTAAACTCCTAGCCACCTTCCTCCCTCACCTTTGCCTTCTATGCACAAAATGAAATGGGTAGATAAAACGTGGTTTCAGATCCGAAGATCTATTTTAGCTGTAACCAAACAGCATAGCCATGTGGATATAGAAATCCAATGACAGATGGATAAATCAATGGAAAGAAAAGCCATTACCACATTTTTCGCTCTATAAGACGCACCAGACCACAAGACGCACCTAGTTTTTAGAGGAGGAAAACAAGAAAAAAAATATTCTGAATCTCAGAAGCCAGAACAGCAAGAGGGATCGCTGTGCAGTGAAAGCAGCAATCCCTCTTGCTGTTCTGGCTTCTGGGATAGCTGTGCAGCCTGCATTCGCTCCATAAGACGCACACACACTTCCCCTTACTTTTTAGGAGGGAAAAAGTGAGTCTTATAGAGCAAAAAATATGGTATTTATTTGAACATCAGACACACACACCCCCATGCTGCCTCACAAACTGCTTTTTAAAGTCCCATAGGTTTCACAGGCAGTATGTTATATAGCACGGGCAGTTCTTTCCCCAAGCAAAGTCCTCCTTGTGTGAGGTTCTGCAGATCTTGGCTGCAAAAAGCAGAAAGGGTGTGATTGTTTTTATATAGAGGGAGCAAAAGTATGACCCATTCAGAGTGAGGGCAACCCACAGATGGCTTTGTGACATCATAAAGCCACATCTGATTGACTACAAAGCATCATAGTATCACATGATCTGTGATTGGCTGGGATCATAAATGTGACTATTCCCCCCACAGATGACTGCCTTCTCCCCCACAGACAACAGCAACAACAACAGCAACAACAGCCACAGAATAACTGCACATCAGGCATAGAAATGATTTATATGGTTTAAGTTCGGGGTGGGGGTTTTTTATTATAAAAAATACAGTATTTTGGTTGGCCTGAAAATGTACCTTAAAATTAACATTAGTGAAGAAGAAGAAGAAGAAGAGTGTGGATTTGATATCCCGCCTTTCACTCCCTTTAAGGAGTCTCAAAGCGGCTAACAATCTCCTTTCCCTTCCTCCCCCACAACAAACACTCTGTGAGGTGAGTGAGGCTGAGAGACTTCAGAGAAGTGTGACTAGCCCAAGGTCACCCAGCAGCTGCATGTGGAGGAGCGGAGACGCGAACCCGGTTCCCCAGATTTCGAGACTACCGCTCTTAACCACTACACCACACCTGAGGTGCAAGCCTAATTACCATACTTGCTGCTTTAATCTTGGTCTCTAGCAATGCTTCAACACTTGATCTTGCCGTTTTCACAATCACTAGGCTACATTTTCCACCCGGTCTCTTATATTGATCTCAAGACATTTCCTAAGAGGCTACAGTCCATTCTGACCCCAATGACGTATGCAAGAAGCTTTAGATGAAGTTACATGCAAAGATGAGTGATGCTCTCTTCAACTGGCCAGAAACGTACAGTGGAACCTCGGGTTACAAACACCTCGGGTTACAGACTCTGCTATTAGCTAAAGTGGTACCTCAGGTTAAGAATGGATTTAGGTTAAGAACGGACCTCCAGAACGAATTAAGTTCGTAACCAGAGGTACCCCTGTATTTGGCAGATGGAAATGTACAGAGTAAAAGAAAACCACAGATTGCTGCACTTTCTCATCCCAAGCTATTAATATCAACAGGGGATTCGTTGTCAAGTCTTGATAGAATCAGCATTATGCCAATTGTGAGAAAACTGCAACAGTATCTAATGAACAGATATAATTTTTTAAGCCTATCGAAAGCCTGCCATCCCCTCTGTGACTAGCAATGAAGTGTTTATGTGGAGGGAGAAGTGAGGGAAATGAAGGTTTTGTTGAAATCTCTCCTAGATGATTCATTATCATCCATGTTGTAAAGAACTTGCTGTTCCAGAAAGCAGGGATTCTTGCAGAGTCACACAGCTGGAAGCTAGCATCATACTGACAAAAGCAGATCAAGAGGATATTTACTGCTGAATCCACTTCAAACTAGTGCTGCTCTGAAACCAATTTCTCAAAAGTCCATCCACTCTCAAAACACCCCCCTTCACGAGTTGCTTTAGACACTGTTCATAATTTTTCATTTCGGTGGGTGGATGGGGTTGAGCCTACCGACCTTATTGTTGCTAGAAAACTAGCGGAGGTGTGTGCATGCTTCTATTTAGCAATTCTGCAGATTTTATTCAGACCTCTGCTGTTTAAAACCACCATTTTCTTCTGCATCACTCCACACCCACTTTACTCAAATTTCTGCCATCGTTTAAAACAACTATTTTCCTTTCAGTGTCGCTACCTTCTCGCTGTACTCAAACTTCTCCCAATTCCAGCTGCCTTGTGTGAGAGAGATAAGTGGTGGGCAGTCCTCAGTTATTCCAGTGTATGAAGGTAAAGGTAAAGGTAAAGGGACCCCTGACCATTAGGTCCAGTCGTGACCGACTCTCGCTTTATTGGCCGAGGGAACTGGCGTACAGCTTCCGGGTCATGTGGCCAGCATGACTAAGCCGCTTCTGGCAAACCAGAGCAGTGCACGGAAATGCCGTTTACCTTCCTGCCAGAGTGGTACCAATTTATCTACTTGCACTTTGACATGCTTTCGAACTGCTAGGTTGGCAGGAGCAGGGACGAAGCAACGGGAGCTCACCCCGTCACGGGGATTCGAACCGCCGACCTTCTGATCGGCAAGTCCTAGGCTCTGAGGTTTAACCCACAGCACCACCCGCGTCCCTAAGGTAAAGGTAAAGGGACCCCTGACCATTAGGTCCAGTCGTGACCGACTCTAGGGTTGTGGCGCTCATCTTGCTTTATTGGCCGAGGGAGCCGGCGTACAGCTTCCGGGTCATGTGGCCAGCAAGACTAAGCCGCTTCTGGAGAAACAGAGCAGCGCACGGAAACGCTATTCCAGTGTATGAAGGTACTTTACTCAAAACTCTGGTGCTGTTTAAAACAGCCATTTTCCCATCTCAAACTTCTTCCACTATTTTAAACCACTGCTTTCCCCCTCTCAGTATCCCTCCCTTCTTGCTCCTATGCCATACAGTCATACCTCGAGTTGTGTTTGCTTCACGTTGTGTTTCTTCTGGCTACAAACGTGGCAAATCCAGAAGTGTTTACTTCTGGGTTCGCAGCTTTGCACATGTGCAGGAACAATCTGCGTGCTTCACGCATGTGCAGGAGCACTGTATCGCGTCATGCGCACACGCAGAAGCGGCGCTCTACTTACGGACTTTTTGGGGTGCAAACGGCACCCCAGAATGGATCGCGTCTGTAAGTAGAGGTACCATTGTAGCCTCTTTTGCAACCCACCTTCCCTTTTGCTCCCCTACCCCACCTTGACTTCATGCATTTAATCTGGGATAGCGATGAGGGATTACAAATCCTCCAACGGGAGCTGCGCAATGACAGGTTTACATTTTTTTAATGTAGACACAGGAAGATATAATTATAGCAAAACATTTAATAGCCCTAATGGTGTAAAACGTCCACAGCTTAGGGCAATTTTCTAGGCTTCGGTTCCTATCATGATGCTGGCTGCAAGGACCAAGAAGAAATGTGGAATCTGAATGCGCATTTACTGAAATGGCCTGGAAGCGAATTAGGTCTCTGGTAGTAAACAACCCTTGCTTCTGATTTAAGGCGCTGTCCAAATTAAAATGACTCCTTAATGTATTCTGTGCAGAACTTGGAGAATGTTTATTTCCAGCTCTCATTACATCAAGTTAGCAAGGGTGGGGTGGGGGAGGATGGAAGAGAAAGAAGCCTGCATACACTACTGCAATACTGCAATGGCTGGCAGTAAATCATGTCTTGAGAGATAACTGAAGTAGATGTGTCCTGCATACCTTTCTTGCTCTCTCCACAAGCCAATCAAAACACCTATGCTAGCACAATGCTAATTTCACTGTGGGGCAGCAAGGAACTGACCGCTAGCATCCATTCAACAGGAGATAAAGAGGGAAGAGAAAGCTGGAAGCCAAGGGAAATTGAAGTCTCTGGGTTCCAGCTTCCACTGACAGAGGCAATCTGCTTCTGAATGCCAGTTGCTGGAAAGGGCAAGAGGCAAGGATCCTGTTGTGCTCAGGCTTCCCATAGGTATCTGTGAGAACTGCACACTGGACTAGATGGGTCAATGACCTTATCCAACAGGCTCTTATTATGAAGTCACATACTGACTTCAAGACAGGGGGTGGTGCCCTGGCACTCCCTAGGCAGGTTGTTTTCGGAAAGAGAGAATGAGGAATAAGAGCCTCAGCTAAAGTTTAGGGTCTTGTGGGCTTTCTATGGGCATCTGATTGGGAGTGTGGGACCAGACTGGTCTCTGGGTCTGATCCAGGAAGGTTCTTCTTTATGTACTTAAGACTTAATCATCTGCTGCTAAAAATCACAGATACACCTATAGTCTCTTCTATGTGCTGCTATAAGATCCATCAAAAACTCTTCCACTCCTAGTCATAGAAGGGAAAGTGAAGTTGCTGAAGGGTGCATATAGTATTCGATTAGAATGGGAAACAAAAGATGAGGAGGTGAAATCGGTCATGATCAAATGGGCACAAGATATAGGACATAACATAGAATCTGAAGATTGGGAAAAACTGTGGAAAATAGATTTGAAATTTACAGACTGTTCTCTTTTGAAAGAGAACTATATGAAAATGATGTATAGATGGTATATGACACCAGTACAGATAGCAAAAATGTACAAAACCGGGTCAAACATATGTTGGAAATGTAAAGAAAAGGAAGGGACCTTTTATTATATGTGGTGGGAATGTAGAGAAATTAAAAAATTTTGGGAAATGATATATAATGAATTGAAGAAAATGTTTAAAATGACATTTGTAAGAAAAACCAGAAGCATTTCTGTTAGGGATTGTAGGACAAGACCTGCCAAGGAAAACAATTTATTCATGTATTGCTACATGCTCGGGGGGGGGGGTGTTATTGGGGAGGCGGGGGGGAAAGGGGAAAAATAATGAATATGATATGTTTTTGATATTTTGTTATACTGAAATTGCAAACAAAAACTTTAAAAACAAAACAAAAACTCTTCCACTCCCAATCTCCAAGAGAATTTACATCTCGGCGGCACGGACTCCCATTTGTGACAACGTATGAAAATACTGTTGCACATCACCCCAGTCCCCAAGCGGTGTAAGACTCCAGGAGTCCCAAGCCCCTTGGGATGAGGTTCAGTGTCCTTATGACATATGATTTATTTGCACATACATACAACCTGAGCCTATGGTGGAGGAGCTTACAGCATTAACACCGCAAGAGGGTCTTCTTCATCCCATAGCCACAGCCTTGGATTCCAGCAGAAACCAGGAATGACTCAGTCTCTCCACTGCTCAGCCTGCTTCTAATTTGTAGCTCAACTCTGCCTTTTGTCCTTCTAACTACCTGAGGGTTGAGGGAGGGCACTCATTTGTGTTCTAGCACAGAGTCGCTTCCTTTGTTACCTTAGCGACCCATATTAGGGGGCCATTGCCATGTAGCTGGCCTAGCTATTCCAGCAATTGAATCCTCCATTAGATTTTAACCTTTTCCAGATCCAGGAATTAGAAGGGTTTTAGGCATATAACCTAGCCCTGTCCCAACCACACACCCCAAAAAACCTCACTGTATATTGAGATGGTCCTGAGACTGATTTTTAGAAAGGAAATGTCATTTTGGCAATGTCGTTCAATTACTGGTCTGCAGGAAATATGACTCACTGTGCCTCTGTAATGTCCACCTACCCAGCCTGTCCTTTGCGCCTCTTCAGAGCACACAATGTCCCAGTTTCCAAGTGATTCACAATGAAATGCAATCAAGTGGGTTAGCTTTGTTAAATATAAACACAATAAATGAAAATTGCCTAAGAGGAAACACTTAAAGTCTCGGAGACTTTTGCTGGGAGCTGAGCAATTTCCAACTGCCCTAGGGTGGACCGTGGAAGGCAAAAGTGAAAGTTAAGGATGAAGGTGCAGTTATTCAGATCTCAGCATTAACATTATTTCCCAAGTTTACAGTCAAGCATCATATGTTCCCTAGGTCAGGTTGTGCCTTCCTCGGTCTCATAAGTGCCATACAACTGAAGAACAAGGCAACATTTGTGCATTGCAACTCTTGGAAACTAAGACAGCACATCAGCTGAAAATTATAAACAGGAATATATAGCAAGAGCATATGCACACAAGAAGTGTCTTCTGGATTAGATCAATGGCCCAGCATCCTGTTCTCAGAATGGCCCGTTAGATGCCTCCAACATTTCTCCAACGAAAACAGGGATGTCCTAAGGAAAAGTGGGGCATTCCAGGATCAAATCAGAAAGCAGGATGGCTTCTTTAAATTCAGGACTGTCCCTGGAAAATAGGGACACTTGGAGGGTCTGTGGAATGCCCAAATCAGGACTCAAGCACCAGAGCACTCTGCCCTTTTGTGATTTCCAGCAACTCCAGAGTCAGAGTGTTTGCAAAATCCACAGCATGACATAGCTGACTTCCCATTGCAAGTATAAGCTTGTCAGGAGTGGCTTTCTCTCTAATTTTCTGTTACCAAAGGTAACAGAAAACACTCGAACTCAGGACGCAAGGGAGAAACTTGCTAGGAGGAAGGCAGGCTTGGCAAATCCACACCGTGATCAGCTCCTGCCCGGAAACCAATGTCCCCACTGTGGAAGGATGTGTGGATCCAGAATTGGCCTCCACAGTTGCAGAAGAATTTTCTGTTATGCCACACTCCCCATGGCAGGCATTTGGTATTATGTTGTTGTTGTTGTTGTTGTTTAGTCGTTTAGTCGTGTCCGACTCTTCATGACCCCATGGACCAGAGCACGCCAGGCACTCCTGTCTTCCACTGCCTCCCGCAGTTTGGTCAAACTCATGCTGGTAGCTTTGAAAACACTGTCCAACCATCTTGTCCTCTGTCGTCCCCTTCTCCTTGTGCCCTCAATCTTTCTCAACATCAGGGCCTTTCCCAGGGAGTCTTCTCTTCTCATGAGGTGGCCAAAATATTGGAGCCTCAGCTTCACGATCTGTTTGATATTATGCCATGCCCCAAATAGCAGCTATTTTGTGACAAGTGCCCCGGGCACTTTTGAAATGCGCCCACTTGTCCAAAGAGGTTGGTGACCCCTCGACCACCACATCCATCAGCCCCAGCCACCATAGGCCACGAGAGTTGTTGTCCAACATTTGGAGGGTGCCTTATTGCCTACATCTTGCGAGGACGGTCATGACCAGACTTGGAAAAGGAGTGGGGTCAGAACTGATTGACACACTTATTTGGGGAATTTCTGCCCCACCTTTTGCAAACAGAATACAAACATCCCAAAGCAGCTTGATAAAAGATCTAATGGGGTGGGGATATTCTAATGGGGTGGGGATATTCTGCATATTGTACAACTAAAAGGAACAAATTGGAAAAGTATGTGTGTGAGTGAATTCGCTCACCACCACATCTTCAGTTTCCAGCCTCAATAAACGCCGTGCCTATTGAACACCCACACTTGGCACAACCAGCTCATTCTCTGTGGGCAGAGAAAATCTTATTCTTCTTCATTTTGTGAATCCAGAATGATGTTTCAGGGTTTTGTTTTTCCCTTGTATTTTCCTCAGTTTCGCCTGAGAAGGTTCCCACCAGGAAATCTGGAAACACTGAATCTGAACCCTTGTGACACAAATACATCTATGTACAATAATTTATGTATAATTCATACATTTAAATCTGGATTGGTGAAATATAATTCATACATCAGGCAATTGGGTTTTTCTGGTATGCTTTCCATTCTTTTCCTTCTCCTCTCTGCCCCCATCATATTCACAAATTTAAAAATGAAGGAAGATAGAAGAAAATTCCAGGTTTAATTCCTGGCATCTCCAGGTAGAGCTAAGACTCCCAGCTCAACCCCCAAAGAGCTGTTGCCAGTCAGTGTAGACAGTATTGAGCTACATCAGGCGTCCTCAACCTCGGCCCTCCAGATGTTTTTGGCCTACAACTCCCATGATCCCTAGCCATCAGGAACAGTGGTCAGGGATGGTGGGAATTGTAGTCTCAAAACAGGGCCGAGGTTCACGAAGTCTGAGTTACATGAACCAATGATGGAAGGCAGCTTCCCATGTCCTTACATATCTAAACACAATTTTTCATTAAAATCTGTGGGTTGATAAAGAACCAGGTCAGAAGAAACCCAAGCACCAACCTCAGATGAAGCCTCTTTCTGATCTCAGAGCATGGTTGGAGTGTATTGCAGAGAAGAGGGAGGGGAAAATATGACCACAAATACTGCCTGTCACTTCTCCCCTAAGAAAATTCACTCCACGTGCAAGGGAAGGACTAGGTCTCAGTGGATAGAGAATCTGCCTTGCTTGAAGAAGGTATCAGCTTCAATCCCTGGTATCACCAGGGATAGAGTCCCTGCCTGAATCCATGGAGAGCCACAACCAATCACTGTAGACAACGCTGAGCTAGATAGACCAACGCTCTAACTTGCTAGGATGGAGCTTCCCATGTTTCTACATTCATAGTCAGTAGCAAAAACAGGGTTGGGAATCCCAGGCCTGAAGTGCAGCCTCTGACTCCACCTGCAGGTCCAAGTGTCAGGCAAATGCACAAGTTTCAAAACCTGTTTTCGGCTATTAAAATTTGCTGGCCTACACATATGGGCACTGCTTATTGGTGCAAAGTCCGGGGTGGGGTTCAATCAAGTCTTACTCAGAGCACACCCATTGACATCAATAGGCATGGCTAACGTAGCCATGTCCATTAATTTCAAAGGGTCTGCTTCCAGTCAAACTTAGCTGGATACCACCCCGGGTCTCCCTGCAAGCAGCAACATCAAGGCATATTCTTCTTTTAAATGCAAGCCTGCAGCTGCCTCTGTGGGGAGCATTTCCACCCTGGCTACTTGGAATATTTCCCTCTCCTTTCCTCCCCGTCCTTTCTTAAAAGAAAAAATACAAAACAAAGCAAAGACACCCAAGCTACTCAATTAAGATGAGCTCTCTCATAATTCAATACTGCAGGCACAGCGAGAAGCCCATTGCTGGAGGAACTGCGTGGAAGGTGAAACACTAATTGAATTCCACCGAACTCAACTTCTTTAATATGCAGGAATGCGGTCGAGTCCATTTTGGAGCAGGGCTTTCTGCGTCGCCTCTGGAAGAATTGCGCTGGGGAAAGCTTGAGCAGAAAGTATCAACCTTTGTGTTGTATTATATTTAATTTAGACTATTTGGACATGTATAAATAATGGTCCAATGCTGAAGGTGAAGAAATGAGGCTAAAGATTTCACAGGGAGTCAGATAGATAGATAGAAGAAGAAGAAGAAGAAGAGTTTGAATTTGATGTCCCGCTTTATCACTACCCGAAGGAGTCTCAAAGCGGCTAACATTCTCCTTTCCCTTCCTCCTCCACAACAAACACTCTGTGAGGTGAGTGGAGCTGAGAGACTTCAAAGAAGTGTGACTGGCCCAAGGTCACCCAGCAGCTGCATGTGGAGGAACAGGGAATCGAACCCTGTTCCCCAGATTACGAGTCTACCGCTCTTAACCACTACACCACACTGGCTCTCTATAGATATATAGATAAATAAATAGATACATACATACATACATACATACATACATACGTGTTGAAGGCTCTGGCAAACATTAACCATGATAAGAACATCACTACCTCAAGTGCAAGTGCAATACTTTACATTTCTCCCTGTTAAAATTCATCTTGTTTGTTTTGGCCCAGTTCTCTAATCCTATTCAGCAAAAAAAAAAAAAAAAAAAAAAGCCTTGCAAAGTAGCTGACCTTTTGTAAGACGCTCTGGCTTGTTCCAGCAGCTGAGGTTCTGTAGAGCTGATTTGTTCAAGAGCTGACACAGCAAGCTCTTTTGAGGCGAGCTAAGGACCTGGGATGGGATGCAAAAGTCATTTGCTTTAATTGAGCAAACTTTGCTTTGATGGCTTTCTCTGTGCCAAAAAAATTTGACGGTCTAAGGAAATGTTTACGAAGGTGGAACTTATCCATAATAAAGGTGAAGTTCGAACACCAAATTTTAGAAAAGTCTGCTTTACGGTCAGAAAGTCGCATGTCTGACACGTCCCAAATTCTCAGCTGCATGTCTGCAATCGCCTACCTGCACTTTAACGCAGGAGGTGAAGGCTCTCTGTCAAGACCACATAGATTCAAACCACTGTAATTGATTTACAGTAATCACTTAGGATGCGTGAAATAATTTGGGGAAAACAATTTTGGGAAAAGTTATGTTGGGGGTGGTTATCAGGGTTACTGTGAGAATATTTAGGGAAATAAATTACTTTAATATTACAGTATTTAGAGGTGTTCTGGGCAGTAATGAGCAGCAGTAATTAACACTAGGGGCTGAATTTATCTGAAAAGGAACTGTAATCCAGGGGTGAGTACAGATTACTTGTTTGCAGACAAACATGGTTGTCTACATGCTTTGTTATAATGAGGGAAAGCACCACTGTGTTGGAACTTTTGCTCCCAGTCCTTAAGAGAAAGCCGCTCCTCTTCTCAGAGGGGCAGGGTTGCGCGCTGGCCTCGCACTCCCCTGCCCTTCGTGGGGGCGTGTCTAGACCCCCCGCATCATCAGGGAGCCCCGGGTCGCGTCACGACTGCAGCCAGTCAATCTGGCTGCCTGGGGGGCATGGCTTGCCGCTTTAAGCAGCTGTGAGGCCAGGAGCTCTTCATTCTGCTCCCAGCTTCCATGGGTCACCCATCGTCCCACCCTTTTTTCTTGCATTCTGCACCTTGACCTTGCTATGGACTTCAGTTGGTCGCCTGTTGAAGGGGCCTGGTAGGAATTTTCCCACCTGGCAGATTGGCACCAGCCACTTGGTTTTCGCCTACCTCGTAGCAAATCGTCACAATTTCGTAAGGATGCACCGTGCTATATTAGAAGCAAAAAAACTTGTTTTGATGAATTGGAAGAGCCGCAAAAAGATTCCATTGAGCACATGGATTGATAATTTGGACAGATTAGCTACATACGAACGAATTTCATGTCGACGCAAATTAAGAATGGATAAATATGAAGGAATTGGGAAGGAATATTTCAGCGATAAGGAGGATAGTGGTGGGAAGTAGGGGGAGAAGAGAGTGGTGGGAAAATATTGTTAAAAAGGTGTAGTCATAGGTATATCAGTGTATTCAAATCTGAATTGTCAAATTGCGTTATTATGTTTTTTGTTGTATGTGTCTTTTGCGGTTGTTGTTTATATTGAAAAAATGATTAAATAAAATTTTTTTTTTGTAAGGTTTGGCAGTTAGGCATTGGAAAAGCTTGGTTTATGGAGGGGAGGTTGTGGCCATCACCTATCCCTCTCCTTTAAGGGTATTCCATTAAAGGAATCCTGGGGTCATGGTTCCTGTCCGAAGGCTGGGTGGAGGCTAGGGCCATGGCATGACCTTACGGTGACCCTAGGGGGAGCTCCAAGTTGATGTACATCAACAGGGCTCCCCCTGTTGGTGGTTAACCCTTTTTAGACTTCCTGCATGGCAGGCAGGAGTCAGATATAGTCGGTCAGGTCCAATGCACTCACATTCTGTAACCAATAAAGTTGTGGCCTTTATTAGTCCATTAACCTAAAATACTGGTGTCCATGTGTTTTATTGATCAAGGAGGCCTTTGTGCATGGGCCTCTACATGCAAATGACTTTTCCCTGTTGAACATACTTTTGTGAACATACTTCTATGCACTGGCAAGCAGGGTGGATAAAAGTGGAAATGAGCAAATAATGTTCTCTTGAAGGAAGTGGGGAAGAAGGAGGTGAGATCTTGCTGCTTTACCAGTAGGACCCACAACAAACCTATATCCATCCCATAGCATGAAACTACAAAAGCCAAGTATGAATAGCAAAGACTATGCAAAGATTGGAGAGTGAAATATTAGCATCAAATCAGAAGATCTCGCATCATCTGGGCCAGCAATTCATGTAAAAACTCAATCAGTCTCATACGTACACACACACACGCACGGCTTCTTAATCACTAAACAGTTTTGCTCCCTTCTCCTAATCTAATTACCTATTGATCAAAGGCGTGATTTTCAGCATAAACAAGTGTCCACTTTGAAGTGGAAACGTGTTGACAACACCATTACTGTCCTCCACCTTCCGCGCCTAGCATCAGATTTATCGTCATGCTCTAAAACATTTCACAAAGTCAATTACCAAGCTTTTTAATTGTTTAGGGGTTTTTTTGTGCCTGAAAGATGTTGAAGACTGAAAGCAGATGTACATCACGCTGGTGTGTTAGGGACTGCGACGGCATTCTAGGCTTTCCCATTCCCATTCATCCACAGCTACCTGTCCTTGGCACATCATTGCTTTCTGCAAAACACGGAATTTCAATCCACTAAGCGACAGCAACATCCTTAGACCCAAATCCCTCATAACCAAAGGATTTAAGAGATTTGCATAGCCGCCATTGCACCAGGGACTGTGGACTCGAGCAAGCTGCCAGCCTGGTGATCAGCATTTCCAGAAGCCCAATAACCTCCACTTTCACTTTTAAAAAAATAGGCTTTCAATTCCAGGCCCATGGTTAAGAAAGTGGAGGCCTGCTGCCAGTGTCTGCAGAAAACTTGGGCATAAAGCAAAGACCCATATCTGAAACTATATAGCAAGTCATACTGTTCCTCAATACCACTGCCCCCTGTATTATTATTATTATTATTTATTTCTATTTCTATTTCTATACCGTCCTTCATACAAGGATCACAGGGAAGCTTACAATATAAAAATGTAAAAAGACGTAACAGAGTAACAAACAGTACCTCAGTAACTGTCTATCATGGCTGGCAGTGGTTTTCCAATATCTTAAGGAAAGAAATTCTCTGGCCCTTAAGAAAGATCTAGAAATATGGTCAAATCTAAGACTTTCCTTGTTGGGCCGAATTGCTGTTATTAAGATGAATGTCTTGCCGAGAATGTTGTTTTTGTTTCAAACATTGCAGATTTTGGACAAAATGGATTGTTTCAAGAGGTGGCAAAAAGATATATCTAGATTTGTCTGGCAGGGCAAAAAGCCCAGAATAAAATTTAAGATATTAACTGATGCGAAAGAAAGAGGGGGGTTTGCCCTGCCGGACTTAAAGTTGTATTATGAATCAGCGGCCTTTTGCTGGCTGAAAAACTGGCTGCTTCTTGAGAACACAGACATTTTGGATTTGGAAGGGTTCAATAACAGATTTGGCTGGCATGCATATTTATGGTACGACAAGGTAAAAATCCATCAAGGTTTCAAAAACCATATTGTCAGGAAAGCATTATATAATGTTTGGATTCGGTATAAAGATTTGTTAGAAAACAAAACCCCTAGGTGGTTGTCACCAATGGAGGCTAAGGAAGTGAAAAAACTTAATATGGAATCCAAATGGCCGAAGTATTGGGAAATTATAGAACATGAGGAGGGAAAAGTAAAATTGCAGAGTTATGAGAAGTTGAAATTTAAAGTAAGAGACTGGCTACATTACTACCAGATAAATGAAGTTTTTAAACAGGACAGGAAAATTGGCTTCCAGGTGGAGAGGTCAAAATTAGAAACAGAGCTTTTGGAACCCAGCACTAAAAATCTGTCAAGAATGTATAACTTGTTGCTGAAATGGAATACACAGGATGAGACGGTTAAATCAGCTATGATTAAATGGGCACAAGATATTGGTCACGACATTATGTTTGCTGACTGGGAACAGTTATGGACCACCGGTATAAAGTTTACGGCATGTAATGCCTTAAGAGAAAACATTATGAAAATGATCTATAGGTGGTACATGACTCCAGTCAAGCTTGCAAAAATTTACCACACGCCCAATAATAAATGCTGGAAATGTAAGGAAACTGAGGGTACCTTTTACCACCTTTGGTGGACGTGCCCAAGGATTAAGGTCTTCTGGGAAATGATTTATAATGAAATGAAGAAGGTGCTTAAATGCACATTTGTGAAGAAACCAGAGGCCTTTCTCCTGGGCATGGTGGGCCAATTGGTCTCAAAGAAAGATAGGACGTTTTTTATGTATGCTACAACAGCAGCAAGAGTACTTCTGGCAAAGTACTGGAAGACACAAGAACTACCCACACTGGAAGAATGGCAGACCAAGGTGATTGACTACATGGGACTGGCGGAGATGACTGGCAGAATCCATGACCAAGGGAGAGAGACGGTGGAAGAAGATTGGAAGAAATTTAAAGTTTATCTCAAGAACTGTTGCAAAATTAATGAGTGTTAAAATGTTTTGGGTCAGGTAAAACAGAATTGCGGGGATAAACAATTGGATATGAGAAAAAGGATTTAAAGGGAAAAAAAAGTGTTATAAGTTGACATTGGGGCTTGCTGGAAAACTTTAAAGTAGGGATGCAGAAAAGGGAGGTATGAGGAAGTCGATGAAAGAAGGTTTAAGAAAAAATGTGAAGAAATTATACGTGTTTATATGTTTGTTTGTTTTTGTATTGTTTTGTATTGTCTATTATTATGTGTTAAAAAACCAATAAAAATTTTATAAAAAAAAAAAAAGAAATTCTCTGGCCCTGAAACCAGAGATCCTTTAACAAGATGACAGGGACTGACCCTGAGGACTTCTCAACCCCTAAGCTGTGAGCCCACTGCTTCCCTTTCCTCTGGAAAATGTAATGGTAAAGGAGATGTACCCCTACATTTACATATCCCCCTCTTCCCGCTACCCAAACTAACTTCCTTATCACCATTCACTTAACCGCCTCCAACAAAACATTCGTCTAGATCAGGGGTCCTCAAACCTTTTCAGCAGGGGGCTGGTCCACAAGGTCCCTCAGACCTTGTGGGGGGGCGGACTATATTTTGAAGAAGGAAAAAAACGAACGGCGGCGGAGGGGTGATGAGCGGCGTGTGAAAGGACTCAGGAGAGGGGCTGCTTTAAATGGCAGCCGCTCAAGAGGGGCACTCAGCCAGCTGCGGCTCCTGAGTCTTGCGAGCGGCAGGGGCTGGCAGAGGCAGGACAATGAGCGGCACACGAAAGGGCTCCAGAGAGGGGCTGGCAGCAACAAAGCCCAGCCCCCTTCCTCCTCTAGGCAGGGCGGGGAGAAGCCAGGAGGAGGGAGGGAGGAGGCGCCACCGCCACCGTGTGAGGGAGGGGGAAAGAAAGCAGGGACTAGCGATCCACACAGCGAGTAATTTCGTTGTCCCTGAGAGGGGGCAATGACAATAAAGATATTATTATTATTATTATTATTATTATTCCTGGACCATCTGCGGGCTGGATTTAGAAGGGCCTTAGTTTGCCGACCCATGTTCTAGATGTATGTATGTATGTATGTATGTATGTATGTATTAGGGATGTGCATCAATCACAACAATTTGGTCCCGTTGGTGGTTGGGATCTTATGAATGCTTATGGGTGCCTTGGATATTTGGACATTGAAAAAACAATGCAGACAGTGTGTCTGCCAAAACTCAAACATTTTCCCCCAAGCTTGGCGTGTAATGAAAATTCCAGAGTGGGGAAACAGGGGAAGGGGGAGCACTTTTGTGACTAACAAGCCTAGCTTCCAATCAGAGGAAATAATATTTGACAGGACTCTCCAATTACAGTGCTTTGGAGGGAAGGAGTAATATATCACCTTGTTCTTGTGTGTTCTGTTCTCTTTGCTAGTTCTGTTTGTGGTGCTTGCTTGAAAAGTACTACGTGTTCAAGTCCTGCCTCTGCTAAAAGTCCATACATCAATTCCTGTCAATTCAGCTTTGCATTTCATTTCTGTGTTTTCTGCTGCTGGTTGTGCAGAAAACAGGCCTGAACCTGGTTTTTTTAATAAAAAAATCATCTTTACTCCCTAGCCCCTGCACCTATCCTTCTGAAACTTTAACATTTGCTTTCCTAGGGGCACCTCTACAATGTATGCCACAGGGAGGGAAGCAAATTTTTTTTAGTGTACCACCTAAAATAAACTTTAAAGGTACTGATCACAAAACCCCCTGCATCCATTCTGAGTTGGGCACATTTCTTACCTGGGGGCACCTCTCTCGTGCATGCCACTTTCATACAAACAGATTTCCCACAAATCCCATCTGAAGAGGCTACTATGCCTGAAAAATTCACCCAATTCTGCAAAAAAATATGAAAGTTATAACCTTCTTATTTTAAGCATCCCCACAAAAAAACCCTGGCCTATTTATCTGGAAGGCTTTATTCACACAGAAGGGACAGTTATGCCCACAAAATTTACCCACTTCTGTCAAAAGCAAGGAGAGGTATAGCCATTTTAAATTTTCCTGTAATAGTGAATAGGGGAGGAACAAAGCTTTGTTTTTCGCAATTGGAATTTGGATTTGACCCCGAATGGAACCAGGCAAACTCTGAAGCACTTGCTCTTCAACCAAACATGTGTCTCTACTCTCCTCTTGGATCCCTAGACCCACAAAAACATGGCACACTGTACACCTGAACCATGCTAGTTAAATGCAAAGACTGTCAACACACTGTTTTGTTTTGTTTTTGAAATAATATTTATTAAAGTTTCAAAGAATTACAAAAATAAAAGTAAGAAGAAAACGGAAAATACAAAATACAAAGAAAAATAGAAACAATTAAAAACAAATCAATCTTTCCATATCTTAACTTTCATTTACTTGTTTCCCTGACCTCCTCACACCTCCCTTTTTTGTATTCTAATTCAGTTAGTTATTTCAGAAAATCCTTCCCATTTTTGCTTTTATCTTGATAATTTATCTTAATATATTGTATCTTTACATTCTCACCTATTCTTAATCCAATTTCACCTAATTCTATAACATTACTACTAAAACCACATAACTTCATTCCAGCATCCTTCTAACATTCCTTAATTTTACAATGTTTCTGTAAATAGTCTTTAAATTTCCTCCAATCTTCTTCTACCGACTCTTCTCCCTGGTCTCGGATTCTGCCAGTCATTTCCGCCAGTTCCATGTAGTCCATCATCCAGATTCTTTCTGTAAGTCTTCTCCGTAATCTTTCAAAAAAAATTCTTTATCCTCTATTGATCTTATTTTTATCTTTCTTCCTTTAAAGCTGAAAGATAGGCCTTGGGGAAATTCCCACCTGAAGATAGTTCTATTCCTTCTCAGCAGGACAACCAAATCTCCATAATTAGACCTAATGTCCAAAAGATGTTTTGGGATATCTTTAAATATTTCCACTCTTGACTGGTGTATTTCCTAGGTCTTCTGAAAGTGCAAACCCAAAATTTTGTCTCTCTCCTCTTTAGTTCGGAGGGTGATCAAACAGTCTCTCACCCTGTTCTTCTTCCCCCCTCTTCCAAGTCTGAAAGCACTCACAATCTTAAATTCCTCTTTCTCCAGGTCCAAATCCCAGAATTCTGCAAATTCCTGCGTGAGAAAGTCTATCAAACTGTCCTTCTCTAATTCAGGCACAGCTCTGATCCTTAAGTTCGTTTGTTTCTCCTTAAGTTCAATCATAGAAAGTGTCGACCTACGGTCCTCAAGTTGCCTGTGCAGGTCTGGAACACTCTTTGTTTCCAATTGTATTAACTTCACCTCTACGGCAGCTGCTTTTTCCTTAGCTTCTTCTGCGGTCTGTCGAGTCAAAGTAGATTCCTGTAACAATTTCTCAATAGTTTCTGTATTAGTATTCACCTTTTGTCCCAAATTATTAATGCTTATAGTATTTTGGTCAATTTTAGTTGATGCTTCAACCACTTGTTTACTTAGCTTTTCCAATGATTCATTTATCTTATCTAATGCAAGTGCTAAAGCTTCTTCTGATGACATACCTTTTGACTTAGATTGTGTAGGTACAACCGCAGATGAGGCAGAAGGGCCAGATGTTGATGCTCTTCGCTGCCAAGACTTCCCAGACCTCGTTGTTTTGTCTTGGAGCGACTCTACTTTTTCTTTCCCATCTGCCATAACACTTCAACTGAATATCCAAGGTCAATCCCACGGCCACACAGTTTATTTTGAAGTGGAAAATTCCCCTGGCCCAATTGTTGTAGCAATTTCAGAAGCTTCCTCTAGGGGGACACAGTTACAGTCTATACTTATTGTATTACAAAGTAACACCTTTTAACCCCCCAACTCAGGTAAAAAAAAGAAGAAAATCAGTTTCAATTTTCAGTTACTTTCCAGTTACTTTCCCTTCTTTCTAAGATCAGGAGGAGCCAACCAAAAACAATGTATCTCTTTTGCAGAGCTAGCTGTCAAAAAGTGCTCTATTCACAAGCAGTGCATTTCACAATGCGGTAGTCTTATTGTCCGTTGGCAGCCCGTTCCCAGGTTTTGAACGGTAGATTTCATTTCCTTCCCTTTCTCTTGCAGGCATATATAGTCCAAGCCTCTCCCCCCTCTTCTCCTGCAACCAAGGGGGGATTCACTTATTTTTGATGTTGGGGTTTTAGTCCTTTCTAATCAGCTTTCCAAGGCTTCAGCTTACAGCCTCTTTGCTTTAGTCTATTTACAAAAGCGGAAGGCGGACTTCCTGTTTATACCTCCCGCTTCGATGTCAAATTAATCCTTTTTTCTTCCCTTTATCCAATTTGTCCTACTCACGGGTAGTTGCTTTTAGGGTCAAATTGTCCCAGGAAAAAGTCAGTGCTCTACGGTAACAGCTATGCAGCTTCGCTCCGTGGAAGTAGCAGTTGACTCACAGCACCGCGCCACTCGCCCGCTTCACTCTGGAGCCCGTAGTCGGGTTTCCTCGCGAATTGGGGGGGCGCAAAGGGTGCCCGCCGAGTCCCACGCTCACAGGCTTCACCCGCCTGTGATTTTTAGAGGGTCTCCGCCTTCGCCGTGGCGGTACAGACCCGATTCCCACTGAGCGGGTCCCTCCGAATGGCGCTAACCCGGAAGTCCCTCGACTGTCAACACACTGTTGCCATTTCCTATCACAGCTGTCCTGCTAACCTCAAACTGTGACTCAGTTTTAATGCATTGGATTGTTACCTCGAAGCCCACAGATGATGGCTATTAGTCCAATTGAAGCAGATGTGCACACGACATATTTGTTCATCATTTTGGCATTTGACAGGTGTAAGAGATTTAATCAAATTGTTCGTCAGGCAACAATTTAATTGGGTGAGGAGGGGGTCAGCAATTCAAAGCAAACCACAGGAATGCGCTTTCTTTTGCTCCAGAAAATAAAAATAAAAATAAGCAACTGCTTGTGACGGGCAGCATCAAAGCAGCATTTGACAGCCAGCTACCCACCCATCATCTGTTGTTAAATTTTCTGGAAAGAGGAATAAAAAGAGTTGTTGTTGTTGTTTCTGCCCAACCCACCCTTTAATCTTCAAGGGAAGTATGCTCAGGCTGGGAATATCATTTGCTAGGCCCTTTCAGGTAATAACATGTCTCATCAGATCTTCATCTGGGAAGAGAACAAACAGTTCTGGGAAAACTGGGGACAATTCGTTCTATCCTCAGTGTTCTGAAATAAGATCAAAAGAGCCATGGGGGTGATGGCTTGAGTGTTGCCGCTACATCCAACTCAGCCAGGTTAAAGCCCACTTGAGGGCCTGCTCTGTGATGTTAACCACACCCGCCTCTGTACCTGTGGCAGGGCTGTGACTCACTGCTACAGCGCATCCTTTGCGCTCAGAAGGTCCCAAAAGTTCAATTCCCAGCAGCTCCCGGTAGGGTTGGAAATGACATCCTGCCTGAGGCACTGGAGAGCCACTTCCAGTCAGTGTAGACAATACAAGGCTACACGGAGCAATGGTCTGACCTAATATAAGGCAGATTCCTATGTTCCTATCTAGTAAAAAAAATAATAACAATAAGTGAGGTGTTAGGAAAATAGTATGCTGCCTTATAACTGAAGGACCAGGCAGCAGCCTGGGAGTCATTTTGGACTCACAGCTGTCCATAGAGGCGCAGGTCAATTCTGTATCCAGGGCAGCTGTCTACCAGCTCCGTCTGGTACGCAGACTGAGACCCTACCTGTCCACGGACTGTCTCGCCAGAGTGGTGCATGCTCTAGTTATCTCTTGCTTGGACTACTGCAATGCGCTCTACGTAGGGCTACCTTTGAAGGTGACCTGGAAACTACAACTAAACCAGAATGTGGCATCTAGACTGGTGACTGGGGGCAGCCACCAAGACCACATAACACCGGCCTTGAAAGACTTACATTGGCTCCCAGTATGTTTCTGACCACAATTCAAAGTGTTGGTGTTGACCTTTAAAGCCCTAAACGGCCTTGGCCCTGTATACCTGAAGGAACATCTCCACCCCCATCGTTCAGCCTGGACGCTGAGGTCCAACTCCAAGGGCCTTCTGGTGGTTTCCTCACTGCAAGAAATGATGCTACAGGGAACCAGACAGAGGGCTTTCTTAGTAGTGGTGTCCACCATGCGGAACACCCTCCCATCTGATTTCAAACAGATAAACAACTATTCAACTTTCTAAAGGCAGACCTGTATCATGAAGTTTTTAATGTGTGATGTTTTGCTGTGCTTTTATTATGCTGGAAGCCACCTAGAATGGCCAGGGCAACACAGTCAGATGGGTGGGGTATATTATTATTATTAAAGGTAAAGGTACCCCTGACCGTTAGGTCCAGTTGTGGATGACTCTGGGGTTGCAGCGCTCATCTCACTCTACAGGCCGAGGGAGCTGGCATTTGTCCGCAGACAGCTTCCGGGTCATGTGGCCAGCATGACTAAGCCGCTTCTGGTGAACCAGAGCAGCGCATAGAAACACTGTTTACCTTCCCGCTGGAGCGGTACCTATTTATCTAATTGCACTTTGACGTGCTTTCGAACTGCTAGCTTGGCAGGAGCTGGGACCGAACAACGGAAGCTCACCCCGTCACAGGGTTTGAACCGCCGACCTTCTGATCGACAAGCCCTAGGCTCAGTGGTTTAGACCACAGTGCCACCTGTGTCCCTATTATTATTATTATTATTATTATTATTATTACTATTATTATTATTATTATAGAACCATGTATGTCACCTTAAACTATTGGAGAAAAAAGGCTGGGATAGAAGTTCAATATATTATTATTATTATTATTATTATTATTATTATTATTATTATCTTTATGGACTGGTTTGAGATCCTCTCAGGACCATGAAGCAGAATAAAAGTAATCTAGATAAGTAAATAATAATAAAAATAAGACACCAAACATTTTTATGCACCATCAAGGGAAGAAGAGCTCCACATTCAAACATGAGTCAAATTACCTCCCCCCCCATCATCCCTGAACATTGGCACTGCTGGCTGGGACTAATGGGAGCTGCAGTTGAGCAGCTCCTGGAGATTTTGTGGAGCTTTCCCCCCATTCCTGATCCAAGAGGACAGGCAGTGGAGCCAAGGCAGCAGTGGGTGGGACCTGACAATAGTTGGAGTTGGCTCTTCTGGCACAGAAGCCGAGCACACAGAGCTTCTCAAAATGTTCTAAGCTATCACAGTTGCAGGAAGCAAAACAAAAACAAAAAAGCAGCGTAATTACAAATCCCGAAGACTCGTTTTAGCAAATGCACATTTTGCTCTTGTTTCAGAAACGCTGATTAGTTATATTCCCTGGAGGAACTGCATTTGCCGGTGCTTCAATCAGAGGCAGAGAGGGATGAGAGGGCCTAATAAACCGGCACATCTGAATTGCAGATGCAGCTAGGAAGTTGAAAAGCACACCTTGAAAAAAAATGTTCTTATTTTCTTTCGTTTTTTAAAAGAATAAAGCACACATTATCTTTCCACCTTCATAACTCCCCAAAAGCCCTCTCTTAGTTTCTGTCCCAGTGCTGGGGATCTGTAGCTCTCTAGATGTTGTTGTATTTCCATCAGCTCCAGCCAACATGGTCAGGGATGAAGACGGGAATTGTAGTCCAGCAACATAGCCTAGGGCTTGCCGATCAGAAGGTCGGTGGTTTGAATCCCCGTGACGGGGTGAGCTCCCGTTGCTCGGTCCCTGCTCCTGCCAACCTAGCAGTTCGAAAGCACGTCAAAGTGCAAGTAGATAAATAGGTACCGCTCCGGCGGGAAGGTAAACAGCATTTCCGTGCACTGCTCTGGTTTGCCAGAAGCAGCTTAGTCATGCTGGCCACATGACCTGGAAGCTGTACACCGGCTCCCTCGGCCAGATGAGCGCCGCAACCCCAGAGTCGGTCATGGCTGGACCTAATGGTCAGGGGTCCCTTTACCTTTAACATCTGGAACGTCAGAGCTTTCCCATCCCAAGTCCAAGCCTAACATTGGGCAAAAGATTCCTGCATTGCAGGGGTTTGGACTAGATGACATTTGTGGTCCCTTCCAACTCTACAATTCTATGCAGCTGATTCTAAGTCAACTGTAACCAGAAACATTTGGGTCATCTTATCAAAGGTTTCTGTTACCCTCAAAATTATCCAGAAGCCTCTCTCAAGCAGAAGATGCTTAAGACAAAAGTCATCTTGACATGTTGCTTCAGATGAAGTTTCGTTCCATGCAATCCCCGGCTTGTTTAAAAGTGAAGATGTCTGGTGGTCCTTAAAGCATTGCCACTGAGTCACAGAAAGTGAAGAATTTCCCAGCAAACCTCTATTTGTTTCTCCGCCCGCCTTCGGTCCAGTCCCTTAGTCTCCCGGGTTCAGATTTCGGCTAACGGAAGACCTACTGATCGCAATCCCTGGACCAAAGAGATCACCAGCTAACTGCACCATCTAGCGGCAGACCATTGGAAGGACACAGAAGATGATTTCTGGAATAATAGCTTTTCCTTTCACATCACAATGCAGAGTCAATACACATTAGCCTAATCTCTGCAATTGGAATTGGCATCAAATATACAATGCAGAGGCAGTAAAGCTAAGGCTTTGCTTTAGGCATGTGGAAGATACAGATGACTAATTTATGAAGAGGAGGGATGTCTTCATCAGTAGTTTGCTCTGGCTCCCACTGAAAGCACCCTTTTGTATGCCAACTCTATCCAAATAACCAAAAAGCTACCGTTTCCTAAGAGTAATCCGATAAATGACAGAGTACCAGGGCCAGGCTGAAATGGTAAGGAGTCAAACCCAAATCTAGACCCAGGCTAGGCACTTTCCAGCAAAAGACTGGAAGGGAAACAGGGACTTCAACTTGAGCACAATAGCGGACAAGGGCAGCAGGACAGGCCTGCCAGTGGTGTGTTGGAGGGGAAAACAGGAAAAGGGAGCTCAGCTCTGCTGGAGCACCAAGGTAAATGGCCTACCCTTTTAGCTCTGGCAAATGAATGCGATGAAGAGGCTTTTAAAGTTAGTTTGTGAGATAGATACAGGCAAATAATCAGAAGGCAGATACTTCTTTCCTTTTCTTTGATGGGGTTCCTACTTCACTCCAGCAATTTCAATGATAACACATGTTTGCAGTGTGACCTGCATTTCTAATGAAAATCTAAAAGTTGCATTTCAGATGGTTGATTGTTAATGCTCACTGTGTTTTATTTTGAGCCAGTGTAGGCAGAAGTAAGTACCACTGAGTTCAGTGTAGCTAACTTCCAGGAAACTCTACACAGAACTGCTGGAAGACTGATCCTAATTCATAAGGCATTGTATTCTGTATTTTGTGTGCCTGCAGATGCACGCATAATAATGCGTCAACGCAGTTGCCTGCATCTTTTGGTCTCTCCTTCAGAATGTGGTTGCGAGGGTTGCACCTGCACATCGAAATTGACAGTGCTGCTGCATCACTATGGCCTGGCCAATCCACAGGCCTTATGCTGACTACCAATCACATGTACCGATGTTATGCAGCCCTATTCCCTTCTATGACTGGAGAAACCTCTGAGACTTGGGCACCCACACAGACTCCTAAGTAACTTGCTAGCCTCAGAGCATGAGATCCCCAGTTCATGGTCTGGAGTTCTTCACAGCGGGATATAAATGGTCAGGCTCTGTACTGCTATGTGGCACCCTTGGGCCAGAGTCAGCAGATGGCCACCACTAGCTTAAGGGTAGGGTGTGGTGGGGGCATAGCCAATTTCTCATTTTCTCCTGCCTTGCAAGAAACATTGTGGGCATTTAAACATTTCAGCTTTACAAACTGCACCTCACTAAGCTGAAAAAGTATCTTACTTTGGGTTAAATGATCAGGGATGATGGGAACTGTACTCCAGTAGCATCTGAAGGGTCAAATGTTAGTCAGCCTTGCAGTTAATGATAGAGGTAAAGGTAAAGGACGGGTGGTGCTGTGGTCTAAACCACTGAGCCTCTTGGGCTGAAGGGGTGAGCTCCCGTTGCCCTGTCCCAGCTCCTGCCAACCTAGCAGTTCGAAAGCATGCCAGTGCAAGTAGATAAATAGGTACCACTATGGTGGGAAGGTAAATGGTGTTTCTGTGCACTCTGGTTTCTGTCACGGTGTTCCGTTGCACCAGAAGCAGTTTAGTCCTGCTGGCCACATGACCCAGAAAGCTGTCTGTGGACAAATGCCGGCACCCACGGCCTGAAAGCAAGATGAGCGCCACAACCCCATAGCAGCCTTTGACTGGACTTAACCATCCAGGGATCCTTTACCTTTACCTTTTACCTTTAATGATAGAACTGAAAGCAATTCTCTTGCTGTCTGAAGAAGCAACTCTACTATCTGAAGCTTGTAACACTTTTCATGTCATAAGCCTTTGAATTTTAATATATTTCATTTTGTTTTAGTGAATAGCCATGGGTAGGAAGGAGTATGTGATTCGTGTATTGCAGGGGTTAGACCAGATGTCTATTGGGGTCTCTTCCAACTCTACAATCCTATGATGCTATGATCCCTCTTTTTCAAACCTCTTTTCACCCACGGCAACAGCAACCAGTTCAGTAAACAATGACCTGATGGTGGCAAACACAATTCTCTCTTTCACACGATTCCTAGAAATTTAGGAGCAACTTCTAGTCTGTGTCTACCCCCCAAACAAAGGACTTGGTCGATTATTATCCATCAATATAAATACTTCATTTATCTTGCAACAAGGACAAGCAAGGATTGAGCCAGCACTGTGAAAACAGGAAAAAAAAGAATTGCCTTCCAGTTATGCTTATCCACTCTTTAGAAGTTGATACATGGAATTATTCCCTTCTTCAGGAAAGCTCCCCCAGCTCCGTCGCAGCTCCAATACAAGCCTGTTGCACCAAGATCTGTTGCACATCAGCGCTAACCTTTTCAACAACGGCGGACGTGCCGAGAATTAAACGGTTGCCAAAGGGTACGATTTGCACAAAGGCGCGTCAACCAACAGCTTAAGACAAAGAGGCACCTGGAGCTTTTAAAAATCCAGTTACTTCTCTCACTCTCTGTGTCTTTTATTTTGTTTATTTTTATTGGGAAAGCTCAGAAGTTGCCATGGAGAAGCGTTACTGACCTTCAGAGGCGAGATGTGCGATTGCAGGACGTATCCGTGGACATTTTCTATCTGCGATAAATTCTTTTCAGAAACGTGAACTAGTTCTGGCCCTCTCACTTCGTGAGTTAAGCGGGGTAAAGTATGGTCGTGTGGAGCATCCTCATCTTGGTAGCGATACTTCTGGGAGGCAAAAGGGGGGGGGGAGGGAGAATATTAAGGAACGGTGAAATAGGGATGGGTGAATCTGCCAGCTTTGGCTTCTGACAGTTTCTCATTTTTGCCTTCTTAAGTTCAGTTCAGTTCTCCACTTTTCCACATTGGTATGCTATTTGTTTTTATTTTCTTAAAAAAGAACAAATCCACTAATTTCTCCTTATACACACATTTTTGCATGGACTTGGCCTAAAGTACACATTTTTACAAAGCAATTTCCCCCTGACACAATGCGTTTTTTGCATGTTATTTTCACCAATGTATTTTTTTTTTTTTAAAAAATCACACCTCACCCTAGTATATGCAGTGTTGCGGCTAGAGAACCGTATTGCAAAATTCAGAAGTGTACGGATTTTGAAGGATGGCTGCTTTTTTGACCACACATTTTCAGAAAGTGCAGATTAGGTAAGTTCACCTTTAAACGTGAATTGAACTGAATTTCTCTCTCAACCCTACTGTGAATTTTACATTGGGAATTGTGACCTTCTTAAGGAGAAGACAAATGTGGTTCGGATCAAAAACACCTTCTGGGCTCCATGTTGGTACAACACTGTTCCACCAGCTCTTAAAAGGTTTAACAAGGCCCGCTATATGATCTGCCTTAAGTCATATCAGATGTAAAGAAATGAAGGACATTTGCTGAGCATAATAAAGTGTATCGGGAGGTTCTCCCAATAAGTGAAAGGGAGAGATATGGGGTTTGGAAATGCTAAGCACACGCTTCCATACAGGTTTCCACCAAGCCTAGTTCTTTTCTGATCTTGCAGACCCCCAGAGGCCTATCTCCCAACTCTTGAACTTAGGTCTCTTATCGCTGCACTACGGCCACGTGAAACACAGTCTCACCACTTGGGGCTCCACCACCTTCTGCTTTGTGTCTCTGATTCAGACTGAAAAACCAGGGAAAATGTCAAGCTCCTGGCAGGCCATGACACACGGCTGCTGAGATATATCCAACTTGGCGATTCACAAGTGATGCAAGGTCTGCCTTAGGAACTGCCTGCCCTTTCTTCCCCAATTAACTGCAGTTGGGCAAAAGCCCTTGCCCCTCCACACACACACACACACACACACACACACACACACTGCTTCACATCTTCACAAAAGAGCAGGTGGATGATGAACGATTGGTATCTGAAGAAGTGTGCATGCACACGAAAGCTTATACCAAGAATAAACTTAGTTGGTCTCTAAGGTGCTACTGGACCGTACTGGTGCTACTGTGCAAAGGTCAGAGGGGGCAGGGTTTCTGTTGAGGCAGGTGATTAGCTGTGGGAGGAGCTAGTCTCAGGCCAGCGGCGCGCGCCTAGTGGCGCACGCAGTTTAATCCATCTTTTAGATTTAGGGGAGCTAGTCTCAAACGTTTGTTGGGGGAGACCTAGGTTTTTTTTGGGGGGGGGAGTTATTTGTCCTGTCTTCACACTTTTTATGATGGAGGACCGCTGTAGCCACCCCCAATGACACGTTCTCAAGATGGAGGGTGAGGGAACAGCTGCAGTCGCCTGCGGTTCCTGCGCAATGTTTGGCATCTTGCCAAAGGTTGCAGGCAGCTTTACCTGCAGCAATTGCATGTTGATTGCCCTCTTACAAGACAAAGTCCAGCAACTGGAGGAACGTGTAGCTACGCTCCAAAGAATTAGAGAGCTGGAGCTCTTCTTGGAAGCAGCAGAGCACACCGTCTCCACCAAGGAGGAGACAGGAGACTCCCCTGAGAAGGAGGCTAGTTCACCAACACAGGAGCCAGATATATGGAGAAACGTGACTCAAAGAAGTAGGAGGCCCAGGGTTCGCTCTGATTGTTTAGAAATACACAATCGCTTTGAGATCCTCTCCCCTAGCATGGAAGACGAAGAACAGACTCCATTTGAGGATCTCTCCCTCATTACAGTCGATCAGGTATATGAAGACGAGCAGCAAAGTCAGTCCTCAGGGAATGTGCAGGCGACCTTGGAACGGACAGCTCACGGAAGAACCCCGACCAAACCTATAGGAGGCGTGTAGTGGTGATAGGGGATTCCCTACTGAGGGGAACAGAAGCAGTGATCTGTGGGCCTGACAAGATGTCTCGGGAAGTGTGCTGTCTCCCCGGGGCTAAGATCCAAGATGTAACTGAACGACTGCAAGGAATCATAAAACCCACTGACAAATACCCCTTCCTCTTGGTTCATGTGGGAACCAATGACACTGCAAGCAATAGCCTCCAGAAGATCAAAAGAGACTACGAGGCTCTAGGCAGGAAATTGAAGCAATTAAATGCACAAATTGTCATCTCATCTGTCCTCCCAGTTGAACGATGTGGCCCAGGGAGAGAGGGAAAAATAGTGGAAGTGAACAGCTGGCTTCGCAAATGGTGTAAACAGGAACGGTTTGGATTCTTAGATCACGGAATGCAGTTTCTTGAAGATGGACTTCTGGCAAGCGATGGGCTGCACCTCACAATGGTTGGGAGGAATGTTTTTGCAAAAAATCTCAGAAACCTCATCAGGAGGGCTTTAAACTGACTAATGTGGGGGAGGGAGACAGTGCTCCTGAAGGTAGGAGTCTATCAATTGATGAAGATGATCATCCAAATGTCATAGACCAAATGGAGCAAACAGCACGCAGACCTAGTGGTGGGAGGAAAAAATCCTTAAATAAGAGACATGGGGGAATGATTAATGGACTTCAATGTCTGTACACTAATGCGCAAAGCATGGGAAATAAACAAGATAAGCTTGAGCTCTTGGTACAGCAAACTAAATATGACATAATAGGCATCACTGAAACCTGGTGGGATAAGTCCCACGATTGGAATGTAATAATGGAGGGATACAATCTATTTCAGAGAAACAGACCAGACAAGAAAGGAGGAGGAGTGGCGTTATATGTCAGGGATGTGTATACCTGTGAAGAGATCCAAGATTTAGAACCTCAAATCCAAAGTGAGAGCATTTGGGTCAAAATTAAGGGAGAGAAGAATAACAGTGACCTCATTGTGGGAGTTTACTATAGATCCCCAAGCCAAACAGAGGACATAGACGATGCCTTCCTGAACCAGATGGCCAAGCATGCAAAAGGAAGTGAGATAGTAGTAATGGGGGACTTCAATTACCCAGATATTTGTTGGATGTCAAACTCAGCCAAGAGCATAAGGTCAAACAGATTCCTCACTGGCCTTGCAGACAACTTCATTGTCCAGAAAGTGGGAGAAGCAACAAGAGGAACAGCCATTTTAGATCTGGTCCTAACCAATGTTGATGACCTGGTTAGTGGGGTAGAAGTGGAAGGACCATTAGGCGCGAGTGATCATGCTCTTCTGAAATTTACTATACAGCGGAAAGGAGCAGCCAAGCATACTAGGACTCAATTTCTTGACTTTAAGAAAGCCGACTTCATAAAACTTAGGGAAGTGCTGGGTGAGATCCCATGGACAGTAATACTAAAAGGAAAGGGAGTTCATGATGGCTGGGAGTTTGTTAAGAGGGAGATAGTAAAAGCACAACTTCAGGCAATACCAATGAGACGGAAACATGGAAGGTGCCTAAAGAAGCCAGGGTGGCTATCTAAAGAACTTTTAACTGAGTTAAGATTAAAAAAGGATGTGTACAAAAAATGGAAAAGGGGGGAAACCACCAAAGAGGAATTCAAACAAATAGCCAGCACGTGTAGACACAAAGTCAGAAAAGCTAAAGCACAGAATGAACTCAGGCTTGCTAGAGAGGTTAAAAGCAACAAAAAAGGCTTTTATGGGTATGTTCGTAGCAAAAGGAAGAACAAAGAAACCGTGGGGTCACTCAGAGGAGAAGATGGTGAAATGCAAACAGGGGACACAGAAAGGGCTGAACTCCTCAATGCCTTCTTTGCCTCAGTCTTCTCCGATAAAGAAAACAATGCCCAACCTGAAGAATTTGGAGCAAATGATTCAGCAGAGGAAACACAGCCCAGAATAACTAAGGAGATAGTACAAGAATACTTGGCTAGTTTAGATGTATTCAAGTCTCCAGGGCCAGATGAACTGCATCTAAGAGTATTAAAAGAACTGGCAGATGTGATCTCAGAACCACTGGCAGTCATCTTTGAGAATTCCTGGAGAACAGGCGAAGTCCCGGCAGACTGGAGGAGGGCAAATGTTGTCCCTATTTTCAAAAAGGGGAAAAGAGAGGACCCAAATAATTACCGCCCAGTCAGTCTGACATCAATACCAGGGAAGATTCTGGAGCAGATCATTAAGCAAACAGTTTGTGAGCACCTAGAAAGGAATGCTGTGATCACCAATAGTCAGCATGGATTTCTGAAAAATAAGTCATGTCAGACTAACCTGATCTCGTTTTTTGACAGAATTACAAGCCTGGTAGATGAAGGGAACGCAGTGGATGTAGCCTAACTTGATTTCAGCAAGGCATTTGACAAGGTGCCCCATGATATTCTTGTAAAGAAGCTGGTAAAATGCGGTCTTGACTATGCTACCACTCAGTGGATTTGTAACTGGCTGACTGACCGAACCCAAAGGGTGCTCATCAATGGTTCCTCTTCATCCTGGAGAAGAGTGACTAGTGGGGTGCCACAGGGTTCTGTCTTGGGCCCGGTCTTATTCAACATCTTTATCAACGACTTGGATGATGGACTCAAGGGCATCCTGATCAAATTTGCAGATGACACCAAACTGGGAGGGGTGGCTAACACCCCAGAGGACAGGATCACACTTCAAAACGACCTTGACAGATTAGAGAACTGGGCCAAAACAAACAAGATGAATTTTAACAGGGAGAAATGTAAAGTATTGCACTTGGGCAAAAAAAATGAGAGGCACAAATACAAGATGGGTGACACCTGGCTTGAGAGCAGTACATGTGAAAAGGATCTAGGAGTCTTGGTTGACCACAAACTTGACATGAGCCAACAGTGTGACGCGGCAGCTAAAAAAGCCAATGCAATTCTGGGCTGCATCAATAGGAGTATAGCATCTAGATCAAGGGAAGTAATAGTGCCACTGTATTCTGCTCTGTGTCCAGTTCTGGGCACCACAGTTCAAGAAGGACATTGACAAACTGGAACGTGTCCAGAGGAGGGCAACCAAAATGGTCAAAGGCCTGGAAACGATGCCTTATGAGGAACGGCTAAGGGAGCTGGGCATGTTTAGCCTGGAGAAGAGGAGATTAAGGGGTGATATGATAGCCATGTTCAAATATATAAAAGGATGTCACATAGAGGAGGGAGAAAGGTTGTTTTCTGCTGCTCCAGAGAAGTGGACACGGAGCAATGGTTCCAAACTACAAGAAAGAAGATTCCACCTAAACATTAGGAAGAAGTTCCTGACAGTAAGAGCTGTTCGACAGTGGAATTTGCTGCCAAGGAGTGTGGTGGAGTCTCCTTCTTTGGAGGTCTTTAAGCAGAGGCTTGGCAACCATATGTCAGGAGTGCTCTGATGGTGTTTCCTGCTTGGCAGGGGGTTGGACTCGATGACCCTTGTGGTCTCTTCCAACTCTATGATTCTATGATTCTATGATTTGTTTATTTTTATATATATATTGACTGTGTCAAACCAACACGGCTACCTACCTGGATTGCAAATCAGTGCCTACTACCAAGAAGGCACTGTATGCTGTCGCCAACCCACAACAGTTGATTTCAAATCCCCTGCAATTACCTCTAATGGAGGAGTATGGATTGTGCCACTGTGAGCTGTTAAAATAAAAATGTGCCCATCTTTTTTAAAACAACAAGAACACACACAGAGAAATCTCAGTCAAAATACGAAATAAAAAATTGTCCAGTAGCACCTTAGAGACCAACTAAGTTTGTTCTGGGTAATTTATTTTGACTGTGTCAGACCAACACGGCTCCCTACCTGAATCTATAAATCTTAGTGTTTGCTTAAGGTCACTAAATGGAAGGATCAGTGCTGCAGGATGCAGCATTGTCTCAGATCCTTTCGGAAGTACAGTTGCAGGCTGAGAGCTGTTGTGGTTTTCTTTAAAACAATGTCAACAAAGCAGGAAAGGCAGACAGTGAAGTTCCCCCAGCAAATTCAGGATTTTTAAACGAAAGATATTAACACAAATTTCTTGAATCAGCTTTCAGTGGGAAGATAGGGAGCTGCCTTATTCCAAACCAGACCCATTAGCCCATCTAGCTCAGAAGCTCCTGGGAATTTCGGGTGAGATTCTCTCTCAGCCCTTTCTGAAGATGCCATGGATGGAAACCGGGGCTTTTCTGCATGCCAGGCAGAGGTTCTGCAATAATTAAACTGCATTCAACAGGGTCGTTGTTGTTTTTTCAGCAGTTTGATGAGCCATATGAGGAACGCTTTTGGGGTACATAAGAAGAAGAAGAAGAAGAAGAAGAAGAAGAAGAAGAAGAAGAAGAAGAAGAAGAAGAAGAAGAGAAGGAGAAGAAGAGGAGGAGGAGGAGGAGGAGGAGTTTGGATTTGATATCCCGCTTTATCACTACCTGAAGGAGTCTCAAAGCGGCTAACAATCTCCTTTCCCTTCCTCCCCCACAACTAACACTCTGTGAGGTGAGTGGGGCTGATAGACTTCAAAGTTGTGCGACTAGCCCAAGGTCACCCAGCAGCTGCATGTGGAGGAGCGGGGAAGCGAACCAGGTTCACCAGATTACGAGTCCACCGCTCTTAACCACTACACCACACTGGCTCTCGTTAACTGAAAGTTAAAGAGACAGACTGTGAGGTGGAAGGTCCCAAGTGCTTCATAATTTCATTGTAATGTTATGGCTGATTTCGGAGCTCCTGGCTGAAAACCAGGAGCTGAAGAGTAAGTGAACACAGGATTCTCATCTTAGAACAGCACAAAACAGATGATAAATCACTATTACAGCCATACCTTGGTTGTCGAATGGAATCCATTCCAGAAGTCCGTTCGACTTCCGAAAACGTTCGAAAACCAAGGCACAGCTTCCGATTGGCTGCAGGAAGCTCCTGCAGCCAATCGGAAGCCGCAGAAGCCATGTTGGCTGTTCGGGTTCCAAAGAACGTTCGCAAGCCAGAACACTCACTTCCGGGTTTGCGGCGCTCGGGAGCCAAAACGTACGAGTATCAAGACGTTCGAGAACCAAGGTATGACTGTAGTTTCAATGGAGCACTACATTCACAAGCATAATGCCAGAATCAGGGCAGAGGGTGGTTGCCATCCTTTTCTGATCACGGGAGGCATGTGGCTGACAGCTATTAGCAGCAAGATGCTTGTCTGAATGGATCTCTGATCTGATCTGCAAAGTTCTTCTTCTATTTAATGTCCCAGGGTGTCTTTAAGGCTGCACGAAGATTGCAATGTCCTCCTGCCTGCTTTCCACTTTCACTGTACCTCAGTGCAGTTGAAGCTTCGAAACACAAGATGGCAGAACAACCATCGTCTTGAAGGGTGCCTACGGTTGGCCTGATTCGATTCTATAAATAAAAGCCTGGTGAGCTAGGAAGGTAGAATCAGTACAAGTCCTGTGTGCAATAAACCTTGGGTTGACTTTTTATTATTATTTCCACTAGCTCAATGGGTATGTGCTTGTAGGTGTGGGTGTTTGTATTTTAAAGCCTGCGGCTTCTTCAATAAAAGCACTTTATGTGAGCAGTCAATCATATTTGGAGGCAGCCGAAAGAATTCTAACAACGCATTAGAAGCATCTAGTGTGATTGCACCACTGTGATTCTAATGGATTTCCCTGAAAGTTAGCATCATCAATGTTGGATCAGTTCTGTGGGCCTTCCAGAACCGGCACCTCAACTTTTGCCCCCTACCAAAGCCCTACAGGAGCAGGATATGTCCCAAGTATTTTCGTCCCATCTAACTTAAAATAATAATAATAATAATAATAATAATAATAATAATAATAATAATAATAATGTTATGATAATAATAATAATAATAATAATAATAATAATAATAATAATATAATGCTCCTTTTCCCTTATGGGGTATTATTATTATTATTATTATTATTATTATTATTATTAATTTTATTTCTATACTGCCCTATACCCGAAGGTCTTAGGGCGGTTCACATTAAAATCAGGGCAGTTCACATTAAGAGCCTGTATAGAGTCCTTAAGTAGGTTCTATATCGGTAGGAGAAAACAGAGGCCAACCAGAGAATACTGAGAAGGAAAGCCGCTAGTAAGCCTGATCTTTATTAAACTGTTGCAACAGGGTGCTCAAACCCTCCACCCCAATGCAAGAGGGAGGAGGAACCCAGAACATTGGGGTGCAAGCTCTTATATAGACTTTTGAAATTGCCCACCCTGTAGCCCAAGACCACCCCCCTGAAACATCATACATACATCACAGAAGGAGGCGGTCAACAGCAGAGGAGGCAGTCTACAGCAGAAATTCTGTTTGCCAGGGGACCTCATAATGGTCACTGATTGCATTACCTGGGCAGTCTGGCCATTCTTTTGTGATGGTAAATACTCAGTTCTTGAATCCAGGTCACAGGCTCACCCTATTCATACACAGATACGCCCTTAAGACAGGATTTGTGAGCAAAGAGACAATGGGGAGGTTTTCCATTTCCTTCCTCCTTGTAGAGAAATATTTGAGATCAATTTGGGAGAGTCAAAATGGCTTCAGGATTGTTCTCCTGTACTATTTCAGACACGTGGTTTACAGTGGTACCTCGGGTTAAGAACTTAATTCATTCTGGAGGTCTGTTCTTAACCCGAAACTGTTCTTAACCTGAAGCACCACTTTAGCTAATAGGGCCTCCCGCTGCCGCACGATTTCTGTTCTCATCCTGAAGCAAAGTTCTTAACCCGAGGTACTGTTTCTGGGTTAGCGGAGTATGTAACCTGAAGCTTCTGTAACCTGAAGCGTCTGTAACCTGAAGTGTCTGTAATGCAAGGTACCACTGTATATACTTATGTATGTGTTTGCCTGGTACATTTATGAACATTTATTTTATCTCTTAGACCTTATTATTCTCATAACAAATATTGATCCCACATTTCAGGCAATTCACAAGAGCAATTCAAATTGCTCTCGGATTACTCAAAAGAAGACACAACCAGGAAAAGCATGTGTATTAATTAACCATTTACCACGGTTAAGAAAACAACAGTGAAACAATCAGTTCCCTGTGCTCCAGGGGGCATTTCAGCATCCATCTTTCCCTAACCTTCCTTAAGTGCTTTTCAAATTTGAGAGTTCTTTCAAAAGCAATTTGTGATACAGCATTGGAGATAAGAGATATATCTCTCTTCCCCAACACAAGTCACATCCAAAACACAAATTTAAAAGTCCTGAATGAGTGCATTATCTGCCTATCAATGTATATTTATGCAGATGTAGGGGAACGCCCAGGGACGCGGGTGGCGCTGTGGATTAAACCACAGAGCCTAGGACTTGCTGATCAGAAGGTCGGCAGTTTGAATCCCCGTGATGGGGTGAGCTCCCATTGCTTGGTCCCTGCTCCTGCCAACCTAGCAGTTCAAAAGCATGCCATAGTGCAAGTAGATAAATAGGTGCCGCTCCAGGGGGAAGGTAAACGGCGTTTCTGTGCACTGCTCTGGTTCGCCAGAAACAGCTTAGTCATGCTGGCCACATGACCCGGATGTTGTCTGTGGACAAACGCCGGCTCCCTTGGCCAATAAAGCGAGATGAGCGCCGCAACCCCAGAGTCGGTCACGACTGGACCTAATGGTTAGGGGTCCCTTTACCTTTACCTTAGGGGAATGCCCAATCCCAAAATGCTTGCCATTTTGTTCTGAAGTTATTCAGAAGTAAGCTTCTCTCCACCCCCACAACAGCACTGGCAACACTGCATACCAAACTACAAGCAAATTCAGTTTAGCCATAATCTGGACTCCCTGATTTTTATTTTTGTTTTGCTGGTCAAATAAAAAAATCATTTACTTCCCTAGAAATTCCTCTCATATTTTGCCCATGTACAACCTTCTACCTTTGCCACGGAGTCTGTTTCTTTGAGGAGAATTTGGTCCCAAGCCAAAAAAAAATGAAAATTTTAGAGACTTATTTTCCCCTACTAGTTGTTTCAGGAGTTCAACATTGGCTAAAACCCTGAGATAATTACCTATCTTGTGATAATTGTTGAATTTCCATGTTTATTGAAAATGGGCAAGTTGTAAATACTTGTTCTGTCTGCATTATTGCATTATAAATTAGGGGGGAAAGTAATTTATCTATTGCCGGTCTGATGAATTTGGGCCATTATCTGCAAAGATACCTAATTTGCTTACTACAGATCCAATCTCTTTCTCTGCTGGAAAAGTTATTACAAGTTCCAGAGATGTGCTTTTTCTCTATTTATCAAAGGCTTTCAAAAAGGAAAAAAGGGTGCAATTATAGCAACTTTTCCTGAATACACAAAATGCTAAGAGCTTTGAACAAAGCAAAGTGGGGTAGGGCTGTTATTTCAGTGATCCTGCTTGCCATTTAGCTTCCCCCCCCCCCAAAAAAAATATTAATCTGATCCTGTGTGCTGCTTTTCAAATGGGAAGTTTGCCATTTAAGAATAACAGTGATATAAATCATAGCAGCGAAACCATTGAGGGAAGTGTAACACACTAGCACAACCATAATAAGGATGACTTCTGCTAATGAACACGGGGGGAGGTGGTTTTTGCTAATTCATGCCTCCCCACACCCCTAAAATGAAACTTTCATTTAAAGGTTTAAATGTTACACCAAATTCAGGTTATGTTTTCTACGACTCTAGGGACTCAGCTAGATTGGTAAAGAAAAAGCACTTTACAGTGGTACCTCGGGATGCGATCGGGATCCGTTCTGGAGCCCCGTTCGCTTCCAGAAGCAAACATAACTAGCGGCAGCACGTCTGTGCACACATGCGTCGCTTTTCGCTGCTTCTGCGCATGTGCGTGATGTCATTTTGAGTGTCTGCACATGCGCGAGTGGCGAAACCCAGAAGTAATGCGCTTCGTTACTTCTGGGTTGCTGCGGAGCGCAACTCGAACACGCTCAACATGAAGCATATTCAACCCGAGGTATGACTGTATATGCGTTGTATATGCAATATAACACTGTGACAACAGGTGGCGCTGTCGAGTCCCATCTTTCCCTACCGGATTTCCCTGTATGGGTTTACAACGCGTTTAACTGAATCACTTCTTTGACGTGTCTAGATCCAGCCCATGTCTTAATGCTAAATACCCTTAATACTAGAAAGGTGTATTTTCATTGCATCTTCCATTTAAATGCTAGACAGTACATAACAGGAGAATATTGATACATATTTCTAAGAGCAAGAGAATATAGTGTAACAACCAAGGTATTGGCAACTTTTTCAATAAACCTTAGAAGCCGCCTTTTTACAACAGCCCAATTTTTCTTTTTAACAGTGCAATACAATTTCTTTAATACAAAATCCACACAACATCTAACATATCACTTCTCAATTTTTAATCACGTAAGCAATATGCGAAAGTTGTGTCTTCTACATAACAAAGAAAAAAACTGTTGCAGCTTGCCTTTTCCTTTCCTATCGGTTTTTTTTTAATAGTTTTGATTATCCAAGGCATGTTGCCTAGTATTCTTTCCAAATCTCTCTCCCCCCCAGCAAACAAATAAAAAAAACTTCTCTCTTTTTCCCTTCACCAGGGGGTGGGATAGCAGTAAGAAAAACCGGTGACTTTTCCAGTTTACAACCAAGGTACAATCATCAAGAATGAAAGCCTCTGGACCTATTTGTCTGAACTGTGACAGGTTTCTTGTCTGGGGCACCTCCTTAAATAGCACAGATTTTCAAACTGATCTCTCACAAAAAAATTAGCAAGGGAATGCTTTTGTTGTTGTTGTTTTTCCACCCTGGTGAGAGAACCAGTCTATCTTTCTGAAATGTGTTAAGACTTCATCCCCTCAGAACGGGAAGCCATGCCTGCAATTTGCATCCAATACTGGTAGAAAATTAAGGAGTTAATTAAGGGGGAGGAGCTTTAAAGGTTCGCTGTACATACATACACACACTGGAAGGATTTACGGGATGTGTGGAAGGTTTAATCCACTCTGGCAGGGTGCCTTTGCCTGCAGATTTCATGCAAAATGCAAAGTTATAGCTATGTTTAATTGTAATGGAGGGTGTGAAAAAGAGCTTTGGGTTGAGCATTTGTACCTAGATAATGAATCAAATTAAAACAACACAGAATGGATTTGAAACAGATCGCGCTAGATTAAAATGCTATGGCTACAGAGTGAAATGAGGGGTTGCTGCACATCTCTAATTTCACCCTTCCCTATATAACAATGAGCGGCTGCTTGGAAGATTCCTTTGCCGCAAAGAATTCAACAAAAGAAGTGTCCTGGGGAACAAAGTGTTCAAGCTATACTTCATGGCAGGGGCAGGAAAACCTTTGACCAACCAAATGTTACTGGACTACAACTCCCATCATCCTTGATCATTGGCCATGCTCTCTGGGGCTGATGGGAGTTTGAGTCCAACAGCATCAAGAAGGCCAGAGGTTTCCGCCCACGCCTGCCTATAGGGCTTGTGTGTATCTATAAAGATAAAGATAAAGGGACCCCTGACCATTAGGTCCAGTCGTGGCCGACTCTGGGGTTACGGTGCTCATCTCACTTTATTGGCTGAGGGAGCCAGTGTACAGCTTCCGGGTCATGTGGCCAGCATGACTAAGCCACTTCTGGCGAACAAGAGCAGCGCACAGAAACGCCGTTTACCTTCCCGCCGGAGCGGTACCTATTTATCTACTTGCATTTTGACATGCTTTCGAACTGCTAGGTTGGCAGGAGCAGGGACCGAGCAACGGGAGCTCACCCCGTTGTGGGGATTCGAACCACCGACATTCTGATCGGCAAGCCCTAGGCTCTGTGGTTTAACCCACAGCGCCACCCACGTCCCTAGTGTGTGTATCTATGCCATGTATCTAACCCATGGAAATAGAGACTGTTTTGAAGAAGGGGCTGTCACCTCTGGAGAAATTGAAGCTGACAATTTTAAAACACTACAGTCACTTGAGACCTACTGCACTACCAAGAGCAAAAGATGTAATCATAATTGTGCCAGTTCCATGCAAACCATTAAATTGGCCCAAAGAGGACATGGGTGGGCTGGTGTCAACTTTAGAAAGCTAAAAATCATAAAGGCACACACAGAGAGGCAATTTTCATTTGGCAAAAATAGTGCCGTTCTCAACAGCAGAACGTGAAACTTAATAATAAATCACTCCAGGAAAAGGCGTAGGACATATATAAATATCAAATGTTATTATCGTTACTGTTATTCTGTTAGCAGCAAAGAGCTAAGTTATATTATATATTTCATAAAGATATGATGAAAAGCCCCTTTGCCCCCACACTCACAAAGGAAGATTCATGAGGACAAAGCATTAGGATAAAGGTTATATTTGTTAATATAACAACTTGGAGGAACTGCAAACCAAATTAACCAAATTCATAAAGTCTGGTGAGGATCTTAGCTGGCTGGGAAGCATCCTTCCAGACCCCTGGGAATGGGATTTCCTGCAGAGGAAATTATATAAGCTTGGTGTATCAGGGGAATGTGGATATAGTATACAGTGGTACCTCGGGTTAAGAACTTAATTCGTTCTGGAGGTCCGTTCTTAACCTTAAACTGTTCTTAACCTGAAGTACCACTTTAGCTAATGGGGCCTCCCCCCTGTCACCGCGCCGCTGCCGTGCCATTTCTGTTCTCATCCTGAAGCAAAGTTCTTAACTCAAGGTACTGTTTCTGGGTTAGCAGAGTCTGTAACCTGAAGTGTCTGTAACCTGAAGCGTCTGTAACCCGAGGTACCACTGTATCTTGATTTCAGTGTGGAACGTGTGCAGAGGAGGGCAACCAAGATGGTTGAGGGTCTGGAAGCCAAGCCTTATGAGGAAGGGTTGAGGGAGTTGGGTATGTTTTGGCTGGAAAAGATGAGGTTGAGAGGAAATATGATAGCCACCTTCAAATATCCCAACGATGGAACAAGCTTGTTTTCTCCTGCTGTGGAGGATTGGACTCGAACCAATGGACTGAAGTTGCAATAAATGAGGTTCCTCCTAAACACTGAAGAACTTTCTGATGGTAAGAGCTGTTTAACAGTGAAACAGACTCCCTCAGAAGGTGGTGGACTCTCCTTCCTTGGAGGTTTTTAAAAAGAGTTAGATATTTTCATTGAGATTACTGCATCACAGGGGGTTGGGCTAGCAGCAGGCTTATAAAGACAAGCTCAAACCCTTCCAGCAGTGGCTGTCACAAACCTGGGAGCAAACTCCCGAGTCAACTTTGAAGAAGAGGGGAGAGGGAAGGAGGGCAAACCTGCCCTTGCTGTAAGAGCAGGAACAACATTCCTGCATGGAAGGTTGGCTGTTTAGCAGATCTGTTCTACGATATTACCTTGGTCGTGGCAAAATTTCTCTTGGGGGTAATAAGAATTAGAAATCAACATGCTCTGGACGAAACGTAGCGACTGCCTTGGAATATGTTCCCTGTATTCCTGCTATATTTTGCTTTCCAAACTGCGCCGTAATAAAGAACGTCTCCCTCTGTGTGTGTTCTAGACACAGCAAACCAGACTTATCTTTAAGGCTGAGTCCAGGACATTTTCCAACCTTTGGTGACGGAAAAGATGGTGCTTCCCCACCCTTTTCCAAGACTTTCACTGCAACATCAGTAAGAGGACATCACCCGCACCTGAGGGCATCAGGTTAGCTTAGGGTGCAGAGGTCAGCACAGCACACCCAGCTCTGCCCTCTAACTCGCACCTTGCTGCTGCTCCTGGCTCCCCAGCACCTACAGTTTCTGGGTGCTACTCCACCCAATGGGAAGGCCAGCCTTGATTATCTTTGCAGAATTTTAGAAAAGCTCCTGGGTAGATCAGTTTGGGATTAGTGGCCCAGCACAGGGGCAGGGAACCTGTAGCTCGCTCAATATTTGCTGGACCACAGTTCCCATCATGTGTTGTCATCAGCCATGACTGGAGCTGATGGGAGGTGGAGTCTAACCACATATGGATGGCTGCAGGTTTCCTGCCCCTAGTTTACCGTATTTTTCGCTCTATAAGACATACTAGACCATAAGACGCACCTAGTTTTTGGAGGAGGAAAACAAGAAAAAAAATATTCTGAATCCCAGAAGCCAGAAGAAGCAAGAGGGATCTGGCTTCTGGGATAGCCTATTGCTGTTCTGGCTTATGGGATAGCCGCGCGCAGCCTCTCCCAGGCAGCAGGATGAAGGCTCCCCCAAGAGCCATGCTCCCTTTAAAGAGTGCACGGAGCATGTGTGCTGCTCTTGGGGGCTTTTCCCCTAGGAGGGAGAAGGGCAGCCCTTTTCCCTCCTTGGGGAAAAGCCCCCATGCTCCACGTGGCTCTTTAAAGGGAGCGCTGAGCAGTGCCTCCTGTCTGGATTCGCTCCATAAGACGCACACACATTTCCCCTTACTTTCTAGGAGGGGAAAAGTGTGTCTTATAGAGTGAAAAATACGGTAGTTTATTAGCTCTTGGGAGGAAGCAGGTGGGAGCAGCAGCATACAACCTGGAAATTTCTGAGGAACTATGCACCATTTATCCTGCAAAGACAGGCGTGGAGAAGCATTCAGGTATCAGGCAGGAGCTTAACAGACCACATTTGCATATGAATTCTAGCCTTAAAGTGAAACAACAGAGAGATGAATTCATAGTTCTTTAAAACATCTTTTTTTAAAAAAAGCTTGGAACTGACTAGGTTCCGCTCCCACTTCCACTTCAGAGAGGGCTCTAATCTGCATGAATTCTTTGCATGGATTCAGAGACTCAATGGAGGAACGTTAACAATTTTATATAATTGCCACACATAGGTAATCAGCACACATTATGCCGCTAAGATAATTAGAATGGGGCTGGCTGCTGTCATGCCAAGACCATCAGCAATGTGCCACTGGAATTCTTGGAAAAGCGAAGCCACAATGATTTGTAGGACAAAGCTGACCTGGATCAATAATCTGGATGAAGCATTGGTTGGTGCAAATCTACTCCATTTGTGAAATTTGCCCGATCTCATCTCTTGGCCTCCCTCTTCCATAGAGTTATTTGTTGAAAAAGTTGATAGGCAAATTTTACTGGATAAGATTAATGGTCCATGATCCTATTTTACAAGTGGTGAAGTAGTTCTCCCTGGGACAACCACAAGAAAGACATGAGGCCAGAGACCTCTCCCAGTGTTGCTCTCCAGCTGTGATTTGTGCCCTGTGGTGAACTCCAAAATCATTTCTGAGGTTGTTGTTTTTCTTCATGTGGTTGACTTTAGGTTTCAATGTGCAGGGTTAGGAAGGTTGGCTGGGGAGATTCAGAATATGGTTGTATAGATCCGCCTTACCCGATACACATTGATGTGACCACTTTGACCTGCAGAACTGGCACTTCTGCAAGTGCCATGCAATGTGTGTTCTGCTATTGTAAAGCACCATTCCTTTAGTCCGGCAGCACTTGTACTTTGGAACTCCCCATCTAGTGGTATTAATGAGGTGCTTCAGACAGCAGTTTAGCAAGATGTTCTGTGAAGTGCCTCCCCTCCTCTTTAAAGGGGTTGGGGCAAGCCAGGCAAAGGCAACCTCAACCCTCCAGATGTTTTGGGACTAAAACTCCCATGATCCCTAGCTAACAGGACCAGTGGTCAGGGATGATGGGAACTGTAGTCCCAAAACATCTGGAGGGCCGAGGTTGCCTATGCCTGGGGTAAACTGTGAGGAGAGGGGCTCAGAGTGAGCTGTGAGGGATAAGTTGAGGACATGGGGTGAAGTGTAAAGGGAGGGGGTTGTCAGAGCGAACAGGGGGTCTGGAGCCTCCGGCTAGTGTAATACAACAACAACACCCTAGTAAATTACATGGAGGTGGGCTGGCAAATTTAGGGTAGCTATCTTGCCCACCCATGTGTTGTGAACTGGCAAGGTGACGGGGAGCAGGAAAGGAGGACGAGGATTCTGGCGAGGGTTGTAGCCGGCACTGGGACACACGGGGCAAACGGGATGAAGAAAAAAGAACTCACCGTTGACGGAGGATGACAAAGGGATGCGGGTCAATGCATGGGAAGCAGAGCAGCAGAACCCATCACTAGAGCCAGAACGGCCCCTGTCTCCACAAATACGGTGAGCCCTGAGGGGAAGGGAGCAGCCAGGGTGGTGCTCTGAGAAGCTGAGGAAGGCAAGGGCCCACAACCCAGCTCCCTAGCTGGCCTGGTGGAGCTCGCTGGCTCTGGGAGGAGGGGTGTGATTTCTCAGCTGGAGTAGGCTGAGGACAGGTGAGGGTCATCTGCCTCATCAAGCACAGATTCTGCAATCAGCATGCAAAAGGGCAGCAGAGATGAGGCGCTGTGTCTGCTCAACTGCCCATGTTGATGGACCTTGGCTTGGATGTTCCTGGACCTCCATGGGGCTGTTCTTTGGGTCTGACTCTGGACTGTATCCTGACTGCTGGATTTCTGGCTTGGCTTACTTGTACTGACCCCAGACTGTGTTTCCAGATCTTTGGACTTTGTGCGAATTGACCTTTGAACTTTGGATTTGTCATACTGGCTTGCTGCCAGGTAGGCCAGGGATTCATGATGCCCTGGTAGGAATACAAGGGGCTTCCAAATTTTCACAAGTTGGCAGAAACTTCACACTTGCCCTTCGTGAGCTTCCAAAGGCACCCTGTTAACTGGCAGAGAGACAAGACCCACATCACTGCTTTTTGTAACCTACTGCATTTTTTTGTGATTTAAAGAAGTGCAGAAGCTGTGGAGGACAATTAAGAGTAGGGAGAACACATCACTTCTTTCCTCGTGGTAGCACCAGACAATTAAACAGCCTCTCTGTGAAACATGGCGGTGACCTTGTCTCCTCGCGGCAATACATAAAGGACCCTACATTGGCACAGAAAAGGCCGTTAACCTCCCACACCTGACCCGCCGATGCGCTCAGTCATGAAATTCCGAAGGCGCCAAGATTACGTGAAGATCATTTGATCTAAAATTAGGAAGGCCAGAAAGAAGGGAAAGGCGACAAGAGGGAACAGTGTGCTAGTTTCTCGTGGGTGACCTAATTATGACTCGCATTGGAAGCTGTGCTACGAAGCAATGATATTTCCCAGTTCTGCAACAAAAAGTGTTCGTTCACTCCATTGCATAAGTCTTTTGGCGGTCAGACTGAAAGAGAGGCACGAGGCCTCATGAAATGAGGAGGGAAACAAAGGATATACTACAGGCAAGGACCCCTGGTTCCTTATCAGTGCAAGAACCCAACACTGAGCATGAGTTACCAATGGTAGCATACTTGTCCAGCACCCCCAATCCAAACCTCGTTATTTTCAATCTATCACCTTTGCAAAGCACCACCTCATTCCTCATAACATTTTTTGGTTGTGCTGGAGATCCCTGCAGCAATATCTCATTGGTTAGGATGTCCACTACATTGATGAGTTACCGTATTTTTCGCTCTATAATACTCACCTTTTCCTTCCTAAAAAGTAAGGGGAAATGTGTGTGCGTCTTATGAAGCGAATGCAGGCTGCGCAGCTATCCCAGAAGGCAGAACAGCAAGAACGATTGCTGCTTTCACTGCGCAGCGATCCCTCTTGCTGTTCTGGCTTCTGAGATTCAGAATTTTTTTTTCTTGTTTTCCTCCTCCAAAAACTAGATGCGTCTTGTGGTCTGGTGCATCTTATAGAGCAAAAAATACGGTATTTAATTTTATAAAGCGGCTGAATGCTAAGAAACCAGCAGCAACCTTTACTCACAATCAGGACAGTTTTGAAAGGTTCAATCTGTCACCTTGATTCCAAATGGCATCCAATGGTATCTGAACATGGTCATAAACCTGCTGCTTGATCTCAGGAACCATTGCGACCAATTTGGTTATGCTATCTTAAGAGGCATCTAATTTTTTTAAGGTGTGGCCCGCCATTTTGTTTCAAAAACAGATAAATGCCTTCTGCATGACCTCAGGAACCACCACTCCAAATTTGGTCAAGACAACTTAAGATATCTCTGAATGTATAAGTCTGTAAACAAACAATTCCCCCCTCCCAATATATTCCCTCTTGCTCTCCATTCTTCTGTATGCATGCATCAGTATCACTCATATTGCTTCCTGCTTGCTTTTTTTAGCCCTTTGCAAGGTCAATTCTGTTGTGAGAAGACTGTGGACTGTGCTGGAGACTTAATAATGATGTTCTTCAGATATCAAGTTAACAAATATAGAATTTGAGCACTTCCTCTTTAGAGCTGCGTCAGTTTCTGATAAAACCAGCCATGCATCCTTGGAGGATAGGAACCCACCCACCTCCTGCCAGGCTTCTTCCTGTCAGGAAGATACAAAAACAAAACAAAACTCTTGGCACTCTATTGTCTTTATTGGCTATGCAGCTATGCTGTAACTATCAAAAGAGTTCATCGCAAAGCTTCCAGCTAATCAGGTAGGTCAGGTATCTTCAACCTTTTCAGACCCAGATTCCACTTTTAACCTAAACACACTTATGGGGACCCATTTCTTAACCTTTTACCATTTATTTGCACGGTGATAGGGCTCCTCAATGTTGCACAAGAGGAGGTTGCTGGCAATTTTGCTGCACAATAGACTGCAGAATCTGCCACTCGGTACAGGGGGGCCAACTTGAATAAAATATTGGGGAGGGGGAGATCATCCCTGTCCCTGATCCTAGCAACAGAGGTAGCTAGTGCTGGTGAAATTGTTTATAACCCCCTCACCCCACTTTTTATCCCCTAAACAGCTCTGTGATGTTGACTAATTTCAGAAACAGTGTCCGCTCCAGGGATACTCTGAATTCTTAAAGCTAAAAAGGGACTTGAACCCAGAGTTTCCAGGCATCTGTTTGTCTCCGCGCCTCCCACCCAAAATCAACAAGGGCTGGCTGCAAAATTATGCATTTGCTTGCTTGGGCATATTTTTAGTACCCACCTTATTTCTGTGAAAGTAAGTTGTTCTAAATTGCTTTTATAATTGTTGTATCCCCACCCTGGGACCTTGGGGTAAAGGTGGGGAGCTTTGCTCTGAATTAGGCGCTCCTAGTATGTATATGGGACACGGGTGGCGCTGTGGTGTAAACCACTGAGCCTAGGGCTTGCCGATCGGAAGGTCAGCGGTTCGAATCCCCACAACAGGGTGAGCTCCCATTGTTCAGTCCCAGCTCCTGCCAACCTAGCAGTTTGAAAGCACGTCAAAGTGCAAGTAGATAAATAGGTACCGCTCCGGCGGGAAGGTAAACGGCATTTCTGTGCGCTGCTCTGGTTCACCAGAAGCGGCTTAGTCATGCTGGCCACATGGGAAAAACTGCCTGCGGACAAACATCGGCTCCCTAGGCCAGTAAAGCGAGATGAGCGCCACAACCCCAGAGTTGTTCGCGACTGGACTTAACTGTCAAGGGTCCTTTACTTTTACCTTTAGTGTGTGTGTGTGTGTGTGTGTGTGTGTGTATAATGATAAGCGACCAGGAGCCATTCCTTTCTCATCCAAGCATAGCTCTGTGAACCTGACTCATGGAGCAAGCAGTCTGCACCCTTTCTCTTTCTCTGCAAGGGCTATAAGAAAGAAAGTCAGGGGTTTTTGCCCAATCCCAGCTCTTTTGCCATCCACCAACCCTTTTACAATGTATGGAAGTGAGAGCTGGACCATAAAGAAGGCTGATCGCCAAAGAATTGATGCTTTTGAATTATGGTGCTGGAGGAGACTCTTGAGAGTCCCATGGACTGCAAGAAGATCAAACCTCTCCATTCTGAAGGAAATCAGCCCTGGGTGCTCACTGGAAGTACAGATCCTGAAGCTGAGGCTCCAATACTTTGGCCACCTCATGAGAAGAGAAGACTCCCTGGAAAAGACCCTGATGTTGGGAAAGATGGAGGGCACAAGGAGAAGGGGACGACAGAGGACGAGATGGTTGAACACTGTTCTTGAAGCTACCAGCATGAGTTTGACCAAACTGTGGGAGGCAGTGGAAGACAGGAGTGCCTGGCGTGCTCTGGTCCATGGGGTCATGAAGAGTCAGACACGACTAAACGACTAAACAACAATAACAAATTCCTCTCACAGAGTAGTAGTAGTAGCAGCAGCAGCATTTCCAGCAGGGCCAGTCCAATACATTTCGTTGCTTGAGGCAAAACAGAAAATGTTGTCCCTCATCCTCTGCTGCTGTCTGAAGTGACTGGAGGTGGGTAGGAGGAGCCATGGTAGACTGAAGTCAGTGAGGGAGAAAAAAGGAACCCAGAGATGAGCAGGTGGCAATGGCTCTGTTCTTTCTAGGCAGCAGTGGCAGCCAATGGGCTTCTTGGAGGCCCGGGTCTGCCTCCCCTCCCAGCTCTCCCTAGCCTGCTGCCTGAGGCGACTGCCTCACCGAGGCTGATGTGTGGGCCGGCCCTGATCAATCCCTCCTCCTAGGAAACAGTCAATACCTCTGCCAAGGGAACTCTGGAAATTGGAGCTGTGGGAGGAAACTGAGGCCTCCTAACAGCTATCGATACCCTTAACAAACTGCAGCTCCCATGATTCTTTGGGGGTAAGCCATGACTGTTGCAAATGTTACGAGGCTGCTTTAAATGTTCAGAGCAGATGAGGCCAAAGTGGCAACCTTGGTAGCTTGCATGATCAAAACTCACTTCTGCAGGCAGGAATTGTAGCCACTGGAGCTTCGGCTATCTGAACGTTTGCTGGCGTTTAGTGCGAGAAGTCAACCACAGAACACGTAATGTGATGATGCAGTTGCAGGAATTATTATCCACTTTTATAAGGAGAAAGTGCTCATCTTATTTTATTTTTTTATAACAATTGAGATTGGTGGGGCCAGACACGCCAAGTCAGGCACTTCGGGCTTTCATGCAACTGTTTGTTCTGTTCTGAACTTGAACTGAAAGTAGACTTGTAACTTGATTTCTTGGCTGCAGGCTACAAAGTTCTTTCAGGTACTCCTGTATGTTTAATGCATTAGTTGCTGTTAGAAGAAACAACAAATCACGTTGTTTTGCCACTTTGCTTTTGTGGTGGGTGATGGTGAGGGAATGGAGCTGCATTTTATATTATTTTTTTGTCATTTGTTCAATAAAATAGTGCCTGGGAAGGCCTAACGTCAAAACATTTTTCTTAAATTGGAGTTCGTTAATGTCAATCATGTATCCTACTTTTCATTCAGAACACAGACACCCAGCCATACTTGGAAGTTTGCATTCATGGCTTGGCTTTTAAGAGATGATTTCTTCATCTTATACTGTGCGAAAGATTTCGAGTTGTAACCAACATTCTCTGCCTGCTCAGGCAAGGGGGAGTTTTAATATTGAACAGCCAAGGAATAAAACATAATGACTTTGCTAGCAGGAACTCATTTAATGACACCAAAGGGATCTGGGCCCCACCAATAAAATATTTGAGGGGGCCCAGGGCCAGCCACTCGCAGGAGGTGCGGCCAGCCGCCTGTGGGAGGGTGCGAACTGGGGCAGGACGCTCCGTGGGGCCTCCAAGGAGTCTGCCTGCCTTCTCCCATTCAGCCACCCTACAGCTTGGGGGGGGGGGGAGGCAGCAGGCATAGCGGAGCATGCGGGCACCCAAGCCACCGCGTCACTCCCAGGAGAGATCTGTGACTCGGATGTGCTACAGGCCCCATGGTGAGTGCCACCCAGCATTTTGTCACCCCTCTCAGTGGTGACACCACAGCACCCAACCTATCTCTGCCGCTGCCCAGGGCTCTCCAAAGTTGATGGGCACTGCTGCCTTTCTTTTCTATGTTTGGACTTTGTTTCCTAACAAGCCCTGTAAAGGAACTTGTAAAAGGAACTTCTCTTCTCATGAAGTGGCCAAAGTATTGGAGCCTCAGCTTCAGGATCTGTCCTTCCAGTGAGCACCCAGGACTGATTTCCTTAAGAATGGATCGGTTTGTTCTTCTTGCAGTCCGTGGGACTCTCAAGAGTCTCATCCAGCACCATATTCAAATGCATCAATTCTTTGGCGATCAGCCTTCTTTATGGTCCAGCTCTCAATTCCATACATCACTATTGGGAAAATCATAGCTTTGACTATACGGGCCTTTGTTGACAAGGTGATGTCTCTGCTTTTTAAGATGTTGTCTTAAGATGCTGACTGGTCCTGCTGGAAATGCTACTACTACTACTACTAGCTCTGTGAGAGGAATAGGGATCTCCTAACTACTCTCGGCACATCTACTGCTGAGAAGGGCCCTGTCTTCCTTGAAAGACTTGAGCAGTCTTGGAAAGTAAAGGTTTCACCAGTAACATCATACATAGTGAAAAGGCAACACCACTTCCTCTTTATCTGATTTTGGCTGGCCTGACAATTTATAAACCAACGGAGCAATCTCTTTATTATGTGCTGGAAGAATAACATACCAAAATGGACAAGAATGGAGCTTTAACAAGCCGCTGGGGTATGTAATTTTATTGTTGTTGTTTAAGCAACCTCAGGAGAATAAGGTGTTTCTTAGCTTCCCAGCAAAGCCTCTCTGAGTGAATGATTACGTATCGGAAAATTACATATTGAGGCTTACACCAGAACCCAGTATGATTATTGTTGATGATCTGAAAGGAAGCTCTTGTCCTGGCCCTTTGGGGAGGCAGACCGCATCAACTTAGCTGAATGGATTTGGGGCTCAAGACTTCGCTGAAAGTCACCTTCAATTAATTCTCTCATGTGATGCACAATGGTAATTATGAACTCTCTGCAAAGGAAGTACAGTGCCGGTTTAGCTTAAGTGTACCAAATGCTGGCAGTAAGAAAGCATGACAGGTTGTCATGTCCTACGAAGGCGACTAATAATACATTGTGGCCTGGAATATGTGAGTCCATAGTGCTTTGCCATCATTGGTCTGTGCCTCAGCAACCTACCCCACTGGGTCGCTGTGATTACCCCCAGTTTACTAACAAAGAGGCAAGGTACAGAAATAGACTGATTTCATAACATCTGTATGCTACCTTTCATCCATCTATGGAGCTGAGTAAAGAGGGACAGGGATGATCCTTGCCTCAATAGTAGAGCACTTCCTTTTCATGCAAAAGGTCTCAGGCTTAATCCCTGCCTGACAACTTGGAAAGCTGCTGCGAATCAGTATGGGCAATATTGAGATTGGTGGACCAGTCACTAACCCCCTATCCAACTTACTTCATAGGATTGTTGGGAGGATAAAATTAGGAGAACTATAAGGTGAAAAAAGGCAAAGGATGGTTAAGTCCAGTCAAAGGCGACTATGGGGTTGTGGTGCTCATCTCGCTTCAGGCCGAGGGAGCCGGTGTTCGTCCACGGACAGCTTTCCAGGTCATGTGGCCAGCAGGACTAAACCGCTTCTGGTGCAACGTGACACTGTGATGGAAACCAGAGTGCATGGAAATGCCATTTACCTTCCTGCCACAGTGGTACCTATTTATCTACTTGCACTGGCATGCTTTTGAACTGCTAGGCTGGCAGGAGCTGGGACAGAGCAATGGGAGCTCACCCCGTCACGGGGATTCGAACCGTTGAACTTCCAATCGGCAAACCCAAGAGGCTCAGTGGTTTAGACCACAGCGCCACCTGCGTCCCATGCAGGAGAACTATATGTACTACCTTGATCTCTAAGTGGTATATCCATGAAATAAATAAATAAAGTAAGTAAGTAAGTAAGTAAGTAAGTAAGTAAGTATAGAATCATGGAATCATAGAGTTAGAAGGGACATGAAGGGTCATCTTGTCTAAATGCAGGAATATGTAAACTGAACAGATTAATTTTTTTTTTTAAGGCAAAATGAAAACCATGACCATCACACTTATCCAAGGCTACTCAGTACATACTAAGAATGCTAAGTATGCTAAGATAAAAAGAATTCCTATACCTTACCAGACCAAAGTGCAGCAGTCCCAGCTCTGACAGCAGCCTGCTAGATGCCTCTGGAAAGCTTACAGACAGTGATGATGTCCTATTCTAGCTAACTCTGCCACTAAGTGGTTCAGATTCCTAACCTTCTCCTCTAGGAAAGGGAACTCTCCAGCAAATCATGGAGCAGGTTCGAATTCAGTAGGGCCCTAGACTAGTTCCCTAGCATTGTCCATGCTAGCTTGGGCTGATGGGTGTTGAGATCCGAAAACATCAAGAGCAGTTGTGTGGAAGCTTTGGCCCTCCTGATGTTTCTGAACTACAGTTCCTATCATCCCTGGCCATTGGGCCATGCTCACCAGGACTGGTGGGAGTTGTAGTTCAGGATAATCTAGATGGTCAAAGGTTCCTGAGTCGTGATTCAGAGGGTTGCAACTTCTCCATTCCCAAGTCTATTAAAAAATGACTATTAAAAAAAGCAAGGGAGCCAACTACAACTAAGAAAGTGACAAAGAATTGGGGGAACGCACCCTTTCTCACCTGCTTGTGTGAACCGAAGGGTTATGTTGCAACCAATTCACATTGAGAGATCTCCTCTTGGAAATTTCCAAAAGCCCCGCAGAAGAGAATATATGGATGAAAACAATCTCCCAAGTACAGTGGTACCTCGGGTTACATACGCTTCAGGTTACATACGCTTCAGGTTACAGCCTCCGCTAACCCAGAAATATTGCTTCAGGTTAAGAACTTTGCTTCAGGATGAGAACAGAAATCGTGCTCTGGCGACGCAGCAGCAGCAGGAGGCCCTATTAGCTAAAGTGGTGCTTCAGGTTAAGAACAGTTTCAGATTAAGTACGGACCTCTGGAACGAATTAAGTACTTAACCCGAGGTACCACTGTAATTGTGTTCAAAACAGAAACAGAGGCATTTCTCCATCTCTCTCGCCATTTCATTGAAATGGAGGGCTTCCTCCAGTTAGCCAGTCACATAAAAGGCACACAAATCAGAGGCGCAATTCCAGCTGCACACCAGGAGCCAAAGGATTACACATTGTTTATGAAAGCTGGCTCTTAGAAGGAGGGGGAAGGGATTTCTGAATGGTTCAAAAGATAAGGATAGTCATTCCTAACATTTCATTCCATTCACCTGCTTGGCTGTGCCAAGGTGAATTCTCAACCTTGTGTTTCTCACCAACGCTGTGGTGTAAACCACTGAGCCTAGGACTTGCTGATCAGAAGGTCAGCGGTTTGAATCCCCGTGACGGAGTGAGCTCCCATTGCTCGGTCCCTGCTCCTGCCAACCTAGCAGTTTGAAAGCATGTCAAAGTGCAAGTAGATAAATATCTCCAGCAGGAAGGTAAACGATGTTTCCATGCACTGCTCTGGTTTGCCAGAAGCAGCTTAGTCATGCTAACCTCATGACCTGGAAGCTGTACGCCGGCTCCCTCGGCCAATAAAGCGAGATGAGCGCCACAACCCCAGAGTTGGCCACGACTGGACCTAATGGTCAGGGGTCCCTTTACCTTTTTACTACAGCTCTAGCTCTCTCTCTCCCTCCCTCCCTCTCTCTCTCTCTCACACACACACCCCTATGTTTTTGATCTCCAGAACTCTGCTGCCATCCATCAAAATCACAAGCATTTTGCTAATGAAAACATATCAACCCAAAATACCACTTCTGCATTCAACCCTCACATTTGAAATATCTGATATCTACTTGTTTAAAATACTGCTGCAACAAGGTGGAGGAGGAGGGATATCAATGAATATGGAAGAGTTTCACAGAACCCAAAATGACTTCACCCACTTTCCATTCAGTGTTTTTTATTTAAGAATTATGAGTAAACAGCGAAGATTTGGTATTAAAAGCCTTTCCCATTCAGTGTTCTGAAACTTCTTCAAAATATGAAATCCCTCTTTGTCGGCAGACACACGAGGAAATGATAATTCAGGATGATCCATGAAGCTGTCATCACCCAATTTTTAAGTTTTAATTATGGAATGTTTCCTACTCAACCAGGCAAAAAATCTGGGGAGGGGCAGCAAAGAAGGACATGTGGTTCTTGGAAAGTTACTGGGTTATCATGGTGGTTGTGAAGTCTAAAACCACCTGGTATGGAGCAACTTCAGGATGGGCACTGCAAAAATCCAAAACAATCATCCTGGTGGCTCTCAGCACCACATCCAACTGGTGCTCCATCAGTTCAGACAAGGAGACTGAAGGATAGTGGGGTGAACGGCTCACCAAAAATATACCTGACCTGTTCCGAGAGCCCAACACCAGAAATGAAGTGTCTCCATCTCAGTTCTGCTGTGAGCAGACCCATGTCTATTAACTTACATGAGTAGGATTAGTGCTGGATACAACCCAACCACTCTGCTTTGGTCCTCAAACTAGGAATTTCCCAGACATAGCTGGAATACAGCAGTCGGCCGTATGGCAACCCATTTCTAGATAGATAGATAGATAGATAGATAGATAGATAGATAGATATAGATAGACATTGCAAAAAAAAAAAAAAAGCTCTAGAATTTTGCAACCCTACCTCAAATGGACACAAAGCCTGGGAAGGGAGCTAGGACTTCTATGGGCCTGAGGGCAGCCAGATTTCAGACTTGTAGCATCAAGGTTTTTACTAGAAGCCAGAAGCCTATCAACTGGAGAGAGGTACACAGTGATGGCTCAGGGCAAGAGTGAGCCAGGTATTCTTAGAACTGCAGGAAGGGCTGCAGCTTAGTGGTAGACCATCTGATTTGCATGAAGACTGTTCCAGGTTCAACCCCCAGCATCTCCAGTTTGGGCTAGGAGAGACCCCTGTTTGAAACCCTGGAGAGCCACCGCAGGTCAGTGTAGACCAGTGTTTCTCAACCTTGGGTCCCCAGATGTTGTTAGACTACAACTCCCATCACCCCTGAGCTCTGGCCTTGCTAGCTAGGGATGATGGGAGTTGTAGTTCAGCAACATCTGGGGACCCAAGGTTGAGAAAGGCTGGTGTAGACAATACTGAGCTAGATGGGCCAATGGTCTGACTCGGGATAAGACAGCTTCCTACGACTTCCTATGCCTCATACTTGAGAGGTCAGGGATTGAACCTGTGACCTTCTGCACAAAAAGCAGGTGCTCCTCCACTGAGCTATAGCCCTGGTCAATCAAACAACTGGGCCAGCATCTTCAGCTGGATCTAAAAACATCAGATGGCCAGGATGGCTTGTTAATGAGAAAATGGGTTGGAACAGAAGATGATCATTGCTTCATTTGACATGACACACCATCTTATGTGATGCACCATCTCCGCTGTAACTGATAGCATCGCGCTGCTCCTCTAATTGTCGCTACCTTTTCAAGATTAGCAAACCATAAAGCAATAAAAGAAAAGTTACTGCCTTCTCAGAGGAAATGTCTATTAGCTTTCTCCATTTATGCCTTGCAGGTGATAATAATAAAAGTTAAAATTTCAGCCATAAAACAAGCCCAAAAGCTTTCATAGTTTTCTTCAAGAAAAAGAAAAGGTCAGACATGAGCACTAGGACACTTCTGGGTGTTTAAATTTCACACTGGAGGGTAAATGTGATTATTTTAAATGGCTGGTATTCTTTAGTATTTTACATCTGAGTGCCTTTGTCTCAAGGAGCTACAGCTGGGCGATGAAGGCCCTTGGGCAAAACAGGGACTTGAATTCAGGAATGCCTCCATTGTGGACTTTGTGCTGTCCATGCCTGCAAATTTTAATGACAACTGCCTCAAAATAACATCCCATTCTATGAGTCGAATGAATGGAATTCCACTCACACAGCAGGACTTTCCATTCCCCTACTTTCCCCATGCACCCCAAAAATCTTCTCTGGAGTGTCCCCCCAACCCCCTAGAGTGTGCACAGGGTGGGCAGGTGGAGAACTAGAGCAGAGGAGAAGGACGTTCCATTGCACAAGCAGAATTCTGCTGCATGGGCAGTGTAGCAGTGTTGGAGCACATTATACCCTCCAACATTTCTCCAATGAAAATAGGGACATTCTATTCAATAATAATGAAGGGACGTGGGTGGTGCTGTGGGTTAAACCTCAGAGCCTAGGACTTGCTGATCAGAAGGTCGGCGGTTCGAATCCCCACGATGGGGTGAGCTCCCGTTGCTCGGTCCCTGCTTCTGCCAACCTAGCAGTTCGAAAGCACGTCAAAGTGCAAGTAGAAAAATAGGTACCGCTCTGGCAGGAAGGTAAACGGCGTTTCCGTGCACTGCTCTGGTTCGCCAGAAGCGACTTAGTCATGCTGGCCACATGACCCGGAAGCTGTCTGCGGACAAACGCCGGCTCCCTCGGCCAATAAAGCGAGATGAGCGCCGCAACCCCAGAGTCAGTCACGACTGGATCTAATGGTCAGGGGTCCCTTTACCTTTACTCAATAATAATGATGATGATGATATTGATACCCCATCCATCTGACAGGGTTTCCCCAGCCACTCTGGGAAGCTTCCAACATACAGTGGTACCTCGGGTTAAGTACTTAATTCGTTCCGGAGGTCTGTAATTAACCTGAAACTGTTCTTAACCTGAAGCACCACTTTAGCTAATGGGGCCTCCCGCTGCCGCTATACAACTTCCCTATACAGGGCTGCCTTCAGGTGTCTTCAAAAGGTTGCATAGTTACTTATCTCCTTGGGTTGAAAAAACTCTATACCTTCTGATGAAAATAGGGACATCCTAAGGAAAAGCGGGACCATTCCAGTTAGATGGGTGGGGGATAAATAATAAAATTATAATGATGGAATAGGATGTCCCAATTTTCATTGGAGAAATGTTTGGGGGTTTGCCATTGGTGCATGTACTGTAGCTCAGCACTGTCAACACCAAATGGCAGTGGCTTCCCAGGGATTCAGGCAGGAGTTTTGCCCAGGCTTACCTGCAGATGTTGGTGGCTGAAGCTATAACCTTCAGCATGCAAAGCAGATGTTCTACCACTGAGCGGCAGCCCTCCCCCTAGAGTTCTTCATCTTTTCAGTCCTAGCTGAAGAGTGTAGCCACTGCTGCAAAACGACTGCATAATTATGGCTAGACATTGGTATTAAAAGCAAACCACTTGCTCTCAAAATACCCAGTCCACTTTGAAAACTAATGATGTTCTTTGTTGTCATGGAACTGGTTATGACCCTTGCTAGGGAGAAAAGATAATGCAAAGAAATCTTATGAGCTTTTCCAGCATCGATAAAGGAAGGCTGGCCGGGGGAAAGGGAGGAGTGGACTTGTGGTTTGCCTATATTTAACCACCTCCAATCATTAGAGGCATGGCAATTCATCATACGCACACTTCAGGAGAAAAAAATCTGGAGTGCAAACACCACAGTGCTCTTCTTGACACTTACACTTCTCAGTTAGCAAGCCCAGGTGCTAACTTTTATTTTAAGACGTGCTCCACACCCAGCCCCATTTCTAAGCAGACCCACATTCAGGAAGGGCTTGGTTCACCATTCTGTGTAACGCACTACATAATGGGGTCACAACAAAACTGGAACCATTGCTGAAGCAGAGTTACGTTAGAGCTGGACCGATGAGCACTGGGCATCTTTGATAGGTCATGTGCTGACAAAAGACTTGGTTAGAAACCAGATGCTTAAACAAAGTGTGTGTGTGCACACCCACACCCACACACCCATATTTTTCAGTGTACAAGACACCCCCATGCATGAGACGACCCCTCTTTTTTTGATCCCAAAATTAAGAAATCCATATTTTAAACATCAAACGGGAACAACTTTGTTGAGGAAGATCGCCAAAAGTTGCTGAGCTTTTTTTTTTTTTTTTTTAGTAGACCGCTGAAATTTGTTCCACTATTTTGGAAGATTGCCCTGCTGCCCCCGTGCCACCCCAGACCTTCCAACACTGCTCGTGAGAAGTTTTTTTTTTTTTTTTAAACCCACCTGTATATAAGACGACCTGCCATTTTTGACTGGGGGGAAAAAGCAAAAAAACTTGTCTAATGCACAGAAAAATACAGTACATTGCTAAGTTGCAAACTGATGCGGAAATGTGTCAAACTGAACCTAAGATTGGGAAAAAATGGAGAGAAGTCGAAACTGATGGATTCATCCATTCCTGATCTGTGTTCCTCAAGCCTGTATTTTCAGCCAACTTATTGAACAGAATTAACAACATAGACTATTTAAGCAGATTCATTAATTGCTAATTAATTTCAAGGGAGGCAGCAAAATCCAGAAAATGGATAGAAAGCGGGGAGAGTAATTTACTCCATATTTCCATTATCCATCCCTTTGAAACACCTTGCTAAATGCTGAGTCACTAGAACCTTGCTAGAGACCACCTCCACAGTGAATTAAGCAAAACATTCAATGACCATTGAGTTCTTTTAGAAAGGAAGCTTTTGAAGTCAGAACTCTAGGAAGAGTGGCACACTCATCAGTTTGAATGACTTCTCTGCCTTTGTTATAATTCTAAAAACCAAGTGAAGGCCGCTGAAGTTACATTGTGCAGAAATGTCCAGGAATCCACTCACCATTTTTCCAGGGTCATTTACTCTCACTTGAGGTAATTTCAATCTGTTTTAGCATTTTAAGTTTTGTATGTTTTGAAGGATGGTTGTGCATTTTCCCTTGATTTTCTTGTTTTATGTTTTCGTAAACCACTGTGCTGTCCTTCTTCTTCTCTGGCGATCCCTCATAGCCGAGTGAGATTGTCTTCCATAAACACGGTTTTAACAGTGAGTCCGTAAGTGAGTGTGGAGGCCAATTCTGGATTCCACACATCCTTCCACAGTGCGGACACCACTGTGCCATCCTGCAGACCCCTTGGCACCCCATGGTATGTCTGGGTTATTATTTTATATTTTTATTGATTGATTGAATTGTAATTTTGCATTTGTGTTTACTGTAGTTTTATTCTATTTTCTTTTGCCTTTATCTGTTCACCACTTGGGGGGCCTTGCCCGAAAAGCAATTTAGAAATAAACCAATGGTCATGATGACTCAATATAATAAGAAACCAATGATGATGATTCTATGTTGTTCCTCCTGTGATCCTGTCAGTACAGTGGTACCTCGGGTTAAGTACTTAATTCGTTCCGGAGGTCCGTTCTTAACCTGAAATTGTTCTTAACCTGAAGCAACACTTTAGCTAATGGGGCCTCCTGCTGCCGCCGTGCTGCCGGAGCACAATTTCTGTTCTTATCCTGAAGCAAAGTTCTTAACCGGAAGCACTATTTCTGGGTTAGCGGAGTCTGTAAACTGAAGCGTATGTAACCTGAAGCGTATGTAACCAGAGGTACCACTATACACTACTCAGCTTTATCGCAGAAAGTTATGTGCCCACCTAGACTCTGTGAAAAGTGGTGAAATGGGGCATCCTTTCAGCAAATTTTAGAGAACCGGGAGCACAAACGCACAAGCACACACGTGCGCTCCTTGTGTGCATGTTGAGTGACAAGATCCATAAAAAGCTGCTGTGGTCCTGCGCCAGTTGCTGCCAACATTAGAGCAAAATCACCCATGACCAAAATAAAGTACTTGTAAATACTACAGTAGAGATTAAACGGATTCTAAACAAAACAGCCACCTGGGAACAGAATGGCTATTGAGCTGGCATAATGATTGCATCTCCATCCCAAAATAGCCTGTCTAAACAAAACTCTGACTCTCCCATTGGCTCTAACAATCCGGATGGGTACAAACCACTCATGCCACATCCTGGCCAATCCTGGCACCTAGAGCAGCTTACAAGCACAACAAATTACTATTATTATTTATATCCCAAGCTTTTAAGGATGCAAATTCCTCCAGTGCAAATTCCCTCCATTACAAATGCAGATATAAAGTCGTCATAAAGCAGCAGTAAATAAAATAGAGGAAACTGGCTTATACAGAGTCAGATCACTGGTGCATCTAGGCAAAGGTAAAGGACCCCTAGATGGTTAAGTCAAGGCGTTTATAGGGTTGCAGCACTCATCTCGCTTTCAGGCCGAGGGAGCCGGCTTTTGTCCACCTGGCATCTATCACCCCATTATCGAAAGCAGTGGCGGGGAACCTCTAGCCTCCCACTATTTGGTCTGCAACACCATGTTGGCCAAGCAATGCCAACCTGCCCTATACCTGGTATCATTATACAGATGTCAGACGTGGGGCAGGTAAAGACACAGCTAATTCTTTTTGGTACAGTTGCTCTTTAAATAGCTCTTCTCTGTAGATACCCATACAAAAAAGGTAAAAAGGTAAAGGATCCCTGACAAGTCCAGTCATGAACGACTCTGGGGTTGTGGCGCTCATTTCGCTTTACTGCTGAGGGAGCCGATGTTTGCCCACAGTTTTTCTGGGTCATGTGGCCAGCATGACTAAGCCGCTTCTGGCAAACCAGAGCAGCACACGGAAACGCCGTTTACCTTCCCGCCGGAGCGATACCTATTTATCTACTTGCACTTTGACGTGCTTTCGAACTGCTAGGTGGGCAGGAGCAGGGACAGAGCAATGGGAGCTCGCCCTGTCACGGGGATACAAACTGCTGACCTTCCAATCAGCAAGCCCTAGGTTCAGTGGTTTACACCACAGCACCACCCACGTCCCCAGATACCCATATAAATATAGGTCTTATTATTAATAGTATAATTTTGTGCCCCCCTGGCTTGATGCTCTTTGTGGGAATCACCCACACTGCCCTAAATCTGGCACTGTATCCCAATCTCATTGGGGCTTAGCTTTTTTTGGGGGGGAGGGGGTAAAGTGTTTTATTATTATTTCATTTTATAACGTACATAAAACAGAAATGACAATTATAGAGCAGAGAAAAATTAACACCACCATAAAATAGGCATGTGGAATGAGTAGTTGCACATGAGTTGGGTCTAAGCTTATTGAGAAGAAATTTAATGGAAAGGATTTCATCTGAAGATGAGAAAAGGTTCTACTTCATTTTATGGAGGGGACAAGTAACTTTTGATTTTTTTTATTAAAAAACAAAGAGACCACATTTTATGTGCAGATCTTGTTCTTACATGAGCTGGATCCACATCTTCAATTATTCTATAAAACCGCGGGGCTTCCGGGACAATGGTATCTAAGTTTCCGCAGCAATATGAAAATCACCATCAAGAGGAAACCAGGTATGATCTGCTTAATGCCTTCAGCTTTCATGTGCCTTTAAATATCTGTAAATGGGATTTCAGCACAATTGCTCTGAAAAGGGGTCAATAACAAAGCATTTGGAAAATCAGTAGAGTATGCAATGTTCTCAGACCGTGACAAGGAATTTAATGCACGACAAGGACAATGGACCAGGCTTGATGAGAATTCACTATCGGCTCTGAGAACTTATTTATGTAGGGAAAATATTGAGGCAGCTCTGCTCTGGTAAAAGGGTTTCTTAAGAAGCTAAAGACTGGAAGAAGATCCTATTCAGAGACTCTCCAGTAAGCCCTTTAAATATTTAGCACACCTGGCTTCGAAAATTCCTTGTAGGATTAGAAACTTCAGGGTCTGAGGAAAATGACATTTAAACCAGTGGCAAAGGTCTGCATTTTCTGTGGCTTACTGTAAGTGTGTGTGGGCCCCCAGAGAAAAGACTGGGGCCACTTCACTCCTTCTTTGCTGCTGCTCCACTGCAGTGAGTCAAGCCGTGGTTTGGCTTGGCATATCAGCTGAACCTGGTGATTTGTACTGGATTACCAAAAAAAACGCAGACCCTCCAAGTGTCCCAGGGACAGTCCTGGTTTCTCATTTGACCCCGGAATGTCCCAATCGCTTTTCCTTAGGACATCCCTACCTTCATCAGAGAAATGTGGGAGGGTATGAAAACAAAGTGAGGCTAAACCATAGAACAAAATTGGCTATGGCCAGCAGTGGCCAGCATCGTGGGTGGGGCTGCATTGTTGACCTGGCTTCCCTATGCCATGCAATGCTCCTAGCTGCTGAAAGGGAGGGGAGGGGCAAGGTAGCAGGGAGCAGGCGCAGAGGTGGAGCCAACCCAATGTGGAGCCTGCGCCATTCCAAACTTCCTGCTGCCTTGCCTTTCCTCTTCTCCCACTTGGTAACTGGTAGCAGCCCAGCTTTTTGTACACAGCCAGAGGCTAAAGCAATAGGCCAGGGATGGGAAACCTACAGCCCTTCAGATGTTTGACTCTAACCAGGGCTGTCTTTAGCATATGCGCTGCCGGGGTGCAAAGATCCGCCCAGCGCCCCCAAATTTAGTTTAGCCCCCAAATTAACTTTTTATTATGCTTATGTCACTATGATCATTTGATAAACAGTGTTCACGCCTGTGTGGTTTTTGTTTAAAGCCAGCTTTTCTAAAGAAGACAAAGAACACATTGGGAGTCGGTGTAAAGACTCCATGCATGCGCTTATGGTCGTAGGGAGGTGTCTGAAAGATGAGACGGGCGGGCATTGTGCGCATGCGTGCAAGAGTCATCTCAGGGAGCCTTTCATTGTGGGAGCAACCTTGTTTCTAGAGGAGCTGGGAGGGCCCTTGCGAGCGCACATATACGAGTTCTTCTTGGGAAGGTTCCAGAGCCTGTGCGCACTCCCGTCGATAGATAGGTGCATTCTCTTTCTGTCTGTCTGCCTCTCTTTCCTGTCACTTCCCCTCCTCCTGGCTTTGGTGAGCGAGACTGTTAAGTTGTGGGTGAACATATCAGACGACACAGCGATTCTTCAAACAGCTCTTGTTTATTCACAGGCCAGGACAGAACTGAACTGAAGGGTTCAGTCAGCCTGCTTATATAGAGCTCCAGTACAACGTAACTGTAACAATTTTCTAAAACTATCCAATCACTGAACGTCACTTTCAATCCCTTATTTGCATAACTATCTACAGTATCCCCCTGCTGGCCCAGGGTGAGAACTTCAGTACATAACAGAGACTTTCCAGAGAGCTCTCCCTTCAACAGTATTAGCAGCCTGAGTGCCAGGTAGGGTTCCTCAGCACGGTGTGAACTGCTCTTAGGAGAGCAGCTGCACTGAGGACCTTCAGAGTTTGCAAACATCAGTCATGTTAAAGGCACAGCTGACCCTGCTGCTGCACTGCAGCTCAATATGATATGCTTAGGTGGCGGCTTCAGCGGCAGAAGCCTGGAGCCCCCCAGAATTTGGCACCCGGGTGCCCTGCACCCCTTGCATCCCTGGGTAAAGATGACCCTGACTTTAACTCCTATACATTCAAACAAAGGCATATAAGATCCCGTGTAGACTATACATTTAAAACCACACCAAACCTGTTTAAACAGGCATGCAGATGGAGCCTAAGAGATGCCAATTCCAAGACCCTTAAACCAAAGGAGAGGGGGCAAGCAAACTAAACTCTGCCTTAATAGATTCCTCTGCTGGAGGTAATAATCACATAAGCACTCAACTCAGTGCAAGAAGGGAAAGGTTTTTTTGAAAACAAACAAACACCTAGGTGTTAACTCCCATCTTCCCGCCTCTGGTTGAAAAGAAAGTGATGGGGGGGGGGGAGTGAGAGGAACAGAAATAGACTGGTTGATAAGTCCTGAGTCTAAATAAACCTCACAGATGTGGCCACAGTAACATAAGAAGGCATGCACACATGGTCTCTTATTCCATGCTCCTTTGATAGTAAGAAAAAGAGCAGAGGAATACAATGTATTGTTTATTACAATCCCATCACATCAAATAATTAGAAGGTGTAGGTGAGATTCAAGTTAAATAATGTCGGAGGGAGTGCATGGGGACATGTTGGTGCCTCAGCAGGGAAGTATGCATGAACAGGACAGCTAACATCCTACAAAATATTCTTTCACCCTCTCTCTTTATCGCTATGAGCAAAGACCTGCCTAAAAGAGCATCTATTTATTTTTTCCTAAAATTTATGATCCTGCTGACTAGCCCACAGGGGTTCTCACCACAGCTGAGAATGAAAATATATTCATAAAACAGCTTTAAAACGTTAAACAACAACACTAAACTCAAAAGCCAACTGAACAGACGCCCACCAACATTATTCCCTGTTCCAGGCCATACCCATCATCATTTCAACAGCTGAAAGCTTCCAAAAATAGAAGGGCTCATTACACTTTGCCCAATCAGAGATGGCGCAAGAATTCAAACTTGGTGGGGAGAGAGGCTCAAAATGCTAACCCCTTCTGCTTGAATCACACCAGCTTGTTCTGAGTTGGGTCCATCTCCTTTGAACTGGGCCTGGTTTGAAATGGGATTGACATCCTCTCTGAAAGACTACCCATGATCCCCAGTAGGAAAAGACACTCCCTTCTGGGAACTGGGAATGATCAAACCCTGGGGGAGAAGTGCTGATTGGTTGGGATCTGCAGGGTGTGGGGTGGTTCTCTCTTCCCCCAGGAAACCCTTCTCATTGCCCTATTTTGCCTTGCTTCAGGTGCAGCTCCTAACCATGTCCTACTAGAGGCCATCAAGATACAACCCATTCATATCATCATCATTGCTATCATCTCAATTTATCCATCACTTTGCCACATAAGCAGTCTCCAAGTGACACTCCCAACACTGCTCAGCCATGACAGCTGGGAGGAGCGCAGAAAGGAGAAACACCCTGTGAAGATTGACCCGTCTCTGGAACGCAACCAAACTGGGAAGGTCCAGGAACTCAAATTGAAAACTTCTTTTAAGACGTATAATAAAGCTTTATTAAAAGAAAGTTACAAAGTGGTGTGTGTGTGTGTGTGTGTGTGTGTGTTGTTCTTTGTTTAAAAAGGTTTCTGGTAGCAGCACAAGGTAAAGTAACTTGGAAGCATAAATATAACAAAACCATCATATTTAACAACTGAACAAGCACCTACACAGCATAGATAAAGTTGAGTATACATCAGGGTTAAGTTTAGCAGCATAAACAGATGAAAGTAATTACATTGTGAAGATTATAACCCCATGCAATGACCTAAACCAGATTTAAGCAAAAGCTGGCCCCAAACCCATGACTTGATGTCACCAGTCATGATGCTTAATTGACCAGTCATATAACCAAGCATGATGCTTAATTGATGTGAGAACTCACTATCTTGTAGGAGCAAACACCTGCTTCATAGCACAGATTTTAATTAACCAGTTCTCTCTAGCATTGGCCTTGAAGGTGGCACCTGCGTTTGGTGTTAGCGCTTAGGAATTTCTGACAATTTGTGACTGCTTCTAACATTCCACTCAGGATGGGTCCCTTCTCCACACGCCATAGGGCACCTGCAGCATCACAACCTGACACTTCATCTGCCCCAGCTGCAACCAAACATGTCTCTCCAGCATCTGTCTATACAGCCACAGCAGGTGCTGTAACTCTCCAACAGTTTGACTTCATCCCTGAAGGCGTACTTTTCCATTGTCTCCTGAGACAGACAGATGCCAACCAACTGAGGTAAGCAGAACAAAAACCTGCACCCCATCCGTGAGGTTTTACCCCTTTGATCATTTTTGAATACATGTTCTTTTCTTCATGAATTGATGAGAAAGGTTGAACAAACGAACGCAGGAGAAAGTTTTGACACAGCACTATTTGAATATCTGCATTTGAAGAAAACGCTGAATAAAAAGCCTGTCTGAACTCTAAAATGAAAGTGATTTCCATTAATTGCAACTCCTACAAAGATTTACTGTGAAGGTGCCGGGCATGAAAAGGATTCCGTAGCATAATATTTTGCAACAAGCTCTATTGGTGTTTTCCTTAAAGTCTTTCCTAAACAATGCCTGCCATGACAGATGAAAAATAGCTCCAGGCTACTTATCATTATGCACAAATTTCCAGCACTGGTGAACATAACACACAGCCTTTATGCAATAAAAATTGTTTGGTGTTTCCTTTCCCCCCACTGAATGGACAGACTTTCAATCCACAAAGGTGACAGCAGAGTTCACAGTAGCTAACATATCCCACATGGATATGCATCCTGATTTATAAGCGAACGACATCCTTGCGATTCTGTGGATTTGAGTGGAGGTGGTGGGTGCACGAAACCTCATGCATTCAGCCGTTTTGGTGACTCACAAAGAGGTTGTAGAAGCACCTGGGGCTTTCGAGAAGAAAAGCATACACGCCCTATTAATCAGCTGTTCAAAATGGCAAATTCATGCAGCTATAGAGCTGGGCTGGGGGGCGGAGAACTTGAATGTCATCAGATACAACTCAATGTATGATTACAACTACAACATTCACGGCATATGTCCATCCAAGCTCTGTTTAAATATCTCCAGTCAAGCTGTGGCCCTGCCCTTCAGAGCAATGGAGTACAAGGCAGCTCCATCTTCTGCCCTTTTCTGGGGTGGGGGGGGGGAGGACACCTCCATCTCTCTCCCCTGTATCTCCTCTTCTCTAGGCTCCTATGGCCATTTTTCATTTCACAAGGTTTGGACTGGGTTGCATGCACCTGTGTGCAACGCTTCTCATTTAGAATAGGTTCTGTATAAAGTGGTACCTCAGGTTAAGTACTTAATTCGTTCTGGAGGTCCATTCTTAACCTGAAACTGTTCTTAACCTGAGGTACCACTTTAGCTAATGGGGCCTCCTGCTGCCGCCGCGCCGCCAGAGCATAATTTCTGTTCTCATCCTGAAGCAAAGTTCTTAACCTGAAGCACTATTTCTGGGTTAGCGGAGTCTGTAACCTGAAGCGTATGTAACCCGAGGTACCACTGTACTACCAAACAAAACAATAATACTCTTATTGAGACGTGACCTATAATAGACCCATAGGAGGCCGGGGAGGCGAGGGGAGAAAGTCCAAAATGGAATTCCTCCTGGAAAATTTCCAGGCGCTTAATTTTTCCGCAGAATTTTAATTATTTTTTGATGCGTTGGATGGAGAAGGTTGATTGAGAAACCTCTCCACCCCTCTGCCGTAGCACTAGAACTCGTGGACATGAAGCTGAATGTTGGGACATCCAGGGCAGCTTCAAAAAGAGTACACACAGTTTGTAGTTAAACTATGGAACTCCCCTCTGACAGGAGACAGTGAGGGCAATGAACTTGGATGGCTTCAAAAGAGGATTAGACAACTTCATGGAGGTGAAAGCTATCACAGGCGACCAGCCATGATGGCTATGTTCTCCTTCCACTGTCAGAGGCATCGTGCTTCTGAACACCAGCTGCTGGAAGCCACAGGTGGGCAGAGACCTAATGCACTCCTGTCCACCTTACAGGCTCCCCACGAACATCTGTTCAGCTGCTGTGCAAACAGGATGCTACTGACCCAGCAGGCTCGTCTTAGGTTCTTCAAAATTTCCATTTCACAAATTCTTTACTCACAGCAAACAATGGCTAAGTAACCTTGGCAGCTTCAAAGTTGTTATTAATGTTTTTCAGGTGATTAGCCCTAGCGAGTACATGAATCAGCACATCGTGCACTGTTCTTTGGGCTGCAAAAATTTATTAGTGTTATCAACTGTTTTCAGTAGCTTCCCCCACATGCACACACACTCCGTGAATTTAAACAATGCAAGTACATGTAATTGCATTTTAATTTTTGAAAGTACATATACCTCTACATGATATAATATTTAAACCACATATAATCTCCGGAAGAAAAATAAAATAACCCCAACTGTTTTGGGGGTGTATTTTCTACCACAATGAATTTTCCAATGAATGGTGGAGCATAATTCTTACCTAAGACAAAAATTGTGTCTGTGGCGTCTGATGAAGTGTGCTTGACAGTACGCAAGCGAACAAAGCCAGGGAACACTAATTCTGAGGAGGTAGAATTTTCTATGCCATGAACTTTTGCCCCTGTGCATTGAATAAACAGCACCATTTCTGTTCCTTGAAGAAGAATGGCTTTTATTTTCAATTACAAACAACAAAACTACCTTTTACAGTAAAAAAAAATATTTTTGAAAATATTGCCAACTGTCTAGAAAATATTTTATTACATCTGTCTAAATTTTTTTTATTAGAACTGAAAATTAAATTTAACTAACGTTAACCCCTTTGTGGGGTGCTTTTCTAACCCCAGTAAAAACCTGCAAGAAAACTGTCCTTGGTTAGAGAATCATGGTTTATGCCAGCCTACACACACACACACACACACACACACACACACCCCTCTCTTGACATTTCCTGGACCATTTCTCTGTGAAAAAAGATGGAGTGTTTACTAAGTCAATCCACTAACATTGGCTGCGGTAGTAAACATAGCTCTGTTACATTAAATTAAATGTATTTCAGGGACACTTCATGCCACAACCGGTGTTTATTTCCTTGTTTCCAGAAGGAAAATATTATGTGGTGACTGGCTGAAATTTGAGGATGCTGTACAGGTGACAATTTGTGGCAATGTCCTGGAATCCTGTAGATCTATGCTTATGAAGCAGTATACAGATCTAATCAATAAAATAAAATATTGGCAATGTTTTGGGAGAATCTCCTTCAGGTGGGGAATGGTAAAATCCATCCCCAATTCACTGCCTACAAACAGGGGGCAGCAAATTGTGGAGGCAGATTTTGGAACACCCTCAAATTACAGTATACAGGTCCTGTCATTTTGCCTGCTTGGATGAACCACAACAGGGTGTGGGGTGTAGGTGTTTAATGCCTCATGCTAAAAATGCAGAGTTTGCATACATCCCTTATGACAGTTTCATACAAGCACATGGGTGATAATGAACGTTCTGAAACCCACAAGCCCAACAAAGTGATCAGATCAGATTCAACTCAGTAGGTTCTGCAAAAAAATTATTAGATTCTTTGAACACTCCTTCCTTTGCGCTCTCACCTCTGGGATTTTCTTTTATGCATACTGGCTTTATAAATTCTCAAAGAACAAACAAAGGTGTTTTTATTTATTACTAAGGAAACCATTTGAATATGAACTCATTAGTGTACTACATTAAAGATCTTAGTAATAACAACTCCTTTCTTTTGGGAAAGCAACTGACTTGGGGAGGGGGGAATCAATGTTGTTTCCAGATACTGTTAATCCGACAACACTTATCTGAAACTTGATCAAAGGATCTAACTTTAAATAGCATGTCGAGCTCTGCGCCTCAAATGGCAACTGATAGCAGAACGAATTCAATACCAACCCATTGATCAAGCTCTTTTGTTGATTTCCATTTTGCAAAAGGCTTGAGAGATACCCATGCGTGCTTGTAAACGGCTACAGGAGGTGAACTCAGGGCCACCTTCACAAGAGTGACTATAGATAGTACTTGAAATTGCCACACGTGCACAGCCTGCGTTCTTTGCATTCAAACATTAAACACAAGGAGAAAAAAGGACAAGAGGAAGTTACCGGTTGTGGAACCATATCTAGTAACAAGGCAAGGGGAAAGAGTACAGTGGCGGGCCCCACTTATGCAAGGGTTCGGTTCTGGGGGTCTGCATGCAAAGGCAAAATTGCGCAGAGTTAGGAACCCCAGGAAAAAACCCTTCCCCGGAGAGGTGGAGGGCAGCTCACCAGGTTCTGGGAAGGTCGCAGTTCTGAAAGTGTGGGGGGCTTGCTTGCTTTTAACAAGGAACAGAAGTGGAGGGAGATTTCATTGCCAATCCTCCCTATGTCTTGACCCTAGAAAAAGTCACAGAAAATAAGAAAAGTCCTTTCTGCGAGCTTGTATTCTTTAAATAATGAGTCAACACCACCACTGCAATCCGGTGGCATGATTCCATATGGCAAGTCAAACCATTGTGCGAATAGCAACAGGGGCTCACTAATGGCCTGAAAGCTGCCAATGTATACTAAGTTGTTATGAAACAAAAGCACAGCACCTTGCAGTGTTCAACAGTTTCATGGGGGAGGACTGGGAGATTTGGCTTTGTAGGTCCTTTTATATTAGGATGAAGGCTGACAAACATACAGTACATGCAGACTTGGTGGTACTTGGTGTACTAAAACAGCACATTGCGCCAGATTGCCTCTTAACGTTGGATCTTTGCTGACAAATCTGAAAGGATGAGACCAATTGTACTAAAAGCAGTCCAGGTTGATAGCGCCAGAAGGTATCTACAACGTGCTTCCTTGGTGGCACTTCAAACCATGGCAGATGGCATCCAAAATGGTTCAAGATGGCACTATTCCATTCTATTTCAGTTTCTAACCAGTCTCATCCAACGAGCAGAGAAAGAGGTGCACAATAATGGAAAATATAAAGTGAGGACAAGGGCTGTAGGCCTTTGAGAAATTTTGTTGGACTCCCAACTCCCATCAGCCCAAGCCAGGAAAGCCAATGGGCAGGAATGATGGGAGCTAGAGCTCAGCCATATTCTACCTGCACTGTGAGAAGCAGTGTGGTTCTGATTACAAGTTGCTGGGGATCAAAGATGCAGAGCGTTTGCAGGCTTTTGGCCACTGTGTGAACATGATGCTGGAATAGGCAGGCTTTGGCCTGATCCTGCAGGATCTGGTGGGCCACAAGTTCCCCATGCCCATAAGGTAAAGGTAAAGGGACCCCTGACCATTAGGTCCAGTCGTGGCTGACTCTGGGGTTTCGGCGTTCATCTCGCTTTATTGGCAGAGGGAGCCGGCGTACAGCTTCCGGGTCATGTGGCCAGCATGACTAAGCCGCTTCTGGCGAACCAGAGCAGCGCACGGAAACGCCGTTTACCTTCCCGCTGGAGCGGTACCTATTTATCTACTTGCACTTTGACATGCTTTCAAACTACAAATCTCTGATGAAAATTGGGGTGTCCTATTCCGTATTATAATAATGTTATTTTTTATACCCTGCCCATCTGACTGGGTTGCCCCAGTCACTCTGGGCAGCTTTCTACATATTTAAAAGCATAATAAAAAATGAATCATTAAAATAAAATAAAAAACGCTTCCCTTTAAAGGGCTGCCTTCAGATGTCTTCCAAAGGTTAAGTTCCTTAACCCATGGGTCACATAACTCCATACCCTCCAACATTTCTCCAATGAAAATAGGAATGTCCTAAAGGAAAGCAGGACACTCCAGGATCAATCAGAAACCAGGATGGCTTCTGTAGATCTGGGACTGTCCCTGGAAAATAGGGACACTTGGAGGGTCTGCATGCCCAGTATGAAGTTATAATAATATACAGTATACCTGTGCCAAACTATTAAGCTTGCCCCATCCTGAACAAGTTATTGTGGCTCACAGCACTTTGGGAAAAGCTGCAAGCAAGCAGGCAATGGTCTGGCCAATTGTACCACACCAGCATTGTTGAAAGTGTGTAGGTGCCCCCGGTCCTGATCCAAGCCCCTCAAAGGCAAAGCAAGAAGCCTGATTCATAAGGACCAGAATGTTGACACACTCAAGAGAAGGAACTAAGGGAAACAACATTTAGTGGCCTTCTCAAGAAGTTGAAGTGGAGACGCAAGTCAATACACAGCTCCAAATTGTCCCTATTCAGGCCTTGGCAGAAGGCCAATGCTCTATACAGCACATGTCAGAAGCATCTGTCAAAGCATCTGACTAAAGGACATTCTCTGGCTGCTTAACAGCCCCTCCTCCCAGTACTTGAGTGTATGTGTTCCAGGCCTATTACAGTACATGGAGCTATGCAAGCAATTTAAGCTTAACTGATTTTTTTTTTGTGGATTTGTGTGACAAAGCATGGACTGAAATATTTCAGTCTGCAATAAGCGATACTTGGAAGCACTTTCATCCAACCGTCACTTTTGCCAGGTCGTGTATTACAGTCCAGCGTGCTATAACCCTTAGCTTTCAGTTACACCATCTCTTTTTCAATTATACCGACCCCAAGATATAATCACATAACCTCCATTTCATACCCTTTCATTTCTCCAATGAAAATGGGGACGTCCTGTTCCATAGTACTACTACTTGTAGTAGTAGTAATTCTACTAGTACTACTACTACTAATAATAATAATGATATTTATACCCCACCCATCTGACTGGATTGCTCCAGCCACTCTAGGTGCTTTCCAACATATACGTATAAAAACATAATAAAACATTAAACACTTCCCTATACAGGGCTATCTTCAGATGTCTTCTATAGTTACTTAACTCCTTGGCTGGCTCAGGGGTTGCATAACTCTGTACCTTCTAAGTCCTAAGGAAGTCCTAAGGAAAAGTGGGACATTCCAGGATCAAATCAGAAACCGGGACAGCTTCCGTAAATCTGGGACTGTCCCTGGAAAATAGGGACACTTGGAGGGTCTGTAATTAATAAACCAAAATTATGTAAGGGCCTGTGCTGTATACAAGGTCAGTGACAGTATTCTAGGGACATTTGGGCAGGGAAATGTGAAGCTCTGTGCCAAATTTTATGATGTAACGAAGGAAGGTTTTTTTAAAGAGAGAGATTGAGAGTTGTCACTGGCAAAGCTAATAGCATTAATAAAAAAAGCTTTAAACAGAAAACAAGAAAATAAAGGGAGAACCTGCCAGACTCCATGGCAAACTTAAGCACCAAGAGATGAGGGAGAAATTTGGTCCGCTTCACACTGAAAGGCAGACCTGTTGAATTCACACTTTGTGAAGAAGTGCAAACCGAACGATATGTGAAGCTTAACCCAAGGCATCCTTCAAAATTTGCACCTTGAAAGACCCAGGTGGGATGTATCTGATTATTTGTTAATAACGGTTGCATAATGAGAGTGAATTTATTGTCAGTGGTTCTGCTGCGGTTACGAAAGGCTTTTATTCATGCTATATGTCAGTGTTCCACATTGCAGTATAACTGCTGCAATAGCAATATGAGAACTGCAGGTGGTTACAGGTGACCATAAATGCTTGGTGTCTGCAACAATGACCACATCTGGGCTACACATTTAGAGCAGTATCATACCACTTCAAGCAGTCGTGGCTTCCTCCAAAGCAGGGGTCAGCAACCTAAGGCCCATGGGCCACAAGCGGCCCATGGGGGGTCTTTTAACTGGCCTATGGGCAGCCCCCAAACCAAGCGGCCTGCTCAGTGAGTCCCCACGCGCTGCGCTAAACCAGCACAGTGCGGCACAGGGACTCACTTTCGCAGCACTGGGAATCACATATGTGCAGACGCAGAGGCTGGAAACCACATCTGCACAGACTCCAAAAATCACGCCTATGCAGACGCAGATGTTGGGAATCGCGGGCTCGCGGGCATGATCCGGCCCACGGTAAGCCTTGCTGAACCCTGCTCCAAAGGATCCTGGGGAACTGTAGTTTGTTAAGGGTGCAGAAAATTATTTGGAGATCCCCAGAGTTCACTGAGGAGAGGGAATGGTTGTTAAACCACTCTGGAAACTGTAGCTGTCTGAGGAACATAAAGGTAAAGGTAATGGGACCCCTGACCATTAGGTCCAGTTGTGGCCGACTCTGGGGTTGCGACGTTCATCTCGCTTTATTGGCAGAGGGAGACAGCGTACAGCTTCCGGGTCATGTGGCCAGCATGACTAAGCCGCTTCTGGCGAACCAGAGCAGCACACAGAAACACCGTTTACCTTCCCACCAGAGCAGTACCTATTTATCTACCTGCACTTTGACGTGCTTTCAAACTGCTAGGTTGGCAGGAGCAGGGACCGAGCAACCCTGTCGCGGGGATTCGAACCACCGACCTTCTGATCGGCTAGTCCTAGGCTCTGTGGTTTAAGCCACAGCGCCACCCACATCCCTTGCATAATGGTAAAGGTAAAGGGACCCCTGACCATTAGGTCCAGTCGTGGCCGACTCTGGGGTTGCGGCGCTCATCTCGCTTTATTGCCTGAGGGAGCCAGCGTACAGCTTCCAGGTTTTGTGGCCAGCATGACTAAGCTGCTTCTGAGGAGCATAGGAGTCTCCTAATGACTCTTTGCACCCCTAACTACAGTTCACAGTATTCTTTGCAGAAAGCCATGACTGATTAAAGTGGAACGATACTGCTTTAAATGTATAATGCAGATGGGGAGCTACATCTGCTAAGTGCCCTTAAAGAGAAGCTAAATTAGGTTACAGCATTCATAATCTATTGCATTAAACAAATGGCATTAAAGCACTGTGGACACCTCGCAGCCAACAAAAGGAGATTTCTAAGTAGAGCTTGGGTGGTTTTCTGCCACCCTGAGATTCCTGCATTGCAAGGGGTTTGACTAGATGGCCCTCGGAGCCATCTTCCAACTCTGCAATTCTGTGAAAACATTTCACAACTTTACAGACCCTACTCCGATGCCCCTTCCATATTTCAGGGGCCTGAAAGTTCACCCTCAGTTTGGAAGAAACCAGATTTGGGGGGGGGGGGGAGAACCTATCACACCCTGAACAGGGCAACATGTGATGGATTCTTTGGCTGGTTAGAATACAGATTTCTTTAAAAACTAAATAGACCACAAATTACTGCAGAAATGTGGAGAACTGAATTTAAGGCTGGGAAAATGAAGTTGACAGATCCTTCCATTCCCTTTGTTGTTGTTGTTTAGTCGTTTAGTCGTGTCCGACTCTTCGTGGCCCCATGGACCAGAGCACGCCAGGCACTCCTGTCTTCCACTGCCTCCCGCAGTTTGGTCAGACTCATGCTGGTAGCTTCAAGAACACTGTCCAACCATCTCGTCCTCTGTCGTCCCCTTCTCCTTGTGCCCTCCATCTTTCCCAACATTGGGGTCTTTTCCAGGGAGTCTTCTCTTCTCATGAGGTGGCCAAAGTATTGGAGCCTCAGCTTCATGATCTGTCCTTCCAGTGAACACTCAGGGCTGATTTCCTTCAGAATGGATAAGTTTGATCTTCTTGCAGTCCATGGGACTCTCAAGAGTCTCCTCCAGCACCATAATTCAAAAGCATCAATTCTTCGGCGATCAACCTTCTTTATGGTCCAGCTCTTACTTCCATACATCAGTACTGGGAAAACCATAGCTTTAACTATACGGACCTTTGTTGGCAAGGTGATGTCTCTGCTTTTTAAGATGCTGTCCAGGTTTGTCATTGCTTTTCTCCCAAGAAGCAGATGTCTTTTAATTTCGTGACTGCTGTCACCATCTGCAGTGATCCTGGAGCCCAAGAAAGTAAAATCTCTCACTGCCTCCATTTCCTAGTGACACACAAACACACCAAAGCTGTGTCACTACATGCCACATTGCTCCAATGTCTGCTGCAGCCTCAAGTCTGGCCCAAATCTGTGCTTCCAAATTCCTTTCCTATGTGCCACCTCATTGCACCAGCTACTTGCCAATATTCCAGCCACGGAGAGCTAAAAGCAGCCATTCTCTGACCTAAGCGACCGGCCAGCTGGTGCACATCATTGTCGTGTTTGCAGGAACTGCTTCCCCACCTGGCACCCAGGTCAAACTTGTTTATCCAATTTGTCTTCCATGGGCATTAACTGAAAGCTGGCATTCATCCACAGATCCCCTCAATGCTGGCTGAACAATGGCATGAAACAACTCAGCTTCAGCTGGTGGCAATCGAGCCAGGTGACCCATTCACCAGGAGCTGGCAGCTATCACTGGCACTGGGGCAGGGGAGGAGAGAAAAGGCAGCTGCTACAAGCAGGATTAATTGATGCATCAGCCTTTTGTCAGCCAACAGATGAAAAGGATTGGAGTCAACACTTCAACAGCAACCCAGCGAGTGCAAAGGATCTTCGAGAGAGATGAAGGCAGCACTTCTGTATGTTCAGGAAGGGAATTGCCTGGCCTTAATAATAATAATAAAAAGAAGCAGAAAAAAGACAGGAGCAGCAAAGATGGCTCTGTCAGTCTTGTGCAGAAACCTCCAGCCCATGGGTCTAATTAGGCATGGCACAAGTCTCAATTCGGCCAACAAGGAAGTTTTCCCCAAACCATGGCCACCTGCCCCACACCTGATATTGTGGAATGACAGGTGCAAATGTTACGTTTGTACACACGACCAAACTCTGTCTACCATCCAGAGAAGCAAGAGCCATTATCCAAGGACTCAGTCCAGCCAGGCAAAAGCACTCAAGAGGGTGCAAAGCAGAGCCAATGAGGAGGTGTGGCCTGGGGACAGTCCCAATGGCCAGGTAAAGTACATAGAGGGCCACATTTGGGCCCCTGTGCCTGGGTTTCCTCACCCCTGCAGTAAGGTGGTGGTGGGAAAAGGCTATTTGTTTTTCCAAATAGCTAAGATTTTAAAGTTTCACTGCTAAGTTTTGGACATAGAGGGAATGCAGGGAAATTCCATCCTTAAGCCCTGATCAAGGACGAACAGTTATCTTTTAGGAAAGGATGAGCCAATTTGCTCTCAAACACAACAGCCTGCAGTTTTAATAGGAAATGCACCAGTGCAAGAACTGCTGAAAAAGAAATGTAACTTCTTTTTTCCCCAGAGACACTTAATCCATGGAACAATTCAGAAGGAGAACAGATGGGGCCGGCTACTGTTAAACATGGAGCCATTTCCAAGAACATTTTGTTTCAACACTAAGTAGTCGCAAATGCAGAGAGCTGCTCTAGCTGTTAAATTAGGAAATGTGCATGTTTGGTTGATACCTCTGTGAATTCATGCTCTGGGTCATTCTCATGGGAAAGTTAAAGGCTAACCATCTTCCTGGGAGGTTGGTGAGGAAAAAGGTATGCAGAGCTCAGAAGCAAGGTGCATGTTTTGCACAAAGATAATCCTAAACTAAAACATATTGAAGGGTGTTTCATGTTCCCCCACCCTCCTCTTTTGTTTTTACATTCTCACCATTTTCTTCCTCCACAGAGTTTAGGGTAGTCCACCATTTTATCCACATCCAGTTTGATCTTCTTTACAACCCTTTCATCTAGGATAGTCTGGAAAATAGTGATTGGGCCTCCATCCTTGCCAAACTGACAACCTTTCTTTCACTCAGAGAAGCTGGACTGCAAGGCATCCAGCTCCCTCAGCAACTGAGCATCCCATATGATTATGGTAGCTCCTCCAAACATAAGAACACAAGAAAACCCTGCTGTATCAGGCCAGTGGTCCATTTAGCCCAGGATCCTGTTCTCACAGGAGAGCCAGTGTGGTGTAGTGGTTAACAGCGGTGGACTCGTAATCTGGTGAACTGGGTTCGCTTCCCCGCTCCTCCACATGCAGCTGCTGGGTGACCTTGGGCTAGTCACACTTCTCTGAAGTCTCTCAGCCCCACTCACCTCACAGAGTGTTTGTTGTGGGGGAGGAAGGGAAAGGAGAATGTTAGCTGCTTTGAGACTCCTTCGGGTAGTGATAAAGCGGGATATCAAATCCAAACTCTTCCTATTCTTCTCTTCACAGTAGCCAACCAGATGCCTTTGAGAAACCCACAAGCACAAAAGCACTCACCACTCCCGTGACGTCCTGCAAACCGACATTCAGAAGCATCACTGCCTCTGAGAAGGGAGGTTGAGCATAACCAATCAGTGTCACAGGATACCATACAGAAAGATTATAGGATATACATGGCGCTTCTTCCCCTTGCAAGAAGAACTGAAAGCAAAACTCTCCCCATATCTCAGTTACATTTGACAGGCCCACTGGGGGCGGGAGGTAGGTGCACAAATTGGTTTGGGGACAGAATCCGGTCTGCAGATCCCAACCATTCATTTACATTTTTAGCACAGATATATTCTTAGCGCCAAATGCACAAGGCTACAATGAAAGGGGTGAGATTAAATGCAGGGTTCCTTGGCTAAGTGCAGGAGACGCAATTACAGAAGCAGCTGCAATGATCTCAGAAGCATAACTGAGCAAAGCCATCCCTACCCCACTTGAATGTAAACTCAGGCCTCCTTGCATTGTCAGGTTTATACCAATTAGAGTTGGCAGTTCTGAGTGTCAGATGCAAGAGAACTCACACTCCCTGCTTCACCCACTGTGCATCACACCGCTCCAGAGACATGAAGTGTGTGTGTGGTTGTGAGGGGGGGAAGTAGCTGTGTGGGTGACATTTGCGAAAAGCTGGAATTCACCTGCCTACACAGCCTTGCAGGGAGGCGCCGAGAGAAACAGGAACGAGAGAAAAATCAAAAGAATGGGAAGTAAATGAGGTGGGAGAAATAAAAGCAGCATAAGATCAAAGCCAGGGGGGAAATTGCACTGCTTTTTAAAAAGGAAGGGGGGAAAGAAAGAAAGGTGAGCTGGCAAGGAACAATATCAAGTTTCCTTATACAGAGCCAGACCATTGGCTAATCTTAGTTTCATTAAGAATTGATATGCTGGAAGTTAACATCGGGTAATAAGAACACTCAGACATCCATGTGTGAACTAGCCCAATGACAATTTGCAGTGGCCAAGTGCCCAGAAAATCCTGTCTTCTTAACACCAGATTCTAACTAGCATTGTATGGAAGTCAGTTTCAGGAAAAAGCAAAAGACATATTTCACACAGAATTGTGTTAAAAGCATATGATATCTGCAGAGAGAGGTTTTTCATGTTGTTGTTGTTGTTGTTGTTGTTGTTGTTGTTGTTGTTGTTGTTGTTGTTTTGTCCCTCTTATGATTACTTGCTTTGATGCATTTTATAGAACAGAGGTAACACTCTAAAATACTCAATACCCCCCCCCAAAAAAGGTAAAATGACACACTTTATCACCTCCAACTGAAATGTACCCAAGTAGTGAAAATTGGGTAAAAATGAGAAACAGCCAGCAAGTAAATTTGATTGGAGTGATAAGCTGGTGGTTGTCAGATTTTAATTGTATAGCATTTTGCATTTGTTTTGTACTGTTGTATTTTTTATTGTTGCAGTCTGTGTGACAAACAATATATAAAAATAAATGAATAGGTAGGTAGTGATCTAAGACAGGGTCAGTTCATCAGGTTCTCCTTCCCTGATGCTTAGTTTTCCATGGAGGAAATTTTTCCATGGAGGAATGCATAAGAGGTACATTCATTTATACAAATAAGGGACCCACAGCACCAACACCTTCTCCATGTACAGTGATACCTCGGGTTACATACGCTTCAGGTTACATACGCTTCATGTTACAGACTCCACTAACCCAGAAATAGTACCTCAGGTTAAGAACTTTGCTTCAGGATGAGAACAGAAATTGTGCACCGGTGGACGGCGGCAGCAGGAGGCCCCATTAGCTAAAGTGGTGCTTCAGGTTAAGAACAGTTTCAGGTTAAGAATGGACCTCCGGAATGAATTAAGTACTTAACCCGAGGTACCACTGTAGTCTGAAGTGGTAGAGGGTCTGCCTTGCATGCAGAAGGTCCCAGGTTCAATCCCTGACATCTCTAGGTAGGGCTGGGACTATCTCCCACCTCTGCTGCCAGTCAGTGTAGACAATACTGAGCTAAATAGACCAATGGTCTGGCTCAGTTTCTAAGGCAGCTTCCTACAGCCAAACACAAGCAGTGCCGGATTTAGAGTGGTGTGGGCAGTTCTTCCACACAAGGTGCCACAGGGGGAAACAAAATTGAGAAGATCCATAATTGAGAAGCTCCATTTGAGGGTGCCATATTATGGCCTTGCACAGGGCAGAACATTCCAAAAGATTACTGAGGTCCACCCCAATACACGTTTGCCACCCCAGTGAGAACAAGGACCAAGCATCTGCTATGAGATCTGGAAAACCGAAATCAAGTTTTCATTTAGTCACCGGGTGGATCTGCATCAGTGGTGCCCCGTTGACACCTCCAGGGCTCTTACCTTCCACTCTTGGTTATTGTTATGGTTATTGTTAAGGTGCCCCCCTCTTCGCTAGGTGCACAGTGCAGCCTATTGAAACAACTGAGCTGTTTGTGCTTTATGATGTTCAACAGGTGTGTTCCTAACGGAATCCAGTCCTTCTTCAGTTCATAGACCAGGGTGGAAGGAAGAAGCAGAGCCGCAGCAGCCAGCGAAACCCTAACTCTGAATGTTATGGGTTTGGTATAATTAAAAATATCACAACCCTAAATGCTGCAGTAATTTAGCTCCATCACATAATTAATCGTGTTAGCATTTACTTAGGCACCATAATACAGTTTTATCTGCTGGCTGAAGAAATGAAGGGAATTGAGCCAAAATGCATGCTACCATTAGGCTCTCGTAATGGGCATATGAATTAACACTTTTTGGAAGCTGAAGGAGCCAGAAACGAAGCAGAGCTGTAGCGTGACATAGGTGGCTGCAGGTCCATTACCATTCCAGGTATGGACTATGTCGAACTTTATTTCAGTGGTGGCTCTCCAGATGTTTCTGGGCTGCAACTCCCATCAGCCACAGCTGGCATTGCCAATTGTCGTCAGCGGCAATGGCAGTTCTAGTTCAACATCTGGAGGGCCACAATTTAAAGTAAAAAAAAATGTACTTAGCTTTTTTGTGGGGGGGGGGGGGTTTAAAGTGGCAAATCATCATTTATGTCCACCCACCAGTTCTGTTCTGTTTACAATTACTCAAAGCAGCTTACAAAACAAATAAAAACACCGAGACACAAAAGGTTATATCGAGAACGATGAAGTCACATTACTCAATGTGCTGTCCTTAATCCTTGAAGGCTTGAACAACTAGGGTACCTCAGACCCAGCTGTTAATATTCTTAGAAACTCCTCTGTGGGTGCCTCTAAAACAGGGGTGGCTGGCCACCAGTGTGAAGAGCCTGATCTGGCTACCCAAGAAATTTTTTGACCCGGCCAATTTTGACGGCAATGGCAGAAAGAGGGGGGGAGTATCAATACACCACAGGGTGGGTTGCACACAAGCATCATTGATGGAGATGCAAAGGTCTTAAAGACCAGAACTTCACACAGCATTCTAAATGTCATCAATTTGTTGTCATGGCATGCAATTGGTGGTGCTATTTTCAACTCCTTTCCTAATGATCCCTAGCATGGAATTCACCATTTTCAGAGCTCCCCAAAGTTCAGCTACCCAAAGTTTGGGAGATGCAGTCCTGGGTAGTGCAGCTTAATGCCCTTCCTGGCTTGCCAATTTTCTACCATTCTCTGAGCATCGTTCCATGGAAACCATTTCCAGTTTCCAGTTCTTGGAAAGAGAAGGAATCCAACTTTACGCTAATTGCAGGGGCTGGTGAGAAAGAGGGAGCGCTTCATCTTTATTGCTCTGTTTGGCTGATGGCATAATGAACACAGCCAAGAGACCCTCCTAGGCAGAGAGGGAACATTTATGAAATGTTCAAAATATATAATGGAATAATGAGGACTCAAGTGTTTGGGTTATGTAAAAAGGTGCTGTAGGCATACAAGCTTTGACTGAGGTGCACTAATTAAATCATGGATATTAGCATATCTCCCTTGAAGTGATAACTGAACCCTTCTCGGTTGTATTTTTTTTTTTTAACAGCTCTGAATTCCAATACAGGAGCGGAGGCACTGGGAATATGCAGAGTTAATGAGAAAGCAAGACACTGGGTTCTTGCACGTTGGTGTCAAGCAGCCCAGGTCATGGACTGCAAGAAGATCAAACCTCTCCATTCTGAAGGAAATCAGCCCTGAGTGCTCACTGGAAGGACAGATCCTGAAGCTGAGGCTCCAATACTTTGGCCACCTCATGAGAAGAGAAGACTCCCTGGAAAAGACCCTGATGCTGGGAAAGATGGAGGACACAAGGAGAAGAGGACGACAGAGGACGAGATGGTTGGATAGTGTTCTCAAAGCTACCAGCACGAGTTTGACCAAACTGCAGGAGGCAGTGGAAGACAGGAGTGCCTGGCGTGCTCTGGTCCATGGGGTCACGAGAGTCGGACACGACTAAACGACTAAACAACAACAGCCCAGGTCATGAAGCGCAAAGAAGAATCCAGCTTTAGGGGTGTACTGAAGCGACACACACACCTGAAATGGTGGGTTTTTATTTTTTGTTTCAAAAAAGAAGCCACCTTCGCCATTAGGGAGGACCATAGTTCAGTGGAAGATCATCTGCTTTAGATGCAGAATGTCCAAGTTTCACTACAGAGGATCCTAATTTAAAATCCTGGAGGGATGAACACACCAAGAGGGTCTTCCTCCTCCCATAGCCCCTGCCTTACATAAAGATTCTCCTTTAGTTGGTAAATACGTTTGGGGAAGGGCCATAGCTTAGTGGTACAGCATCTGTCTTGCAAGCAAAATGTCCCAGGTTCAAAACCCAGCATTTCCAGGTCGGGCTAGAAATCTCTCCTGCCTGAAACCCCAGAGAGATGCTGCTGGTTGGGGTAGGCCAATAACCAGATGTTGAAACAGATGTCATCATCCCTGACTATTGGCCACTCTGGAACAAGGTGGAACAAGTCAAGGAACATGTGGAAGGCACCATGTTGGGTACCCCTGGATTGAGTTAGATGAACTCGTAGCCTGACTCAGTTATAAAGCGGTTTCTTACATTCTCCATATGGTGGAAGGGCCACAGCTCTTTGCACAGAACATTGGCTTTGGATGCAGAAGGTCCCAGGTTCAATCCTCAGCATCCCCAGGTAGGACTAAGAATATCTCTGGAGAGCTGCTGCCAGTCAGTATGGACAGTACTGTGCTAGATGGACCAATGGTCTGACTCTGTAGAGGGCAAATTTCTATGTCCCTACTAGGTCCATGGAAATTTTCCACCGATATTTTGTTCAAAACTGGAAATGTCAAGTTCACCTTGAAAATTTCACTTCAGATGAGCACCCTCGCCCCGCCGCCCCAGCCAGTGAACCAGCTGGTCAGGTAATGACTCACCCCCTCTCAGGTGAGAAGCACAACTCATTTATTGAGATAAAATATTTATCTACTGTTTCTCGGCCCTGTACAAAACCTGCAAAGTGACTCAAAGATAATAAAACAAAATCAATGAAAAATCGATTTTCTTTTTTAAAAGAAGAAGAAGAAAGAACTAAAAACAGCAGGAGTGTGGGGAGGGAAGGAGACTCTGAAGTCCAGACGACAAACAAATATAAGCCTTTCGAGATTGGACCAAAGGTCTATTTTAGTCTAGGCTTATTTAAACCTATAAAGCATGGGTCGCCGGCCTTTTCAGACCAGTGGGCACAGTTGGAATTTTGCTGTGGGCTCGATTCCAAAATGGCTGCCATGAAGGTGTCGTATTATACAAAATGGCATGTGGGAGAGGGCAAACCATTGCAAACAGGAACAGGAAATGCAAGCACTCTCAGTGTGGATTTCTGAAGGTTTATTTACTGAGACCTTCCACTAGTGCCAGAGGAGTTCCTGGGAAGCACATCCATGGCCTCCAACATTTACCTGATGAAACAGGGACGTTCCATTATTATTATTATTATTATTATTATTAATTATTCCCTACTTATTTAACTGGGTTGCCCCAGCCACACTGGACAGCTTTCAACATATAGAAAAACATATTAAACATGTTTTGATTTGTTTTAAAAAAATCCCTATACAGTACAGGGCTGCTTTCAGATGTCTTCTAAAGGTTGTACAGTTACTTATCTTCTTGACTCCACGCCCTCCAACATTTCTCCAATGAAAATAGGGACGTCCTAAGGAAAAGCGGAACATCCCAGGATCAAATCAGAAACCAAGATGGCTTCTGTAAATCTTGGACTGCCCCTGGAAAATAGGGACACTTGGAGGGTCTGCACACCCTGGCAACTCCTACATTACAGAGACCAAACAGATACCTCTAAGAAGTCTACAAGAAGGACACAAGGGTAATAGCCCTCTGCTGTTGCTCTTGCCTAGTCATTGATATTTTAGGGGAATGTTGCCTCTGATTCTGAAGGCAGTAGATAACCATTAGGATTAGTAGGCATTGATAGCCTTAGACTCCATAAATTTGCCCAACCCTCTTTAAAAACTGTCTAAGTTGCTCTCCTGATTCCACACCCTGCCCATACAGGGATGTGTTAATCACCTGGCCCCAGACTTAAGATGAACAAGCTAGGGTGGGCAAGGGTCAAGAGGGGAAGGAGAGGAACAGATAGCCACAAGCAACTTGGTCCACATCCTCAGGCCTCAATAACTACAATTCATCTTACAGAAGCAAATGTGATGATGCACTGGATAACTGACGCTGGACATCTCTAGACCTGAGTTTCCTGGGTTGTTTTAAAGCAGGCTTCCTCAACCTCAGCCCTCCAGATGTTTTTGGCCTACAACTCCCATGATCCCTAGCTAGCAGGACCAGTGGTCAGGGATGATAGGAATTGTAGTCTCAAAACATCTAGAGGACCAAGGTTGAGGAAGCCTTATTTAAAGTGCTATTTTTGGTGTATTGAAATTGTGGGTGCTTATATTTTAATATTTGTGTAACTGGCTTTTAGGGACGCGGGTGGCGCTGTGGGTTAAACCACAGAGCCTAGGACTTGCCGATCAGAAGGTCGGCGGTTCGAATCCCCACGAGGGGGTGAGCTCCTGTTGCTGGGTCCCTGCTCCTGCCAACCTAGCAGTTTGAAAGCACGTCAAAGTGCAAGTAGATAAATAGGTACTGCTCTGGCAGGAAGGTAAACGACATTTCCGTGCGCTGCTCTGGTTTGCCAGAAGGGGCTTAGTCATGCTGGCCACATGACCCGGAAGCTGTACGCCGGCTCCCTCGGCCAATAACGCGAGATGAGCGCCACAACCCCAGAGTTGGCCATGACTGGACCTAATGGTCAGGGGTCCCTTTACCTTTACCTTAACTGGCATTTATACTTTGAAAACTGCTTAGAATAGGCACCCACAACCTTTAGCCCTCCAGATGTTCTGGACTACAATTCCCATCATCCCTGACCACTGGTCCTGTTAGCTAGGGATCATGGGAGTTGTAGGCCGAAACATCTGGAGGGCCACAGGTTGGGAATGCCTGGCTTAGAAGCTTATTTTGGCATCAAGTGATACATCAGTTATTTATATGTTGCTGATGACGATAATGGTACAGTCCTTCTTAGAAACCTATTTTGGCATTAAGTGGTACAAACAACAACAACAATAATATTGCTGGAATCCAAACTCCCAGCAGACCCAGCCAACATGGCCAAAGGTCAGAGAAGATGGGAATTGTAGTCCAAAACATCTGGTGGACACTACATTAGCTACCCCTGGGAAAGATCTGGGAGAAAGGCTATGGTGTTTCTAGAAGCCTGGGGTTCACTTTTCCTACCCTTCTTGAGATATGCCTGATGCTTTCAACCTCTTAATGCGAAAAGGAGAAGCAAAAATTGCTGGTGTATTTTAAGCATGAGTCTCAATACAAGGGCTAGATTGGAGCATTAAATAATAAGAGAAACTGGAGAGGCATCAGCTCCAGCATTTAAAACCACAAAGGAAAACTATGATGGAGCTAAAAATAGAACAGCAGCACATCTGGTGCATGAAGGCACATTTGCTCCCCCTTCCACCTTCCGCCGCCCCCAAAAAGAAAAGAATAAATGCTGAATTTCTAGCAGATATACACCATGCATTTAAAGCTCACGAATCCCCCTGCAAAGGAATCCTGGGAACTGTAGTTCATTAAGCGGGTTCAGAATTGTAGCTCTGTGAGGGGAAACTACAGTTCCCATGATTCTCTGGGGGAACTCATGTGCTTTAAATGTGTGTTGATTGTGCTTTAAATATATGGCTCTGACTCAGTACAGTGGTACCTCCATTTACTAACTGAATTTGTTCTGGAAGTCCGTTCTTACACCGAACGCGTTCTTAAACCGAGGTGTGTTTTCCCCAATGAGGCCTCTCGCCTCCGGTGCCCTTCCACCGTTCGGCTTCTGTTCGTCTTCTGGGGCAAAGTTCGCTAGCCGGAACACCTACTTCTGGTTTTGCAGAGTGTGTTACCCAAAGCACTCTTTAACAGCACTGTTCTTAGACCAAGGTACCAGAATCTATTTGTTTTCTTCCCATGCCAGGTACAGAGTCAATATATTGAAGAAAACAAAACATCTCGACGCACTCATCTGAAGTAAGGGGCAAGAGACACACACACACACACCTAAAGCTATGGCCAAAATGGAACTCTAGAACAAAACACTCTCCCTCAACCTGTGTTAAGCACTTTGCGTTGCTATTATGCCAAAAAATGAGGTCATCGATGGAAGGACTGGGTATTTACATAGAGCCACTGCCTATGCAGCTGTGCAGAACTGCCTGGGGGCGTGCAAGATTGCTGTCAAACCATCATGGCAAAGGTCACGAGAAACACTTGAGCAGAGCTTTAAGTGGGAGCTAAGGAGCTGGGCTGTATAAAACCATCCTCTCCTTCTCTGCTCTGAAGGGAAAGAAAAACACCAACAAGAATGAAAAGGAAGGATTGAAAGCAGCCAAGGACAAAAGCTGCCGAAGTGCCAGGAGGGTTTCTACACTGCTTTCAGTAGCAAACAATGAATATATGAATGAACATACAAAGCTGTTTGATATGGAGGCCTGGTCCACATGTGCAGCAGGAGCAGGTGGTAACATGGACTGTGCCATTTCATATTTCGGGGGGGGGGGGTGGAATCAAATCTCTGAATGCTCATCCATGTAAATAAAGGGCTGTGCAATCAGAAAATTAGTCCAATAGGGAGTCGGACTAAAGGAGAAAGTTACAAAATATATGAAAGTTCTAAATGGAACTCAAGACACAAACAATATTATGGAAATATTGTTTCCTTTAATGACTTTCCCATCTGTCAATCCATCAAAGTTCTGGTTTTGACCGATAAAACCTTAAACGGCTCAGGACTGCAATACCTCAAGGACCGTATCTCCCCATATAAACCGACCTGGGTTCTGCATTTATCATCTGAGGCCCTTCTTTGTGTGCCTCCTCCATGAGAGGTCTGGAGGGTGGCAACACAAGAATGGGCCTTTTCTGTGGTGGCTCCCTGTTTGTGGAATGGTCTCCCCAGGAAGACTCACCGAGTGCCTTCAGTACATATCTTTAGGCACCAAGCAAAAACATTCCTCTCCTCCCATGCCTCTGGCTAACTAAACTATCTATGTCCTCTTAAACTGGGGTGGAGGGGTATTGTTTCTATTTGTTATTATGGTGCGTATTTCTGTGCTTTTATATTGTAAACCTCTTGGTGATCTTCAGATGAAGGGTGGTGTTATGTACTGAGTTGAATAGGATCCAAACTGCAGCAGTCTGATTGGTCCTAGAACAATAGGATCCAAAAGGCAGCAGTCTGACTGGTCCTAGAACAATAGGATTCAGAATGCAGCAGTCTGATTGGTCCTAGAACAATGCAGCAGTATGATTGGTTGGCAGGAACCACCCAATCATGCTCCAGATAGAAGTGAATCCACAACCTGATTGGCTTACAGTAGAATTCCGGAATTAGCCAATCATGTGCAGCCCATTGTGTAAATAATGTATATAAAGCAGATACCTTGAGGGGACTTTCATTCATTCCTCCTCACCACTATGAGCTGAATTAAGAGCATGAAATCACTTTGCGACTCTGAGTATATTTCAGGTGGTATAGAGATTGGATTAAAAAATTGTACCTGAGGCCAATTGATTATATTTTGGTGCATTAAATAGCAGTGCTGGAAAGGGGGACACAAAGCATGATGCAGTTTCTTGCTTACCTTTATCACTGTCTGAGCCACAGCTGTTTGCACACTGTTTCCCTCCCTTTTTAATATAGTTTATTTTCTTATTTACCACCTACGTACACGGATCTTCAGTTGTGCTAACATTCACTGCTGTCAGATTTATTTGAGCCAGTTTATCCTTTATTTACAAGGCAAGTCTTTTAATTTAGACTGCATTTAGCTGAATGCCCAAGGGTATCTCTCAGCCTTTTAGAAAGTGGGGAGGAGGCTGGGATTTTGCTTCCCAAAGCTCCTAAACCAGCCAAGAATTTGTCAATGAGAACATATCTTCCTTTATAGCAAGGGGGGAAGAAGCTGTGATTCTCTAGAAGTTGCTGGACTACAACTCCCATCAGCCTTAAGCCAGCATGGTCAGCGACGATGGAAGTTTTAGTGCAACAGCAGATGGCAACTTTATTGAAATGTGATTTAAGTTCCTGGAATGTGTCATAAAGAAGAAAATAACATACATTCCATCCTCCTACAACATTGTGGACTCTCAGAGAAAGATAGGTGGATTCATTTCTGTACGACACATGCAGAATCATATTTATTACCTGCCGTTCACCAGAAGGTCACAGGGTATGTCATAGCAATGTAAAAACACAGCAGCCGAGCTCCATCTTTAATACTAGTTGCCGGAACTCAAGTAATTGCAGTTTGAAATTACTTTTGGAGAATGTCTGGATGGTCAGGGGATCTGCTAGAGCCTTACTGCCCCAGGATCCTGCTCCCACAGTGGCCACTCAGATACCTCTGGGAAGCAGGTTGTGGTGGCCAACAGGTCTCTCCTGCTATAGTTACTGGTATTCAGTGACACGCAACCTCAGAGAACAGAGGTACCAAATTGCCATTACGGTTGATTGCCATGGATAGACACTTCAACTTCCTCACTTTAAAAGCACAATCAGAAGAGGAAACACAGGCAACTGCTCTTCCACCCTATCTGACTTTTAGAAGACATCTGAAGGCAACCCTGCATCTGGATTTTTTAAATTTCCAATGTTTTACAATTTTTTTATGTGTTGTAAGCCGCCCAGGGTGGCTGGGGAAACCCAGCCAGATGGGTGGGATATAAATATTATTATTATTACTCCACAAGTCAACATTAACGTGTCTATAACAAATAAACCACTCTTCGCCTGAAGTGCAGAGAACATATGTGTATTAAAACCACATTATATTACCCATAAAACTACAGTACATCAAACCACAATAAAAAAATAAAAAGCAACGGCGGCAAGCACCTTAATAGCACAAGGATAGAAGAATGAGGAAATCCCGACTAAAGAGCTGTGGCAAGAGAAATTGATGGATTACACAGACCTGGCAAAACTGACACACAAATTACATGACAAGGATAACTGTGATTTTAAAGATGAATGGGAACCCTTTACAAAGTACTTAAAGAAACAACAAATGAACTGGACTCCTTGGCAGGTTTTGAATAAACATTCACAAACTTTTTATTGACAATATCTATAAGGATCTGTACAGTTTTGTAACATGCGGAAAATAACGTATGTTGATAAACCAGAGAGAGGAGCTGAGGGAAGTCGGGGGGAGGATGAGTTTTCCTTTTTTTTAGGGGGGAAGGGGGAAAATGTGGGGAGGAAATGTGGATGATGTATTTTTGGATAAATTGTTATGTTGAAATCCCTAATAAAAATATTAAAAAATAAAAAGCAGATAAAACACACTGGGTCATTATTATACTGTAATTGACCTCAAGGGACTGTGTGCATAAGAGAAGGTTTGAATTCATGGAGGAAAGGGCTACTAGCCATGATGGTTGGGCTGTGCCTCTCCCGCTGGAGGCAGCACTGCTTCTGAACACCCAGGGTGCTGGAAAACACAGGCGGCGAGAGAGCTGTTGTGCTCAAATCCTGCGTGTGGGTTTCCCACAGGTATCTGGTGGGCGACTGTGAGAGCAGGATGCTGGACTAGGTGGGCCATTGGCCAGATCCTGCAGGCTCTTCTTAAGCTGCAAGACTTAGCACAACCTAGCCCTTCGAGACATCACTTTGCCAACAAAGGTCCGTATAGTTTTCCCAGTAGTGATGTATGGAAGTGAGAGCTGGACCATAAAGAATGCTGAGCACCGAAGAGTTGATGCTTTTGAATCATGGTGCTGGAGGAGACTCTTGAGAGTCCCATGGACTGCAAGAAGATCAAACCTATCCATTCTTAAGGAAATCAGCCCTGAGTACCCACTGGAAGGACAGATTGTGAAGCTGAGGCTCCAATATTTTGGCCACCTCATGAGAAGAGAAGACTCCCTGGAAAAGACCCTGATGTTGGGAAAGATGGAGGGCACAAGGAGAAGGGGACGACAGAGGACGAGATGGTTGGACAGTGTTCTCGAAGCTACCAGCATGAGTTTGACTAAACTGCAGGAGGCAGTGGAAGACAGAAGTGCCTGGCGTGTTCTGGTCCATGGGGTCACGAAGAGTCGGACATGACTAAACGACTAAACAACAACAACAAGCCCTTCGAGATCACTGCCTTGCTGTGGCGAAGGGGCTTGAATAACTCAGAGAAGCTATGAGCTATACTGTGCAGGGCCACCCAAGATGGACAGGTCATAGTGGAGAGTTTTGACCAAATGTGATCCACCTGGAGCAGGAACCAGCAAGCCACTCCAGTATCCCTGCCAGGAAAACTCCATGGACAAAGACAAGAGGCATATAAAAGTTATGACGCTGGAAGATGAGCCCCTCAGGTTGGAAGGCGTCCAACATGCTACTGAGGATGGTTGGACAGTGTTCTCGAAGCTACCAGCATGAGTTTGACCAAACTGCGGGAGGCAGTGGAAGACAGGAGTGCCTGGCGTGCTCTGGTTCATGGCGTCACGAAGAGCTGGACATGACTAAACAACTAAACAACAACAACAAGCCCTTCGAGAAACTGAAAAGAACTTAAGATACCAGAATTAGAACTTTGAAATATATAAATGAGACTATCCGGCTAAATCATGTTCTCCTTCATCAACAGAGCATACAGATGAAATTAAGGACGGATGACGTTGTAGGAGATAGGGTAGGAACCTCAGGAGTTGCCTGCACGAGACATTTACATCAATGGAGCTTGAAATCTTTAGGGACAAGCCCTGAGGCCTCGGCTGAGTTAAGCGAGACCACTCACGTGTAAAAATAAGCAAGTCTCCAGGCGTCATCAGACAAGGACAGAAGAAAAAGAAGCACTTCCTACCACCCTCACACGAAGTGACAACGTAGCACAGCGGGGAAAGATTCAGAGAACCATTCCTTGACATTTAAAATTACTATTTCTTGGAAGAGGAATTGCTAAAAAAAGAGTAAAGTTAGGCTGTTTATTTTGAAAGCACTGGGTTCTATCTCCCCTTCTTGAGGGATTATCCAAGCTAGAGTCTCACTCCCTGTGATTTTTGTACACCTATGGGGCAGGCGGAATCTCTTCACATTAAAAGGAACAAACCCTCAGAGAACTAGGGCTTGGAACATTTCAAAAATAATATATAGAAATAACAATAGGGCACATCAACACTATAAGTTTAACTATCTGAACCAAGGGCACCGGCTCCTGGGGTCTGAGGCACCATGGCCCCCCAATCTTTATTTTGAAGGGGGAATGTTTTGAGGGGTCCCCATGCAACGTCAGGAAATTGTGCGACATTGCATGCAGGATGTGAGGATGTGATGCAGGGCTGCTTGCGGGGCCCCTCCACCCTCCTGGTCTGAACAGTTCTTAAGGAAGCATGGGGAAACTACAGTTCCCAGAGTGCCTTATGGGTGAAGACCATTAGGGTGCAGGCACCAAATTCCAGCTGAACATTATGCAAGACGCAGATGTCTTCATACATGAGTCTCACAGCCACACTGCATTCTGAATTCATTAGTGTGTAACGAAAACCACATGAGAACCATTCAACCCACAAGGGACAGAAGTCAGATGGAAGTTTTTGAGAACCTTCCATTACATGGAAGATCTGGTCCTGGACTAGGTTTTCAGCTGCATTTGCAGACACATTCACAACTCTTTTCTTGCTCTGAAGCATTTATGACCCTTCTTATAAGAACATGCCCCAATGAGCAGCCTCAACCGTCCGTGTACATGGGCCAAAGCGATCCACCTCAAGGCGGCAAGGGGCCTGTAAGACAAGCATGTCATTGAAGCCCAAATAGGAGTGACACATAGGCCACTGAAAGAAGAGCTGGTGTGGAATAGTGGCAGGGCCGGCTCACCCATGAGGCAAGGTTGGGTGACTGCCTCGGGCAGCAGGAACCACAGGGCAGCATATCCACCTTCCAAGGAATGTATCACCCCTAGCTGCTCCCATGGCACACAGCTTGGAGGCCTTTATTTGCTGCCTCCTTGGCAATGCCCTTGCATGCTGCCTCTGAAGCTGGCTCTTGGTGAGTAGGAAACTACAACTAATCCAGAATGCGGCAGCTAGACTGGTGACTGGGAGAGGCCACTGAGACCATTTGGCACCGGTCTTGAAAGACCTACACTGGCTCCCAGTACATTTCCAAGCACAATTCAGAGTGTTGGTGCTGACCTTTAAAGCCCTAAACAGCCTCAATCCAGTATATCTGAGGGGAGCGCCTCCACCCCCATCATTCTGCCCGGACACTGAGGTCCAGTGCCAAGGGCCTTCTGGTGGTTCCCTCGCTGTGAGAAGCCAAGTTACAGGGAACCAGGCAGAGGGCCTTCTCAGTAGTGGCACCCGCCCTGTGGAACGCCCTCCCACCAGATGTCAAAGAGAAAAACAACTACCAGACTTTTAGAAGACATCTGAAGGCAGCCCTGTTTAGGGAAGCTTTTAATGTTTAATAGGTTATTGTATTTTAATATTATGTTGGAAGCCACCCAGAGTGGCTGGAGAAACCCAGCTAGATGGGTGGAGTATAAATAATAAATAATTATATTATTATTATTATTATTATTATTATTATTATTATTATTATTATAGGAGCTGCTGCTGGTTTTTCCCCAGTATTGTTCCCGATGTGGCTCTTCAATCACCCCTTCTTCCCTGGTAGGGAAGGGCCATTTTGTGGTTTGCTTCAGGCGCCAAAATGTCGTCGGCCAGCCCTGTGTAGCGGTTACAGTGACTGATTAGGATCAAGAGAAACTCTAGTTGGCCATGAAGCTCCCTGGGCAACCTCTGAGCAAACATAATGTTTCATCCTAGCCTTACCTCACAAGCGTATTGTGAGGACAAAATGAAGGAGGAATGATAATCATCCATGTCAACATGAGCTCCTTTGAGAAAGGGTATGTGGGGGTGGGAGAAATTAGCTTAAGAAACACACTACCACCCAACTGCAAGCTTGAAAATTTATTTCTTGCAAAAATGCTCTCAAATACGCAGGAATATGCATGAGAAGGCAACGATGCAGACAGCAATATCACCAAGAAAGTGGGGTTGGGTTCTGCAAGAGGAGAGAGATGACATGCAACTGAATTATCTTGGTGTGCAAAGTTATGGCGCACTCAGTAGGTAAGGCTGGGGCCTAGAAGCCTTGCAAGGTCATCGGGTTCCTGTCCAGCTGTGCATATGCCCTCAAATGCCCCTTGCTTTTGCAGTCATTTGGCAGGGAGGCGGGGGGAAGAGAGGATTTCCTGCCTGACTTTTGGAGACTGCAAAAAGGGTTAAGGAAGGTGAAGGACCAGAGAAGGGAAATGGGTGATGCTCCAGATGTTGTTGGAGTTGCCCGGTCAGGGGAAAAACAATGCTGTCCAGGGTTGTAAAAACTGCGGAGAGAATAATTGGGTGCACTCTTCCCACCTTGGATCAAATCTATGCTTCCAGGTGCCATAAGAAAGCTGCAGAGATAGCGCAGGATAGTGCGCACCCCGGAAATGATCTCTTTCAGCTTCCTGCCAGGTACAGGGTTGTAAAGACTAGGACTAGTCACCTGAGAAACAGTTTCTACCCAAATGCGATTTTGGTTTTAAACGCAGTATAAGGAATCTCATGGGAGTATATTGTATTTAAAAATGGGGTATCAGAATTTTTAGGGGGCTAACCAGGTTGGGATAGCTGGGATAGCAGGCTTGTTGGTTTTTTAATGTCTTATGTAGATTTTTCAATTTCGTTGTTCTGTATGGGACAATGACAATAAAGATTATTGTATTGTATCGTATTCCTCAACATTTGGCCATGTTGGCTGGGAAGTCAGAGTCCAATGACATCACAGAATCATAGAGCTGTCGAGTCGGAAGGGACCCCAAGGGTCATCTAGTCCAACCCCCTTCAATGCAGGAATCTCAGATAAAGCACATGGAGTCCCCATCAGCTTCCCTATCCATGGACTATAGGACCACCCTTCAAGGGGTGAGGTCCCCGCCCCCCAAAACGGGCATATCACGCTTCACAGTGAGTTCCTGCATCCCTGGAAATCTGCATGCACAACTTTTCAAAGGGTATTCATTTCCATCTCTTGCTTAGTCACAATTAAAACAGAAAACCCAGGGGAGTAGCAGGATGCATCCAAGAATTATTTTTTTTAAGAAGACACACGCTTCCAGGCAGGGAATACAAATTGGATACCAGCACCGCAAGACACTGGCCTATCTCTTCCAGAATGATTTGCTTTTAATTTCCAGTGACTAATCATTTGTTTACTTTTAATATTCAGCAGCAGATGTGTAGGTTTCATAGGTTACATATTAATAGCTCTTATGAAATGAGAATGATCAATGTTTCCGTGTCAGCACACAAATTAGAGGGCCTACTTTAAAGCAGGGTTAGCCAAGGGTGGTATCTGCAAGCTATGATTGGACTCCAACTCCCATCAGCCTCAGCTAGCAGAGCCAATAGTCCGGGGTACTGGGAGCTGTAGTCCAGTGAAGCTGGAGGGCACCATGTTGCCTCTACCTGACTTAAAACACCTTCCAGCCGTTCAGAACGCTGGTGAAGTCTTTACATTGGGAGATAAATGGAGAGAGGGAAATAATCAAATAAGAGAAACCATTGGGTTCAGAAATGGGCTACTGAAATGATCAAGGAGATGGAGTGGTTCTCCTATGAGGAACAGTTGCAGCACTTGAGGATTTTTAGTTAGTGGTAAGAGGTCCGTATAGTTAAAGCTATGGTTTTCCCAGTAGTGATGTATGGAAGTGAGAGCAGGACCATAAAGAAGGCTAATCGCCGAAGAATTGATGCTTTTGAATTATGGTGCTGGAGGAGATTCTTGAGAGTTCCATGGACTGCAAGAAGATCAAACCTATCCATCCATTCTGAAGGAAATCAGCCCTGAATGCTCACTGGAAGGACAGATCCTGAAGCTGAGGCTCCAATACTTTGGCCACCTCATGAGAAGAAAAGACTCCCTGGAAAAGACCCTGATGTTGGGAAAGATGGAGGGCACAAGGAGAAGGGGACGACAGAGGACGAAATGGTTGGACAGTGTTCTCGAAGCTACCAGCATGAGTTTGACCAAACTGCGGGAGGCAGTGGAAGACAGGAGTGCCTGGCGTGCTCTGGTCCATGGGGTCATGAAGAGTCGGACACGACTAAATGACTAAACAACAACAAGAAGAAGAGGCAACTTGATGGAAGTTCATAAAACTGGGCATAGGGTAGAGAAAGTGGATAGAGAAAAGTTATTCCTCCCTCTCTCAGAACACTACGGGCATCCGATGAAGCTCAATGATGGAAGATTCAGGATGGAAATACAAAAGGCACTTCACACAGCTATAGGATCTGTTTGAGAAGAAGCAGTGATGGCCAACAACTTGGATGGCTTTTGAAAAAAGGATTGGACAAATTCATGGAGGACAAGGCTATCAGTGTCTACTAGCCATGATGGCAATGTTTTCCCTGTGGTGGGTGGCAATATGCTTCTGAGTACCAGTTCCTGGAAACTGCTGGAGTGCAGAGTTGCTCTTGAGCTCAAGTCCCACCTGAGGGTTTCCCAAAGGCGTCTGGGTGGCCACTGTGAGAACAGGATGCTAGACTAGATGGTCCACTGGCCTAATCTAGCAGGCTCTTCCTATATTCTTTTGCTCTTATGTTGAATATAAGATAAGATGTTAAGAATCCCTACGCCACTTGAGAGTCAGTGTTTCATGGTGGGTCAGAGTATTAGAAGCAATGGTACAGCTAGGTAACTTTTAGGACTCTCCCAACTGTTTCAGCCCAGACAAATTCGAGATATTTCAGAGAGAATGGCCCCCCTAGGAAGAAAGGACTCAGGAGCCAGACACTCTGACAGGGGAGGAATTAGCCACTTGAGGTTTTTGTGGCTCCATTTTTCTACTTTTCAGAAGGGGGGAAGCAAATGGTAGAACCCACTCCAATCAGTTATGAAGCATGACACCCAGCAAACGCTTTCAAAACAAGGGATAATGATGTAGCATAATCTCCAGGAAGATCATATGGTTGTCCCAATACAATAAACAGCAGAAATCTTATTGAAACTTAGATAAGATGTTAAGAAGTTAACACACTTCAGAGTGTGTTAGAGTAGGACTAGGAAGCAGTAGGGCAGCTTAGATAATTTTAGACTCTGGACTTACATGGTGGTATTGCTGGTGGGGCTGGCGGTAGAGCTCTGTTGATGTTAATGTACATTACTCCACAATGTGATAAGCCAGGGCTTCAGCACAAGGAAGCCCTCCTGCTCAATCTTCTGAATGGGGCCCTAACTAAAGAATCTAAGAATACGCCTTGTATTGAAGCAGACCATTGGCCCATTGAGCTCAATATTGCATACACGGCTGGCAGCATCTCTGCAGCATTTCAGACAAGGGTTTCCCCTAACCTAGGATGCTGGAGGATGAACCTGGGACCTTCTGCATGCAAGGCATAGAATGTAGGTATAAAAACAAAGGAAGCTGCTTTATACTGAGTCAGACCATTGGCCCACCTAGTTCAGAACTGTCTACACTGACTGGCAGGGGCTCTCTGGGGTTTCAGGCAGGGGTCCCTCCGAGCGCTACCTAGACATGCCAGAGATTGAACATGAAAAGCAGATGCTCTGCCACTCAGCCACAACACTCCCCAAAGTCCTGGCCTCACAGCACCACTGCCAGAAAGTTTGGGATTCAAGTCCCTACAGTAGCTCACTGCGTGATGTTGAGCCAGTCACAATCTCTCAGCCTAACCTACCTGACAAGCGTTGTGTTGTTCTGCAGTTAAACTGAGTAGGGGTTTAAATCACACCTGCTAACTTGAGCTCCTTAGAGGAAAGGCAAGAAACAGATCTAAGTAAACGAAAGTTTGGGTCGCACAAGACCACTCTTTGAAAAGGGTTGGGGGAAAGGAGGTGAAGTTTTGCAAACCAGTCTCAAGCCACACATTCATCAAGCAGCCTTAATCAACCCTTGACTGTTCTCCTATTAACATTCAAGGGACAAGACGAGTGCTCTTCCTTACTGGGTTGTTGTAAAGGCGTTGCTACGAATATTCAGAAGTAGTGCTCTATCTGTGCTAAAATGTCATTCTATCTATGTGCTCAAGTGTCTCCCTCAACCTGAAAAGTTTTCTTTGGCTATTGTCTCCTCCCTCCCTCCCCCCGCACTATTTGCAGTTATTAGCACTTAGTATTATTTCTGTTTCAAGCTTTGGTATACGATTATTTTGTCACTACACCGCTTGTAAGTATTAAAACATAGCTTACCCATGTGAGGAACCAATTCACCTTTATTCAGCCATCTCGTTAATGTATCTGTAGCTGCAATGAACTCTACTATTGACAGCTCTGAATTCTTTCCAGCGCGGAACCCACTCCCCATCACTGCTGTATTTCAAATGTATGACAGGTGGGCTTTGTTCTTGTTTTTTTTTTTAAGGAACAGGTAAACAATGACTCCCCAACCAACTATACGAATGGGGGATGGGAGTGGATTCTTCCCCATTATGGAAAAGTAGAGGTTCTGCCCCATCATGAATAAGTGAAAGTTCTGTTACAGGTGAGTGCTAAGAGATGAAAAGCAGAGATCTACCTTGTCCAAATGCTGCCTAAAATGCTAAAATGCATCTATTTTTTTTTTGTTAACAGCATGGGCTCATCCCTTATAGAAAACTCAGGAGGGCAGAATTGCTTCCAGTACCCTCAGGCTGACCTTATCTAGGAGAGAGTGTTCCACCTCCGGAAAGAACATCTACATGTTAAGTTCAAACTGTCAAAATTATTCCCTATTATCTCCATCTTTTGCATACTTTTTTTTTGGGGGGGGGGAGCGGCAGGGATCCTGTATGAACTTATTCCACTGATTTGATTGTAATTTTTTTTTAATAACCAAAAATGCAATATTGCACTCTGTGGCTTCTCTGGTCTAATTACAAGCAACAGCGATTAATCAGGACAGACAAGTAGGTCCATTCTTGCTACTTCAGGGGTTTTTAAGGCACACAAGCGTCGATGTCAAACTCAGTGCACAGAAATAGCTGTGCACTGATGAAGCAACCTTCAGTTTCTTAATCAAGTATGCAGCCACATCCAAGATAAAAACGATACACACCCTATATAGAGTCCTAGGTCTCTGTGCTAAGGATCTCCCCCAGCCACCCCCAGCATACAGGTTTATTTTATTAAAAAACAAAACAAAAACACTGTACTTATACAGATAGCAATAAACCCCTCTCTCCCACGGTCACATCTATACAAGCAACTCTCTCGGCATTAACCAAAACCCCTGTCTGTAGCTGCTATTCACCAATAGCCCGGTTAGGAAATGCACAAAGCAGCATCAAGCATACCTTACCTTGCATCCAAACATCAACGACAAAGTGTTGTTGGTGCAGGCAACTTTGCAGTGGCAAATCATTGGTGTAACGCTGTCAGAAGAGTTAACAATACGGCACATTCCTTGAGGGCTGCAGTGGAAGCAGCCAGCCGGAGGAACAAAAACAAGGAGCTAAGCCCGCACATGGAAAAGCAACACATTCAGCTCAACAGCTTCTCTCTCCCTCTCTTCCGACTGCTGGTCAGAAGCAGCATCCTAGACGCCTCACCACCTGTGCCCCCAATTCAACCATCCCCTTCCTCGTAGATGAATCAACGCTGCAGCATCAGTCATGAAGTGTCAGGGCTTCCCCCTTCCAGTGGGGGGGGGAATTAATTTTAAAAAATGTTATCACACACCCCCTCCTCTACGCCGAACAGAAAATGGAAATGAAGGTGGAATAGCAGGTGTGAACACATTAGCATGTAAAAGGATGCATGCCGCCTACTCGTACTAATCACATAAGATTGTCATGCTAGCTCAAGTGGGCTGCAAATTATGCCATCGGAAGAAAAATACTGCAGCTCCCGATTTGGTAAAAAGCCAGTGGCTTGCTGCAATACATAGTCATTGTGGAAAGGGGGGAAAACTGGGACCTTGCTTCAGAAGCCTTCAGCATGTTACTGAGAAAAGATTCCAGGAAGAAGAAGGAGGAGGAAATATGTGTCCCTGGCTCCCCGGCAGCAACCCCGGAAAAAACTCCCAGGAAGAGGAAAAAAGAAGAAGAAGAAGAAGAAGGATTTGTCTGGTGGAACTCGGAAGCAGCAGCAGCAGCCTCTCCTTCGTCTGAAAGATGAATCTCTCTGCTCGAAAGAAACTGGTGCTGGATTTACAAGGGGGACAGCGAAAAAGTCCAGACAGTTGCAAGTAAAATTCAGAGACTCTTCTTCACCAGACGTGGAGGGGCGAGGGGAGAAACAGACGTCCCCAGACACCGGTTTGCAAATAAATGAGCTGCAAGAGGATACACCGAGTTATTCTGGAAGCTTATCAGTTGGAAGGTTTGGTACAGTTCTGTTAATGATGCCTCGGGTACATTAGGAGACCGATCTCTGCAGCCACAGCAGGCGCCGTGATTCTCCAGTGGTTTGACTTTCTGGGAGCACATTCCATTGTCTCTCGAGACAGACGGATGCCAACCGTCTTAGGTGATTGAGCCATTTTAGCTGATTAGTTGCATGGGTGTAGGTGGTTGTATGGGTATAGATTGATATTAGCACCACGTGCAGTTTATTTGTAAGGAAGGGTGCCAAGCAGGAAAGGATGCTGCCTAATAGCTGCTGTTTTCAGGTGGGATACAATCACATACTGGCAGATTCAGGTTGATTTTGGTGCCCTTTTGCAAGGAAACCACTTCCTCACAAAGCCGGACTTTTTGCTGTAAGGAAAGTACTGGGGAAATGCACTAGGAAGTGTGGGGTAATCGTTTTCTTGATGTAATGTCATAAAAAACCTCATTGGGAACAAATCAGAATGGATACTTAGTAAACAGCTGCCATTATCTAATCTCTGCACAAACCTTTTGCAAATACAGTGGTACCTCGGGTTAAGAACTTAATTCATTGTGGTGGTCCGTTCTTAACCTGAAAGTGTTCTTAACCTGAGGTACCACTTTAGCTAATGGGGCCTCCTGCTGCTGCTGCTGCCGCCGCTGGCGCCGGCACACGATTTCTGTTCTCATCCTGTAGCAAAATTCTTAACCCGAAGTACTATTTGTGGGTTAGCGGAGTCTGTAACCTGAAGCGTCTGTAACCTGAAGCGTCTGTAACCCGAGGTACCACTGTAAATCAGGATGAGTGATCTATTAACAGGTCATCTAGAAGCAGACTCTGAGACTCAGCTGTGGCACAAAGTCACCTTTTCCAAACTCACCTCGTATACAACTTATTCATCTCCCAGCCTCAGTCCTCCAGTTGCAATATGGGACTGAAATAGGCCTCCTCCATTAAAATCATGTGAAGGGCTTTGAACAGATATGGGGGAAGGCCCATGTGAACATTAAGGCGAAGAATTCTATGCCCACTCACCTGGGAATAAGACCCATTGAACTTAGTGGGGATTATGTCTGAGTAGAAATGTATGGGGTCACATCACTTGTAGTTTTGTCATCATGATGCTTCAGCTAGTCTGTTGGTGGGGACAAGTGATCGCCAGCACTTAGCAATGGTGCTTTAAAGCTTGCACAGGCTGCTCAAATGTTCATAGAATCATAGAACTGTAGAGTTGGAAGGGACCCCAAGGGTCATCTAGTCCAACCCTCGGCAATGCAGGAATCTCAGCTAAAGTATCCATGAGAGATGGCCATCCACCCTCTGCTTAAAAACCTCCAGAGAAGGAGAGTCCATAACCTCCTAAGGGAGACCATTCCACTGTCAAACAGCTCTTACTGTCAGAAAGTTTAGTCGGAATAGCCTTTCTTGTAACTTGAAGCCATTGGTTCGGGTCCTACCCTCCAGAGAAGAAAACAAGCTTGCTCCATCTTCCATGTGACAGCCCTTGAGATATTTGAAGATGTCTCTCATATCTCCTCTCAGTCTCCTCTTTGCCAAGCTAAACATACCCAGTTAACAAGCCATCAATACTGGCTCAGTTTACCTGAAGGAGCCTCTCCACCCCCATCGTTCTGCCCAGACACTGAGGTCCAGCGCTGAGGGCCCTTCAGGTGGTTCCCTCACCGCGAGAAGCTAAGCTACAGGGAACCAGGCAGAGGGCCTTCTCGGTGGTGGCGCCCGCCCTGTGGAACGCCCTCCCATCAGATGTCAAAGAGATAAACAACTACCTGATATTTAGAAGACATCTGAAGGCAGCCCTGTTCAGGGAAGTTTTTAATGTGTGACATTTTAATTTATTTTAAATCTTTGTTGGGAGCTACCCAGAGTGGCTGGGGAAACCCAGCCAGATGGGTGGGGTACAAATAATAAATTACTATTACTGTTACCATTCAGGTATGAATTTACAAGGCCCTTAACACTTGAATCCAGGATAGCTTAAGGGATGCCTGATGCTTCATGTAGAATCACAGAATGGTAGAGTTGGAAGGGTCCACAAGGGTAATCTAGTCTAATCCCCTACAATGCAAGAATATCCCCACCTAATCACTGATATGTTTGGGGGAGACTGTACTAGTGGTCTCCCACGGTTCAGATGCACAGATTGTATCACCAAAAAATCACAGAACTGTAGAGTTGGGCCCTGAGAGTCATCTAGTCCAACCCCCTGCCATGCAAAAATCTCACCAGGAGTTGTGCAGTCAGTATTATGGGCTGGATTCTGCGGGACCCCATCCCAGCAGAGATTAGACAGACCCACCTCCCTGTTGAACTTCAGGTACCTAACAAAAAGCAGTTTTCCAGCAGGCATTTTAAGGAAGCTTTCTGTTTTTATGATTAGCTTTAATTGGTTTTTATTCATGGTGTGCTGCTGTAATTTTTACACACACCATTTAGAGATTCCAGTAATTAAGCACTATGCAAATACCCTAAACAAACAGACCACTTATATTGCCAGAAAAAAACAAACACCAGGCATACCCAATGCTATGCATTTTATTGTTGTTACACATAATAAATCACCAATTTAAAAGTCGGTTGTACAGGTTGTAGTAAGAGCAGCATGTTTCTAATGGCAGACCATAAGACCCTTGTCTTATTTTTGGTCTTTAAAGGGGTCTTTTATTTTACCACATGCCTAAAATCAGTATTCTTTTAAAATATCTGGCAAAAAATAACTTTGGTTGTAATTTTCACCTCTATTAGCAGATTACAACTGTGAGAGATTTACTATAGAACAAGAGGAGTTAAAGTGGAAACACCATACAGTATCAATGACTTAAAATAAAGATTACAGCATCTATTAAAATGCATTATAGCATTTATTAAAATGTCACTGTTTGGGCCGTTGAAATGCTTATGGCTTTCATAAATGCGGTAGCCATTATTTTATTTTATTTAAGAGCAGTGAGTGTTTTTTCCTTTAAAAAAAAATGTTTAGAGTTACTCTCATTTTCCTACTCATATTGAAATACTGCCTCTCAATGAGGCCAGGCTTAGAGTCACAAAATGTTTAGGGGTATGTGTACCCCTGCCCCCCCAAAAAAGCACTGTTTAAGAGAGTAGGTTAGGTCTGCAATCCTATTCCCAGTTACCCGAGAGTAAAAAAAAGGTAAAGGTACCCCTGCCCGTACGGGCCAGTCTTGCCAGACTGTAGGGTTGTGCGCTCATCTCACTCTATAGGCTGGGAGCCAGCGCTGTCCGCAGACACTTCCAGGTCACGTGGCCAGCGTGACAAGCTGCATCTGGCCAGCACAGCACACGGAACGCCGTTTACCTTCCCGCTGGTAAGCGGTCCCTATTTATCTACTTGCACCCGGAGGTGCTTTCGAACTGCTAGGTTGGCAGGCGCTGGGACCGAATGACGGGAGCGCACCCCGCCGCGGGGATTCGAACCACCGACCATGCGATAGGCAAGTCCCAGGCGCTGAGGTTTTACCCAACTGCGTCCCTACCCGAGAGTAAGCCTCATTAAAACAATGTGGCTTACTTCAAGGTAAATGTACTTCAGACATTTCTGCAATTTTTCACAACAGGTGATGCAAGCAATTTTGATGTAAGAACTTGAGAGCTCACGGTGGATCAAATCTGGGTTTCCCCACAGTAGCGCAAACATGCTTCTGGGAAGCCCAGAGGGCAGAAAAGGAACTTGTCTCTCCCATTGTTAAACCAAAGTGACTTGTATTCAGTGGGATTGTTGTGGCTGTTTAGTTGTTTAGTCGTGTCCGACTCTTCGTGACCCCATGGACCAGAGCACGCCAGGCATTCTTGTCTTCCACTGCCTCCCGCAGTTTGGTCAAACTCATGCTGGTAGCTTCGAGAACACTGTCCAACCATCTCGTCCTCTGTCGTCCCCTTCTCCTCGTGCCCTCAATCTTTCCCAACATCGGGGTCTTTTCCAGGGATTCTTCTCTTCTCATGAGGTGGCCAAAGTATTGGAGCCTCAGCTTCAGGATCTGTCCTTCCAGTGAGCACTCAGGGCTGATTTCCTTCAGAATGGATCGGTTTGATCTTTTTGCAGTCCATGGGACTCTCAAGAGTCTCCTCCAGCACCATAATTCAAAAGCATCAATTCTTCGGTGATCAGCCTTCTTTATGGTCCAGCTCTCACTGCCTCTGAACTGCCTTTTGGTTCTCCTTTAAGGTAGGGGAGGAGAAACATTTCCCCCCCTGAAGGTACTGGGTGGAGCCAGAGCCAATGATAAGTGGAGCCAGAGACAAAGCTGCCCTTTCACCTTGGCTCATATAAGATTAGGAGTCATAGTCCTGTGCCGATCTGTTCAGAAGTCAGTCCCACTGGGGTGAGGAAGCTAAGGAGCTGCCTTCTACCACTGGGTTTGTCTACACTGATTTGCAAAATGCTCTCCAGGGATTTAGACAAAGGTCTCTCTTAGCCCTACCTAGAGATGCTGGGGACTGAAATTGGGGTTTTCTGCATACAAAGCACAGGCATAGAGTAGGCATAGAGTAGTATCCAAATTTAATAGATAATAAATAAGTAATAATGAAAGCAATTCCTTTCTGACTTTAGTATGCCCCCCCAAAAGAAACCCCAAAAAACACAAACATACCAATTTCTACATGCTCATTTGCTCTCAGATAGCTGGAAATGTGAATGTGTTTCCATACAACCAGGGGGCGGGGGAGTTTTGAAATGAAATAAAATATTTCCCCTTCCAATAGTTCTGAAACCACACCAAAAATAGTTGGGGGACACGTAATATGAGGCCTCAGCCTCAAGTGCTACCAGGCTACAAACTGCCTAACTCTAAAGAAAGGAAGACTTGTGAGAAACCAGAGATGGTGATGGCTGTTCCCTTCATATCCCTACAGAAGGCTGATTTATTTATAAAATGTATATACTGCTTAATACAAAAAGAAGGTTGTTTGCCTAAGATATAATGGGGAGAGGGGGGTTCAATGAGAGTTCATAAAATACAACAACAACACCCAAAGAAGCTTTCATAGAGCTAAATACAAACAGATTGAAACCACACAAATAAATCAATAAAACTGACCAGTGCTGAAAAAGCATGGAACATCTATATATTCTTGTGTCTAAATCAGAGCATGGGTAGATATATGTCTTTAAGGGGTGTTTAAAACTTGTAAAAAGATATATGCACAGCATAGAGAAAAGAGATAGAGAACAGTTTCTCTCCCTCTCTCATGTCTCTAGAACTCAGGGACATCCACTGAAACCAAACGTTGGAAGATTCAGGACAGATAAAAGAAAGCATTTCTTCACACAGTGAATAGTTAAACTGTGGAACTCTCTGCCACAGGAGGCAGCAATGGCCACCAACTTTGATGGTTTTAAAAGAGGACTGCGCAGATTCGTGGAGGATGAGGCTACGGAGTGTTACCAGCCACAATGGCTATGCCCTCCCTCCATGCTTGGATGGAGCATTGCTTCTGAATACCAGTTGCTGGAAGCCAAAGGTGGAAAAAGTGCTCCTGAGCTTAAATCTCACTTGCGGGTTTCCCACAGGCATCTGGTTGGCCACCGTGAGAAAAGGGCGCTGGCTGAGATAGGCCACTGCAAGAGTTTTTGTATAGGGCATTGCAAAGATGCCAGTGGTGCTGTGGTCTAAACCACTGAGCCTCTTGGGCTTGCCGATCAGAAGGTGGGCGGTTCGAATCCCCGTGACAGGGTGAGCTCCCGTTGCTCTTTCCCAGCTCCAGCCAACCTAGCAGTTCAAAAGCACACCAGCACAAGTAGATAAATAGGTATCACTGCGGCAAGAAGGTAGACGGTGTTTCTGTGTGCTCTGGTTTCCATCACGGTGTCCCGTTACGCTAGAAGCAGTTTAGTCCTGCTGGCCACATGACCCGGAAAGCTGTCTGTGGATAAACACCGGTTCCCTCGACCCAAAACGGGATGAGTGCTGCAACCCCATAGTTGTCTTTGACAGGACTTAAACATCTGAGGTCATTTTACCGCCGCTGAAAAAGCCCATTGCATATTGTCATCAGAAGATCTCAAGCACACTTCCATGTTCTTGGAAGATCTGATGGCCTGGCTTCGTCTACACTGGAGGGGGCAGCCAGCTAGGTCTCCTGGTCCCCAATTGCTATGGGGCTCTAATAGTCAGCAACGAAACCTTCAACTTTTGACTGACCTCTGCCAGAAGCAGGATGCTGGACTGAACTATGGGCTGGACCAGCACAGAAAAGAGGTTCTTGCAAACGGCACCTCGAGAAGCAAGTTCATGAAAGCAATTACTGACTCCTTTATACTGCTTAATCGTACTAAGTCTCCGCAGAAATACTGGTTCTGTTTATAATATAACTTTTAAACGTTTTTGGATGCAGAAGTTACCAAGAAAGCAAAAAGGAGTTTTCTGATTTGTGTGGCCAGTTCTGAATATGCCCAGCAGATGGCACTCAGAACCTTTTATTGTCTCTGTTTCACCATAAATTTAAGACGGCAAGTTGCAAGATAATATGCCTGTTCCTTTTTTTTTTTTTTTTGGAAGTGCAGTTTTATAAGCCCTGAAACAGGATGCCAGCCAACAGGTGCTGGCCTTCTCGATCTGTAGTTGGTAGAGGAGTCTGCACCTGTGGAACTTCTGCATCCTGCAAACGGAAGCCCCATCCCTTATAAAGTGGCAATGCTGTTTCTGCTTCTATTACACTGGTTGTCTACCTCTTCCCGCTCTGATCCCCCAATAATCATACATTTTTTAATATGTTTATAGCTCCCACACACCTTGCAGAGGAGCATATGGTAACTAACACCATCTTATAGACATCAATCAAAAACACATCAGATAGACAGACAGACAGACAGACAGACACATAGAAACCTAGAAAAGCCTAAAAGAGGAAGAAACCAGCAGGATCTGTAAAAATCCATAGCAATTAGCAGAAACCCAAATATGCAGCAAATAACAGGCAAAAGGGATCCAAGTTTCAACAGTGTTGTGGATGCTTTAGCTGAGATCCCTGCATTGCAGGGGGTTGGACTAGATGACCATTGGGATCCCTTCCAACACGAAGAGAATTTGAATGGTATTCACAGTTGTTGTTGTTTTCAGTCTGCAAACAATATGCGACTGATTACACACACATAATTTGCATTGTGATTTTGCATTCAGATTATTGGAGTGGAGCAACTTGAGGACAGTGTAAGTTACCTAATTAATTGTGTGAAGTATGCAAGTTCCATATTCTCACCACAGTGAATAACTTAGTTTTTGGGGGGAAGCTGGACTGCCGCTGAAGAGAAACAGTGCTGCGTGCAATGAAGGCAAGGCAGAACGTTGCCTTACTGAGAGTTTAGGATTTCATTGGGCAGAGCAGGGTGCCATGGACTCTAGCCCTGCTGCTGAACCGAGATGTCTGCCTAACTCGCCTCAACGCTTCATCAGCCAGGGCGCCTTGTAGCTCACGGATCAGACACCCTGGCTAGCTGGTTTCGCAAACATCCAAGAACTTAAGAGCACCTCTTCTGGATCAGACCAAAGGCCCATCTGGTCCAGCCCAGCATCCTGCTCTTACATTGGCCAAGCAGATGCCTATGGAAAGCCCTTAAAAGCCAGGCATGATCTCAACACCCCTCTAATTCCAAGCGACTGCTTTGCAGAGTCATGCTTCCTCAAAGAGTGGAGATAGATTGGTGTCATTCACATGCTATATTTGCAGATGGACTCCCCACCCCCTGCCCCCGGGAAATCTCAAAGGTGTGGCACGTGAAGTGCATCTTCACTCGTTCTCTTTCTCCTTCTCTCAGGATGGCAACGTATCAGGGGTGCTGTCAGTGCCGGATTTATGTATAAGCTAAACAAGCTATAGCTTAGGGGCCCACTCTCTTGGCCCCCCCCCCAAAAAAAAAATGTAAAGGGGGGAAAAACCTGGATGTACATTTCCAAAATATAAGCTAAAAAACAAATAAAATAAAACCTACATACAGCAACAGTGTTTTGTGTTGTTTAGGCTCCTATGATGTAAGTAATGGGCCCCGCCTGCTAGCCTGCTCCCTAAAATATCACTGGTTTGATCATTTCTATATATAGGGTGCCTACATTCTGCATGGACTGGTTGCATGACAACATGTGCAAATGGCTTTAGATACATAATAATAATAATAATAATAATAATAATAATAATAATAAATTTTATTTATATCCCGCCCTCCCCAGCCGAAGCCGGGCTCAGGGCGGCTAACAACAATCAAATAATCCAACATTCTAAAAACATTTCAATTATAAAAATTAATTAAAATCAAATTGAAATGTGCAAATGGCTTTAGATACCTATTAGGTGTATAAATTGCCATATAGCATATATTCAGCACAAAAAACAGTGACAATCTGTTGTTGACAAAGGACACCTGGACATATAAAGGGCCCCATTACCTTCAGTAGCTAAGTCAGGGGTCAGCAAACTTTTTCAGAAGGGGGCCGGTCCACTGTCCCTCAGACCTTGTGGGGGGCCGGACTATATTTTGGGCGGGGGGAATTAACAAATTCCTATGCCCCGCAATTAACCCAGAGATGCATTTTAAATAAAAGCACACATTCTACTCATGTAAAAACGCCAGGCAGGCCCCACAAATAACCCAGAGACGCATTTTAAATAAAAGTACACATACTACTCATGTAAAAACACTCTGATTCCCAGACCGTCCACGGGCCAGATTTAGAAGGTGATTGGGCCAGATCCTGCCCCCGGACTTTAGTTTGCCTACCCATGGCTTAGGGCCTCATCAAACCTAAATCTGGCCCTGGGTGCTGTAGGAATGAGCTTCCTGCAACGGCAGGAGGTTGGAAGGGGCGACCCCCGAGGCCGCTGACTCCAACTCTTACGATTCCCTCTTTATTAAGTTACATATTAAAACAGGTTCTCTTTCAAGTCAGCACCGTCTTGCTCATAACAAGTCCTGGTGTAAATTTAGATGAAGGAGTGCGGTTTCCATGACAATCCACTCCATAGTTACAAGCCGGCAGCTACTATCATTAAAAAATGAATCACACTGTTGCCTTAAAGGTGGGAGCAGAACAGCATTGCTGGCCCACCGATCGGCAGCGTGTCACAGGGGGTGGTGGTATTTAATATTTTTTAAGAGGATACATTCCTCCAGAGTGCCAAAGAGAGAAATGGAAGCATATTGGTGTGTGTGCGTGCGCCCCCAATATTTCTGATGCTACCTCCAGAGTCAAAATTGCTGTTTGTTCTTCTTCATAAGCACATTATTATTTCCCCCCTGAAGTGTATACTTTACAGTGAACCCATTCACAAGCTTCTTTCGGAAGATTCTATTTTGAGCGAACCCAAGAACAGACAAGCGAAAAAACCTCCTTTGCACATTTTCAATCCAAGTAGGAAGATGGTGGGAAGGCACAGATGTTAATTTGCTTCTTGTCTTCTCAATCTCCTTGGATGCGTTCCAAGATGAAATGACATGCTGATTTGTTTCCCAGTCACACTCCACTCACTACTCAAAATGGTACGCTTTCTTAAACACATGCACACGACCTTCCAGCCTAAACCGGCTCTTCAAAAGATAGAGTAAAAATAAGTACCAGCTGTATTATTTCAAAGGTTGCTAACATGCTGCCTTCTATATGATGTTGGGCTTCACCTCCCATCAGCTCCTGCCCATACGGTCAATGGTCAGGGATGATGGGAGTTATAGTCCAGCAACACAGAATCATTGTTGTTGTTCATCTTGGGTGGCCCTGCACGGCATAGCTCATAGCTTCTCTGAGTTATTCAAGCCCCTTCGCCACGGCAAGGCAGTGATCCATGAAGGGGACACAGAATCATAGAAGCATAGAAGGATAGAATTGTGGAGCTGTAAGGGACCCCCTTACAGGGACGCGGGTGGCGCTGTGGGTTAAACCACAGAGCCTAGGACTTGCCGATCAGAAGGTCAGCGGTTTGAATCCCCACGACGGGGTGAGCTCCAGTTGCTCGGTCCCTGCTCCTGCCAACCTAGCAGTTTGAAAGCACGTCAAAGTGCAAGTAGATAAATAGGTACTGCTCCGGCGGGAAGGTAAACAGCATTTCCGTGCACTGCTCTGCTTCGCCAGAAGTGGCTTAGTCATGCTGGCTACATGAGCCAGAAGCTGTACGCCGGCTCCCTTGGCCAATAAAGCGAGATGAGCGCTGCAACCCCAGAGTCGGCCACAACTGGACCTAATGGTCAGGGGTCCCTTTACCTTTTAAGGGACCGCCAAGGATTATCCAGTCCAACCCCCTGCAATGCATATGGAGGGCAACATTTTGTGCATCCCAATATTACTCCTTTGACAAAGGAACAGGACAGTTTCCCACTGTCCAAGGAAGAGGTTTTTTTCCTGGTTGTTTTATAGATGGGCCAACATATTTAGCTAGAGAACAACTACCTAGAACTGTGGCTTCCTAACTCCTCACTGCCCACAGGCCACTTAAAAATTGCTGGTGGTCTTGGTGATTTTTCTGCCTGTTGTAGCAATTGTAACATGCTATGCTAGATGCTGTATGGTTTTTATTTTTACTGCTTCTTTTAGTTCCTGTTTTGTCCATGGAATACAAATTGAAATGCAGTGTGAGAAATAAAAGCAGTAGTAAAAAATACACTTAGAAATAAGTATTTTAGTGTGGGAATGATACAGGCCACCTTAATGAAGCCATGGACCACCCCAGCCTAGAGTAAACACTAAGGAAACTATTGTTCAAACACTTTTTGAAAGTAAAATTCTTTTTGGGGGGGCTTTAAACCCACAACGGTTTGGGACGCAGGTGGCGCTGTGGGTAAAACCTCAGTGCCTAGGACTTGCTGGTCGCATGGTCGGCGGTTCGAATCTCCGCGGCAGGGTGAGCTCCCGTCTTTCGGTCCCAGCTCCTGCCCACCTAGCAATTCGAAAGCACCCCCAAGTGCAAGTAGATAAATAGGTACCGCTTTATAGCGGGAAGGTAAACGGCGTTTCCGTGTGCTGCGCTGGTGCTGGCTCGCCAGAGCAGCTTCGTCATGCTGGCCACGTGACCCGGAAGTGTCTCCGGACACCGCTGGCCCCTGGCCTCTTACGTGAGATGGGCGCACAACCCTAGAGTCGGACACGACTGGCCCGTACGGGCAGGGGTACCTTTACCTTAAACCCACAACGCTGTCCTTTGTCCCCCTGCTGTCAGAAGCGTGGCTGGTAGATTTGAAGGGCAGGGCTATTTCTGGGCTTGTGCTAAGGAACTGGTAGCCTATCCAATGTTTACCATATCCAATGATGGAGCTTCTGGTCCCCTTGCTACTCAACTTCACCCCCCAAATATGCACTGCTCCATTGTCTCCCAAGACAGGCAGATGCCAACAACAAACCATTGCTACTCATCTTTTAGGAGGTCAGTGGACATTGTTAGGGGCTGCATTTATTACATTTATTAAAAAATACTGATATACCGCAATTCATTAAAAAAAAATCAGAATGGTTTGCAAGAACTATACATAAAAACTAGACAATAAAAACCATTTTTTTAAAAATGGTCAAGTTTGTATTTTGCAATGCTGCCCTCAGCAGCCTTCCTCATTTATATACTGACTGAGGAGTCAATATCTTCCCTCCCAACCACAACTGTTGCCGCACAATGCCACTTCTGGCCTGCCTCTGCTTCCATCCAATCCAATTAGATCTGGAGACCAGTGGCAACTACCAGCTGTTCCTCCCAGTAATGCACACTACCTCTCCTCATTCAGTCCTCATAACAATCTTGAGGTGTAGGGTAGGCTGAGCAGCAGTGACTGGCCTAAGGTCACCCAGCAAGCTTCATGGCCAAGTGGGGATTCAAACCTTGGTTTCCCAGGTCTTGGCCAAACACTCTAACCACTACACCACACTGGAGATGCAGCTACATTAGTCAAAATACAGCGTTATAACACTGTTAAAGCTATGGTTTTCCCAGTAGTGATGTATGGAAGTGAGAGCTGGACCATAATGAAGGCTGATCGCCAAAGAATTGATGCTTTTGAATTATGGTGCTGGAGGAGACTCTTGAGAGTCCCATGGACTGCAAGAAGATCAAACCGATCCATTCTGAAGGAAATCAGCCCTGAGTGCTCACTGGAAAGACACATCCTGAAGCTGAGGCTCCAATACTTTGGCCACCTCATGAGAAGAGAAGACTCCCTGGAAAAGACCCTGATGTTGGGAAAGATGGAGGGCATAAGGAGGATGACAGAAGACGAGATGGTTGGGCAGTGTTCTCGAAGCTACCAACATGAGTTTGACCAAACTGCGGGAGGCAGTGGAAGACAGAAGTGCCTAGCGTGCTCTGGTCGATAGGGTCATGAAGAGTCGGACACAACTAAATGACTAACCAACAACACTGTGACATCAGATGGCGCTGCAGAGCTGAAATCGCAACTCCATAGTATTTTCAATTGTGAGCTTTACAATGGTGGGGGTTTTTTTGGGGGGGGGTTTGCAGAGCGTTTTTTTATAGCTGTGTAGATCTAGCCTGGGTCTCATGGTAGCAGCCTGTGGGTGCTTGTGAGTAGGGAGGGCACATTACTCAGGGCAGCCTCAAAGCTGATGCTAGCCCTTCTCCGAAGGCAGGAAGTTTTAAAACCATCAAGTTGAAGGAACCATTTGCCTGACTTCGTCTCACACCTGGCCGGAGTTTTTTGTTTGCTGTATAGCTTGGAACATGCAGTTAAAGCATTTTTTGAAGTCTCGTTAGCAGCAGATAACAGCATTTATACAGACAAAGCATTCCTCCACCAAAAATCCCCAACTCCAGACAGTGAGGAGGGTGTGTGCTCACATTCCATTTAGGAACACCAGCTAACTGCGTATACCTAAAATAAAAGTAAACAACAGCAGAAATTTAAGACAATCATTCCAGGTAATAAATGCAGAACTGAATTCAGAATGCACCTGGAGCAAGAACATGAACTTTCTTAGTGACAAAGAAGGGGCGAGGGGAGACAAAGAGCACAATCCCATACAGGTCTACTCACAGGTAAGTTCAGTGATGTCTACTCCTATGAAAGTGTGTACAAGACTGCAGCCCAATGATTTAGCAGTTATTGCTGTACGTGCTAGAGAGCTACACACAAGCTTTAAAAAGCCTCTTTAGCAAAGGCTGTATTAAAAGTGATTTTCTGCCACACTTTGATTAAAGAGATATCATAATCTGCTCAAAACAATGAGCTGGCCAACTCGCTAACACAGCATGAGGTTTTACAACCTAAGAGACGCGAGGGTTTCATTGCAGTCAACACCATGTTACCAACAGTTCAGGATTTCCACAACAGCGCAATTGTCTGCCCTTTTCTTGCACCCAAGACTACCGTCAACTTCACATAAAAATGCCTCAGAAACAATAACAGTAGGCAGTCTTCGTTTGTGAGCTCCTCCAGCACTACCTTCTCAGATCTCTTACCTATCGCAACCAGAAAGCCCATCAATCAGATTGACGGAAGACCATTAATCATGGTGCTCTCTTCTGCACAACCAGGAAGACAACAAACTGAGCTGAGGAAACAGAGAGACTTGTGGTTGTAGCCAGGACTAGTCCCACTCAAAGCAGACCCAGTGAAGTTAATAGAATTCCAATAGTTCTACTCTGCGTAGGGTGTATGTTATGTACTGAGTTGAATAGGATCCAAACTGCAGCAGTCTGATTGGTCCTAGAACAATAGGATTCAGAATGCAGCAGTCTGATTGGTCCTAAAACAATGCAGCAGTATGATTGGTTGGCAGGAACCACCCAATCATGCTCCAGATAGAAGTGAATCCACAACCTGATTGGCTTACAGTAGAATTCTGGAATTAGCCAATCATGTGCAGCCCATTGTGTAAATAATGTATATAAAGCAGATGCTTTGAGGGGACTTTCATTCATTCCTCCTCACCACTATGAGCTGAATAAAGAGCATGAAATCACTTTGCGACTCTGAGTATATTTCAGTGTAGTTGGATGCAACACACGATAGGGTGGCCCAAAATGGCATGCAAGGACAAGAGGGAGATCTGTGAGGGGTGAGAGACTCTGTCTGCCATCAGAGGGTGGTTGGTTTCATCTATGTTGCCATACTTCTAGCCTAAAGAACCTTCAGAAGGAAGTTGCTGCCATAGACATTATGTGTCTATGTATTTTAATGAGCTGAACAGAGTGAAAGATTATGAGTCATGCGGGTGTGGAGAGTTTATGTATGAACTTAACAGTGCTTAGTTTATCTAAATTTAGAAGACATCTGAAGGTAGCCCTGTTTAGGGAAGTTTTAAATGTTTGGTGATTTATTGCTTTATTATTATTATTATTATTATTATTATTATTATTATGTTGGGAACCACCCAGAATGGCTGGGGAAACCCAGCCAGATGGGCAGGATGTAAATAAATTATTATTATTATTATTATTATTATTATTATTATTATTATTATTGATATTTTGTTAATGTTAATATTGTTTCATAGATTATAAATGTGGTATTGATTTGTTAATCATATAATATAACTTATGCTTCAGTTGTGATGCTTAGCATATTTTTTAGTTGTTACCTTGCTGTATGCTTGGGAAACATGGACCGCTTATAAATGCCATCTCTAACTACTTGAAATATTTCATCAACAGAGTCTCCAAAAAATGTTACACATCACTTGGGAAGACAGGTGAACTAATGCCAGTGTACGGGAAGAAGCAAAGATCACCAGTGCCGAAGCAATGATTCTCCAACATCAACTTCATTGGACTGGTCATGTTGTGTGGATGCCTGATTATTGTCTTCCAAAGCAACTACTCTATTCTGAACTTTAAAATAGTAAGTGTAATGCTGGTGGTCAACAAAAGAGGTTTAAAAACTCTCTCAAGGCAAATCTTTAAAAATGTAGTATAAACATCAACAATTGGGAAACACTGGCCTGCGAGTGCTCCAATTAGAGAACAGCCTTTATCAAAGGTGTCATGGGCTTTGAAGACACTCAAACTCAGGACACAAGGGAGAAACGCTTGGCAAACCCTTACCATGATCAACTCCCACCTGGAAACCTATGTCCCCTCTGCGGAAGGACATGTAGATCCAGATTTGGCCTCCACAGTCACTTACGGACTCACTGTTAAAACCATACTTATGAAAGATGATCTTACTCGGCTATGAGTGATCGTCAAAGAAGAAGAAGATATATTGTAATTGCTTCACTGACAATTTGTTAATTATTCTATATGATTTATGCTGTATTTGTGATGTTCTATCATGTTACTGCTACTTATTGTTTGTGAGCCACTCTGAGATTCATTTGAATGAAAAGCAACATTGAAATATAATGAATCAATCCATTAAATCAATAATTCAACGGCCAAAAACTACCACCAAATCCACACACGTACACTCAGCCTGCTGCAAAGGTGATTTTGATTGTAGCCTAATTTCTTTATTTAAAAAGGTCAGGAGCAAAGTTGTCAAGCATTGTTGATGTGGACCAGATAATAGCCGAGGGCTATCCTAAATTTGAAAAATGTGACATCCCAAATCCAGGTCTTCTTCCTATGTCTCTATACAAGCATGACTGAATGTGAAATTGCAGACTGAGAAAAGAACTCAACCCAAAATGCTACGGAAAATAATTATGACTAAAGAAAAAGCCAGTTTGAAGCAACTTTCTGCTAAAAAAGTATCACTGGGGCATGGACGCACAACCATTTTGAGTCCTCAACAGAACCAGGGACCACTTTCATGGAAATTAATTCTGTTTCTTTGGGGGCACACAAAGAAGACATAAGACATGGGGTGGGAAGAGGGGTTATTGGTTATTTTTTAGTCTTGTATTTTTATGTCATGAACAGCCCTGAGATCTACAGATGGGGGTTCAAATTTTAATAATAATAATAAATGCTGCTGATGATGAAAAGCTTTGCAACTACTGGGAGTGAAGATGAAATTGCAATGAGCAGCTCTTCTGCATTGTCTCCTGTAACATCCCAGAGGGAACTACGCTATATCCTGGCACAGTGTCATTCCCACAGGCATTGTTAGGAAGGAAAAATGTGTCTCCCTGCATTGGTAATTCCCACTGGGTCACTAACAGATTGTTCAGTCCAGCTCTGCCACTGCTTCAACAGGAACTCTTTAAAAAAAAGATCGGGGGGGGGGGGACTTCTGTAGTGACAGTATGCCCTGATGTATTGACTAGCACTAATCTGTAAAGGTTGTTGGGAAAAATTGAGGGCACAAGGAGAAGGGGACGACAGAGGACGAGATGGTTGGACAATGTTCTCAAAGCTACCAGCATGAGTTTGACCAAACTGCGGGAGGCAGTGGAAGACAGGAGTGCCTGGCGACGTGCTCTAGTCCATGGGGTCACGAAGAGTCGGACATGACTAAATGACTAAACAACAACAATCTGTAAAGGTAAAGGGACCCCTGACCATTAGGTTCAGTCGTGGCTGACTCTGGGATTGCGGCACTCATCTCGCTTTATTGGCCGAGGAAGCTGGCATACAGCTTCCGGGTCATGTGGCCAGCATGACTAAGCCACTTCTGGTGAACCAAAGCAGCACATGGAAATGCCATTTACCTTCCTGCTGGAGCGGTACCTATTTATCTACTTGCACTTTGACGTGCTTTCGAACTGCTAGGTTGGCAGGAGCAGGGACCGAGCAACGGGAGCTCACCCCGTCGCGGGGATTCGAAACGCCGACCTTCTGATCGGCAAGTCCTAGGCTCTGTGGTTTAACCCACAGCACCACCCGTGTCCCCAGCACTAATCTGAACCCACCACAAAAAGTAAAATTTACCCGCCTTCCCAAAGCACTGCTGTTATTCAATAGCACTTTCACCTCCATCCCCAAAACTGGTCTGGGCAATATGTCTGGGCAATTGGGGGGAAGTCTCCAGGGGATCTGTAGTGAGGCATTATCAATATCAGTCAACACCCAATGGAGGTATGGTGGGGGAATGGTTCTCAGGTCCAGGATTTCAAAGGACGTCCTGCTCTAGAAGGAGTTGTCTTCCTCTGTATGGAGCACAGCTTGTGGGTACTTCTAGAGCCATCTCTATCTCTGGAAGCAAAGATGACTTCAATGGCTGGGAGTGCCTATTTCCACCTACAGCTGGTTGGCCAGCTGTAGATTTCCCTGGACAGGGATAACCTGGTCCCAGTTACATACACTCTAGCAGCAACTAGGGAGGCAGTTGGAGCCTTGGATGACAAAGGAGTCAAAGGTGTGCTAGAGAAGGATAAGGAGATTGCAGAAAGGTTGAGTGAGATTTTTTGCATCTGTCTTCCTAGCGGAAGATGCTCTTTCTTTTTCTTTCTTTCTTTCTTTCTTTCTTTCTTTCTTTCTCTCTCTCTCTCTCTCTCTCTCTCTCTCTCTCTCTCTCTCTCTCTCTTTCTTTTCTTTTCTTTCTTTCAATTTATACACCACTGGCACCTGCTATCCTCCCCATGGACCCATGACACAATGTGATGATACAGCATCATACACAGGTGTCATGTTCTGGTCCATTGTCAGGTCCTACAAAGAAAGAGGGAAGTCTCTTCAAAGGTTGAAGGACCACAGACAACTTGCTTTGGCAAAGGTTGGGAGCACACAGAGGCCTTTTAAGCTTCTGTCTCTAGACCACCTTCTACAGCAGGCTTCCTCAACCTCAGCCCTCCAGATGTTTTGAGACTACAATTCCCAGCATCCCTGGGACCACTGGTCCTGCTAGATAGAGATCATGGGAGTTGTAGGCCACTCCCTTGTAGAAAACTAAGCTATCTATCAATCAGCCTGGTCTCTGACTGAGCTCCTCAAAAGCCATTTGGAGAACTACTAGAGGGTAATGGCACGTGGTCATAACAGTGCAGCTTTAACCATAGTACCAGTTGAGAGAGGGGGCTAAAGCCTTTAAGAAGAGTTTGAAGAGTTTGGATTTGATATCTCACTTTATCACTACCCGAAGGAGTCTCAAAGCGGCTAACATTCTCCTTTCCCTTCCTCTCCCACAACAAACACCCTGTGAGGTGAGTGGAGCTGAGAGACTTCAGAGAAGTGTGACTGGCCCAAGGTCACCCAGCAGCTGCACGTGGAGGAGCGGGGAAGCAAACCCGGTTCACCAGATTACGAGTCCACCGCTCTTAACCACTAAACCAAACTAGCTCTCAGGTTCAAATCCCCACCCAGCCAAGAAGGTCCCTGAATGGCTTTGACTAGTTTCCCTTCTATCCTTGTCTCTCCCTGCTTCCTACCTCACAAGGTTATTATTAAAATGAAAACAGGTGAGAAGATAAATCTGTATGCTGCTATGAGTACCTTTAAGGAAGGGTAAAGAAGCACTTTGTGACAAACAGATATCTAACAATGGTATAGAAGCACTTCCCCAAATAATATGCTTGGGCAAGAAGCTGCACCTGTTGAATCTCAGCCCATCATGCTTGCCTTCAAGATAGAGGAGCCCTCTCTCTCCCCAGCGTGCTAATTTTAAAAAGTCAAACAAAACCTTGCTAGGCCAAAAGGTAGCCCTATACAGGAAAGCAAAAGTACTGATTTCAGCCATGTGCAATTAGCTCTTCCAGGAACACGGGGGTGGCAATGCCCCTCCATCTCCACTTCCCTCCTCCAATAAACTTGAGCAGAGAAATAAGTTTTAACAACCACCAGCCAGACGACTCTTTGCTCCCTTGCCGAGAACTGCGTTCTGTTTATACGACGGGGGTGGGGGGGGAGGAAGCCGCAACAGAAAAGGGCCATAATTCGGCATTGCAGCACCCTCGGCACTTTCGCCCCCTGAGCAGGTGTGCCTTGAAAGAGCAGCTCTGCATTCACGACAGCAGCCTTACCTGGGGGGGACTGCCCTCTCCACTCTGTAGCTCCTGCAATGCTGACGACTTGTCTGGAGCCAGCTTCCAAGAGAAGCAGAACAGCCAGGCAGGGCAAAGCTGGCTTGTGGGCTGTGCTGCCGCAGAAGCATCCATCTTAGGTCCAGGCAAGGAAGGCAGGGGGGAAAACACTGGGACCAGCTCCACTTTTAAAGCCACAGAGCATCTGCGGAGCTGGGTGTGTGATACTACTACTACAGCAAGGAGCGCTCTCAATACTATGTGCTCCCCCAACAGTTTCCCTAGCCTCCACCTCCTCCATTATGACTGCAATACACAAACCACTTAAGCTGGCGTGTGCATTACTAAGCAGATTACTTGGAACTGAGTTCCTTTCCTGTCAATAGGCACAGCTTCCACACGGTGTTTTTAATCTGGGGGGTTCATACTGCAAAATACTGACCCCCCTCCCTTGCATTGCCTTAGCTGTGCCTTTTTTATGCACAATGCCTTCCACTCTCTGATAAGGTTGCCAACTTTTGGGGAAGGACAGGCTTGGCCTGCTCCTGTGTCTTTAATGGGGATTTGACCCAGAGCAATCAACAGGCAATGCCTTTCGTAGCTTGCAGACTAAACCTTATCGCCAGCTAATTGTGGAGGAGTTTGAGGAGGAGGAGTTTGAATTTGATATCCCGCTTTATCACTACCCGAAGGAGTCTCAAAGCGGCTAACATTCTCCTTTCCCTTCCTCCCCCACAACAAACACTCTGTAAAGTGAGTGGGGCTGAGAGACTTCAAAGAAGTGTGACTAGCCCAAGGTCACCCAGCAGCTGCATGTGGAGGAGCGGAGACGCGAACCCGGTTCCCCAGATTACAAGTCCACTGCTCTTAACCACTACACCACACTGGCGCTCTCACTGGCAGAGGAAACTGCTGTTAAAGGGTTAAAGGCTGCAGCAGGCTGGTTCAGAAACCAGCTGTCCTGCTGGGTTCTGCTTATGAGCGCTAATAAACGATCATGCTTTGTCCATTGGTATGCACTGAAAAGCAGACTTGCTATGAAGTTTCAGGAGAGCAAAGTAGGGTGAGGAAGAGTGGGGTTTGGTTCCCACCTAAATATCCACTGGCAAAGAGATTGCCCCATTGCTACAGCAAAATTAAACAGAGGCACTTTCGCAAAATCATATCGCTATGCGAGGAACATGAATGATGTTTTCTAGTATGTCAGGCTGAGATAGCCGCCCATCTGGCTGGGCTTCCCCAGCCACTCTGGGCGGCTTCCAACAAAATATTAAAATACCGTAATACATCAAACATTAAAAGCTTCCCTAAACAGGGCTGCCTTCAGATGTCTGGTAGTTGTTGTTCTCTTTGACATCATCTTTACTATGATCATGAGTGCAGTGGAGAACCTAACATGCTTCAGGCATTAAGGCAGGCATCCCCAAACTCAACCCTCCAGATGTTTTGGGACTACAACTCCCATCATCCCTAGCTAACAGGACCAGTGGTCAGAGATGATGAGAATTGTGGTCCCAAAACATCTGGAGGGCCAAGTTTGGGGATGCCTGCATTAAGGGATCCTGAGTATGTTGCTGTTGGCATCCACCTGTCTTGAGAGACAATGGAGTGCCCCTCACGTCCCTCTTCAGCACATGCAGAAACTGCCTTTTTGACCATTGGACCGCTATTGGTCTCAGTTTTGTTCACATTTCAGTAAGAAATGACTTAATTCACAGTTCTCGAACCAGTACAATTACCCTTTGAAATTCTCCCGTCTCCTAATTTCCGGGATACAGTTGCCAGCTTTTTGCTTTTTTTTAACCAGCCCTGCTCCTGCGCCTTGAAGAGCACACAGAGTCACCAAAATTGAACAGATGAAGCTTTTCTGATCCCTGAAATTGCCATGCCAGCCAAAACTCCATCAGCTACATTTCTGAGCATTAGGCTGCTGCTTCAGCAACAGGAGCTGGATGAATTAAAAAGCTTGGCAACCCTATAGACTCCTCACTGGTTTTTAATGCTGAGGAATGCTGAGATTTTAATGCTGAGGAATACATTTCACCTACTGCTGCTCTGCAAGCCGTTTGTTCTCCTACGGAAGCATTCCTTTTTCCTGTCTCTTATATACTGGATTTTGCCTACACTATAAGCACACACATGTAGAAGGACGAAGCTCCCTGGTTTTCAATCGGGAGCTATGGCCTATTGTGCCACTGAATAGAAGTGGAGTGGTTTAACTGATCAATTGCTTTCTCTCTCATGCATCTCAGGAATTTGCTGATGACCCATGAATTTCTGCAAACTGAGGGACAAAAAAGTAAAGAAATCATAAACAAAGATCCCAGTAACAGGGCCCAATATTTGCTGCCTATGGCAAAGGAACCGGCTCTAATTGGGAGTGTGAATTGTATATTTTGTCACATGAATCAAAGGGTTGCTGGTTGGAATGTGCTCTCAAAGCTGCATTCGTTTCAGCAGTCTCCCATGGCTTCTTCCTTCACCTCAAGTTTAGACAAAATGACATTAGGAATAGGGCCGGCCCGAACATTAGGAAGAGTGAGGTGGCTGCCTCAGGTGGTAGATGATAAAAGGCAGGGAGTCGACAGAGATGACTGCTTGCTGTTCTTGGGTGCGTTGGGCACACTGTTTTTCTACCTTGTATCCTCAGATGCTGTTGGACTATACATCCCATCATTCTAGACAATTTTTACAGGAAATGTTGGAGGCTGAACCTGGGACGTTCTGCATGGCCTTTCCATGAGGAAGATTTCAGAGCAAAGATCAGGAATTTAAAACAAGCCCTGAAGGAATGCAGTGTCCATGTGTCGCTTAAAACAATGTAGCTTAATTAAAATACCAGGAGTATAATATTTGCTGTCTAGTTGTTGGCAAATATAAGTTGTTGTTTTAAAGCAACCTAAGAGAACAAAGACATACAGTAATAGTCATATCAATCATCTGCATGCAGTGTGAGGTTAGTTTGATTTCTAAGGTTGTGTCCTCAGCGGCAAAGGTTAAAGAGCAGTCTAATGAGCTCCCAGCCCACTGCTTCATTAGTGTCTCATTAAGGTTTGTTGCCACTGAGACTATTTGGATACACACAGCAACATTCACAATTAATACGTCGCAACTACCGGGCCCAATGTAGACATTTGTCCAATTGCTGTTCTTTTCTCCTACTGGGATGAAGATATGCAAAAATGCAATGGGTATAAGGACCAGGTTTATCAACTTAATGATAAAAACCCAGCAAGTTTGGGCACAATGGGAAGAATCTCCCTGCCTCCTGTTTTGGCAATGCCACCTTGGCTCAAAGCAGTTAAATCAGGCTTCCTCAAACTTGCCCCTCCAGATGTTTTGAGACTACAATTCCCATCATCCCTGACCACTGGTCTTGCTAGCTAGGGATCATGGGAGTTGTAGACCAAAAACATCTGGAGGACCAAATTTGAGGAAGCCTGGGTTAAATCAACAAAAGCCAATCTACGCCTGGTATCACCTGTTCACCACCACCCATACAGACCAGCATTCAGTGGCAGCAAGCCTCAACCTCTTGCAAGAAGTGTGCCCTCTCCACTTCTTGAGATAACCAGCAATGATAGGTAGGCTGGACGAATGTGGCTCAGGGTACTTAATAGGGTGGCTAAGAACCTGCCATGTTGCAGGTTGACTGAATTAAGGTCAACCGGTTAGCACCAACCAGTGTTATTAATATGGAGCAGGGAAAAGCCTCCACCTCCACAACTGGAAATCTATGGTTCCCTTCCCAAAATTCCCACTCAGTCCCCAGACAGCGACTAGCTAATCCTGAGCTGAAACAAATGGCGGCTTGGTGGGTAGACTGAAGTGGTGCCAAGAAGCCCACAATGCATGGCTCCACTCTGTCCTCATGCAGATAGGGGTAAATCTGCACCTGCTAGAGCACAAAAAATGTCTCCTTTGTTCATTCCACAGTTCTCAACTTTCCTAGCATCACCAGCTTTTGCACTCATCTCCTGTGGCTGCCTCTTTAGCAGCAACTGGCTGTGCGCCAACTAGCAGATAGCAATGTAATGCTTTGTCTGCTCATTTTTATATATATCTACTCTTTGCAAAAGATACAGGAGTACAATAGGGCTGGTTTTCTTCCTTGTCCAACTGGCAACACTCACACTTACAAGGCATGGATTTGGATCCTAAGGACAGACAGTTAATTTAAGAAAGTTCACAGAAGGGAAGCACCCAGTTCCTTCACCCCTCCTGAAGCCACATGCAGCTCTCCGAAAAGCCTCACCTGGGGGGGGGGGCATCAGGGGGCCTTCCTGAACAATGTGAAATGTGGTTGTTGTTGTTTAGTCGTGTCTGACTCTTTGTGACCCCATGGATCAGAGCACGCCAGGTACTTCTGTCTTCCACTGCCTCCCACAGTTTGGTCAAACTCATGTTGGTAGCTGCGAGAACACTGTCCAACTATCTCATCTTCTGTTGTCCCCTTCTCTTGTGCCCTCCATCTTTCCCACCATCAGGGTCTTTTCCAGGGAGTCTTCTCTTCTCATGAGGTGGCCAAAGTATTGGAGCCTCAGCTTCACAATCTGTCCTTCCAGTGAGCACTCAGGGCTAATTTCCTTAAGAATGGATGCATTTGATCTTCTTGCAGTCCACGGAACTCTCAAGAGTCTCCTCCAGCACCATAATTCAAAAGCATCAATTCTTCGGCGATCAGCCTTCTTTATGGTCCAGTTCTCACTTCCATACATCACTACTGGGAAAACCATAGCTTTAACTATACGGACCTTTGTCGGCAAGGTGATGTCTCCAAACAACACAATATGGGAGGCATGAATTTTCCAAAATCAGACAGTGGTGCACTCAACTTTGTTTTCATGAAGTTTGAGTTATCTTAGGATCCAAGCTATTACATATAGAATCATCATCATCATCATCATAAATCATCATCACCATCATCTACCCTTCACCATGGGGTCCCAGGGCAGGTTGTAACAATTTAAAAACACAATATTAAAATCAGTTAAAACATGGATCTGCCAGGCTAGCTATGCACAACCAGACCGACAGGTGTGGAAAATCACTAAGCACAAGTCTGAACTCTCATAGGTTGACCTTTTCTTCCAGGGATCTGTGTTTTAATATGTGCATGGCACAGAGACATCTACTAGGGAATGGTCTTTTCTTAAAGTGCATTGCAAATCATGGGATGGCTTTACCTGTTGAGAGGCACAGGAATTATGGCAGAAAAAATAAAAGAAGATCAGTCCTATGACATTTCCACGTCAAAACTGGATAGCCGACTAATATAGGCACAGCATCACCCACAGTCTACATTTCTCATGGTGCTTCGTAGGAAGCCATGATAATGAAAGCATTTTCTAGTAAGGAGAGACTGCTGATTCATAGATCTCAGCCCATCCCTTGATTGCTCCACAATTTATCACTGTCAGACAAAGAAGTGAGCTGACTCAGTAGAAAAATGCTGCCTTTGAGATGGCATCAGCTTACGTGAAAAATTCCTTTGTGGTGCTAGGCCAAGACTGGTTTGCTAAGCCTACAACAGCCCATGTCCTCACTTGATGCAAACATTAAGTAGCCCACTCGAGTGGTGAGATGTCAAAGAGGAAAGGACTTCTGCAAACTACATCTGCTGATGTAGGTTCTCATGCAGATATAATACCTGCTGAAATCCACTCATCTACACAACTCTTAAGACTCCAGGAGGTATTTCCTCTCTTCCACCCACCCACCCTGAAATCCACCCTGATACGATCTCAGAGAAACTGCTTGTATGGCATACCCTCCAACATTTCTCCAATGAAAATAGGGATGTCCTAACTAAAAGCAGGATATTCCAGGATCAAATCAGAAATTGGGACAGCTTCTGTAAATCTTGGACTGTCCCTGGGAAATAGGGACACTTGTAGGGTCTGGTATGGAGGGTCATTTAATCCAGGTATGTTCCAAGGTGTTTATTGTGCATCACCTGCATAAATGAACAGGAACTGATGCCCCCACGTAATTATCAGGTGAGACATCCCTGCCAACTTTTGTCAGATAAAAATAATGTCATAATGCCTTCAGCAGCTGCCAGCTGGTTGCCCAGGAAAGTACTGTATTTTTCGCTCTATAAGACGCACCAGACCACAAGACGCACCTAGTTTTTGGAGGAGGAAAACAAGAAAAAAAATATTCTGAATCTCAGAAGCCAGAACAGCAAGAGGGATTGCTGTGCAGTGAAAGCAGCAATCCCTCTTGCTGTTGTGGCTTCTGGGATAGCTGCGCAGCCTGCATTCGCTCCATAAGATGCACACACATTTCCCCTTTTTAGGAGGGAAAAAGTGAGTCTTATAGAGCAAAAAATACGGTATAAAGACAAGGAAAAGTTTCTTACCATCCTTTTTTATTTCAATATTACAGAGAGTAGCTATAGAACCCAGCCTCTTGGATAATGGCATTGTCCCAAGTGAATCTCCACACACAACCCATCTCACCCACTTCCTCATTCATCACTATGGGTGATCATCATCATTCTACGGGTGCTGCTACGTGCCCTCTGTCTTCAAGCTCTTTGCTTTCCTACTTTTAAGGCTCGCTGGGTTCTGGGAGATGGGGGGCGGGTCTAGAATGCTTTCTAAAGACACCGTGTCAGCCAGCTGCTGTTCTGGTCCTGCCTCCTCCTCTCCCATTATTTCCTAACTTTCCCCCTCATCTGTGTCTGAGCTTGTTGGGATGCGTCCGGGGAGACGGGGGCAATTGGCAGGTCCCCAGCTGGCTCCAGCCCTCCGGACGGCAGCCGGACAAACTCCAGTTCTCAGAACAGCATCAAAAACTGCGACTCAAGCCTCAGAGACCTTTAGGGACTGAGCACGCAAGCCAGCAGAGATAAGAACTCTTCGCAACAGAAGTAGCGGACAGAGGCATATGTAAGCATATTTACAAGCATTTATTCAGCAGCAGGACAAAGGAAAAACATGTCTGCTTCCCTTCGTGTCCAAGCAAACAGCATAGGCAAAAGCTATATACAACAGAAGTTCCCAGCAGACTGCGCTGGAAGTAAACAGACATGTGACACACAACAACTCCACACGCCTTTTCTAAAGGTGGAACGGAACTATATCCTAACAGAGCTGTGACCTCCCTCAAACTCCTTTTGTAAATCTAAACTGTTTTCCTCTTCCTGGGGGGGGGGGTCCTCCTCAGCCCAGTCCCTAACAAATAATTTTATATGAAATTAAAGTTTCTTCTAAGGGATTTTATTAGGAGTGTGGGAAAAGGAGGCCCCCTGGCCCCCTTTTATTCTCCTGCCCCCTTTAGTGCAGGGGGGCTGCAGAGAAGACAGAAGAGGTGGGTGGGCTGTGGAGGAAGAGGTGGTAGCAGGCAGGGGCTGCAGAAGAGGCAGCGGCGGAGGGATGCCATGTTCTGTTTGGTCTCAAGCCACAAAAAACCATAAGCCAGCCTTGCTTATGTATGTATGTTTACTTACAGTAGCAGCAGTGCCCAATTAATTCAATGGCGGTTACAGGAAAGTGGGTACAAGACCGCAGCCACTGTATTTGTTTGGTTGTCTTTGGAGCTCTGAGCCGGTGAAACATGTAGCTCTTCACAGAAATCAACTCCCGGTTTAATTTGTAATTCTCTTTCTTTCCTCTTTGACAGCCTAATAGAAACATTAAATCTTATTTCCCCAAAGAAATGCCTTTTATGATGCAGCGGCAAGGATAGTGAGAAAAATTGGTCTGCGCAGAGCCTGGAATGTGTCCATTTCTGACTATTGCATTTTTCACCATGTGAAGGAGCTAAAGGAACACAAATGATCGCAGACGGGAGCTCAATGCAGATAATTCACCCGAAGTCTTTGCTATTTTTCTTTCTGAAATGCATTCTGCTTACAGATCGTAGCTCGGTATAAACTCTTCCCTTAGGACTTGAGGGGACAGCGATCCCTTCAGAACACTCAGATTCTACATCATGAAGGCTGCTTAGTTGTAGAGACTGAACATTGTAAGGTGCTGGAGTAAGAAGACTTAGGAGGAGGGCTAAGGAATATTACGTGAAATAGTAGGAGGCATCGAAGAGGCAATTCCTTATTTGTTTGTTTGTTTGCTCTATTTAATAATAAGCTGCTGAAGATGCACGTAGGTTGCAACCCTAAGCCCACTTACCTGGCAGTAAGCCCCACCCAATCCAATAGTCTTAGTTCTGGAGAGACAAGACTAGGATTCTGCTGTCAGTCATTACACAGTAATCCAAGAGGCTGCACTACACTGAGTCAGATCCGCAGGTTCACCTGGTTCAGTATTGGCTACCCTACACTGACCGGCAGCAGTCCTCTGTGGTTTCAGACTGCCCTTCCTGGAGATGCCAAGGGACCTTCTGCGTCAAAACTCTGCACTACAGCCCTCCGAACTCTAATTCTAATAAGCTCCAATTCAACTGTTCCCCCCCAAATTATTTATTTATTTTACAGAATTCTCCCCTGCCAAATATCTCAATGGATATTGGGTGCCAAATTAACCAAACATTTCACCTGAGTAGGGATGGAGAGAGGTAACTTGGGTCACATTTTCTTGCAAACCTACTTCATTGATTGATTGATTGATTGATTGATTGATTACTCTTGTGTAGAAATCTTGCTTGTGGGTTTCCCACGGGCATCTGGCTGGCCATTGTGAGAACAAGATGCTGGACAGGGTGAGCCATTGGCTTTGATCCAGCAATATCTTCTTATGTTCTTATGTTCTTAATCCATGATCCTTCCAATTATAATGCTTTGGGGGAGACAATTCATTGGGGGAGGGCGTGTCTAACTCATAATAATAATAATAATTTATTATTTATACCCCGCCTATCTGGCTGGGTTTCCCCAGCCACTCTGGGTGGCTACCAACAGAACACTAAAATACAATAACCTATTAAACATTAAAAGCTTCCCTAAACAGGGCTGCCTTCAGATGGCTTCTAAAAGTTTGGTAGTTATTTTTCTCTTTGACATCTGGTGGGAGGGCTTTCCACAGGGCGGGTGCCACTACCGAGAAGGCCCTCTGCCTGGTTCCCTGTAACCTGGCTTCTCATAGCAAGGGAACTGCCAGAAGGCCCTCAGCGCTGGACCTCCGTGTCCAGGTAGAACGATGGAGGTGGAGACGCTCCTTCAGGTATACAGGACCGAGGCCGTTTAGCGCTTTAAAGGTCAGCACCAACACTTTGAATTGTATTCGGAAACGTACTGAGAGCCAGTGTAGGTCAAAGAAACAAAAATAGTTTATTGTGTAAAAGTGGAGGTTTGCGGGGAGTTGTTTGCCCATTCATCAAACCTTGTATCACTATTGCAGAATTGCCCTTGTTTGACATGAAACAACCTGAGCAGAAAGAAATGTCTAAAGAAGCCTTCTCCAACTCCCACCAGCCTCAGCTAGCATGGCAAATGATGGGAGCTGTGGTCTGGCAACATCCAGAAGGCCGCAGATTCCTAATCCCTGGCAAAGAACAAAAACATTAACACCTGTTCAGCAGGCTCCTGTGAAAGAGGCTGATTGAAAGCTGGCAACCCTTCCTCAGTGTCAAAGGTTCTGGCAGAACTGCTGCCTCCATATTGTTCACAAAAAGCACAACAGGCTCAATTCTCATGAAAGTACCAGCAAAATAATACACATATGGTACGAATGGAAGAAAAAGCAGGTCGTAAATAAAAATCCACAATAAACGAGAGACATTTTGCTCGGAAGGCGGCGCATCCACTTTCAGCTTTTATCTCACCAGAGCTAAAGGATTGTACATTTGACACCAATCACTTTCCTATTAAAGTCAGCCACAAAAGAATCAGTCATCTCAAGGGAGAGAGAGTGAATGAGACCACAGATGAATGTCTGGGTCAAAGTGGCCTTAGCAATGCTGGTTAACAGAGAGATGTAGATGTGCATGTGTTGAAAGCGAAGATGAAAATGGTTGTAATGATGGTGAAATGGCTATTCTTGTTGGGGCAGATGAAAATACAGGAGATGATTTCTGGGACACACACCGATTAGTGCTTTGGTGGCTTCAAAGGGAGGACAACAGGTAGGCATTCAGAAGAGCACATTTTACATCCACTCAGGATTCCCTGCATAGAGCCTGAACGTATAGCAAGCCACCTGAGCTGCTTCCACCTAAGTTGCATGCTCTGAATCTTCCACCAGCCAAACCCCACTCACAAAGTGGCTGGAAAAAAGATCTGCTTGGAACATACTTTGTTAGTGATTCTTTCCTCTCCAGGCTTGTCCATGCTGCCACTTGTCTTGCCACTATCCCCCAGGGAAAACCCACTGATTGAGCAAACGTCGGTCAGGTTTCCCATGGGTTGATGCTTGAACCACTTCTGCCTTCTAAGGAGGTAGGGTTGAGGGCTTCACGCCCCCCTCTGCACTATTGAGGGAATCCCCAGTCACGTCATCCCCTGGACAGCCAATCGGCTGGCCCGGGGGGCATGGCCTGCTTTATTTAATGCAGGCACAGCCGAGGATCTCCCTCTTTTGCCGCTTCCAGCTCCTCCGGGGGGCATGGCCCTGTCCGAAGCCTATGGAGGTGAGGGCCTAAGGCACGCCCCCGAGCGGTGACCCGGGGGGGGGGGGTTCTGAGTTGATGTGCATCAGCAGGACTCCCCCTACTGGTGGTTAACCCTTCCCAGACTTCAATCGGACGGGCTGAAGCCGGATAGTCGGATATTGCCTAAGCCAATACCGCTCATCACCTGTAACCAATAAAGTTGTGGCCATATTTAGCCCATTAACCTTAAATAATTGTGTCATGTGTCTTTATTTCCACTGGGAGGAGGCGGGAACTCGCCACACAACTCTGATTCAGTGATAAAGAGTGGGTTTTCTCGGGTAAGTGGTGAGTCAAATGGAAAAACCACTTGCACCCACGCTTTCTGGGCATGGGACAAGCGGGGTGAGCCCTTCCTGTCCATTGTTCCTCCCCAATCCCATTTGCTAAGAATCCAAGGTGGGTGGCTGCTCAGCTAGTTGAAGAAGAAGAAGAAGAAGAAGAAGAGTTTGGATTTGATATCCCGTCTTTCACTCCCCTTCAGGAGTCTCAAAGCGGCTAACATTCTCCTTTCCCTTCCTCCCCCACAACAAACACTCTGTGAGGTGAGTGGGGCTGAGAGACTTCTAAGAAGTGTGACTGGCCCAAGGTCACCCAGCAGCTGCATGTGGAGGAGCGGAGACGCGAACCCGGTTCCCCAGATTACGTGACTACCGCTCTTAACCACTACAGTTGAACTGTTTGACTAGCAGCCAGCCAGCTATCAATACTTCATATCATATGTTATGTGCATGGGGAAAACAGTGAGACTTTCAAGCACCTAATTTTTAGCCATAGCAAGGGTGGATGAAGCTTGTTCAGCAGCACGCAGGGCCACATTGCAGATGCATCACAAGCCAGAGGGCTGCTGTGACTCATTTTCATATTCAAGTTGCATGCAATTAATACAATTGATCTGTCACTTCTATGAAACACTCAGATGCCCAGCTACAGGTGAGGGAAATGTTGCAATTAGGGCACATCCTTCCAGTTGAGAGCTAATCTGTTACTGATAGTCCGGTGCCTGTGCTACATCATGACATTTTTTGCCTGTGCTACATCATGTGTATTTTCTCTATATAAAAGCTTGTGACACATTAAAAACACCTTTGATGGCATCAGGGCTGGATTTAGGTTTGATGAGGCCCTAAGCAACTGAAGGTAATGGGGCCCTTTATATGTCCAGCTGTCCTTTGTCGACAACAAATTGTCGCTGTTCCCCTCCCTCTCTTTCCTTTTTCCTTCTGTGATGGAACTCCTATTTGGGGACTTCCCTGGCTTTTTTCTGGCCCACGTAGGACCAGTCTGGATAGTTGGCCTTGGTGAAGACTTGACATTTTCATCCCCCCAAAAGTTTTTGATTTGAGTTCCTACTGAAATGAGGCTGCATTTTAATGTTGTATTTTAATCTTGTTTTTAAGTTGTGCTTCAATCAATTGTTTTTATACCTGGTGTTAGCTGCCCTGAGCCTGGTCTTGACTGGGGAAGGCGGGATATAAATAAATTTTATTATTATTATTATTATTATTATTATTATTATTATTATTATTATTTCCCACACTGGCCAGCTAACAGCCAGATCTCACCAGCTGTAAAGGAGAGTCTCTGACCAGGGCCTCCAGTATCCAGCTGTACTACCAACCCTCTGGATCATGAGGAGGCCAAGCAAACTAGACCTTAAGAAAAGTGTGTCCCTTAGGCTACAGCCTCAGACAGACTTCCCCGCTCAGTCGATTACACACACACACACACACACACACACACACACACACACACACACACCCTTTGCATGGTCAGGCCCTGATCAAAGTCAAGAGTCTGGGGCTAGATGAACTAATGACCTGACTATATATACTTTATATAACATATTTAAATCATATAGGAATATGTGACTCATGCTGTTTTGGGTTGCATTTTAATAACTGCATTTTTTATAAGCACTTAATCTGCATACCAAATGCACAAAATGATAAAAACTCTGGATTTCAAACTAGAAGCTCCTATGCAAGGCTTGGAAGTGCAGATGAGCATTTTCCATATAACTATCAGCACTTAATCAGTACCAATCCTAGCAAGTTGGCAAGTAGTTTTAGAAGTCCCTTTCATACTTCCTTGAGCACATCACCCCTTTAGCAATCGCACTGTCTCCTGTTTCATATCTTAGAAACAACCTCTTGTTTCCTTTCACTATTAAACCAATGGCAAAGTGTATTTTCCCATCTCTGACATTTGCAGAGCATGCCCTTTGGTAGATCATAACTCTCTTCTTTCTTTCTTTCTTTCTTTCTTTCTTTCTTTCTTTCCTTTCTTTCTTTTTCTTTCCTTATTTCTCTCTCTCTTTCAATATTTTTCTCCGCTATGCTTCCTGCAACATACCTATATAGTGTATTTCCTGTGACAGTTCTACAAACTTTACTCCTGAAGTTATAGTTGGTGGCGGCTTTTTCTTTTTTTTAATTAAAAAAACTTTTGCAAATTCAGTATTTGCTAACCATCTGGTCCTATTTGATGGTAATGAGAGTCTTAAAATGTGGTTATATTTTTACAGTGTTCCAAAATACCTTCTGTCTGTGCTGCTTCATCATGTTGGATAATGTCTTTTGCGTAAGAGGCATTGGTTGCTGAAACGAGAAATCTGGTGTGGGGGCTTATGTAAGTGGGGCTCCCACCTGAAAAGCAGGACTTAACCTCCGTAAGCCCACCAATGGCCAACTGCCATTTGGATCTGCCCATTTCAGAAATGTGTCTGTCACTGACAGTTCCGGCAAACTGTATCCAACGCAGAGGTGAAACCGTGAGTCTGGGATCCTCTCGTCTGGGAACTGCATCTGTTGGTGTCTATTCTACCTGACTGTGACAGTGGGAGAAGCGAGACAGCAAGGCCTCATCTATTGGCTCAGAGGGGTCCATTCCCAATTGGCTTCCTCATTTCCAGAACCATAGTTTTCAATTCCCATTTGGCTCTCTCACTCCCAGAAATGAAGTTGCCAGTGACAATTCCACCTGTCTGCCTCAGAATGCTATGTGAAGCTGCATTGGCTCAGCATGGATTAGGGATGCTCATGAATTCTGACAAAAACAGAAATGGGAGTGGAAACTGCCGAAGTTCACTTATTTGTCCCATGTCCAGCAAATACGGCCAGTATTTAATGTTGTTGTTTTCAGTCCACAAACAACATGTAACGATACATTCTTGATGCCCACACCCACATTTGCATTGAGTTGCCTTTGCACTGAAATGAATGGTCTGTGATAACAATGATAATATAATTAATTACCACATGTTTCCATCTATAAGACACCCCCATGTATAAGATGCCCCCTACTTTGGGGGACTCAGATTTAAGAAAACGGGGAGATGTATCCGTGTATAAGATGCCCCCTAATTTTTGACATTATTTTTTTTTGGGGGGGGGACCTAGTTTTATACACGGAGAAATACAGTACATAACATTTCACCGCAGCAGACAGCAAGATGAGTAATGTAGTTTTTATTGAAAGCCAAACTGCAGCAGAGCAGAAACAGCACTTGCATGCAATGAATATGGAGTGGGATGGAAATCAATGCCTTCTTATATCCCTAAAGGTAAAGGGACCCCTGACCATTAGGTCCAGTCGTGGCCGACTCTGGGCTTGTGACGCTCATCTTGCTTTATTGGCCGAGGGAGCCGGCGTACAGTTTCCGGGTCATGTGGCCAGCATGACTAAGCCGCTTCTGACGAACCAGAGCAGCGCACGGAAACGCCGTTTACCTTCCCGCCGGAGCAGTCCCTATTTGTCTACTTGCACTTTGAGGTGCTTTCGAACTGCTAGGTTGGCAGGAGCTGGGTCAGAGCAACGGGAGCTCACCCAGTCTCAGGGATTCGAACCGCCAACCTTCTGATCGGCAAGTCCTGGGCTCTGTGGTTTAACCCTTCTTATATCCCTAGCTGGGATCAATTCACTGTTGGCTCCCTCCCTCCCCTCTCCTTTCCAGAACTATTTCATGCACTGACCAAACTGTCCAAATATTGCATCCCCCTTCTCGGTCCCTTTTCATATCATGTCTCTTTGACTATAAACAATTGTTTTAAATCAGTGTTTCTCAAACTTGGGTCCACAACTCTCATTATCCCTAGCTAGCAGGATCAGTGGTCAGGGATGATGGGAGTTGTAGTCTAACAACAGCTGAGGACCCAAGTTTGAGAAACATGGAGAGCCATCTTGAGTGCACTGTCAGAAAGTCAGTGTACAAAAAGATAATAAAGAACAACAGATGATTGTTTCATAAACGAAAGCAGGGACACTCTTATATTCTGGTAGTTACAGGTAGCAAGCAGACACTATTTCCACACTGAGGATTGCTGCCTGAGCTGCCCACCACACACAATATATTGTATTTATTTCATCAGCTACAGCATGTCCTGCCCTGACCCCTCCATCATGGCACGTCTTAGCAAAGTGAGCAGAACTGTTTTCTTTTCTAACAGGATTAGTAATGCTCAACCCAATGTTTCATTTCAGAGTGGGTCTGGTTGCAACATTTACTGGGAGCGCAGAAGAGAGGAGAAGAAAGGCAGCATGTGCATGTACCCTTGACGCATGCATGTCAATATCCACCTTGGCTGCGTCGGCTGGTGTCCATTCAGCCAGGTAGGGGAGAAAGCAGGGAGCCAGTGGCAGGCAGAAGAAACAAATTCTTATTTTATCCCCGTCCTCCTCCCTGCTGAGTTCTACAAGGGTAACACTGAGACTAAGGGGGAGGAAGATGACAGCCAGAGCCACCCCCTCAGCTGGTCATAAGTTAGAAGGCAGGCAGGCAGGAGCTGGCTGATAGCAGACCAGCCTCTGCTACATCTTGGAGATTTGACTTTTAGGTATGTGGGGGAGGTGGCTGGAATCTATATATGCTAGAGGCAATTTATCCCAAAATGTGAGGGTGGAATTCAACATCACACTTTTGCAGTTGTTCCATCTGCACAAGCATTGCAGCTAGCCAGGTGGAACAAGCCTCCCTCTGCTTTCCCACATATTGTTCTGGGCTTTCTCCTGACCCCTGGGAGGAGAAGGGAAGCCTCTTGCACAAGCTTAAGTCCTTACAGTAGGTGAATCCTGTCCTGAATTTTTAACACATTTTGGTGTGGCGCGCGCGCGCGCACACACACACACACACACACACACAGAGAGAGCTGTATCACAAGGGTGTTTACATTATAATCCACACATTTGTCTGGGAGGTGTGAATCAGGTCAATTTGCATCTGAATTCATAGAAACTGAATTCCTTGAGCATCCTTAGTCAGCAGTGAGCTCTGCTGGATTTCGGGGGTCTCAACAGATGCAAAGGCTAAGGCTGCAGAAAATAGACTGCCCCCAGCAGTCTATTGGAGCAACTGGGGGGGGGACCATTTGCTTATCTCACAAGTCTGCTTGGAAGAGTGTCAGAGAGAGAGAGGGAGAGAGAGAAAGAGAGAGAGAGATGAGTTCAATATTTCCCATCAGTCCCAGCCTTCATGGGCAATGTTCAGGGATGATGAAAGCTGGATTCCCTAATATGTGGAGGGCATCATATTGGCTAACCCTCTTCTGGGCCACACCTGGTCATCAAAAGCCAGCCTAAATGAGAATAAGCCTTGCACCAGTTATAGAATATGCACAGGCCCAGATTTGGGTGATTCTCCAAAGGAACTGAATTTCAGACACTACAACTATACTTTGCTGTCCTCCCATGCAGTGCTGACTTTGGGCATGGATGGAATATTTAAAGTGCATTCTCCATTTATGATGGGTATGCTTGGCTCCTGGCCGTTTATGGCTTGATAGATAACCAGCTGTGCTTCCAACAATGAACGGCATTTCCGTTATATGCATCGTCCAAGCCACTCAAAGCAAATTAGCCAATAGTGAATATTCATTTTCAATTCATTTGTTTAAAAGTACAGTAGGCAAGTGCTTTCATCCCCATGCAGGTCATGTTTTAATGTTAACTTATCACATTGTCTTGTCATTTGAGTTTTTGCTGAAAGCTGCAAAGCAGAGACCCTCTATGGTTCTTCTCTTAAATTTCCACCCTCCCACCAGTTTGATTAATTTTCTGCCACTAGATGGCAGCTGCCCTGTAGAGAATATGCTGCCAGAATAGCTCAGTGATTATTAAAGTGGACTCCACTGACAGTCTCATAATTGGATTTGACTGAACTGGTCAAAAGTTAGCTGATGTTTGGCTTATTTTGTGATGCCAACACATCAGGATGGAGAGTTCCTAGCTAGCACTTTAACATTAAGGGCCTAACAGTGATGATGGAGATGTATGTGTGAATGCATCTCTGTCTTGTTAAAGTTTTTGCAAAAAGCAACAATGGTTGACCACAGTCTTTTCCTTCATGCTATTTTCCCCATGAACACTGACACTTCCAAAGCTACTGTTCCCCTTATTAGAAAAATATATTGGGAACAGTGTCTGAAGCGATGTGTACTTTGGTTCCAACAATTGTACATTGCTGCTTGTACAGCAGAGCTTTTTTTATGCATGGAGTTTCTAACCCACAGATGAACTATGATCCCTTGAGTCTCAGCTTTCATTTTTAAACAAGAGTACATTTTTTGGCACTTGTAGAACTGGAGATATGGGACAAAATGTGCAGGCACTGTTCTTCTCATTTGTGTGGTGTGAGAAAAATTAGCCTGTTCTCCTCTTTTGTTGTTTTACTTTGCCCCACCAGACCACCATAAAAGTTCCTGCAGACACCCATGTTTTTATGATGTTGTTAACAATAACCTGCTATGTATTTTGGAAACTTGTTTGTTCGCTATGCATTTGGACACTTCTTAAGTTATCGGAACCAAATCTTGAATGACGGTTTCTGAGATGGTTTTTATCTACAACTGGATCCTATTTTGATTCTAGATGGATTCTAGAGGGATAAACTGCACTGGTTTTTTGGATGGTTCTGAATTCCTTAGCGACGCTGAGTAAAAGGCTACTAGTGTTCATATAACAGCACCAGTGAACTTGTCAAAGTAGCAGAACAAACATACAATCTAAATTTAGGAATGAGACAAGGGAGAGTCACAAAACAGGTAAGCGGGACAGATAAAAGCAACAAGGAAAGATTGAAAGTATAGTGGATTACACACTGACCCACCCAATATTTAACTGGTTCCCACAAGTCCACTGTAAAGATATTACCAAACTTCTTAATTACCTGTTCAACTGGGTTTTACTCAGAATGGGCACATGGAAATAAATGGGCCAACATAGTCATGGTCTTTAATTTCAATGGGCCTACTCTGAGTAAAATTTAGCTGCCTACTCTTGAAATGAAATTGGCACCTTCATTAAAATGAGGCAATATTTCAAACTGCAACACCTTCCTGTGGTTCTTATCCAGCTTGGACTGTAATCCAAGGTGAAGTATTCCCTCTCCTCCTTCCACAGATTTATTTACTGTTGCAGCTATTGCAGTGGCAGCAGAGTATGGGCAGTCTCTCATTTCCTCACACTCTGCCATCCTGGTACTTTGCTAGCTGCCAAGGCAGCAGCCCCAACACTGGGGACACTGGGAGCTGTTGGTTTCCCAGGGTACCCAATGACTTTTGACCATTAAAGGGATGTGAAATCTGTGGCCCTCCAGATATTGTTGGACTCCTATCAACCCCATCCAGTGTAGTCAATAGATAGAGGTGAAGGGAGCTGGAGTCTAGCAGCATCTGTAGGCTTGCAGGTTCTTACATCCCTAGATTCATGTTCTAGTGAAATCAACATGGTTGGAACCCTATAAAGAATATTAATCGAATTATAAATTCCCGCTTTTCAAAACATTGGCGGTTTGAGTAATCCATCTTGGACTTTGAAAAAAGGTTACGTATATATCCATCTATGGTAATGAAGTGTGCCAAATCAGATGATTATTCCATGCACAACACTGACAGTTCAATCCAATTAATTGAGGTTATTTCAGATGCTGTAACTATCAGCAGAGCTAAAGGGCAAACCACGCATCCTTTCAATGAGTTGGAAGCGGACTTCTTAACAGCGGCTTTGATACAGAAAAGAAATTTGCCATGTTGAAACCAGACAGAAAGAAAAAGGCATCATAATTTCCCCTTATCGTATTTGCTAATTAGTCAGCATTCAAGCCACAGCTTCATTGCTTGCCTCACTCATCCCTTCCTTTTGTTAGTTCATGTTTCATTTGTTTTTACTTCCATCAGAATCGTTTAAGGAACAGGCCAATGATCATCAAATTCACGCCTGCACATTTGGGAGAGTTGTCTGAATGTAGCCACTGGCTAAATAATGTCCATCTGCCTTTATCATGGAATTAAGCAAAGCAGGGCTCTTTTCAGGGCACAATTAGACATTATGATAAATACTGAAAACATTGCTATTTTTCTAGAAAAAGAGGTGCTGAAACTCACCATGAATGCCTCCCTTGTTCTGTTATAAGGGCAATGGCACCCACCTGAGAGGTGCCAAAACTGAGTTCCAGTGAGTTCCAGCTGGAAAAAAAAGTCCTGACTGAAAATCAGAACGTTAGAAGAGCCCGCTGGATCAGACCAATGTTTCATCTAGTCCAATATCCTGTAATCATAGTGGCCCACCAGATGCCTATAGGAAACCTACAAGCAGGATTTGAATCCAGGACCACTCTCCCTTCCTGTGGTTTCCAGCAATGGTATACAGAAGCCATGGAAGCAGTGCACAGCCATCATTGCTTGCAGCAATTGAACAGGGGCCGCTCTAGGTTTTTGTGGACCCTGGGGCAACCATGTATCTATGGGCCCTTTTTGGTACCACTGTCACGGTCCGGTTCACAGGTGATCAAAGTGCTGGCAGGGGACGTCAGGACCAGGGGCAAGATGGTGGGGCGGGAGCAGGAGCAGGGGTCCAGAAGCCAGGAGTCAGAAAGCCAGGAGTCCGAGGGTCAGAGAGCAGGGAGTCAAGAAGCCAAGGGTTCGAGGGTCAGGAAGCAAGGAGGCACGAAGTCAGGGGTCTGAGGATCAAGAAGCAAGGAGTCAAGAAGCTGAGGTTCAGGAAGCATGTTGCTGTGGCAAAGAGCTGAAGGGAAATGCTGACCGTATAACCCTTTCCAGCTCTTGCCACCAGGTGCTGTGAGTTACCAATTGGCCTCACCTGTGAAGCCGTGCCTTGCCTCTTCAGAACAAACTTAGGAAGGCCCCAGTCCTGGTCACAGGGCCTGGCTCCTGCACGCATACCTGACAACCACTCCTTGCTACTTGTTGGTCTCGATCTGGGTTTCCCAAACTTGGGTCTCCAGCTGTTTTTGGACTACAGTTCCCATCATCCCTGACCACTGGTCCTGCTAGCTAGGGATGAAGGGAGTTGTAGTCCAAAAACAACTAGAGGATGAATGAAAAGATGGAAGGAAAGAAGGATGAAGAAAAAGGCATGGGGAGTTAATCGATCCCTCCCCCTGCCCACTCTATGTCTCTCTCATACAGCAGGTACCCCCTACTGCCCCCCACCCATCATGGAACAGGCAGGTGGTCATTGCAAGGTTTTTTGTTTTGCCTAGGGGCAAAAGAAGCAGGCTTTTTTTCAGAGGGAAGAGAAAACACCACGAAGCACTGAATCTCTGTAGGTAGCATTAAGAGAGGGCACTTGATAAACCTTTTCTCTCAGACTTCTCTCCACCACCATACAGTGGATAATTAGGTTTTGAGAAATATAAACCCACTTCTCCCTGCGTTAGGAGTGCAATGACAGATCTGCAATCGGGCTGCTGGCCTCTTCCTCCCATGGGCATGTCTTGCTCTTGCACCGCTGGAGGGAAGGAAAGATCCATCCACCGCTTCCTGCTGTCACTCCTAAGGGCAAGCGCTGCTCAAGAGGATGTCCAAGAAGGAAGAACAGTGAGTGCAGTTTTAAATGAAAGCAGGAGGCAAGCTCAGCTCCCATGCACCGGGGCTGTTTGTACTTGCTATCAAACTACTCAGCGTTCAATGCTCTAAACAGGCATTGCACATTGGGGGATTTGATGGTGGATGGCTGCCATGCATGGAAGATGAGGAGCTCCCGTTCAAATAAGCTTGTCCCATATCATGACATCATTACACTGCAGTTCTCTGTCAATGTCAGTAGCAATCACCGATGCAGAGGGGAGGTGGAAAAGCACAGCATGATAAAGGCAGGCACCTTGCTACCAGATGTGGAGGAGAAGAACGAAACATGGGGAGTCCTGCATTCTTTTGCATCAAGGTAACAAAAGCACTGTTGGGGGGTGGGGGCAAAGGAGGTAGCACTTGCTTTTACCTCCTCTTGTCTTCATTGGCTCATGTGAACACAGCCAGAATGAAACAAATTAATTCCAAGCAGCCAGGCGCTACAGAGATCTCTTTAAGACACAGTCTGTCTTGGAGATGGCACTACTGTGAGATAATTGACGACGGTATGACTTACGATTCCCAATTCAAAAGGAAAACAACAGGTGCCAATGTAAATTACGACACACCCTTTCTACTCCGGAGAAGCAATATTATTATGATGGTCACTCTGTAGAATGAAATCAAATTTGCAGCTATTTTTAATCCCTGAAATGTTTTTAATAATCATGGGCCTGAGCCTCATGTTACTTTTTTAAAGAGATCAAAGTTATTTATCTTTCCATGGAATTCAACAACTTGAGCATCCAAGTAAACATATCCACCACAATACTGTAGAAGACAAGGAGGAAGATATGGGTTGTTGTTTTTTTTCTAATGTTGTGTGCTCTGTGCTTTAATATTTAAATACTTGTTCCAGGGCGAACCCAGACTTTGTCATCCTTAGAACAGACCCACTGGAATCAATGTGAAGTCTTGTCGATGTCATAAAGGTAAAGGACCCCTGACCGTTAAGTCCAGTTGCGAATGACTCTGGGGTTGCCGCGCTCATCTCACTTTACTGGCTGAGGGAGCCAACGTTTGTCCGCAGACAGGTTTTCCGGGTCATGTGGCCAGCATGACTAAGCCGCTTCTGGCAAAATCAGAGCAGCACATGGAAACGCCATTTACCTTCCCGCTGGAGCAGTACCTATTTATCTACTTGCACTTTGACGTGCTTTCGAACTGCTAGGTTGGCAGGAGCTGGGACCAAACAATGGGAGCTCACCCCGTCGCGGGGATTTGAACCGCCGACCTTCTGATCAGCAAGCCCGAGGCTCAGTGGTTTACACCACAGCGCCACCAGCGTCCCTATTGTTGATGTCATGCATCTACCCTATTTTATTTATTTAATAAAATTTATACACTACTTGATTGTGAAAATAAAAAAAACCTCAAAGCAGTTTACAAGAGACGTAGCAGTAAAATTGATAATAATTTACAACTGTACTTTAAAACATACAAAAGGTAAATACTAAAAAAACTAAAAGTACCCCAACCTTTCTAAGCATCTGGGCAGGCTTGTCTAAAGAGCAAAGTTTTTAGCAGGTGCCAAACTGCATACAGTGAAGGCGCCTGCTTGATCTCAATCAGCAGGGAGTTCCAAAGTGGAGGCACTGACACACTAAATGATTGTGCTATTAGAAATCATAGAATTGTAGAGTTGGAAGGGACCCTGAGGATCATCTAGTCCAGGGGTCACCAAGCTAAGGCCCAGGGGCTAAAAGCCGCCCATGGAGGTCGTTTGACCAGCCCACGAGCCGCTCCCGAACCAAGTTGCCTGCTCACGCACTGCGCTAAACCGGTGCAGAATGCAGAGACTCGCTTCTGCGGCGCCAGAAACCACATCTGCGCAGATACCGAAAATCACATCTGCGCAGGCGCCAAAAATCACGGGGGTGCACACACACACAATCTGGCCCATGGAGGGATCTCTGTGGGACCAATCCAGCCTAGGCAAGATAAACCTTACCGACCCCTGTTCTAGTCCAACCCCCCCTGCAATGCAAGAATATGCAGCTGCCTCATACGGGGATCAAACCTGCAACCTTGACATTATCAGCACCACGCTCTAACCAACTGAGCTATCCATCCATGTGGAAGGGGTGCCACGTGGCACCTGTAGTAGTGCCACTTCCGCTAATCAAAGTGGTCAATCTAAGCATAACTGGGTGTGGATTCAACCCAGCATTGGTCCTGTTAACCTGGTTGGGCAGAAAGACATACAGTGTTGTAAACTGCCCAGAAACAAACTTCATTAATGGAAATGCTGCAGAATGTGTGCGGGAGACGGGCGTTTCCTCTGCCCTTCAAGAAATAGATGACTCTTTCTCCTTGGAAGCCAATGAATTCACAGAGAGGCACCTGCTTCTCTCTGAGTGATCTATATATATATGTTTAGTATTCCTAACAGCAATTCAGAGATTTGCCCATCGCAAGGCGCAAGGCAGCAAAGTCATAGGGAAATGTACAGTGCGAGGAGCTCATTACAATTCTTCCTCATGCGTGCTCAGCCAACGGTGGAGCAATTATGGAGAAAGCGGATGCTTTGCATGGGCCCGTGATTAGGCATTCAACTCTGGTGCAACATATTGACACGCTACCATATGTGGCTAGTTACCATAGGATTCCCTGAAAGAGTGCATTAACCATTAACCATGGCAACCATATGCTTCAGAACATTGCTGCAGCCACCTGAGAGTGACACAATGAAATCTCTTTAAATATGCATATACTAGGGCTGTAGAAAATTTAAAAAGAAAGTAAGAGAGAGAGGGGGGGCATAGCAGCGGAGAGACTGAGCTGTAAACTGGGGATGGCTGAATCATTTCCATCTGAGCTATAAGCTGGGGATGGCTGAATCATTTCCATCTCTGGTCGATGTCAATTTACCATGTGTGTTCATTCATAAATCCGTCCCATCCCATTTTCTGGAGTAATCAGAGTTACAAAACTTATGAAACTGCGTAAGAATTGTGCATTTAAATGTTTCTATAAAGAAGACCCTGTCTGACTGACCAATGGTCCTTTAATTCCAGAATCCTTCTTTGCCACAATGACTTTTTGGACACCTACTAGCGAGGTATTAAAACAATAGACCACTCCCACTGTTCTTCTGCAACAACTGTTATTTAGCGACTAGAGGAAAAATGAGAGACTGAGAGAAACCCAAACCAACAGATTCATCAATCTACAGCGTATCATAGAAGTTCCTTTTAGCCCCTGTGGCTCATGGGCATTGATAGAATTGTCTCCAATGAACTTTTCATAGAAGCATAAGAGTTGGAGATCATCTAATCCAACCCCATGCCACGCAGGAATATTCAGTTGTCATATACGGGGATCGAACCTGCAGCCTTGGCACTATCAGCACCATGTTATAACCAACTGAGCTATACAGTATTTTAAAGCCATCTCAAGCCTGGTGACCATCGTCCCATCATGTGCTACTGAGCTCCGTAAGTGAGTTATGCCTGGTGTGAAGAAATACCTTCTTCTGCCCATCCTAAATCTACTGCCCTCCATTTTATTTGTTTATCGATGGATTCATTCATCAGCCGTCTAATAAAAATATTCCTCGGAGTGGCGTGCAAACCTAAGCACAAAATTAATACAACAACCAACAAAACCAATTAAGCACACCCAACAGCAACTCAATAATAAATCCACACAGTGAAACATCCAATTCGGTGATGGCAGAGGAGCCCTCCGGCAGCTAAAAATCAACAAACTGCTATCCATCTAAGGATCTAAAATCAATGCTATTAAACCACAGAATATCAATGGTGTTTAAAAGATGTTAAGATATTAAAAGACGTTAAAAGGCCAGAGAGATATTTTTTTAAGTGTTTATCAGTCATCAAACCGAACACAGGTAACTGCCTTCTCAGTGTTAGATTCTCAGATATATAAGCTAATCACCAAATGGCACCTTAAACCTTGCTTACAGAGGCCACAACAGTATGCCTAGCTACCATTTCCCCACCTCTAATGGAGATTATTATTGTTATTAATCTAATTCCTATACCGCTTTATATTTTAAAGGATAAATCTCAAAGCGGTTTACAGCAAAGTGGTTTACACATTACTGTACAGTGGTACCTCGGGTTAAGTACTTAATTCATTCCGGAGGTCCATTCTTAACCTGAAATTATTCTTAACCTGAAGCACCACTTTAGCTAATGGGGCCTCCCGCTGCCACCGCACAATTCAAAGTTCAAGAAGCAAAGTTCTTAACCCGAGGTACTATTTCTGGGTTAGCGGAGTCTGTAACCTGAAGTGTATGTAACCTGAAGCGTCTGTAACCCGGGGTACCACTGTAGTCTTTTCTTCTGCCCAGGCAAAATAAAGTACCTTTTCTTGTAGCACATAGTTACACTCAGGGCTTTTTTCTTCAGCCAGAACTCAATGGAACTCAGTTCCGGCATCTCTCAGGTGGGTGCCATTGCCATTCTAAGAGAACAAGGGAGGTGTTCGTGGTGAGTTCCTCCAGCACCTCTTTTTCTAGAAAAATAGCACTGGTTACACTATGGAATTGTGATGGCCATCAACTTGGATGGCTTTAAAAGAGAATATTGCTAATATTTGAATTTCACACTTCTCTGAATTTTGTGGTCTGGTTCGCAGCTCCAGAACCTGCCATTTAAAATTCATCTCTTGGGATAAAATGCTTTTAGAAATGCATTTCTTTTTTTTAGAGAGAAAGAGCAAGTTAAAGGCATGTTTTGTACCCAGGTATGTTCAGAAATATATATGGGGCGACTTTATATGAAGATGTGTGGAAGTAAGGAGGAAAGAAGGCATTGCTTTCTGTACAGTCACACCTCGGGTTACAGCCGCTTCAGGTTGCGTTTTTTTCGGGTTGCGGACTGCTGAAACCCGGAAGTACCGGAACGGGTTACTTCCTGGTTTCGGTAGTTGTGCATGCACAGAAGCACTAAATCGTGCTTTGCGCATGCGCAGAAGCACCGAATCGCAACCAGCGCGTGCGCAGACGCGGGTTGCAAACAGTGCAGGTTGCGAACATGCATCCCGCAAGGATCACGTTCGCAACCTGAGCGGCCACTGTATTTGTTGCATGCAGTACTGTTGCCACCCAACTGCAGTTTGCCTCCTGCTATAACCCAAATTATTTGTCCTCCTGTCAGTTGTGGCAAAGGTACTAATTAATTACATAAATCACTTCATCATTATTCTACTCCACTCATTTCAGTGAAAAGGAAATGCAACGCAAATAACGTGGGGAAGTAATCAATTTACTTGTTGTTTGCTGGCAAAGGAACGACAACAGCGAACCAAGATCACATTGGTTGAGCTGATTTCCATTCTGCATAGTTGTTGAATAGGCAAACGTTGGCAATTTCTGCTCCTCTTTCCGCTGCTGTTGCTGTCCGGCAGCTGGCATTCTGAACATGGAGGGTTCAGTTAGCAACGGAGGCACCCAATGTGACTGTATATTCATTGGTTTGCATTTGTTCCCTCCACTGAAATAAACGGGAAGCCCTTGCAGGAAGCGGAAACAATTGCTGGCTGGGTCAGCTCTTCCTCACAGAACACTGTATACAGCCTCTTTCCCATGCTCTGCTGCCCTGTAGCAATAAACGCCATGGGAATCAGCAGAGGATGAAATTTACTCTTTCTGTGTTCTTCTTCAGTATTCTGCCTCTGCCAAACACATCACCCCAGGCAGCCATGGAAGTTGTCCTGGGGTTTATTTTTTATTATTTTTGGAAGTTAATTGAGCTTAGAATTGAACTAGTGGGCCACATCCCTTTTAACCAAGGGCGCAGCTGCTTAAAGATGCTTGACTGTGAGTGATGCTGAGCGCATGAAAATGGTTGCTTGCCCATCCCCTTAATGTGAACTGGGGAAAGCCTAGCTACACTCCTGTGCAATCAATGTGAGAATAGGTTTTTGCATTCCTCTGGATGCACACTGGATAAAAGTCGTGTTTTGACATGTTTTGTTTTATCTTTAGTGCACCTTTTGAAGGAGGATGAGGCTGGAAAAAGATTTGGAACTGGTTGTTCTCCTTTTAGCTGACACCAAACTGGATCTTGAACCAAAGTGGAAACAAAGAAACCAACTGCGTAGCGTTTGTGGCAAGCTTTCTTGGGGGGTCAGGTAAGAAGAGAAGAAGAAGAAGAAGAGTTTGGATTTGATATCCCGCTTTATCACTACCCTAAGGAGTCTCAAAGCGGCTAACAATCTCCTTCCCCTTCCTCCACTACAACAAACACTCTGTGAGGTGAGTGAGGCTGAGAGACTTCAGAGAAGTGTGACTGGCCCAAGGTCACCCAGCAGCTGCATGTGGAGGAGCAGGGAAGTGAACCCGGTTCCCCAGATTACGAGTCCACCACTCTTAACCACTACACCACTTGCTAAGGATTCTGGAACTCAGAAGTAGGGGTGGGGGGAAATTAAACTCAGTTCACATTTCAAGATGAATCTATCAAATCTGCCTCTTCTGAAACAATAGGAGAACCAAAACACAGCCATCCTTTGAAATTCACTTATCCAATTTTTGTGATGCTGTTCTCCAACCAACGTTAACCAAAAATATTTTGCCATTTTTATTAAATTTCCAAAAATATTCCAGATAACTTTCTTCTTGACTTCCCAGCCCTCCTTTCCCGATGTGTTTTTTACTTCTTTTTATTAGCTGTTTTACAATACATATGTTGTCATTATCTAAACTTCCCTATTATTAGTTCTTTCAGTAATCCACTGCTTATATTTCAAATCCTGCCAACAAAAATCTATTTACTAAGTAAAAGCGTGCATAAAAAATGAACACGAGTGAAAATAACATAAAATATGCACTACATTAGGGGAACTTGCTTGCAAAAGATGTGTACATTAGTCAAAATTGCATGCAAAAATGTGCATATTAGGAGAAATTCACACTGAAATGCTGATGAATTTTCACAATTTTTTTTAAAAAAAGAATCACAAACTACTGCAGATGGATGTGTGGGGAATTGAATTTAAGAAAATTTTTGGAAAAATTTTGAAATTTTGGAAAAATTAGGAATGGAAAGAATCAAAACTGACAGATCCTTCCATCCACACCCAGAAGTAGCTATCGGGAATAATAATTTTAAAAAAAACATGCAAAAAGTTAATTTTCCATCTGAACAAATTTAAAACTATATTTCACCTGCAAACATCAGGAAGTAAAACTTAGTTATACTTTGAACAAGGTTTTTTTGCGGTAATCACACTAATCTCAAAGTATACAGCTCAAAAATATCCATTTCTTCTCTGGAGAAATGTCTTTATGCAAGATACCCATTTCCCTTTTGGGGATAGTTTGAATTATTTTATTCCTATGTTTCTAATCACTTCCTTGCAAGTCCTGCAGAGAGACAGGAATCATTGGTACTTGTATTCAGATGGGTATAGCTCAACTTAAAAAATAACAAAAGAGACTCTTAATCTCAGGGTTGTGGGTTTGACGAGATGAACCTCATGGTCCTTTGCAACTCTACAACAATTTTATTATTTGATGTTTCTATGAAAATGTCAAGGGGAAGAGTTGTAGCTTAGTGGTACAGCACCTGCTTTGCCTGCAGAAGGTCACAGGTTCAACCCAAGCATCTGCAGGTAGGGCTGGGAAAGACTCCCTATGCTGCCAGTTAGAGTAGACAGTACTAAGGTAGATGGATCAATGGTCTGGCTCTGTATGGGGCAACTTCCTATGTTCCTAATCCATCATATGAATGGACCTTTCACCTGTGCATGCAGTTGCTTCATGTGAGCTGCGGTGCAGTCAGTGAATGGGAAGTACTGACAATGGGATGGAATATATCATGACTAAGAGCCACAGTCAGGTTATCGTGACTGTGAAAACCTGGAGCCAGCACTGACTCAAAGTAGGCTCTAAGAGAGTGCTAATGAGCAGATAAGGAAACTGAACTCCAGGGTTTTGTCTATGCTTTTCAGATGACTCCTTTGCTAATGAGTGATCTGACGCAGAGCTTATGGTAGAATCTGCCGTTTCCACTTCAGCCGTGAACACTGCGCCTTCCTGCTATTCAGACACAGTATGACATATATCAAATCGCCAAAGTGCTAATTCAATAGAAAAGCCCAACAAAACGCTTTTCAAGAGTCCTCCACGCGGCTCCTAATCTTTTCAAGAACATCTGCAAGAAGAAGACGACTTACAATAAGTCTTCCTGGGAACTGTGATGAATTTCTGAATGCAAAGACAGCATGTGCATTGGAAAGCATGAGCTATCTGCAGGAGATGTTTCTCACCCAGAAATTTGACCTGATACACAGTTCTGTTAGGGCTGAGCAGCAGAAGAATTTTCTTGTTTACTATTAAGAGAAGAGATGGCTTAACATCACACCATATTTTTTCCACGCCCCTGGTTAATCCTTACTTATAAAGCTCTACACCTCTCTTCTGCGGAGAAGGTCATTTACTTGTTGAGCAGGTCCATATAGATGCATGCCTTATAGATGTATAAATGTTATGAACTAAATAAATGAAATGTAGGATTTTTGGCCCAAGTAAACAAAGCTATGGTTTTCCCAGTAGTGATGTATGGAAGTGAGAGCTGGACCATAAAGAAGGCTGATCGCCAAAGAATCGATGCTTTTGAATTATGGTGCTGGAGGAGACTCTTGAGAGTCCCATGGACTGCAAGAAGATCAAACCGATCCATTCTTAAGGAAATCAGCCCTGAGTGCTCACTGGAAATACAGATCGTGAAGCTGAGGCTCCAATACTTTGGCCACCTCATGAGAAGAGAAGACTCCCTGGAAAAGACCCTGATGTTGGGAAAGATGGAGGGCACAAGGAGAAGGGGACGACAGAGGACGAGATGGTTGGACAGTGTTCTCGAAGCTACCAGCATGAGTTTGATTGCGGGAGGCAGTGGAAGACAGGAGTGCCTGGCGTGCTCTAGTCCATGGGGTCACGAGGAGTCGGACACAACTAAATGACTAAACAACAACAACAAAACACAGCACTGGGCTATATGGACAATATTAATAGTGGAGGAAGTAGTTGCTCTTGTTACACCATCCAAGCACATTTCACTTCACAAAGTTAAATCTAGGAGAGGATCTATCTGAAAATTAACAAAGACAGCAGAGAGATGAGAGGCAAGTGAAGAAAGGCCGATCAGGAAGAAAAAGCATTCCATTCGGTTCAGGGTGTTAAGAAGGTCCTTCTGGATCAAGCCAAAGCCCTATCTATTCCAGCACTCTATTCTCATAGCGACACTCAGCATGTTGAGTTCTGGGCAAGAAGTCCTACCTCAAAGCCAATTTTTGACACCCAATGGCAGAATTAGTCTAAATGGTTCTCCACACACCCACATAGTACGTCCCCTGAAGCATTCAAGGTGCTTTTCTTCCCCACCAGCCCATTGCCTGCAGAGACTCAGTCCATGTATGCTTTCACGCTAATTACAGGGATGTAAAACACACTTTTAAAAAGTTAGCTGAGAATTAGAGCTAAGGATTTCACAAGGCATTCATTGCATCCTTCTACCACGCTGCAAAGTAAGCATAGCAGTTGTGTTGGTCACAGGGAATTTTCTCCCCTTGCTGATTCAAATCAATTTCCCTTGCTGTAGCTTTGTCCCCTCTCTACCCAGGGTGGGGGGGAGGAGAGAGACAGAGACACAGACAGAGATAGGCAGACAGAGAGAGAAATCAAGACATGACAACAATGTACAAATAACAGGCAGGACAAGAAGGATTAAGCATTTCATCTTTCCGTGTCCCGGAATAAAATGTCCCTACTCAGGTGGTGCTTTATCCAAGCAACTTGAGGCTTGAGGCTTAATGTAGACATTGAAGCAGCTGATCTAAAGAAGCATATACCGTATTTTTCGCTCTATAACACACACCCGACCATAACACGCACGTGGTTTTTAGAGGAGGAAAATCCGCAGGCATGCCACCCATAGGCATTCCCTCCATAACACGCACAGACATTTCCCCTTACTTTTTAGGAGGAAAAAAGTGAGTGTTATGGTGCAAAAAATACGGTAATATATTTTAGAGGCATCATATGATGTTTCAGTAGATCAGCTGTCTCAGTCATGCCATCTACAGAGCAAACTTGAGAGTAACCTTTGGGTGGGGCATGCAAGAGAAAGAAAATATTTCACTTCCCCACTCATTTTCTCTATAAAATATTTGCTCCCATTCATATAAATTGCATTCATTCGAATTTCTCACGTTATTAATTTGGCTCCATTTGTCCATTGATCTAATGGAAGACTGAACCAATCTCCGGCTGCCTGTAAATCTGGTGGTTTTCTTGGCATGAAACCTGCTGGCATTGCAAATATCTCTGAAGGTGTGACCTGCCAAATTTGAGAGAGATTCGACAAGGTTCCCTATTTTATAGATCCCAATTATATCTGTCAATTCCACTGCTCTTGTTTTCTCTTTCCCCCTCCCTGTGACCTTTCCAAAAGCTACACGGACTGTTCCAGCCTATACAAAATATTGTCTCCAGGGCAATGCAAACAGACAGTGGTGAACTTGGGGACATGCAGTGGAGCTGAACATTGGAAGACTCAGGCAAATGGAAGTACAGTGGTACCTCAGGTTAAGAATTTAATTCATTCTGGAGGTCCGTTCTTAACCTGAAACTGTTCTTAACTTGAAGCACCACTTTAGCTAATGGGGCCTCCCGCTGCCGCTGTGCTGCCGCCGCACAATTTCTGATCTCATCCCGAAGCAAAGTTCTTAACCCAAGGTACTATTTCTGGGTTAGAGGAATCTGTAACCTTTAGCGTCTGTAACCTGAAGCATCTGTATCCCGAGGTACCACTGTACTTAGTTAAAACTGTGGAATTTGCTCCCTTCAAGAAGTAACGATGGCCACCAGTGGGATGGCTTTCAAAAGGGCTTAGATAAGGCTATTGATAGCTGCTAGTCACAATGGCTATGTTCTACATCCACTGCCAAAGACAGCATGCCTCTGAATGTCAGTTGCTGGGAATCACACGTGGTGACAGCGATATTGTGTTCAGGTTCTGCTTTTGGGCTTCCATCTGGTTGGCCACTGTCAGAACAGGATGCCGAACTAGATGGATCAGTGACACGATCCTTTAGGCTCCTTTTATGTTCTCAGAAGTGAATGAAATAAAAGTAAATCTTTATGAGACCACGGCTGCACGGATGTTACTGGCCCAGAGATGGGAAGAAGATAAAGTTCCTACCAGAGAGGAATGGCAGATGAAGTTAATGGACTATGCCAAAATGGCAAAAATGACCGGAAGAGTTAGAAATCAGGAAGACCAAAATTTTAATAAGGAAAGGGGGGGGAATTATAAATTATCTTGAAGACCATTGTAAACAGTTAAAATCATTAGTAGGATTGGAATATCACTTGTAGTTTAATGGTGAATTCTGGACATAATGGAAGAGGTAAAGGATTTGGACTATCATAAAAGATTTGGGAGGAAATGATTAATAAAATAGAACCCACAAAAAGGAGGATGAAAGTTCAGGAGATTCCTTCAAATCTTGTTTTTATGATTTATGTTTGATATATCTCTGTAAAACTTTAAGTTGAAAAACCAAATAAATAAATTTATAAATAACAAAAAAAGAAATAAAAGCAAATCTTCATTTAATTTCCATTAATCCTCCAATAAATGAGTAAAATGGAGGGGGCTCGCTTGTTTCATTTTCTATTCCTTTAAAAAAAAAAAAAGGTAATATACACTCCTGGACCAATTCTTAATTGCATTGTTTCCAGTGCTTTTTCTTCTAGAAAAAGAGGTGCCGGAACTCACCATGAACACCTCCTTTGTTCTCTTCTAATGGCAATGGCACACACCTGAGAGGCCCCAGAACTGAATTCTAGTGAGTTCCGGCTGAAAAAAAGCCCTGATTGTTTCCTCTTTGGGCATTAATGAGAGACACTCTTCAGGGTCTATTTCTGTATTTCTAGGCAGCCCCTCATCCAATCAGCTTCCAAGGTATTGCACAATGAACATGAATAAAACTATTGATACGAAATACAATATAACATCCACATGCATAACAAATTTAGCCGGATAAAAGGCGGGTTTTTTGTTTTTGTTTAGTTACAAAGTGATGGTTCATGGAAGAACTCCAAACAGAATGACAGTCACTGCATTTAGCAAAAGCATCATAGAGCACGGATTCTGAAACTTTCTTCTCTGGGCCACACTTTCAGAACAAAAATTTGCTTGCACCGCACCAATTTTTTTATTGGTAAGAAATACATTGGAAAACAAAAAGAAACAACAAAGTAGTGCTTCAACATAGAATACAACTACTTTATAAGGTTATCATGGGACATCCAGAACATATAAAACAATGCAGTTACATGCGAACATCAATCATTCCCAAAATATAATTATAAACGAGCATCTTGCATAGAATCATAGAATTCTAGGGTTGGAAGGGACCCTGAAGATCATCTAGTCCAGCCCCCTGCAATGCAGGAATATGCAGGCTGTCCCATGCGGGGATCGAACCTGCAACCTTGGCATTATCAGCAACACGCTCCAACCAACTGAGCCATGCTCTTTTTACGTATCTTAAGGATGTGTACAAACTAAATAAGAAGCATGAGCTTGCTTTTGCTGGCTTATCTCATTTATATTAGGTTTAAACTGAGATGAACAAACCATCATCTCCTCATCAACACAACAAAGCCTTTCTCTTTTCTGATCTTCCATATTTGTCAGAGCTGAAAATCCCATTTCACAACAATATGTCATGGAGAACTATAGAAGAATAGCCAATTCTCTTGAAGAGAGGAAAGGCCACGGTTTCTGATTGTATATCCATACTACACAGAAATGTTAGCATGTTCCTTTAATTGTCATTGAATCTTTCCACCACACTTGCCATCGTGCCCTGCCACTCCCTTTGAGAACCATTGTCTACATTGTTCTAAAAGCTACAATCCTTCACCTGGAAGTAAACTCCAATGATTATGGTGGGAGCTACTTCTGAGTTAGCCTGCATAGGATTGTACTAGAAGTGTTGGTTTGGGTGTTCTGGTTTTTGGTTTTTTTGCAAGGCCGATGGAGCTATTTCGCACATAAGGTTAACAAATCCTTGCAAATAATTAAGAATTACACCAGGAATTAACTAAAAGCTTCTCAACGGGCTCTTATCAAATTAACATCCCGCTGTTTTATCGGTATTATCTTCAAAAGTGTGGTGTGATTTCCTTTCAAATGAGTGCTAGTTCAATGTAATTAATGAGGATGTACATGGCCAAATTTAATAACAGAACGAGAACTCACACTGTCTAATGGAAGGATTGGGGAGAAGGCAAACGTTCTGAACAGAGAAGATCATATACTTTACCAACTTAATCCTTTGTTCCAAATTATGAATTTCTCACATAGACGTTTTTAATATTTTGACTGGCCAGACTATCACTGAGAACACCCACAGGCCAATAGCACTGGATACCAGGTAGCTATAGCACCATGGCAAAACTAACTGACGTTACTTGAAAACAGCCATGGCTGCAGGAGACTCCAAAGGAGCCTAATGACATGTGGCAGGTCCACAGTGGGAGGAAACAGATCTGGGTGATGCTGTAACCCAGCATTTGCCAACCCCTCCAGAGGTTTTAAACTACAAACCCCATCACACGCAGTCAGCCCAGGCATGGTGCCTTGGAGCGATGCGAGTTGCAGTCCAAAATATTGGACATATGATAACCATCTTCAAATATCTAAAAGGCTGTCACATGGAGGACGGGCCAAGCTTGCTTTCTCTTGCTCTGGAGAGCAGGACCTGAACCAATAGATTTAAGTTACAGTGGTACCTCGGGTTACATACGCTTCAGGTTGCATACGCTTCAGGTTACAGACTCCGCTAACCCAGAAATTGTGCTTCAGGTTAAGAACTTTGCTTCAGGATGAAAACAGAAATCGTGCTCCGGTGGCGCAGCAGCAGCAGGAGGCCCCGTTAGCTAAAGTGGTGCTTCAGGTTAAGAACAGTTTCAGGTGAAGTATGGACCTCCAGAACGAATTAAGTACTTAACACGAGGTACCACTGTACAAGAAAGAAGATTCTGACTCAACATCAGGAAGAAATTTCTGACAGCGGGCTCTGTTTGGCAGTGGAACAAACTCTCACAATAGATGGTGGGCTCTCCTTCACTGGAGGTTTTTAAGCAGAGGTTGGATGGCCATGTGGGAATGTTCAGGGATGCAGGAGAGGATATATTGTTTGGTTATAGCCTTTCCAACTTGTGTTAACAAGTTGAAAATTTAGCAGAGTAACATTCCCCTTTTTCAACTCACAGCGGATACATTTGCTCAGGCTCGCTAAAGCCTCTATAGTAACTGTTCTGGTATTTTCCCCTTATTGCAATTATCATAAAAGATAAGACATGGCACAGTCTTCTTTAAAAGTATTAAAAGAGTTTACTCACTCACATTCTATTCACAATCAGATCCCAGAAGGCAGACTTATCTTAGAAAAGTAACATACACCTGGAAACTATCTCATAAGGAGACAGCCCCTTTGTCCTCTCTTGGAAGCCAAGAGAGCATCTTTGGCTAAGCAAATGTTGCTTCTTCAATGAAAGTAGTCATAGAGAGAGAGATGGCGGCCAGTCCTATGCTTTTGTTGCCTGCACAGGTGAGGCCACACCCACCTCTAGCCACATGCAGAGGAAGTCTTTCCCAGCCCAGAAGGAAACAGGAAGTTTACCTGCTGGCTGGACAAACATTCCTCCCCATGTGTAAACATGTTCACTCTAGGAATATTGTACTTGACTGCTCTTGTGTTTCACATCCTACAGGCCATCCATCATGGATGCTTTAGTTGAGATTCCTGCATTGCAGGGGGTTGGACTAGATGACCCTCGGGGGCCCTTCCAACTCTACAATTCTATTATATTCTACAAGGTGGATGAAGCTGCTGCAATCCCTTTCCCCAATACTGAGCTCAAGGCAGGCAGATGCCCAACTCCCTTACCTGAACTGCCTATTAAAAGGTGTGGAAAATTTCAAGCTTTGCAGCTCTGATCTGCTCCTTACTGGAGGCCTGGGGTATATACCAAGGACAAACGCCAGGGACATGCAGTTAGAATTAATGATCACCGTGTCTCTCAACACATTCCCAGTCTATTAATATGTACAGTTTCTGTCCATGGTGTTTGATCTGTGACAGCTCATTCATGGGTGTGCACCATCATTTGATGCTTACAAGTGATGAACCATGCATAAGTGAATCAATTCTCATTCTACCTGTGCCAAACCATTATTGAGTGGCAAACCATAGTTTTCATGGGAATGGACTCATATTTTTTTTTTTACTCAACTGCATGTTACGCTAAGGGCCCACAGGCAACCAAGGTGCACAATCAGAAAACAAACCAGGAATGTATTTTTATTTATTTATTATGTTTATACCCCAACTTTCCTCCAGTGACCTCAATATGTTGTACATGGTTCCCCCCTTTCCATTCTCACAACTAGGTTAGTCAAAGAGGAGGAAAGTGGCCCAGTGAGCTTCGTGCTTGTGTGGAGGTCTGAACGCTGGTCTCCCAGGCCCTAGTCAAACACAGTTGACACTAGACCACACTGACTCAGTGGGAAAATCACATAGTAGGACTGGAGGACTATGGAGCAGAAGGAGAAATGCAGGATACATGAGAGCTCAGGTAGGTTTTGTTGCTCTAGAAAGTCTCAACTGGAAAAGCAAGTCCTTATATACGCCTTTCTGCCCAGGAGGAGTCAATATCCAGCCTGAGTGTATGGACTCAGAACACATTTGGAAGGTCCTTTCCAAACAGACTTCCGTTACACAGGCTCATCACTATGCTGCCCAAGGGAAAAGGCATGGTCCCATCAATCAATCAACAGCTCTGCAACCAAATTCTGCTCAAAAGGCTGCCCAGAAGAAGAATTTCGTAGTAAGAGCATCAGTGCAATAACACTGATGTTTCTTTCTTTTCTTTTCTTTTTTGTTAGGATACTGCAAATCATCAAATGTTAATATTACACTCTGTAAGACAAGCAGCGCGATTTCCGACTGCGAGAGACGTGTCTCTGCTTGAATAAGCCTTACACATTGAAATGCAATGTGCTGCGCATAGGCAGTTGCCTTGCACTGAGTCAGAGCCATTGGTCCATCTAGCTCAGTACTGTCGGCACAGACTGGCAGCCACTCTCCGGGATTTCAGGCAGGGGACATGCACACCCCTAAGTGGAGATGCAAGAGATAGAGACTGGGAGTTTCTGTATGCAAGGCAGATGCTCCAGCACTGAGTCACGGCTCTTCCTATGTAAACAGGAATATAGGAAGTTGCCTTATCATGAGTCAGGCCGCTGGTCCATTGAGCTCAATTCCCATCTACACTGTGTATGTGATAAAGGGGAGCCATACCGGGGTGACATCAAATGTAAAAAAGACTCTACAACCTGAAGAAAAGACAATGCGCTTCTCTGTCGCTCATCTACTGATAGTGTTAGCTTTGGAATGTGCCAAGCAAAGAGTTTCAAGTCTCTGATCAAGCAAGAATCTCAATGGGTATCAGCCTAACCACATAAAACAGCCCTAAGGGTTGTTCCTCCAGCCCTAAGGTCACACGGTGAGTTTCACAGCTTCCCTGGGGTTCTAGTCTGACACTCTAACCACTACACCACACAGCTCTTTTTTTTTCTTTCTCTCTCTCTTACAGTAGCACACCAGAACCAAATATTGCCTATGCAAGATAAGCAGATATCCCCACCAAACACTCTGACATCTTGTTTCAAATTGATTCCCAGTCAGTTAATCAACTTAAAAAAAAGTTTTAGTTGATTAATCTAAATATAGAGCACCACTTGCTTACTATTCTGGCAACCTAAGCAGCAGACAGACAATTCTAAAAACAATCCAGAAGGCTGTGACAGGCTAACAGTCTGGTACTGTTCGAACCGAGAACCGAGAAGAGTCGCTCAGAGAGTGTGCGAGGAACAGTCTCTGGCAACGGTTACAGAGCGAACAGGCTGATCCGCAGAAGGACAAACTGCTGTACATCTTTGCAAACAACAAATCAAAATATTTTCTTTCCATGGAAGATCAGAGACAAAAGGGCCAGATGTTCCTGGAGATTTTTCTTCCTAAAACAAAAAAACACAGAAACAAAAGAGGGGGGGGGGAAGCCAACCCTTTGCATGTGGGTGTCTCAAAGGCTCCCAGAAAGCAGACTCGAAGGCACATGAAGTGCTCCTGCTATTTACTGATGATTTTAAAGAGACATATTGGGGGAAGGGGTTGTGTGGAAACTCAGCGGGAACAGGTGGCCCATTACTCTTGCTTCCAGCGTAGGAGTTCACAATCTTCATGAAGGAGAAACATCAAGCAAGAGTTATGATTCCTCGTAACCCTTGGGGCACCCAGGGATCTCAAGGCTGGGGGTGCGTGAAACACCCCACTCCCAAGCAAGTCCATTAATCTGTGCCCTCCTTTTCTCTGTGTTTTTGCTGAATCAAAACCCACCCTATTTGTCTTCTGGTTGCCCAGAGCATTCTCTGCCGCTGCCCCCTTCACATGAAATACATGAAGTTAACTCTTTATTAGCAGAAACCAAGCCGGTTCAGGGGAGCCAGGCCGAATGAGCACAGCAACTCTTCTTGGTAGATCTTACCCCCACGAGGCAGTTGCAGAGGCTGAAGATCCCTGCCTTCCCACAGCTGAGTCTCCTCTTCTCCCAGGTCCTTCCCAAGCAATCTGAGACTCTGCCAATGCACCTGTCTCTGCTCCTCCTGCTTCATGCCTCTCCTGGTTCTGTGAGACCGGGGGGGGGGAGCTTGTCGCAGGGGGAGGGCAAGACACACATGACTCTTCACCAGCTAGACTCATCTCTGCCTCTTGGCCCCCCTCTTCTCTTCCTTCAGCTTCCAATTCTGATTATGGAACTCTCTCTCTGCCACAGACTCTCCCTGCTCACTAAACCCTTCACCTTCTGACATCTCATTCTCCCAGTTTTCTCCTTCTGATGACTCATCATCGTCACACCACCCGTCCCCAAGCTCTGAGCCTTCTTCCCATGGGGGGTTCTCCAGCTGGTGTCTCCCACTATTCCTCTGTTCCCAGCCAGCCCATGCCATCGATGCTGGTTCAAACCCTTGGCTGATCATCCAGCAGATGACCCAATGCCTATGCCAAACACTTTACATCTGTAGTCAATGTAGTCGTGGCCTAATATGAACCATACAAAGTTGTCATGAGTGGTCTTCCAGTTAATGGTACTTTGCAGCAGGCTTATGACACCTGGGCATGCAATTCTTTTCTCACAGAAGAGAATCTCCAACATCATTATGTTTTCAACATTTCTCGGAGATTTACTTTCCCTCAAGCCTTCTCAAATTAGTCTATTTTATCTCTGGAGTTTTTATGTGCAGGTAAGCTTTTATGTTTTAATACTGGTTTATGATCTGGGTTCTATTTTATTTTCACTTTTAAAATGCTGCTTTATTGTTTCGTTTCCCTGTATTTTGTATTTTTATATTCTATTGTCAGGCGGAGTTTTTACTGGAGGTAGAGCTGGAGAAGACATCCTGTCTGGAACCCCGGAGAGCTGCTGCCAGTCAGTGTCGACAATACTGAGTTATATGGACTAATATAAGGCAGGTTCCTATGTTTCTAATGGAATCAGCAGATGATGGAGAGGGAAGCAGAGTAAATGGGGAAGTGGTACATAGTTGTTTCAACTGCATGTTCTGAGATTTAGGTCACGATTAAAAAAAAAAAACTAGGCATTTTCCAAAAGCAAAAAATAAATAAGTGATGGGTGGAGGATTAGACAAGGACAGTGATTTATTGGGGACAGGTACTAGGAAATGTTGAATGTCCCTGCTGAATAAAGACAGATGGAACATACACATCACTTCAATTGAAATAATAATGATTACCCTAACGGAATGGCAATATTCAAAATCTGGGCGATTGCATTCCGAATATTTCGTGCATCTGGAATTCTAGAAAGCTTTGATGTATTTCCTTCAGTTTTATGAAATCCCAATACAGCCTTCTCTAGTCAGGTAATTAATGGTGACACGAACGTCCCTTGAATCAAAAATTAAATTACGTGCTTAGTGGAAGTTAATGTCCCTGAAATTAATTTCGGAAGGCAATTTGATATACATTAGGCTGTTAAACAACGACGGCAATGTTTAAGGTTGATACTAGGGGAGGGGCTAGAATCTGCTATTGTGGTGCCTTATTTGGTGTTAGGGTCCATAGCTGCTAGGGTTGGCATGCAATGTCTACACACCTGCCTGGGATGAAAAGTCAAAGTGACATTTCTCTCCTGGCAATTTTGTAAAAATGGCGTCCACTGTGAACTTTGTGGACTGAGCAGAAAGCTGTCTTTTTGCTAAGGCCAATGGCAGCACCGTGGGGGGGGGGATAGTGGATGGGGACAGAGAAGGAGCAGAAGGCATTTCTTGGTGGGGTGGGTGAGCTTTGCTTCACATGTTAGATTTCTGAACAAAATGTTATTCTTCAAATTAATGCTCCTATCCAAAACTTCAACTAGCGCAGTATGTGGCTGCCTGGTTATTTGTTGGAGCCAGGTGGTCAACCACCATGTTACATTAGATTGCATGGCATGGAGGCAGTGCTCTACTGACCTCCATAAGTCACATCGCTGCTGTTTACTGGAAGGTAGAGCGTGAGGAGTGAGCAAGCGGTGAGGTCAGTGTGGTAGAGCCAATCCCATGCTCCCACCCTCCACTTCCCAGGAAGCAGCAGTGACTAACCAAAGGTCAGGTGAACATCACCACCCCATCCCAACATCCACTACTGGTTACACCTGTACTGTACCAATGCATCTCAAGACCAAAGTTAGAGTGCTGCTGCTGACTTTTAATGCCCTAAACAACTTCAGACTGAGTTAGTTGAAGGACTGCCTGTATACATATTAACTTGCCTGTATGGGACCTGTGAAAGTGGGTAAGATTGGGGAAAACATGTTGGATCCACAGTTGTATATAACACTGGTGTCAGCGCTGCCCAAGGTCCCAGCTCACACAAGACCAACGCTGCTCCTTGCCCAAGTTTAAAAGTCTTTATTGAAGTTCAGTCTCATTTCTAGACGCGCAGCGTGCAACGCTACATCTGTCCGTCAGACCGTAGAACTCCCATCTGAATCTCCTCCCCCCTGACACCAGCTTACGATTCTAGCCTTACTCCACCTTTTCCTCTGTTCCTTCTTTCTCTGGGTCCTTCTGCTAGTCGGAGTCTCAGCCCTCCGAGATTCTTCTGACGCTGATTCTCCCGACTCCTCCCCCCCCCTCTTTCGGGCTTTAGGACCTGGCTCCCAATCCGGGTTTTCTGCTGTCCCGCGCTCCTCCACATTTGAACTTGGCGCGCGCGCGCAGCCTCCCACTTTCCTTCTGACCGTTACACTTGTGTCACTGCTCCCCCTTTCGGGGAGGCTAGCTGGACCTGGCCTTCCCTCCGTCTCCCCACTCCCCGATGGAGGAGAAGCTGGTCCTGACTCACGTGACTCTTCCCCCCCACTGTGCTCTGGTGGGGGAACTGGCCCTACAGCTCCGCTACTCCCTTGGAACTCCCCTCTGGTTCCTTGTTTATGGATCGTCCCCTCTGGGATTCGCCTCGCCCTTACCATAGGCGCCCCCTCCTGGGAATCTTCAGATTCGCTGGAGAAGCTCATGGAATCTCTCGGTCCACTGTCATATTCCCCTACGCTCCCCTCTGATTCCTCTCCTCCGCTCTCTATTTGCTCTCTCCCCTGCTCTTCTGCTCCTGAGCCTCTGACAACTGGTCTTGAAAGACCTACATTGGCTCCCAGTACATTTCCGAGCACAATTCAAAGTGTTGGTGTTGACCTTTAAACGGCCTCGGCCCAGTATACCTAAAGGAACGTCTCCACCCCCATCATTCTGCCCGGACGCTGAGGTCCAGCGCCGAAGGCCTTCTGGCGGTTTCCTCATTGCGAGAAGCAAAACTACAGGGAACCAGACAGAGGGCCTTCTCGGTAGTGGCGCCCACCCTGTGGAACACCCTCCCTTCAGATGTCAAAGAGATAAACAACTACCTAACATTTAGAAGACATTTGAAGGCAGCCCTGTTCAGGGAAGTTTTTAATGTGTGACATTTTAATGTATTTTTAATCTTTGTTGGAAGCTGCCCAGAGTGGCTGGGGAAACCCTGCCAGATGGGCGGGGTACAAATAAATTATTATTATTATTAATATTATTATTATTATTATTATTATTATTATTATTATAAAATACAGTTCCCTGGACATCTGACACAGGAGATCCATCCTATCCCTTGTGGGTTTTAGAAAGGCCTTAAAGGCTTATACCTTCGCCATGTCCTTTAGTAATTACTGGGATCTGAGTTGCATAATTAATATTTTGGCCTGGTTTGGATAATGTTCTCACTGACATATTCTTAGCTCTTGATTTTTATTTTTATTCTTTCCTCCAAGTACCATTTCTAATATTGTTTTTAAATGATATTTTACTGTATGCTGGCATGTGCTTTTAAAACACCGTGAGAAGACTCAATTATAAACAAATACAAGCATATTTCTTCAGAAGCTATTAACTTTGATGGCATTAACTCGCAAGTATGCATGCTTTTGATTGCAGACTCGTTTTAATTTCCACTTTATAGTTATGTAAAGTTCTACATGCAATATGCGCTTCGTGGAGCAACCTCCCTAATCTGACCATCACCCACTGGTTCATTGCATTGCAGGGGGCTGGACTACATGAACCCCTGGGGTCCCTTCCAACTCTACAATTCTGTGATCTTGAGTTGGGGGCTGGCTGCTCCACAAGCTTCCAACCTGAGTGGTACATTGGGGAAACGAAGGTTAGCTCTCACCCCCATGCTTCATTACAGACTTTGGGGACAGATGTACAGTGAATCTAAGCACTATCTTATCATGGTAGTTCAGTATGGGGAACCTGAGCGGTCGAGTGGATCAGAGATGTTCATACTCTTGCACGATGCCTTGGAGAGTCCTCCCTCCCTCTAATGGAGGGCCATCAGCTAAGGATTAAAACAGTTGTTCTCTGTGGATGATGGCACACAAAACAGAATCGGTCCACTGCTCTGCTGCTCAATGGAAATTTTAGTGACAAAATTGAACAACTGTGTAGAGCAACCGGGTGGGGGGGATTTGCCTTTGCTCCTGTATCTGCTGGCAGAAGCCTGGGGGAAGGAATAAGGAGGTAGCACTACATAAGCTCTAAGAATGGGGAATTTCCCCTCCCCTTAACTCTACAGACCTAGAGGGAATATTTCTAAAGAAAAGAAGGCTCCTGTTTCCATGGTAACACAGAGCTGGGGCCCCCTTACAGTCCAAATTTAGCAGAATTATGTGTGCTGGTTTATTCAGCAGTCTCCTCTTCACTTGAGGCTACGGTGAAACCACTAAACTCATTATACTTAGGATGGCAGGTTGAACGGGAACGAAGATGACAGTGTGGCCCGTTAGTCCAGGGCAGTGGCTAAAAATATCAATACACACACACACACACACACCCCACACCCAGTATGACAAATGACCGTTGGGGAACAGTGAGGAAATTTAAAAATAAAACTAGGTTGTCAGCTTTAGTTGGTTTTAGGGGTAGATTAATCAACTAAAGCTTAAGTTGATTAATTGGTGGAATTAATGATGGAGCACACTTCTCAAAATGTTGAGTTCGCTCGTGTTACTTTGGGAAGCAATGGGAAATTAAATATTTTTTAATGACCTTTGTGTCCAACAATGAATTATATGTTTTATAACTAACTGGAATGGAAAAAGCGCAAGGGGCCCAAAAGTTGCTAGCGCTTCAGCAGTGGTGATGAAAAGGCCCTGCGATGCAACCTCTCCCTCTCTCCGCTATAGCCAGATAGAAAGAAGAGAGTTGAGTGAGGGGTCTTCTGAAGTTGGTCTCACAGCTTGATGGAATAGCTGCTGATAGGAGATACGAGCTAGAAAATAGAACATTTTCCCTTTGCAACCTTGCATTCTGAAACCCATGACTGCCTAATCAGATCTGTGAGTTTTGTATATTTTGATAGCAAGTGCCCTTTCCCCATTGATGGTGGGAAGAATGTGCCCACGCCATTTTGTGCTGTAGTCTCTTTTTTCTGCTCTTCACTAGCTGGGGCTGAGGTGAGTTGTATTGCAAAGCACCTGAGATAGGGACAAATTGGCAAAGACTGTGGAACAAGTAACACCTTGTGCAGGGAGTTACCATCGGGTAATATAAGAAGACAAATGCAGGTTCAGGACATTGAAACAAGCCCGGAGCCATTTATCTGGCTCTGTTTATTCAGAATGTAAGTCCTGCGACATTTTAGAAAGAGTTGACCTTTCCGGCGGAGGGCCTCTGTGGCTATGAAACAATGGCCAATTCTTCACTGCTGTCTTTGGAAAGCCATTCTGTGCTGAAGCAGTTTGACTCACTTTAGCCTGCTCTGCAATATTTCTGTTTCCTTCCTCTTTAATGCCAAAAAAAACCAGACCTCTTATTCTCTCAAAAACAGAAAATCATGAGGAAAAGGAAGATTTTTCAAACAAGCGAAGCTATCAGCTTAAGTGTCTATTTGCCCACTGACTGAAATGCTACCCAGTTGGCCTTCACTATGCTTTAGTTGATTAATCTGGCAATTACACTGATTAAAGTTAAAGCTGCACCAACTATTATCTAATCCTGATATTCACTTTGAGCACATTTGACGGAGCTTAATAAATTAGCGAAGCAACAATAAGGCTCTCCTTGCCAAATATTTCAGCATTATTTTCTTCCTTTGCCCTTACTGTCCAGGACTTCATTTGCCCTTACTGCCTTGTAATTCTATGGGTTGTGCTGAACCACGTGATTTTGTTTGTGGAGGTCTGTGACATCATCACACCTGCGACACAGCACTGTGACATCACTGAAAAGAAATCACTTAAGTCATACCAACTAATAGGATTAAATGGCAAGTGTAGGCAAATGACAGTGAAGGATAGCGATGGCAAGTAAGAAGAAAGAAAAGGAAGCTAAAAAGAATGGCATGGAAATAATGTGACTGTTTGCAACAAGTGCTAAGAATTACTGAAAATTAAAAAACCTCACTTTTTGGCACTCACAAAGTAGTTATTGGAGCCCTACAAAAGACTCTTGTTTTAAAAGAAAGGAGGAACTTCAGTGTATAAATGCACAATTAAGGTGGGCACCTTTGCTACTAAACAGTAGCATTTAAACAAACTGCTGTTAAAAGACTTTAAGGATTTTCTTTAGGAAAATAACTAATGAAAGAATGTTCGCTCATTGAAAATTCAGCAAACAGTCATTAAAAGAGGGGTGTTTTGTTTTGTTTTAATGAGAATGATCAAGGCAACAGCAGAGTGAGATCTAGGATGCAAATTTATGTACACAAATCAAACTCCAGAAAGGCAAAGTCGCTTTGCACTGAAGCAAGTGATGAGATTAATTTATGCCTCGCTTTTTAAATACCATATCCATGTCAACAATATTATCTAGTGGGCAATTCAGAACAGAATAATCAAGATCTTCCATATTTATTGGTTTTGAAACTGTAAGCTGTTTTACCACACACACACACACACACACACACACAGAGAGAGAGAGAGAGAGCCATAATGTAACAAAATACTGCCATAATGTAACAAAGCAGCTGTTTTCAAAAACCAGTATGCTATAGGGCACAAGAGGTCTCAAACCAGAGACACTAGCATGTACACATAAGGACCACCAGCCTTGGTGCTATCCATTTGGCTTCCAAGTATTTATTTGCATGCTAAGATCCTAAAAATTCTTTCACTCAAAGAGACAACTGGGTGCAGAGGACCTGGGAGACCAGGGTTCAAACCCCCACTCAGCCACAAAGCTCACTAGATGCCATTGGGCCAGCCGATGTATCTCAGCCTAACCTACCTCCCAGGGTTGTTGTGAAGGCAATATGAAGTAGAGGAGAACCATGTACACACCTTGGTTGATCACTATAAGAAGAAGGTGCTGATCCAGCAGGCACTTAGTGTGTTCTTAACACTCTGTGGCAGTTGTTAAAATGAAAGTTCCACATATTAAAGTGATTGAGCAGGCACATATGGGGTAAGTCAGTTCCTTAAATGAACTGGTCTCATTAAGGGCTTTGTACGCCAATAGTAGGGGACGCGGGTGGCGCTGTGGTCTAAACCACTGAGCCTCTCTGGCTTGCCAATCAAAACGTCGGCAGTTCGAATCCCCACAACGGGGTGAGCTCCCATTGCTGGGTCCCAGCTCCTGCTAACCTAGCAGTTCGAAAGCACCCCAAAAAGTGCAAGTAGATAAATAGGTACCACACCAGCGGGAAGATAAAAGGCGTTTCCATGCGCTGCTATGGTTTCAGTGTTCCGTTGTGCCAGAAGCAGCTTAGTCATGCTGGCCACATGACCCTGAAAACTGTCTGTGGACAAACACTGGCTCCCTTGGCCTGTGAAGCGACATGAGTGCTGCAACCCCAGAGTCATCTGCGACTGGACTTAACTGTCAGGGGTCCCTTTACCTTTACCTTTACCATTTTACACCTATAATAAGACTTTGAACTGACTGAGTAACCAATTGGCATCCAATGCTGATATTTGCAGCAGCATTCTGCACTAACTGCACTTTTGGGAACAACCACAAGGTAAGTCCCACATAGAGCGCATTGCACTAATCCAAACTTGAAGTGACCAGTGCCTGAACTAGTGTGGTCAAGCTATCCTGGCGAAGAAGAATTTGCAGCTGTCCCCAGTTTGCATGTTGCATCAGCCATGAACTACAGGTTTCCACAATGACTGCTTTGATAATATATATGAGATACCACGAACAGCGGAAAATGTGGCTATTATTAGATTTCCATGTTCAATGACAACATACTGAAATTATATCCTATATCTTAGGCAATTATAAAATAGCAATTGTTGCTGCTCATCCACCTTCACAGCAATGCAGGGCCTTGGTGATTTTTCTTTTTATATTTTTTGCTAGAGTTCCATGAGCTGTCAAGGTAAGAACCAAGAGTCCACTGTTCTGTGAACTACTATTCCATGTGATGAAACACCAGGCCTAGGTGTAAAAAGCTGAAGTGAGCCCATCTACCCACCCGGTCTGGACAGTGGCTTGTCTCCACAGCAAAGACTTCCTGTTTGGCATGGGATTTTGCTTGGACAATAATAATAGTCATTACTATCTTGGACGCGAGATGATCCTCGAGCAAAAACAATAGAAAAGAGTGAGATGTTTCACTGCTCTGTGAGTGGTTAAAGAACGGTTGCTCCCCCTTTAGACATGAGTGGGGTAAGGAAAAGACACAACTGCCTGTAGTTGCTTTGGGAATTGATGGCTGCTACAGTCAGTGGGAGGCTTCAGTGCACAATACCTTCCGACTTGTGACTGCAACACTTGCATATCAAAAACAGGACATGCCTGTCGCCATTTGCTGGTTTGTAATTCATTTTATTCCATTCTGAAGGAAATCAGCCCTGACTGCTCACTGGAAGGACAGATCATGAAGCTGAGGCTCCAATACTTCGGCCACCTCATGAGAAGAGAAGACTCCCTGGAAAAGACCCTGATGTTGGGAAAGATGGAGGGCACAAGGAGAAGGGGACGACAGAGGACGAGATGGTTGGAGAGTGTTCTCGAAGCCACAAACATGAGTTTGACCAAACTGCGGGAGGCAGTGGAAGACAGGAGTGCCTGGCGTGCTCTGGTCCATGGGGTCACGAAGAGTCGGACATGACTAAACAGCAACAACAATTCATTTTATAAGAGTAGAAGCAAGGAAACGTAATGTGGGAGGCAGCTATGAATGTTGGACAGGAAGCCACTACTGGTGTTCGTGTTTTCTTCAAATAGCATTCTCCCTGCACCATTGTGCTCTCTCTACATCTCTTTCCTTATGCATACACTCAAGATGAATGGCCCTTCATTTCTTATCAGCCCTGCAACCCTCAACCAGCAGTAGCTTCTCAGCCAGGCACATTTTAAGAACAAAATGAAAGGCGTTTATCTCCCCCCAACCCAAGCTAAAACAGATTAATCATGTGGGTTTCCTTTTTAAAAGAACTGTATCTGTCTCCTGCACCCTGCCCATAGCACAAATGAAAAGTTAATCTGCATTAAGCATAGGCTTCTTTAGCTATGCCCATGTTAACTAGTTGTTTGTGACTACTGCTCCTGTACTGTTATCATCCCTTTCCAGCTCTGTGGGTTAACACAACACTCATGACATCATCCTGTTTCTGAAGTGAAACTGAGGTTATGCAGCACAGGGAAATGGGGGGGGGGGGGGGAGAGACATAATTTAGACACAATTTGCATGCAACAGGCATATGCCAATTCCAGTAAGCAACCAAAAATGTTACTGACAGCCAGCTAATTAGGAAACTAATTGCCGTAAATGTCATCATTGGTAGCGCTGACTACCAATTAGTTTCCGGGACCAATTCAAGGTGCTGGTTTTTATCTATAAAGTCTTAGACGGCTCAGGACCGCAATAGCTCAAGGACCGCCTCTTTCCATATGAACCTACCCAGACCCTGAGATCATCTTTTGAGGCCCTTCTTCGTGGCCTCCTCAAGAGGGTGGCAGCACAAGAACAGGCCTTCTCTGCAGTGGCTCCCCGTCTGTGGAATGCTCTCCTCAGAGAAGTTCGCCTGGCGCCTTCATTATGCACATTTAGGCGCCAGGTAAAAACGTTCCTTTTTAAACAGGCCTTTGGTCAATTTGACTGACATCCTATGCCCTTTTAAAATGTGGTGTTGGGGGGGGGTATTGGGTTGTTGTTTTTATTTTGATGATATCTTTTGTTGTTTTATATTTTGATTTTGTCCTGAGAAAGGCCCTGAAACCTCCAGGTATAAAAAAGGTAAAGGTACCCCTGCCCGTTCGGGCCAGTCTTGCCAGACTCTAGGGTTGTGCGCTCATCTCACTCTATAGGCCGGGAGCCAGCACTGTCCGCAGACACTTCCGGGTCACGTGGCCAGCGTGACAAGCTGCATCTGGCGAGCCAGCGCAGCACACGGAACGCCGTTTACCTTCCTGCTGGTAAGCGGTCCCTATTTATCTACTTGCACCCGGGGGTGCTTTCGAACTGCTAGGTTGGCAGGCGCTGGGACCGAACAACGGGAGCGCACCCCGCCGCGGGGATTCGAACCGCCGACCATGCGATTGGCGCTGAGGTTTTACCCACAGTCCTAGGCGCTGAGGTTTTACCCACAGCGCCACCCGCGTCCTTCCAGGTATAGGGCGGTATATAAATTCAATAAATCATCATCATCCAAAAATTGCCTTCCATCAATAACAACGACTTTATTAGTTATACCCTGCCCATCTCACTGGGCCTCCCCATTCACTCTGGGTGGCTTCCAACAGGATACTAAAAACACAATAAAATTAAAACAAATGTGTTTTAGGAGTGGGGAAAGTCACTGAACTGATTTCAACATAAAATGGGCTATAGGCAGCTTGAGGACTTGTGGCTTATAGGCCTTTGTGTCCTGAAGATTTCCTGTTAGGGTGTGCGTCTGATATGCCCCCTTGTGAAATTTCGCCTGCTTATCAAAACTACTTTGACTTCCCTAGACATTCCTTGGAATTTTTGCTTGGCAATCCAAGGAAGATCTCCTGTGTATTGAGATATAACATCCAGTCCAATATTTTCCGCTCTCATGGGCAACAGATTCCGAGGCCTTGCGTGGAATGCTCTGCTCACTTTGCTGAAATGCCAAGGTTTGAAGCTCTGACCTTCTGCTTGCAGCACGTGTGTTTCATCATTGATAAGAACAGATCTAATCTATGGGGAGCCTGCAAGCAAGACCTGAGCAGAACAGCAGGCTGCCATCTGCAATACCCAGTGGACAGCATTTTGAGGCATACTGCCCTCAACAATGGAGGTAGACTATAGCCATCATGGCTAGCAGCATTGAGAGCCATAAATAAAAGCAAAAATCCTTGCGCCAATGGAATAAGTTAGTTGGATACCACCCTCTGTGCCTTATTTAAGTATTTTTACCCACCACTTTGAATGCACTTTGTGTACAAAAGCGGGATCAAAACGAATTGAAAATAAAATGATGGAGGCCTTAAGAATTATGGACGCATGAAGAGACAGGGAGAAACTCTTTCCACCTCTGCTCATTCTTTTTGTCTGGGTCACCTAGTCCAGTTAATACGTGTTGTTAACAAATCTGTTTCAAGCTGTTCTCCTTACTTCATAGACTGGGAAGCTAATGCAGTGTGTCTCATAAGCCACTGGGTGTGGGATTGGGATCAGGTTCCTGTGAGGCTGTGGCTGTTTATCAGCCTCGATTCCCCATCTGTAGTATGGCGACAGCAGAGACGTACACTAAGGGTTGTTTGAACAGATGAATGAAAAGACTACTGTGATGCACTTGGCACATTTTGACAGTGCAACGTAGCGGATATAAATAATAATTAGGAGTGCATCCCCACATTTTCAAGACTAGGTCAAATTCCACAGAATGAGTCAGCTTCTTTTTTGCTAAGGAACCGCAAACATTTCCCCACCAACCCTGCCACGGCTTTACATGGGATAACTTCCTGCTTTCCTTGGCCCTTGCCTCTACCATCTGCTGGGGTAGACTTTCTCTCCAAATAAACTCCCCAAATGAAAAGCCTCACATCTGCTATCTGTATTAACGCCACTTCCTCCCTCACTTCTGAAAAGACAGTGTATTCTTTCTGGCAAACCACAATTCAAAGGGTGATTAAACTCATCCTTTGGGACACGTTTGCCGCAGGATGTAAAACAAAAACTTCTGCAGAGCTTCTCAGAGCGTCCAGGGACGGTTTCCTCACCTTTGGGGCTCCCTTCTTTGGGAAACAAAGCCCGCCTCCTTTCACTTTGGTTTGTACGGTGTGTTGCTGCTGTTTTCAACTTTAATCCAGTGTTTATCTTTTGGGCTCCTTCCAATAGCATTTGTTACAGCCAATTTTTCCACTATGGCTGCTTGGAAAATGATGTGGCAGCTACTTCACGCAGTGGATATGGATGCTGAAACAGGTAGTAAGGGGATTATGAAAATGTGAGTTTGGGGGGGGGATTTTGGATTCCACCCTGCCCCTCATTCTGAGATTTCTCAAAGGAGAATTTTGAGCCAAATCAATAGGGGGTCACTAGTGAAAGAGGGCAAAAGAAAAAACATTATTTGGGGGGAGGGGAGGGAAGCTGAGCCACACACACACTATCACCCCCCCCAACAATCCCACATTCTTCTTATTCTAGCACGAGAAATCCTAACCATGTCTTCACAGAACACTGGAGCCTCCTCTGTTGATCAAACTGGGGTGTAGCCCACGCACAATTCTAATATTTTACAATACGGCTGAAAGTTTAGGGAGCCCCTTGTTAACAGTTATGCGTGGCAGCTTTAAGACTACTCAGTCCAGCTTCCAGTCCTGTCTGGGAGCCATCCCCATGGAGCATAGTGGAAATAACTTCTGAGTATTTCGAGGAGTTGGAGATGGCATTTATAAATGCTCCATGTTTCACAAGTGTCCAGTAAGGTTGGTAGTATGGAATCCTCGAAAGATTCCATCAATGGTGTCTCTGAAAAAAAATTATACATCACTTGGGAAGACAGGTGAACTAATGCCAGTGTACTGGAAGAAGCAAAGATCACCAATGTCGAAACAATGATTCTTCAACATCAACTTCGTTAGACTGGTCATGTTGTTCAGTTGCCTGATTATTGTCTTCCAAAGCAACTACTCTATTCCAAACTTAAAAATGGAAAGCGTAATGCTGGTGGTCAACAAAAGAGGTTTAAAGACTCTCTCAAGACATTTAAAAATGTAGTATAGACACTGACAACTAGGAAACACTGGCCTGCGAGTGCTTCAATTGGAGAACAGCCTTTACCAAAGGTGTCATGGGCTTTGAAGACGCTCAAACTCAGGACACAAGGGAGAAACGTGCTAAGAAGAAGGCACGCTTGGCCTCACCGTGATCAACTCCAGCCTGGAAACCAATGTTCCCACTGTGGAAGGGCATGTAGATCCAGATTTGGCCTCCACAGTCACTTACGGACTCACTGTCAAAACCGTGTTTGTGGAAGATGATCTTACTCGGCTATGAGTGATCGCCAAAGAAAGAAAGACTTCTGAGTAATGCATGGTTATTGGGACATTAACCCACACCAGAAATTGAGATTGCAGGGGCCCCTTCTAAACCAAGGTTAGACACTTTTCAGTTTAGATATGTGACAAGTACTTCTACAACTGCGATGCTTTTGTGTCTCCAGATAGGACATGGAAATGCCCCCTGTCTGAAACCCTGGAGAGCAGCTGCCAGACAGAGTTGACGTTACTGAGTTGGATGAGCCAATGGGTTTGACTCAGAATCAGGCAGCTTCTTATGTTGCTGTGTTTGTATTTTCACTTCCTGAACTGATGCATTAAAAAAAATAATCAAATAGTAATGCAGAGCAATGAAATAATTTAACAACCAGCAGAAGAAAGAAAAACAACTGACCAAGGAGAGACAACCAAAATTACCAAGGGTCTTCCTTTCCTTTCCTTACAATTGGCTGAGGAAGCCTGCTTAACAGAGGAAAACTGACAGCTGTGTATAGAGAAGTACTTGGTTCACAGGTTCTCATCCTGAGCTCTGTCAGTTCTAGTCCAAATGGGACCTCTGGACAGGGAGGGAAGAAAAGCTATCCACTCTTAAGTGCCTTAGAGGAAAGCAAGGAGACAGGTGGTCACTCAAGTTCCTTCCCCTTCAGTTAACTTGACTCCACAGGAACATTCCTCTTGAAATGAGGGCAGCAGAAAGTCCTGGAGTAAAAAAATGGAGATGAATTTCAGCACCCAGGCATTCCCTGAGCTCCTCCCCAAAAAATAAACATCAGATGATGGTGCTTAGGAAAGGGAAAATGCAAACACTGGAACAGGCATAGGCAATCTCGGCCCTCTAGATGTTTTGGGACTACAACTCCCATCATCCCTGACCACTGGGTCCTGTTAGCCAGGGATGATGGGAGTTGTAGTCCCAAAACACCTTGAGGGCCGAGGTTGCCTACGCCTGCACTGGAACATAGGAAGATGCCTAATTCTGAGAACTTAAAAAAAATAAAAATCCAAGGGCTGTGTTCCCTTCTGGGCAGCTTTCTGAGAGCCACATTTGAGTGGTGGGCGGGGCCAGAGGGAAAAGTGGGTGGAGCAATGAATACCACTTTTACCTTTGCAGAAGAGGCTGTTTTCTACACTCACTCACACTCCTCTGTATCCTGCAACCAGGCTGACCCATTACAGGCAGGGAAGGCACAGGGTCAGAGGTGGGTTTGACCTGGGAAGAAGCCCGACTTTCCCCATCCCTGACTTAGAACCTCCTCAGACCGGTAACATAAGTCAAAGTTTCATAATATTTTATTAAGTTTCCATTTCATAATATATAAAGTTTTATTGCCTGCAGTAGTACTTTCGATATATGCTTCTGCACCTCTTGAAGGATCAATAGTGTCTCTTAAAAAAAACAACCCAGAAAACAGCAGGCATGAAACTAAAACAGCAGACCAACTATTCCCTTGTCAATGGATAGCAGACGTTTCTAATGCTGTGCAGTGGAAAAAAATAAAACTATGGAACTACGTCCTTAAGGGAAATGTCTTCCTTTCTCATGGTGCCTATTGACTGAGAAGCAAAGTATGACAAATCATACTCCCGGCTTATTTTCAAGCCTTCCCCACTCTCAGCTCTATCAAAAGAGAGACTCAATAGCATCCTCCAGTGATCTTTCCATTGATGAACTCCATACTTGGGTGGCAGAGGGCGGGGGCTGCCTCATTTTATCTCTTTTATATTTGCAGCATTTCCCCCTGTTATGTCAGTTTAATAGAAGATTCTGATTCACTTTATTAGCTAATAGAAAAATGTCCATAATTAGGAAGGACAGCTTGTGTGGGAAGAGAGGGCTTTTTGTATAATTTATTCCTTGCATGTTCCTGCTGCCCATTTCTCCTGAGCTCGAAACAACATTCATCTCCCCACTCTATTATTACAACCACTCTGTTGTGTAGGATGTACTGTAAGATATTGGGTGACTTTGTGGCTGTCGTTGTAAGCTCTGGTGATGGTCAGGGATTTGAACTCGGATCTTCCTGGTCTGTTGAACGCTCAAACCACTACACAAAATTGACTAGTGTTGAAAGGACATGTGGCTGAAGGAAGGCATTGTGGGTGAAGCAAGGACTCAGAGTGGGCAGCTCAAAATGCAAACACCTCCAATAGCCATGTTATAGATAGAACAGACACTGTTGCTGCTGCTGCTGCAGGTACCACATTGATATTCAGAAGTTGGGAAGTTTCTTATTCACTGGGCCCAAAATCCCTCTTCCACCCAATTTATTACAGTGGTACCTTAGTTTACAACCATAATCCGTTCCAGAGGTCCGTTTGTAAACCAAAACAGGCTGTAACCCAAGGCGTACTTTCACCAATGGACCCTCCCCCAAAAATTTGTCTGCAATCTGAAAAAGTGGGTTGTAATCCCAAAAAAAAAGGTTGCGAACTGGGACACGCACTTCCGGGTTTGACGTGTTTGTAATAGAAAAGGTATGCAAACCAAGACGTATGCAAACCAAGGTACCACTGTACCTCTGGTTGCGAACGGGATCTGTTCCGGAGGCCCGTTCGCAACATGAAAAGAAAACAACCCGCAGCTGTGAGTCTGCGTACGCGCAGTTGCGATTCACCACTTCTGTACATGCGCGTGACGTCATTTTGCACAGTTGCGCATGCGCGAGCAGCGAAACCTGGAAGTAACCCTTCCAAGTACCGTATTTTTTGCTCTATAAGACTCACTTTTTCCCTCCTAAAAAGTAAGGGGAAATGTGTGTGCGTCTTATGGAGCAAATGTAGGCTGCGCAGCTATCCCAGAAGCCGGAACAGCAAGAGGGATCGCTGCTTTTGCTGCACAGCAATCCCTCTTGCTGTTCTGGCTTCTGGGATTCAGAATATTTTTTTTCTTGTTTTCCTTCCCCAAAAACTAGGTGCGTCTTATGGTCTGGTGTGTCTTATAGAGCGAAAAATACGGTACTTCCAATTCGCCGTGGGATGTATCCTGAAAGAACGTAACATGAAGCGGATGTAACATGAGGTATGACTGTATAGGATTAGAACCTTCTGCTACACTCTAAACTTCATTCAGTGGAAGCTAGTCCATTAGAGCAAATAGGGTACTGCTCCACCAGCCTCAGCCTTTCCTTAGTCAGCCCACACCTGCCTGACTTATAAGCCCTGGCTGTCTATTTCCTCCTCCCCAGTCTCAGTGTCAGCCCTGTCAGTCATTGTCTGTGGCTCCACCTATTGCTTGGCCTTCCTGCCTTCCAACCTAGCAGTCACAAACCACTGCTGACTTCATTGTTGCTGCCCAGGCTTTAACCAGGTGGTTTTTCCCCCTTAAACTTTCTACCTACAGGGAAGGCCTTCCACAGATGTACATCAGTACATCTCTCATGGAACCCCTAGACAGGGTGGATGTTTCAGGAGGGGCACTTTAGAGTGAGCACTCATTTCACATAGGCGCAATGAGCAGGCCCCTAGCCAAACCTTTTGCAGCAAGAGCCAGAAATTAAACACATTTCATTTTTGTCGTTCGTTTTTATTTAAGGCATTTGTATACCGCTTAACAAAGCTAAGCGGTGTACATAGAATTACAGAAAATGAAATGGTAAAAATGCAGCCTGGTGTCCCTAGAGCAGCCTTCATGAAGCTGGTGCCCTCCAGATGTGTTGGACTACAAATCCCATCATCCACAGCTGGCTGTAATAATAATTTTAAAAATCCAGAGGGGTCTTTTTTTTTCCCCCTCAGAGTAAAACACTCCTTCAGAAGCTTGAAAGTTCTTATTTAAAAAAAAAGGGGGGGGGGAGACCTTCAACTCAAGAACCAGACTGAAAAAGCAGCAAAACAAAAAAAGTTTATTCTCCCCATGTCTATGATTGCAAAAGTTCGAGACAAAATTCCCAAAAGGCAAGTTGAAGAATCGTGTCTGATTTGCAGGAAGGTGGTGAGGACAGTTTTTCACCAGTACCCAAGTTTTGAAAGGCTAAAGTGGTTGGCTAAAGCTACAGGAAAGGAGTTTTAGCATAGGTAAAGGGTAAAGGGACCCCCTGACTGTTAGGTCCAGTCGTGACCGGCTCTGGGGTTGCGGCGCTCATCTCGCTTTATTGGCCAAGGGGGCCGGTGTACAGCTTCCGGGTCATGTGGCCAGCATGACTAAGCTGCTTCTGGCGAACCAGAGCAGCTCATGGAAACACCATTTACCTTCCCACCGGAGCGGTACCTACTTATCTACTTGCACTTTGACGTGCTTTCGAGCTGCTAGGTTGGCAGGAGCAGGGACCAAGCAACGGGAGCTCACCCCGTCGTAGGGATTCGAACCGCCGACCTTCTGATCAGCAAGTCCTAAGCTCTGTGTTTTAACCCAAAGCGCCACCCGCATCCCATGAGTTTTAGCATATCAACTACCAAAAGAAATAATAGTGCTCATGAGGAATAATTGCATTTGGGCTGAAGCATTAGGGTTGCCAGCCTTGCGTATTGTGCAATCGGTTTATTGATTCAAGGGCAACATGTGAAAAATACCTTATGCAATAAATATTTGGGGGAGCAACAAGTGCGCCATTTTCAACCACAATGTGATCAAGTAAAGCATTCACTGTTAGTAGATATTATAATAATGCTACATTCCCCTGAAAGGTCTGGACATAGAAGCATTGGGTTAACGCTGCATTTCTTGTTTATTTGCATCCTGTCCTGCTATAGCCCACATTACCTCTCCAAAGTAATGTAATTTTGATGTAATGTTACTTGGCTCTGATTTTTATATTGTTATAGGTTTGAATGATGAGGCAGTTACTGCAAGGAGGTCTCTGTGACAGCAAAAAAACTCAAACGTTGGGGCTGAAGCAATATGTTTCAAATGACTTTGTCCCCTAGTATCTGCAAATCGCCTCTTTCCTTATGGACTTTCGTGGATATGTTACAATCAGCAGTGGGATCTCAATACTTTCAGCATCCTCAGATTTTTGCAGGGTGGCAACCCCAAAATTGTGGATTTCTCTCCCCACAGAGGTGTATCTGACACCTTCACTGCATCACATTTGTCATATTATGATGAACCTCTTTACTCTTGCCTTTGACAACTGAATTATTGGACAATACCCAATGAAGTAGATCAGGCATAGGCAAACTCAGCCCTCCAGATGTTTTGGGACTACAACTCCCATCATCCCTGACCACTGGTCCTGTTAGCTAGGGATGATGGGAGTTGTAGTCCCAAAACATCTGGAGGGCCAAGCTTGCCTATGCCTGAAGTAGATCCATTGGTGCAAGGAATTTTGCTCGTGCAATGAAATCCCCTCCCCCTCCTCTTCCCATGTGCCCCTCTGTCCTCCCCAAATCACTGCTGGGGGGCTGAGGGAGCCCCCAGAACAGATTTAGGGAGGTAGAAGTGTGTATAAAGAGAAGAGGAAGGCAGAAGTTTCCACTGTGCCGCCAGAAGTCCTTGCACTAACAATTGGGCTGGCTATCACCCGTTCTTTTTATGGCCCACCCTGTTATTCTGAGGGTAAATTGTTTTAACTGATTTTAATCTTGTATTTTTATATCGTTGCCACCTGGGTGCACTGAAAGCAGGTAAGAAAGCGGGAGGCTAATCCTACACTCTAGGCTCATCTCTTAGGCCCCATCTGCACTTTACAGTTAAAACAGTATCATACCACTTTAAACAACCATTATTTCCCTCAAAGAATCCTGACATGCGTAGTTTGTTATGGGTCCTGAGAGTCATTAAGTAAAGGTAAAGGGACCCCTGACCATTAGGTCCAGTCGTGGCTGACTCTGGGGTTGCGATGCTCATCTTGCTTTATTGGCCGAGGGAGCCGGCGTACAGCTTCCAGGTCATGTGGCCAGCATGAGTAAGCCGCTTCTGGCGAACCAGAGCAGCGCACGGAAATGCCGTTTACCTTCCTGCCGGAGCGGTACCTATTTATCTGCTTGTACTTTGACGTGCTTTCGAACTGCTAGGTTGGCAGGAGCAGGGACCGAGCAACGGGAGCTCACCCCGTCGCAGGGATTCGAACCGCCAACCTTCTGATCGGCAAGCCCTAGGCTCAGTCATTTAACCCACAGCGCCACCCGCGTCCCACTAAGAGTCATTAGGAGACCCCTATTCCCTTCACAGAGTCTCAGAGTGGCTTAATGATCAACCCCTCTTTCTCAAGAAACTTTTTGGGGAAGTAATAGGCCTCTTAACACCTCTCAGCCCCCTTAACAATATCCAGAGCACTCCTGCAGGGATGTGGGCCTTGGCAGGTGCCCCAACAATGCCTGTCCTTGACACCAGTTATGTTTATTGCAGTAAGCACTCTGTGATACTCCAATAGGGATGGAGAGAACATGTCACAGGTACAGCATGTTCAGCAGCAAACCCATGGCAAGTTCAGCATGTTCCCATGCTCCCGTACTCTCTACCCAACAGGAAAAGACAGCCAAAGAATTGCACGGTAAGTCTGAATGATAAAAAGTTATAAGCCTTTTCATGACCTTATGCTTTATATACCTTTGCTTACACAATAAGATACTGCAGTGTAAACGGTAAGAAGATCCATTTACAACTTTGAATGTTAACTTCGCATGCATTCCATGCTGAGTCCAGATTTAGTTGTGAAAGCCCGGGGCTATAGAAGCAAGTATACAAAAGAGAGTGTTACAATATGAGTAAGCAAGAAGAACAGGAACTGTATATCCACTGTACAGCTATATACATACACACTTTGCACATTGGTCAATGCACTTACAATTAAAATGTCGATTAAACTCTCCAAAGAGAATGCAGTATCTTTTTTGGGCAGTTTCTGTATAGTTATACTGAAAAAAGGAAGACTAAACAAGAGACCTATCGACCACTGCAGTTTATCACCATCAGCTGCATTCAGTGACATTGCTCTGATTTATGGTGCTACAACCAGAAACAAAGCTACCATCAGTGCAATTTTCCCCCAGTATACCATCTAGCATGCAAGTGATCTTTTGAGAGAAAGAAGGTGGGCATTTCTCATACACAGATCAACAAGAATAAGGGGAACCTTTCTGCCTTTCCTACGCATCATGCGCGTAAACCTTGCATTGCCGCTGATATTTGTGAGTCACCCTGGAAGCTTTTTCTGGCTGAAGAGTGGGATAAAAGATGCTTTAAATAAACAAACAACTGGAGTTCAGGGCTTGAACAAGAGAATCTTTCCTCTAGGACTCTAGCTGTCAGGGTTTGAAACATTAAATAAACCCACTTACTGTGCTACCTCGGGTTAAGAACTTAATTCGTTCTGGAGGTCCGTTCTTAACCTGAAACTGTTCTTAACCTGAGGTACCACTTTAGCTAATGGGGCCTGCTGCTGCCGCCACGCCGCTGCTGCACGATTTCTATTCTCATCCTGAAGCAAAGTTCTTAACCCGGTGTACTATTTCTGGGTTAGAGGAGTCTGTAATCTGAAGAGTCTGTAACCTGAAGCGTCTGTAACCTGAAGCGTCTGTAACCCAAGGTACCACTGTACTTATTTCTATTGAAATTATTGCCCACGTTTCTAAATAAATACAGAGAGAGCAAGGTTGCACTACATCACCTAAGTTTCATTACTCATGACCACTTTTAAAACTACAGTGGTACCTCGGGTTACAGACGCTTCAGGTTACAGACACTTCAGGTTACAGACTCCTCTAACCCAGAAATAGTACCTCGGGTTAAGAACTTTGCTTCAGGATGAGAACAGAAATCACGCAGCAGCGGCAGCAGGAGGCCCCATTAGCTAAAGTGGTACCTCAGGTTAAGAACAGTTTCAGGTTAAGAACGAACCTTCAGAATGAATTAAGTTCTTAACCCGAGATACCACTGTATGGAATTTGCTCCCACATGAGGTAGGGGTTTATAAAAGAGGATGAAAGAAGTTCATGGATGAGAAGGCTATCAGTGGCTTCTAGCCACAATGGTTGCTACCTTCACAGTTGGAGATTACCTGCTTCTGAATACCAATGGCTGGGAATCACAGAGGACTGTTGAGTTAAGGTCCTTTTTTTTTTTCAGGCTTCCCATGAGCATCTGTTTGGCCACTGTGGGAAGAGAATGCTGGGCTAAGATAGGCCTTTGGACTGATCCAGCAGGCTCTTCTTATGTTCCCATTTTATGTTATGCTCCAAACCTCAGAGATTTGGCAGTGGAGACAACAGACAGAACTCTGCAGGGGCACCTGTAACTTCACTGGTACAGTGGTACCTCGGGTTAAGAACTTAATTCGTCTGTTATTAACCTGAAGCACCGCTTTAGCTAATGGGGCCTCCTGCTGCCACCACACGATTTCTGTTCTCATCCTGAAGCAAAGTTCTTAACCCGAGGTACTATTTCTGGGTTAGCGGAGTCTGTAACCTGAAGCGTTTGTAACCTGAAGCGTCTGTAACCCGAGGTACCACTGTAATAACAATGAAACCGTTTGAATGCTTGGCGTGTGGAAGGAGTTTTGCTGATAGAGGAAACATTAGAAAACTGTAGTGGGGTATTACTTTTGCTTGTTACTATGGTGTGCATTTTTGGGGTTTTATATTGTAAACTGCCCTATGATCCTCAGATGAAGGGTGATACAGAAATTTAAAAAATAAAATAAAATAGCCAGCATTTCCTACCACGGAATATTTACCATACACTGATGTCGGTTTTTACATGTATTTTTAGTTGGGGAAAAAAATCAAAGAGAAACAGGTAGATATCAAAATACAGCCAGGATTTTCATAGCTAGCAGTGCTATTTAGCCTTCCCCATAATGTGTTGTTTGAAAGAACAGAGCACAGGCTGCACTATGTTTTACCAACTTGCTTCCAATCGGATATGCTCATGTAGGCTATCATTTTCTGGCTTGTACTCAGGAGCTATGTGCCCCTGTCTGAATATGAGGGGGGGGAAACAATTCCATCCCATGGATTCCATTTGAAACAATTCTAGTATTACCGCTATTATGCTATTATGTGTTATTTTTTCACTGCCCCCTTTGTGCACACAGCACTTCTACTGGTTTTAAGGTTAATACGGAGGGCTTAGAGGAGGAGGAGGTGGAGGAGGAGGTGGAGGAGAGCCTACTAGAGGCAAAACAGAGGAGAAAATAGGGGGACTGAAACAAGGACCAGATACATACATTGTAAATTAACGAGTGATGATGACCAAAATTTGCAAAGAATTTCCACCGCTTGCAAATACTATTCTTTGTTATGAGTTGGACACCCTTATTTTGAGTTTTGTCCATAATCAATAATGAGATATACTTGGAACTGATGCCCGACTTTTATGCCTGCATGATCAGCATACTTCGGACCAGGCTGGTGAGGCTGTTAGCTGCTGTTAGCACATATTCAGCACTTGCTTATTTTAACCCTGCTATGCTGTCATGAGAGGAAAGTGTCCTTACTCCCTGATGGATGGCTTTTCAATCAATCTCAGTATATCTCATGGCCCAGGATGAGAGGGGGTACTTGATTCCAAGCTTCAAACCATCAAGTCTTTCTGCCTACCTCCAAAATTTCCACTTCTGCTGGGAGACTCCAAACTGTCCATTACTGGCATTGGGCTCTAGTTCCACATAGGAGGGAGTCTATAGAGCAGGCATAGGCAAACTTGGCCCTCCAGATGTTTTGAGACTGCAATTCCCATCATCCCTAATGTTATGTACTAAGCTTGGATCCTAGAACAATAGGCAGGTAGGATCCTAGAATGCAACAACCTGGTTGGCCTGCAGGAGCAGCCCAATCAGACCCCAGGAGGAAGTTAATCAGCCTATTAGGCCAGTAGGATTCTAGGATGCAACAACTGATTGGCCTGCAGCAACAGCCCAATCAGGCTCCAGGAGGGAAACATAAGCCAGCAATCAGACAGTACTCATTGTGTAAATAATGTACATAAAGCCTGAGGTTTGGGGGGAAATTCAATCACTGTTCCTATGAGCTGAAATAAAGAGCATGAAATTACTACTCATTTCTGAGTATGTTTCACCTGACCACTGGTCCTGTTAGCTAGGGATGATGGGAGATGTAGTCCCAAAACATCTGGAGGGCTGAGTTTGCCTGTGGCTGCTATAGAGTGTGCAGCAGGGGAGCAAACAGCCCTGCAAGTATGACAGACATCCATGAAGTGATAGGTAAGACTGCCACCAACTCTGCTGGACCTGATGGTGCCACTTCCATGTTCCAGCTCCCAACCAGGAGCCACAGTTTCATGGTGAGGTGCACTGTTTTTTTGTTCTTATTTCACAAAACACATTTACCACTTGCAGTTGTTTAGGAACTGCACTATTCTGCCTCCACTTTGCAGTTCCTAACTGAATGCGGAAAATATGGGAAACATCATGAACCAATTTTGAACCTGGGCAGGGGGGAAAAAAATCAATCCTTCATGGAAGAAACTAACAATTAGTGGCCAAAATATGATGTGAGTGCAAGGCAGCATGCATATTGCTAGAACACAGATGCAGACAACCACCCTGTATGTGGCTACCCTCTTTTTCTCTGTCAAGACTGTATGATGTGTACTTTGCCCTGCACGTGAGTCACTTTCTGCATGCTCAGTCTGGCAAAAGTCTTGACAAGTGGGTTGCTTTAATAATACATCACCAGCCCACACCGTGAGTTTTGAGCCTTTGGTCCAAAGCTTCTGCATCAGCAGCTGATAACCTCTGAACTACCAATACACAGTCCTTTACTGGAATCTGGAAACCAGCAGGCAGTAGACAGACAGCTCCATTGAGAAAATGGGCCCTGAGATTTGTTTCAGCACCATGGACAGCTCAAGAGTAGGCTCACTTGGGGAGACAGGCGAACTAATGCCAGTGTAATGGAAGAAGCCAAGATCACCAGTATCAAAGCAATGATTCTTCAAAATAATCTTCTTTGGACTGGTCATGTTGTGTGGATGCCAGATTATCGTCTTCCAAAGCAACTACTCTATTCCGAACTTAAAAATAGAAAGAGTAATGCGGTGGTCAACAAAAGAGGTTCAAAGACTCTCTCAAGACAAATCTTTTAAAATGTAGTATAAATACCAACAACTGGGAAACACTGGCCTGCGAGTGCTCCAATTGGAGAACAGACTTTACCAAAGGTGTCATGGGCTTTGAAGACGCTCGAACTCAGGACGAAAGGGAGAAATGAGCTAAGAGGAAGCCACACTTGGCAAACCCTCACTGTGATCAACTCCTACTCGGAATCCTATGTTCCCACTGTGAAAGGGTGTGTGGATCCAGAATTGGCCTCCACAGTCACTGCTAAAACTGGCTAAACTGCTAAAACATAGACGACAATCTTACTCAGCTACGAGTGATCACCAAAGAATTGGCTTCTGGAAGAAGAAGGGCTAGAACACATCACTGTTCAGCTCAAGGAAGTTTTCCTTTTGCCTTTGATGGCCCTCCATTCATTACAAATGGAGCACAATTTTGCACTCAAATGTGGACCTGTTTTACATGGATTGAGTGGGGACATGCAAAACTGCAGGTCTTACTCATGAGCAAATTAGAAAGAGAAGATTGTACATGCTAATGGTCCTCAAGGACTCCAAAACCGATGTCCTGCAATACAAAAGGAATGCAGAAGGCAAAACACAATCACAAATACAGGAATGTATTTTTCCCCTCACACACGTATGCCGCTAGCAGGAAAAGCTAAGTGACTAAGAGCTGCTGAAGGGTCTAACTTTTGCTTTGTTTCCTGTGCTCAGAAGTGCGTGCTGGCCTTTAAAAGCTTTCAGTTGCAATATAATTTCCTATTGTTTATTCATAGCTATTAACAGTTATCCCAAACACTGAGTGAGAGAATGAAAAAGGGGGGAAAGACAGACAACAGGTAGCCAGGATCACTCTGTGCCAATCTAATTAACAACAATGCCAGCCTTCAACATAAGCTTGGTATAGTATGTCTTAGGAGGAGTGAAAGCAGGGGGCACCTTTTACTAAACTCTGTTTAAATAAGCAATTTTCTGCGGCAGGAGAATAAAACAGGAATTATTGTATGTGTAAGCAGCAATCACTGCCACTGCAGTCAGCCACCCCAAGGATAACCCAAAGGCTATTCTTCTCTCTTCAGGGATGGAAAAGTGGCTGATCAGTTTTATTTAAATGAAAAGCAGAGCTGCCACCCATTTTTGCCAGAAAAGACGTGTATTTCAAGGCAAATTTGGCAGTTCTCTATTAAATGAAATATCATTTCCTGAGAAAGGGGTGGTGGCAGGAGATGGGAAGCTATGCTAAGGATCAGCATATAATTCCCTTTGATTGCTACATCCATGAGATTTTGTACAAAAAAAATCACACCTTGAAATCACAAATTGAACCCTAATACAATCTCACATAAACTCCTTACCACAGGTCGAGATTTCGTTGCCTTTTATTCCCCCCCCCCCAAAAGGTGACCTGAATTGTAATTTATTGATCTGCACATGTGTACTTGGTCCCGCTAATGCTTCAGTGAGTCCCAAATCCAGCACAGAATGTCCCGGTGAAGTCCACAAAGATTTTCCAAGGCATGTCATGTCATGGTCTAGATGTCCCCAACTTTGGTTGCTAAAACATTCACAACAAGACTCATTTAACATGTGAACATACAACTACCTCTGCCTCAAATCAGCTAATGTTGACTTCAACTTAGTAATAACCGTCTTGTGAAAGAGGTTCTCATCACATCATCCTAGGCACGTGAAAAGAAAGATGGTGTGTGACCCACTGATCTCTGCGGGATTTTCCCCATACCATTTTGTTTAGAAAACATTCCAGCCAAAGGTATTTCAACACTATACCCCCCAAAAAAATAGCAAACCCACACATAAACTATGAACAAGTAACACGAACGTTGTAAACGTACAGCATGCTTTTGACCTAAGTACATCAGGTCTCAGAACAGTTTCCTCCTCCCTCAAATGGATTGCCAATATGCAAAGCATAAATTATCCCTGTTCTTCCTATTGGGAGATGAAACTGGAAGGATTGGTGTTAATGAAATACCGTAAGATAAATTTATTTAAGAAGAAAAGGCGATCAGGCCATCTAAAAGAAAATTATATGCATCTGAGATCACTCTTTAAGCCAGGGTTTCCACAAACCACGTGTCAAGGCATGTGAAGCAAGCTACGCTGGATTTTGCAATCATAGTTTAAACCACCCCATTGGCTACATCCACAACTCTTCACCCTTTAGAGCAGGGAATCCCCGAGTCGCATAAATTCTCCTCCTTTCTGCCACTGTAATAGCAATTACATCATTCCATGGGAGGGAGCAAGAGTGCACCAGGATTCCCTAATGCAGGCTGTGTTAAATCTGACAAGCATCAAGGAATCCCAGAAAGTAGAATTGCATCCCATAAGCTGGAGATGGAGGAACCTGTGGCCCTCCAGATGTTGCTGTACTACAGCTCCCTTCATCCTTCAGCCCTGGCCATGCTGGCCCAGGATGATAGGAGCTGAAGTCCAACAGCATCTGGAGGGCCAGAGGTTCCCCATCTCTGCCCCAAGTGTGGCTGACTAGGAAAGAGGAGGATGAGAAACCAGGGGGAAGTGTTAACTGGCTTACCCACAGCTGCAAGTTCTGGAAACTGGTTGAAAATAAATAAGGGATTAATAAAATGTAACTATAAAGTGGCAAAATGTTAAGTTGCAAAATTGTAAGGTAAACCTGCAGCAGTCCTGTATTTATAAAAGGCCAGTTCATTTTTTATTTAGAATTCCATGCATTAATAATTAATTCCGTGCATTAATCACTCTCACTCCTCCTAATTTAGAGATATCTATGATGTATACACCTCTCTGGTTTTTAATTTAAAGTAAATGTCAGAAATTTGGTGAAAGTTGGCACTTACCAGCAATTTGAAGAAGCAGTACAGAAACGTCAAAGAAAATATCTGAACTTTTACCAATAAATTGCAAAGCCAATCTCCATCATGTACAGCACCATAGATATAAAACTTCAGAAATAAGTTATGTTGAAAATTCAGCTCTGTAATTTCCTGCTGGGATTTGTATACTCTCACCAACCAATGTCAACATTCAACAAGTTTCTGACATTTGCAGTAACATACAAGGCATTGTCCTTATCAGACTTGAGTGAATGTGCCCTTTATTTTCACGAAAAGTAATAAAAAACTTACAGAAGTCATATATGCACATATATATAGGTATACTCAAAGTAAAGTGAATGTGGAATGTCCATAAAAATAATGGCAATTGTATATGTTCAGATAAAGCCAAGGGGAAATAGCAAGGGATTTAAATACACATTAATATTAATATACTTGAACAAGGGTTTTATGAACACATTAATATTAATTTACATGGTGTATTAATGTTACTGGTAGAGTGGACTGGCAATCAATGGTCAGTCAATGCACACAGTCTTCTTTTGTACAGAATTCCTGGAGAGGCAATGCATATTACCCTGTCAATGTAATCAATCAATGTAAACATCTGTAATCAATTCACATTTTCTGGCATCGCTTGGGAATTACGCATATTGCCCGGGTAAACTGCAAAATCCCCTGTTGGCGCAATTAATTCATACACATTACCTGCTCCTTTACAGGATTGCATACAATCCCCAAACCTGCCAACTTGCATTAACAGACTGTATTTCAGCGAATGCCCAAAACTGCTGCGTTTCATGGATGTCTCAAAAAAGAGAGACGTTCCCCAACTACTTGGACGTATGCCAGTGAATGCTGTCAGCCGCATTCAGGAGACAGTTAAACTTCAGAGGTCTGTCTCTTGAGTTTTTAAGCATTCATGGAACTTGCCTGAGATTGACAGCATTCACCACATTCCAGACACTCAATGTAACATTTCATTCCTTCTGTTTCTGATGTCCAGGCTGTGAGTGCCGGCGCTCATGTAGCCAACATGGTACCACCCACACGCAAGAGGGAGGAATAAGCAGGGGAAAACAGTCCTCAAGACAACTCAAAAGAAACCAACACCCACACCACAACAACAACAACAGCCCAATGAGAACCGAGCATGCTCATTAGCCACAGAATGCAATTGATTGTTGGAATGAAGTCTATTATCCTGAACTTCAAACTGCACCGTTTTGTTGAAGGTTGCATTTACATCTCCAAAATGTCCATTGACGAAAGCTATATTATGACTACATTAGCCTCACTAAACCAGCGATAGTAGCTTTGCCATCCATACAGGCAGAAAACAAAACTTTCTCTTAAACAATGGAACAAACATCCTGGTGGGGTAGGACTCATTTGCCGAGTTTTATCCATCTCCCCCCTCCCTATTGAGTTTTTACCTTTTTTTAATGTGAGACCCCCACCACACTGTCCCAGAAGAGCAGCAATACTTCCCCAATAGGTTGACAGAAGACGGTAATTCATTTAAATTATGCAACTCTATTCCCAATTGCTGACTGGCCCACTTCCTCGTCTTACGGCACCCATCCTTTCAACTTGGCTTGCCCTCGGTTGGGGACAAGGAAAAATATTCAGCAACTTTTGTGTTGGAAGTTGCTGGGTGGGAGGGAGGTTAATGAAGAAAAGCCAACAGAATGTGGATGTCAAAAGCCTGATCAAAGTGACCGAGGAAGCCAAAAGGATTTCTTTCTTAAGCATTGGGGGGCCAGGCAGTCCCCACCACCACCACCATCTCAACATATTGCTCATATTGCCGGACACATTTCAGCATTTGGCTCGTATGCATTTCGTGACAAGCTGGAAACAGACTGGCGCAAGAGTCTAGCTACAGCAGACAGATCTCTGGTTTTTCCAGACAGATCATCAGCAAGAAAACAAGCAAGCTCATAGCACCGGAGGCACGAAGGAAGCAAAGCTGAATGAATTCTGATTTCTTCGCCTTAAACCCAAAGCAGCAAACTGGCATAAAACAGGAGCTTCCAGAGTCTCATCCGTGGCCTACTGGGACCTTTACGAAAGAGAACAGCCGCCCTTAAAACAGAAAAAAAGCCACACACACACACAAGCTAGCCTGTTATTCTGCCGGTGCAAGAGTCAAACCCAAACTACAAACCGTCACACGGAGAAGGTCACTACGCTGTGAAAACATTAACGGCATGCTTCTCCAATTAAGCCGCGCAGACACAATAAAAAATAAATCCCGCACAACCACCTGTAATGATATGCCTGTTCGAGCAGCAATTTCTAAAGTACCAAGCAACACAAAAGGTAGACATTTTCTGCAGCTGGTTTGGTTTGTCAAAGGGAGGGAAAAAAAAGAAGGAAGGAAGGAAGGAAAAGAAAGAAAGATGCACAGTCCTTCCAGGATTGCCGTCTCGTCTCCTCTTACCTTCACGTTAGTCCGGAGTGCACAGTAACATGCAAAAAACATTGCAGTAAGCAAGGAGCATATGGACCAGGACGCAGCTCCTCTGCTCTGCACAAACCACACACACAACCACACTAACACACACACACGCAATCCTCAGCATGTGCTACTAAGAAGCATTCGTTCTCTCTGTCAGTTTCAAATGCATTGATCTCTGGGCTTCTCCCCCCCTTTTTTTTTTGCTCCCCGCTGACTACAGGAAAGACATGTCTTGAAGGCACTGAATGAAAGCTACACGTCTCCTCTTCCCTGCCTCTACAGAGCATCATGCCCAGCAAAGGCAATTAGGAGAGATTTCGGCAGCTGCAACTTGAGAGAGAGACCTCAGTTGCTTTGCATCCCAGCATTTTAAAAAACCGGTGAAAAAGAAACCAGGAGTGAAGCGATGCGGGGGGGGGGGGGGAGAGAGGTTGGAAGAGGAGGAGGAAGAGGAGGAGGAGGTGGAGGAAGAAAAAAGAAGAAGCTTGCCCAGGGAGGGTGGGGGGAAAGGTGAGGATTTAAAATTGTAACCAGCTGAGTCGCTTATACTTCCAAACGTCTTTGAGGTTTTGTTTGTTTTGAAGTGTTTCACAAATGCAATCAGTGTTAGATGTTGGGGTGGGGGGGGGAGAGAGAGACAATAGGGACCTCCTTTCTATTCTGAGGTTGCAGTCTGCAATGTTTCCGTCTCGCCTTCCTCAAGATGCAGCGTCTCTTTTAACAGCGGCAACGTCATCATCACCCATGACAGATTCAACATGTTCTACTTACAAATGCAGCGTCTGATTAGGGACAGCGCCGGGCTGACTTAAGAATGCTACTCCGGACACACAAGTTCACTCCCTCTCCCCCCCCCCGCCCCACCCGGTGCTAATCTGTTTTGAAAACAGGGAAGGAAGAGTAGGTCCCAACCTATTTGCTCCCTCTCCTCCAGCAAGATGAGCAGAAAGGCTGGTTATGAAATACTGGTGGGGGTTGTCGTGGAGGAAGCGATTCCAAGATAGCTCACTGACACTGATGGCTTTTAAACGGTGGAGGCACTTTATACGCCTCAAGAAATGATGGGGGAAGCTGTGAACATGCCAAATTCAGGGCTGGGTTATACTCTCGCGTTCTGGCACCCGCAATTCTGAATAGGTCATGTCCAAATATATGCCAGGAAATTAATGCCACAGCCCAACCAAGAGGCAAAAACCTCCATTCACAAGTATGCGCAGCAGCCTAGTTCTCATTGAGTTAGTAAATCTGTTGAGTGGCTTCCACCACTTCTGGCCATCAGTGGGAGCTCATGATTTAGTGTTCAGCCTTACATTTTAAAAAAAACCTACAACCCAACTGCATATTGACAATCAGGGTGTCAGATTTCCTGATATGAGGGGTCAATGTGCAGGAAATCATTTTGGAAATAAGGAGCATTCAGTCACACGAGCAGCCAGCTAGAAACAAATGGTACATCCCATACTAGGGATAGGTGAATCAATCAATTTGAGTTTCACTCAGTTTCTCATTTTGCCTCTGTTAAATTTCTGCGCCAGATTGTGATTTAAGAACAATAACAATAAAATAGTCCTCGTGAAAATTTATCAGCATTGCATTGCAAATTTCTCCCAATTTACACGTTTGCATGCAATTTTGTGCCACGCACACATTTTGGCAAAGCAAATTCCCTAATACAATGCATTTTGAAAACTATTTTCACGGGTATATGCATTTTTATGTCCAGTATATGACTTGGTTGGAGAAACGCAGAGCAGAATTTGAAGGAGTGTGCATTTCAAAGGACTGCTGCGTTTTGGTGCATGTACTGTTTTAGCTGTTCGAAAGCACATCAAAGTGCAAGTAGATAAATAGGTACTGCTCCAGCGGGAAGGTAAACGGCGTTTCCATGCACTGCTCTAGTTAGCCAGAAGCGGCTTAGTCATGCTGGCCACATGACCTGGAAGCTCTACGCCGGCTCCCTTGGCCAATAAAGCGAGGTGAGCACCGCAACCCCAGAGTTGTCCGCGACTGGACCTAATGGTCAGGGGTCCCTTTACCTTTACTGTTTTGGAAAGTGAATGTTGGACAGGGTCACCTTTGAATGCGAACTGAATTGAATTTCTCCCCCATCCCTAGCCCAGACACAGGCTTAACAATTCAGTGAGAAGTAGGCCAGGGTAGCTCAGTTGGTAAAGCATGAGACTCTTAATCTCGAGGTCGTGGGTTTGAGCCCCATGTTAGGCAAAAAAAATCCTGTATTGCAGGGGGTTCCTTCTAGATCTACAATGCTATGATTCTATGAAACAGAAAACTCCCATGGACCCCGCTGCTGCCACTCTCATGTCAGCCACTACAGTTTCTTGCACAGGGGAAATAATTCATCCAAAGTCCAGTGCAATATACCCTCTGCACACGGTAGAACAACTCCTTATAGATGGTCAGAAACTACTAATATGCACAGTGGATTTTGCAGCTGTCTTCAGAAATTAAGCTGGGGAAGGGGGTTGGGGAATGATTTCTTACCATCCCACTGCAGCACATATTTCAAGAAAATTAAAGTGGTAATGTTTGGCTCCAGCCTTCCCTATCAGCACCCAGCAAATTGTGTAGGATAAGCATTATATCTGCCAGTGGCTTTTAGGATTTCTTTAAAATGAGGAGCTTTTGCACCAACCTCTGCAAATTCATAAGAAGAGGCAAGAAAGCTGAGGAAGGGAAAGTCTGTCTGTCTGTCTGTAAAGGAATAGAAAAGTAACCAGCAAGGGAAAGGCAGAAGGAGGAAGGAGGAGAAATAAGAACAGCCACCTTCTCTCCCCCCCCCCCATGATGATTTTTCCACTCAGAAAATGTCAGTCCCAAAGGAGGAACTATTCTTAGCCCAGCATTGGTCGTGCATTTTTAACAGGGATGGGTAAACAAATCGTGTTTAAAGCTAGCAAGTTGCCTATACTGTACATTGTAGCAACTACTTAATATGTACTGCTGTCTTTCATTGGGGGGGAAATCCAGGTGGGTGCTGATCAGAAGCTCTTACAGCTTGAATGGAGAGCCTGAATTCTCACTTCTTCTTCTTACAACTTTTAGCAAGTAAAGGATTGGTGGTCACTGCAGCCCTTTTGTTGATGTTCCTGGGCTTTTAATGTTGCTAGTGGTCACCCACTGCAGGAAGCAGGCTGGTGGACCCTTTGTAAAACTGCCCTCACTTGCTCTCAGTCTCTGCTCTCGTTACCATTTATTATCTTCATGAAACCACTGGCAGTAGCCCTCTGACACTTCAGCCCATTAATATGTAGATGACATGCATCCCCATCTCTCCTTTCCATCTTCTAATTCTGGGGAGGCTCTGGAAATCCCGAGATGATGCCTGAAGACAATTTTAGATTGGATGAGGGCAAACAAATCATGGTCACATGCAGTGCTGGCCCACCCGCGAGGCAGACTGAAGCAGCTGCCTCAGGCAGCTGAATTCCACAGGGTGGCACCCTATGGGTGCCCCTGCTTGCCACAAGCCATGTCAGCCATATGACCCTGGTAAGCAAGGCTTTTGTGAGGGGTGGCACCTTCCCTCAGGTGGGGAAATGGAGTGGGCCACCCCTGGTCACCCAAACTCCATGTTCATGCATTCAGACAGCATGGGGGGAAGTCTATGCACATCCTGATTAGGGGTGGCAGAGGTGGCTTTTGGGTAGCGCGGCTGGTTTGGCTGCACTGCAGGGGGTGCCACAACAATGCTGTAGAACAGAGTGCAAGATGCAGGGGGCGCCGAATTTTAGTGTCGCACAGGGCATCACTGAAATTTATAATAATAATAATTTATTATTTATACCCCACCCATCTGGCTGGGTCTCCCCAGCCACTCTGGGCGGCTTCCAACAGAATATTAAAATACAATAACCTATTAAACATTAAAAGCTTCCCTAAACAGGGCTGCCTTCAGATGTCTTCTAAAAGTCTGGTAGTTGTTCTTCTTTTTGACATCTGGTGGGAGGGCGTTCCACAGGGAGGGTGCCACTACTGAGAAGGTCCTCTGCCTGGTTCCCCGTAACTTGGCTTCTCACAGTGAGGGAACCGCCAGCCAGAAGGCCCTCGGCACTGGACCTCAGTGTCCGGGCTGAATGATGGGGATGGAGACTCTCCTTCAGGTATACTGGACTGAGGCCATTTAGGGCTTTAAAGGTCAGCGCCTTTAAATTTAAGAGACCAAACTCGGCCACTGTCAATTTCCGTTTCTCATTTTTTTCAATCCTTAAGCCAAGTTCTCCACATCCCCACATCAGTTTGCAACTCTAAAAAACATCCCCATTAAAATTAATCAGCATTTTAGTGCCCATTTCTCCTTTTGCTGTTTTCCTAACACGATGCATTTTTGTATGTTATCTTCACTAATACACAAATGCATATGAACGTTTTGCCATAGCGTACATATTACTTGGTGGGATAACTGCATTGCAAAATTCAAACAAGTGCAAACTTCAAAGGAGGACTGTGTTTTTTGCTTGCTTAAATATTTTCATTAAGCATTACAAACAACAAATACAGCCACACCAAGTTATGCTGCCTGGGGCTGGTGGTAACTGTAGACCAAAGTACCCAGTAAGCAGCCAGTTGGGAAGTCTGTAATAGGAAGAAGCAGAGGCTGCCACAGGGGTTGGAGGAGCACTTAGGAAATAGCAGCCTAGCTGTCTTTGCTGGGAGACACAAAGAAGTTCAAAGAAAAAAGTTAACACTCACACAATCATGAACAATTTATCCCTATCAAAATGCTACTCCGTACTGCAAAAAAGAGAGAGAAAGGCAAATATTTTGGGCAGGCCTAAATGACACCAAATGCGGTGTTTTGGCAGAAAGTTTTTGAGTGGGTTGTTGGTTTTTTAGACCTTTTCAACATCGCTTCCAGCTAGTTGTCTGAAAAATACAAGTCTGATGCAGTAACGATGCGAGAAAATAACAGAGAGCCCTAATATATCTCAGGTCTAAAGAAGGAAAGCGTCACACAAAGATAGAGAAGGGGTTCTCGAGGAAATGACTTCACTACGACAGAGCAGCGGCTTCGAGAAAACAGTTGTTCTGGCTGATGCTGCCAACTGTTCCATTAAGAAACAAACAAATCATGTCCTAGAAAATTCTTAGTCAAGAAATCTGATTGAGGCGTGCATGGCACCGTATACTTCTATGCTGCTGTTTTATGGGGGGAAGGGAATTATTGCTTTTGCAAGTCAAAACTCAAACTGCATTCATTCTCCTTTGACGTTTGGATGGAACAACTATGTTACTCTCACATTTGTGCAATAGATCCAATTCAAGCAGTGCAATAGTCAGCTGTTTCCAGACACACACACACAGACCCATCCCTCATCCAGGCAAGCCAGAGGCATTGTCACAGTTCAAGAACACATTCCAACCAGACAAAAACAACTGAGAAGGGTGCATATGGGGTGAGGCCTAGGGAGAGTCCCAAGGGCCAGGCAGAAAGGATTGGGGGCCGCATTTCGAGATCTAATTCCTGGCATGGTGAATGGTAAGTTATTGCAGAGCCTGTGTGGTGCAGGGCTCAGAGTTGAAGCAGTAGAAAATGAAAGAGAGAGGTCTAGGATCCAGTCGTGGCTCAGTAGGTAGAGTGACCTTGGACTACTCCAAGCCAGTCCACTCTCTCCCAGATTCACCACAGGAGTGTGGCAAGGATAAAACAGGTGTTTGCAGGTGGGAAGCAATGGGTCCTGCCCTGAGCTCCTTGGAGAAAGAGTAGGATAAAAATATAATATAATATTATATTATAAAAATACAGTAAATGGTCTTCCATGCATGATGATGGCCCCAGCAGATGCAGCCAGACAAAGAACACTGAGGAATAAAACACTCAGGACTAAAATACAGTATATGAAAAGACAGAACAACCTTCCACACCTGTACAGTGGTACAGCGGCATTTTATTCTAAAAAATTTCTCTAGATGCAAAATAGCCATACCATAAAACAGCTTCTGAACACAAAACAAGGATGACGAATACAGCTTAGCAGCCTAATTCTGGCAGGCACTTTCAGTTGCCAAACATCAAGATAAACAAACTACTAAACAGGATAATGTTCAATACATATTGCGAATAATTCAGCAGCCTTAAACAGTCTATTGCAGGTGAACGCCACTTTCAGTTGCCAAATGTACTTTGACCATTCACCCTACTTCAGTTGTACATTTTGACATGTAAAATAGCTGCTTCAGAGAGGATCTGGGATGGCAAAGTCTCCCAAAGTCTCCTACAGCAAGACTTTCCCCTAATTATCTGGCAAGTTGCATCTACAGTGTGGTTGATCACATATATATTTTGTTCAAAAACAAGGGGGAAACATAAATGAGCTTTCATTTTAAGAGCATATGCTCTGATATAAGCAAGCCCCCTCCTGCCAACCTTGCAGTTCGAAAGCACATCAAAGTGCAAGTAGATAAATAGGTACCACTCTGGCGGGAAGGTAAACGGCGTTTCCGTGTGCTGCTCTGGTTCGCCAGAAGCAGCTTAGTCGTGCTGGCCACATGACCTGGAAGCTGTACGCTGGCTCCCTCGGCCAGTAAAGCAAGATAAGCACCACAACCCCAGAGTCGGTCACGACTGGACCTAATGGTCAGGAGTCCCTTTACCTTTTAAGCAAGCCCCATAATTTTGCCTGAACCAAAACGAAATGAAAAGGGCATGTAATAAAGTTTTACCTGTCATAGAGGGCCTCCTGCATCACTTCATGTGGTCTGTTCCATATGACGCAGGAAACCAACCCTTAGTGTGGTTGCCTGAACCTTTTGGATGCCCCCCCCCTTCATTACATATAAGGCAAGCTCCATTTCTAAGGTCTTTCCAGCATCCACTGAATACCTTGATTTTGCAGGAAGTCTTTTATGTGGAGATTGCTATCCAAGTCAGTATCTGCACTGGATCTGAAATACAACGGATGTTCGGGTTGCAAACGTGATCCGTGGAGGCACGTACGCAACCCGCAGTGTTCACAACCCGCAGTGGCGTGTCTGCGCACATGCGGGTTGCAATTCGGCACTTCTGCACATAGCGCGATTTAGTGCTTCTGCGCATGCGCGACCGTTCCAGTACTTCCAGGTTTCAGCGCATCCGTAACCCGAAAAAATGAGACCTGAAGCGTCTGTAACCCGAGGTATGACTGTAGTTACCTATATGAAATTGATATACATGTTGTTGTTGTTGTTGTTGTTGACATTTGTATAGCACCCTTCATGTGAAGATCACAGGGTGGTTTACAGCACAAAAATACAAAATGAGGACGCGTAATAACAAACAAAACATTACTCCCTCCATCGTTTAAAAGGCCATATATTGTTTAATTAGTCAAAGGCTTAGGAGAAGAGGAATGTTTTTGCCTGGTGCCTAAATATATGTAACAAAACCGCCAGGTGAGCCTCCCTGACAGAGCATTCCACAAGTGGGGAGCCACCACAGAAAAGGCCTGTTCTCCTGCTGCCACCCTCTGGACCTCCCTCAGAGGGGGCACACGAAGAAGGGGCTCGGGCGATGATCGCAGGGTGACTTGGTTCATATGGGGAGACGTGGCCCTGGGGTATTTCAGTCCTGAGCCATTTAAGCCTTAACAGGTCAAAACCAGCACTTTGAATTGACCCTTGAAACTAATTGGCAGTCAGTGCAGTCAGGCTAGGAATGATGTTATATAAGAGTGATATAAGACTCTTAATCTCAGCGTTGTGAGCCCTAAATTGGGCAAAAGATTCCTGCATTGCAGGGGTTTGGACTAGATTATTTCTGTGATTCCTTCCAACTCTACAATCCTATCATTCCAGTCACACAAGACAAAACTAGTGAGCTGCATTAGGCTTGAGGGAATGATAAGTTACACAGGCCTGTCCCACATTGAATATAAACAGCTTTGTTATCCATATCTTTGCCCAACATCCATGGAAATCCAACCGGAAGCCACATTTAGTATTTTCCAGGGATTCTAGACTATGGCTGGATCTCTCAGGATATGCATAGAAATGAAGAATATATCTGAATTCCCTGCAGGACAACAAGAGTTCCTCAAACCCAAATGTTAAGGCAGACTATTCAGAAAGCAGTTTTATTTTTAAGGCATCACTGTCTTCCTGTTCCTGCCCCAAAGAAAAGCCATACTTTCAAAAGAACCAGAGTCACCCTGACTGGTCGATCGCACGTGGTTCATTATTTTGACTGCCTCCGGCAGATTAGAGTCCACTGCAGGGACCAGATCTGCTACGCTTGCTGGAAATAGCAAAGCAACAGAAAGCCCTCAGGGCTTATTCCTTTTCTGGACCGAAGAGAAGGACTGAGCTTCTCTGTAGACAACATGTCACTACTAAACAATAAAAAAAACCCAATGTTAGGTATAAACCAAACTGGAGGGAGAAGAGGAAATTTAAAAAACCTTTAAACCTACCAAGGAAAACAAAGAATTTATTTATGTATGCTACAGCAGCGGCAGGAGTCTTGATAGCACAGGGATGGAAGAATGAGGAAATCCCAACGAAAGAACAGTGGCAAGAGAAATTGATGAATTATGCAGAACTGGCCAAATTGACCTACAAATTGCAAGACAAGGACAGCTGTGAATGGGAACTTTCTGCAAACTATTTAAAAAGACAACAAAATGAACTAGACTCCCTGGCAGGTTTTGAATAAACACACACAAATTTATTGGTTGATAACATGATGGATAGATATGTAAGGGTATGTACAATTTTATAATATGCAGAGAAAATATGTGAAGAGAAATCAGGGAGAGGAGCTGAGGGAAGTCCTTGGGGGGGGGAATAATGTATGTGATTATATGGTCTGATAATTTGTTATGTGGAAATTGATAAATAATAATTATTATTATTTAAAAAAAACCCTTTAAACACGCACACCCCTCGCAGAAATACGCCTGCAGGTTAACATGGGACTGCAGAAGACTGCAGTATGAAGATTAGAAATAAACATCATCACCAGAAGCATTCTTATTGGGCATTGTGGGGAGTGACATAAATAGAAAGGAATGTAAGCTCTTTTTATATGCAATAACAGCAGCAAGAATATTATTGGCCCAAAAATGGAAGCAAGAAGAGTTGCCGTCGATTGAAGAATGGAGGATGAAGTTAATGCAGGATGCAGAATTAGATAAACTAACAGGAAGGATTTGAAACCAGCGAGACCAAGGTGATTGATTATATGGGACTGGCTGAGATGACTGGCAGAATCCGTGACCAAGGGAAAGAGACGGTGGAAGAAGATTGGAAGAAATTTAAAGTTTATCTTAAGAACTGTTGTGAAATTAATGAGTGCTAAAATGTCATGGGTAATGTAAAACAGAATTGCAGTGATAAATAATTGGGTAAGAGGAAAAAGATTAGAAACTGAAGGATAAGTATTGAAATTAGGGGTTGCTGGAAAAGCTTAAAACAGGGATGCAGAAAAGGGAGGTATGGGGAAGTCGTTGAAACAAGGTTCAAGAAAGAGAGGTTAAGAAAGTATACGTGTTTATATGTTTGTTTGTTTATGTGTTGTTAGTTGTTAGTTGTAATGTGTTTTAATATATGTTGGAAAATCAATAAAAATTTATTTTTTAAAAAAATGAAACCAGTGAGACCAGAAATTCACGGAAGACTGGAGTAAATTTACGGACTATTTGAAAAGTAATTGTGAAGAACAGACGACGTTTGTAGGGTTGCAAGAAGTTTTGTGAGGAGTATTATTAGAACTATTGTAAAAATGGACAAGGGGGAGGATGATTTGTTAAGAGATGTAAAGGCAATATAAAGTTAAGAAATGCATAAGAAGTGGTTAAAACGGTGGATCATCAGAGGTGCTGATGGAAGTCCAAAAAGATTGTATAAGTGATAAGTTTTGTGGTACATTTTATAATTTATATGTTAAAATTAATAAAAAATATTATTTTTTAAAAAGGGGGGAAAGAAATAAATATCAGGTCTGAAGCAAATGGTCACTTGCACAGATGGAAATGTGAAATGTGGGGGGAGGGAAGAAGGTAGCTTGGAGGTGAAAAGGTTCTACAAACACCCGCTTCCCGCAACTTACTTCTTTCCAGGAATAGCCATAACTGTATTGGGCTAGATCAGTGTTTTCCAAACTTGGGTCTCCAGCTGTTTTTGGACTACAACTCCCATTGTCCCTAGCTAGCAAGACCAGCGGTCAGGGCTGATGGGAACTGTAGTCCGAAAACAGCTGGAGACCCAAGTTTGGGAAACACTGGGCTACTATAAAAACCAATGTTCTGAATTGCTATAAGCAGTGCTTTTTTCGGGGGGGATGCAGGGGTGTGCATACCCCTAAACATTTTGTGAATCTAATAGAAGAAGAAACTTTTTTTTAAAAAAAATAGTTTCTTCTCTAGCACGGTGAATCGTCAGTTCCGTTGCTACCCCTCATGGCAGCCTCATTTCCTGTCATGGTGTTTCCTGAGTCTCAGATGGAATGAGAGTACCCCTAAACATTTTTTAGGGGGGGGGGAGCGTTGGCTATAACGCAGCTTCACAGTCCCTATATGTATTTTTAATTTTATAATCTTATTAACTGCATGGTAGATGTCATGTCTGGATACTTGAAAAGCAGATTTCACCAACCTGGCAGCCTCCAGATGTTTCGAACCGCAACTCACTTCTGCCCCAGTCAGGGCAGATGTTGCAGGGCAAAGTATCTGGCCTTTGTTAAGGATTCGATGATGAACCACTGATTCGATGTGAACCACTCCAAGTCGAGCACTTCCTTAATTCTCCCATTGAAGCCAATATTGACTTAAAAGGTAACTTTGACTGTATCATGCTGGTTCTGCAGAACTTAAACAACAACAACAACAACAACAACAACAACAACAACAACTGTGATGGTGTGTTATGATTCTCAATGGCAATATTTGTTAGCTGTTGTGACTCTTATCTGGTGACACAGACATAATTTCTTCATTGTTCTCTTCATCTGTTCAGCTGCTAAGATGATCATATGTGTCCCATCTGGACACTGCTCTTCCCCAAGTCAGTTGACTGCCAGCTAATTATCACTCTGTGCCATAGGGACACAGGAAGTTGCCTGTCGTACCTCTTATTTACCTTGATATTACCTTGATAATATGCTGTTCTGTGCAAGGCCTAGAGCCTTCCTACCCAAATCCCTGGTAAGTGCTTGACTGCGAAGGAGACAAGAGGACTCTAGGACTCTACCAGAACCCTCACGCCTCCTTTCCAAAGCCAGGCAAGCCCTCACCTGGCTTTGAGAAGGTGCCCTTCTTGGCTGCATACCCAGTGTGACTACACTGCTTGCATTTCCCTAAATCTGTCCCTGCACCTAGCTCAGTATTGTACAGACTGAATAGGACTGGCTCTCCAGGGTTTGAGGCCAGGGTTTCCCAGCCTACCTGGGGACTGAACCTGGGACCTTCTGCATGTAAGGCAGATGCAATACCACTGAGCTATGGCCCTTCTCTGCCTTCCAGCCATGCTGGCAAGTAGGGATGAATGAATTAGTCTATTACACGAATGTTTGTCCATAAGTCTATCACATCCCGTTTCCATGTCAGGTTTCTAAAACACTCCGTCTCTCAAAATGAGCATTTTTAATGCATGTTATGATGTTTATTTATTAAGCCGAGAACTGCGCTAGAACTGGAATGTGTGAAAGTTGTCAGATAGCTAAGTTTCATTCCACTCATTAGTCCCAGAGGTGCAGGTCAGAGCAATTCAACATGGAATGCACAGAGATCAAACAGCCAAGAATCCTGAATGACAAATTGAAAATATCTCCCTGTTGACTCTTTGGTGAATGTTTACACTTCACTGTAATGTTGATTCCTCCTAAGTGCTTCTCCAGCACTCTCTCAAAAGGAAGAAGACTGATGGGTCCTGAAGATGTCTTTTTCAAATTTCTCTTGGTCTTGCAGTACAAACATTTTGCTCAGCACCAGAAAACTCACTTCATTCACCTTGCACTCTCCAATACCCAGATGAATTCTCCAATAACAGATGTTTTTGTTGTACATAAGTGTTGGTGTCTCCAAGCTCAGACAACGATCAAGGAATTCAACATTGTCGTGTAAGGCTTAACCTTCCCATTTCTGATGACAGCAGATGTATAATCACATCCAGGGAACAAGCGGAAAGCAGGAAATGGAGACCACATTTTAGTGATGGATTGCATTTTTCTCCTGCCTTCGTCTAACATGGTTTAAGAAAACATTTTTTTTTCCTTTTATTATTTCATTTGTATGCCATCCTTCCTCTCATAGCAGGCCTCGGCGGTATACAGGATGGGTGGGATTCACTTAACCAACCCCATCAACAGAAATTCTATGCAAGTACTCCCAATTGCACAATTAGGCTCACCCCTTCTCCCTCTGTGCCCCCCAAAATTGTCTTGGGGGTTGGGAGAGCCCCCACCCCCTGAACAGCACATGGGGGGGGTGTCGGTCCATCTGTTAAGCTGAAATGATGGTACAGACAGAACAATTGGAAGAGTGTGATGTTAGATTCCACCCCATGAAAATGCAATAAATATATAACACAATAACACAATATCCTCACAATGAGAGGGAGTCCTTGTTGGAGTTTCATGGGGATTTGAACTAGATATCTCTGGTCCTGTTCTGACCCATTAACTACTATACTGCACTCTGCTTCACCAACTGTTTTTTCTGACTTTAGCAAACTGGATAGCATCTAGCTATACAAATGAAGTTCGGCGGCCGCATGATAGGACCAGGTGCTTCTCATGCCCAAAGAATCTCACTGAAACAGATTTGAAATAATGCAATGTTGATGTCATTGTCATTTGGTTTTCGCCATTCTAGTCCTGCTATGAAGTACACTCCAGAGTAATAGCCACAAACAGAATAGTAGCAAAAATGTAATGGAGTATTCTATGTCATAGGAATACTGAGCATAGTCAGAACTAAGGCAAAGCCATATTTAGAAGTAATAATAATAATAATAATATCTTTATTGTCATTGCCCCCTCTCAGGGACAACGAAATTACTTCGTTGTACTGAACTTTAACCAGAGAAATCCACAAATCCTTGCTCACTGGGTGAGCTTGGCCCATCACTTAATCTCACCCTAATGTACCTCACAGGCTCGTTGTGAGAGGATGGAGATAGGGACCACAATACAGTGGTACCTCAGGTTACAGATGCTTCAGGTTACAGACGCTTCAGGTTACAGACTCCGCTAACCCGGAAGTAGTACCTCGGGTTAAGAACTTTGCTTCAGGATGAGAACAGAAATCGTGCGGCGGCGGCAGTGGGAGGCCCCATTAGCTAAAGTGGTACCTCAGGTTAAGAACAGTTTCAGGTTAAGAATGGACCTCCAGAACGAATTAAGTTCTTAACCCGAGGTACCACTGTACTGATTTGTTACCAAAATGTAACTTCAAAAAAGAAACATACTCTACTCAAGGCAACACCTACAAAATTTCCAAATGGTGGTGGAAGACGACAGCTTCCATGGAATAAGAAAACAGAGCAATAATTAGTTGCACTTCTAACATTTCCAGAGGAGTATGCAAGGCCGGCACTACCATTCAGCAGAGTGAGGCAACTGCCTTAGGCTGCTTCTGCTAAACACTTAAAAAAAACACCTCAGGGTTCTCTGTGAACACTCGCACTCTGCCCCTTTCAGGGGGAGCGGCAGGATGTTCGTGAACCAGAATATCCCACTTGAATAAGAAATGGTCCAAATGGAAACAATGTCAATAGCTGGTGCTCCTTCAGCCTGCATTTGCGGGGCAGGTTTATACATGGACCAGATCATAATAAAGAACCGCAACATGTTTTCATATTCTATTGCTGCCTTCTGTAATATTTTCAGTGCTTCTTGAATAACATCTAGGCTCATCTGGGGACAACTCTCCATGCATGCTGTTGCCTGAATAGGTAGTTCATCACAAGTGACAAGCTCAATACATGGGTGTTTTACCCATTTCAGAGCATGTCATCATCCCAAGCGCATCAGTCAGCATAACCAATGGCCAGGGATGATGGGGTTTTTGAGGTGGCTCTGCTGAGAAATTGTTGTGTGTTGTATGGTGCTAGTCTTTCTCTTCTTCTACACACAAGTACAGAGTTACACAGGTAAAATAGGTCCCCAAACCCTAACTAGATAATCTAAGACAGAGGAAGGAAGGAAGGAAGGAAGGAAGGAAGGAAGGAAGGAAGGAAGGAAGGAAGGAAGGGAAATCCTTCCTTCAAATCCCCGCGATGGGGTAAGCTCCGTCCCTGCTCCTGCCAACCTAGCAGTTCGAACGCACGTCAAAGTGCAAGTAGATAAATAGGTACCACTCTGGTGGGAAGGTAAATGGTGTTTCCGTGCACTGCTCTGGTTTGCCAGAAGCGGCTTAGTCATGCTGGCCACATGACCCAGAAGCTGTACACCGGCTCCCTCAGCCAATAAAGCAAGATGAGCGCCGCAACCCCAGAGTCGGTCACGACTGGACCTAATGGTCAGGGGTCCCTTTACCTTTACCTTTTATAGTTGGGAATGAGGACCAAAGCCATAGCTCGTAGAACACATCAAACAAAAATATGTTTTAAGGAGGAATTTGAAAGACGGGAAATGGGACCATACATATGTTCAGGATGGGAGCTCTATGCATATCGGGTAGCAACTGAGAATTGGACACAACGTACATATAAAGGAGCAGGAGGGCTCTGCGAACCTAAGGCTGCTCTGGACATAGATTCACGTCTCCTACTTTACTGGTCACTAGAGACGGATGAACTGATCAGTTTCAGTTTGTCTCTGTTTCTGGTTTATCCAGTCTTTTCAGTTCAGTTGTCCACATTTCTGCATTAGCTTGCAAGTGGGGGGGGGGGGAAACCCTCATGAAAATTCATCAGCAAGTTAATGCAAATTTCTCCCAATATACACATTTTTGTATGCAACTTTCTGTAATATACTCATGCATTTCCCTATGAAAATGCACATTTGTATGTTGTTTTCACTAATGCATCTATTTTTATGCACTCTTTCCTCCAGGATGCGCATTATTGTACATATTGCTGGGTTGGAGAAAAGTTGCAAAATTCAAAGAAGTGTGTATTTTGAAAGATCACAGTGTTTCAATTTGCATACTATTTCAAGAAGTGCATATTGGGCAAGTTCATATTCAAATGAAAACCAAACTTAATTTCTCTCCCCATCCCTACTTGTTTCTAGCGCAAAAAGGGCTTCAATCCATATATTGCAATTTGCAGCAAAATACTATACATCTCTACCCAGAAGGAAGACCCGTTGAGTTCCATGAAATTAACTGAGTAACTGTATATAATTTTGCGATCTTAACCTAGTTGTGGATTAGACTAAGAGGTTTCCCCACCCCCACCCCTGCAAACTGTGAAGAAAGCAATGGAAACCACAATGGCCAAAGTATTTGGAACATGTTGTGAACTTAGTTGATCTTGAATTTTAACGGAGGCCAGCTAGATAAATTATTTACACATCTTCTATCTGTTGTGATATACAGAGGCATCACTGACATGCTATCATTATAATGCAAAGGTTGCTATGGCAAATCCATCTCCCCACCCGCTGTTGCATTTTTGAAGACCAGCAAATAATGAATGCCATCCTTTTTGCAGCTTGTCTTCTTTATGTTTTCTTTCCTTCAACTCTCACCCCTTTCTGAATACTGTAAATACTGCATTCCTCTGTCAAGCACTTAACACCCATTTCTGGATCATGTTGCTCTTTAAATGGTTTGTATTCTTTGTGATGTGGGAAGGGGAAAGCGTTTGATGGGATATTTGGAGTAAAAGGCATGCCATTTCCTTAGAAGCAATTTCTTCTCAATTTAAAATGTATGTATTCTTTATGAATTGAGTCTTTGTGGGCAGCATTTCAGAACTACAATGTGATAAGTCCACTCAGGCACAAGATCCACAACTAAATAAAGCAGGAGAGAAAGAATTGGGGGGGGGGAGAGATTCACTAAATTGTTTCTGCCTCTTAAAAGCCCAGATTTGCAACTTGGTTTGATTCATGAAACTCTTTTGCTTGCTTGCTTGCTTGCTTGCTTGCTTGCTTGCTTACGTACTTACTTACTTATTCTATTTATATCCCATCTTTCCTCCAAGGACCTCAAAGTGGCATACAAGATTCTCCTCCTCCCCATTTTATCCTCACAACCACCCTGAGAGGTAGGTCAGGCTGAGAGACAGCCCAAGATGTGTGATCTTCATGGTGCCATAGGGATTAGAACTCTGGTCTCCCGGGTACTAGTCTGACATGCTTTCCAGTACATCACTGGTTCTGGATGCTTCCTCTCTAGGAAATTAGCTCACTGGACCAGTCTTGGGGTGGCGGTGTAGCTCAGTTGGTAAAGCTTCTTGTTGTTGTTGTTTAGTCGTTTAGTCGTGTCCGACTCTTCATGACCCCATGGACCAGAGCATGCCAGGCACTCCTGTCTTCCACTGCCTCCCGCAGTTTGGTCAAACTCATGCTGGTAGCTTCAAGAACACTGTCCAACCATCTCGTCCTTTGTCGTCCCCTTCTCCTTGTGCCCTCAATCTTTCCAGGGAGTCTTCTCTTCTCATGAGGTGGTCAAAGTATTGGAGCCTCAGCTTCAGGATCTGTCCTTCCAGTGAGCACTCAGGGCTGATTTCCTGCAGAATGGATAGGTTTGGTCTTCTTGCAGTCCATGGGACTCTCAAGAATCTCCTCCAGCAACAGAATTCAAAAGCATCCATTCTTCGGCGATCAACCTTCTTTATGGTCCAGCTCTCACTTCCATACATCACTATTGGGACAACCATAGCTTTAACTATATGGACCTTTGTTGGCAAGGTGATGTCTCTGCTTTTTAAGATGATGTCTGGAGGCTCTTAATCTCGGGGTTGTGGGTTTGAGCCCCATGTTGGGCAAAAATATTCCTACATTGCAGGAGTTGGCCTAGATGACCCTCATGGTCCCTTCCAACTCTGTGGGTCTATGATTCTACGACTAAGGTTTAACTTTGACCCCTTCTAGATCAGAGCAAAATTCCCATCCTCTTTAACAAAGTAGGAAAGCAGATGCCACTAGGAAGCCCAGACAATCAGGTCATGAAAGTAATAATCTCCCGCCACCCTCCTCTTCACAGTTGCTTCCCACCAAGAGGTCCTCAGGAGTTCAAAGAATGTGCCAACACATAAAGCATGTAGAAGCATGTGTGGAGATGAACTCTGGAAGAGCTCAGGGCATGCCTAGAGAGCCATAAGCCCTCTCTGGACCTGTGCACTTACACTGATATATTAAAAGTGATTATTAGTGTATTTTCTGTTGTTATAGAGAAGTGGGGTGGAGGAGAACTGTCCAGGTTCTCCAAGCAGTTTCAGAAAGGCTAAAATATTCAGCCTGTGGGGTGTAAAAGCTTTCTCCCAGCCACTCTTTACCAAAAGCGGGGGGAAGTCAATTTGCTGCCAAGCTTTCAGAAAACTTGATTCTCCCCTTCCCTTCATAAAATAAACCCCCATTGCAAGGGGGTGCGTGTGGGGTGAGGGAGGACAAGAACCAACACCCTAATTAATCTTTCAGAAAGAATGGAAGAGATCTTGTTATGTAATTGTAAGTACTGGTGCATAAGAATGTGAGCAGGCTGTTGCTTTTGTTACTATGGAAATATGGATCTTACACTTTTTAAGGGGTCTGCCTCAGATCTACAGTCCATAAAGCGAGGGAACGACTTGTTAATTCACAATCATTTTATTGAGCCACATAAAGTCTTGACATCGGTAGTTATTTTTTTGCCAATTTCCAGAGGAGCTGCGGATGGGCAGGATAAATCTGTAGTGTTTTATGTCGGTAGAATAAAACCAGGAGATTTTAGTCACCTATGTATTCTTTCATTAGTGATCACTCCCCCCTCCCCCCACCCCCCACTCTGGCTCTTCAATTCAATGCAGGACGGTACATGCTGGGTGTGATCCTCGCTAAATTAAGTGCTTTCCAGACGCCTTGATTTCAATGGGAGAGATAAAGCAGGGGCTTAACAGAGCAATCCTATACTGCAATTGCACGAGTGGAGGGAGGTGGCTGCACTGGAGGAACAGATGCTTTTCCCAGGTAGCCAGCATGGTTCTGAACCTCCAGATCTTGGGGACACCTACTTCCATCATCCCTGACTGTGGCAGATGTAAGGCAACCAGGAAAGTGCTGCTTCCAGCTGCTGCCCAATTGCCATTGACCCATGACAGGGCCTTCTTGGTAGTGGTTCACTGTTGGTGGAATGCCTTCCTTGATGTGGTGCATCTCTCCCAATCATTACTGACTTTCAGGAGAAATTTTGGTAAAAACATCCCTGTTCACCCAAGCATTTGATGGTTGAAAGAGACTGGCCATGGCACCCTTCAGATTGGCAACGGTGTGTTTGCTTTTTTAATGCTTTTAGGTGTTTAAAGGTAAAGGGACCCCTAACCATTAGGTCTAGTCGTGGCCGACTCTGGGGTTGCGGCGCTCATCTCGCTTTATTGGCCGAGGGAGCCAGCGTACAGCTTCCGGGTCATGTGGCCAGCATGACTAAGCCGCTTCTGGCAAACCAGAACAGCACACAGAAATGCCGTTTACCTTCCTGCCGGAGTGGTACCTATTTATCTACTTGCACTTTGACATGCTTTCGAACTGCTAGGTTGGCAGGAGCAGGGACCGAGCGACGGGAGCTCACCCCGTCGCAGGGATTCGAACCGCCAACCTTCTGATTGGCAAGTCCTAGGCTCTGTGGTTTAGCCCACAGCGCCACCTGCATCCCTTTTAGGTGTTTAGATAGTTTTTAAAAAATTGCTTTGGGATGTTTTTAGTTGGTTTCTAAATTGTTACTTTGTTTGAACTTTCTGATGTTTGTCGCCCTGGGCTCCTTTGCGAGGAAGAGTTGGATACAAATTTCATACATAAATTTACTATATAAATGAACATCTGGCTATTGGCCATCACCATCGTTTACACTTGCCTAGCAAAAGGTTCCACTCTGCTCAGTGGGCTTTACCTCTGAATAGACACACTTAGGATCTCTGATTCTTCTGCCACTGAGACAAAAGCTGTAGTTAATGTACGTAATTCCTCTTAGTGAAATTGTGTCTCCATGGTAACTAATGGAGATGCTTCAGTGCTATGTAGTGGGGTTATGTTTTCACGCCAAGAACCAGGGAAATGATAGCATGTCCACTTCTCATAACAGTCAAAACATGAGGCTGGGATATGGGCTCTTAAATAAAAAACAAAAAATCAACACTATAATAAAATGAATCCAGGCCTCGCTAGCATTTCTATATCAGGATGCTCAGCGCATGGTGTGTTTTAAAATGGGTGAAACAAAACAGAATTGTCAGTGAGAGTGTGTGTTGTGTGTGGGTGTGTAAGAAGTTTACAACGGTGTGGCTGAAATCAGTGGAACCAGATGGAAAATTGTTCCACAGAAATTAAGTTTGCCATGTGAAAAGGCACCCACACTGCTGCGGTACAATAACAGGCAGAGGGAGAAACATTTATATGACACTTTTGAGTGTTCCAAGTGATTCATAGGCATTATCTTAGTAATCCGTACCACAAACCTGTTATTGTTCCCATTTTGCAGATGGAAGCCTGGGGGCAATGGCTCATCTGTCTCCAAAAAGTTCCGTGAGTGAGGTGAGACTTGAACCTAGGAATTCACAGCTCACTCCTCTCCAGGGAGGAGGGCCATAGTTCAGTGACAGAGCATCCCCTCTGTCTGCAGAAGATCCTTGGTTTGATCCCAGCATTCCCAGGTTGGGCTAGGAGGGACCTCTGCCTGAAAACATGCTGAGCAGCTGCCACTCAAAGCAGACAGTACTGAGCTACATGAACCAGTGGCCTGAATTCATATGCACCTTTTCTTTTTTTGCAAGCAACTTCCTCTAAAATAATGCATTTTTATACGCGACTTTCACCAATGTTTGCAATTGATGCGTGTTTTTCCTTCTTGTGTGCATTTTTGTGCAGGTTACCTGGCTAGGAAACTGCACTGCAAAAAATGAGAGAAACGCAAATTTCAATACACAATAGTGGGACTAGGTATAAAGGTAAAGGGACCCCTGACCATTAGGTCCAGTCGTGACCAACTCTGGGGTTGCAGTGCTCATCTCGCTTTATTGGCTGAGGGAGCCGGCATACAGCTTCTGGGTCATGTGGCCAGCATGACTAAGCTGCTTCTGGCGAACCAGAGCAGCGCACGGAAACGCCGTTTACCTTCCCGCCGGAGTGGTACCTATTTATCTACTTGCACTTTGACGTGCTTTCGAACTGCTAGGTGGCCAGGAGCTGGGACCGAGCAATGGGAGCTCACTTCATCGCGGGGATTCGAACCGCCGACCTTCCGATTGGCAAGCCCTAGGTATAGTTCACTACATATAGTATTGGACTAGATATAATGTATGGGTTGGACTAGGTGATCCTTTGGGATCTTTCCAATTCTACACTTATTCTATGCCCTCCATTGAGCCTCCACTCAATGCTATGCAAGTGTTATGGCTGCCAGGCTTTCAGCGCAGTTCCTACTGCAGCTGCACTTGCAACAGCAGCCAAATGCAATATAAGCCTTGGAGAAAGGGAAATGAACTGTTGCATTTCTCCTCCCCATGGGAAAACTTGGTGGGATTTCCCCACCCACAAATAGGGTGGAGAATTTCAAAAGTCAGCTTGCCCACAATGTTTTGCTGTCTCTCGAAATCTGTGAAAGGCCACAGACACCTGCTAACAGCTCAAAGCTGGCTGAAGTATTAAAAAAGTTAGCATTCCCTCTGCAGTGTAGGAGAGGGGAGGATCCGCCACAATGATTCATTCCTTTAAAAAGAAAAAAGGGAGGGAAGGGGATAAACCATCAGGATGTTTGCTCCATGCACAGAAAAGAAAGGGAGATTGCAGGCAGCAATGTCAGCCTTTTTTTCCCCCAGGGCCCTGCGTCACAAGAGACCAAAATAAGCAACAACAAAAATAAACATTTCTGGCAAGAACTGTTGTTGCTTTTTACCTGACCTGATCAGGAGCCACAAGATTTGATGATATGCTGCCCCGGAGTTAGTCTTCTGTCCTGCTGGGATGATTCTTACAAGAATAAGGAAAGGGACAGGATAATCTGTGTGGCTTCATCGTTGGTGCCTCATCAACAGATCAAGGCCTGTAGTAAAACGAGGTGGTTGAATTGATTGCACCTCTTCAGACAGCAGGTGGGAAATACCATTTCTAACATTCTATTGCATTTTAAAAAAGAACCTCCCTCTGGACTGAAAAGCAGGACAAACTCAATGGGCTAACTTTCTGCTTGCAGGGGGTGGTTTTCAATTTAAAAAACAACAACAACCCATGACACTCACACTTTGGGTCAGTTGTTGTCTCTCAGACTAACCTACTTCAAAGGGTTGTTGTGAGGGCAAAATGCAATTGTGGGGTTGTCTTGAATTCCTTGAAAGGAATGTAGGAAGCAAAAATTTGTGGGAGGTTTTCTTTTGGTTTTTAAGGTTGTTTTTTTAAGGGTATTTTGATCTGTCTGGTGTATGCTTTCCTGGGAATTTGTCTCGAAGGAAAGGAAAATGAATGTATACAGTTTGCCTTCTATAAGTCCTAAGAACGTAAGAAGGGCCTTACTGCAGGATCAGACCACAGGCCCCATCTCATCTAGACCCTCTTCCTAAACTGCAAAACTCTCAAGCAGGACCTGAATGCAACAGCAGTTTCCCCACCTGGGACTTCCAGAAACTGGTACAGTCATACCTTGGTTTTTGAACACCTAGCAAGTCGAACATTTTGGCTCCTAAACGTCGCAAACCCAGAAGTGACTGTTCCGGTGTGCAAACTATTTTTGGGAGCCAAACGTCTGACAGGCCTTCCGCAGTTTCTGATTGGCAGCAGCAGTGGCATAGCGTGGGTTGTCAGCACCCGGGGCAAGGCAAGTAATTTGCGCCCCCTAACCCGTGGATTTGCGCCCCCTAACCCGTGGATTTGCGCCCCCTAACCCATGGATTTGCCCTAACCCCAGATGTTGCGCCCGGTGCGGCCTGCCCCCCCTGCACCCCCCACGCTACGCCACTGGGCAGCAGGAACTTCCAGAATGGATTTCCAGAATCAAACGGATTTCCAGAATGGATTTCGTTCGACTTCCAAGGTACGACTGTATTCGAGAACATGTTGCTTCTGTTGCTGGAAGCAGTAGCCACCATAACTACCGTAACAGCCATCAACAGTGCTGTCCTCCACGAATTTTTCTGATTCTCTTTTAAAGCAATCTAAATTGGTGGCCCTCACTGTATCTTGTGGCAGCAATGATTTAACTTAATATTCAATTTGTGTGTTTTTTTCCCCTTGCATGATACTGACTCAAAGTTCTTTGCTCCCCTCCTCCTCAGATAAATGGATTTGGCACTGCAGCCATCAACCAGAAATTCTATCATTGTGACTAACTGTATGGACCAAGTTTAGGAGTAATATTGAATAGTTTCTTGCTAATCAGGTACACTTTGCATGAAAATAAGAAATCATAGCTATTGTGCCTCATCTGCACCCATAATGGGGCAAATATTTCAAAATCACAACCAGCTCTTCCCTGAAAGTCAAAAATTTTGATTCCCTATAATTACCTTATTACCATGTAATGATTTTAGGTTGCTGTAAAATACCCATTCAATTTTTTACTTGGATATTACTCAATAAAGTGTTGCTTAAATGCTTAGAAAAAGATGTGTCTATGGCAACATGTTCCTACTACAGGAAGCCTTGAACACCCCCAACCATTGCTGAACATTTAAAATAGAGGAGAAAAGTCACTGGCTCAATTGTACAAGTGGAAGAAGAAACACTCACACAGCCTGACTTGCAGTTTGGGCAGCCCAATTTATCCCATATTATGAGAACCATTAAATGGTTGTAAAGAAGAAGGCTGTCACAGAAGATAATATATACCAAATCTTCTGCTAGCTTTGATTACTTTGACAATGATATTTCAGATCATTGTCATAGGGGGGACCAGAATGATACTTTTTTTAAAGTCATCTAAGGCAGTGGCAAACCTAGACAGCATCTTAAAAAGCAGAGACATCACCTTGCCAACAAAGGTCCGAATAGTTAAAGCTATGGTTTTTCCAGTAGTGATGTATGGAAGTGAGAGCTGGACCATAAAGAAGGCTGATCGCCAAAGAATTGATGCTTTTGAATTATGGTGCTGGAGGAGACTCTTCAGAGTCCCATGGACTGCAAGAAGATCAAACCTATCCATTCTGCAGGAAATCAGCCCTGAGTGCTCACTGGAAGGACAGATTGTGAAGCTGAGGCTCCAATACTTTGGCCACCTCATGAGAAGAGGAGACACCCTGGAAAAGACCCTGATGCTGGGAAAGATGGAGGGCACAAGGAGAAGGGGACGACAGAGGACAAGATGGTTGGACAGAGTTCTCGAAGCTACCAGCATGAGTTTGACCAAACTGCGGGAGGCAGTGGAAGACAGGAGTGCCTGGCGTGCTCTGGTCCATCGGGTCACGAAGAGTCGGACATGACTTAACGACTAAACAACAACAACAAGAAGGCAGTGACCATCACCAAATCTTGTGAATACCATAAATTATTGGTGCAAGTTCCATACATAATTTTCCTTGCTAGTCAAGAACAAAAGGGAGTCTCCTATGGAACAGCAACAGCAGCTGCAACATCAACAGGCTCCTTTGGGAGGAAGTAATAAAGAACAATAAATGACACACCCCAGGGCTTTTTTTTTCAGCCAGAACTCACCGGAACTCAGTTTTGGAACCTCTCAGGTGAGCACCATTGTAAGAGAACAGAGGAGGAGTTCCATGGTGAGTTCTGGTACCTTTTTTCCTAGGAAAATAGCGCGCGCGCGCACACACACACACACACACACACACACACAGAGTGCATGAGATACACAGATGTTAAAATTACAGAAAACCCTCATTCCTGGTAGACTAAAAGTTATTCTAAAATTTCATGCTGCCATAATCCTTTCTGCAGTGCTTTTCAGGAAACATCACCTGATATTCTATATGTGTTAGAATTTCTTTAAAAAATAAATTGAGCAAATCAATTGAATTATCCCCTTTCATTCTTACTTCCTCATTCTGTTACCGCAATTGACAAACCCATCTAAAAAGCCAGAACTAAAAAAATAAAAACGAAGGGAATTCAGCATAGTTTTGCAGCAACACAACGAAAAATCAATCTGTTGAAAAGTAATTGCCACCATTCAAAAAGAGCCCTGACTGAAAATTCATGAGGCCCCATCAGCATTTCATAAAGCAGCAGCATAAGGGAACATCTGGTGTGCTTTGTGCATTCTGGTATCCACAGTGTGTCTTGGGCAAGCCTGCAAAATGTTCCTAAGAATCAATCCTATTATCATTTTTCATGTCCAAAGAAGCCAAGGTCCTAACCTGCATTCATTGAATGGAGAAAGTCTGGCCTGACTCTAAGTCAAACTATGGCTTATCAGGACCGTGCAAATGTGCCAACTTCCAGAGAGGAGCTCATGTCTGTGTTGCTCGTCCCCAGTCCTTGTAGCCTAGTGCAGCAGCTAAAGCAAAGTTTGGCTTAATGCATCATCCAAACCTGGGATCGTGGTTAAGCTCCGTCCTCCTCAAACACAAATTACAGACAAAAACAAACTAGGACTACAGCTTGTGGCTAAGGAGGAGAGACCTTAACTAGGAGCCTATGTTTGCATGGCACATCAAGCCAAATCTTGACTTAGCTGCAATGGCAGAATGCTGCGGTGAGACTCCTTACAGGGTCCGCGGGATCACATTCACCTGGTGCTATACCAGCTGCACTGGCTCCCGGTGGAGTACAGGATCAGGTTCAAGGTGCTGGTTTTAACCTTTAAAGCCCTGTACGGCCTAGGACCCTCGTACCTACGGGACCGCCTCTCCTGGTATGTCCCACGGAGGACCTTACGGTCTTCAAACAAAAACATCTTGGAGGTCCTGGGCCACAGGGAGGTTAGGCTGGCCTCAACCAGAGCCATGCATTTTCGGCTGTGGCCCCAATCTGGTAGAACTCTCTGTCACCGGAGACTAGGACCCTACGGGACTTGACATCTTTCCGCAGGGCCTGCAAGACAGAGCTGTTCCACCAGGCCTTTGGCCAAGGCACAGCCTGACCCCTTCCTTTGGTAATCCTCACAGAACTCTAGCCCAATGGTTGCCATTAATTTGATTTTGAATTGATTTTAGAATGAGTTGATTTTAGAATGCATTTCAATTACTTGATTGTGGTTTTATGTAAATTGTGTTACTTTCATTGTTGTTAGCCGCTCTGAGCCCAGCTTCGGCTGGGGAGGGCAGGATATAAATAAATTATTATTATTATTATTATTATTATTATTATTATTATTAAATGATGAGGTGAGGAGCAAAGTAGCTGCAATCTCTCCCCCCCCACAAGAGCTGATGCACTCATATATTTGTGTGAAGTCATGGTTCGGTTTAGTGATATGTGTGAATGCACCCTTTGAAACAAGGGGGTGAAACTGTTGGAAAATGCCCTGGGCTGCTCCTGCAGCTCCCGCTGTTTGAGCGTCCTCCGGTATGCGCTTCCCTTCTTCTCCAGTGTGCTCAGCGACATACATTAAATGATATATGCACACTAAACTTCTAGCATTACACAGTGAGAAGCGTGAGACACCATAAAGCTAATCTACGTATTTATTTACTCACTCTGTGCAGAAAAAGCATCATGGCGTCTTCTCTCATCAGCTCCGAGAGAAAACAGAACAAAGTCAAAGCAAAAGAGCAGTCCAACAGTACAGACAACGGAAGAGAGATAAGGCTGTCTTCCGTTCCCATAGTCCTCCCAGACAGGCATGTGAATTACACCAGTCACATCTGCAGCATCGGATGCATGAAATACTAACAGAAACAACCATCACTGTGGCTTATTGAATTTCAATGGACCAACTTTGGGGCTTATTCCATGCCTCTCTCATTCAGCGTGAAGCCATATGCCTCATCAGAAGGTTATAAGATGGTCCTTTGATACTGTGGTGCATGTTCAGGGACCTTTGTAAATAAGCAAAGGTCACCTTTGAACCATTTCCTCCGGTCAACAAGATGGGTGAATACACTCTTTTACATTTGCATTGGCACAGGGCGATAATGTTATTCGTGAGCTGTGATTCCTGCTTTGCAGAGGGTTGGGTTGGGTTACCCCTGGGGTACCTTCCCATTCCGTTATTCTACTCTTCAGTCTAGCTCCAGAGGCTAGCAAAAGGATGGCAAATTCTTTCTTCAGACAATGCATTTGCTGAGTAACCTCTTGGTATTCAGTCTGTAACATGAAATAGATTAACCTTGAGAGGAAGCTACTAAACAGATGGCGAGATAGGGGAGGAAGAAGGGGAAAGGCTGGGAGGGGAAGAAATCTGTATGCAGGTAAGTTTGAAGTTGCGGAAAAACCTGCGGTCAGCTGGATAAGCATGTATACAAAAAGCAGGGAAGAAGCAAATAACAATTTAAAAAAGGGATAGCCTTGAGGAAGTCAGTCAAATCAAAACTTTTCACTGGCTCCATAATTAACCTGAGGTAATGAATACCAAACAGCATCTCACCGAAAGTTAAGGCAATGGAATTAGAACACAAGAATGCCTGTCACAGCTGTGATTGACATTAATGACAGCTAATGAGCATGACATATATATTTTTTTTAAACCTACTTTGCTCTCCCTACCCTCCCTCCTCCACCAGAAACAATACGCCTGTCATAGCAAAACAAGGCCCCAGGGAGTATGCAAACAGAGACAGAATATTTCCTCTAGTTCATGTCTAATCCATGGTCCACCTTCCCCTATTTACCAGTAACTCTTTGGGTGTCTGTCCCTGGTCAATAATTTGTTTATTGTTCCTGTTTTGCATTTTGGAAACTATCAGGTATGTGTGCTTTTTTTTAAAAAAATGCTTTTATTAATTTTCCCTGAATACGTAACAAATAATAAGTTAAACAATCACAACAATTTTGTTCCATGACAAGTGAGACCACAGTGCTACAATGACACAAAAGTTGAAAGAAAGAAAAAACCGTGTCAGGTGGAGATGTCTTAAAGTTACGTATGTGGCTAGAGGATAAGTAGGGCATTTGTGAGTTAAGTTAGTGGGTGCTAGAGATGAAGGAGAAGATTGATCCAGTTCACATTTAAAGACAAACTTCCCAAATTCATGTTTTCTGAAACAAAGCACGGACCAAAATACAGTCATCCTATGAAACGCGCCCTTCTCCAAATTTTGAAATTCTGTTCCCCAGCCAAATAATGTGTCCAGAAATGCATGTACCTGGGTAAAATGTGCTTTAAAATGCATTATGTTTGTGAAATGCATATGTTGACTCTGGCTAATATGTCAGTAAATCCCTGTCAACAGCACCTTGCAGCTTCCCTCGAATCTTCTCATGGCTACTCATCTAGATAGCAAATGTTTCCTTTCATGTCACTGTTTATTTGAAGCCCGCTTTCCCTTCCAAAGCAAAGCCCTAAGCAACTGACAACACAAGAAGCTGACAGGGAACGAGTGAGACCACTGGCACATCTAGTTCAGTATTGTCTACACTGCCTGGTATAGGCCCTCCAGGGTTCTGGACAGCAGACATTCCCAAACCTACCTGGAGATGCCTGAATGAACCAGGGACCTTCTGGACACAGGGCAGATGCTCTGCCACTGAGCTACATCCCTTGCTGACCAGTGAACTATGGCCCTGAGCTACACATGTCACTGAAGGAGCACTGAGCTGCAAATATTCTGCACAACAGCCAGATCAATTGTGAGATTAACTGCTATATTAAATTCCCCCTCTATAAAAAGAAAAGGGAAAACAAACTGTTCCGCTGACTTTATAAGCACACCAACTTCAAGTGCTTGCGTGGAACAGATTATTGCAGGGCAAATGAATACAGCAAAGAAATACTGTATTTTTTGCTCTATAAGATGCACCAGACCACAAGACTCACCTAGTTTTTGGAGGAGGAAAACAAGAAAAAAAATATTCTGAATCTCAGAAGCCAGAACAGCAAGAGGGATCGCTGCGCAGTGAAAGCAGCAATCCCTCTTGCTGTTCTGGCTTCTGGGATAGCTGCGCAGCCTGCATTCACTCCATAAGACGCACACATATTTCCCCTTACTTTTTAGGAGGGAAAAAGTGAGCCTTATAGAGCAAAAAATACGGTACTTGGTTTGGAAAGGCACCCACTTTCACCTTCCCAGTTGGTGCAAGCGAGAGAGAAAGACAGTACACAATTTGCAAACCACAGCACTAGATTTCAGCAGTGCTTTGGGGGAAACCAATGCACAAAGTGTGACTGAATGTTACGGGGGATGGCGATGGGAAAGAGGAGCCAGCCAAACACATATCTTCTGGGGCACTGCTGTTTTGAAACCTTAGAAAGGTGGCAGGGTGTTGTGAATTGCTCGTGCCTGTATCCAAACAGCCTCCTTTCACAGAAAGTGGTTCTGACAAGTCATGCAGGTGAGAGAGAAACACAGGGAAAGCAGCACAGAGCCTGGTCTGAAATTGCTTGATCGCTAGGCTTTCCTTTCCTTGCCTTCTGCAGCATCTCACATCCGCCTTTGGACACAGGCCTCTTTCTTTTTAAGAGCAACTAAATTTGCCTGGAGATTGATGAAGCCTCCTTTATCCCTTGCAGCTAGGAAGCATGTAAAGCAAGCAACTAAACCAGAGGCTATTGTCAAATTTCACCTGCAGCACAACATTGCAAGGGAGGGAAGGAGCCAGCTTTACAGCTGCCAAGCCAAGCGCTTCATGTTCAAACATTGCAATCTCAAGACGGAGAGAAAAGGGGACCCTGATTCACAAGGAGCTTTGTTAAACAAAAAGCAAAAAAAAATTGGCTGCAGCTGCTGATTCACCCTCATATAAGCCAAGATTGCAAGGCTCTTTCAGTTCCTTCCTGCCTACAGAGCAGTCGATTCCTCCATTGATTAACCATTTCACCAAGCAGGACAAAGCAACCGAAGTTCATAACAGAAACCCTGGAGGCACTTCTACTGGGAAAATGATTAAGGATCCATTCGCCTGAGACTCAAAACACATGACTGAGGTGCTGCCATTCCACCATGCTGCGCCAAAAAGAGATGGGAAGCAGGACACTTTGCTGAGACACCATCTCCATCAAGCTCATCCTCTCCATGAGCTGTTTCCATTCAAGTCTCTCATTGTAACTACTTTGTCATGTCTAAGAACTGGTACCTGAGTTTGCTTGTTTTCCTCTTCCTTCCACTCCCCAATTTCCTTTCATGCCATGCCTTTTTTATTGCAAGCCTGCAGCCAGAAACCTTCTTGTTTGTCATATACCTTGTGTAAAAACTGTTTTGTGAGCCTTTTCAGCTTAAGAGGAGGGTAAAAAGAAATAGGTAAACAACGGGGAGGGTTTCTGAAGACCGCTGTTGCCATTCACAGAAGAATGCCAGGATTCTTCCAGTTCTGAGGAGGCTCTCAACAAAGTGTCCTTTACAAATACCCATGTCAGTGAGCCGCTCTGGCCATAGGTTTATCTTGCAGCAGTTGTGGCCAGTCTTGAATTGCCATTTTAAATTTCCCACACTGGCACTGAATAATAAATACACCACATTCACACAATGCTTGAAAGTATAACTGGCACGCTATTGGGGATCTGGGGTAAGCAGGAAGGAAAGCAAAATACTGTGATTTGAGTCCTGGGTAAATATGAGAGTCCTGCGACAGACGCCCCTTCCCAAAGAAGGAAACTACACTGGGGTTTTCGATGGGCAGTTTCTGACATCCTGATCGTCTGATCACCAGTTGTGTGTATCTATTGCAAAAAGGTGTGAGATGAACTTTTGTGGCAAGAAAGCTGTCCCTGGGTTGCACAAGAGGAGAAAATATATGGGTTTGGAATTGTTTGTTCTAATGCAACAGAGACCTAATATACACAATGATTCTAGGAATATGTCCAGGGAGAGCAAAGCACTTTGCTACAACTGCAGTAGGTGTTACATGAATGAGTGCAGCTAAAAATATACAAATAAATGAAGCCTCCAAACTTAGACGCACCATCAAATATTCATAACCATTGTGCAAGATATAAATGAAAGATTCAGTCCTGTTCCTAAGGCTGAACTGACTCTGGCTTTATTCTACTTTATTTCTGGTTAGCCTAAAGTGGATTCCTAATTCACTGCAATACGATTTCAAGTGTAGCATGGACTGGCCTGCACCGGCATAAGGGGATGGTCAAATGTTTGCCCACTCTGAAGATGATGGTGCTCAGACAAACACTGGCACTTCTTGAACAAGAAGACCCTCGCTGGACCTATGACCTTTCTCGTACAGTATGCTAATAACCCAGTCAACCAGTCAACCAGACACCTTGGGCTTCATGGATGAACAGCACTGTGAGAGAGGAAGAAGAAGAAGAAGGAGAAGAAGAAGGAGAAGGAGAAGGAGAAGGAGAAGGAGAAGGAGAAGAAGAAGAGGAGGAGGAGGAGGAGGAGGAGGAGGAGGAGGAGGAGGAGGAGTAGTTTGGATTTGATATCTTGCCTTTCACTCCCCTTAAGGAGTCTCAAAGCAGCTAACAATCTCCTTTCCGTTCCTCCCCCACAACAAACACTCTGTGAGGTGAGTGGGGCTGAGAGACTTCAGAGAAGTGTGACTGGCCCAAGGTCACCCAGCAGCTGCATGTGGAGGAGCGGGGAAGCGAACCCGGTTCACCAGATTACGAGTCCCCTGCTCTTAACCACTACACTACACTGGCTCTCAATGTGGAAATGTGGGTGTGCTGTGCCTACATGGCTACCACAGCTGGTGTGATCTTCCTGGTGCCTTGTTGAGCCTCCATGGTACTTCAAGCCACAGCAGCTGGATAAACCATTCCCACATGGAGGCCATAGGTCATGAAACTAGCCACTTTCATTGGCCACGATCAGCGCACCAGTTGAAAGGACCCATGTTGTGTGAACTGGCCCACGGAATGCAGAGACAAGAATCTAGAAGGACATCCTCAGTTGGCAGAGAAACGTTTTGCAGCCAAGGGGTCCCAGGTTCAGTCCTTGGCCTCTCCATGTCGGGCAGAGTAGACAATGCTGAGCCACATGGCCCAATGATCAGTACAAGGCAGCTTTCTGCATTCAACCTTTATGTTCCAAAAAGAATTCTCTGTCTCTCTCTCTCTCTATATATATATATATATATCAAAGCACAGGCCTCAATGATCCACTCAAACTGAAGATGGGGGCATGAGAATTAGCAAGGCATTTCTACAACAATCAGAAAGGTGAAGTTCTTTACATCAACAAAACCTAACAATGTGAAAATGTGATTTTTTTTTAATTGTTGCTTTTCTTAAAAAAAACAACACTTCTCTTCCTTAAAAAGGCAATGGGAGAAAAATGACTGTGAACACCAACAAGATCTCGAGTTGACCTGTCGCACTGAAATCTTTGAAATAGGTTAGTACCCGTTTTGCCAAGCTGGAGACCTCCAGATGTTTTGGACTACAACTGGCTGACTAGAGCTGATGGGATCTGTGGTCAAGAATTTCCGGAGGGTACCAGGTTGGCAAAACCTGGGCTAGCTTCCTAGTTGGTGTGTTACTGCCACTGAGTTAACCCAGGTCTCAGCTACATTGGCAAAGAAAAAAAATCACTTTATATGTGTTGTTTGTGCATTCTAACACTGTGACACCAGATGGCGCTGTGGAGTTCCGTTTTTGCTAACCCGATTTCTCATACAAAGTTTGCAACGCATTTAACTGAAATGCTTCTTTGATGTATCTAGAGCCAGCCCCAGTCTGATTCAAATCCTATTATCTGGAGTACTTGCCATTGAATCTTCCCCATTTCATTTCACGCCTGCACATGCATCGCACCTGTATGAAGTATTACTGTCCACATACAGAGGATAGAAGTGGTGATGTGGTCATTCATCAATCATGCAAACCAGTGGCGTAGCGTGGGGGTGCAGGGGGTGCCGGCCACACCGGGCGCAACATCTGGGGAGGGCGCGCTCGCACTCGCAGCTCTCTGCCCCTACCTGGCTCACTCACTCTATCTCACTGCATGCTGGCTGTGTGAATCCGATCCGAACCGCCGGGTCGCCACCCACTGTGGAGGGGGGGGGGGTGCCAGGCGTGCGGTGCGGTGTGGAGAGAGAGCGAGGGACTATCTGGGGGAGGGACAGTGCAGCGGCCGCCCAGCGCAGCGCTGAGCGCTTGCCTTGCCCCGGGTGCTGACAACCCACGCTACGCCACTGATGCAAACCCGCCCTGAAATAATTCCCATGGGAGGGTGGGTAGGGGGGCACACCTCCCCATGTGTGAAAACCATGAGTGACTTGCCTGCAGCACTTCTCAGCAAACAAGTGTAGTAGGACTGCAATTGGGCATGACTCCAATTCAAATCCCTGCGATGGGGTGAGCTCCCATTGTTCGGTCCCTGCTCCTGCCAACCTAGCAGTTCGAAAGCACATCAAGTGAAAGTAGATAAATAGGTACTGCTCTGGCAGGAAGGTAAACGGCGCTTCCGTGCGCTGCTCTGGTTCGCCAGAAGCGGCTTAGTCATGCTGGCCACATGACCCGGAAGCTGTACGCTGGCTCCCACGGCCAATAAAGCGAGATGAGCGCTGCAACCCCAGAGTCAGTCACGACTGGACCTAATGGTCAGGGGTCCCTTTACCTTTACAGAATTAGCAGTCAGTGCTATCATCTAGCATAAGAGTTAGGCACACTTAAATGGGCTGAAGCAGTACTAATTCTGTGCTGGAAGGTGGCCTTTTTGAAAAAGATGCTTGAATCATGTTACACACACACACACACACACACACACACACACACACACCCTCATGAAACAAGCGGAATAAACTTGTGATTAAATATAGACTCAGAACTCCAAACATCAGAAGGTTTTGTGTGTGTTTTTGCATTGTTACGTAATTCCAAAACCCTTTTTATCTTGGAGTAGGATGGCAGGTGAGAGACTCTGAAGAACAGGCAGGCGAGGAAGCTGCAGAGAGGCGACGAAGAAGTAAAGGTCTTATCTGAAGTGAAGCAAGGGAAGAAGCAGAATGGGAAATGAATCAAATTGCAGGGCCAGTGGCTAGCACAACCTTCTCTCAAAAGCTTCTGACTCGGCAGCTCTGGGTGCACTTTTTCTGCAGACTATTCTGTGCAACACTAACATCCTGGCAGGTGTGTTGCCAATGAGTGGCAACGACACACCAGCTAGGAAGCGAGTGCTAAAAGGCTCTCACCTTAAGCCCCCGTTTTGTGTTTCCAGGAAGGGACCAAAGATGGGTTTGGCTGAAGTGAAGGATTGTGGTACAGTGGTACCTCAGGTTACAGATGCTTCAGGTTACAGACGCTTCAGGTTACAGACTCTGCTAACCCAGAAATAGTACCTCGGGTTAAGAACTTTGCTTCAGGATGAGAACAGAAATCGTGCAGTGGCAGCGGGAGGCCCCATTAGCTAAAGTGGTGCTTCAGGTTAAGAACAGTTTCAGGTTGAGAATGGACCTCCAGAACGAATTAAGTTCTTAACCCAAGGTACCACTGTATATGACTCTCCTGCCTTGACCTTATATACAGTCCTGAAGCTGATTTCTTCGTGCTTGGCCAGAGAGGTCATGATGACCCAGAAAGTTCGCTGAGTGACTCACAGCTAGGTTGCAGTAATGGTAGCAAGGTAAAATGATTGCTAAGCGAAAGGTCAGCCGGTGCAGGTTTTTTACTTCTAAAAGTCCTTGCGCTCCAGAGACAAGCTTCCTCTGTCAACCAGAAACTCTACAGAAATGCAGGTGCCCACCAGATAGAAGAATAATAGCATCTCCAGTCAAGACAGCAGGACTCACCAGGAAGTCACTTCCTATAGTCCTTGTACTTGATAGGCATATCAGGCACAGCCAATGTGGAAATGAACACGCACTCCTACATCAGATGATGTAACCTGTCCATCAGGGTGATATCATCTGATTGACAGGCAGCAGACCCTCCAAGTGTCCCTATTTTCCAGAGACAGTCCTGGATTTACAGGAGCCGGTTTCTGATTTGATCCTGGAATGTCCCGCTTTTCCTTAGGACGTCCCTATTTTCATTGGAGAAATGTTGGAGGCTTTGGAGTTATGTGACACGCCCACACACACCAAGCCAAGGAGATAAGTAACCACACAACCCTTCATAGTTCTAGTTAAAGGTAGGTAGCCGTGTTGGTCTGCCATAGTCGAAACAAAATAAAAAAATTCCTTCCAGTTGACGACTGTTAACGACTGCAATTGGTCTTACTGGAAAAAGCAAGGGGTGAGATGGCTAAAAATAGCTATATCATGTATAATGAGATAAGAATCCAATGCCTCTATTCAGACCAGGAGACCAGTCGTCAACAGGTTTACCACACCTATAAGCCAATCACCCATTTCCGCCACCCTTTTGAGTAATACCCCACCCTCTCACTATATATAAGGGTCTGGTGACTTCTGTTTCAGCATATCTGAAGAAGTATGCATGCACACGAAAGCTCATACCAATAACAAACTTAGTTGGTCTCTAAGGTGCTACTGGAAGGAATTTTTTTATTTTGTTTACACAACCTTTAGGAGACATCTGGGAAGTGTGTGTTTTTTTTTAATGTTTAATGTTTTATTATGTTTTTATATATGTTGGGAGCCGCCCAGAGTGGCAGATGTCCCTATTTTCATCAGAGAAATGTTGGGTGGTATGCAGGTGACTGCAGTTTTGGAGGGAAAGGCCTCAGAGGCCAAATTCAACTATCCGGCAGGCCAAGATTGGCCCACAGTCCAGAGGTTCCCAACCCCTGAAACAGAGGATGACTTGAAATTGAGGATGTCATCTGACAAAAAAGACTGTCCTTTGTCAAGAAGGCCATGACTCCTTCAGCCCCATGTTGCCTGGCCTAGCAGGATTTGTCCTCAGTGCAAAGTCATGCCTCCTTCCTAAGACATTAAACTGTGGGAATGCTAATGACTTGAATGCTTCCTTTAATTGCTAACTTCATGCTTTTTTCCTTGCTCCTCCATCAATGGCCGGGGTCTGGCTCTGTGTGCCTCTCACCATCAAGTCCTGTTGCCCACAGTGATAATAAATTAACACTCCCTTGTTCAGTGTTGAAAAATATTTCATGGCACACCCTTGCTGCCTCTCTAGCATTCACTCTCTTTGTTTTCTTTTAGATGTGAGAACAAGAGTCAAAATTTGCTACCAAAAAATGGGGGGGAACCACCTGGGGAATTTGAGCGTCTTCTCTACACGGCCTTTTATGTCCCATAGGTCCACACCCCCACCCCTGAACCATTTTCCAAATGAGTCCCAGGAGAAGCCAGCCATACTATAGCTCTTGACCCATTTTCCCCTACACATTTTTGACCTTGCAGGACATCTTTTTGTCAGTTGCTGACAGTAAATTCGCAGGAACAATGCGTCAGTAGTATCTCAGCAGGCTTTAAACGAATGAAAGCTTTTATTAAATAAAAGTGTCTGTGTCTTAGTTCAGAACTCTTGGCACAACAGAAGCTAGTCCCAGCGGGATCTCCCCAATAAAATATTAAAACATCATGACAAAAGGTACCTAATATTAAAAACAATATTTAGCAATTTGTTTAAAGCTGGATCCGGCAAGGGCTGCAATCCTAACCCCACTTGCCTAGGAGCAAGCTCCAATGAATTCAACAGGGCTTGGTTCTGAGTAAGCATGGTTACGACTGCGCTGTTAGCTAGTTGAACTTGTTGCCACTGAAATCATGCAGGCTTAAACTAAGTCGTGGCTAACCTGAACCCCAGAGATGCATTGACCCCCACTCCAGCTAAGCTAGGGCTAAGCCCAATATAACTTACACCAGTGTAAGCCCTGAAAAAATTGGTGTTCTAAGGAAGCAGCACATACCATCCAACAAGTTGAGTCCCAAAATGGGGATGCACGTCTTCCCGTTTTGCGCTCCTGAGCAAATCACGTGACCTGCCCAAGATAACAGGGCCCCAAAGATACACTTTTTATGGGCCACGCTCTCACATATCCCAAAGCGAGCTTTTTGGGGTGCCATGTGAGATCGTGGCCCCGAAAAAAGCTTTTCAGGGCAAAATTCAAGGAAGCAACATACCACTCAGCAACACTTCCCAGCAGGTCTTGCCCCTATGGAGCAGTTGCTAGGACTTTAAGGTCCCTGCCTTCCACCCCTTCTAAGGCTCCTCCTCTCCCAGGTGTTTCCCAAGCAGTCTCAAACTGCATCTGCCCACCTCTGGCCTCTGTTCTGCCTCAGGCGGCAGGCTGAGGGCAGCTGGGAGAGGCAGCAGACCAAAAGAGAGGGGGCACCCGTGCACACCTTTCTTCTTCCTTCTTCTTCTTCTTTGGCGATCACTCGTAGCCGAATAAGATTGTCTTCCATAAACACAGATTTAACAATGAGTCCGTAAGTGACTGTGGAGGCCAATTCTGGATCCACATGTCCTTCCACAGTGGGGATATTGGTTTCCGGGCGGGAGTTGATCACGGTGTGGATTTGCCAAGCGTGCCTTCCTCTTAGCGTGTTTCTCCCTTGCGTCCTGAGTTCAAGTGTCTTCAAAGCACATGACACCTTTGGTAAACACTGTTCTCTAACTGGAGCACTCGCAGGCCAGTGTTTCCCAGTTGTCGGCATTTATACTATATTTTTAAAGATTACCTTGAGAGAGTCTTTAAATCTCTTTTGTTGACCGCCAGCATTACACTTTCCATTTTTAAGTTCAGAATAGAGTAGTTGCTTTGGAAGACGATCATCAGGCATCCGCACAACATGACCAGTCCAACAAAGTTGATGCACACCTTTACCACCTTTGGTGCTGCAGCTTCGGCTGCTGATAGGAGCCGCTGCTGCTGCCACCATCCCAGTCACCGCTTGAAGAGGGATGGTCCCTCCATCACTTCTGCTACCTGCTCCTCTCTGGCCTCTTTTTTCTTCTCCCTCGCCACCCTCAGCATGCTGGGGCTTCCCCGGGCCACCTGCTTGCACCTCAGGAGCAGGAGGAGGATGCCATTTCCTGTTTGGCCTCAGGCGGCAAAATGTCTTGGACCAGCCCTGCTCCTAAGCTTTTCTCCCCAAGCTTTATGCATAATCTGCCCTTCCTTCATACCACTTTCCTGGGAGTAAGGTAAAGGTAAAGGAACCCCTGACCATTAGGTCCAGTCGTGACTGACTCTGGGGTTGCGGCGCTCATCTCACTTTATTGGCCAAGGGAGCCGGCGTACAGCTTCCAGGTCATGTGGCCAGCATGACTAAGCCGCTTCTGGCAAACCAGAGCAGCGCACGGAAATGCCGTTTACCTTCCCGCCAGAGCGGTACCTATTTATCTACTTGTACTTTGACGTGCTTTCGAACTGCTAGGTTGGCAGGAGCAGGGACCGAGCAACGGGAGCTCACCCCGTCGCGGGGATTCAAACTGCTGACCTTCTGATCGGCAAGCCCTAGGCTCTGTGGTTTAACCCACAGTGCCACCCGCGTCCCTTCCTGGGAGTAAGCCTCATTTAATTCAATAGGACTTCTCAGCAGGCATGATTAGGATTGGCCTGTAGAATCATAGAGTTGGAAGGGACCATGAGGGTCATTTAGTCCAGCCCCCTGCAATGCAGGAATTTTCTGCCCAATGCAGAGCTCAAACCCACAACCCTGAGATTAAGAGTCTCGTGCACTATCAACTGAGCTAGCACAAAAGGCAGCAAAGAACAACTTGGCGCAAAAAACTGAAGCACTGGATAGGTTGTGATAAAAAGGCCAAGGAAAACAAGAAGGGCTTCACCTGGTTTCTAAAAGAACTCCAACGTAGCTTCCAGGTATGCCTATTTAAGGAGGGTGTTCATGAGTGAGTGAGGTGCCACCACTGAGAAGGCCCTGATTTTAGTAGCCACCAACCCAGGGGGCTAGAGGGATCTGAAGCAGCCTAGCCAAGCCGGGGGGGGGGGGAGCAATATCTGTTTTCTCTTAATATTAGCTAGTTTTCTATCAGGAAAAGGATGATACAAGTGATTTTTGCTGGGCTTCTTAGGATTTTTCAGGAAGTGATTTTCCTTTTGGAGGTAAGGTGACTCCACAGCATCCCTCCTCAACATCGCCATGGAAACACTCATTGAGATCTCCCACTCAACACCTTTATTCTGATGTCGGTTTTGTCTTAAAGCTACCCATCCTCTCTCTGTAAGTTGTTGCCTGTGATAGCATGTATAATATACATGTCTCCTCGGTGATGCTACTGCTGAGGAAATCCTCCTCACACCTTCATCTTTTCTCACTATTAATTGCAAGTGTTCATTTCAGGTCACTTACAAGGGGCACCTCTCTGGATTTACTACTGAACGGGTGGAAACATCACATGTATAAATATGGCCAAACAAGTCTCATCCTTTTCAAGACCTGCCTGTTCCTTTCATCGCGTCTTCAAATCAGACCCCACAGACTGATGTGAATTGCAGTCCCAAACATCCAGAGGGTACCAGGTTGGGGGAGGCGGCAATAAACTAAGAATCCCTTCAGACAGGTGCTATGGTTTTGGTTTTTCACATGCATTCTGCAGCATTGCATTAGCGATTGATTTCCTAATGGGCCATCCACATATCGTTCTGTTTTATTAGTTGTTCTGAGATACTTCCCCAGGGTTACAGCATTATTGGACTTACATGCTATAGCAGGGATGTCCAACAGGTCTATTGCTACTGATAGATCCCCACGAGGTTTTGGTAGATCACGGTTGATCTCTGGCTCCCTTTCCTTAGCATCGCTAAAACTGACTACTGCCCTGCCCTCCATTGTTGTTTGATCTCTGGAAGGGAAGACGGAGCTTTCTCTGTGCTGCTGTTTTCATCCATAGCAATATTTTTGTGAGTAACTTTACCCCTTTGTCCCTTGCCTTTAGCCCGCCCCCCAAAACAGAAGTCCCCCCCCCAAAAAAAGCTTGGTGCTGGAGGAGACTCTTGAGAGTCCCATGGACTGCAAGAAGATCAAACCTATCCATTCTTAAGGAAATCAGCCCTGAGTGCTCACTGGAAGGACAGATCCTGAAGCTGAGGCTCCAATACTTTGGCCACCTCATGAGAAGAGAAGACTCCCTGGAAAAGACCCTGATGTTGGGAAAGATGGAGGGTACAAGGAGAAGGGGATGACAGAGGACGAGATGGTTGGACAGTGTTCTTGAAGCTACCAGCATGAGTTTGACCAAACTGCAGGAGGCAGTGGAAGACAGGAGTGCCTGGTGTGCTCTAGTCCATGGGGTCACGAAGAGTCGGACACAACTAAACAACAAGAACAAGAACAACAGAAAGGGTTTTGAGTTGCCCCCCCCCCATGGGGCTTTCCTTCCCAAAAAAAGCTCAACAATTTTGAGCTGAACACCCAAAAAACAAGGGTTGATCACTGCCAGTTTTTAATTCTGAAAGCAGATCACAGTCTCTTGAGAGTTGGCCACATAGCACAACAAAAGTGGGACCAAAAGCACAGACCATTTCAGGATTTCGGCACCAACTGGAAACAAAGCAGCTGGTCTGCCCTGAAACTTTTGCAGATGGGGTGATGTATAATCACCTAGGTGAGTTTATAGACCAAACCTTAGGTCTGGTCTATATCAGTTCAGATTTCCAACTTGTATCTGAATAATGATATGCAAATGAATACCCTCTCTCAAAAAGCCAGTTGAGAGTGAAGGCAAAGCTCTGCCAAAATATTGCAACTAATCAGATCATCAAGTTCTTTCACTCTGCATGGCAAATAGCTTTGGCCTCTTTGAATGGAGCCACTCCCCAAATCACCAACTCTATTTAAAATTCATTTTTTTAAAAAACTTTGTTTTCATCAAGTCAGTGTCCTGAAAAATCTGTGCGCACGAAACTCATGCGTTATTTTAAGCATTTTAATTTTCCTTCTGCAAGAGAAAACCACAATAATCCATTTTTTAAATAAATAAAAAATCATTAAAGGGAAATCAAATTTCTAATAGGCACATTAAAAAGATTTATTCATCTGTGAAGAGATTAAGTTCCAAGCCTGATTCATATTTCACTTTCTTTTTACTATTGACTCAACAATTTTATGGTGCTGGGAGCCGAATCTTATGTGACGATGGTTTTGTTTAACACCCCTGCATAACTTAAAACATTTGATTTTTGTAAATACTCAAGAGAATCAAGAAAGATTGGAAGTGTCACAGTCAGCAACAATGAAGTAGTGATGTGAATTCAACCAACGTGCCCCTTCGCCTAAATGTGAAGTGACAGTAGATTGTGATACCTGAAACCAAACTATTCTGTTTGTGTGTGTATGTGTGTGTGTGTCATACATTTTTGTGCCTTGCCTCCCCAATTAAGCAGATCCAGTTATTAGGAAGAATTTGGCACAATGGGGATAATGATAATGCTCCGAATCTAGTGTTCAAAGTGCTTCACAAACATTATCTTTTTGTGTAATCCTGTAAGGTCTGTTGTAGCTAATTATCTGCATATTGCAGATGTGGCGCTGAGAAAAGCCATCTAGACTGGTTTGATCCCGTTCTCTAACTAGTCGAGGAACTGAAATGGCACCGAACATCCTGTACATGTCAACAAAAGGTTACGGAGAGCAGGAAAAGAGTCCCAAGTCTGAGTCATATTCCCTTTTCTCTCTACCCAGCGGAGGAGCCCAGGGCGGGTGCGCTCCCGAGGGGGGCAGGGCACAGAGGGTGCCCTCCTACGTGCCACAGTTCGGGGTAGGAGAGGGGCAGAGAAGCTGCTGCTCCCTTTCCTCCTGCTCTCCACAGCTGGGTCAGACATGACCCGGCAATGGAACTGCTGCGGCCGGTTGCACCTCACCACAACTGAGGAGGGCTTTTCTCTACCACCGGGTCAGAAGAGCCGCTGCTACCGGACGCAAGGTGTGCCGCCCACTCGCCTGCCATTTTGTCACCCACCTCTCAGTCATGACACCCGGGGCAGACCGCACCCACCCCACCCCCCTTCCTACGCCTGTTTCTCTACCGTATACAGTGGATGCTCGGGTTGCGAACATGATCCATGTGGGAGGCGTGTTCGCAACCCACAGCACCGCACGGGTTGCGATTCGGTGCTTCTGCGCATGCGCAAAGTGCAATTTAGTGCTTCTGCGCATGTGCGGCCGCCGAAACCCGGAAGTAACCCGTTCCGGTACTTCCGGGTGTCGGCAAATCCGTAACCCAAAAAAACCCAACCTGAAGCGTCTGTAACCTGAGGTATGACTGTAGTTATAGTGATCCAAAGTTTGAGAGAATAGGCTGGGCTTTTTTTTTTCTTTTCTTTTTTTGTAACCCTCCGGCAGAACTTAAATTTGATTTTTGTAAATATTCAATTGAACTTGTCACATCCACTGGTGATGTAACAATAGTGCCAATTCAATAAGCGGACCCCTAATCTAGACAGTGTAAGGAAAGGTGCAGTACTCACAACCGTACCATTGTTTTATTCCGTGTCTGCCCTGCCTCCCCTATTAAGCAGATCAGTTATTATGGATAATAATGGAGATAATGATAGTGTTCAAAGTGCTTCAAATACGTTATGTTTGTGCCTGATCCTGCGAGGGTTTCTTTTTTAAACTAATTATCTACATATTACAGGCATGGGGCTTAGAGACGCCACCTAGTGGGGAGGGCTGCGCATTTATTTTTAAAATGAATGAAACGTCATCAAGATAAGCCCCACTCGTTTTGTTTGCTGTAGCTATAAAAGCAAATGGGAATTCGTTCAGTTGAACAAGTTCTGAATGGGGCTGGGGTGGGGAAATCCATTCATTTCTCATTTCATTTATTTGGTCCTCGTATGTCTCTGTTGAGTTGAAATGTTTAAAGACTCTGGAACTGCCTGCACAGGTCACTGTAAAAGTTACAGTGAGGAAAAGGAGAGTATTATATCAATTATTATTAGTAGATGCACCAGAAGGTCCCAAGGAGGGTCACGACAATGTAAACTACAGCATTAAAAACAGTTTAAAACAAATTACAGCAGTAGAGTTTAGATATAAAATGTAGCCCCTGGGTTGTATTGGACTGTGTCCTACTCAGAGAGTAGATCCACTGAAATGAATGAACCTAAGTTAACCATGTATATCAGGCACAAGTAAACTCCTGCCCTCCGGAGTTTGGAACTACAATTCCCATCATCCCTGACCACTGGTCCTGTTAGCTAGGGATGATGGGAATTGTAGTCCCAAACATCTGGAGGGCCGGAGTTTGCCCATGTATATTAACTTCAATAGGTCTACTACCGTACTGGCCTGAATATAAACATCATTTTTTTTTTCCAAATTCTGACCGTGAAAAGTTAAAGTGTAACTTAAATTCGCAACCTTACAAAAATTGGCTTTTACGATATCGCTGCTAAAACAGACATACGGTAAAACGGAACAGGTGCCTGCGGAATTTTAAGGGAGCGGCTTATATTTGGGTATTGTTTTTTTCTCTTTTTTCCCCCTTGAATTTTAAAGGTGCGGCTTATATTTGGGTGCGGCTTATATTCGGGCCAATACGGTATATGAAGTACTAGCATTGAATACAACTCCCTTTTCCTATCTATCTGAAATCTGGCATGTCTGGTCTTTTGGTGGGGTGCTAGAACGCCTGGGAAATAGATGCTAATAGGGTGTAAAAGACATGTGTTAAAGGATAAGGAACATCTGAAAGCAATAGGAAGTTTACAGTAGGTGTGCCATTTTAGGTTGTCTTTCTACTTTGAAATTTGAAGTCTTTAAGAAGTGGAATACCTGCCGTTTGGATGGAAAACACTGAAGTTATAAGCAGCAGACCAGCTGAGTCATCCACTGAAATCAATGGGAAATGGAAATGAAATCATTAATTACCCCACATTTGCCCACTCCACTACTTTGACTGGCATAATTGCCACTACTACCTGTAAGAACCTGATCTTTTAGTGTGGCAGCGCCTTCACTTTGGAACTCCCTAACTATTGATACCAAGTATTGATATTCTTTTCAGTGCTCTGTACTCTTTAGACAAGCCTACCCAGATGCTTAGAAAGTCAAGGTAATTTTAATCTGCTTTAGTATCTTAACCAGGCTTCTGCAACCTCGGCCCTCCAGATGTTTTTGGCCTGCAACTCCCATGATGCCTAGCTAGCAGAACCAGTGGTTAGGGATGATGGGAATTGTAGTCTCAAAACATCTAGAGGGCCAAGGTTGAGGAAGCCTGATCTTAACTTTCATATGTTTTTGAGTATGGTTGTTATTTTTTCTGGATTTTATTGTTTTACCTTTTTGTAAACCAATTTAGAGGATGTGTGTTTTGGGGGGGGGGTGTTTACAGTCAGGTGGTGTATAAATTTTATGAAATAAATTAGTAATTTCAAATCTATTGTGATGAACAAAACAGATTTTAAAACTTAAATGATGAAAAGGTAAAGGGACCCCTGACCATTAGGTCCAGTCGTGACCGACTCTGGGGTTGCGGCGCTCAACTCACTTTATTGACCGAGGGAGCCGGCGTACAGCTTCCAGGTCATGTGGCCAGCATGACTAAGCCGCTTCTGGCGAACCAGAGCAGCGCACGAAAACACCATTTTCCTTCCTGCCAGAGTGGTACCTATTTATCTACTTGCACTTTGACGTGCTTTCAAACTGCTAGGTTGGCAGGAGCAGGGACTGAGCAACGGGAGCTCACCCCGTCGCGGGGATTCGAACCGCCAACCTTCTGATCGGCAAGTCCTAGGCTCTGTGGTTTAACCCACAGCACCACCCGCATCCCTGTAAATGATGAACATGCATGCATTTATGTAATGGGGTGTGTATGGCTGTCCAGTTGTTGCTACACTCCAACTCCCAGCAGTCCCACTCTGCATGGTCAAGCGTCAGGCATGATGGGAAATGGCCACAGATTCCCCATTCCTGATGAAGCATGCACACTAAGAGATTGAGCTACCAGTCAGCAAGGTTCAAATCTTGATTTGCTATGGCTAGCTTTAAGGAACCTGAGCTTCAGAAGCGTATCTCCAGCAGTGGTATACTTACCCCCATATGGTTATTGGAAGGCTTAATGAACTTATATATCTGAACTACTGAAACTCTTACAAATGCTTAAGTAGTATTATGAGTGGACTAGAAAGGAACTGGGCTCAATTTATGGGAGAGCCAACAAAACAGGACTGTTTTGAAAAGCTGCAAGTCTGCACTTTCCAAATAAATAAATCATATTGACTGAAGGCGCATGCAGAGGGGAGGGAGCTATTCAGATTTATTGTGAGGCTTGGAAAGAGGACAGACATTCAGGCACGATCCTTTTATCTTTCCAAGCCCAAGTGAAAGCACTTCTAACAGAATTCTCTAATGAATTGAAAAGTGGGCATGGAAGAGCATAACAGAGCTGTCTCTACATGAAAAGGCACGAATGGGGTGCTGAGGCTTCTCTTAGTGTCAGATGATCGATGCAATCCTATGCGTGTTTCCTCAGTTGCACCTCAATGAGGCCTAGTTCCTATTCAGAGTTGCACCTTAGATGAGAGAGGCCTGGGTTTTAATCCCTGAACCACTTTGAACCTCACAGGGTGATCTTGCATCTCTCACAGACCCTCCAAGTGCCCCAGTTTTCCAGGCACAGTTCCAGACAGTACAGAAGCCATCCCGGTTTCTGATTTGATCCTGGAACGTCCCACTTTTCCTTAGGATAGCTCAGCTGGTTAGAGCATAGTGCTGATGATGTCAAGATTGCAGGTTTGATCCCTGTATGGGGCAGCGGCATATTCCTGCACTGCAGGGGGTTGGACGAGATGATCCTCAGGGTCCCTTCTAAGTCTACAATTCTATGATTTTTGTGATTTCTATGTCCCTAATATCATAAGAGATATGTTGAAGTGTTTGGCAGGGTGTCCCTATTTTCATCAGAGAAATGTTGGAGGGTATGGAGTTATGTGACATCCAGACCAAGGAGGTAAGTCACTATAAAACCTTTAGAAGACATGTGAAGGCAGTTGTTTATAGGATAGTTTTTTTAAAAAAGAAAAAGTTTAACAATTTATTATGTTTTTGGAAGCCTCCCAAAGTGACTAGGGAACCCAGTCAGATGGGTGGGGTATAAATGTTGTTGTTGTTGTTGTTGTTGTTTAAATGTTGTTGTTCTTCTTCTTCTTCTTCCTCTTCCTCTTCTTCTTCTTCCTCTTCTTCTTGTTATAGGACACCCCTATCTTCATCAGAGAAAGGTTGGGGGGTTATTGTGAAGATAAAATGAAGAAATCTTGTAGTCAATCTTGGTCCAGCTCAGAGCCTTCTGGAGGTTCCCTCACTGTCAGATGTGAGGTTACAGGGAACCAGGCAGAGGGTCTTCTTGGTGGTGGTGCCTGCCCTGTGGAACGCCCTCCCATCAGATGTCAAGGAAATAAACTATCTGACTTTTAGAAGACATCTGAAGGCAGTCCTGTTTAGGGAAGTTTTTAATGTTTGCTGTTTTATTCTGTTTGTTGGGAGCCATCCAGAGTGGCTGAGGAAACCCAGCCAGATGAGTGGGGTATAAATAAATTCCTCCTCCTCCTCCTCCTCCTCCTCTTCTTCTTCTTCTTCTTCTTCTTCTTCTTCTTCTTCGAGAAAGGGTGAGATACAGACATGAGATTGTAACATAGACTTCAGCACCACATTACAGGACTAGAGAAGCCTGTCCAGTGGCGTAGCGTGGGGGGTGCAGGGGGGGCGGGCCGCACCGGGCGCAACATCTGGGGTTAGGGCAAATCCATGGGTTAGGGGGCGCAAATCCACGGGTTAGGGGGCGCAAATCCACGGGTTAGGGGGCGCAAATTACTTGCCTTGCCCCGGGTGCTGACAACCCACGCTACGCCACTGAGCCTGTCAACTCAGCAGATCAGATATTTATTTTCCCCAAACCCATGGACCAGCTTTGGCAGGTGGACTGAACCAACCACCTGCCAATCTTCTGCAGTCATAATGATGGTATTTGATTGATACTTGTCAAAGTTGGCCTGCAGGGGGAGAAGATAATTCAACAGGCTAGCACAATGAAACCCTATGCATATCTACTCAGAAGTGTCCCACTGAGTTTACTGGGGCTTACTCAGAGGAAAGGTGGTACAAAATTCCAGTCCAAAGATTATTCTCTTAGTTCACTGCTCTGACAATGATTTCTCCCCTTGTTGTCCAGGACATCAGAACACTGGAACCAGCTAAAGTGGAATCTCATTAAATCTACATAATTTCTCAAGAAATAACACATCCCTGGATAAATTTCTCATTCTACCTTCCGGTAAAAATAGAGCTATACGAACTTGAGCCCACCATATGCCTGCAAATAATATAAATACGACTAAATATACAAATTATGTTCTCAGTCTCATTACACGCCCATGAAGTAGGTGCAGCAATATTGCAGCAGAGATATTCATGAGGAGTGTGTCAAGAAGCAGTTGATAGGTACACAAGCGACAGGGGCAAACTGTTTTAAACAGGAAATGGCACATAACTAGAAACGGGGAAGAAATTCAGTTCAGTTCACATTTGCAGGCAAACCTACTTAATTCACACTTTCTGAAACAATACACAAATCGAAACACAGTCATCCTTTGGAATTTGCTAGTCTCTGAGGTTTGCAATGCAGCCCTCCGAACAAGTATACAAAATAGGTGGGACACGGGTGGTGCTGTGGTCTAAATCACTGAGCCTAGGGCTTGCCGATCAGAAGGTTGGCGGTTCAAATCCCCACAATGGGATGAGCTCCCGTTGTTCAGTCCCAGCTCCTGCCAACCTAGCAGTTCGAAAGCATGTCAAAGTGCAAGTAGATAAATAGGTATCGCTCCGGCAGGAAGGTAAACGATGTTTCCGTGCGCTGCTCTGGTTTCACCAGAAGTGGCTTAATCATGCTGGCCACATGACCCGGAAAAACTCTGGGGACAAACGACAGCTTCCTCGGCCAGTAAAGTGAGATGAGCGCCGCAACCCCAGAGTCGTTTGCGACTGGACTTAACTGTCTGGGGTCCTTTATCTTTTTAAGAGTGCATAAAAATGTAAATATTGATGTAAAGAACATTCAAAGAAACATTATATCAGGGGAAATTTATTTGCCAAATGCTTTGCATAGCAATATGTGTATATCAGGAGAAGTACATAATAGGATGCTGAGTATTTTTCACAAGGACTTACAAAATAAAAATAAAACAAAATTGCATATTGATGTGGAAATGTAAGGAACTGAAGGCTGAAAAAAAGGAGAAACTAAGAGAACCTGGAACTGACATATTTGCCTGTCCTAAAACATAACCATTGGGGGGGGAACCATTATTTCACATGCAGAGGGAAAGGTGTGTTCATATTCTCTATTCCCCTCCACCCCACTTTCTCCGATTACATATATTATACATGGAATTGTACATGTCTGAACCGCTCACGCGCCGGGTCTTCTCATGCCCTATCTGAATATGGGTCTCTCTCCACAGGGACATCGCCGCCATTCAGATGTTACGCAAGATTCAGGAGCTTGAGCCCAGTTGAAACTAAGGATGAGCTAAAACTGGGCTGAATCCCTCCTCCATGTCCTGAAAATATGCTTCTCCTGCAGAAACCAGGGGAAATGTCTTCTGATTTCTTTGGAGAGGGAGAAATTTCATTGAAATTTTGGGGAGTGGGTTGCTTGCCTCGTCCCTTACTGAGTCTCACCAGGAAGTTTGGCAAGTAGGACAGTGTCTGCAGTTAGGAAAACACAGAGGAAGCCTAACTTACTCTCTGTGCTGAATCCAAACTTTGAGGGTTTTTTGAAGGGGGAAGGGGAGTACCGTATTTTTCGCCCAATAGGGCGCACCAGCCCATAGGGTGCACCTAGTTTTTTGGGGGGGGGGAATAAAGAAAAAAAATTATTTCCCCCCCAGGCGCGGGGCTGGGGCGGGGGAAGCCCGAGCTTCCCCCGACCCCAGCCCCCAGAAAAGGCTGCTATCCGCAAGCCGTGGGAGAGCTGCGCGAAGCCCAAAGCCTGGGGGGTGCTGAGCTCAGCGCGCCCCAGGCTTCTGTGTGCAGGCAGCTCTCCGCAAGAGGTGGGAGGCTCTCCCACGGCTTGCGGATAGCTTCCTGAAGCCTGGAGAGCGAGAGGGGTCAGTGCGCACCGGCCCCTCTCGCTCTCCAGGCTTCAGCGAAAGCCTGCATTCACCCCATAGGACGCACACACATTTCCCCTTCATTTTTGGAGGGGAAAAAGTGCGTCCTATAGGGCGAAAAATACGGTAGCTATCTAATGGGGCAGCAAGATCTGTTGGAATGGAATTCCATTAGCCTGGAATGCTAATGTTGTAAGCCTTCTTGTCTTATGCCCATCCTGAATATACAGTGGTACCTCAGGTTAAGAACTTAATTTGCTCTGGAGGTCTGTTCTTAATCTGAAACTAACCTGAGGTACCACTTTAGCTAATGGGGCCTCCTGCTGTTGCCGTGCGATTTCTGTTCTCATCCTGAAGCAAAGTTCTTAACCCGAGGTACTATTTCTGGGTTAGTGGAGTCTGTAACCTGAAGCGTCTGTAACCTGAAGCGTCTGAAACCCGAGGTACCACTGTAGGTGCAAATAAAACCATACATCGTAAAGATCCCACCGTCTGCACTGACCTTCTTTCTGCGGGAAACAAACCTCAAGGTATGCTCTGGTACTCCACTGCTTGGAGACTGCTAGGGTCCATTGTGCCCTTGGCAAGGAGGTGTATTGGCACAAACACCCCCCCCCCCAACAAAAACACTTCCAGGGTGAGGGTGAAGTGAAGAGGAAGAGGGAAAAAATGTACACCTTTGTGCCATGGTGCAAGAAGGACAGGAACCATCTCCCACATTTGATTTTTCCATGACCGCACACATAAACATCATACACTCCACACTCTGATAGGTGAATTTTGCGCTGCCTCCTGGGTCTGCCCCTCCAGCAGGGGCAGGTTTTGCCAAACCCTAGGTACACCTCCGGGAGACTGAGATGCGCATAACAATATCTTAGAAAAATGAATCGACGTGCGAAAGGCCTTTGCCATTCTCCTCCGTTCGTCTTGCAGCGCTGAGCATGAAGTAATGGGCTTTGAAGGCTCATACGGAAGGAGCGCTTTGGCACATTAGCAGCATAACTACTGTGGTTTTGTTCTAATAATAGAGTTTTGATTGCTCTTTTGAGAAAACATAAATAGCCCTTATTCATTCTGCATGTGTTCAGGAGCAGACGCCAACAATTGGCAAACAAAAGTGGGGGCGGGGGCAGGGATTCAAACGATTCCCGATTTCTTCCTACAAGATTCATCTATTTCACCACTTCCTTAAGGTCTGGACCAACTGCTTTTTGGATGGCACATTTGTTGCGATCACTGGACAAAAGGAAACTTCTATTAGCCAGCTGCTTTCTATTCTGGGAGGTAACATCTGGGCTGGGCTGTAGGGTGCTAGTAAAGGTAAAGGGGACCCCTGACCATTAAGTCCAGTCGTGGCCGACTCTGGGGTTGCGGCGCTCATCTCGCTTTATTGGCCGGGGGAGCCGGCATACAGCTTCCGGGTCATGTGGCCAGCATGACGAAGCCGCTTCTGGAGAACCAGAGCAGCGCACAGAAACACCGTTTACCTTCCCGTCGGAGCAGTACCTATTTATCTACTTGCACTTTGAACTGCTAGGTTGGCAGGAGCAGGGACCGAGCAACGGGAGCTCACCCTGTCGCGGGGATTCAAACTGCTGACCTTCTGATCAGCAAGTCCGAGGCTCTGTGGTTTAACCCACAGCACTATGTAGAAGATCCCAGGTTCAATCTCCAGCATCTTGAGGTAGGGCTGTGATTGTGTCCCCCCCTCTGGGAGCAATCCAGGGTTGACTGAGGAGTGAGGCATTGGGTGGAAAGAAGGCGAGATTTCAGAGTGCTATGGGGCTGATTTGAAATAGGACTTTCAAACTGCTGTGCTGCGTGTGCCTCTTCCCAGCAGGGGAACGCACACCTACACAGCCAACTGAGCACGATTGAACCCTCCACTCAACAGCTGGGGAAAGGAGTGTGCTATCCAGCCAGCTGCAGGGATGTGCTTTGCCAGCACATTACCTGCATGCAACACACTGGAGAAGTAGACCCCCAACAGGATTGAAGATCACGTTTTCTGTTCTCATCCTGAAGCAAAGTTCTTAACCTGAAGCACTATTTCTGGGTTAGCAGAGTCTGTAACCTGAAGCGTCTGTAACCTGAGATACCACTGTAGTAGGTTAACGTAGGGACATAGCTGGCAATTGGCCATTGGAAACAGTGTCCAGGCTGAAATAGCTGAAACGTCCGCATGTATGGCAACCCATGCCAGCAGTGTCATTTTTGGCGATTTCCCTAAAAAAAAGGCTCAACAACTAAATAAAGTTCAACAACTTTCTTCAGATTTCCACTTGCACATAAATGCATATATTAATGAAATAATAGATAAAAACTCATTAGACTTGGGAAAGCTTAGCAAAAATGTGTATACTAGGCAATCTTGCCTGCAAAGATGTGTATACAAACTTGGGGATACTGTGGCAATGCGTCTACTGGGAAGCCCCACCAGGCAAGTTGCTCCACCCTGCAAGTCAGGATACGCATTTTTTAACAAATGAAACAAGTGGCTTCATTAATCATAATTTAGACAACAACAAAAGTGTGATTAGCTTAACATGTAGTTTGATCTATAGAGAGATTTATGGACATGCCACGCCAATTTGGTTTTGTTACTTTTAGCTAATACGGTAGATTTCACAGGTGCATTATCAGTTCACGTTTGCCGTGTAAGCTTGACATGATAAATTGTATAAATGTGACAATGTTCTTGTTTTACTCAAGTGGTTTTAAGGCTGTAATGAAACAAGATGAGATTTCTGCGTTTGCCGTGGCTTTTATCCAAAACAAATAAACTCATTCCAAGAGAGACTGAAACCAGCACCAGGTTGCTGCAGTTTTGGCTTTGCTCCCTTCAGGTGGGGTGGGTGCGGGTTACAAACTGCTATGCGTGAATGACAGAATCGTAGAGTTGGAAGGGACCCTGAGGATCATCTAGTCCAACCCCCTGCAGTGCAGGAATATGCAGCTGTCCCATACAGGGATCAAACCTGCAACCTTGGCATTATCAGCACCATGCTCTAACCAACTTAGGAGAGAAGTCTCAGCCCAGAAAGTACCCTAGATAAGTTCCTGTTCAAAATGTTTAGGAATAAGGTGCTGAAAGGTAAACCAAAACCCCCAGCTTAGATCTTTTCTTTTCTGCTGCACTCTGCTTTAGCTCTCCTTAATCGCTATTGTCAATTCATATACTGCTTAGTGACCAAGCAGGCTTCTAAGTGGTTTACCGGCATAACAATCAATTAAGCATGCATTGACATATGCACATCCATAATTAAAATACACAGTAAGACGATCCCATTAAAACAACATCGAGACATCGACTTTCAGAGGCATTATGCCTCTGAACACCAGGCACTGGGAATCGCAGGTAGGGGAGAGCACTGTTGTTGAAGCTCAGGTCCTGCTTTCAGGCTTCCTGTAGAATAGCTCAGTCAGTAGAGTGTGAGATTCTTAATATCTTAGGGCTGTGGGTTTGAGCCCCACGTTGAGCAAAAGATTCCTGCATTACAGGGGGTTGGGCTAGAGGACCTTCGTGGTCCCTTACAATGCTAGAATTCCGTGATTCTACTGTAAGAACATAAGAAGGGCCTGCTGGGTCAGACCAATGGCCAATGTAGTCCAGCATCCTGTTCTCTCAGTGGCCAACCAGATGCTTTTGGGAAACCCTCAAGCAGAACCCAAGTGCAAGAGCACTCTCCTTTCCTGTGGATTACAGCAACAACCAATATTCAGAAGGATGACTGCTCCTGACTCCGGAAACCAAGCATAGCCATCACGGCTAGCACCCATTTTTAGCCTTATCCTCCATGAATTTATCCTCTCTTGAAACCATCTAAGTTGGTGGCTATCACTACCTCCTATGTGCTGTGTGCATTTCAGGTAGCTTCAAACAAGTTTAGATCCGTGTGTGTGTGTGTCTGTAACACAAAAGAACCATGCCATTGTACAGCAGAGGAAGACACTCTGAGACTACAGAACAAGGCCCTAGGGCTATCATGTTACAATTGATAATATGGATTAGATCTCAAGAAAATCCTCTAGATATTCAAATGCCTCTGGGTTCATGTTCATAATTAATCATGCATGCACATAAATACCAGAACATTAAATGCAAAATTAAACATACTCAAGATAGCTGATTCTTGAAAGTTTTTGCTGCTCGTTTCAGCTAGGGTTCCTATCTTATCACATTGCTCCACCTGCCCACTTCATATTTTGAGCCTTTGGCCCCTGACTGTTTGTTTGTTTGTTAATTACATTTATACCCCACTTTTTTCCCAAGCAGCTCAAGGTGGCATGCAGTGGCTTAGAGCACCGCTTTAGCAGTTCTTCTCCAGGTGTTATTTATAGATCATTAAACCCTTCTGTTGTTCTACAGTTGAATGAGTTTTGGATGGTTTCATTGTTAACTGTTTCATATGTTATGATGGTGAACTGTCTTGAGAGCACCATTTTGGGGCAGAAGAGTGGAGTAGCGATAACTACGCAAGCAATAAAATATGTCAAGGATCCATAATGTTTTTCTTCCTTTGTGCTTTCCCTTCCTCCTTCTGTTAACTGCGTTGACAGCAATTGTACACTTAATCCACATTGTTGTGCACTAAGTGAAACAGTTTTAGCAGAGAGAGGTTCTATTATTCATTACTGGAATTCTTCTTGTCCATGGGATGGCTCAGAAGCCCTCCTTTCTCTTTTGTCACACTGGCGGTGGGCTAAGTGTGGAGTAGAATGAAAGGGAGAGAAAGCAAACAGAACCTCAGTGATTAATAGTCTCCACCGAGTGTTAACGAATCCTCCATTCTCATGAGTGTTTCAGGGCCGCTGCAGCTACAGTTCCTAAGTGTTTCACTTTCTCTAACACATTTATTCCGTCGGATCCCTTGTGGGGTAAGAAAGAACTATTAATTGCAGCACCAAGAAACAATTGTTCATTCTGTGAAGCTCATCCGGGATTTCCACTGAGAAAAGCCAGATTCCAGGAGATGAATGAATTATGCCCATGAAAACACTTTGCATTTGTTGGTGCACTGTGCATTACTTATTCTGTTTCAAGGTTGCTTTGTTGTTGTTTTCTTTCTTAAATTTAGATTCATTATTTCTTCTTTACACATGTGCAGATATTCGGTTAGCTCCTTTAAGAGACAACGCAGGGGGTGTCTGACTTTTGCAGTCTCAATATAGACAACTTAGGAGAATAATGCAGACCCTAGGAGTTGAGGTTAGGTTTATTAAATTTGCACATCCCACAGATGGGGAGCTACCACAGAGAAGATCCATTGTCTCATTGCCACCCACAGGTTCCTCCTGTTCACTAAACTCTGTTGCCTCTTCAGTATCCATCACCTCCTCCCAATCTTCCCCCTCTGACCTCTCCTCGGTGTCCCAACACCGATCCCTGGGCTCTGAGCCTTCCTCCTCTGGGATTTCCCTTGGGCGTTCCCTGGCTGGCGCCTCCCACTACTACTCATCGTCCAGCCAGTTCCTGACAGTGCCTAATGTGGTTAACAAGTTTGCAAAGGCCCATTTATTTTGGCTTAGTATTTCTACAAGCCATACTTCCTGTCTGTGCTTAATTTCTCAGCTCCCCTTCCCTTCTGTTTCTTCATTGTTGTTGTTGTTTAGTCGTTTAGTCGTGTCTGACTCTTCGTGACCCCGTGGACCAGAGCACGCCAGGCACTCCTGTCTTCCACTGCCTCCCGCAATTTGGTCAAACTCATGCTGGTAGCTTCGAGAACACTATCCAACCATCTTGTCCTCTGTCGTCCCCTTCTCCTTGTGCCCTCCATCTTTCCCAGCATCAGGGTCTTTACCAGGGAGTCTTCTCTTCTCATGAGGTGGCCAAAGTATTGGAGCCTCAGCTTCAGGATCTGTCCTTCAAGTGAGCACTCAGGGCTGATTTCCTTCAGAATGGAGAGGTTTGATCTCCTTGCAGTCCATGGGACTGTCAAGAGTCTCCTCCAGCACCATAATTCAAAAGCATCCATTCTTTGGTGATCAGCCTTCTTTATGGTCCAGCTCTCACTTCCATACATCACTACTGGGAAACCCATAGCTTTTACTATATGGACCTTTGTTGGCAAGGTGATGTCTCTACTTTTTAAGATGCTGTCTGGGTTTCTTCATTACCTTTTGTCAATGGTTCAAGCTTAGAACCGTGGAATTGTAGAGTTGGAAGTGAGTTTTTACTATAAGGACCGCCAGCTGCGGCCGTGCAAAAACTTCAGCAGTGACACTGAATGCTCAGCATGTTGAATTGTCTCTGAGCTGCCCCTTCCTTTATGTATTATTGAGAGCAGGAGATGGGGGAGCTTCAGGCTTTCCTCTCGCATTTGCTTCTGCTTTTTATTCTCTCCCCTGTCTTCACATGTGTTTCTGAAGAACTGTCAGGTGCGTCTCTGCCTTGTGGCATCTTGCAGTGATTGGGGAATGTTGTTTCCCAGTTCGGCAGATGAAAGCTAGACGCAGCAAGTCAAATTTCTCTTCTCGTGGGCTTGTTCCAAATTCTCCTGTTCCTCCCTCCTCGTCTCCACCTGGCATCTCAACGCACTCATACATATCTGCAACTGCTTTAGCGTTGAAAACAGGATGAAGTGGGTGGCTGACAGGAGCCAATCTTCTTCCAAATGCCTTTTTTACCTCCCTGTTCTACTTCCACTGTTGGGGCTTTTATGCCTCTGACTACCAGTTGCTGGGGACCAAAACTGGGTGAAAGCTGTCGCACTCATGTCCTGCTTGTGGGCTTCCTTTAGGCCAGGGGTGCCAACTCTATGGGACCAAGGTGTCTTCACCATCCCAATATTCATTGGCCAGGCACCCTCAAGGTTGAGAGAACTTAGTAGGCTGAGCGCAGAGCCAAGTGTGGCTCAGTTTCAGGGACCAGCTCCTCCTGAACGCGAAAGAGGAGGAACTGCTGATCACTGAAGTCACACAGTGCTCGGCTCCGCATTCTGCCTCCTTCCAATATCACATGTGTAGCACATGTTGCAAGCATGATGTCACACACATGCATTGCAAACATGACAACACACATGCACAATGAGCACCATGCCAGATCATGCTGGGGTCACCAGCATTGGGCCTCCTGGTTCGCACCCCCTCAAAAATTGAGTCACAGCCCCCCGGCGCACGCACACACCATGCTACACCCGTTCGAAAACCATTACCATTAATTACTAGAGTTGGCATTACTGGTGGCTCAGTGCCCTCGCCAGGGTTTTTGGAAGCTACATGTCTGGTGGGAGAGTAGAGGTATCTTGCCTCTGATGCACATGTCTATAAATGCACATGCGTGAAGACTAAAGCATCAGGTCTCTTTTGAACTGACATATTGTCAGGCAATTACATTTCTCTCTCCCCAACCCCAATATATCTTTAACCAAAAGAACAAACACTCCCTTTCTGATGGGGGAATAGGTTATTGCAGAGTACATGAAAGCAGTATACAGTTGGCAGCACAAAGCCTTAAGCAGCATGAAAGAGTCTCATGCAGAGATCTCCGGTATGCGGATAGTGGTGTTATAAGGCTATAACTGTTTTCATCTGTGAGATGTTGGAGAATGGGTGTAAAAGAGATTATACCGAGAGGCAGCAGGGCAGTGGGGTGATGGAGATGGAGAATTGCAATTCAGCAAGCTCTCTAAGTGAGAAGGGACTGAACCCACATCTCCTCGCTCTAAGTCCAGAATCCACTGTGCTTTCTTTAGGCATCATAAGAACTATAATTCCATCACACTCAGAGAATGAACTATCCTAAATATCTTCAAAGACACTTACAAAAAGCTTGGCCTATTGCTCAGCATCCAAAAAACCAAAGTGCTGCCTCCACAAGCACAAAATAACCCCTCTGCAGCACCACAAATTCAACTCATTGGTGTAACATTGGGAAGTGTTGATCACTTCTCCTACCTGGGCAGTTATCTTTCCACAAGGGCCGACATTGATGCTGAAATCCAGCATTGCCTGAGCTCTGTAAGTGCAGTTTTCTCCCGCTTGAAGTGCAGAGTGTTTGAGGACCAGGACATTTGCAGGGAATCAAAAATGCTTGTTTACAAAGTTATTGTACTACCAACGTTACTGTATGCTTGTAAAACATGGACCACTTATAAACGCCATCTCCAACTCCGTGAAATATTTCATCAACGGTGTCTCCGAAAATTTTTACACATCACTTGGGAAGACAGGCAAACTAATGCCAGTGTACTGGAAGAAGCAAAGATCACATGTGTCGAAGCAATGATTCTCCAACATCAACTTCGTTGGACTGGTCATGTTGTGTGGATGCCTGATCATCGTCTTCCAAAGCAACTACTCTATTCTGAACTTAACAATGGAAAGCGTAATGCTGGTGGTCAACAAAAGAGGTTTAAAGACTCTCTCAAGGCAAATCTTTAAAAATGTAGTATAAACACCGACAACTGGGAAACACTGGCCTGTGAGCGCTCCAATTGGAGAACAGCCTTTACCAAAGGTGTCATGGGCTTTGAAGATGCTTGAACTCAGGACAAAAGGGAGAAACGAGCTAAGAGGAAGGTACGCTTGGCAAACCCTCATTGTGATCAACTCCCACCCAGAAACCAATATCCCCACTGTGGAAGGACGTGTGGATCCAGAATTGGCCTCCACAGTCACTTACGGTCTCAGTGTTAAAACCGTGTTCATGGAAGACAATCTTACTCGGTTATGAGTAATCACCAAAGAAGAATAAGAATTCCACCAGACTGTCATGTACAGAGGCCCCGTGGGGCTGTGGCCAAAACACTAAACAACAGATAATCCTACCCACCTACCTAACCTTCCTTCTGTCGAAAGCAAACGACGCTGTGCAGTTCACAGCCCAATAAGTGAATTCACTTATATAAACAGCCTTTGGAGAAGGAAGCAATTTGCATGCATTTACACATTACAAGTGGGATCTGCAGAAAAGGTTGCAGTGCTTAGCATTCACTTTCAGGGCTCCACTAGCTATTCCCTTTGTTTCTTAAAGGAGCTGGGCACTGTAGATCCGTGGGGGGTAGAATTACAGTCAGTGTGAATGTAAGCAATACAGTGGTGCCCCGCAAGACGAATGCCTCGCAAGACGGAAAACCCGCTAGACGAAAGGGTTTTCCGTTTTGGAGGTGCTTCGCAAAACAAATTTCCTATGGGCTTGCTTTGCAAGACGAAAATGTCTTGCGAGTTCCTGCGGGGTTTTTTTCCTCCCCCCCCCCTTTTTCCCAAGCCGCTAAGCCGCTTATCAGCTGATCCGCTAAGCCGCTAAACAGCTGATCCGCTAAGCCGCTTAACAGCTGATCCGCTAAGGCCGCTAAGCCGCTAATAGCGCTAATCCGCTAAGCCGCTAATGGGCTTGCTTCGCAAGACGAAAAAACCGCAAGACGAAGAGACTCGCGGAACGGATTCTTTTCGTCTTGCGAGGCACCACTGTATTTATAATCTCCCCTCATTGCAGTTTTGAAGCTGGGGGGGGGGCCTCTCAAAAGTCAAATCAGTATACCATGGCTACTGAGCATGCTCACCCCTCAATTAGTTGCTTTGGCTTTGCCCTTAGTGCTTTTAAACCTCAGAGTTCCTCCATCCTTGCTGCTATATTTCTCTTGTGAGCAGATGAGGCTGGTTTGGCTATGTAAGGAGAATGAATTTGCTATAAATATATAAGGTGGGTGAACAGATAGATGAGCAGACAGGCAGCAGGGCCCAAAACCAGCCCGTTAACTTTCACCTTACATTGGGTAATGAATGCAAAGGTCAATGTGTATTCCACAGAATCACAGAACTGTAGAGCTGGAAGGGACCCTTAGGGTCATCTAGTCCAACCCCCTGCAATGCAGGAATCTTTCATGATAAAAGCAGACTGTTCCCACATGAGGAACAAATCCAGCCTCCTGTCCTAGAATAACATGTTTGATAAAAGTTCACTTTGTTTCTGTCAGTCTCCCACCCTGCATTCTCACGAAATAAATAAATAGGGCTCCTTGGTGCAGTAAGATGCTATTTTGATAGAATTAATTTTAAATAAGCTCCCAGCCTTTCATAGTTCACTGCATTAATTACTTTCACTCAACTCAAACAAGAGGTAGCTGCCTTTAGAGGGGACTGCAGGGGGAGAAAAAGCAAAGGTCTCATTTTTGCTAGGGGTGACTGTACGGTAATCATAGAATTGTAAAGTTGGAAGGGACCCGAGGGTCATCTAGTCCAACCCCCTGCAATGCAGGAATCTCAAGTGAAGCATCCATGACAGATGGCCATCCAACCTCTGCTTGAAAACCTCCAAGGAAGGAGAGTCCACAATCTCTCGAGTGATACAGTAACTTAAAGGTAAAGGTAAAGGGACCCCTGGCCATTAGGTCCAATCGTGACCGACTCTGGGGTTGCAGCGCTCATCTCACTTTATTGGCCAAGGGAGCCAGTGTACAGCTTCCAGGTCATGTGGCCAGCATGACTAAGCCGCTTATGGCGAACCAGAGCAGAGCACAGAAACACCATTTATCTTCCCGCCGGAGTGGTACCTATTTATCTACTTGCACTTTGATGTGCTTTTGAACTGCTAGGTTGGCAGGAGCAGGGACCGAGCAACGGGAGCTCACCCCGTTGTGGGGATTCAAACCGCAGACCTTCTTATCAGCAAGTCCTAGGCTCTGTGGTTTAACCCACAGCACCACCCGCGTCCCCTGATACAGTAACTTATCACATCACAAAATCATCTGGGGTGCTGAAATGCAAGATAAAGGTGGAAATACAGAGCAGATAGTTTCATTTTATATTTATTCCTCCCCCCCCCCCCATTTATATCCCCGCCTCTCCTCCAATGAGCTTAAGGGGCTGTACACAATTCTCGTCTGCCATTTTATCCTCACAACAACCATGTGAGGTAGCCCAGGCCGAGAGGCAGTGACTGGCCCAAGGTCACTCAGCAAGAGGTTCAAGTCCAAGAGGGGATTCGAACCCAGATCCCCCAGGGTGTCCTAGCCTGACACTCTAACCATCACACCACCAGCTCCCCAATGTTTGCCTTGTTACTTGCTCAACGGAATAAAAGTAGGAAGGAAGTCTGCTCTTTGAAACAGACAGCCAAATGCAATTCCTGTCTCTATTGAGCAGTTAACCTCCCCTGTTGGAATTATATCAAAATCCCTTGAACTTTACTTTGATAAAAATAGACAAGGTGCTGCTACGGTACAGAAAACACAAGGAAGGGCTGCAGCTCAGCAGCAGAGAATGAGCTTGGCAATCTCTGATCCTTGACAATCCCTAGTCTTTGGTTAAAGGTAGCAGAGGATGGTAAAGAATAAGGTCTGCTCATTTAGCCGGTGAAGCCATTTCAGCTCAGCTCAGCTCAGCCACAGCCTCCTGCCCTACACTTGATGTCGTATATGTTGTTAGGTGTGGGGCACCTATTTGTAACTGAGCTGGAAGGGGGATCACAGACACGACTGGACACTTGCAAAGCCCTGTGCAAAACACTGTACACCTGGCTTTGTAAGCTTGGACGATCAGCTGATTGTCAGTGCTTGCAAAGAGCAGTGCATTTGACTCTGCAAGTGTCGATGATCAGCTGATCACCAGGGTCTTGCAAACCACTGTGCACGGGACTCTGCAAGCTCTGAATATTATTTTGTCTTTTTTTTACAGCTGTAAACACCCTTACCTTGCCAAGACTGGAAGCTGAGCAATGTGACCAGCAAACTCACATGACATATCCGTCGCTGAACTGTACCGCTTTGGGCCACAGGTGGTGGCGATTGCTGGTCTGAATGCTCCGTCCACAAAAAAAGCATGTGGTGTGAATCAAAAATTAGTATGTCACACAGAAGGCTAGCCTAGAACATTCCCCCCCTCCAACCCGGCATGACAGTTTTATATAAGCAGGGATTATATAAACAGAGACTGGGGTAAGATTCAAATATTCAGTCCCCCACCTGATGTCTGAAATGAGGCAGCCCTGCAGCTAATCCATACACAAAAGGGTTTGATCAGCATAACTAAGACAAAACCTGGTATGGTTTTCTCCCTGATAGCTGTTGACTTGTGCTGCATTGCCATCTCATGGAGTAATAATAATGAGCATTATCGTTACCTGCTACATGCATTTGATTTCCATCCTCTCTGCCAGGAAGCTCAAGGTACTATGCAAGAGAGTTCCTTCTTCTCTGCTTTTTATCCTCCCAACAATCCTACGAGGTAGGTTAAGATGAGAAGATTGTGTCCAGCCCAAGGCCAGCCAGGGAGCTTCACAGCCACGCTGGGATTTGAACCGCATTCTCTCCAGTCTATTTCTCTAACCGCTAACTATGATTGGCAAGATTTGTCTTCAGATGAGACCCAAAATTAGAAAATTTCCCCCATCCCGAGCTGACCAACGAGTTCATACTTGAGGTGCAATTTAAAGTGGTAAGAAACATCCTGGCAATTGGTTATAGGTCTCTAGCTTGTCTATCCTTCTGCCATTACTTCCTGAAAGGCAAAAACTAGACCAGCAAACATTTTCAACAGGGGGCCAGTCCACTGTCCCTCAGACCTTGTGGGGGGCCGGACTATATTTTTTGGGGGGGGAATAAATGAATTCCTATGCCCCACAAATAACCTAGAGATGCATTTCAAATAAAAGCACACATTCTACTCATGTAAAAACACCAGGCAGGCCCCACAAATAACCCAGAGATGCATTTTAAATAAAAGGGCACATTCTACTCATGTAAAAACACACTGATTCCCGGACCGTCCGAAGGCCAGATTTTGGGCTGGATCCAGCCCCCGAGCCTTAGTTTGCCTACCCATGAACTAGACCATGCCTTGCTTTGGTATTGATTTCCATGGTAAAGAATCAGAACCTTTTGCATTTCTGGGAAACAGCTCTTTGGGCATCCAGGGAAAGAATTTCAGATTTTTACAGCCACTTACATCTGCAGTGTTGGGTCATTTAAGAGTCACTCTTTTTTCTGTGGAGCTACAAACACCCATCTCTGCCTTCTAGATACAAAATGCCAACTACTTTTTTCAACCTCTGGGCTGCTGTTCTTTCACCTTCTCTCACATTTGCCCTTTTCTCAATCGCTTCAAGTGTCTTCCAGCCCCCAATCATGGTTCCTTTGCTATTTTTTCAGTGTCTCCCCCCACCCCCGCTTGGGTTTTCTTATATAAAACCTAACAACATGAATAACAAATGAAATTAAATATAATAATAAGGGTGCATGTAGGGAGTTTTAGTTATGCAAGTGACCAAACAAACAATGGGGAGAAAGTAGCAAAATAATAATATTCAAGCCATATTGACATTATTTTTGCCTTGTTCATAGGATATAGGGGAGCTCAAAATCCAGCTATGTTTTCTTACAGAATTGAACACCGAGCATCATGGCAGATGGTATTAGGCTACCAGAAGAAATGGTGGTGAAATTTAACTTGGTTCGCACATAAAGGTTAACTTATCTCATCTTTCCAAAACAATACAGGAGCCGAAACACAGCCATCCTTCAAAATCCTTGCTTCTCTGAATTTTGTATTGAAGTTCTCCATCTGGGCAATATGTACAAAACACATTTTACTTCTTCTTCTTCTTCTTCTTCTTCTTCTTCTTCTTATTATTATTATTATTATTATTATTATTATTATTATTATTATTTACATTTATATACCACTTTATCTTCCAAGACCAGGACGCGGGTGGCGCTGTGGGTAAAACCTCAGCGCCTAGGACTTGCCGATTGTATGGTCGGCGGTTCGAATCCCCGCGGCGGGGTGAGCTCCCGTCGTTCGGTCCCAGCTCCTGCCCACCTAGCAGTTCGAACGCACTCTTAAGTGCAAGTAGATAAATAGGTACCGCTTTATAGCGGGAAGGTAAACGGCATTTCCGTGTGCTGCGCTGGTGCAGGCTTGCCAGAGCAGCTTCGTCACGCTGGCCACGTGACCCAGAAGTGTCTCCGGACAGCACTGGCCCCTGGCCTCTTAAGCGAGATGGACGCGCAACCCCAGAGTCGGTCACGACTGGCCCGTACGGGCAGGGGTACGTTTACCTTTACCTTTATCTTCCAAGGAGCTCAAGGAGGTGTACATGGTTTTCCTCTTTCCCATTTCATCCCCCCAACAACCCTGTGAGGTACGTTAGGCTGAGACAGGGACTGGCCCAAGGTCACCCAGTGAGTTTCACGGCTGAGTGGGGATTCGAACCCTTACTCTCCCAGGTCCAAGTCCAACAAACTAAGCGTGCATATAAAATGGCACATATTAGTGAAAATAACATACAAATATGCATTGCGTTGGGGGAAATTGTTTTGTAAAAATGTGTTTATCAGGCAAGATTGCATGCAGAAATGTGTATTAGAAATTAGCACTAAAATGCTGGTGAATTCTCATGTTGAATTAAAAAAAATCAAACTGATGTGGAAACCCGGATAATTGAACGCAAATTTGGAAAAACGAGAAGCTGAGAGAAACCAAAACTGACAGATTTGCTTATCACTAGCAACATTTCTCGCAGTGAGGGAACCACCAGAAGGCCCTCGGAGCTGGACTTCACTGTCTGGGCTGAACGATGGGGGTATACACGTATACCTTCACGTATACAGGACCGAGGCTGTTTAGGGCTTTAAAGGTCACCATCAACACTTTGAATTGTGCTTGGCAACATACTGTGGGCAAATCTAGGTCTTTCAGGACCAGTATTATGTGGTCTCAGCGGCCACTACCAGTCACCAGTCTACCTGCCGCAGTAGCTTTCTTTAGTTTCAGCTTCTCCTAGCCCTATCTGATCTAACCCTGTCTCTACCATTTGCAGCTGGAGATCATGGAGCTTAAGAGTCCCACAATCCTTAGCTGCTAATGATACTTCCACACATCTTCAGGGCCTCTCAGCTACAGGGTAAAGTTTTTTTTGAGGAGGAGAGAGAGAAACTGGCAGAGGTGGGAGGTGTACCACCTGGGTTTTACAAGCATTCTTTATGAGTTCTTGCACAAAAACCCTCAAAGTTTCTCAAGGACTTGCAAAGAATGCTCACAAAACCCAGATGCTTCTTCAGATCCAAACAGAGGAGCATTCATCCATCCCTCCGAGTTCACTCTTAATAATAATAAAAAGTGTTGCCTGGGACGTCCAAATTAAATAGTAGCTCAGTAATTCAACAGAACTCAAAATCAGCCAGCTGTATCCTTCTCGCTCTGGGACTTTACTAACAGTACAGTAATATGTGAAACAATTTGTATGACTGTTTTGATTTGATCATGCCTACGATTATCTGGATATTCCACTCAAACTAAATACTGTGGGTACTTTTTAATGATTAAACCAGACCTGTGTTCTCATGAAACACCATAGAGAAGGGAAGAGAAGAACTGTGAAAGAATATGGGAAAATAAAAGGAGAGAGAAAGTAAGGGAATAAAATAGAGGAGGGGATCAAATAGGGTTATAGAGAAGGCCTAAGAGAGAGGTCACCAGGGTGACACTTAAGCCCTTGGATGAAGGTTGAAAGACAAATATGATTATTAATAATTGTCATAATGAAGTTCGCTGAATGACCCCTGGCTGACACCTCTACCCCCCCTCCCTCTCTCTCTCTCTCCCTACCTCATATGGTTGTTATGAGGTCTTTATGATGCTTTGAGGAAGGATTGGAATCAACTGTGATCAGCCTCACCCTGCATACAGGTGTCTCTGCACATTTCATGCTAAAATGAATTTGTCTGAAACAAGCTTTTGAATTATGCATTACAAACAACAGCCAGCTGGCTTCTTAGCAGGGAGTGTGGAAAAGGCGCCGTCACATGGGACCTACTACCTGACACAGCTAACACCCTGGTACAGTTAGCGAGATGCCTTTACCAACTCCTACTATGACTCCCCTCCCCAGTCATTTGCCTTTAAGAAATTCCAAGCTAGGCCAGTGCTTATCTAACGTTGGGGAGACAAAGCTTACCTACCTAGGTACATAGAAAACCACATTAAGCCCCGTGAAAGTGATTCAGATTATGGACTTAGTGCAGCAAACTTACTGCTCAGTTATTCCTGCTTGTTACAGAATTGTCACCAAGCACTGTAATGATTCTAATGACCTTAGCAGAACATGCTGCTTGTCTTGACTGCAACACAGAGACCACCACTCACCTTCTTCTCTGGCTCAGATTTTTATCTGAATAAAGCTCTGTAATTTATCTGTTTATAGATATATATGTTCTTTCAAAGTTGTTCTGGGTGAAGTTCTTTACCGTAGGAAAACTGGATGAGACACAGAAATGGGAGTGGATGTTGCCACAATCTGCATGTTCGCCCAAGGCCAGGAATAGAAATCACAAAGAAGGAATGTGAGTGGTATTCACTATTGCTGGGGGTGGGGGTTTAGTCCGTGAATATTACATGAATAACTACAGTATTTTGTGCATTTTTTTAATGTTTCTCTTCCACTGAAATGCCCTGAAGTTAATGACATAATTAGCTGCGGCCACAGTGGATATCGGGACGCGGGTGGCGCTGTGGGTAACCACAGAGCCTAGGACTTGCCAATCAGAAGGTCGGCAGTTCAAATCCCTGTGACAGGGTGAGCTCCCGTTGTTCGGTCCCAGCTCCTGCCAACCTAGCAGTTCAAAAGCACATCAAGTGCAAGTAGATAAATAGGTACTGCTGCAGCGGGAAGGGAAACAGTGTTTCCGTGCGCTGCTCTGGTTCACCAAAAGCGGCTTAGTCATGCTGGCCACATGACCCGGAAGCTGTCTGCAGACAAACGCTCCCTCAGCCAGTAAAGTGAGATGAGCGCCGTAACCCCACAGTCGTCCGTGACTGGACCTATGGTCAGGGGTCCCTTTACCTTTACCTTTTACAGTGGATATCAAGACAAATAACAAAGGATTTTAATAGAAGCTGAACTGTAGCTGAACAGAAACACTGCTGATTGCAACCAACGCAGGACAGGACAAAAATGGTGCCTCCATATCAGGGGTATAGTCATCTGGGATCACAGGGATGTTGTAGGTCCATTACAGTGGTGCCCCGCAAGACGAATGCCTCGCAAGACGGAAAACCCGCTAGACGAAAGGGTTTTCCGTTTTGGAGGTGCTTCGCAAAACGAATTTCCTATGGGCTTGCTTTGCAAGACGAAAATGTCTTGCGAGTTCCTGCGGGGTTTTTTTCCCTTTCCCCCCCTTTTTCCCAAGCCGCTAAGCCGCTTATCAGCTGATCTGCTAAGCCCCTAAGCCGCTTATCAGCTGATCCGCTAAGCCCGCTAAGCCGCTAATAGCGCTAAGCCGCTAAGCTGCTAATGGGCTTGCTTCGCAAGACGAAAAAACCGCAAGACGAAGAGACTCGCGGAACGGATTCTTTTCGTCTTGCGAGGCACCACTGTACTTTCAGATGAGCAGAGCCCCAGTGTAAGCATCCTGAGAACTCAGCTCCTAAAAAGTGATGATTAGCATTTACTTATGCCTCGCCGCTGCAAAGTTGTGGCATTTATTGTCCTATAAGTAGCTAATGAATGAGCCTAATAATAGTTCAGTATCTGCAGTACCAAAGGAGTTTCCCTCAGGCAGTTTAGCAATTTCGTGCTAGAACATCCATTGCTAAGGGTGCCCTGGGCTATCTTAAGATTGTGCTCCCTCCTTCCCTTCCCTTCCCACTCCAATCTCCAGAGAAGTGCTTGAAACAGGCTTCATTTGTAGGCAAATTCCTGTAACTTTGGTAAAGACCCTGGAATTTTGAAATGGGGGAGGGGGCATTTCATTTCTGCATGCTTATGTCTCTACCCTCTAACTTTTTTAAATTTCACTTATGGGCTGCATTACTGAAACTTTTTAAAGCTGCTTTAGCTTGCTCTAAAAAAACTATTAAAAAAACCTTTTGCACCAAGTGTGTGATGTGCTCTCTGTGAGCTGTAATTTACTCTGCAAAAAAAAACAGCAAACCACCTTTTGATCTTCTTCTTGCTGAACCTAAAAATATATATACCCTCCGCCTGCATTCATTGTTCAAGAGAACTCCAAAGTAAGAGACTGGAAGTTCATTTTTATTGTATAATCTTAGAAGGTTGTATAATGTTAGCAGGGAATGCAGCTACGAGAGAGTGTGACTATCAAGGGGTGCAATTGTGACTATCACGAAGGGACCCTGCACTTTCGAATTTGTTGCTGCACTACTGCTCCATACACATCCCTATTCCTAACCTGCAGTGGTTGGAGGTTTAGTTGATGAGATGCCACAATCTCCTGAAGCAAGGTTTGGTGGCACTAGAAACAAGAATTTGCTGCTGATGGTCTCCAGATTATGGGATGTCCGTCCCGTAAAGAACTCTGCCAGGTCTAGTCCATTCAGGAGGCTGGCAGAAACAATTCATTTCTGTCAGGCAGCCTAGATTTTTTTAAAGCTGTCTTAAACAGAATTGCTGTGCTTTTATAAAATGTTGTAGTCTCTAGTTACCTGTTAGTTTGTTATGCTGTTGCTGTTTTTCTAATGTGTTTTCCTTTACCCCTTGTTTCTTTAGTACTGCATATTGTGTCTTTATTATGCCAGTTACTTTGGGGACCATTGTCAGGCTAGAAATTTAGTAAATATAACTTCCTATGGCATCTTGAGAACACACTAGGTTTTGTAATTTTCAGATGGTTTGTTGCTTTGCTTCAATGATTTAAAATAAATAATCTCATTCTGGCTGTTTAGCTTTATTGTTAGGTATATATGCTGCCTAGTTTTAGCTCTGAATATCATAGTGGGAAAATGCATCTTAGAATCTCAGGCTAGGACAGAGGAAAACCCCGGTTCAAATCCCCCACTCAGACATGAAGTTTGCTTGGTGAGCTTGGATCAACTCTATCTCCACGTAATCTACCTCAAAAGGTGGTTTTCAGGATAAAAGTGGGCAGGAAGACCGCAGTATATGCCACCCAGAGCTACTAGGATAAAAAATGTACTGAAAAGGTGACTGATACGATGCACACTGAAAACTCCTTAGAGTAGGGGAACCCAATGCGAAGTCTTCCAGATGCTGCTGAACTTCAACTCCCTTGGCTATTCAAAATGCTGGCTGGGGCTGATGGAAGTTGGAGTCCAACAACATCTGAAGGGTGTCACGCTGGACATCCCTGCTTTAGAGGAAGTGCCAGGAAGGATGCAAACACAGGGGGAAATATTATCACCAATCAGCTCATAGATGAGGTGAGATTTAATAAAGGTACTTCCTGCCTCATAACGCATATTTTCTACATGCTGATTTAAAACTCAGTTCAGTGTCACCCAATTCAAGTAAAACTGAAATGCTGGCATCAGTATCGGCATTCCGCTGGCTCCTCAAAACATACCTGTTTAGGCAAGCATTCTCCTGAACTTGTGATTTTATTGTTTAATTGGGTTTTTTTCCCCTTACTGTTTGAATTTTTGTGCTGTTTAATTGTTTGCTTTATTGTGCATTTTAATTTGTTGTTGTTTAGTCGTTTAGTCATGTCCAACTCTTCGTGACCCCATGGACCAGGCACTCCTGTCTTCCACTGCCTCCCGCAGTTTGGTCAAACTCATGCTGGTAGCTTCAAGAACACTGTCCAACCATCTTGTCCTCTATCATCCCTTCTCCTTGTGCCCTCCATCTTTCCCAACATCAGGGTCTTTTCCAAGGAGTCTTCTTTTCTCATGAGGTGGCCAAAGTATTGGAGTCTCAGCTTCAGGATCTGTCCTTCCAGTGAACACTCAGGGCTGATTTCCTTAAGAATGGATAGGTTTGATCTTCTTGCAGTCCATGGGACTCTCAAGAGTCTCCTCCAGCACCATAATTCAAAAGCATCAATTCTTCAGCGATCAGCCTTCTTTATGGTCCAGCTCTCACTTCCATACATCACTACTGGGAAAACCATAGCTTTAACTATACGGACCTTTGTTGGCAAGGTGATGTCTCTATTGTGTATTTTAATTATGGGTGGATTTTATAAACCGATTAGAAGCCACTTTTGCATATAAGCAGGATGTAAGTTGTTTAATGATGCTGATGATGATGATACAGCTCTAGCATTGAAGCATTAGTCATTGCTGCCCTCTGCTCCTTTGGGAGGAAGGGTGGGATAGAAATTTAGTAATAAATAAAACATCTAGCAGCCCCTTTCACAATTTCAGAGACAGCATCTCAGAAGAAGGATTGAGAACACACCCATTGTTCTCATGCCCAAAGTGTCTATCAGAAGCTCTGAATAAAGCCTACACATGGGCAAATAGTGCACAGGCACTCTCTGCACGATCATAAAACATGAAAAAGGCTCTAACCCACCCTTCAGATGAATGCATGTAGTGTCATGCAATGGTAAATTAATCAACGCAGAGTTGAAGGGCCATAAGAATATTGTTCTATATATGACCATCAGAGTCTTCTTTGTAAACAGAATAAAACTTTACTGAAGAAAATTAACTTGTTCAGAAACAGCATAAAGAGCATACACAGAGTGCTCATAGCCGCTATCTAACTCTTCACAGAGGCAAAGTCTTAGTTACTGATTAACTGGAGTCCTGGAGCCACTCTGTCTGCAACAACACACACAGGTACACAATGACACTCACTGAGGCCCATAGAGAGGCTGGCTACTTTTATAGGGGGGAATGAGTCATCACTCAAGATGAGTTATGAGTCACAGTGACTTAGCAGTTTGCTCTTAACAGTTAACAGGCTTAGGCTTGAATGATTGTGTAGGCCTTGTAGGCCTTGCCTTACTTCTTCTGCTCTCAAGAACCTTTGTCTCATGACATGTAGATGGAGGACAGGAGAGCAGGTGCAATCTGCATCCACTGTGTTTCTTCTGATCATGTCTATCCTACAATCCAGTGGTAGCCAACAGGGTGCCCTCTGGTTGGTGTTGGACTCCAACTCCTATCAGCCCCAGCCAGCATGCCCAATGCTTAGAGATGATGGGAGTATCTGGAGAAGACTACATTGACCATATAACACCGGTCTTGAAAGACCTACACTGGCTCCCAGTACGTTTCCGAGCACAATTCAAAGTGTTGGTGCTGACCTTGAAAGCCCTAAACAGCCTCAGTCCAATATATCTGAAGGAGCGTCTCCACCCCCATCGTTCTGCCCGGACACTGAGGTCCAGCACCGAGGGCCTTCTGGCGGTTCCCTCGCTACGAGAAGCCAAGTTACAGGGAACCAGCCAGAGGGCCTTCTCTGTAGTGGCACCCGCCCTGTGGAACGCCCTCCCACCAGATGTCAAAGAGAAAAATAACTACCAAACTTTTAGAAGACATCTAAAGGCAGCCCTGTTTAGGAAAGCTTTTAACGTTTAATAGATTATTGTATTTTAGTGTTTTGTTGGAAGCCGCCCAGAGTGGCTGGGGGAACCCAGCCGGATGGGCAGGGTATAATTATTATTATTATTATTATTATTATTATTATTATTATTATTATTATTATAGGCTACCCTTGTTGTAATCAAGTTTACTCCACTTGGGAAGCTATTATTCTTCTACCCGCAGTCATTCCACCTGTGGCTCCTATGTGTGCAGATTCATTGATCTGAACTTCTAGTAGGACCTCATCTTATGCTGAAACCCTCTTCCGGTTACCCAGCCAAGTAATATTTATTTTATTTCTACAGATTTATAACCTGCTTCACAGCCTTAAGCCACTGAAGCAGGGTACAAGAGATGAAATACAGGTCTTCCCGAACTCTTAGCCACCTACTCATCTCCATCTAGACAAAAATCGCCGGCGTTCCGTGTTCTTTTCCATTGCTCAGTCCGTCACGACATTCCTTACAATGCAAAAAATCCAATGAGCAAAATTATGCAGTTGGCAGCCAAAGGTTCCAAAAGACTAAAGAAGCTGTCACTGTTCCCGAAAGCTCACAAGTGAAAAGCTAAACAAAAACCGACGTGCCACTAAGTACACAAATCAGAAGGCTGGATAGAAGGAGGACTTCAAGGCACTATCTAAATAAATAAAAGTCGACCTCGATGCTGCCATTGTCTGGAAACTTATTGACTTTAATTTACCGTGTATGGCGCCTGTAAAATGCAAGTCATACTTTCCCACTTTTCATACTCTTGACAACCATTATAGCTTCATTATCTTCAAGCATCATCCAAGTCCTCCATCTTGTCATCATTATGCGAGTCAGAAAACATTACTGGGTGAATGAAATGCCAAATGAAGGCATCCTCCCATTCGCACCAATTCTCCAAACAGATATGCCTAGCAAAATGTTAAGAGTCGCCTTTGTTAAAGCAACCATATATTAAGTTTAATCATTAGCATGTCTAACGCCAGCCTTTCTCAACCTTGGCTCCCTAGATGTTGTTGGACTACAACTCCCATCATTTCTAGCCAGCGTGACCAGTGATCTGGGATGCTGGGAGTTGTAGTTCAAGAACATCTGGGGACCCAAGTTTGAGAAAGGCTGGATAGGGTGGTGTTCAGCTAGGTTTTACTCAGAGTAGACCAATTGAAATTGATCTGTGTGAGGTTCATTAATTTCAATAGGTCTGCTCTGAGTAAACCTTCGTTGAATACCACCAAATGCTCTACTCTCCAGTAGACTTATTTCCCATACGTAATATCCTTCACCATAGCATTTGCCAACCTGGTGCACTCTTGATGCTTTGAACTAGAACTCCCATCAGCTCCAGCCAGCTTGGCTGTAGTCCAAACAGGTGGAGGGGACCAGTTTAGTGAAGGGTGTTTTAGTGGGAGATGCCAGGGATTGAACCCAGGACCTTGTGTGCAGAACGCATGAGCTCTGCTGTTGAACTATCCTTTCACCAGCCAGATTGGTGCAAAACAGCTTCAAGAGGGTAGAAGAGTTTGGGTCTGATATCCCGCTTTATCACTACCCAAAGGAGTCTCAAAGCGGCTAACATTCTCCTTTCCCTTCCTCCCCCACAACAAACACTCTTGTGAGGTGAGTGGGGCTGAGAGACTTCAGAGAAGTGTGACTAGCCCAAGGTCACCCAGCAGCTGCATGTGGAGGAGCAGAGATGTGAACCCGGTTCACCAGATTACAAATCCACCGCTCCTAACCACTACACCACACTGGCTCTCAACAAGAAACCAAGGGGAAATAGAATGCTCCCACACACAAACACACATTGATTCCTTTTAGAATAATTTCCAATTTATTTGCAGAAACTGTTCACCATGGGCAAGAGTCTCGCAGCCCTACCTGATATGTCAGAATTTGCACCCTGGACCTTTTACATCCAAAGCATGTACACTTTCAATAAGCCATGATTCTTCCTTCAACTCGAGAAGAGAGGATTATGTCCAACATTGCCCATCCAAGGAGCTTTTGCTCTAAATGCTATCTTTATGAGGAAAACATCACCAGAGCAATTTTTTATTATTATCGATTCAGGGAACTTCTCTCATTTGCTCAATTTAGATTTCTCATCTAAAATTGCTTCTTGCTGGAAATTCTATTAGCTGGCAATCATACACAGCTGCATCTAAGAAACAGACGTTTCAGGGAAGATATGTGGTGGTTAGGCAGGGTGTTATATATCTGAATCAGGCAGGAGGTTATCTGAATCTTTTCAAGACCAGTATGGACCAGGTTAAATAATAGACTTAGGACAGATTTGATGTTATGTTTTGATACAAGCTAGAATTGTTTCTGCATCAGCACATGCAGGTAAGAACAAGATGCACGTGTTGGTAACATACAAGTGTGACAAAGAAAGTATTTATTTGAATAGTGCACAGCTGAGCTATGGAATTTCCCCCCACATAAAAATAATGATGGCCACATAAGTGGGTCCTACTCCACTTTGAGCAAAATATTTCTGCATTGCAGGGGGTTTGAGTAGATGACTTTTGTGGTCCCTTCCAACTAAAATTCTATGATTCTGATTCTAAGATGATAATAACAATAACAATAACAATAATAATTTTATTTGTACCCCACCCTCCCCAGTCAGAACCAGGCTCAGAGTGGCTAACATATAAATAATTCAATATGCATAAAAACAAGCAATCAATTAAAATGCACCCCAAAATTAATTCAAATAAATTAAAATTAAAATAACTGGACAAATGACAATCCTCAGGTTAAAACTGAAAGCGGTTAATACTCGCCAGGACCACATGTTTCCACTTATATTACAGTGGCACCTCAGGTTAAGAACTTAATTCGTTCTGGAGGTCTGTTCTTAACCTGAAACTGTTCTTAACCTGAGGTACCACTTTAGCTAATAGGGCCTCCTGCTGCCACTGCATGATTTCTGTTCCCATCCTGAAGCAAAGTTCTTAACCCGAGGAACTATTTCTGGGTTAGCAGAGTCTGTAACCTGAGGTACCACTGTATAAGGACCTGTGAGCTCTAAGGGGGCTAGACAAATTATCAGTGACTACTGGAATGATGGCTCTGTATTATACCCAGAATCAGAGGCGGCATGCATCTGTCTGGAGGTCTACAGAGTGGCTTCACTGAGCTCTAAAGCAGGTGTCTGAGAATCACATTGTGCTCCTTATTCATCCTATGCAAAGCAGGGCGGCAGGCAGGCAATAAGCCTTCTCTGGCAGGTGCATGTTGGCCCCTGCTGGAAATTTTCCAAAGAATTAAGCAGGCAGCATATGGTGACCAAAGCACAAACAAAATCCTAATGTGTCTTCTGGGTACAGACCACATTGTCTTTCAGAGCGGTAACAGCATTAATGCCTGGCAATGTCTGGCTTGCTTCAAGGACATTGAGAACTACGTTGTGAGGGGCGGTCTTGAACTACATACTCGGCATTGGATTTAGGGTGTCCGTGCACCCCACTTTATATAGGACAACCATGTACTTGAGAGGCCTGGCAAGGGACAGGCCTTGATTGGAAGTTATTCTCCGTTGGGAGACTTGTCCTGTTTGAGTCCAGTTTGAAGATAAATAACAATAAGAAGAGAGAAGAGTGGGGTGGAAGTTTATTACTGACTCACTCCATTCCATTTATGAATCATTTCCTATGGGTGACGGAAGAAGAAGAAAATATCAACAATAAAAACAAACAAAAAATAATTTCACAACCTATCCAGAAAATCTTCACTTTAAAAAGGCACTTAAGGTCCCACTATGACGTTCTTTTTAAATTATAGATAGGTAGCCGTGTTGGTCTGCCATAGTCAAAACAAAAAAATTTTTTCCTTCCAGTAGCACCTTAAAGACCAACTAAGTTAGTTCTTGGTGTGAGCTTTCGTGTGCATGCACACTTCTTCAGATACTTAGTTGGTCTTTAAGGTGCTACTGGAAGGAAAAAAAATTTAAATTATGGAAGTCATTTCTGTATTTGCATTTACACACATGATTTAGCATGTGCAAAGTAGTGTCCTCTTTTGACCCTCCAGAAGTTGTTGGACTACAATTCCCATAATCCTTGGTCACCGGCCATGCTCGCTGGAGCTGTTGAGTGTTGGAGTCAAGCAACATCTAGAGAACCAAACTCTCCTTAGTCTGTTCGCTCTGTTACTCTGTCAACTGCCATGTTTAATGGACAGCACTCCTATGCAGGATTGTGGGGAACAAAAGCATACATAGGACTGATCAAAAGAGGTGTTAGACAGAAGGAGCTCTTTAAAATCATTTTATCGAGCTTTTCTATAAGAAGAATGAAAATCAGCCAGTTCTTTCTTTTACAGCTGAAAATGTATGACCTCATTATCTCTCTATTTTTTTATAAAAGAAAATTACTTGTTGGAATGCTGTAACACAAAGTGATGGGATCACCGGTTGAGATGAAGCAGACCTTGGGAGCAACTGAGCCAGAACAGGGAAGAATGAGATGGAAAGTATCCAAGGCAGATAATGAAGAGCTTCTCTGGGATTTCTTTGCCATTTCGCCATTATGCTTCTTCCAAATGGACCCTGATCGTTTTCTCCCGCTTTGTAGGGAAATTGAATAATGTCACGCAGTGCTGTCATGATATTGTTTTATTGCTCTTTTCGTTGTTATGGTGACAAAAATGATTTTAAACAAAGGCTCTCCACCCCACCTCATCAGCTGATTTTGAACTTAGTGTGTTGGGGGAGGGGTCATCAAATGCCAAGCTGTTTTGTTTCTGAGTCAAGTCACGCAGAGTCGGTAACTTTCCTGATTTTAACTGATCATTTAACTGTTTGAAATAAGCTTCGCAGCCTTGCGATTCAGGAGAGATCCTGAGGATATTTAAGTAACACATAGAAAAGAGACGTACTTTGGGGGGGAGGGATTTAAATTAGAACTGCAGGTTTCGGTTGTTTAGATCAGTAAATGAATCAACTTAAAGCTTTTATCAGTTAAATAGTGAGAGCCAGATTTAATCGGTAGGGCTGAGAATTCAGGGGCACGCTTGTTTAGTTCTTGCGCTGTTCCACTTACCGTAATAGGCAACTGAAAACAAGGCAATAATTGGATTTTGTAGTAAATGCTTGCAGGATTTTATATCAATATCTGTTATATAGAGGTGGGAATTTGATCTTCCCTTCATCCATTGTAACATAAGAAGTTGCCTTATTCCAAGTCACTTCATCTAGTTCAGTATTGTCAACACCAACAGGTAGTTGCTCTCCATTGTTTGAGATACAGAATCCTACCAACACCTTATTAGTGTTGCCATATTTCAAAAACTGAAAATCCGGACACAAAAGTTGTTTGTTTTTTGTGCAAAATCTTAAAAATAAAATTAAAAAATCACCCATATATGTCCAGGAAATTCCAGATGTATGGCCACCCTACCTTATTTGACAGTGATCCCCCCCCCCAAAAAAAAAAAACTTTTACAGGGCTGCAAAGAGTGCATACAGCTAATATTTGTCAGTGGAAGGATTCAGCCATTTCTTTCAAAAACAACCATTTCAATTAGAAACTGGGCTTATGTCTTTCACTATGACCATGTTCTGTGGGCTCCTCCTTTTTATTGTGCATTCATGATGACTCGTGTTCACTTTGGTATCGGAGTGGTTAAACAATTCAGCTTTCAATACTGTTTGTACCTGCAAAGGTTTTGGGGTCGCCCTGCTGTCTCGTTTCTAATCAGTTTCTGTCTGGTAACTTCCTGCTGAAATCCAATAGCTTTTTAAGATCACAAATGCTCCCCGGGGGGGGGGAGCTGTGGGCTGACCCACTTTTGTTGTGCTATAGCCCAAGAAAGATCCTCCAGACAACACTAATGCAATAACATTGGATAATCAGAATGATGTGTGGATGTTCCAGTATAAATCCAAAACTAATGCAATATCATTATGTCAATAACATGCTGGAGAACAGCCCTGGGAGAGAGCGGGGGGGAAACACCTAGCAGTGCTGTGCAAGATGTCCTTTGCAATGTTGGAAGCAATAGTCACCAGATGAAGTAATTGATTGGCCACTGACTGGAAACTACAATGTCTTGTTTTCTGTATGAACCCATGAATCATCTCTAGGAGACTTCACACACCTATGGCGCACAATTAAGGTGTAATTTGGAAACGGTTGAACAGACTGCCCTGACCTAAAGTAGAGGAGGATGTGAGGAGGAGTATAATATGCAATTATCTTTTGGACACTTGCCGTAACAAAACATATGCATTTTGAAATATTGGTGGGTGGTTATTGTTGTTTTTGGATTATGCCAGGCTGTTTTAACCTTGTTTAAAGACTTATACTTTCCTTCAGGGGTGGGGAAACTATTTTCTGTCGAAACTGTCAGGGACTTCACGCTGGTGGGAGCAGGACCCAAGAAGGCGGTGAATGGGGCCAGGTCAGCAATGAACAGGGTCCCCCGCTTTTCTTCCTCCCTCACTCTCTTTCTGCCACAGGAAATTAGGTTGAGGGCCACAGGAAATTAAGCTGAGGGCCACATGCATCCCTTGGGTCTCTGGCTGTCCACTGCTACTTTAGTAGTACAACACTTTTAATGTTTCTGTGTGTATGTTGCATCTGCACGTCCGATGAATTAGCGAACCTTATTTTGCATTGTCAAATGTTTCTTCTAAACTGATGTTTGTTTTTAAGGAACATTTTCCTTTGAGAAACGTTAATGTTTTGCAATTTTGCACCGCATAAACCTGGCCTCGATTCTGACCTTCTGCGGTTGCATCCCAGCTTTGCATCACTTTCCACGGCTGCCCTCCACTCCTGTTTTGTTACAGCTCTTTGTGCAAATTGCCCTGTAGGGATTTTGGCTTCTCTCTTCTATCAGAAAGAAGAAACTTAACTAAGTCCCAAGGGGACTGTCCCCATCTCGGATTCAAGAGGATTGCTGTCGAATTCCCTTTTAATGGCCACCCCAGCTGTTGCGGGTTCTCTAATTTGTTCAGCAACAGTGACCTGATGGCTCAGCCTTCTAAGAAGATGCTAACATGGAAACTAATCAATATGGGCAGCCTTTGAGAAATGAGCAGTAGTAACTAAAATTGCTCTGGGCTAGTTTTGAGCTGATGAATTAGGCACACACTGGCATTCGTGCCAAACAGGCATCTTTTGTAGGTATCTCCAGAATAGCTTAGAAGTTCAGCCTCAAGTCCCACTTTGCAGAAGGATTAAGAATAACAGAATCATAGAATCGTGGAGTTGGAAGGGATCGCGAGAGTCGTCTAGTCCAATCCCCTGCAATGCAGTAATTCTTTTGGTGGAGCAACCCAAAGAAGTTGTTCTTAACAGGAAAGAAGCCTGTGTCCAAAGACAGATAGTAGACTTTGTTGGGAGATGCAATCCCCCCTTCAGTGTCAAAGTGGTATAGTCCCGGGTGTGTCACACCACAGCCATTTTCCAAATAGGCGTCAGGGTTGGGCCATGGGCAGCAGTCTGAAGTGACTGCCAAGCAGGGCTTGGGAGCCAAGAGGCCACTGGTAGAGCATGTGCTCTGGATGCAGAAGGCATACAGATCTGCTGTATCTCTCTTGAAATCATAGTAAAAGGTAAAGGGACCCCTGACCATTAGGTTCAGTCGTGGCCGACTCTGGGGTTGTGGCACTCATCTCACTTTATTGGCTGAGGGAGCCGGCGTACAGCTTCCGGGTCATGTGGCCAGCATGACTAAGCCGCTTCTGGCAAACCAGAGCAGCGCACAGAAATGTCATTTACCTTCCCGCCAGAGCAGTACCTATTTATCTACTTGCACTTTGACGTGCTTTCGAACTGCTAGGTTGGCAGGAGCAGGGACCAAGCAACGGGAGCTCACCCCATCGCGGGGATTCAAACCGCTGACCTTCTGATCGGCAAGTCCTAGGCTCAGTGGTTTAACCCACAGCGCCACCCGTGTCCCTGAAATCATAGTAGTTACTGCTAAATTTGTTCCTTTTTATAAACATCAATGTATGAAAGTTTTATGCAAATCCACGTCCTCTTTCATCCTTTGAGTGAGAGGTTCATTGCCTCTTTTCTGGCAATGTGTAATTGGCAACGCTACCATAGAACTATGTAAGTACAAGGTGTTTTTTATTATGTAATGTTTAAAATGAAAAGGCTTAGCACACACAAAAAACTAACAACACTCCTCTGCTGCTCGTTGGTATTCTCAATTGCCACAAGGAAAGGTGGAAGAAGGTATATTTAAAGAAAGATTTACAAGGCTTCTGTTTGTTTCTTTTTTAAAAAAAATCACTTGTGGATGTTTGCAAATCGCTGTTGTAACAATCATGTCAAGGGACTAAATTTGATGCTGGAATAAAAGACAGACATTTGGAATCTCACCTAACATCTCCTGACGGAAAAGCATCTTTCTGAGAGAAAAACAGGGAGCCAAGAGAAGCAAAAAGGACAAACATTGAACAACTTATTGATATAAATAAACGGTGTATGTCAGATAATGAGGAGTGATTTCATTTCGCCAATTGATCAGGTACTCCACAAGATAATATATTTAGCTATCACTATTTCCCAAAGCAAGTTCATACTAAAATAGACTTAGCATAGGAGTATGAATGGGTTGCCTTTAACCAGGTCTTTGTACAGCTGTAAAGGCCAATTCTTATCTTAATAGGGAGTTAGACAAATTCATGGTGATTAATTTTACCTTTGACAAAAGAAAGTACTTACAGTATTCATGTAGTAAATAGTTAAACTATGGGTTTTGCTCCCACAAGACATAGTGACAGCCGCCATCTTGGATGGCTTTGAAACTCATGGAGGTTAAAGCTATGCATTGCAGGATCATAGAATCATAGAATCATAGAATAGAATCATAGAATCATAGAGTTGGAAGAGACCACAAGGGCCATCGAGTCCAACCCCCTGCCAAGCAGGAAACACCATCAGAGCACTCCTGACATATGGTTGTCAAGCCTCTGCTTAAAGACCTCCAAAGAAGGAGACTCCACCACACTCCTTGGCAGCAAATTCCACTGTCGAACAGCTCTTACTGTTAGGAAGTTCTTCCTAATGTTTAGGTGGAATCTTCTTTCTTGTAGTTTGGATCCATTGCTCCGTGTCCGCTTCTCTGGAGCAGCAGAAAAGAAGAGGTTGGACTACATGACCCTTGGGGTCCCTTCCAACTCTACGAATCTATGATTCTAAGATCTGGTTCACCACTGTAATAACAGGATGCTGGACAGTCTTTTGACTGATGGCTTTAATAGACAACGGGATGCTGGATTGTACTTCTATATTTTCAGGTTAGCCCATTGTGTGGCCTATGTTCTGGAATGAATGGAGATTCTATCCCTAGGTGAATTATATCAATAGAGCATATAGCACACGAGTGTTAGATCTGGTTTGATCTCCATACACAAAGACAGTAATTTAAATAATCTGCTGGTCATACATTCTGTGGACATAGCTTGAAATCTGAACTGAGTAAATGCATGTCTAACAGAGCAGGGAGGACAGTTAAGTCCTGCAGATAAAAAGTTCTTTTAGGATCAGATTTAATTTGAAGATATCAGACCGAGTACTTGGAATTTTTCATATTTTCAAAGTTTGTTTTAGCATCTTCAGCAAAAACTGCATCAAGGATCTTATCAGTCAGAAATACCCTGAGATGCCATTAGAGGGGAAATTGAATATAGCAACATAAAAATGTTGCAGCATTGTGCTCTGTTCTACAGGTCTTAAACAATGTTTTGCTAAATGTTGGTTTGGCATTAGCAATGGTCCCCGCTCCCCCAGTATAATGTTGAATGGTCACTGTAAAATGTGAAGGTTCATTATTGTTTCACAAGTTGTGTATGTCTTTAAGGGCCAGGGCAAATAACGAGACCCAGTCTTGCAGCTGTGAAACATAGCAGGTGCTGCTAGGTTGTGTTAATTAAGCTGTGTCAGCATTTGGGCATAGTATATAAAGAGCAGCACCTAGCTCTCTCATTACCCTGGGGGATGGGTTGGTGGTTGGGTCATGTTTGTTGTTGTTATCTTTAGTGTAAAAGGAGTTTTTGTTTTGTTATTAAAACATTGTTAAAGTTATTTTTGAGTTCCTTGTTATGCATGGTCTCCCCAGCAAGCTCTCTGCAGCGCTACTAAACTCCAAATAGCCAACATATAGTATCATATGAATGTGTGCTTTTAGAGAAGAGAGACCTACTTCAGTTCTAAGCAATGTACAAGCTGTACAATATGGAACTCAAAGTAGTCCATGTAGGAACTGATTTTAGATTATATCCAAATTGACCCACATAAATTTTTTTATCATCAGTTCTAACAGACAATAACCCAAAGCATAATAAAGTTTCTTTGCATACAGACCAAATAAACATAGCTCAGGGAAGGAAAAGTAAGGAGAATCCACACTTATGACGGTGAATGTGGGATCCCCACTTAAATGCCAAATTTTAGTCTTGATGGTAATGATTTTGCTTTCCCTGGTTTATTATTGGGATGTTCTTTTGTTGTATTAGACTCCAATTTTTTTATTATTTTACTCTGGAAGCTGCTTTGAGCCTAGATAGGTATATTTGTACCAGCCAGCACATTACAACCCCAGTAACTCTTCCATCGTCATCAGCCTCTCCCTAAACAGTTCATTACATTTTGTTAAAACTCTGAATGCAACAACAGGATGATTGGTTTATGCACTTAGTATATATCTCTGTGGGGTCCTAAAATATTTTTATGTATTGATAGCGTTGGTGAATTTGATTTTCTGTGTGCATGCAGCAGCCAAAAGGACTAAATTAAAGTCCTCCAGCCCAGTGGGCCCATTAATGCCAGAATGATGAAGTGGAACAGGCAGGCACCAATGCACCTTGAAGGGCAACAGGAGTTTCCAATGTCATCCAGCTTGGAAGTCCCATTATCCCCACAAAACAAGCTCAGTTAATGGTCTCATTTTTCTCCCAGCCCGGAATGGAGTCTCCCTTGTCAACCATGATATTTGTCTGGCATCCCATCCCTGGGACAGGACTTCCCAAGAAAAGGAATGATGATGAGATAGGATTACACACACTGCAGATAAAGAAAAGCTGATTTTCTCTCTTTCTCATAATACCAGTTCCAGATCCGATGGAAACCGAAGGCTGGAAGATTCAGGACAAAAGTACCTATGACATGTTAAACCGTGGAATTGGATGTCAGAAGATGTAGTGATGGCCACCAACTTGGATGGCTTTAGAAGAGGATTAGACAAATAATGGAGGATAAGGTTATCAACGGTCACTAGTCACAGTGGATAATAATAAAAATAATAATTTATTATTTATACCCCGCCCATCAGGCTGGGCTTCCCCAGCCATTTCCAACAAAATATTAAAATACAGTAATGCATCGAACATTAGAAGCTTCCCTAAACAGGGCTGCTTTCAGATGTCTTCTAAAAATCTGGTAGTTGTTGTTCTCTTTGACATCTGGTGGGAGGGCGTTCCACAGGGCGGGTGCCACCACTGAGAAGGCCCTCTGCCTGGTTCCCTGTAACTTGGCTTCTTGCAGTGAGGGAACCACCAGAAGACCCTCGGTGCTGGACCTCAGTGTCCAGGTAGAACGATGGGGGTGGAGATGCTCCTTCAGATATACTGGACTGAGTCCGTTTAGGGCTTTAAAGGTCAGCATCTACACTTTGAATTGTGCTTGGAAACATACTGGGAGCCAATGTAGGGATTTCAAGATATGTTCTACCTCTGTCAGAGGCAGTATCCCTTTCTATATCAGTGGCTGGGAACCACAAGTGAGGAGAGCACTGCAGTGCTCAGGACATGCACTCGGCCTTCTCATCGGCATCCACCTGGCAACCATGAGAACAGAGAGCTGAATTACATGGGTCTAAGTATTGCACAGCCATCATGGCAGTGGTGGTGTTCTATTGTCTTATGGCACTGATTCACTGCTCTAGGCTGGCTTCCTTTCAGATGCTACAAACTGATTCACACCGAGTGACTCCTCTGAACAATGAAAATCGCTTGTAAAAAGTGTGCAATTAGAGGTTATTCAGAAAAAAGGAATGTCACAGCTATCAAAAAAGAAAAAAAACTCTGCAATAAACCACAAGCTGGTAGATTTGCAAGTGAGCGACAGAATACCTTGTCACTTCAGCAACCTACACTTATGTTTGTAGTGCCAGATAATGGAAACTGCACATAAATTCCAAGTACACTGGGTCACCTTTATCTATATGTTTGTTGACACTTTCAAAGAACTCAGGTAGATTAATGAGATACCTTAACAGCTGCCTCTTCCTGCACAAGCCATCCCAGACATTCATCATCGGAGGCCCTTCTCCATGCGCCCTATCAGAGGGTTGTTTGGACAGTGGTGAGATCAGAAGGGGCTTTTTCAGTGGTGGCTCCCTACTTCTGAAATGTTCTCCCTGGGGAAGCACACCTGGTGCCATTGCTGTCAGTTTTGGGGCTGTAGGCAAAAGCATTCGGTTTTTACTTGGGAGGTAACTAGTTATGTCTGTGGCCCTTTTTGTGCTCTTTTAAGTAGGGTGTGAGGGACATGGGTGGTGTTGTGGGTTAAACCACAGAGCCTAGGGCTTGCCGATCAGAAGGTCGGCGGTTCGAATCCCTGCGATGGGTTGAGCTCCCATTGCTCGGTCCCTGTTCCTGCCAACCTAGCAGTTCGAAAGCACATCAAAGTGCAAGTAGAAAAATATGTACCACTCCGGCAAGAAGGTAAACGGTGTTTCCATGCGCTGCTCTGGTTCGCCAGAAGCGGCTTAGTCATGCTGGCCACATGATCCGGAAGCTGTACGCCGGCTCCCTCAGCCAATAAAGCGAGATGAGCGCTGCAACCCCAGAGTCAGCCACGACTGAACCTAATGGTCAGGGGTCCCTTGACCTTTACCTTTAACTAGAGTGTGTAGGATTTGTTACACATATGCACATGCACACTCTCTCACACAGAGACACACATGAGACAAGCACTTTAGCTCTGGTGCCATTACGGTTTTCATATCAGGTTCTTATGTGCATGTGTTTTGTTATTTCCATTTTTACTATGCAAGTTGCTTTGAGACACTTCAGTGCAAAAAGCAACTAATAAATATATTATTATTCCTTCGTTGTTTCTTCTTTCTTTTTAAAGCACAGAGTTTCAGTGCGTGCATTTGCAAGCAATACCTTGTTTGACCCATGGGATCTTTCAGTTAAGCAACTCAGTCATCAGAGCCATGTCTTCAGACCCGTTCTTTAAAATATCACAGTCTGTTCCGACAGTACTTAAAATCCAAACAGGTTTGAAGGAGAGTGTTTGGCTTCACTCTTCCCCACAGGGGGCTCTTGAGAATCAGCTGCAAGAAGACACTGAACAACAAATAACAAACGTAGGAAATGGGCCAGCATGCACTGTCATTGTTGTGTTAGTTCAGGAAGAACAAATTGGGCATGTTTACTGCACGACTGAAGATCAATATCCCTGCAAGATGATAAAAAGGTTCTGGGTTTGGAAAAGACCAAGATAAAGGCCAGAGCTGCATAACTTGTTTAAGACAACAATTGGGCATCTTCAGTACTAAGAGGCAGCCTTCTGAAATGTTTTACAGCAGCGATGGAGAACTTCTGGGTCTATGGAAGTTGCTAGACTACAGGTCCCACCACCGCTGGCCACTGGTCATGCAGGCTGGGGGCTGATGGGAGTTGGAGTTCAGTAACCTCATAAGGGTGGGCAGATCCAGCCCTTCCATGAGACACAATATGGCAGTTGCCTCAGGGGCAAATTCTGAGGGGCAGAAAGTGCCGTGTGGTCTGCCCTGCAACCCCTAAGCTAGCTTGCTGCCCTAGGGCGTGGTGGAGAACTCTATTCCGTCACCAGTGCTGACATAAGATTCAACCACGATTCTAATCAGTTTTTGTGCACAGAATAGGCAATGTACCATCCTTTGCTCCGGGTGGCAAAATGGCTTGGACGGCTCCGGAGGGTGGAGCCAGCATGGTGTAGTGGTTAGAGCCAGCGTAGCATAGTGGTTAAGAATGGTGGACTTGTAATCTGGTGAACTGGGTACACTTCCCCGCTCCTCCACATGCAGCTGCTGGGTGACCTTGGGCCAGTCACACTTCTCTGAAGTCTCTCACCCTCACTCACCTCAAAGAGTGTTTGTTGTGGGGGAGGAAGGGAAAGGAGATTGTTAGACACTTTGAGATTGATTATATTTGGCAGGGGTCGGGGAACAATCTGAAGGGTTACATTTAGGAAAGGTTAAAGCGGCGAGCAGGTGTGACTTGAATTCCAAGACAAGGGAAGGGAACTTTCCGGTTTCCAGTTCTGTTCCGTAGCTGCCTATGTCTCCCACCACCAATGAAACTTCACAGGAGAGTTAGGGTCTTGGTGTAGGCAGCTGCTGGAAAAGTGTGGGTTTGCTCATATATCTTAAGATGCAAGGCAGCACATTGAAAAGCGTTCACCCAGGGTCCTCAATGCAAGCATTAAAATCTTTTTGACACAAGGAGAGGTGTCCGTCTAACCTTTTTAATAAGCAAAGAGATTTGTTCCCTTTACCAAGCAAAACTGTAACATAGTTCCATTTAGTTGTTTGTAATGGCAACCATTACACATTACACTACGTGGGTGGCGCTGTGGGTAAATCCTCAGCGCCTAGGGCTTGCCGATCGCATGGTCGGCAGTTCGAATTCCCGCGGCGGGGTGAGCTCCCGTCTGCGGTCCCAGCTCTTGCCCACCTAGCAGTTCGAAAACACCCCTAAAGTGCAAGTAGATAAATAGGTACCGCTTTCTAGCGGGAAGGTAAACAGCGTTTCCGTGTGCTGCGCTGGTGCCGGCTCGCCAGAGCAGCTTCGTCACGCTGGCCACGTGACCCGGAAGTGTCTCTGGACAGCGCTGGCCCCCGGCCTCTTAAGTGAGATGGGCGCACAACCCTAGAGTCGGACACAACTGGCCTTCGGGCAGGGGTACCTTTACCTTAATGGCAACCACTTGTGTAGAAACAGTGAGTTGATCAGAAATGCAGGTATTCTTACATCATCATCATCATCCAGATCAGTACCTCACAGCAACCGCAACAAACAGTCTCTCAGCACATTAAAAAAAAAAAAAAGACTTAAATGTACTTGTCAAAATCTTGCACTTTCATCAGATGCTTGTTGTAGTCACCTTAATGGGTAGGGCTATTTGATGTACATTCCAGGAGGATGGGGTCAGGTCACTCTCTCTCAGCTTAACCACCTCACAGGGTGGTTGTGAGAATAAAATGGAGAGGGGGAGAAGTGTGAACTCCTTGAAGGGAAGGTGGGATATAGATGCAATAACGAATTCGTAAAATAAAAATGGTGGGTTTTTGCTTTTTGTTTTACCCTTCAACTAAAAGGATAAGGGGACAGGTGACAGAAAAGACTCCCGTTGCCTCCATAACATATATGGGTTCCCCCAAAGAATAGCAGAAACTGCAATTCACGCTCACAGACCTACAGTTCCCATTACCTTTCACAAATGACAATTCTCAGTGATATGATTTAGATGGATGGTGTGGGCAAGACCTCTGTCTAATGTTCCCAAGAGCCACTGCTGGTCAGACGAGACAACACTCAGTTAGATGAACCCATGATCTGGGTCACACATTCACCCAGTTGAAGAATAATCATAGAATCATAGAATTTTAGAGCTGGAAGGGACCTTAAGAATCATCCAGTCCAAGCCCCTGCAATGCTGGAATATGCATCTGTCCCATACAGGGATTGAACCTGCAACCTTGGCATTATCAGTGCCACCCTAATGCTACAGCAGACCTTGCCCTCCTTTTCAGTCACACTCATTTTCTTCACAAACCTTAATGAGTTGTGATATCAGAAGGAATACAGCAGATGGTCAGGAAATATTTAATATGTCACTTTATAAAGTAACATATACATGGATGGCACTGTATCAAACTGAACAGCAAATAATATATATTTGTTGTTCTTTAATTAGATATGGATATATACTTCCGGCACTGAAGTCCTGCATTTTGCAGCCATCTATATATCCACCCAGGCAATGCTCTCAAAAGTTTATCTGCAAGTGGATGCGAAGACAGTAGGAGGCTCCCTTTAAAAAGAAAATGTTTGCAGAGCTGAAGGAAGCAGACTTCCTACAGACAAACCACTTAATTTTGAACCACATGTTTATTTGATCTTCACTGCTGATACTGTCTCTGAATATTTAAATCCTGCAAGAAACAAGACAAGTTGCCACGCTTGAAATTCATGCCGTCGAGTGCCAAGTGAATTGCTACTAGATCTCAACAACACCCGCCCACACCCAGCCACAGCACCGCCGCAGTGCAAATTAAAATTGCAATATTAGGTTTGCCATCTACTTGAAGGACCTTAATCTAGCACTCAGTGGAGAGACTGTAATCAACCCTCCCCATTTGTGCTCAGAGCAACAGGAGGCAGAATTACGTTGCTTCGCTCGCTCATTCCAAATGGCCATGTAACAAACTTAGTTTTCCCTTGTGTTTTGTGCTCTGCTTCACGCCTCCTAAATCCCTGCACTGGTCTCCCCTTCCCTTATAGAGAGGTGAGCCCGGCCTGTTACAATCTCTCATTCCAGAAAATTGTTTTCTGACATCTCGAATAGCAACCTTAGCTCATTGTTGCATTTATCAGCATTCTTCAACACCCTGAGTACACGTCCAGAAATTATATATTAAAAAACAAACAAACCAGCTGAGCATTTTAATACACTTCCGCACTGACAGGTGTATAAAAATCCTCTCAAGTGTGAAGTGAGGTTATAATTGTATTTAGCCAGTGCCTTTTTCTGCTTTAGAGGGGGAAAGCTCAAAAGGGGGGGAGAAGCGTCATTCAGAGCCCTTTGATCTTGACAATGCCATATCAAAGACAAGGAGGTTAGGAACCAGAAGCCAAATGTGGGCCTCCATGAAGAGAGTGGGTGGTGCTGTGGTCTAAACCATTGAGCCTCTTAGGCATGCCAATCAGGAGGTCGGCAGTTCGATTCCACTTGATGAGGTGAGCTCCCATTGCTCTGTCCCAGCTTCTGGGAACCCAGCAGTTCAAATGCATGCCAGTGCAAGTAAATAAATAGGTACCACAGCAGCAGGAAGGTAAAAGGTGTTTCCATGCGCTCTGGGACTCATCACAGTCCTCCATGCACCAGTAGCGGTTTAGTCATGCTGGCCACATGACCCGGAAAGCTGTCTGTGGACAAACACCAGCTCCCATGGCCTGAAAAGTGAGATAAGCACCTCACCCCATAGCCACCTTTGATTGTACTTAACTGTCCGGGGGTCCTTTACCTTTACTTTTTTTTACCTTTGCAGCCCTCCATGGCTCTTCGGACTCTGCCTAGGCCACACCCACTTCCACACCCACCTTGAGTTCTTTTGCCTGGCTGAAACATGCCATTGAACTGTGATACAGCCTTCTGCTCGCCTGGAAGGCGCATTGTGAACTGCCCTAAGACCTGTGGGTATAGGGCGGTATACAAATTGAATTCGTCATCGTCATTGTCATCATTGTGTGTGTGTGTGTGTGTGTGTGTGTGTGTTTGTAGAAGGTCCTGACTTTTGCATGGCTCCTCTTCTCTTCAGCATCTTGGCTTAGACACACTAGTACCAATGTGGTCCATTCAGGAGCCAGTCAAAGCTGCTTTGCTACCTAAGGCAAAGGACAAGATGGTGAAGTCCCCATTCTGTGCACAAAGATTGGTAGTTGACTCTTACTTCAACACCGGTCCTTCACTACAGCCCAGGGCTAGCCAGGGTCTTCAGGGTAGACCACATGACACACATGTCTAGCCATTCTCTGCCTGAGGCAGCTGCCTAGTTCTACCTCATGGAAGGTCCGGCCCTGTCATTTCAGACCGAGAGTCAGCACATGACACCCTCAAACTGCTGCCAGGGCCCCACTGCAGAACCCAGAAGCCTCCTGATTTTGATTGGCTGCCCCCACAAAAAAACTATTGCCCAAGTGTGGATTTTGGAGGGTTTTTCAAAAAATGTAATTAAATGTAGTAGCTCTGGTTACAATCCATTTTGCAGGAGGAGAAAACAAAACACATGGCTCGATACTTTTTAACGTTACAGCCTCACCACGTCACTTCTCATTAAATCACATCACAGTATGACAAGATCTGAAGTCTTATAAATAAAAACCTTCCTTCTGGACCTAATCTTCCATTAACTGCTGATCTGGATTACTTTGTGCAAGAAAGGTAAAGACCATGGCTGTCAAACACTGCCATTTTAGACCTTCTGGACTGTTGAGTAGGAGAGAAACCAAATGTAAAAGCTGTAGATTCCAGAAACTCAAATATATGGACACACACACACACACACACACACACACACACACACAATATATATATATATATATATATATCTGGTAGCTTCTTGGGCTTCTTGCCTCAATTGTGTACACATGGAAGGTGACATTAACATCTGCTGTGCTTTTTTAAAAAGTACCATGGGAAGGGGAGAGCTGAACCAGGACCACAGTTTGTAGAGAAGGTTCTCACCCTTTGCTCCTGTCTCCATCCCATTAAAAATTGCCACACACATCTATTTGCAGTGGTAGGAAAGCTCCCATTGACTGCAATGGGAGCTTTCCTACCACTGCAAATAGCAACTATAGGGGATCAGGACCATGGTGGGGGGAAATGGAAATGTGAGGATGGGGCTAATGTTAAGTCCCTTCGGTTTTAATGGGCCAAATTTAAGCACCTGCTTCCCTTCTCGACTGAGATCAACAAGGCTTAATCAAAGAGCTTAACTTTGAGTAAGTGCCCGTATCAAAATATATTTTGGCAGCCAACAAATCTGTAACTGAAAGTAGGTCTTTCCTGTCTGGAAAAAAATCTTTGAAGGCTTGTCAAAGCATTTTTAAAGCCTGAATATCTTTTCTCTGCAAGACCTTTTCTACTGGCATTGGCTTGTGTGGAAAATGGGGCGAAGCTGATACAGATGGTGGAGTTTTAAAATATTTTTGTTGGATCTTTGTTACTGCATTTTAGTAGGCTAGTTTTACACGTTATTTATTGCCCTTGATGAACCTTCAGAACGTCAGTCAGGTGACAAATCTGAATAAATAAATAAATAAATAAATAAATAAATGCATTTTCCTGGAACATCTAAAATTTTGCCTTATCTTTTCCTTGGCATGTGTCTCATCAATGTTAATTCATTCATCTGTAATCTTGAGGAATGGTTACCTGCTGCATTCCACAAGCTTCTTGAGGCACAGCCACCAAGGGAGCAATCCTATGCACAAAGAGCTGAAAAAGCAACTCAGCAAAAGCTAAACTGTCGTAAAGTTATGCCAGATCCAGGACTCAGCTAATTTAGCCAAAAAAAACGAGTTTCAAAGGTGTTATAAACCTGCAACACCAGATGGCGCTGTAGAGCACAAAACTTTTCTATGTGATTTTACATATAGTTTTTTTCTTTTGTTAAAATGTTATGACTTATTTGTAGCGTGTTTTTCTCCTGTGTGTAGATCCATCCCCCAACTCCTCTCAGCATCAGGGCTAACCCTCCTGGGGGAGAATAAGCCTTTAGAGTAGTGCTTGAGTTACATCTTCATATTTGCTGGCATACCTTACTCCAGGTCACGTGACTGAGCTGAGCAGGTCTAGGATCCAGCCTAAGTCTCTCTTCTCTGGCCATGCCCCAGTCATGCCCCTTTTTATGTCATCTTAAGATCTGCTGGGCCCAGCCAGCTACATCCTGGCTTACCCAACATGAGGACACTATGCAGGTGTATCTCAGGCTGAGCCAAGGATGACAGTGTTTACCCATCATAACCCAGCTGTACCAGGTTCAGCCAGAGAACTGCTGGATCTGAACTTGTTCATCCTATTGCTGTAGGATTGCTCCCAAAGTCACTCTGATTTTTAATTAAAACCGGAGGTACCATAGCTGTCAACTTACATATTTGAAAATAAGGGACCAGCAGCCTCGAAAATAAGGGATCAGCAGCCAAAATAAGGGATCAACAATTACTTTGATAAAATACATATTTTGTTGCGTGCAAATGGCTTTGGATACCTCTTAGGTCCATAAATTACCATATAGCATATATTCAACACAAAAAAGCAGCAACAATTTGTTGTTGACAAAGGACAGCTGGACATAGAAAGGGCCCCATTACCTTCAGTAACTTATTTAAGGGACATCATCAATAAGGGACAGCAGCGGGACATGGCACTGGGATAAGGGACTGTCCCGCCAAATAAGGGACGCTTGCCAGCTATGGGAGGTACTCCTCATTCTGAAAAGGTTTACTTTTACAGTGTGAAGCCGAAAGAATTACCCACGTTGGCTTTTGAGTCTTCCCTTGTTTGTTTATTCATTTCTGGCAGATGTTTGTGCTCTCCAATCCCTCCAGAGCTTTGTAAAAACTCAGGAAAGCTTCCCTAATGCAGCAGGGAACACTGAGATGAAGACTTTACAGGATTGCTTTTGAGGAGTTATGGCACATTAGGCAGCTAATCTCAAGTCCAGGAAACTTCAATTAGTTTACTTTTATGAGTCAGTGCTCATATACAGGCTTTGGGTGTCTTTGCTTTATATGGAAAGAAGTCGTTTACAGAGCTGGAAAAATTAGTGATAAATTATCTTTAGCAACGTATTTCAGTAATAACTACTGGGTTTTTTTCTGAACTGATATGAGTCTGCACTTCTCAAAGGGTTATTCGCCTTTTCATCCTCGTAATCACACTGTATCATCAAAGCCTCCACAAAGCCGATTTTTTACAAGGTGGCTGATAATGACTTTTGTGGATGCTCAAACACATAAAGATCTAGTTTAAGGACTCCTGGAAAGCTTAGCAAGTTGAGGCAGGAAGCGGTGACTTGTGATTACAGTTCCAGCGGAAGACGTTGGATAGAAGCATCATTCCTCTGGGAGAAATTTCATATTAAAACACCATTCGCTAAAAATATGGGAGTCTGGTCCAGGTTATCTCTCTTCTCTATCAACGGCCTAGTTTGCACCGCACTAGGATGGAGGAGAAATTAGACTCAGTTTGCATTTTACTGCAACCCTCCCTAATTCATACTTCCTGATGCAATATGCAGACAGAAACACAGCTGTCTTTTGAAATTTGCACTTCTCCTAATACCGAAAACATGTACAAAAATGTGTCTGGGGAAAATGGTGCAAAAAAAGAAATACACATATTAGTGAAAATAAATGAAAATAAATGACGGGAAAAGCTGACGGGAAAAGTCAGGGGAGCCTTAAACCAGAAAACACGTGGAGAATGGAAAATATTTAAGGAATATATAAGACTATATTGTAAAAATGATACCATCTTAGCAGAACTGGAATGACACTTGGGAATAATAAATAAATGAAACAAATATGTTAGTGGAATGTATGAAAAAGGATACAAAATAAAACTGTGCAATAATACCATGGCAATAGAAAAAGTATAAGGAGAATGATTGGAAGTTTCTTGTAAAAAAAAAAATTATTTTGAAGGACATGATGTATAAATTTTTGGTTTTCTTTTCATTTCTTTTTTCTTTTTCTTTCTTTTTCTTTTTCTCAAATGTTTCTTGCTTTTAAGTTGTGATTTTTTTTCTACTTATATTTAACTTTGTTATACCTACCTTTGTTGTGTGTTTGTACGTTTGTATTTTAAACCAATAAATAATAAAAAAGGAAAATAAATGCACAAATGCATAACATTAATCAACATTGCATTAAAATGCGTGATAGGGAAATGTGCAGGAAAATGCTGAGAACACATTTTCATAAGGACATTTTTTAAAATAAAAAATCGCAACTCCTATAAAAACATGGCAGACTTAAAGACTGGGGGGAACTAAACTGACAGAATCATCCATCCTCATACCACACTTCTCCCTGTATTGTCAGGGATCAGGCTCTGAAGAGGAATTGTGGGAGCCCTCCTCTCCCTCTGTGCAAGGCTGGGATGCTGAAGCTCTACAGGAGCAGGAGGGTAGTATCGACCTAGAGCAATGGTTTGCAGAGGGACACAGTTCAGAGACTGATAGTTGGGCTGAACTGGAAGGAGAACAACAAAGGCAAGAGGAACAGGAGGAGGGAGAGCTGGTTCACTCTCCCTCACTAGAAAGTGTGCAGCCTATCAGTCCTGGAGCAAGGCGACTGGATAGAGTAGCCTCCTAGAAGGCTCAATGGTGGAGCAATCACATGGTGAGGAGACGGGAAGATGGAAGTAGCTAGAGGGAAGTGGGAGGAACTCAATTGGGTGCACCTGCATGGTGAGAATGGACGCTGGATTTTGTGATGTGCTGTGCTTAATAAACCTTGCTGTTGCTGGAAAAAGACTGCTTCCACTTTGTGCTGTTATCTCCACCTCCATCGTTCTGCCCGGCCGCTGAGGTCCAGCGCCGAGGGCCCTCTAGCATTTCCCTCACTGCGAGAAGCAAAGCTACAAGGAACCAGGCAGAGGGCCTTCTCGGTGGTGGCGCCCGCTCTGTGGAAAGCCCTCCCATCAGATGTCAAGAGATAAACAACTACCTTACATTTAGAAGACATCTGAAGCAAGTCCTGTTCAGGGAAGTTTTTAATGTGTGACATTTTAATGTATTTTTAATCTTTGTTGGAAGCCACCCAGAGTGGCTGCAGAAACCCAGCCAGATGGGCGGGGTACAAATAATAAATAATTTATTATTATTATTATTATTATTATTATTATTATTATTATTATTATCTACAGATACAGGGAGAAGGTAAGCCTTGCCTTGCAGCCTGACATGTATTTACAAGTGCTCGGTTCAGTACATGTTCCAATGTTTCATCTGTGTGTATGTTGCACTGCCTCATAGGCTTTGTTGTATGCATTTCCAAATCTTAGTATCTGCTTACATTGTTCTCAGTGCATCGTCGATTGAATGAGTAAACTCATGAAAACTGAGTAGCTTATCTTCCATTGATTTTAATGGTTCTGCTCTTAAGTTTGACCAAGTATGAATCCAGCCTCGTGTGTTCAACTGCATTTAGACTACGAAACACATGGTGCGGTGTTGACTGCATGAAAGGAGGTGCAAGAAGTACATCTATCATAACTGTCAGTACAGGAGATGCATTTATGAAAAATGTGTCAGATACAATGCAGATTTTGGTAAGTCAATCCGCAGTTCCAAAAGCAATTTCTTAGCAGCAGAACCCCAAATTTCAAGCCAAGTCAAATTTTATGCAGAATTGACACTGGTTTATTGGATTGTCCAGATACCCACAACACAATCTGCATGAAGATTTCCAGATGGCCCTGATTCCACAGGTGACAAATTCACAGATGCAACCAAACTCCCTTCCTCCTACTCACCACTTCCCAAATACCTCCAGCTCCACCCTGTTGAGTATAATTGTTTCATTGTACATTGAAATGGAAAATAACTCTGTATGCGTATTGCTAAACTGAAGCTCTCAGAGCGCCTAACAGGTTAATGATTAGCTGTTGATGTATCTTTGCTGCTCTCTCCTGAGGTGTTTAACCTAGATTCACATGGGATATTCAATTGCAAATCTCCATTTTGTGTGAGTTAGTCTTTGTTCTTTCCCTGAAAGGAGCTAGAGGAGCAAATGATTCTCTCCAGGAACACAGTCTCTGGCTATAATGGAGAGACTGTGAGAGAGGCTTTTCAGCTCTGGATAAAGTAATTTCATATCTCTAAGATGCTGTACCTGTTGCTTGGACAAGCGCATAACATTATGCATCTATTTAGATGTAGCATTATTGTTCTGAGTCTCTGTTTTGTGGAACAAGTTCTGCTAGTAAAGCTTTTGAGCCATATTTTTGGACTGGGCAGTTTTTATTTCAAAATTGCTTCCAAATGCTCAATATTAATAACCGCAACACATCCATAATCTGCCAACCCCCTTCTCCCCTTCCCTCATACTCTCCTGCTGCTACTCCTGTCCTAGCTGGGCTGAACATATGGAATGAGGGAGGTTCTTCCATTCTCCCCATTCTGGTACCTGGCACTGTGCTGTGCAGGTACCAGAGCCAGGGGAAAACAGACCTGAGGGATGTAATTTTCCCTAAAGGCCGCTGGATCTGAGACAGTGTCTAGGGAGCTGTTGTGGGGAGAGCAGAGAATGAAAGGGATTGTTTTCTCAGCAGGAGAAGACTTTGGAGGATCCAATGCTCAATTTGTGTTTGTGGTGAGAACATTACAAGCCCCCAACACTGATATCTATATGCCTCCATGTGGTCTCTACAACGTTGTCATTAGTTTAGTTTGCCCTTTCTGAACTCAAATGAATTCTGAGCTTTGGCGATCAAGAGTTAATGTTTCGTGGTTGTCTCAGCGAGCAGGAGAGCTACTGCAGGGACTAGTAGGTGCTAGTCTGTTAGCCGGCTTTCTGAAATGTTGAGACAGCTGTGAGGTTTTAACCCAGCTCGTGAAACGAGGAGACATATTTCAGGCTCCCGCAGATTTCCCCGTCTTCCAGTTCTGGTGGAAGATTCAAAACAAGTAATAAAAAAAAACCCCACAAGTTTTCAGAACAAATGTGCCAAAAAAAAAAAAAAGTTAACATTGTCCAAGAAAGTGAAAAGAGAATATGAAGTTCTCATGTTTTTTATACTGTGCTATTTTAAAACCTTGGCACTTCAATTATCTTATAAATGCAATGCAAGTTTTATTTTAATAACTGGTCTGTGTAAAGCTCTGTCTATTTTCCATCGCATATCGAAATGCCTGCCAGAACATACAGAACATACGCTCATCTGTGGGCAAACCACACATTTAAATCTCATGACTTCCCCCAAGGAATCCTGGGAACTGTAGTTTGTTGAAGGTGCTGGGGACTGTGGGGTAAACTAAAATCCCCAGGATTCACTGGGGAAAGCCATGTGCTTTAAATGTATGGTGTGTCTGCAGCCCTTCAAACCAAAGCTCAAAACCCACCAATTCTGCAGAGCCTTTTGCTTAATCTCTTTGGTCTCTTCCCCAGGCAAAACTGAGCCTAACTACAGAAAGCCAGGCTCCCAGGTCTGGCCAATGCAGAGGTTTCATACTGCCTTGCAAGCCACAGAAGATGATGTTGCAATGCCTGTTTTGTTAGGCCTGAAATGGCAAAACTTCCAGATGTTGTTGGATTCCCCATCATCCCCAACCAGCATGGCCAATGGACAGGGATGATAGGAGTTGCAGTCCAACCACATCTAGAGGGCCACATCCATGTCTTAGGATCTGAGGCCTAAGTATACACAGGCCACAATAACTCACTAGAATACTTTCACCCTGGGCAGGGGGTCCCAGTTCAACAAGTCTGCAACAAGTACTAAACAAACCACACACACTCAGTACCAACAATGTTCACAGAGGGTATCATGGAACTGAGAAGGACCACATTTTTCCCATAGGATTTTATTAAAGCTTTTTATAACACAGTAAGATGAAGGAAGCGTATGTAAATAAAAACAAAAACAGAGAGAGAAGGAGAAAGAGAAAAGAAAACACAGAGTCCTCTCTAAAAGGTAGCTCTTAAACCTAGGCACCCACAAAAGTGTGTCCCCTCACAACTCTCTCACCTGGGAGCCTTTTCCTTCCCTGCCTCTCACTCAGGGTCCTTCCACCAACCATCCACCTTCTTGTGTGTGTAATACTTGGACCCTAGTAATGGCCCAGAGCAGAGGACACCAAAGAAGAAAAAAGAAAGAGAAGAGAGAAAAGAAAAAAAAGGAATGAAAAGAAGAAAAGAAAAAGAAAAAGAAAAATGACTTCCAATTTTCCATCTGTCAATTACATTGAATGTCTAGGATGACATCCAAATATTCTACTCTCTGTTAAGCAATTCGCCCCCCCCCCCCCAATCTTCAGACCCAAAAGCTGGAAGGGATCTCAAAGGACATCTAGTCCAACCCCACAATAATGCAAAAAATATAAATATGCACCCCTAATAAACAAAGGCTGGATAGAATGAAGAAGAATTCACTTCCTTCCAAAGCAGTCTATTCCACTGTTAAACAGCTCATATATTCAACAGGTGCTCCCTAATGCGTCCTCTAGGTCCTTTTTCATAAATCAAGAAACAAGCATTTACCCAGCGTGGTTTCCACCCTCATAAAAGGGGCATTTAAATGTCAATCAATTTTGGCCCTGAAAAAAACAAGCCACTGCTCCAAATAAATCATTTCCAAAGCAGCTGACTGTCGGTGGGACTCAGCACCAACAGCATCACAATAGGAAGAGCTGTTTTCATAGAGGCTAAAATAAATGAGGCAGATGGTGAGGTGCCTTGAGCCATAAACGTAGGTGTCTCAGTTGTAACGAAAAGCTGCAGGAGTACATGAACAGAGTAACAAGGGGGGGAGGGGAAGCATTAAAATTAAAGATCACCTCTGCAAAAGAAACCATAGATATATCCTCCTTAACAATGACTCCCCCTGAGCAGTTGTTACTCAAGGTGTAAGGCCTATTGGCTCCAACGGGGCTTTGAAAGTGTGACTAGAATTGCAGGCTGAAGGCAGCTGGATACTGCAATGTTCAAAGCACGTAAACCACAAAACACATTCCTCACCACCCACCTCGAATGTGGAATTTATGAGCTAGCAGGGTTTGGAAGAGAAGCAGGGAGCTTCTCTGTCAACACCTTTGGCTGGGTAGACGTACCTTGTTTTACAGTAGATGCCGCATGCCCTGCTTTGCAGGGAATTGTCTTCTATTTGAAGGTGTCCCCATTTGAAAGGCTGCTTGGCCAAGGTGGCATGCAAACTAGACCTTTACAGCACTTTCCATGCACCCCACCCACCCAGGAATCCTGGTAACTATAGATTGCCCCTTACAGACCTACATACAGTTCCTAGAATTTGTGGGGTGGCTGGGCAGGCTTTAAATGTGCTTTAAATCTCTGGTATGGTTTGAAGGGGACATGGGTGGTGCTGTGGGTTAAACCACAGAGCCTAGGGCTTGCCGATCAGAAGGTCGGCAGTTCAAATCCCCACAATGGGGTGAGCTCCCATTGCTCGGTCCCTGCTCCTTCCACCTAGCAGTTCGAAAGCACGTCAAAGTGCAAGTAGATAAATAGGTACCACTCCGGCAGGAAGGTAAACGGCTTTTCCGTGTGCTGTTCTGGTTCGCGGCTTAGTCATGCTGGCCACATGACCCAGAAGCTGTACGGCGGCTCCCTCGGCCAATAAAGCAAGATGAGTGCTGCAACCCCAGAGTTGTCCGCGACTGGACCTAATGGTCAGGGGTCCCTTTACCTTTATGGTTTGAAGATAAAGAACCAGGAGAAGAGGAGGAGGAGGAGTTTGGATTTGATATCCCGCTTTATCACTACCCTAAGGAGTCTCAAAGCGGCCAACAATCTCCTTTCCCTTCCTCCCCCACCACAAACACTCTGTGAGGTGAGTGAGGCTGGGAGACTTCAGAGAAGTGTGACTAGCCCAAGGTCACCCAGCAGCTGCATGTGGAGGAGCAGGGAAGCGAATCCAGTTCACCAGATTACGAGTCCACTGCTCCTAACCACTACACCACACTGGCACACTACACCACATGAGAGCAGAGGGATCTGAACATTGCCCACCAACGGATTGCGCCTGGACAGCACACTGAGCAGATACAGAACCAACCCAGAGGGTGGCCCTCCTTAGTCTCAGTGTTGCCCTTGCAGAACTCAGCAGGGAGGAAAATGGGGACAAAACTAGAATGAGTTGGCTCTGCCTTTCATTGCCTCGGTCTTCCACCTACGGTCGGTCTCCCCACTGGTTCTAACGGGCCCCTGCAATTAAATTATTTGCTTTATGTCTTTCTGAGGGTTGCTGGCTTGTGCAGCCCCAGGGGAGTGGCAGAGGCCGTGTCTGTAAAAGTGCAGTAGCTCCAAAGCTATGTAACGGGCTGCTGTTTCATTAAATTGTTAAATCACAGTGACTTACAAAAATGTGGAGCCGCTTGCCAGGAAGCCTGAAACATGCAAGCTTGCAATTCAGCCTCACGTTAACGCCTGTGCTGTGAGTTCGCCAGGCATAAACCACAGTGATGTCTGTAATTCCTGATGACCATCGTGCAAGTAATATTCCTTGGCTTTCGCTCACATTCCTTGCTTTTTTGGTGGGTTCGCTCTGGATGAGTACTTCTCTGGGGGACAAGGACATCCTGTATTCCTTTTCACCAATTTCCATCACCACAATGAACATTTCTAGGTAGCAACCGCACTACAATTTGAGTTACGTTTTTGCCCTGGCAATGAAGTGTCAGAATCAGCACATTCCCTAATGTGTATATTTGACAAAACTCCTTACAAACGTACGTATGAGGGTGGAAACCACACTAAAATGCTGTTGAATCTTCGTGGGCATTTTTTCTTTAAAAACATCACAGACTGATGGGGAAAAGGAGAAACAGAAAAATTTAATTTGATATGATTCCTCCATCCCCAAACACCTTTCTGGCTACTGAGCTTGGTAGTAATTTCTGTGTTGGATCCATATTCAATGCATCTTCTATTTCCTTACGGGCAGCACATTACAGAGGAAATTATCCCAGTTATTATGTAATAAAGTCTACCCAGAAACTAGTCTAAGGTTTCATGATTAACACATTCCCTGTGCAGAGAGCTCCTTCAGGAATATTTTATAACCCAAGTGCTACAGAAACATTACCAGGAAAGAGAAGTCTGCAGACACAGCTCCCTCCTTCGGCAATTAATTTGAATTAGGCTGTTCTCCATTGCCAAATGAGTTTAAATAAGGACATTTAAATAAGGAAAGCCAATCCTGCATTGACCTCTCCCACAGACTGCAAACAACTAAATAGAATCAAAGGTCTTAAAGGAAGGAACAATGAGCAGAGCAGAGCAAAGTGGATATGAAACTATGACCATCAAAGGAGGCTGGTCTTTATGTAATAGCAGTGCTTCAAAGTGCACCAGACGGCATGGGGGGGGGGGGAGCAGGTAAGAGAGAAAAAGAGGATACTTGGGATGGAGTGGGGAATCCCTGACACAACTGGTGCCACTGAGGTCTGAGTACCACAGCTCAGGGTTAGAGAATTTGTTTTGCATAGAGAGGGCTTGGAGTTCAGTTCCCAAGCATCACCTGGTAGGGCTGGGAGACAACCCTCTGAATCCCTGCAGTGCCACTTCTATAAACCGCCCAGAGTGGCTGGGGAAACCCAGCCAGATGGGCAGGGTATGAATATTGAAATTATTGTTATTAATTTCAGGGTTGCACTGCTCAATATTTTGTTTTGGGGGTTTTATTGACACTAGATATTTTTGTTTTATCTGTCTGTATCTTAGTTTTGCAGTCGTATGCTTTTTAATTTGCAAACTTCCTCATATGCATCAGTCTATAAATTGATTAAATGGCATATATAATAAGAAGATAAAACAGGTAGCAAGGCGGACGCTCTTGCTCAGCAAATTTTCCATGCATACACAACTTGGGATTCCTAAAGGAAGTGGAGGATAACTATCTTCAAGGGCAAAAGAAGGGATCATTTGAAAGACCAGCACTGAAAAGGCTTTCCTTGGTTTAGAAGAAGTGAGATCAGAAAGACAGACATCTAAACAAGTATAGACTGATTCAAGTGATGCCTTTGAGTTAACTGGCCTGTTTAGCTTTGTCTGTTTGCAACATGACAATCCCCTGGAACATTGAGACGTTTGAATGAAATCTGGTATATATGTTTGGTACACAGCTGTACATTTCAGACCACACAGGAGGAGGGAGGGCAGAATAAAGGCTGCAAATGCCTGCTGTGATTTTTTTTTTTTAAAGTATGTGTGATGTGATGTTGTTTCTCTTTTATGATGCTTGACTGTGTTTCCTTGTAGGGCACTTTAAAGAGGCCTATTTTTGAACTGAAAAGTGGGATATTAATTTTTAATACCAATTACAACGAAAAGACACACCATAGTACAACATCACCCTTGAGCAGTGAACAATCACAACGACTGCTGGTTGGTATATAATTGAACAAAATGATTCCCCTATTTGGAGTTCCAGCACCCAACCCCAGCACCCATTTCAGAGGGAAGCTGGAAGATGTGAAAACAGTGCACTCACATGTACTAAAACATCAGAGCATTCCAGTGAATGGGAGCGGTGTAACTTAACCAAGCAGAGGGAGATGCCTGGATACTCATAGGTAAAGGGATGCGGGTGGTGCTGTGGTCTAAACCACTTAGCCTTTTGTGCTTGCTGATTGGAAGGTCGGCGGTTCGAATCCCCGCGACAGGGTGAGCTCCCATTGCTCCGTCCCAGCTTCTACCAACCTAGCAGTTTGAAAGCATACCAGTGCAAGTAGATAAATAGGTATCACTGTGGTGGGAAGGTAAATGGCATTTCCATGCATTCTGGCACTCGTCACGGTCCTCCGTGCAGCAGTAGCAGTTTAGTCATGCTGGCCACATGACCCAGAAAGCTGTCTGTGGACAAATGATGGTTCTCTCGGCCTGAAGCGAGACGAGCGCCGCACCCCATATTCGCCTTTGACTGGATTTAAACGACCAGGGGTCATTTACCTTTTACCTTTACTCATAGGTAAGTGGGGTTAGTATTGAAACCTAACTCCCAAATAAGCATGCACAGAATTGTTGTCTAACAGTGCAATTCTATGCATGGTTACGCAGAGACGTAAGTCTTGCTGTGTTCAGTGATGCCTACTTTCAAGTAACTGCGTATAAAATTCCAGCTTTGGACTCTCTCCTGTAATATAATTCTCTGGTCAGTGTGTACTTACACTACACATTGAATATTCTGCACAACAGAGGCCCAATTTAAATTAGATGGCACTGTCACAGCTTGTTAACCTCAGCATCTTGTAGGGAGCCCAACAAGTACATATTATCCAATGGAAGCAGCTCCAGTGGCCAGGACTAATCCTTCAAAGGTTCTTAGTCTCTGTGTATGTGTAGTGAGCATGAGCACTCCAGCAAAACCACCACATGGAACACACATCATTGGAGTGGAGATTCTACCCACCTGACACACCATAGTACAACATCACCCTTGAGCAGTGAGCAGTCACAATGACGGCTGGTTGGTATATAATTGGACAAAATGATTCCCATATTTGGAGTTCCAGCACCCAACCCCAGCACCCATTTCAAAGGGAAGCTGGAAGATGCACCTTGCATATTTAAACATCAACCATACAAAAAGCTAAAGAAGTAGGCACTGTTGGGCAGCTTTCAGAGAGCTGCTCACATGCTCAAATTACAGTGGTACCTTGTTTTGAGTCCGGGATCCATTGAAAGGGATGCTCAACAAAGCACCGCTATGTGCGCACACGCACGCGGAGCGGTTTGCATTTCTGTGCATGCACGAGTGGCAAACCCGGAAGTAGCCCGTGCCGGTACTTCCGGGTTTGCCACGGACGTTTGCCAAAATGGACGGTCGACAGGGCAGACGTTCGAGGAGGTATTACTGTATATGTTTGCCATAAGATGGGAAAAAGCTGTTTCCATTGATCTCAAAAAACTTGCTGAGTAACGCACCAATCGTGGGAACAAATTGGATAGTTTAAAATCCAAGCTTGCACACCTCTGATTTGAAATTTATAACATCTCGGTTTGGGTATCAAGACTAAACATTTAACACTCGACTGGAAGAGGCAAAACTCAAAATGTCAGTTTTCCTGACCACATTTCTAAGTTGGCCTGCACAATGTGAACACTGCAGTATTAATTTTAGGATTTCTGCAGCCTGATCCTATGCACAGTTTCACAGAAACGAATCCTGGTGATTTCATGGGGCCTTACTTTTAGGTAAATGTAGGGAGGGTTGCAGCTTTAGAAAATCTGGAATAGGGCCCAGCGGTTCAAAATGTATCTCATTCAGATGACTGAAAGCAAGGAGAACCATGAAATCAGGAAAGAGGATCTTTGTCTTCTCCTAGGCTTCACCCAACACCAACAAATATTTTTCTAGAATTTTTTTTTTTAGATTATTTTCAATCCCTCAGTGACAGAGTACGGAACCACAAAACTGTGAATTGCTTTGGAAAAAAACCCACTCACACAGACCAGAAAGTACCCTTAATTTGGCCTTTCTCTGATAATTTTATCAAACATTCTGGTATACAGCCCTAAGGCTGCCTCTAGGACATAGACATCTTCTTTATTCTCTTTAATCTTTGCAACGGAGGGAGGAAAAGGCTCCGACTTACCACAGAGTGCTGAATAGGTATCCATCCAGGTGATTCAACGGGACACTTGTGCGCTGGGCATCTGGTGTGGCTCTGCTGCAATGAAGGAAACAAGAGGGCGGTGTGTTAGATATTCTGTGTGCATGAACTACCAGACATTGGAGGGAAAGTGTTGGTTTGAAGATGGCACCACCTTAAAGAAGCAGCTGTAGTTCAGTGGTAGAACAAATACCTTGCATGAAAATGACTCCAAATTCAATCTTTCATTCTCTCATACATACACACACACACACACACACAACATCAGAGGGGACCACAAGCAATAATAACGTTAAAATCTATCACCAAAACACATTAATAAAAAGCTCAATACTCATTCATATTACTGAGTATGATTAGATTCCTATTAATCAAATATATCTTTCTGCAGTTTTCCATCAGTCTTTGATGGGTTCCTGCTCTCACCCTGTTGACTAACAGCATCAATAAAAGTATATCAAGTTGCCCGTTCTTTATTGCACCAGATTTAGAGTGGCTGGGGAAACCCAGCCAGATGGGTGGGGTATAAATAATTTAAAAAAATAAAATAAAATAATTATTTAGGGGGTGCATGGACAGAGGAGAGCAGGAAAGTCCCATTGTGCAAGTGTAAATCTTGCTGATGGGACAACTACTTAGTATTGCTTAGCATGGGCTCCGCCCCTGAGCAATGGTCCATCCTTGCTCATTTGTTTGTGTTACAATTTTTAAATCATACACTTGATTTTGTTTTTTAAAAAAAATCTCTTTCCTCATCTGGAGTATCTCAAGAACAAACAAGAATGATTACCGGTAACTTTTTTTCCCCTGTCCAAACACATAGCCAATAAGTGTTAAAACAATTTTAATTTTTGCTAACAAAATGCCTCTGCAAACTCACCACCCAATCATTCTTTATCAACATGCATCTAGTCAATAAAACAACTGCACTTGAAGCAGGCTCCGTGTGTTTGGTCATTTGAGGATGCTTGCATTGTACATAAGTGCACATCTTAAGAATGAACTTGGCAGATTTTAGGGGCACAGCAAGGCTAATTCTCGATTTCTGACTTCATAGCATGCTCTAAATACCAACAAGAAATGCTGCTTTTTTATTATGGATGTTGTGGATGTTTGGCCAAGCCTAGCTGAGAAGCAGGCTTCAGGGATTCTTAAAAGATTGTTTCCAAGGAGAGGCAAGCTGTTACACATTTATTTATTTATTTTTTAATGCATTTCTAGCCTGCCTTTCCTCCAAGAAGCTGAAAGTAGTGCACATTGTATGCTGAGGAAACTGAGCGGGGAGGCAGGGGTGACTGTCCATCTTCAGGGCTATTCCAGCCTCTTTGATCGTTCAGATTTTATAGGATCAGGCCAGGCTGTGGAAAGTCTGCAGGCAGGACCTGGGTACGGCAGCAACTCTCTCCTCTTTTGTTTCCCAGCAACTGGCATAAATACAGTGGTACCTCAGGTTAAGTACTTAATTCGTTCCGGAGGTCCGTTCTTAACCTGACACTGTTCTTAACCTGAAGCACCACTTTAGCTAATGGGGTCTCCTGCTGCCGCCGCACCGCCAGAGCACGATTTCTGTTCTCATCCTGAAGCAAAGTTCTTAACCTGAAGCACTATTTCTGGGTTAGCGGAGTCTGTAACCTGAAGCATATGTAACCACTGTACAGTGGTACCTTGGTTGTCGAACGGCTTGGTTCCCGAACAAATCAGGTCCACTGAACGCCACAAACCCGGAAGTGAGTGTTCTGGTTTGCGAACGTTTTCTGGAAGCCGAACGCCCGACGCGGCTTCCGATTGAGTGCAGGAAGCTCCTGCAGACAATCGGAAGCCGCGCCTTGGTTTTCTAACGGTTCCAGGAGTCGAACGGATTCCCAGAATGGATTAAGTTTGACAACCAAGGTACCACTGTACTGGAGCCATGACACTAGCAGTCACATACATGTCTTCTTCATATCAGAAAGAAGAGTGTATTATCTCTCTGGAGTGCCAGTGATTTCACTTTCACAACATATGCAACACCAGGCCCAATGCAAGTACGCTAAGCTTGCGGTCCAGCAGATAAAGGATCCTGCTCCTTTTCTTATGAAAACTAACAGTACTGATAAATTCACTGGGATCCGAAACGTGCATGATTCAGTATTGCTGAGTGTCGGTTTCTGCATCTCATATCTAACCCTCTAAAGCTGCTTAAAAAGGAGGATCAGGGAAAGGATCGTTGTGCTATTAAACAAGTGTGCTGAACGTGCAGTTCTAGAAGCCCTATACGGCCTAGGACCCTCGTACCTACGGGACCGCCTCTCCTGGAATGCCCCACAGAGAAACTTACGGTCTTCAAATAAAAACATCTTGAAGGTCCCAGGCCACAGAGAAGTTAGGCTGGCCTCAACTAGAGCCAGGGCTTTTTCGGCTGTGGCTCCGACCTGGTGGAACACTCTGTCACAAGAGACTAGGGCCCTGCGGGACTTGACATCTTTCCGCAGGGCCTGCAAGACAGAGCTGTTCCGCCAGGCCTTTGGCCAGGGCACAGCCTGACTCCCTCCCTTGGCAATCTTCGTGGAGCTCTGGCCCAATGGTGGCCAGTGGCTTGAACTTAATTAATTTTATAATGAATGATTTTAGAGTGTTGTTTGTGCTGTACATTTGTACTGTTTTATTGTTGTTAGCCGCCCTGAGCCCGGCTTCGGCTGGGGAGGGCGGGATATAAATAAAATTTATTATTATTAGTAATATTAGAAAAAGCTGGAGAAGTCATTCAGGGCATTATGTGGAGGAGTTGTCAATTTCTGAAAGGGCAGGGGTGATCACAGCTAGTGGATTATGTAGCTGAGCCCCAGCGTAGCAGGAACCATGTAGATTAAGAAAAAAGCATTGTCAGGCAGCTCTTAACAAATGCATGCCTTTGTCCTCGAGCACTTACGTCTCAATAATTGGAACCCTTTTGCCATTATATAACTTGGGCCAGGTGTGCACCCAGCATAAATCTCTGCTCTAGTTTTGTATCAGTGCTGCAGCCTTGAATAATTGATGCGTGCCTTTAGCACCATGCTGCAGGGTCAGGCGTGTTTCGTGGCAGTTTGTGCAACCTCTCTGGAGACTCCTGTTCCATTCAAACACGGCGGACTAAGTGTGCTTGTTGCATTGCTGTATTTGGAGCTCTGCTAGGGAGCTGTATAGAAACCTGTTTAATAAACGCACTACAGTAAAAGCACCAATATCTGTGTGGAGCCTGAATCAGTACTCAAGGTTCAACAGAGGAAAACTCGGATCTGGCACTAAGTTCACGTCAACAGCGTATTCCAGGCAGTGACTGTTCCCTGCTGAGTGCACGCAGCCGAGTTTCATACATGACGGACATGTCTGCAAGCCTTGTTTCTTACATCCGCAGTTCTCATTTTTAAGTGCACATTTAAGGCGGCTTGCACCTAGAAATGTAATGTGTGGAATGACCCGAGACAGACAGACAGAGAGAGTAATATTTGTTTTACCCTATCCTTCTTTCAATGAGCTCCAGGTCATGCTTGTGTGGTTGTCCTCCACCCTCAATTTATCCTTACCACGGCTCTGATTAGGCTGAAAGAGTGACAGGATCAAAATCGCCCAGTGACCGTCATAGCCACTTAAACCTGGGTCTCCTTAGCAAATGTAACAATTTGTCACCTGGATAGAATGGTCCTAACCAGTAAATCACGCCTTAGCAGCACAATGGATCTCAAAAGAGGCGGGGACAACAAATCTTTCTGAACAAGCCTGGACAGATTCCTTCGTGTCTTTGTAGCTTTTCAAACCAAACGACCATCATGGACTCTGCAGGCCACTTTACAGTTTGCATAATCGTCCTCAAGAGCAGCAACAGAAGAAGAAGAAGAAGAAGAAGAAGAAGAAGAAGAAGAAGAAGAAGAAGAAGAAGAAGAAGAACACCCAGCTATACCTGATCTAGACTGTTTCCCTATTCAAGCCAATGCATATCAAGTCACATCACTCTGAGGCACATAGAGAAACCATTGACCCCCCTGCTGGTGGGGCTTACTGACCTCCTGGTAAAGCAAAAATTCGATCTTCTCCTGTTAGGCAAAGACCACAAGACAACCCAGATTGTTGCCAGATTCTGCGCACAGATCTGCAGGCACAGACCATCCCCTGATTCAATCTAGTTTGTTAAGAAAATTCCCAAACCCAGACCCACGGGCGACTTCGGGTCATTTCTCTAGGGTAGTCTATTTTAAAGTTTTTATGTGTTTATATGCCTATCGCACTTTTAAACTTAAAATCTATTGTTATATATTGTTTTAAATGTTTGTTTTGCTATTGGGATTGTAGTTCCATTTGTGTTTCTCAAGCTGGTCTTTGACCATAATAAATTTCATGTTCATGTTCATGTTCATGTTCAAGTTACATCGCTCAGTTCAGCTTCTGGGTCCCTTTGGAGTTTTCTCCTAGCTCCTTTCTGCTGCAGTTCCCTCTAAAAGACTTCTCTTTCCAACTTGACTTCTGTACAGTGTTTTCACTTCCCTTTCCAACCTTTCGGTCCATCAGAAGGACAGCAGACTCCTGGTAAAGTTTCTATTTCCTCTTAATTGCCTGGTTCCCAGGCTGAACCTTGGACCCTCCTTTGCAGAAGATCCTGAGCAAAACCTCCCCTTAAACTTTTGACCTTCCTGTGCATGTGAGCCTTCAAAGCAAAAAGCAGCCAAGCACAAAATGGCTAAAGCTTTTCTTCCTTCACAGCCAGCCGTTACCATAATGTGTAATATGGGATGTAGGTGTCACCCATTCATATTTATTTCGGATAGTTGTCCTTGAGGAGTCTTCCCCATAAATAGTAGGAAATGTATTATTTTTATATATCTAAAATTTAAGTACTTATTTTCTGTGGAGGCTGCATTGCAACCCCAAAGAAAACTCTGATTGATGCTGCTTTCCATTTCAAAAATAAGAGGCGGGAGCAGAGAGAAAAAAAGGTTCCTGTAGGCAGACAATAGCAGCATTAAGTGTACTTTTTTTTGAAAGGGGAAGAACTAGCAGGGCAAGTTGTCCTGCAGGAATAAGAAGCGCTGCTATTTTTATTTACAATTCCCTTTCTGAAAAATTGAAATTGCTGGGTAAGATAATGAGTGGTGATAATGGCCATTTATTATCCTAGATAGCAATTTTGATTTTAAGAGCAGGGTTTGCAGTCAACATATAATGGGGGTTTTTTTGTCATGCCTTGAAAGGCCAGAGCACTTTCTTGCAGGATCAGGGACTTTGGAGAGGTCAAGCTTCATGGCAGTCAGAACTCCAAGCAAGAGAGTGAGATTAAGGCATCCTGCAAAGAGAAACACTCTTAGGAAACCAAGCAAAACTCAGTTTTAGTTAGGACTAGCTGTGCTGGCTGGGGCTGGTAGACATTGTGGTGGAAAACATCTGGAGGGTACCAGGTGGGTAAAGGCTGAATTGGGGATTCTGAGTTAGCAGGATGAGGCAGGGAAAGGTAGCAGCTTGGTCAGGTGCAAAACAAAAAAAACAAGGACAGAACGGGACAAGCATTGAAGGCTGGTCCATTAGGGCAAATGTTGGCACTGCCCCAGCACCCTTAGTCTGATCTCAACCACCGCCACCCTGCCTGCCTGCCTTCTTACTTACAACTGTAGCCTTATTGGAGTTCACCGACTGGGTCTGCATTGCTCCCGGACAGGAGGAAGTAAGTCAAATGACACCGAGGGTTGGTTCAGAGAAAGAGTTCTTTATTTCTGCTCTCCGGAACAGCAGAAAGGCACCTGCGTGGTGTGTCCACAGCAAGTCCAAAGAAATGAGAAATTTCATGCAGTATATATATCCTCCAGGCACCCTCTCCCTCCTTCCCCAGGAATCCAACCACGTCAGCCTATACACGCAGGTTGACATCACATATGTTCCTGCTCTGATATTCTTATGGTACTTCTGACCATAAAAGGATATTCCTGTTCCTACTGTTATCTTGGAGCAAGAGGTCACCATCTCCAAGAACACACTCTGGCGCTGTTCCCAGACTAGGTCTGTGCGTCAGCATGTAAGATAAGCCCTAGACATGTCATCCCTACTCGGCTGGAACAGCCAAGGCCATCCCTTGCCGTGGCTGATAAAGGAGAGAGTTTGTTTATACAGCTGTGTCCTTGTTATGCATTTGCTCATCAGCTCAAGTTTTATGCATTTTAGAAATGCTAAGAAGAAAAGGGGGGGTTGAGTCAGTTTTAAACTGACTGCACAGAAACCCATTCCTTCACAACCAAACAAGGTATATTAATGTTAGGCCTCTTAATGTGAACAGCTGGGTGTGAATTACTTAATGGGGCTGCAAAGGCCATAGTTCAGTGGCAGAGAATCTACTTTGCATGCAGAGGGTCCCAGGTTCACACCCAGTATCTCGAGTTAGGAATGGGATTGTCCCCTGTCTGAAACCCTGGAGAGTCACTGCCAGTCAATGTAGCAGACACTGTATATGGCAGCTTCCTCCGTTCCTGTGGATATAATGTTGATGCTGCTGTTGGTACTAGATGCTGTTAATAGACCTCTTGGTATGCTTTAGCTATTGCAAACTTTTGATATGCTTTAAAATGTTAACTGTGGAACTATCATCAGTTTACCACACTGGTGTTATAATTTTTGATTGCTTGTTTTCTGTGAGGCACTTGGAGCGCAGCGTATTTGTGGTAAGTGCATTGTATAGATTGTACAAATAAACTGACTGCAGCTAATCCAGCAGGTGGGGGCTACACCTGCCAAATCAAAGCTTCCACATTTGCTTCCCCAGCTGAATGGGAAACCAGCATGTAAAACTGGTTCCATGCTTGCAGTTCTTCTGCTCAGTCCAAAAACTGGCACTGAGTATCAATTCCATTTTTTTTATTTTAAGGCAAAGATAAATTCCCTCTAATCAGCTGCTCAGAAAGGATAGCGGAGGGCTAAATGCAATTCTTAGCATTCCCCCTACGCCTGAGAACAGCCACTTAGTGGGATTTTAGCAGCTGCTGCTTTTTAGAGGATGCAACCTTTGCAGGCCTAGCTGTTTTGCTCATGCTGTCTTGTATTTGAGTCCACATCTAATTACTAAAATAAATTGATGTTATTACTTACTCAGGATTATAGCAAAATTTTGTTTTTGTTTTTTCCACTTAACAACTCTATTCATTTTCCGCTTTAAAAAATAAACCTCATTAATTTCACTGTTAATTTATTAGAAAGCACATCCGTTTAGCTATTCATACATTAAAGTTGCATTCCTTCCTTCCTTTTTACTACTGCCACCACACCATGTGGTCACCATTTTCCCCCACCCCCAGAATGCCCTGGGTGCCATCTTTTCCCAAGGTAATCTAACAACAACCCAAAATGGTGGCCGCTATTGGAGGCTGCCTCCCCCCCCCCCAGCAGCTACTATTCCCCTTCCCCCCCCCACACACACACATAAAAAAGCCACAGAATGAAACAAGTTCCAGGGCATTCAGCAAAACAATGGTGGCTGCCTGGAGAGGACTGGCTGCCCAAATTACTATTGCTGCCACTACTACCAGAAGTCATTAACACTGCCTGTCTCCCCATTCTTAAAGTCTAAGAATGACAGCCCCAAACTTTTTCACTCAGAGAAAAGGTGTGTAAGAGGCAACATGATCGAAGTTCGTAAAATTATTCATGGCATGGAGAAAGTGGCTAGAGAAAAGTTCTTATCTGCCTCTCATAATGCAAGAACTCATCAACATCCAATAAAACTGAATGCAGGATGATTTAAATCAGATAAATGAAAAAACTTCTTCACACAGCACATAGTAGAAATATGGAATTTGCTCTCCCAGGAGGTAGTGATAGCCACCAAGTTGGATGGCCTTTAGAGAGGATTAGACAAATTCATGGAGGAGAGGGATACTAGCCACAATGACTATACTCAGCCTCAATGCGGCCTAGGACCCACGTACCTACGGGACCGCCTCTCCTAGTATGCCCCGCGGAGGACCTTAAGGTCCACAAATGACAACATTTTGGAGGTCCCAAGTCGCAAAGTGGTTAGATTGGTCTCAAATAGGGCCAGGGCCTTTTCAGTGCTGGCCCCAACTTGGTGGAACGCTCTGTCACAAGAGACTAGGGCCCTGCGGGACTTGACATCTTTCCGCAGGGCCTGCAAGACAGAGCTGTTCCGCCTGGCCTTTGGTTTGGACTCAGTCTGACCCTTATGTTTCCTTCCCCTTATGGTTTTGATCTATGGGCTACTTTTAAAAATGAGCCTGCGTTTTAAATTGCATTTTAACCTGTATTTTAAATTGGTTTTTCTCCCCCTATTATGTTTTTGCTGTAATTTTACTGGTGTTAGCCGCCCTGAGCCCGGCTCTGGCCATGGAGGGCAGGGTATAAATAAAATTTATTATTTATTATTATTATTAATAGTCAGAGGTAGTCTGCTTCTGAATACCAGTTTCTGGAAATCACAGGAGGGGAGAGGGTTCTTGTGCTTGGGATCTGCTTGCGGGTTTCCCAGAGGCATGTGGCTGGTCACTGTTAGAACAGGATGTTGGACTAGATCAGGGGTGTCAAACTCAAATTCATTGGGGGCCGCATCAGCAGTTTGGTCACCCTCAAAGGGCCGGTTGTATCTGTAGGACTATGTGTCCACTCTTTATTATCATAAATTATTGTCACTGCATTCAAATATTACTGTTTTTTGTAATAATGTAAGTAATAACTAGCTCTGAAAGCAGAAACATAGTCAGAATAATGGCAAGTAGATATTCAAATGTACAATGCACTCAATATAAAAACAAGTGCATGCGCTCAATAAAAACAATGCGCTCAATATAAAAACAAGTGGAGGTTTCCTGTGTAGAACGGCCGACGCCGCTAGAGGGCAGACGTTCTCTGGCTTGTAGGCTGCCGCGCATGCGCTGAAGAGGCGGCTTTCTTGTGTCAAAAAAAAAAAAGCGAGAATAAAAGGTGAAGGCTGGCGGCCAGCGGCGGCTACACGGGTCACATGACGAGGTCTGGTGGGCTGGATTCGGCCCGCGGGCCTTGTGTTTGACACCCGTGGACTAGATGAAGCATTGGTCTGGCCAAGCAGGCTATTCTGATTTTCTTATTCCCATTCATATCAGTTTGGTCCCCACTGAGTTCAGTGTTTGATTCACTCCAGAAATCTATTCAGAGCATTAGAGTGTATTAAAGGTAAAGTGTAAAGGGACCTCTGACCATTAGGTCCAGTCGTGGCCGACTCTGGGGTTGTGGCGCTCATCTCGCTTTATTGGCCGAGGGAGCCGGCGTACAGCTTCCGGGTCATGTGGCCAGCATGACTAAGCCGCTTCTGGTGAACCAGAGCAGCGCACGGAAACGCCGTTTACCTTCCCACCGGAGTGGTACCTATTTATCTACTTGCACTTTGATGTGCTTTCGAACTGCTAGGTTGACAGGAGCTGGGACAGAGCAACGGTAGCTCACACCTTTGCGGGGATTCAAACTGCCGACCTTCTGATCGGCAAGTCCTAGGCTCTGTGGTTTAACCCACAGTGCCACCCGTGTCCCTTTAGAGTGTATTATATTGCATTAAATTCATCACTGCAGTACAGTGGTATCTCGGGTTACAGACGCTTCAGGTTATAGACTCTGCTAACCCAGAAATAATACCTCGGGTTAAGAACTTTGCTTCAGGATGAGAACTGAAATCACGTGGCAGCTGTTAAGTTGTGGGTGAGCATATCAGACGACACAGCGATTCTTCAAACATCTCTTGTTTATTCACAGGCCAGAACAGAACTGAACTGAAGGGTTCAGTCAGCCTGCTTATATAGATCTCAAGTACAACGTAACTGTAACAATTTTCTAAAACTATCCAGTCACTGAACGTCACTTTCCATCCCTTATTTGCATAACTATCTACAGTATCCCCCTGCTGGCCCAGGGTGAGAACTTCAGTACATAACAGCAGCAGCAGCAGCAGGAGACCCCATTAGCTAAAGTGGTACCTCAGGTTAAGAACAGTTTCAGGTTAAGAACGGACCTCCGGAACGAATTAAGTTCTTAACCCGAGGTACCACTGTAATCATTTTGAATGGATGCTCCATAATTTGCTGGATTTAAAGGTGGCCACTAGGTTTGTCAGGCTGAAACTTGGAGATTCCCCTGTACCTTTAAATTCATCGCTGAATTGGGAGTCCATTCTGCTTCCCACCTGCTCCTAGTCTTTGGTTTCACTTCTCCCCATGCTTGCTAAAGACAGCAAGGCCCCAGATGTGAACCCAATTCATCGCTGAATTGGGAGTCCATTCTGCTTCCCACCTGCTCCTAGTCTTTGGCTTCACTTCTCCCCATGCTTGCTAAAGACAGCAAGGCCCCAGATGTGAACCCAAAACAGGCAGGGGAGATGATAGACAAAGGAACCTGAAAGGTTCTCTGCATTTCCACATTATTTTGCATTTAAAAAAAAAGAAGTCATGAAAACTCATCAGCATTTTAATGAGACTTTCTCATAATATTTTATGCAATTTTCCCCAATATGCACATTTATATCATGGTTTTTAAATGCACACATTACCCTAAAATATTAATTTCTGAACACATCACTTGGCAGGAGAACTGCACTGGAAATTTATAGAAAAGGTGGATTTTGAAAAATGGCTTTGCTTCAGTTTGCATATTGTGTTTGAAATTGTGTATTGGGTAGTTTTGTCAATTCAGTGACAGATTTAATGGGATAAGAGCTTGTATGTATGTATGTATGTATGTATGTATGTATGTATGTCTTTTGTCTTTGTCCATGGAGTTTTCTTGGCAGGGATACTGGAGTGGCTTGCCAGTTCCTGCTCCAGGCAGATCACGTTTGGTCAAAACTCTCCATATTCATGAAAAAGGATGGACTGGATGAATCCCAAGCTGGATTGCCGGAAGAAATATCAACAACCTCAGATATACAGATGACACAACCTTGATGGCAGAAAGTGGGAGAAAGGCGATGACAAACCTAGACAGCATCTTAAAAGGCAGAGACATCACCTTCCCGACAAAGGTCCGTATAATTAAAGCTATGGTGATGTATGGAAGTGAGAGCTGGACCATAAAGAAGGCTGATCGCTGAAGAATTGATGCTTTTGAACTATGGTGCTGGAGGAGACTCTTCAGAGTCCCATGGACTGCAAGATCAAACCTATCCATTCTGAAGGAAATCAACTCTGAGTGCTCACTGGAAGGACAGATCCTGAAGCTGAGGCTCCAATACTTTGGCCACCTCATGAGAAGGGAAGACTCCCTGTAAAAGACCCTGATGTTGGGAAAGATGGAGGGCACAAGGAGAAGGGGACGACAGAGGACGAGATGGTTGGACAGTGTTCTCGACGCTACCAGCATGAGTTTGACCAAACTGCGGGAGGCAGTGGAAGACAGAAGTGCCTGGCGTGCTCTGGTCCATGGGGTCACGAAGAGTCGGACACGACTAAACAACTAAACAACAACATGTATGTATGTATGTATGTATGTATGTATGTATTTAAAATCAAAGCAGTGTACAGCGAATAAGCTTGCAATGCAACCCATTTTACAATCTGGCCACCCTACTCTGGAGTTGCGTGAAGTTTAAAGGACCACATCATCATGCGCTAGAAAGCCTGGCTGCATCCTGCCACACTATGTTATGTGAAACTGGAGACACAAACACCCTTCACTCTGCACACCAATGATGGCGGTCGGATCCTTTTAAATGCAGGAGCAGACCTCTGAGTTTTCATGTGCTGCTTTCTCATTTTCCAACCTGTAAGATGCAGCACTCCAGCGCTAAGCAGTATTAAAGCCCTAATGGGGTCTGACCGAGCAGTTAATTGCATATTTTCTCCCTTAGTTTATGGCGCTTTTCATTGATTTTCTAAAACAAATCAGCTTTTGTCTTTCAGAGCTAAAGCTGCTCCCCTAAAGACGTCTCTCTGAGATCAACGAATGATAAGTTAATGGAGTTTTATCGGAAATTTCATTCGCACTAAACAAGGTCAATGCTTGGAAGGAACGAGATGCCACTTAGAAATGGAGATCAAAGTACCGTATTTTTCCCTCTATAACACGCAGATTTTTTCTCCTAAAAAGGAAGGGGAAATGTGTGTGCGTGTTATTGAGCGAATGTGTGGTCCCTGGAGCCGAAAAATCAGGCAAAAATCAAATCGCGCTTCACGGAGAAGGGAAATCTGAAAAGAGGAAGCTGCGGCTTTCCTGCATTCTGCCTCAGGGTCTTACTGCCCACCCGCCTCTGTTTCCTTGCTGTGTTTGCTGAAACGGAACAAAGAGCAGGGAAAGCCCCTCCCCTCCAGGCAAGCAGAGAGGAAAGCAGACTGTGTTCCTTCTATTTCCTCTCTGTGCTCCGGTGCTGCTGGGGGAGAGGGAGAGAGAGAGAGGGTGGGAGGGAGGGAGGGAGAGAGAGAGAGAGAGAGAGAGAGAGAGAGAGAGAGAGAGAAAGAAAGAAAGAAAGAAAGAAAGAAAGAAAGAAATGGCTGGGGTGGGGGGAAACGTTTGCCTTTCTTTTCTCCCTCCCGTTAAATCCCTCTCCTGCATTCTTAGCCAGCTGCTTCTCTGCACACCACCTCTTGTCCCTTCTTTGTTTTTCCTTCGCTCTCCATTTAAAATGTGGTTACAAAGCATGGATCCTCAGGATCTTTGCATTGGGTCACCCCAAATTCACCATCAGATCACATAGCATGTCCATGGCTACAGCCTGCACCAAAAAAATCACGCACCCACTGTTGCCTGGGGCTGCAATGGTGCAAAAATGTGGTTACAAAGCATGGATCCACAGGGATCCTCAGGATCTTTGCATTCGGTCACCCCAAATTCACCATCAGATCACATAGCATGTCCATGGCTACAGCCTGCACCAGAAAAATCACGCACCCACTGTTGCCTGGGGCTGCAATGGTGCAAAAACGTGGTTACAAAGCATGGATCCACAGGAATTCTCAGGATTTTTGCATTGGGTCACCCCAAATTCACCATCAGATCACATGTCTGTGGCCACAGCATGAAGCACAAAAATGATACATCCACTGTTTCATTCAGAATGTTTTTTCCCTTGTTTTCCTCCTCTAAAAACGATGTGCGTGTTATGGTCAGGTGCGTGTTATAGAGCGAAAAATACGGTAATTCTATTCTTGCTGCTACCATAGAGACCAACAGGGGGTGGGGGAGGAAAGAATGATGAGATTTAACAGGCTTAATTCTTCCAGAAATTTAAAATTAACTACAAGGGGGAAAGGGGCAATTACCATATTTTTAAAGGAATAAAGAAGAGCAGGAAAAGGGGGCTTTTGACAAGATATAATTACAACCTGTTCCACTTGCAATATGTATAGGCAATGCACATGATTTTCATGAGGTTTCTTGACAAAAAAAAAATATCCCCGGAAAACACATAAAGGATTTCAAAAGTCTGTATTCATATTTTGCAAACTCCCAAAGTAGCAGATTAGCTGGCTAAATTAATGAACTATACCTAACAGGCCACTGCCCAGATGTAGAGATCCTAATCTGAGGAGGCTTCTCTCTGTCTGCCACTTCCAGTGGAGATGTGGATGAAGGCAATGAGAAAACGGGCCTTTTCTGTAGTAGTTCCCCATCCATGGATGGCTCACCCCAAAGAGGCCTGCCAGGGGCCAACTTTGTCATTGTTTCAGCACTAGGGAAACCTTTACATTTATTTAGTAGCCATTTGGGCAGCACCAAATGGCTTACTTTGACTAAGTTTTTAATATGCTTATGTAGTTTATTTCTGCGTTTGTTGGTTGGTTTTTAAAAAATCTTGTTGTAAATCATTTTGGAACTTTTGTTGTAAGAGTTGAACCATAAGTTCCATAAACCTAACTGTTACAATTGTACCAAAATGTAAAGATTGATAAGGAAAGGTGTGAAATTGGAGTTAAGCCAAACTTCCTTTTTTTGTTTCATCTCAAAGCAGTGTCACTGATCTGCAAAAAAAACCAACCCTCCCAGCTTCACTGATCCACAGTACAAATACGTATTGTTTGATACTTTTGAACAAATTAGTATTGTTTGATACTTCTTCTTCTTGGTGCTGTTTTCCCTCATTTTACTCTCACTGCTGATGGCCTAATTTGCCCTCACTGCCTCATAACCTAGTTGATTCCGTCAGCTGCATCGCTTAATAATAATAATAATAATAATAATAATAATAATAATAATTTATTTATACCCAGCCACTCAGGGCGGCTTCCAACAAAGTATTAAAATACAGTGGTCTGTTGAACATTAAAAGCTTCCCTAAACAGGGCTGCCTTCAGATGTCTTCTAAAAGTCTGGTATTCGTTTTTCTCTTTGACATCTGGTGGGAGGGCGTTCCACAGGGCGGATGCCACTAGCGAGAAGGCCCTCTGCCTGGTTCCCTGTAACTTGGCTTCTCACATAAAGTATGTAATGGTGTCATGTGAGTCACCACAGCCAATGGGATTTAACAGAAGTGTGGGCAAATGAAGCTAAATACAATGAGAGCAAAGAAGGAAGAAAATGGCACCGAACAGATGAAGCAGCCAGAGAGGGAGAAAAATGACTGAATGACCTTTAAACAATGGTTGAACAATTGAGTACTTTTACCTTAAGTAATTTGGCTGCATCAAATATGCTAGCTTCATGTGAACATTTAAGCTGGAGAATATTCAGTGCTGCCTTGTTTGTAATATATCACACTTGCCATCTCTGGTGTAAACAGAAAAAGTGATGCAAACAGTGGTGTTAAGTATTAAAAGAGCAGAGTAGATTCTCTAGATTTTCTTCTGGGTATACTTGTACATCACAAATGCTGAGTTTAGTCTCACACTAACCTCCACACTGATTTCTTCATTTCTATGCTGTTTACATGCTACAGTTTCTTCAAGAAGGAATTAGTCATGGGGTTTAACTATCTAGATTTTTACCACCATTTTGGCCTTGGAGGACTGACTTAATTTATCTTCTACTATCCCTCCCTGTCTCCTGATGTCTAATTTGTGTGCAAACGCTTCACGGGGCACTTGATAACCCACTCCCCACTGCTTTAGAACAATTTACCGTGAATTTTGAGTCGATAGGTGTGAACTCTTAACAGTTCTGCGAGCAGAACTAGATAGTGACAGGAGAGGTCCCCAATGAAGACTAGGGAGAACTGAAGACTATCATTGGGACACATGGCAGATTTACTAAACAAAAGGAGAAAGGCGAGTCAGAGACATAGCTCTGGTTTTTGACAGTGTGCCACAATTTATGGCTCAGGTGTGTATATGAGACTGACGTACCTAGGGTCATTCCACGGTTCTTCTGGGTTTGTGTGTGTGTGTGTGTGTGTGTGTGTGTGTGTGCAGCTGCTGAGGCTGTAATCTGAAAGACTGGTACAGAGAGAGTGGAATTTCTTAAGCTTTTCATTTCATACCATTTCCCCAACCGACCCCCAGCTGCTTTGACAGCACTAGGAAAAAAATATGCGTACATGTACCATATTTTTTCGCGTACAAGACAATGTTTTTTGCTTAGCTTTTTAGTCCAAAATAGGGGCTCATCTTATACACGGGGGATGTCTTATACGCGTAAAAATACTGTCCAGTGCTTTAGCTGTTCGTCCCGCTACCTTTTGCTAACTGTCAATCACTCACTTGCCTATCCACCCTGCCTTGCCTGCCCGCCTGCCTGCCTGCCTCCTTCAGCGGCGGCGAATTTGGGCGAATTCCCCAAGAAAGCTGTACAATTGTAGCAATTTTGAGTATTTAAAATATTGATTTCTTCCTTCAGGGCACAACAAAATAGGGGCCGTCTTATACATGGGGGCATCTTATTCATGGAAAAATACGGTATCTTTTCTGCTAGATGGTTAAGGGGGAAGCTCCTTTGGGGGAATGACTTTTAGCAGAAAATGCCAGACTTAGCCATTCATTTCTGTACTTATATTCTATCAGAAATACTCCAGGGAGTATTACCTAACAAAGTTTCTTTTTGGGGGGGGGACCATTAAAACAATAGTTTTAAATAAGAAATACAAAGCAAACCCACACCTCACACAAAAGCAGCAGTTAAAACATTAAAATGAATACTGAACAGAGTCATGGCTAAAAAAAGGGAAATCCTCCACAGCAGATAAATTAAAAGCAGGTCATAAAAGAAGCATCTTAGGAAAGCAATAGCCTGGCTGTAAAGTGAATGCAGACAACCGAATTTGTTGGGGCATTTAGTTGCACATTCTGGATGCCACAACAGGAAAACCTTCTACTTCAAGCTCCATAATTAGCTGGGGGTGGGTTGGAATCATGGACTTCAATGTGTTATGTGGCTCCACCCTAAGACGTGGTGCCAACATGAGGAACAGCAATGAGAGCTGTCCATGGTCCTGGATGTGGTGACAATGGCAGACAAACAGTGGTTGTCTCAGTGACTGTGGTTGCAGGGGGTCCACTTCATATCAGATGTTGAAGTCAAGGAAGCCAAAATGGTATGTTCAATGCGTACATGATGGAAGGGTCCCATACCCAGAGTGAAATACTCTACCTCTGTAGTTCCCAATTAGTGGTCTGTGGCACCATTCACATAGCAAAAACTACCATAGAGGTATCAACATTTTCAAAAGTAGGGGGTCCATAGTTTGACTTGAAAAACAAGGGGGTTGCAGTACTTAGCTAATCAGGAACCTCTATCCAGTGCAGAGTAAGAACATAGCAATGCATGCTATATTTATTGAATATGGCCATTAACAACAGTTGAGCAACAACCATGAAAGGAAGTGGTGGTCCAAAAAACATGTTCTGAACAGCAGCCCAAGTACCATGGCATGAAAATTGAGAGAAGAAGAGATTTGGTGAGAGTCATGTCCTGAAGTGCTCAGAGGCTACAGATAATTGATTTCCCCAGTGGATTGAACCATCATGCCGTATGCTTTAAGCAATTTTACACCCCCCTCCCCCCAAAAAAACCTCTCTTGCACATTCTTTCTTAGAAGTATGCCCCACTGAGCTCAATTACCCCCAAAGAAGCATGAATAGGATTGCAGTTTATGTTATGCTCAGATACTAGGGTTATTCCAGGTGCCTGCATGATATCATGTCATGACTGGCTGCTTTTTGAACAATTCAACAACACAGGTTTGCATGTACATTTCTACCATGAATGAATTGCCCACATCAATTTTCTGAGGAATATTTGGCCATAAGAATCCATGTTTACTCTGCATTTATCATTCAAAACACACAGCATGAATCCATGTAGGTTTCTGGTGCATCAATGATAAGCTGGCCACAAGGATCTCAGGATGGAGGCAATTTTTAGAAAGGTAGTCTTGTTAGTCTGTTGCCACAAAAACAAAACAGAGTCTTTTGACACCTTGAATCAGTCTTTAAGGTGCATGGTAAGGTAAAAGATGTGGGTGGCACTGTGGATTAAACCACAGAGCCTAGGACTTGCCGATCAAAAGGTCGGTGGTTCGAATCCCCATGACAGGGTGAGCTCCCGTTGCTCGGTCCCTGCTCCTGCCAACCTAGCAGTTCGAAAGCATGTCAAAGTGCAAGTAGATAAATAGGTACCGCTCCAGCAGGAAGGTAAACAGCATTTCTGTACGCTGCTCTGGTTCGCCAGAAGCGGCTTAGTCATGCTGGCCACATGACCCAGAAGCTATACGCCGGCTCCCTCGGCCAATAAAGCGAGATGAGCGCCGCAACCCCAGAGTCGGTCACGACTGGACCTAATGGTCAGGGGTCCCTTTACCTTTACCTAGGTGTAAAAGAGCACAAGTTTTCATAGACTAGAGTCCATTCTGTAAATTGTCATCATGAAAGGCACCAGGTTTTGTCAAATGATGAAGTAGGTAACCACCAAGCATCTGATGAAGTGGACTGTAGCCCACAAAAGCTAATGCCGTAATAAATCAAATGGTCTTTAAGGTGCTACAAGGCTAAACCTAGAAAGCTGCATTATATGGACTGAGGACATTGGTTTATCTACTCTGCACTGACTGGCAAGGGCTTTCCAGGGTTTCAGACAGGGATCTTTACCAACCCTAGACGAAGAGATGTCAGGACAGAACTTGAGACCTTCTGCATGGAAAACATGTATTCTACCACAAAGCTACGGTCATTCCCAAAACAATTATTTGCTGTTTCAGAGTAGAGGAAGTCAGAAGCTGTACTTTGATGGCACCAACTCTTGAACATCTTTTGCTGCAAAGGAATGGAGATGATATACGATACTAAATACTGTTTATGTTCTCCAGTGCAATATTATCTATATTACTGTGGAAATCAGCAAAGCTCCCACAGCTTCATAGAGCTATGCCAACATATAGCAGCTGAGGCACTGGCCTTGCATGTGTACTCTGAACCCTAATGGGATTGCTCACGTGTAATTGCGAACCTTCTGCCTGATTTAACTCTCTTATCACAGTGGTCCTTTTTATAATTGAATTTTGAAATCCTTACTCTCATCTCCTTCATTTGATGAGGACAACTCTTTAAAAATCGAAAAACTTTATGAAGGAAACAGACTCCTTTTAATTAATCTTCAGATATTGCATGTAGGCTTGTTTGGGGACTGTGGGGTTAACATGCTAATACAAGCCGGGTTCAGGGATCAAATTGGAAGCTGGTGAAATCATTTGGAAAAGGGCAGATAGCATGTCGGCAGCAACTGCACTTAAGGCTAAGACCCAAGTACTTCCTTGAAATTGTGAACTGGGATAATAAACTGAAAGGGTTCAACTCTCAGGAATTCTTGACCTGGATGTTGTAGAACTTCCCCAAAATGGAAACCTTACAGGACTTGCGGCTCTTGCTGGTATAAAAGTACTCTACTTATCTGATTTAGGTCTCTTCCGGATATACTGTGCTGTGTTGTTTTTTTTTCCTTTTGTATTTGTGTGCAATGCATGTGCTCTTACCATAATTTATAAACCAGGGCCCACAAGCTGTAGAAGGGCACAATTTGGAAAAATCAGGATTTCCATTTTCATTTTAATGCCCCATTGCAGAAAGGAAAAAGTGAGTAGCCATATTCCCCCTCAGACACACACAGAAATGCATCTGCTGCCCACCAAAGTACAAACACTGTGTTTGAATCCAGAGGCTTTTGGGAGAAAGAGTATGGTGCCCACTTCAGTTATATATTCCATGCCGTCTTCCTGCTCGCCTGCTGGCCCTAGTCCTCCAGCCCATCTGGAGCATCCTCATGTTCCACAGGAGCGCTGAGGTCTCCTGACGAGTCCTGAGGGCCCCCAGTAGCTGATGGTGCCCTTCTCTGGGTCATCCTCATCCTGACAGCCCGGACGTCCCTGCCAGTTGGGGAGCTCAGAGAATACCTTGCTGGGGGCCTCCCATAATCTGGTACCAAACCTGACTACAGCCCTTCCACATATAAGCTCCAACTTCGAATCATCACTCTGATCCAAAGTAGGTACAACCCCATGTACTCTGTGTTCTGTTAGCTTCCAGATTGGATTGGTGCAATGCGCTCTACGTAGGGCTGACCTTGACCAACTTCAGTTGGTCAAAACGCAGCAGCCAGATTACTGGCTGGGGTTCCATTTAGATCCCATAGAACAAGCCCTCTTTTAAAACAGCGGCACTGGTTGCCAGTTTGTTTCCGGGCTCAATTCAAAGTCCTCCCACTAGTGTTCAAAGCCCTAAATGACTCGGGCCCCAAATATCTGAAAAACTGCCTCCTTCCCTACAGATCCTCAGGTGCTGAGATCAGCAGAGGGGGTCCTCTTGGTCCATTCCACCACCCTTGGAGCCCCAGGAGTGACGGCCCAATAGAGGACATTCTCTTTTGCAGCCCCTAAACTATGGAACTCCCTCTCCACAGAGGTACATCTGGAACCTTCATTATACAGCTTCTGCAGAATGCTGAAGATGCACTTTTTTTACCCTGGCTCTCAACACTCTATGTTTTTAGGACTCACCTTATTTCTGTGCTTGACAGTTCTTTTAAATTGTTTTCAACACCGTGTTTTAATGCTTTAACTCACTCTGAGACCTTTGGGTGAAGGGCAGGTAATAAATACACAACTTAGCAAAGTAGGTGGAATTAAAACAACAACAACAACACATTCCCCTGCTGCCTGCCCATGCCTCCTCCTCCCCCTTCCCTTCCTGTGTTGTGTCTATTTTAGACTTTAAGGCCCTTGGAACGGGGACCTGTCATACTTTGTAGAATGCCATGTACACTGACAGCAGTATATAAAGATAGATTATGCATGTGATGCTTTGAACATTAGGAAGTTCTATATCAGGGTAGCCAATGTGGTGGCCTCCAAATGCTGGACTGCCACTCCCATCATCTCTGACCATTTGCCGTGATGGCTGGGGCTGATGGGAAGTGGAGTCCAACGACCTCTAAAAGGCACGACGTCGTGATCCCTGTTCTATATGAATGCTAAATATTTTAAATTCCTTTGTCACATGATTGTTCCACCATTTCTTTTGCTCCTTGGCTCACATCAAGTAGATTGTGAGTTTTCCAGCATGGCTGGTTGTTTCAGTTTTGCACGCAGAGCTTAGTATCAACATTTTCCATGCTATATAAATAATGAAGATGCAATAATCAATAATTTACTTGCATGGATAGAACTCAACCTAAGGAATCCCTTTTCTCTTATTACTCTTCCTCTAAAGTCTAAAATGTAGCAATAAATGCAGTTAATAAATGACTAACCACACACATACACACTTTAAATACAACCGGAAACAGCTAAATCTTAGCTGCAATACCCAACGCTAATTTATTTGTAAAAAGTTCAGAGGGGGGTGTGAATGAGCAGTGCACTTCAGAGCTTTATAGAATTCAGGCCCAGCCTAGTACACATACATCTAACATTTGCAAATATAACAGATGTTGCTTACTTCTCTGATGCCAAGGACGTTGATCTCAATCTCAGATGCTCCAGGCGAAGAGCATCTGCGGCTCCTGAGCATGAATTTTAAGGTTCTAGAAAGTACATCAGTGCAAAAATGGAGCTGTCCCTGGCACTTACTTCATTTATATTGCAAAGATGAATTCCACTGCACAGAATGACTTGAACCTGAACATTTTGCTGCCGCTACCACCATCATCATCTTCAGAGGAATCTGGATTTACTCTCACATGCCCATAGCAGTTGTTTACTGATTGACCTGAGCTGTATGCATAATTAATGGCTACAAGTACTGACATCCCATACTCATGTTAAGACTGCTCCGGTGGGTTGCTCCAGTGACACAGGAACTGCCACATTCTCCCCAACATATGCTAGGTACAGCCATATACAGCTGTGTAATCTCTGCATTGTATATTCTAACGCTGAACTCAATTCTCCCAAGTGCCATAAGAACAGGAGAAGAGCCCTGTTGGATGATGCTAAAGGGCCATCCAGCAAATCTGTTAATTTAGATTTCTCTCCTTTTCTCATTTTTCCGATCTTGTGTTCAATTCCACACATTTCCACCTCAGTTTACAAGTAAATGAAGAAGTCCTTGCGAAAATTCACCGGCATTTAATACGAATTTCTCCTAATCACATATTTACAGCCTAATACGCACATTTTTGCAAACCAGCTTCCCCTAAAGAAATGCATTTTTTAATGTTATCGTCACTAATTTCAGCATTTCTATGGATACTTTACCTCTGTATATACATTCTTGCACACATTACTTGGCTGGAGAACTGCATTGCAAAATTCAGAGGAGGCTGAACTTCAAAGGATGGCTGGGTTTTGGTTTGTCTTTATGTGCAAAACTGGATCAAATTGCTCACTCATCCCATGGGCAGTCCAGTCCAGTCCTCAGTTTTCACAGCAAGCAATCAGATCCCACAAGCAGGACATGAGCAAAATAGCCCTCCCCCTACTTGTGAGCCTCAGCGATGGGTATTCAGCAATGGGAGGCAGCCACAATGGAGCTGTCCCAATGACCTCTTTGGTAACTGTAGCAGCAAGACACCTTCATCTGCCCCACCTGCAATAAACACGTCTCTTCACTGCAGGTGTTGTAACTATCCAGCGGTTTGACTTCACCCCCAAGGGTGCACTCTTCCATTGTCTCCCAAAACAGACAGGTGCCAACAAGATTTTTAGAACTTGGGAAGCAATCCTATACACAAGAAATTGGGATAAAGCCAGCCAACCAAAGCTCAACGGATATAAAGTTACACCAGTTCCAAATTTGGTTCAGCAGCGGGGCTACTGCTGGCTGAGCCAGGCTAAGCCTGGCCAATGAATAGTGTTTGAGTTACACCATCCTTTGGCGAAACAAACACAAACACGTGCACGCACATGAAAGCTCATACCAATAACAATAACAAACTTAGTTGGTCTCTAAGGTGCTACTGGAATGAATTTGTTTTGTTTTGTTTCAACTACTGCAGACCAACACAGCTACCTACCTGTAACCACCCTTTGGGGCAGCTTAACTTTCACTAGGTTGCCAGGTCACATGACCAAACTGAATGGGCATATGATCCAGAACACACCCTTTCCGGGGCTTATGCAGGCTTAAGATGCAGCAGTCTCGGCACATCCAGTTGGGTCCTCCAAAGCCAAGCCAGCATAGCCCATCTGTGCTGAGAAACTCTCGGCTCAGCTGGAGAACCGCTGGATCCTAACCCACTCATCCCAGCAGAGCTTGCTATGAGATTGCTCCCTAAGTGCCTTGCCAATTACTAGTTCTGAATCTTCATCCTTCTGACTCTTTGGTAGTAAGTTCAGTGCATAAATTCCTAATTGCATAACTGACATGGGGAATTCACCGCTCCAAAAGTGTGGTGGTGGCCACCAGTTTGGGCCAAACTAGACAAGATGCCATTCATGCAATTAACAACTTTGTGGATATATTTTTCAAAGTAAATTGCAGGCACAGGAGACCTGACCCAGGAGTAAGTGGTCCTTCATCCTTTAGCCCTGATCAGGTCCCCAGAGCCTACTAAACGCACTGTACAGGATAGGGAGCTCTCATTGGCTCCAATGTGAGCTTCCCCCCATTGCAGGCAACAGGTACAGTCCCTCCCCCCCCCCCCGATTTGCATTTGGATTGCAGGGTTAAATCCCCCTATCCAGCACCTTGGAGCGGAGGCAATGCAGATTGGGGGTCCCACTTGCAATCTACTTTTAAAAAATCTTCCATGCAATTGGCAATTGCATGAATAACATTGTGCCACCTTGGGCCCTTAGCTTTTCATACTAATGGAGGATAGGTCTGTCACCATCAGTCAGAAAGCTGCCTTATGCTGAGTCATGCCATTGGTCCACCCAGCTCAGCACAACCAACCAGGTGCCCTTCAGATGCTGGAGCAACAGCACCCCACCTGCTGGGAAGGTAGCCTAGCAGCTCCACCCTACTCGGCAAGTCGCTTCTCATTAAGGTAACAAAATAATTATTTTTAATATCTGTACTGTATAGGGCTTTCAGGTGCTCAAAGCACACTACAAGCATTTTCAAGTTGGAACCACAGCGGAACTTGCAGCGCCAATGAAGATCTTATTGCAGCAGGTAATATTGCCGATTTTATGATTAGTTTTAACTGATTTTATATTTACTGTGTCTTTTTAGTCTTGCTGCACACTGCTTAGAGCTTACAGTGCAAGCAGCATATAAACTGGTGAAATAAATAACAACCCAAGGAATCCTGGGAACTGTAGGGTTTTTTTGGATGCTGAGGGGTATTAGGAGACCTCCTTTTGCCCTTACAAAACTAGAATTCCTGGAAAACCCTAGCAGGAGGGGTTGATTGTAAAACCATTCTGGGAACTGTAGCTCAGTTAACGGAATTGGTGGGTCTCTCTTAACAACCCTCAACCCCCTTAACAAACTACTAAAGCTTGCTTTGGTTAAATTTGTGTTAATTTTGGGCTCAATGTTTGCTTTACAGTGGTACCTCGGGTTACAGACACTTCAGGTTACAGACTCCGCTAACCCAGAAATAGTGCTTCAGGTTAAGAACTTTGCTTCAGGATAAGAACAGAAATCGGGCTCTGGCGGTGTGGTGGCAGCAGGAGGCCCCATTAGCTAAAGTGGTACCTCAGGTTAAGAACCGTTTCAGGTTAAGAACGGACCTCTGGAACAAATTAAGTTCTTAACCAGAGGTACCACTGTATTATAATTCTGGCTTATTAATTCTTTCTTTATTGGCAATATTATTGTATTCTGTATTAGTGCTTTATGGGAGTTGCCTTGAGGGAGCTTTTTTGCACTCAGAGGTGGTGTATGAATATCTTAAATAAAATAAATAAACAGTGAGTTTATGGCAGAGGTGATATTCAAACCATAGACTTCCTGACCTGGAGCCCAGTCTCTTAGCCACTGTGCTACACCACCTCTCTCTGAACAAAATAAAAAAATCCCTTCCAGTAGCACCTTAGAGGCCAACTAAGTTTGTTATTGGCATGAGCTTTCGTGTGCATGCACACTTCTCCAGATACACTGAAATAACTAATAACAAACTTTGTCGGTCTCTTAGGTGCCACTGGAAGGAATTTTTTTTATTTTGTTTCGACTACGGCAGACCAACACTGCTACCTACCTGTAACTACACCTCTCTCTGAATCAGTGAAGATGCAGGACTGCAGATGGAGGGGAAGGGAATGACCAACCCACACACAAATGAGACACAATCAACAAAGTACACAAACGGTAGAGGACACTAACTCTCCATAATTTACCTCCCACAAGAGTTTATTGACAAGACTTGTGTCACCTCTTCTGCGGCAACCAAGTGGCAATGGTAAGAAAATTCTTGTGGGTCTGTGCATACCTCAGTGAGTGACCAAGTACAACAGCCTTCTGCCTTTCCAATACTCCAACCTGCAACATGGGGCCACCTTTTCAATTATTATCATGTCACCATCCCTTTCTTGGCATCTTGCCTTCCCTGCTTTACATCTGTCACTTAAAGGCGGCCGCAATTGCACCATCATACTATTTAGAGACCAATGTCACTGCACTCCTTCCATTTCTGAAATTGCCAAGTGCAAAAAGGTACATTATATAATCTGATAACTAAAGCAGCACACCAAGCCACAGCTTTGCTTGCTGAGTTTGGGTGTGTGTGTGTTCTTCCTTCTTCTCTGCAGCAGCTCCCACTGCAAAAGAGATTAGCCACTACTCAGCTTTGAAGAAGACTTGCCTCTTTGACACTAGGGATAGAACAGCAAGCGGAACTCTGGTTGCACAAGCTACTCCAACTCCCCATGCATGCCCCCATCTTAGTATCCTGGCTATAGGGGCCGGAACAAAGGAAGCGACTTGCAGGTTGGTGGAATTTGGGGCTGTTGTGTGTTCTGAATATGGGGTGTCCAGCAAGGATGTGGCTTGTGCATCATCCCCCACTGGTGGCCAACGAAAGTCAGGACAGATTACGCGATGATGACTGGGGAAGAGCTGTGGCTCAATGGTCCATCATCTGCGTAGAAGGAGCTAGGATCAGTTCCTGGCATCTCCAGAGGTAGGACTCGTGGGAATGTCTCCTGTGTGAAACCCTGGAAAGCCGCTAATCACTCAGCGCAGACAGCATTGAGCTAGATGGACCAGTAGTTTGATCCAGTTTAAGGCAGCTTTCTATGTTCGTATTACGTAATCAGTGTGCACAGTGCTGTAGAGTACAAAGGAACAGGCTCCTGGCCCAATGAGTTTACAATCTACCATTTAACACAGGGGAAACAACAGCAGAAAGGATGAGATGCTACTCATGGTCCCTTGCAAAATGTTCCAGGTCAGGTCGCATCACTCTTCTCTTTGGGGGACTCTGCTCATTGAGATTCCTGCATTGCAGGAGGTTGGACTAGATGACCCTCAGGGTCCCTTCCAACTCTACCGTTCTACGATTCTATTCATTAGCATGGCTGCATACCCACTTCTCCTTCAGCTTGCTTCTCCTCTTGCTTTGCCTTGCCTTGCTTCACCTCCAACTTAAAAAGGAGCTGGGTCTGACATAAGCATGATTGCAATGAGCCATATGAAATATTTTTTGCACACACAGAGAGAGGTTAATGTCCTATTTAACATGCATATATTATTATTATTATTATTATTATTATTATTATTAATTAATTAATTAAATTCATATTCCACCCTTCATCCTGAGTGGTTTACAACATATTAGAAAGATGAAGAAGAGCCCAGGTTAGGCCAAATGTCCATCTTTAGACTAACATTCTGCTGCCAAGAACAGCCAGCCAGATCCCTCCAGGATGCTTGCAAATTGTGTGTTGCTTTGTGCCCCGAGGTAAACTGCCCCTAAATATGGAGGATCCACTGTGCCATCATGACTAACCTTATGAAAACTTGGATTCTCCAATCAGAAACCCTGTCCTTATCAAAACTTCACATGATTGGCTTTTAAGGCAAAAGAAGCAAAAAAAGTGTATGAAATGCTCAGAGTTTCAAAAAGCAACAACTGGTGAACCGCAGCTAACTCATTTTCATTAAAATCTGCTGTGATGTGTGCACAGAGGCTATTTTTTCTTCATGTCCTCTAGTACCTGAGTTATTAATAGATGCAAGCAAAATCTAAGATTAAAACACACAAAGACAGACAGACACACACACACACACACACACACACACACACACACACACACTATGCAGGCCTCTTTCTGGTTAAAGGCAATTAATACATTGTTTAGAAAAGAGGTATATCAGAACATAGATAGAGCTTAACAGTCATGTCAGGGGAATTGAATACCGGCTGAAGCCAGGCTTAGTTATCACTTCATCTCGCAACCTGAGCCTGAGAACATCTTCCGTCTGTTTAATCACAGGCGGGGAATGAAAGACAAGCAAACGGCAACATTTTCCAGTTCCTACCTTAGTAGTGACAATGCACAGACAATCCATTCCGATAAGCTCTCCAGGAGTACGTGGAAATCCTCAAGCAAATCAGCAAGGCTTTTACAAGAAATAGAAGAGGAGCATGCACAGGCTTGAATCTACGGAGCCGGCTGCCGTTTTTTGCCCCCCCTCCCTTCCTGACAGGCCCCGCAGAAGAAACTCGAGTCCTCCTCCACATCGCTTAAAGGCAGGGATGATTCTCCCAGGGACCCGAAGCCCCGTTAGAAAGCATCTCAAGCAAAACTTCCAGGTGGCTCCTCCAGCCTGATTGCTGCATTGTCCAGCTTGCAATCAGAAATATCCCCTAAGCAGTCTGTTCTGAACGGTGAAGAGGAGAGCCACAAACACGTACGAGGGACCAGGAAGCATTGCATATCATCTCTGTTTCTACAATTCTGATCGGCTCTTTCAGTATAACCCAAAAAAGGCTTTCTCTGCCAAGTCTCTCTCTTTTTCTTTCTCGCGCTCTCTCTCTCCCTCTCCCTCTGTGTTATCTCTGCTTTTAAAAAAATAACACTTGGTTTGTGTTTGCAAATTCTGAGTAAGCACAATGCACACAACTATTGGGCCCATCCATCAAAGGACTATCAGTGCGCTGCCAAAACAATAGCTTTGGGGTTGTATAGCTCATTATTAGAAGCATGCTTCACAAGTACACATTTTGCTAGAGTGCTGCGGTGTGCAATGCAGTTTTTTTTTTCCCACCTCGCCTAAATCACTCATAGTTTCTCAAAGCAGATTCACAGCTAGGAAATGGACCTGGGAGAAACATAGAGGGTTAAGGAGAAAACAAATATGTAGCATCCCTTATGTGGTTCGCTGCTGGTGGCTGCTTAATGCAGGAGAACACCTAAGAATTCTAAGTCCTAGAGGCCATTGGCTGAAGACAGTGCTTTTATAATGCGCCTCTTATATAGCAGGATCTCCACTGCAAGAGTGATGTAATTTTGGTATGTACTGACAGTTGGAGACACTTAGTCTATAAGAGACTTGGAAGTTCTTCGAAGGAGGCATTCTGTGCTCATATATTTCATCTAGTTCGTCCCATTGCTAGTCCTGATCAAAGAGGTACTGCAGGTTTTAGAAATGGGGTTTAAAAAAAAAAACAAAAGCCTGCAAAGCCCATTTACCACAGGTGCAAGCAGGATGAAATAGCAAACCCTCTTTCAAATTGCCTTCAGTTCTTGGGGGAGGTAGGGAAAGCTGTCATCTGTTTCCAAATCAAAGCACTGTAATTAGCAAGGTCTGGAAAACAGGCGTTTTAATTAAGGACACTTCCAAAAAATTCTGAATTACTTCTTATTGTTGTTGTTTCCAAAGGGGAAGTATCAGGAATTCTCCTTTTTTTTTCAGGGAAGGAGAATTTCTGAATGTTATGCGGATCACACATAGCTTTGCAGCAGCTTTCAGTTCATTCATATATTCTTCCCACACACAAATGACTAAACTGCTTGTATTCACTGAAGCACCACCACAAAACAAGCGATCTTGATGTGATCATAGTATGGTCATATCAAGGTTCTTTTCCAACGCACATAAGTCTATGTGTGCATCAGTTAAGACACTACACAAAAGGAGTCAGACACAACCACACTGATATTGTGGTTCCTCGCAGTGTGTATTATTAATGTGCACAAACACACTGATGTGATTTAGAGACGGGAAGAAATCCAAATCAAAGAATTACAGCATTGGGAAAGACCTTCAAGGTTCTGTAGTCCAACACACACACCAGCTCAATTAGGGATCTGCAATGCAGGATGCAACTACAGCAGCGATGTCAAATCTGTGCTTTCCAAACACTGTAGGACTCCAACTCCCATAATCACTGACCATCGGCCATGCTGGCTGGGGCTGATGGAAGCTGGAGTCCAGAAACATTTTATTTGAAGGGCTGTGGGTTAGCCACCCCTGAACTGCAGCAGACCTAGAGATATGGGAAGCTGAATCAGACCATGGGTTTATCTAGCTCACTATGAAGGACAGTGGGTCACCAGGCAGAAGTCTCTCCTGGCCCTACCTCAAGGTGTTGGGTTCTGAACTTGGGGCCGTCTGCATGCAAAGCAGACGCTGTAGCCCTGAGCTACAGCCCTTCCCCTTGGATGGATGAAAGACAGCCATCCAGCCTCTGCTTAAATGCCTCCAGAAAGTGAGAGTCCTGACACCTCCCCAGGCAATCAGATTCCTCTTTCCACTAGGAAACTTTTCCTAATGTTTAGTTAAAATCTACTTCCCTGCAGTTTCCACCTACTGGTTATAGGCCTGCCCTCTGGGAACAATAGACAGCAAATGAGTTAGTCCGAGTGAACTGAAACGTGCAACAAACCACACAGACTCCGGTTCCAGAATTCATTTTTAGAAATTTGGCTAGTTGTGGCAGAACTGGAACGCAGGGCAGAGCAAAGGCACGGCTCAGTAAAGGAATAGAATATGGGAAATCACAGCTTTTTACAACTCTCTCTCTCTCATGAAATATGTGGCGTGATAGTTACCCCATGACAGCAGCCAGTACTCTGAACAACATTTATGATACAGTGGTACCTCGGGTTACATATGCTTCAGGTTACATACGCTTCAGGATACATATGCTTCAGGTTACAAAATCCGCTAACCCAGAAATAGTGCTTCAGGTTAAGAACTTTGCTTCAGGATGAAAACAGAAATCATGCTCCGGCAGCGCGGCAGCAGCAGAAGGCCCCATTAGCTAAAGTGGTGCTTCAGGTTAAGAACAGTTTCAGGTTAAGAACGGACCTCCAGAACGAATTAAGTACTTAACCCGAGGTACCACTGTACAATGTAAGGGTGTGCGACTTTCCTGTTCACATATTTAGGTATCTTGGACGGGAGAGAGGGCTGCCACTTTTTAACATGGCAAAGTATGGACGGTCTAGCCAGTCATCATTCCAGTAGGCAAAATTAATGGTGGCTGTTGCCACTATTGTAAAATCATAGGCATCTAGTTGCTTTTTCCCATTATAAAATATGAAGTTGGAAATACCTAATGTGCAGTATTGCTTTTTTTAAAAAAATTGTACAGTTGTTTCAGTAGTCTGTGGTTAAGGGGAGTGGATATATGTGGTGTCAGGCAAGAACATAGTGTGCGTGGAACAACTGTGTGCGTAGGAGGAGTGGAAATTTGCAGTGGCAGGCAAGAACATGTCACACATGCAGCAAATGTGATGGTGTGATTGTGCCTCCTTTGTACATTGCAGTGATTTTTCAGGCTGAAGGTGAGGGACTTCTCTGTGAAAGCCAGGAACGTCCCCATGTGTGCAGAATGCAGGATGCTTTTATTGACTAGTGCATCTCTGAATGTGGAAGGGACATTTTGCACCAAGTTGTAAAGAATACTCAAATAAAAGGGGGGTGGGCAAGCGCTGTTTTTTATTATTTAAACTGTTTTTATGGGATTTCTTGCTTGCCATGAGTTCTCACTGGAGAGAGGTGGGTTGGAAATGAAATTAAAATTAAATAAAGAGCTTGGTATCTTCTTGGCAGATATAAGAAAATTCATTGCAAAGTTTTTTAGGTGTGTGTGTGTATGGATGAGACATAGATAAATAGATCATAGATAGATAGGGATTTTTTCACATTTGGGCATTACAAGTTAAGGCAGATATAACAACCTATGTGATTTGAACATACGTTCATTCACTTCCTTATAAAAACATTCCTGAAGCCGAAAAAGTAACTCAGAATATGCTCAAATCAGTGCTACTACACTTGCAATGAAATTCTATACATGCATTGACCTAAGTAAGCCTGAATGAGTTCGCAGTTGAGCCCCATTACTTCTGAGCAGACATGTATAGGATAGCACTGCTAAAATAGTATGACCAGCTTTACCCTTTGTTACCTGTGAACGCAGTCCTTCTACGAGTCACGCTTATAGAACAGGGGTCACCAACGCAGCACCCGTGGGCACCATAAAACCCATGGCGGCTCCCAGTGGTGCCGCTGAGCGGGAGTTCCAAAATTTATCCTTTCGGTTTTTTAACAAAAATAAGTAACCAGCCTTCCTATAAAGAAAGTCATGGGCAAAATGTTATGGTACTTTACTTAGAAAGTAAAAGTGGGGTGACTGTGCTCCATGTTGTTATGAGGCAGCAACAGCATCAGAGTGTGTGTGTGTGTGAGAGAGAGAGAGAGAGAGAGAGAGAGAGAGAGAGAGAGAGAGAGAGATCAGTATTATGTGATCTCCACAATCAGGACTTCGTATGGCAAGCGTAAGGTTGTTGGGGGTGGTTGCCACTCTAATTTTGTGTTATGCTATGCCCCCTTCATGGCAGCCATTTTGTAACTGGCACCCATAGGACTCTCGAAATTGGCCCACTAGTCCAAAATTTGCCCACTGTTGCAGAAGAATAACTATCTGAAACCTGGTCAGCGTAGCTCCGAGTAATTTCTCTTTCTACCTGAGTTGTGTGTAACTGGCATATTCTATACCAAAATAAGAGGTAGCACTGATTTAAAAAGAAAGAATTTCTAACTCTTGTGCATCTCTTATTCTTTGGGTTCCCCCAGTCACCTAATAACAAAAAAATAAAAACCAAAGAAAGTGTGATTTTATACTCGCATTCATCTTTTCCCCTGGTACAAACTCCGTTAACAACTCCGCGTGCAAAGAAATATTTTTTCTCTTTTCCAGACAAACGGCACGCAACTTTTCAAATCCCTTACTGCCTGATCCCATCCATGTTTACTTGGAAAGCAAATCCTGCCAAAGTCAAGAGGGCTTACTCCCAAGTAACAACATGCACATGGGGCTGCAAACATAATCACTTCAACCTGGAGTTATGTCACAGCTTTGCAACAAATATTGCTGCAGTGTACTAAAGTACTCCACACACACCCCACATCCCAGCTTCTGCTTCCCCGACAACAACCCATAAACACACCTTTGTTGCAGCCACACTGTTGCAGAGTTTCCCTTTGAGAAGCCGCACATGATTCATGCTCAGAAGAGAAGCCTTCTCAATCGTTAAGCCTTCCCGCTCTCACGAAGGAAGAGGCAGAAGGGGTCAGGATATAGATAAAATGAAAGCCCTGCCCGAAAAGTGAGGAAAATCAATGCCCTCTTCAAGTGGAACCGTCTAGACATCCATACGATACAGTCCAGGCTTTCGGCATAATGAAGAACCCAACCCCTTTAGATCCTTTTCCTGGGAATCTCTTATTCTCATTCCAGCTGAAGTATGTTTCCAATAAACCGTTCTAAGGAAGAAGGGGATGTTTTAAGAGCCATCTACTTTCTGTAAATTATTCAGGTTATAACCCCAATGTTAATGTGGTCTCTCAAGAGGCAAACGATACAGCCAACCACATACCATTACTTTGCTAAGAGTCAATCCTGGCTACTAAAGATCTAAAGCAATTTTGCAAAAAAATAAAATAAAATCCATAGCATCTCAGATGTTCCCAGACAGCAATAAAAAACGGGGGTGCATAGAGACCTACCCGCAGACTATAAAAAGCTTATGCTAAAGGCGGTTGTAAAAGGAAAAGAAAAGAAAGACTTTGCAAAACTCTCCATAACTTCAGAAGAAAGAAGTGCTGCTGTTTCGGGATTTCTAGTAGATTTCAGAAACTTTGCATGGGGTTGTACAGTAGAAACACTCACAACTGGAAGCTATATATGAAGACACAGTTGGGGTTGCCACGTAGACACCTCGCAGCCTGGACACTGGACAAAGCCCATTAAGTCTCTGGCTAAAACAGGAAAGAAGGCAGCCACATAACTGTTCCTGCCCATTCCCTCTGCACACTTCTTGTTCACCCTTAGCTCTCACAGCTGGAGGCCTTACTAGGGCCAGCAGTGGAGAGGAGTGAGTGGGTGACAGGACTACAAAGGGATTGGGCTGTACCTGCCTTGTCCCATGCTAAGCAAGAGATGTGTCCAGTGTTTGGGGTTGGGAGGGGGCAAGCCTGCACACAGTAGACTCAGCTGGTTGCAGGTCATTACAATGCCATGTGATGATCCAACTGTTTTGGAAAGGTCCAGCACCACTGATATAAACCAGATCTCATTGTTTGTTCCCAGAGCTAGAATCAAATGGGACCTCCCCAGTAGAGGAGGACTCCAAGCAGGATCAGGGAGAATTGGGAAGAGGCCTGCTCAGGGCCGGATTTAAGTTTGATGAGGCCCTAAGCTACTGAAGGTAATGGGGCCCTTTATATGTCCCGCTGTCCTTTGTCAACAACAAATTGTCACTGTTTTTTGTGTTGAATATATGCTATATGGTAATTCATGGACCTAATAGGTATCAAAAGCCATTTGCGCATGCAGAATATAGGCACCCTATATATAGAAATGAGCAAACCACTGATATTTTAGGGAGCAGGCTAGCCGGCGGGGCCCATTACTTACATCATAGGAGCCTACACAACACAAAACACTGTTGCTGTATGTATGTTTTGCTTTATTTGTTTTTTATCTTATATTTTGGAAATGCACATCCAGTCTAGTTTAGTTTAGGTTTTTTTTTAAAAAAAAAGGGGCCCCCAAGAGAGTGGGGCCCTAAGCTATGGCTTGTTTAGCTTATACATAAATCCGGCACTGGGCCTGCTCCTATAGGATGGTGGACCACTCACATCCCTTATTCCTTTTGGTTGGGTAAAAGGTAAAGGTAAAGGGACCCCTGACCATTAGGTCCAGTTGTGACCGACTCTGGGGTTGCGACGCTCATCTCGCTTTATTGGCCAAGGGAGCCAGCGTACAGCTTCCGGGTCATGTCTCCAGCATGACTAAGCTGCTTCTGGTGAACCAGAGCAGCGCACAGAAACGCCGTTTACCTTCCCGCCGGAGCAGTACCTATTTATCTACTTTCACTTTGACGTGCTTTTGAACTGCTAAGTTGGCAGGAGCAGAGACTGAGCAATGGGAGCTCACCCCGTCGCGGGGATTCGAACTGCCAACCTTCTGATTGGCAAGTCCTAGGCTCTGTGGTTTAACCCACAGCGCCACTTGCGTCCCTAGTTGATTGGGTAGTGGGAAGCAAAGTAAACATACTAGGGAATTTAAAACAGGAGCTCAGACATCATGGGTTCTACATCTTCAGCTTCTGCAGTAGCCTCAGAGGGACCAGAGCTGAAGGCTTCTGCTCCAAAACAAACATTTCCATTAACAGTGACCTCTTGAAGCCACAATGCAGGTTGGAAGGACTGAAAACCTCCTCCTTTAGAACGGGAGAAATGAGGGGGTCATGTACATAGGCTATGCAATACCCTAAACTAAACCTTGCAGGGGGTTGGACTGGATGACACTTCCAGCTCTACAATTCTGCCATTTTATTATTCTATGAAACAAAAAGTAAAATACAATTGATATTAATTATTAAATTTGTATTCCGCCCTTCATCCAGAGATCACAGGGCAGTTTACAACAGAAAAATACAAAATGAGGCACAAACTGCATAACAAAACAGAAACAAACGAGTAACACACACACACACACACACAAGGCCACAGCCTGTTTAATCAGAGAAACGTTTTTGCCTGGTGCCTAAAGATATGTAATGCAGGTGCCAGGCGAGCCTCCCTGGGGGGAGCATTCAACAAATGGGGAGCCACCACAAAAAAGGCCCATTCTCATATTGTCACCCTCTGGACCTCTCTTGGAGGGGGCACACAAAGCAGGGCCTCAGATGGTTGCAAAGTCTGGGTCAGTTCATATGGGGAGAGGCAGTCCTTGAGGTATCACAGATTAAAGGCTTTATAGCTCAAAACCAGCACTTTGAATTGGGCCTGGAAACTGATTAGCAGCCAGTGTTATATGCTCAAACCATCTTGCCCCAGTGAGCAACCTGGCTGTTGAATTCTGCACCCACTGAAGTTTCTGATCTGCCTTCAGAGGCAGCCCCAAATGTAATGCATTGCAGTAATCTAACCTAGAGGTTATCAGAGCATAGACAACAGAAGTTAAGCTATCCCTGTCCAGACTGGGGTGCAGCTGGGCCACCAGCCAAAGCTAATGGAAGGCACTCCATACGACTGAGGCCACCTGAGCCTAAAGAGACAGCAAAGGATCCAGGAGTAACTCCAAGCTACATACCTGCTCCTTCAGAGGAAGTGTAACACCATCGAGAGCAGTCAATCTCCCATCCTTCCAGTCTAGGGAATCACCCGTTAACATTGCCCCAGTTGTATCTTACAACTTTATGTCATTCAATATAAACTTTATACCCATTCATATCAAAAGGCAGAAAGCCACCTTTCCCTTTTTGGATGATACATGGTAGGTCTTCTGTTCTTCCTGCTTACAAATTTTAAACATCTACTGAAAACTATGTTATTCTGACGGTCCTTTGCAAGTGCATTTCTTTTCCCCAACTGTTTTTTCCCCGAGGCTTTTATTGAAGTTTTATTGATCCTTGCTGTAATTTTGTATGGTGTGTACCACCTTGCTGAATTCTTGTGAAAACTACAGTCCCTTTCTATATATTAAACAAATAAATCAGAAATGCTCCGGGAAAGAGCAGCGCTTGAAGGTGTAAAATTGGAGAGGAGGGCGACGAAGTATGAGGATAGAGAGGTAGAAGTGTTGAAGGACTGACCTCCAGATCCTGCTTTTTGCAAGCAGAAACTACTTCGAAATGAATGGAGGTTGTGTCGTAAGACCAATGTAATAGTGAACTCTATTTATTTCAAAGAGGCTTGTGTCTGAAATGTTGTGGTGGATCATGCCCATACGATGCCAAGTTCATTAAATCCTGCTTGTCCTCCTTTCTGACTAACAACATTGCACCAACGAACACTGGGGTGTTATTTCAAGGAGTGAGATAAACTTGTGCATTAAATCTTTCCCAATGAAATCCGTGGGACTTTTACACTGGTGAAACATGCCCATTGTCTGTACATTTTTTTGAAAGGCTACTTATTAAGCTGATCTCGCTCTCTTAAGCTGGGTCAAATCACTTCCCCCTTTTATATATACACTTGTAATTTCTGTTCTACGACACAGACAGAAATTATATATCATTAGGGTGATTAAGTATCACTGCAGAACGGAACACCACCAATCAGAAAAGTCCTTGAAAATTTTAGCCAGGGGGTGAGGAGTGGGGGAGAAACAGATCACACTTGAAGGCTCAGCCAGCTTTTCAGTATACAGTGGTACCTCGGGTTGTGAACTTAATTCATTCTGGAAGTCTGTTCTTAACCCAAAGCGTTCTTAACCTGAGGCGCGCTGTCAGAGCTGCCCAAGGTCCCAGCTCACAAAGGACCAACGCTGCTTCGTTGTTAAGTACAAAAGTCTTTATTGAAGTTCAGTTTCACTTCCAGAGCCGCAGCGCGCAGCTCTACGTCTCAACTGTCAGACCGCTGATGCTCCGTCTGAGTCTCCTCCCCCTTGACACCAATTTAAGACTCTAGCCTTACTCCACCTCTTCCTCTGTTCCTTCCGCCTCTGGTTCCGCCTGGCCGTTGGGGTCTCGCCCTTTCTAGACTCTTCTGACGCTGAGTCCCCTGAGCCTTCCCCCTCCCTCCGGCGGGCTTTAGGAGCTGGTTCCCCATCCGGGTCTCCTGCTGTTCCCCGCGCCTGTACATTTGAACTTGGCGCGCGCGCCCAGCCGGTAACTTTTCTCCTGACCGTTTCACTGCTGCTGCTGTCACTGCTTCCCCCTCTGGGGGGGCTAGCTGCAACTGACCTCCCCTCCGTTGGAGGCGTGGTGAGCCCTGACTCCCTCTCTGGAGGAGACACTGCTCCTGACACATGTGACTCCTCCCCCCCACTACGCTCTGGTGGGGAAACTGGTCCCGATCCCCCACTGCTGCTTTGGGGTTCCCCTCTGGCTCCTTGTTTCTGGTGCGTCCCCCCTGGGACCCCCCTTGCCCTGACCATCGGCGCCCCCTTCTGGGAATCTTCTGATTCGCTGGAGAAGCTCATGGAATCTCTCGGGCCACTGTCATACTCCCCTACGCTGCCCTCGGATTCTTCCCCTTCGCTCTCCATTTCCTCTCTCCCCAGTGCTCCTGCTCCTGAGCCCCTGACACGCGCATTCCCTACATAGGCCTCCCGCGGCCCCGGAAGCAGATTGCGTTCGTATCCCGGGGCAAAGTTCGCAACCCAGGACACCTACTTCCGGGTTTGTGGAGTTCGTAACCCAAAGCGTTCATAAGCAGGACTGTTCTTAACCCGAGGTGCCACTGTACTGTAAACTGTATTCCCTACTCTTCCATAAACAAACATTATCATTATCATTCCATTGCTCAAATTAGAACTAAGACAAAAAAAGAATGGGGTACATTTCATAAAGGTTTTGCTTCCTGCAAAGTGCTTCCTGGGTCTCCCAATTTAAGGAGGATTTGCACAAAAGGGGGCAAAAGTGTTTGTAGCCCTATAGCTAGATGCTGCCGCCACCACTACTAAATGTCAACATTCCCCTCCGTGTCCACATTAGGGATGGAGAGAAATCCAGTTCAGTTTGTGTTTAAAGACGAACCTGGCAAATTCAGACTTTCCAAAATGATATGCAACCCGAAACACAGCCATCCTTAAGCAAGCTGCCTGCCTTTCAATTTTGCAATGCAGAGAATACATATGTTAGTTAAAATAGCACAGGAAAAATGCATTAGGGGGAGGGCTTTGGAAAAATTGTGTTTATTAGGCAAAACTGCACGCAACAATGTGTTTATTAGGATAAATTTTCGCTGAAAAGCAGATGGATTTTCATTGGGACTGTTTTTTAAAAATCACAAATTGCTGAATTTATGGTTACAACTGAAAGAGCCCAGCTGACAGGTCTGTCCATCCCCAATGTACAGAGGTACGCATACACCTTTCACTACTCCTCTGCCCAGTATCATTTTTAATGCACTTCCATCCCTCTTCACCAGCTGCTTCCACTCCATTAGAAAAACAACAACAACAACAGCCCACTTCTTCCTAGAAACAGTCAATCTGATTGCTTATAAACTAACTTTGGTCTTCATTTGCCCTCACCAACTTTCTAAAGTAGCCATATCTAACTGGCTCACACGAGGAACTCACTGTTTCTAGGAGTGATGAGGGTAATTAAAAAAAATGTGCCAAAGCGACAGCCAGTTTGGGCTGTGATCAGTAGCAAACTAGTGCAAACATCAGATTGGAATGGGCCACACCCTGAAACCGCCTTTTTCATAGAACCACAGAATTCTAAAGTTAGAAGGGACCCCAAAGGCCATCTAGTCCAAGCCCCTGGAATGCAGGAATCTCAGCTAAAGCATCCAGGTCTTCAAAACTCAAAAGCTGGATAAAACAGGTGCAGCAACAGTTTGAATTGTTCCCAGTGGAATTATGAGCAATTATAAATGAATCATATTTAAAGTGGAAAAGGGCAGCTGGGAAATTGGCATTAAGCAACAACTTTTGTAATTCTCTCCAGAAACGTTCTAGTAGTTACAACAATGTATTTTTGGTGGGTTCCATTGTGCAATCGCAAAATGCCTCTTTGGGGCATTAAACAGGATTTTACTTCTTCTGTTTTAATGCATAGAAGAGACACTACAGTGGTACCTCGGGTTACATACACTTCAGGTTACATACGCTTCAGGTTAGACTCCGCTAACCCAAAAATAGTGCTTCAGGTTAAGAACTTTGCTTCAGGATGAGAACAGAAATCGTGCTCTGCTGGCGCGGCAGCAGCAGGAGGCCCCTTTAGCTAAAGTGGTGCTTCAGGTTAAGAGCAGTTTCAGTTTAAGAACGGACCTCCGGAACGAATTAAGTACTTAACCCGAGGTACCACTGTATTTTGATTTAGTAACTGGCTAACATTCCCCAGTTGGTCAAAAACAGAACATTCATAACAGACTTCCTGGCCTCAAACCAGTGGGGTTAGCTCCCAAAACCCACCTTTCCCAGTGTTTTGGAAACAGTGTAAAGGTTTGCTTAGATGGCCCTTCTACTGCTATAAAGGTCTGCTTCTTCTTTATTTCTTTATTTCTTACATTATTTTGTGGTGGAGGGTCCTTAGCATTCAGACTAGAATGAGTTTTATTCAGCATGTTTCATGGTGTGTGCATGTTTTTGAGCTGTGTGCCAATTCTATTAAGAAAGCAGTAATAAGGAAACACTGAATTTAACCTTTAACAAAAAGAGCCCAAAAGTATTTAAATTTAGTATTTAAATTCAGCATTTGACATTCAAGAATCACAAAGGTGTAGAAAAACAGAGGTTGCTGTCTTTGCTGCTACAACTGCATCCAGTGACTGAGAATAATTTACTGCTTATCAGTAGAGACCAAAATATGGTCGCAGCAATGTAAATAAGGCATTAACATGCTAAACCTCCCATCTCACTGGGACATCTTCAATTAAGTGCATTTATTAAAGGGCAATAGGAAAGAAATCATATTTATCCTTGAACTAAAACACAAGCAGTAGTGACGAATAATCAGAATAAATAATTAGAGCTATCAGCAGATTAAAGCATTCCTAGTCAACTAAATGTGTTCAAAGAGCAGGACGTAATTGTTTGCAAAAGGCCTTTCAAACAGTGCTTTGGCTGCATGGACTCTGTTCTCAGCAGCCAAGCACAGCCAAACTGAGCAGGATTGAATCCTCTGCTCACCAGTTCTCCAATGACGGGTTCGATCCTGCTGGGTGGAGGGGTATGCTTTGCCAACACATTCCCCACAGGGAACACGCTGGCAAAGAAGACCTCAAAAGGATTGTGAAAGGTCAGTTCTGTTCAGTTTGGCTGTACACACCTGTTCCCCTGCTGTCGCCCTCTGGTTTTAAGAGGTTCAAAGTCTAGCGTTGGGCTACTTGAAAGCCCTTTTGCTTAGAACCTGCATTAATCTTTAAAACTATGAAAACCAGAGGTTCACAGAGCAGTGTGGGGCTCTTTGCGAAAGCGCTTCAAACAGCCCCACACTGTGCTTTGAAGTCTTAAATACTGGATGTTAAGTTGTGGGTGAACATATCAGACGACGCAGCGATTCTCCAAACAGCTCTTGTTTATTCACAAGTCAGAAAAGAACTGAACTGAAGGGTTCAGCCAGCCTGCTTATATAGAGCTCCAGTACAACATAACTGTAACAACTTTCTGTAACTATCCAATCACTGAACGTCACTTTCGATCCCTTACTTGCATATGTGGACCTGAACTATCTACAGTATCCCCCTGCTGGCCCAGGGTGAGAACTTCAGTACATAACACCGGAGGTTCAAAGACTGGCCCCACCCACCCATTAAATTTGGCCCTCTAGGGGTGGGGAGATAAGGATTTGGCCCACTTCTGCCAATGTATTTTTTTCTGCACCAACATCCCCACCCCTTCTCCTTCTCAGTAACCAACACCACTCAGAATGGCAGGCGAGTGCCACACACAAACATACCATGCCATCTACTAATGCCTAACATTTTCTGGATACAGATTTAATTGATGCTCTGCAATTAAAATAATGCAAAATGCTCTAAGCTGCCATATTTCTGTATATTCCAAACAAAATGAAAGTAAATTAAAATAATAAATTATTTAATTAAAATAATGCAAAATGCTCTAAATTGCCTTATTTCTGTATATTCCAAACAAAATGAAAGTTTGAATATTTTGAAAACAGTTTCTTTGGGTGCTTCTTTTATAAATCCCTGGTTATCCATCACAGCACCTTCCTGATCTCACTTTTATATCACCCATAATGAGACAGCTGTTTTGCTTCCACTAGCTCTGTGCCCTCTTAGGACGAAGGAAACCACAGTACAGGTACTGTAACTGAATTATGTATGCAGTGGCAAAGACCTAAGAAGCACACTGTACTTATAAGGCACTGTGTCTTTCCAAAGAGGCTCTCAACTCTAAAGCAGCAATATGCTCTCCAGATCTGCACTTTAATTTCCATCCACTCTTCCTGGCAGAAGCTGACAGCATTTTTCAAAAAGAGCCACGTGCTCATTTTAAATAGCTAACCAACCCCGTAAAATGACAGGCTGTTTTTCTAATAGCACATCATTAACATGCGAGCAACTTCACTTGCAGATATATCCTGACAAATAGCTCTCTCCATAAGTGAGACAAAGGAGGACACTTGGGGAAATCCCACTGATTTCCTGGCCTTCTTCGAAAAGACCAACTGAAAAGTTGCAGCTTTCCATCTGTCTCTGCAGCCGCGGTTAAACTAGAGGTAGATGACTGCATGAGACGCGGGTGGCGCTGTGGGTTAAACCACTGAGCCTAGGACTTGCCGATCAGAAGGTCAGCGGTTCGAATCCCCGCAACGGGGTGAGCTCCCATTGCTCGGTCCCTGCTCCTGCCAACCTAGCAGTTTGAAAGCACATCAAAGTGCAAGTAGATAAATAGGTACCGCTCCGGCAGGAAGGTAAACGGCGTTTCCGTGCGCTGCTCTGGTTGGCCAGAAGTGGCTTAGTCATGCTGGCCACACGACCCGGAAGCTGTACGCCAGCTCCCTCAGCCAGTAAAGCAAGATGAGCGACTCAACCCCAGAGTCGGTCACGACTGGACCTAATGGTCAGGGGTCCCTTTCCCCTTTACCTTTAGATGACTGCATAGGGCCCACCTAGGGTTACATTTTTTCACTTGTTTCCAAATTATGAATTTATTTTACCCTGCTCCTCGCTTTAATTCATGTAAATTGATTTTAGCAATCTAGAAAACTGTTTTCATCACAATGCAAAAACTGTTTTGTGTTTATTATTTTTTGGGCGAAGCTCATTACAAAATGCATCTTTAGGGCATAAACCCATTATGTATCTTATAAAGTGTCTTATAAATGTGTGTGTGTGTACATGAATGAATCAATGGCTGCACGCGCGCGCACCCCCCGCCCCATAAATTTAAAACACATTTCCTTCCCCACCCAAAGAATCCTGGGAACTGTAGTTTGCTAATGGTGTCGGGAACTGTAACTCTGTAAGGGGTGTACTACAGTTCTCAGAGTTTTTAGGAGGCTCAACCTGACAGAGCTATAAGTCTCAGAGTGGGAAGAGAGATTGACTGTTAAACCATGCTAGGAATTGCAGCTCTGGGATAGGAATATAGCTCCCCAACAACTCTCGGCTGCCATAATTATTTGACTATTTAAAATGGTATTGTAGTGTTTTAAATGTAAGGTGTGGCCTGAGAAGAAGGATGTGCTAAAATACTCCTAGGACTGTACCTCTTTGACAGCAAGGTAGTATATCAGAGTAACCATTCATCTTTGCAAATAACTTTGCTCTGCACTGCTGGGGGTTGGAGTAGATGACTCTTTGGGCCCTTCCAGCTCTACAGTTCTATGATTATGCACTTCTAACTAGCATCTCAGGGAATAGCTTAGGTTACTACAACCTTTCTTCTTCATATGATAGCTTTCTACAGGCTGGTAGTGTTTTTACACAGGACTATGCAGCAGTACTCCTGCCAACCTAGCAGTTCGAAAGCACGTCAAAGCGCAAGTAGATAAATAGGTACCACTCTGGTGGGAAGGTAAACGGCGTTTCCGTGCGCTGCTCTGGTTCACCAGAAGCGGCTTAGTCATGCTGGCCACATGACCCGGAAGCTGCACGCCGGCTCCCTCGGCCAATAAAGCGAGATGAGCGCCGCAACCCCAGAGTCGGCCACGACTGGACCTAATGGTCAGGGGTCCCTTTGCCCTTTACCTTTATGCAGCAGTACAATTGTCCCTCTATGTTCTGAAGGTGGTATAGCCCCATAAGGATTACAGCACATGGTTTTTTTCCTGGATGTGTATATTGGCAAGAAATAAATTCGCATTTTCCATGTTTTTTCACCTCCCTTTACTTTTTAGAAAAAGCATTTCATGACATTTGGGGGATCGAATTAGCATTCCAAGCCCATCAGCTTCTATTTTCTTTTCCTTTTATTTCCAACTTGAGGGTATTAAGAGGGAAAGCCCACATCATTTTTTAAATGTTATTTTGAGAGAAGCTGAGAAGAGGGAGAAAGGAGCTAGAGAGCTGAAAACTTTCTACGGTCATATGAAAAGGTGGAGGGGAGAGGAGCCTGAGAGAATTGTCACAGCCAAGCTGTAAACCTGTGAAAATATTACATGAATTATAATAACAGAAAGCTTGACACACTTTAACTTTGTCCTGGCAGGCTGGAAGCCTATTATTTATTACAAAGTAGAACGGTAATGAAGAAAATTAACGATGTTAACCCATTTCTCCATTCAACTTCACTGCTGAGCCGCGAACAGCTATAACTATCATTACTTTGTCAATACAAAACTAATCTCGCCTCCCAGAGCTTTCAGCCTTCTCCTCCAGTTACCTAGAAACTGAGCCATAATTTGCTATGGGGAGCAAACAGAGCCTTAAAACCAAAGAGGCAGCTGCAAAATGATACTGCCCCGTCAATTAATCTTTCCCCAGGGATGCCTCTCTGCTACATAGAGAGGCAGGCCATACATACTACATCTATCAATGATCCCTGTGTCTTTTAAGGTGCTGCAGGAGAGCTTGTGGAACTACAGATGTAGCTGGACCCAAAATACCACAACATAGCCAATGGTCAGAGGTGGTGGTGTTTGCTGTTGTTTGTTTGTTTGTTGTTGTTGTTGTTTTTGTTGTATTTATCTCCTTTCTCCCAGCTTGGGGTTCAAGGCAGCTTACATGTAAATACATTGGTTATGTGATACAGAGTAATTAAACCGAACTAGCTAAAACTGACAATCAAAACACATCTAGAAGCAGCAATTAAAATACAGTTTGCCCTGGAAGCAGCCCAATGGCCAGCATTGGCTGCACCTTAGTTTTCAAAGGCTCATCTGAACAGGAAGGCCTTGGCCTGCCAGTGGAAGGATAGCAAAGAGGGAGCCAGTCTTACCTCTCTTGGGAAGGAATTGAGGAATATGGGAGCAGCCACAGAAAAGGCTCTGCTTTCCTTTGGACCACATCAGCGAGGCTGAGAGGGGGGGTCTTGGCATCAGGGCAGCCCAGGACCCCCATACACACTGCCCAAGCTTGTGCCCCCAGGGAGGGGAGATTAATTAAGTGCTGCTCACACAGTGGTTTGGCTCACCCCCGGAGGCACACTCCATTGTCTCTCGGGACAGACGGATGCCAGCAGCAACAACAAAATTCACACTGTGCATGATTTCATACTGCTGTACCATATCTCCCCTTAGTTATATATATTTTTCTGCTAGGTGTCTTCATGTATCCTTCCCTGTTTCTTTGTGTGGACAAATGCTGAGAAAGAGATGGATTCAATACAGACAACTCTGGACTGGCTCCTTTTCCACCACAACCATTGGGAGATTGCAAGCATATTGCAATCATTCTTACCTTTGCAGTTTTATCTGTGGAATGATTATCAGAAGATTGGTTCCCTTTATCCTGGTTTTCGCCTGCTGACCGTTGTTCTGGCCCGTTTGAAGCTGCTGTCTAGAAATAGGAAGGAGGGGAGACATTTCAAGAAAACGTTCACCAAGAAAGTAGTAGCACAAACAGAATATATTTCTGAGGGCCCTTCCAGGTCCCTCAGAACGCATTATTATTATTACGCATTCATGCCCTGTACTCCCTTGCCTGGAAGTAAGTTCTGTTGACTTCAGTGGGGCTTACTTCTGAGTAGTCATGCATGGGATGGCACTATTAAAAGTGAAAACTGCTGAGAGACTTATGCTTTGAGCCTGGAAGGATAACACACACACACACACACACACACACACACACACACACACGTTACATACGCTTCAGGTTACATACGCTTCAGGTTACAGACTCCGATAACCCAGAAATAGTGATTCAGGTTAAGAACTTTGCTTCAGGATGAGAACAGAAATTGTGCTCCGGCGGTGCCGCAGCAGCAGGAGGAGGCCCCATTAGCTAAAGTGGTGCTTCAGGTTAAGAACAGTTTCAGGTTAAGTACGGACCTCCGGAACAAATTAAGTACTTAACCTGAGGTACCACTGTATGTGTTTGAATTAAGATGGGTGTGTTGATGGTGACTATATTCTCAGTGTGAGCTGGTGGGGGTTTTCATCCGTTCTTTCTGTTTTTCTTTTCTTTGTTTGTTATTAAGCCAGCACTTTGGGAGCAAACTGGGAGCCAGTGTAGATCTTTAAACACTGGCAAGGTATTTGAAAGATTGGCAATGTCTACCTAGTCATATATCCATCTCTACCTTCTCCCGCCATCTCTCGCTTTTTTCCACCCGTTGTAAAGCATTCAGGTTGTGAAGACCTCCAATATGAGTGATCCACCAACGGTTTAAATGGCAGTGGTTGACTAAATAATTATAATTTTCCTACATTCAATCAACACTATAGAATGAAGCTCTGGATGCATTTCAGTTGGCTTCCCCCTCGTTCCCAGCCGTAATGAAAAAGCAGCACAATCTGACATTGAAAATGGCACATTCTGACAACATTAACAGCTTCATACATTAAGTAGCCCATAAAACTGCAGCAATATATTCAGATGGGCTCAGGAAGGTACTTCTTAACCCCATATCCATGATTAAGGAAGAGCTTAGTCACAAATCACACCAGCATAGGTTTTGCAACCATCCATCATTTATATAACAGGAAATAAAGATGTGCATTTATGAACAATGTATTTGTGAACAGCTTTGATGTTAGTTAGTTATTTTTTTGTTTTTACAATCAAATGGTATAGAAATTTTAGGACTAGGACTAAACCTGCCCGGGTGACCCCCACTGCCTGGGATAAAGGGCAGATATTCCCACGCTGTGTCCAGGATTCCTGTCAGGGCTTTGTTTTATTTATTTTTTTACCTTCAGAATTCGAAGGGAGCCACTGACATTTAAGTCAGCCTTTTGTCTGGAAAAAACCCTTGTGTATCTCAGCGGTGGGTTTGGTTTTCTTTGGCTTGGCGCATCCCCAGTTGTCCAGGGATGATCTAGTGTATTTTGCAAGGCCTCCCTAGAGGGTTTGCACCAAGCTGCTATTTGGATGCCTGTGAGCCATCTGTTAAAAACATACGGTCTAAATTTAAAATTGTCTGCAGACCATAAAAGGATCTTAACGTCTTCAGCAGGGCTGGCCTACCCATGTGGCAAAGTGAGGCAACTGCTTCCTGCAGCAGGATCCACAGGGACAGCAGATCCCAATGCCGACCTTTGTTCCCCTCCCCTTCCCCCACACACCTTATTCCTGGGTGTAGATCCCTGCTTTTTTCTTGGTGAGGAAGTGGCACTATTTTGTGGCTCACCTCCTTTGCTAAAATGTCTTGGGTTGGCCCAAGTCTTCAGAGTCCCCAGTATCACCCAGTGCACGCTTCAAAGCCGAGTGGCCCTTCTGTAGCCTTGGAGCCCCTGCCCACGCCTGCTGTGACGTCACAGCAAATCAACCAATGGCACCAAGCGAGGTGGAGCATGTTAAAACATGCTTGAGCCTAGACGGCCATTGGCTGCTTGACCCACATCCCTCAATACCTTTGGTCAGAACTGCAGTCATGAGACGCTGAAAGAAAACATTCAAGACTCCAAAAGCATAGTAAGTGGGATAATGAGAATCCCGGGGTCGGAATGGTTGTAGCTGAGTGGTAGAAGACATGCCATGCATGCAAATAGTACCAAGTTCATTTCCCAGCATTGCCAGGTAAGGGTGGAAAAGAGTTCTGTTTCAAAGCTTTGAACATCCTTAGAGGTCACTGCAGATCAACTCCAGCCATCCTAGCCAATGGCCACCAGGTTAAGGTAAGCATTTGACTGTGTCGACCACAGCAAACTATGGCAAGTTCTTAAAGAAATGAGAGTGCCTGATCACCTCATCTGTCTCCTGAGAAATCTCTGTGTGGGACAAGAAGCTACAGTTAGAACTGGATATGGAACAACTGATTGGTTCAAAATTGGGAAAGGAGTACGACAATGCTGTATATTGTCTCCCTGCTTATTTAACTTATATGCAGAATTCATATAAGTTCATATATTCATGAAAAAGGCTGGACTGGATGAATCCCAAGCTGGATTGCCGGAAGAAATATCAACAACCTCAGATATACAGATGACACAACCTTGATGGCAGAAAGTGGGAGAAAGGCGATGACAAACCTAGACAGCATCTTAAAAGGCAGAGACATCACCTTCCCGACAAAGGTCCGTATAATTAAAGCTATGGTTTTCCCAGTAGTGATGTATGGAAGTGAGAGCTGGACCATAAAGAAGGCTGATCGCTGAAGAATTGATGCTTTTGAACTATGGTGCTGGAGGAGACTCTTCAGAGTCCCATGGACTGCAAGAAGATCAAACCTATCCATTCTGAAGGAAATCAACTCTGAGTGCTCACTGGAAGGACAGATCCTGAAGCTGAGGCTCCAATACTTTGGCCACCTCATGAAAAGAGAAGGATCCCTGGAAAAGACCCTGATGTTGGGAAAGATGGAGGGCACAAGGAGAAGGGGACGACAGAGGACGAGATAGTTGGACAGTGTTGTCGAAGCTACCAGCATGAGTTTGACCAAACTGCGGGAGGCAGTGGAAGACAGGAGTGCCTGGCATGCTCTGGTCCATGGGGTCACGAAGAGTCAGACACGACTAAACAACAAGAACAATACCAGCTGCTGGAAATCAGAAGTGGGGAGAGTGGTATTGCACTCAGGTCTTGCTTGTGAGTTAACTATAGCCATCTGATTAGACATCGTGAGAACTTAGTGTTCCTGCAGTTTCAGATTAAATATATGACATGGATCTTTGGCACAATCTAGCAGGGCTCTTCTAAAGTTTTTTAATTTCTTAAATTTAATTTAAGGTAATCACAGTGACAGGCATCAATTTAAAATGTGCATATATTTATTGGAGCAGCATGGTTTTTACCGACTTCTAGGAAACATTTTGATCCTTTCAGCAGTCTATAAAATAGGTTGCTTTGATATACTGGCACATCCTGGTGACAACAGGAATCTGTCAATTAATCTATCATACTGATAATCAAAGGCTCCTAGGAGCACATGATGCTGGGAGATATTGACTTTTATTAAATTAACTGCTTGGAAAATAAATGCTGCTCCAATCATTAAAGCATTTAAAGAGCTACAGGGGAAAGTGCAAAATACATAACCACATGCGCCCAAGTCACTAATTTCACAGAATATTAATGTAAATTAATTAATTAAGCAGATGTACAGCGACCACACAGCCTCCTGGGATGAACACAGAACATTGGGGAAGGTGTGAATGCAAGAAAAATAGTGAGTCACTCGCCTGTATATAGGGTTACAGGCTGCAAATGATCAATGGGAAGAAAAATATGCTTGGCTCAAGCATAATTCGCTTTCTATAAGTGACAAATTCTGGCTTGGTGTGGACAGAGGTGAGTGTGCGGGTTCCAGAGAAAGAAATATTCAGAAACATTAATCTCCCTCTTTTTCCTCCCTCTGCCACACTCTTTTCTGTGGGAATTAGATTGCAGTTCCCATTTGCAGAGTATGGGGAAGACAGCCCTGGGTCTGTTGACCTTTTAGTTCTCTCTTCCCTCCTAGAAAACCACACAAGACACTCTTCATTTAAAGTTTAAAGAACATATAACTTTTATTTAGTGTGCCTGCAGTTTCAGTTTCAGGTTAAATATATTTACAAGGTAGGTAGGTGGGTGTTTCTTTTTGTTCAGACCCTCCAAGTGCCCCTATTTTCCAGGGACAGTCCCGGATTTACAGAAGCCATCCCAGTTTCTGATTTGATCCCGGAATGTCCCACTTTTCGTTCCTATTCTCATCTGAGAAATGTTGGAGGGTGTGAAGTTACAGTATGCTCCCCACTGAGCCAAGGAGACAAGTAACTATACTTTAGAAGACACCTGAAGGCAGCCCTGTATAGGGAAGGTTTTTTTAAAAAAAAAAAGTTTAATGTTTTATTATGCTTTTATATACCGTATTTTTCCGTGTATAAGACGCCCCCATGTATAAGACGACCCCCCCTTTTTTTGAGCCCAAAATTAAGAAATAATTAATTGCAACATTCCGTATATAAGACGACCCCTAATTTTAAACTTAAAAAAATTGGGGGAAAATATAGCCTTATACACGGAAAAATACAGTATGTTGGAAGCCGCCCAGAGTGGCTGGGGCAACCCAATCAGGTGGGCTGGGTATAAATATTATTATTATTATTATTAGCCCATTAAATCAAGTCCAGCCCTCTGGAGCAGCAGAACACAAGTCTCTGCCTCCTTTTAAGTAGGATGCTGGAGGAGAAATCTGGGACCTTCAGATTGCCAAGCCTGTGAATTACCGCCAAGCTACAGTGTGTCCCTTCTCCGGATAAAATTCACTGCAAGAAGTGAGGTTACAGGGAACCAGGCAGAGGGCCTTCTCGGTAGTGGCACCCACCCAGTCAGATGGGCGGGATATAAGTAATAAAATGATGACGACGATGATGTTTCTGTCTGGTTTCAGCCCAGAGACCACATCTCACATATGCGATAATCTTTCAGTTACAGAGATTGCACCTTAATGGCCATCACTGTTCCTGCCATAACTCCCAAGTTATGCTGTGAAAGTTTTGATTCCACCAACCCAAAAGGCCTTTCAGCCCAACAGGCAAAGGGTGGTGGGTTTACAGGAATGAAGATAATGGCTGAGGGTGTATCAGGGTAAAAAAGAGAATGGTATCCAAGAAAGTACATCTTAAGATCTGCTCCTCCTAAGCGAAACTGGTATTATTAAACAAATCCCTCGAAGTCTGGAGGAAAAACAAAGGCAATTTGAAGCTCAGCTATGGCTTAATGGGTGTTCTTTGGCAACAGCATCCTGTAGAAACTAAATTGCATTTAAGACAAGAGGGCAAATCAAGTGTAAAGGATCATAGCCAGAAACATCGTCCTGCCATTATAGGCTGCCACCGTGGGGATTAGTCCAGATTTGCAAGAGGGCAAACAGTACCCTGCCTCTATCAGTACAAATGTAAGAAAGCAAAGGCCTTAGCCAAGCCTAAGTAACTGGAAAGAAAATGATGGGGGGAGGGGAAAGTAATTAGAAATAGTGAGTATGACTAATGATTCTAGACTGGATGCTATTGGGGCAATACTCTAATTAGCAAAGACAATGTTTGTGTTTCTTGGTTAGATCATGCTTTTTGAGCCTGGGTACATAAATCACGGCCTACGTATGCCAATTGCCATAACAACTTGATAACCCTTTTCCTCTTCTCATTTTTCATCACATCATTCTGCTTCCACCTCCATCCTCCTTTGTAGCCAGTAATCTTGTTGCTATCATAGGGCATTTCATAGCTTACTTTTGTGTTTGCTAGCTTCATAGTAGATCAGGGATGGTCCATTTGGTACCTTCTAGATGGTTTGGACAACGTCCATGATCCTTGATCACTGACCACACTGGCTGTGGCTTATGGGGGTTTTAGTCTGCAATGGCGTCCGTGGGTACCGTATACCCATGTGGCACCATAGGTTTAGCCATTGTAATGAAACGTTGGGTCCTTGGGGGTGAAAGGAGAGTGTGTGGTGAACAATCCCATCCACCTTAACACCATTGATGGGTGCAGTTGTTTGGTTAGGAATATGATTTTTTTTCCCCAGCTCATAATGCACACTGTATTCCAAATTGAGCATCCTTGAGCATTCACAGCTCAGATAAAATGTAGAATTTTGGTCCTAGTAGCTAATGCTAGTGAGCAAGGGAATCTGGAACTTGACTAATTTGGCTCCAGTTTTATCCTATAAGTGTGGGGACTAAATTACTAAGGTATTGGCCACTAGACTGATCATTTTGCCAATTCCAGTCATTAAGGTCCAGATAGCTCAGATCCTGTGAAATTCATCTGCCCCAGGTGCAACAAAACATGCCTCTCACATATCTGTCTCTACAGCCACAGCTGGCGCTGTATCCTTCCAAACGCTTGACTTCACCCCCAAAGGCACATTCCTCCACTGTTTCTCGAGACAGACAGATGCAGACCACCAAACATATCGCAGAAACAGCTCACTGTAGTTGCTTCATTGCTCATAAACATAAGCTGCGGCCGGATTCCCAAGTGCTTCCTTTGAAATACTTCTATGGTTGCATTAAAATCCGATACATGTAACGTGGCAGTGAATAGAACATCTTCTAAATATTATCACCTTTACTGTGGTACTCAGCAGGGCTGTTCTTTCTCTCTATTGCCATTTATTTGAGAAATGGAAGCTATAGCTGCAGGGATTAGATTAGATCCAGCGATTATGGGAGCAGAGATAAAGCAGAATACATAGCGACGCACGGACGATGCCGTATTGAAGTTGTCTCCTCGGTGAAATTGCCTATTGAGAGGAGGCCGTAGTTTGCATGCAAAAGGTTCCAGGTTTAATTCCATGCATGTCCAGCTACGAAATGCTGAAGAGCCAATGCAGATCTGGGGCTGGGCTGATGGAAGATGTAGTCAAAAACATATACCGGTAGAAGGCACCAGGTTGAGGAAGCCTGGTATAGATAAGACTGAATCTGATGGATTTTTGTCTTCTCTTTTTGCTTTTTAATGGTGTCAGGGAATTGCCATCAGCTCAGAGCTGAGGGGTGGAAGGGCAGCTGGGTTACAGAGAGCCTCCAAAGATCGTGAGAAGCAGCTCTTCCTCCGCGGAGGAGGGAAGCCACGCCTCCAGTGGGGAAGGGATGCAGGGATCGGAGGATGCAAGGGAGAGCCCCGGCACTGAGCATGAGCAAAGGGGGGGGCAGGTCTCCCTTTGCCCATGCCCTCTCTGCGCAGTCAGTTTACACGCAGAGAGGGGAGGCATAGGATGGGGGTCAAGAGACTACTCTGCTGGGGAAATGAAATATACTCTGAGTCGAGAGTGGATTTCATGTTCTTTATTCAGCTCATAGTGGTGAGGAGGAATGAATGTCCCCTCAAAGTATCTGCTTTATATACATTATTTACACAATGGGCTGCACGTGATTGGCTAATTCCGGAATTCTCCTGTAGGCCAATCAGGTTGTGGATTCACTTCCATCTGGAGCCGGATTGGGTGGCTCCTGCAGACCAATCAGACTGCTGCATTGTTCTAGGACCAATCCGACTGCTGCATTCTGAATCCTATTGTTCTAGGACCAATCAGACTGCTGCATTCTGAATCCTATTGTTCTAGGACCAATCAGACTGCTGCATTTTGGATCCTATTCAACTCAGTACATAACAGGAAAGTTTAAGGACTGCCCACTCCCAGATTCTGCTAGTGACTGAGCAAGACATGGAATTGAGACATTCTGCACTGTGAATGTTTTTGCACCAATAATAAAGCCTTTGAAAAGACCAGTGGGGGTCTTGCCTGTTCGCTCTCGAGCAACCACGCCGGCACACATATCAAATGGAATTTGCAGGTTCGATTGAAATTCTTTTCTACCTCCCCACTATCCTGAGACTGACATGAAGAAGAGTGGGTTTTATATAAGCATGAGACAGCTTCCTGCTCCAGGTTTGGTTGATTCCAAAATTAACGTACATTCATTGAGAAAATGCATACTGTGCCCTTCCCCCCAACCCTTTTGTTTGTTTGTTTGTTTTAAAAAACCCACCCTGGAATGCTTACAGCCAATTAAAAATTATAAAATCGTTTAAATAATTAAAGAACCTCATATACCAATTAGCAAATATACTCTCCTGTAATGAACTATTTAAATCAGTTACAGCAGCTATTTTTTTATATAAAAAAAGATGACCTGTTTATATCCTTGTTTAGAGAAATAGCTTTTTCAGATTGTTTACTCTCAAATTAAATATTTAATTATCCGTAAGAACTGCAGATATCAGCAAAAAGGAGCAGGTAATTTAGAGATATTACAAAACATAAAGTTTGCAAGAGGTGTGGATTTAATTAGGCGGTGATCATTACAGTTTTTAATATGGGCTTATATTAATGCCATAAAAATTGAAGTCTTGCAATTTCATAGTGTACTTTACATGACCATTGACATATATTTTTTTAGACCTTGTAGATATTTTGTGAAGTTTGATCAGGTCTGTTTAGGGCATTTCTTTGAGGTCGTAACAGGTTATATGCACCGTTGTGTATTCTGCTTTATAACTTTATTGCGTACTCTCATTCTTCATTACTATCCCCAGTGACTGGTATTCAGATGCACACCACCTCTGTTACTGGAAGCAGAATACAGCCATTATGGCCGGTGGCCAATGATAGCTTTAATCCTCCATGAATTTGCCTAAGCTTCTGCTAAAGCCATCCCCAAGTCGGTGGCCTTCACTGGTGACAAACTCTTTAGTTCAATAGTAAAATAATGCTGAAAACTTAAAAAAAAAAAATTCCAAGCAAAGCCAATCATATTGCAAGGCATTTCCTGCCTGGTGAGTGGGGGCAGTGGCGACCAACTACCCAGTTTTTCCTCCTCAACAGCCCCACCGCCGCCACAATTCCCATTCTCCTGAGGCAAGTAAAAATGTTTGCTTTTTGGTGGCCTGAGCTGAAAGGCTGTCTCATGTATTTGTCTTCTTGACTTCTCCCAACGTGCCACAGACAGTGTAGTTGGCAATAAAGATTATCATTACAGTGGTACCTCGGGTTAAGTACTTAATTCATTCCGGAGGTCCGTTCTTAACCTGAAACTGTTCTTAACTAGAGGCGTACTTTCGCTAATGGAGCCTCCTGCTGCCGCCGCACGATTTCTGTTCTCATCCTGAAGCAAAGTTCTTAACCCGAGGTACTATTTCTGAGTTAGCGGAGTCTGTAACCTGAAGCGTATGTAACCCGAGGTACCACTGTATAATCACGTGTGTGTTTTACACACACAAATTCAATTTCACACACTTGGCTGCAGCTCTGTTCAAGATCCATTCCAGCCTTTTTTTTCTGCCTATCTCTCTTTCTGTGTCCACCTCTCTCCTTCTCCCTTCCATCAGTTGCTCACATGTGGAGGAGTGAGGGGAGGCAACAGAGACATGAGGGAGCCCTTCCCCCAGGCCCTTGCCAGTCAAGAAAGGATAATCTTGGCTCAATGTGATCTTTAGGCATGACCCTAGGAACCGAATACCTGGCACATGATGCGACTTGCCTGTATGATGATGATTATAAAATTTATTGCCAGCCCTTCACCAGCTGGCCCCCGGGGGGGCAGTTATAACAAAATGCAAGGGGGAATTCAGTTCCAAAACTATCAGATTTCCACTTCCTGAAACCATGTGCCATTTCCTGAAAACAACACGCAACAATCATTTAAAATACAGTGGTACCTCGGGTTAAGTACTTAATTCGTTCTGGAGGTCCGTTCTTAACCTGAAACTGTTCTTAACCTGAAGCACCACTTTAGCTAATGGGGCCTCCTGCTGCCGCCGCACCGACGGAGCACGATTTCTGTTCTCATCCTGAAGCAAAGTTCTTAACCTGAGGTAATATTTCTGGGTTAGCGGAGTCTGTAACCTGAAGCGAATGTAACCTGAAGCATATGTAACCCGAGGTACCACTGTACAGCAATACCATACTCCAACTCAAAAAAAAAAAAAAGTGCGCCAAAAATGCATTTTATTATGGGTGCAGGCACAAAAAATGAAAATAACATCCCCAAACCATTATGTTAGGGGGAAGTGCTTGCAAACCAAAAATGTGTATTAGGGAAAAAATGCAGACAAAAATGTGCATGCATTGAAATGGACTTTTAGGAGGACTTTGAAAAAGTTATGCACAATAATGCAGAAGTGTGGCAAACTGAACTTAAAATTGTAAGAAAGCAAAATGAGAAACCGAAAGACAGATTCAGCCATCCCAAGCTGGGAAAGACCCCCGACGGAGTGAGGACGAAGTAAGGTAGGCAAGCGAGGCCACGCACTAAAGCATGCATTGCTCTGTGCACATGATTCATGCTGCCATCGCTACTGCTGCATTGCAGCATCTCTTTGAGCAGGTAGAGAGCAGGCATCAGTGGAACAGTGAGCAAGCAGCTGGGAGGTGCTAGGAGGGCCACACAGCCTTTCCTGAAACACACGCACACACAGGCAAGGCTTCTGACCTCAGGTGTGGTCATTGGTGGATCCTGCAAGTGTATGTGTCACACGCACATACACAAATTGACTGTGACTTCTCAGGATGCAGTGTCAAACTGAGACCCAGATTTGAATTTCTACTCAGCTAAGTGGGTGACCTTGGACCAGTCACTTGCTCTCAGCCTCACAAGGTTGTTGTGAAGATTTAAAAAAAAGGAGTGGGAGAACTATGTCCCGTATTTTTCGCTCTATAGGACACACTTTCCCCCCTGCGGAAATGAAGGGGAAACGTGTGTGCGTCCTATGGAGCAAATGCAGGCTTTCGCTGAAGGTTTTGCCAGGCTCCGAAGGCTTGCAGATAGCAGCCTGCGGCCTGAAGCCCAGGGAGCGCAGCACCAACTCCCGCTGCGCTCCCCGGGCTTCAGGCAGTTATCCACAAGCCTTCGGGCTCTGAAGGCTTGCGGATAGCAGCCTGTTCTGGGGGCTGGGGTCGGGGGAAGCTCGGGCTTCCCCCGTCCCCAGCCCCGCAAGCTCTGGGAGCGGCGGCGAGGTTGCGCGCAATCTTGCTGCCGCTCCTGGACCTGTTCTGGGGGCTGGGGTCGGGGAAATAAAAAAAAAATTCTTTATTTCCCCCCCTATAAACTAGGTGCCTAGGTGCGCCCTATGGTCCGGTGCGCCCTATGGAGCGAAAAATACGGTGAGCCTCCCTGAACCTCTTGCAAGAAAGGTATATAAATGTAATAAATGTTGCACTGTGGTTTTACATTTTTTCCTAATCCGCCTGAAAACAGGTATGGAAACAAGGTGAGACCTCCATACTGTACACATATGTACAGTGCAACATATGTGGCAGGAGTGCAAGATGTTAAAAGACTTTTGGAACACCGCCTATAACGAACTGAAAAAAACGTTTAAACTCTCATTCATAAAAGAAAACCCTAAACTTTTCCTGCTCGGTATCATGTCTATAGAAATTAAGAAAATATACAGATCCTTACTTATGTATGCCACCATAGTGGCAAGAATTTTGATAGCCAAAAGTTGGTAAAGCAATAAGATCCCCACTATATCCGACTGGTTAGCCAAAATGATCAAATACCAACATCTCACAGAACTTGCAGGGAGAATAAGACAAAATTTGGTTCAAAAAGTTAACAATGAATGGTCAATCTTTAAAGAATATCTCAAAAACTATTATGGAGAATGTAAATCTCCTGGCAGAAATAGCGTAAATCTTGAAAATATAGGAAAGTTGTGGTAGAATCTGGTTAGATAAAAATAAAAGAAAGATAGTAATACAATCATGAAATGCGTACAAAGCACAAAAAGAAGAGTTGGAAGTCAAGTATATGTGGTGTATAGGTGGGTTAAGTAGGTATGTAAGGTATGTATTGTTTTGTATTGTATTTGTTATTTTTTTCAGTTAATTAAAGTATAATAAAGATCTTTTTTAAAAAAGGAGGGGGAGAGACCTCCATACTGCACACACACTAATTTTTATGTTCTGATGTATCTATCACCCTTCAAGGGAGATATTGCATATTTCCTTGACCGCTTGTATACAGGTGAGGGGTGGTGAAGCTAGGGTTCACGCTTGAAATGCAGAATCATATGCTGCAAGTGCATACAATATTTGATCAAAATATTCTGTCACCAAGGCAAGAACAATTGGCATTCGAACCTGAGACTGGAGAATTGCATCCTTAATATGTGCAATCAGATTTCATTATCCTATCTTAGTGTCAAATGGAATTATTGAATTACCTCGTATTGATTTTATAGTGTGTTTTGGTTTTTCTATCTGCATTTGCTTTATTGCAATTTTAAGCTGCCTCTGGAACCTCTTGAAGATAGGGAGCAATAAAGCAAATAAACAAATAGAATGTGAAACGAGCAAGTTAAACCAAATCTTGCAGTGCTTAGCCGATAATACTAATGATTGCAGTGATACAATAGCAGCATCTGCTTCTTATGGCTGCTAGGTTTCCGTTCCTTTAAATCGGACATCGCAGGGCCTCAGGTCTGGAGGTGCGGGAGATGTGGCCCTCGAGGGCTCCCTATCTGGCCCTGGGGACTCTGCCCCATACCCTCCTGAGCCACACCCCTCACCAGACCTTTCTTTCACTCTACTTGCGTGTTTTGCGTGATGGAATGTACCCTTGAACTCTGATGATGCCTCTTGCTTATCTGAATGGAGAGTGCATGTGAATATGTGCAGAAACTAATGTACAAAGGTAACATTTGCATTTGTGGCTCTCCCCACTTTTGCCACTGGCCCCACCCATGACTCGTATGTCACCCCCCAGAAGGAGTATGTGGACCTTGGACTGAGATGGGTTCGCTGCCCCTTCTTTGAACCTTTGTTCCTTAGTGGGCAGACCCTCCGCCATTTCAGACCAACCAAATCTCTCTGATTGGCTGAGTGTGAGCCTGGTTATTCCCCTTCCTGCTGTGAACCACCCCGATTTCCCTCTGAGGTTGATAGGTGGTTGTGTATTTAAAAAAGAAACAAGTGGAATAAACTCATTTCAAGGCATTTTTAGCAAATGAAATCATGACAGGCTCGAGCTAACTAACGAAACGCACTCTTCATCTACCTAAACTCGGTAGAAAACTCCGTCCTTGAGACTTGGAGGGCAGTAAATTCTCATGCGTAGCAGCTTAGATTTGGTAAATAATAAGAGCTGAAAGATGTATAAGTGAGACAAATGACTCCGAGGCTTTTTTAAAGGGGGAAAAAAACTTGTGCGAGTGAGGTGCCAAGTCCTATTGAGCTTACAAATACACTTTAAACAATAGCTCCAAGAGAAGTCATTTTTAATGAGGAAGCCAGCTTAAGCATATGTTTGTTTCTGCAAGCTGTTTAAAGTATGGATTTTATTAGTAGCAGTGAACAAAACGCAGATATCTCTCCTCCCACCCCCTGGTAGCACACTGTCTTCCTGTCAGGAACCTGCTGGGACACACATTTGCAGAACACAAATTCTTATTATTTTATCCAATGCTTTATGGATCTTAACACTCAGACGGGGGGGGGGGGGCGGAATACTGCAACAACTGCATAAGATAAGAAGCGCCCTGCTGGATCTTTCCACAGCCAGAACTGGCCATCTCAAAAAGCAAAGGAAGGGAACCCTTTTTCCAGACCGGGGGCCACATTCCATTCTGGACAACTTTCTAGGGGCCACTTGCAATTTTTTTTTAATTTTAATTTAATTTATTATTTATACCCCGCCCATCTGGCTGGGTTTCCCCAGCCACTCTGGGCGGCTTCCAACTGAATATTAAAAACAGTACAGCATCAGACATTAAAAACTTCCCTAAAGAGGGCTGCCTTCAGTTGTCTTTTAAAAGTAAAATAGTTGTTTATTGCTTTGACATCTGTGGGAGGGCATTCCACAGGGCAGGCACCACTACCGAGAAGGCCCTCTGCCTGGTTCCCTGTAACTTGGCTTCTCGCAGTGAGGGAACAGCCAGAAGGCCCCTGGAGCTGGACCTCAGTGTCCGGGCAGAACAATGGGGGTGGAGACGCTCCTTCAGGTATACTGGATCGAGGCCATTTAGGGCTTTAAAGCTCAGCACCAACACTTTGCATTGTGCTCGGAAACGTACTGGGAGCCAGTGTAGGTCTTTCAAGACTGGTGCTATATGGTCTCAGAGGCCTCTCTCAGTCACCAGTCTGGCTGCCGCATTCTGGATTAATTGCAGTTTCCGGGTCACCTTCAAAGGTAGCCCCACGTAGAGCGCGCTGCAGTAGTCCAAATGATAGGCAGGGCAAGAGGCAAAAGTGGGCAAAGAAATATTTGGTGCAGTAAGCTCAAAACGCAACATAATGGAGGGAGGGAACCTCAGAAAGCCCAGGTGCTGTGGGCTTGCAGCCTAAAGGGCTTGAGCTGTGACTCAGGAAACTCCTGGCGCAAATGTCGCCTGAGTCATGAACTCCCTTGCTGGTCTTAGGCAAGCTGTTATTATATATCACAGTTCCCACTCGGCAATACACAGATGACAAAACTGGCTCGCCTTGAAAGGTTGCTGAAGGGGTGGCAAGATAATGGACACAACGCATTGGCTAGCTATAAATACAAATGCTCAGCATTGTTATGAAATAAATGATGCTAACAGATAAGTAACTATGAATATGGGCTCATCCCTGGGAAAACCCACTATTTATCATTGAATCAGAACAAACAGCAAACCTTGGTAAACCTGATTGCCATCTGATTCAGCAGTAAATGGCAAGTTTTCCCAGGGAAAAGCAAAACCAGTTGGACCCAGAAATCCCAGACCTTTGCCTGGAACTTGTGGTCCCAAATGAAGTGTGAATGAGACCTGACTGTGTTTCTGCCGAGAGCAGGAACAGCCATTCAGACCAACCACCTTTTTTGCTCAGCTTGGCTGGGCTATATTTTTTTTTTGCATTGGCTCTGCAATGGCAGGATTGATTGGACTCCTCTAAATCTACATAGACGGCTCTTAAATAGCTTCAGGTTCTCAAGGCAAGCTGCTGATGCGAAATAGATGAGAGGTTTGATTACTACTCAAGGAGGAAGAATTCTTAAATGAGGGTTTTTATTACTGCAACCTTTTAACAAGCAGGCGGTTGAGCTGAGGACAAAGAAGTAATTACAATGTTTGTAATAACTGGGTATGGAGGATGGGTAGGCAATCCCAAGACAAGAGGCGAGAGAAGGGTGCATTTAATGTGCTGCAGTGGGTCTGCTTTTCCTGAGCGCTGTCCTAAACAGCAGACAGCCACAGAAATTAGGCAAACCACTGGGCGATGGACCTGCTATCTGTGACTTTTAGCCACAGTGGCTATATGGAACCTCTAGGTTCGAAAGCAGATATCGGACCAGTTGTTGGGCAATTCAGAAACTGGGCAAGGACCCGAGGGGTTCAGAAAGGCCACTCACCAGCAGTCGATAGGCTTTTTAAAAATGTGTGTTGAGATTGAAATCACCATGTGTTTTTCTGCCTGCCGGCTATGTGGCAGGCAGCTGCCATGGACACTTTTTGAAAATGCAGGAGAGGGGAGGAAGAAACGTGGGAATTGTCTCTTTGCTGCTGCATTTGTTTTGCTGCCTGCCGGAATGTGCAGCAGGCAGCTACTTGAGAGAGGGCTCAGTTCAATATAACGATGAGAGGAGGATATGGTAACCCTCTCTTGTGTCTGCTGCATACCATACAGCAGGGATTGTTCCAGAGGTGTTGTGGGGGGACGACAGCCCAGTGCAAAGGCATCATATCACCTCATTTTTCCCTCCCCCCCCAAGTTGTTGTCTAGCAGGGGCAAGCCTAGTGCTAAGGTACCATGATCATTATCATCACATTTTTTCCTAATTGTTCCCAAGTTGCTGGGTTATTTGGGGGAGGGGATAGGGGGGAGGGGGCCCAGTGCAGAGGCATCATCATTATAATAACCTTTTCCTGGATTGTTCCCAAGTGGTTGGGGGGCAGAGCATTGCAGAGGCATTATCATCATTATTATCATCACAGTGTTTTTTCCTGATAGTTCCCAATGGGATTTTTTATTTTATTTTTAGAGGGGGGGTGCATTTCAGATAAAATGTTATTATCATGACCTTTTCCTCCTGCCTGGCCCACAGCAGGGATTATTTTCAAGTTGTCTGGGGAAGCAGGGAGAAAACAGTGCAAAGGCAGAAACACTATTGTTATCATCTTCTCATACACCCCTAATTTTGACATGGTCACATTTATTTAGGCCAACAAATAGGGGGTCCCCAAAGGGCTGCTCACAGGCCCTCATAGACTGTAAGTCTGCCACTGGTTTAACAGTGAGCTGTGTGAAGAAATACTTAATTTATACTTCTACATCAACAGAAGTCTAGTTTCCAAATCAAGGGAAGTCATCGTGCCACTCTATTCTGCCTTGGTCAGACCACACCTGGAATATTGTGACCAATTCTGGGGACCACAATTTAAGATAAGGATGTTGACAAGCTAGAATGAGTGCAGAGGAGGGCAACCAAGATTACTGGTATTGAAACCAAGCCTTATGAGGAGTGGTTGAAGGAGCTAAGTATGTTTAGCCTGGAAAAGAGAGACTAAGCTATGATAGCCGTCTTCAAACATCTCAAGGGCTGTCCCATGGAAGATGGAGCAAGCTTGTTTTCTCCTGATCTGGAGGGCAGGACTCGAACCAATGGCTTCAAGTTGCAAGAAAGGAGATTCCAACTAAACATCTGGGAAAGCTTTCTGACAGTAAGAGCTGTTCAACACAGGAACAGTCAGGAGGTTGTGGGCAGTGGCGGACCCTCTCCAGCACCCGGGGCGGGGTAGCCCGTACGGAGTGTGCATGTGTGACACCCCACACATGCACACTCCATATGGGATGCGGCACATGCGCGCGGCAGCCGCTTGCACAGCATCCATACGGACCGCTCATGTGCGGCATCCCGTACAGAGTATGCATGCACGGCAGCCCATATGGTCGCCGTGTGAGCAGTGCCCATATAGACTGCATGCATCCTCGGCTGCTCTACAGCTGGGGAGAGGCAGGGGCCATCTTGTCACACACACACACACACCCGTGTGGCACCTGGGTTGGACCACCCCCTCCGCCCCCCACTTCCTAACGCCCCTGGTTGTGGGCTATCCTTCCTTGGAGGTTTGTAAGCAGAGATTGGATGGCCATTTGCCATGTATATTTTAGCTGGGATTCCTGCACTGCAGGGGATTGTAGTAGGATTAGGGCTGCCATACGTCCGAAATTTCCTGGACATGAAATGTCTGGCAACCCATATCAGAAGTGTAGGAAAAAGAGTTCAGCAACTTTGGTCAAAAATAAAAATAAAAAGCTCAACAACTTTGCACAACCCTAGGCTAGATGACCTTTGGGGTCCCTTCCAAGTCTACAATTCCATGATTCTATGGTTTTATCTTCCAACATTCAACTTCATTGGATGACCCTAGTATTATGAGAGAAAGAAATAACCCTATGCCCTTTTCCCACACCATGCATAATTTTATATAGCTGTGTCATGCCCCTCCGCTTACATTTTTTCTAAACTAAAAAGCCCCAGATGTTGTAATCTTTCCTTGAATGATCGTTCATACATTTCTCAGCACTGCAGCTAAGCCAGTTTAGCTCACCGGCGTAGGTAATATGCCCTTAGCCAAGCAAAATGGTTAACAATCCCATTTCTCCCAGATTCTCCTTCAACAGGGTACCAAAAAAACCCTTCCATAAGCAGCTCCTGCAAACAAGCCCTGCTAGAGAATTAATAGTCTATTCGTGTTGTGATACAAGCACCAGTCAGGCCTGCAGTTTGCAGCCTCATACTGAAGACTGACAGCAGTGAGTTCCTTTCTTTCACCTCAATTTTCTCCCTGAATAAAAGGGCGAGAACATTACTGACTGAAAATGCGGAGCTTCAGAGCCTGGGCTAATGAAAGTAGAGGTTAAAAGTGGAACCAAGTGGAGCCTTTTATTAAAAGTGTGCACACCTGAATAGGAGCCCAGTTACGCTGAGGAAAAAGTTATTGCTTCTAGTGCCAAACAAGATTGTTTTCTATTTTTCTTACTTTCTAACCAGGAAAGATGAGAAGCCTTGTTTCCAAAAAGGTAAAACATTGATTTGTAAGGAAAGCTATGCCCTCTCTCACTCTGACTGAGGGAAGTTTGCTTTTCTGAGGAATTACAGTTTCTGGTAGAACAACAACCAACAACCTCTGGATTTTTTTTACTGGTACCAAAGAAAGGAGATTACGAATGTGGCTGCCTTACATTACAAAACCATTACCATAGAATTGTGTGTCAGACAGACGTGTTTAAAAATCTCAGAGGGGAATAGGGTGGCCGGATATCACACTTTACAGAGGACACGACACCCCTCTATTTGAAGAGCTGCCCAGTCCAAGGCAGTATCATACCAGTTTATACTTAATATGTTTATTCCACCTAAACATTAGGAAGAACTTCCTGACAGTAAGAGCTGTTCGACAGTGGAATTTGCTGCCAAGGAGTGTGGTGGAGTCTCCTTCTTTGGAGGTCTTTAAGCAGAGGCTTGACAACCATATGTCAGGAGTGCTCTGATGGTGTTTCCTGCTTGGCAGGGGGTTGGACTCGATGGCCCTTGTGGTCTCTTCCAACTCTATGATTCTATGATTCTATGATTCTCTATACCATGGCTTCCCCCAAAGAATGCTGGGAAATGTAGTTTGTCAAGGGTGTTGTGTGTTGTTAGGTGGCCCCCTATTTCCCATGCAGAACTACAGTTCCCAGAGTTCCCTGGGAAGAGGGGTTAATTGTTAAACCACGCTGGAAATTGTAGCTCTGTTTTCATGGAAATTAGACTGAAAACTATAAGACTATTTCCACCACACTGGGAGTTAGGAAGGGGGTTGTGTGGAAGGGGAGAGCTAATGAAATATATATAAATAAACCCTCATGAAAGAGGGAACAAACAGAAAAGAAGTAAAACAAACACATCCCTTGCCTAAGGTTGAAGAAGAAGAAGAAGAAGAAGAGGAGGAGGAGGAGGAGGAGGAGGAGGAGGAGGAGGAAGAAAGCTTGCTGATGCAATTACCTCAGAGAAGATTCTAGAAGCTGCTGCTTTTTCGATGACCTGAGGAGAACTGAATGTGAAGGTGCTTGCATGACAAAGAGTCAAAGCACACCAGGAAAAGATTGAGGCTCTAGCAATGGCGGTTGGTGCCCACTGGTAGAAGACAGTGAGCCCCAAAAGTAGTTGGAGCCAGAGCCAATGACAGGCATAGCCAACTAATTCCAGTTTTATCTTCCTCCTCAGTTTAACACGGGCAACATTGGGACTAATGGAAGCAGAAGCTGCCACAGACAAAGGGCACACTGAGGTTGGCGAGGCAGTGCTCTGTTTGCCCTAATGGGCCATTCCACTCGGCTCTAGAAGGTTCCAGAAGTCACACACAGAGAAAGAGCCCACAGGGCAGATCCACAGCACACATTTAAAGTACAACCAAAGCACATGACTTCCCCCAAGGAATTCTGGCAACTGTGGTTTATGAAGGGTGCTGGGAACTTTAATTCTGTGGGGGATTCTGTTCCCAGGATTCTTTGGGGAAAATAATGGGCTTTAGGTGTGCGTTGGGTGTGTTGTATGCCGTGTGTTGTATGGCACGCATTTGCTCACAGGCCCACTTCGCTGCACACTTTTTGGTGCCTGCTGAAAACATCCTTGTTTAGACAAGCCTACCCAGATGCTTAGAAGGTTGAGGTAGCTTTAATCTGTTTTAGTATTTTGACTTTTGTATGTTTCAGAGTGCGGTTGCGCATTTTTCCTGATGTCACTGTTTTGTGAATGGGTTTGAGGTCAAGCGGTGCACTGTATACATTTTATGAAATAGCTAAAATAAATAATAAAAAGAGGTGTCACTGTCAGGCGCAGGCTGTTCCTAAACCTCTGGCATCTAGGAGGGCTCTCCTCAAATGATGCACACTGTAGCAGCTGGGGCTGGCTATTGTCGAGTGTGCACACCAAGGGAGCAACCATATCATCCATGCCTTTGCAGCCTCAATGCTAAGTGACTCCCATATGACTGACTTCGTTCTTTGCTTGGCGGTGCAGATGGTGCAGAATGCAACAACCTAGGTCTTGCACAGAGGAGGCTGCCAGGAATACATGACACCCTAGCTCAGTGTTTCTCAACCTGTGGGTCCCCAGATGTTGTTGGACTACAACTCCCATAATTCCTAGCCAGCATGATCAGTGGTCATGGATGATGGGAGTTGTAGTCCAACAACATCTGGGGACCCACAGGTTGAGAACCGCTGCCAGCCTAGCTGCAGATCTTCAGTGGCTTCCTAGGCGTTCTTTGTAAGGATTATTACAATGGCTCATGTGAAGTGCTTTGAGGACACCGGAGAAGCCCATACAAATGCTGAATATTTAACTGTCCTTCCTGGCCTTAACTATCTGGCCAGCTAAGCCTCCTCAGCAGCACTCCTGTCAGCATATCTACGTCCCTGCCAACCCAACCCTCCCCACCTCTCTCCCAGGAAGCAACAGCAACCCACCTGCTGGGATGCTAACAAAGCAGCTCTGCCCCACCCAGGCAGTGAGCTGCTTTGGGTGTGCAACACTCTTCTCCCTGGCAATAGCAGCTTACTAGTGCAGGGCAAAGCCACCCTCAGGGCACCAGCATCACCGCAGCTTACTAGTGCAGGGCTGGAGTTGGGCAGGGAGGTGGTAAGGTGTAAGGAGCAATGATTCTTCAACATCAACTTCGTTGCACTGGTCATGTTGTGCGGAAGCCTGATTATCGTCTTCCAAAGCAACTACTCTATTCCGCACTTAAAAATGGAAAGTGTAATGCTAGTGATCAACAAAAGAGGTTTAAAGACTCTCTCAAGGCAAATCTTTAAAAATGTAGTATAAACATCAACAATTGGGAAACCCTTGCCTGCGTGCGCTCCAACTGGAGAACAGCCTTTACCAAAGGTGTCAAGGGCTTTGAAGACACTCGAACTCAGGACGTAAGGGAAAAACGTGCTAGGAGGAAGGCCCTCTTGGCAAATCCTCACCGTGATCAACTGCCGCCCGGAAACCAATGTCCCCACTGTGGAAGGATGTGTGGGTCCAGAATTGGCCTCCACAATCACTTACGGACTCATTGTTAAAACCATGTTTATGGAAGACAATCAATCGCCAAAGAAGGAGGAGGAGCAAGGAGCAGGTGTCAGTAATAAATTACATGGAGTTGGTGAACTCTTTCTGAAAAGGAACCAGGTTAGCTCAAGAGTTTCAGGCCTAATGGGCACAGCAACTCCTCTTGGTAGGTTTTGCCACTATGAAACAGCTGTAGAGCCTGAAGGTCTTCCCACAGCTGCCTGAATCTCTTCCTCCCTGTGTCCCTCCCAAGCAATCTGAGACTAGCTGACGTGCCTGTCTGTGCTCCTCCCTCTTCATACCTCTTCTGATCCTGGGGGACCAGGAAGGAGCGGAGCTTGTCGCAGCAAGAGCAGGAGACACCCATTACTCTTCTCTGCCTCTTGGCCTGCTTCCACTTCTGATTCCGGACTTCTTTCTGCCACAGACTCTCCCTGCTCACTAAGACCTGTTACCCCTTCAGCTTCAGACACCACTTCCTCCCAGTCTTCTTCTCCCTGTGACCACTCATCGTTGTCCCACCACAACTCCCCGGGCTCTGAGCCTTCTTCCCTTGGGGGTTCCCCACCTGGTGCCCCCCACCATTCCTCTGTGTCCAGCCATGACACGAGGTTGGGGCTGTGCACTTGCAGCAGCAGGATGCTCTGCTGGTGCACCCATACAGGCCCAAACCTTACTGCTGCCCACAACTGTATCACTGTTCAGTGTGACACGTGTTTCTAAGTCCTGGACCACAATTCTTTTCTGTTTATTGATGCAGTGTGTGATCAAGCCATTAATTAAAGCACTGTACCTCTCGGGTTTGGGGCTGACTTTCATCGTCTGTTGCCAAAGACTGTGTCTTCTTCTCCCATTTCTCAGCAACTTGGTTTGCTTCTTCTATTTTCTCCTGGCAACTTTTCTGGGAGTTTAGCAGCGTCACTTCGTAAAACTCCTGAATGTCTGTTGGTGAACAAGAAATAATATAATCTTTTTATTAAAATACCTGGCGGCATTTGATATGCCAGATAGAGAGGTTACGGGTTGTTTACCGAAAACCCACAAACAAATCTGCACCTGTTGTATTTGGGAATTCATTTCTGGCTCCTTTTCAGCAGAGAGGTGCTGACACATAATTTACTGTTCTAGGATGCTGAGACTTTTTAAAGAACCATTTCCCTTTTAAAATATTGTATTAATCATGAATATTACATGAATATATGAATAATGCAAAGCTAATCACTACTGAATGATACTGAGAGTAAACATTTTCGCTGGAAGAGAATCCTTGCAAGTATATTACAAAACAAGACAATATTTCCTTCTGCCTCCCCCACCCCACCCCCATTTTCCTAACCACTGCCAATTTTGGATGCATGCAGTCCTAAGGGAATTAGAAGTTGTATTTTTTACATAATCAGCCCAGGTGGTTGCTCGGCTAGGGCAAACGAGGCACCACCCTACTGACCTCAGTCTGCCTTCTTACCCACAACCAGTCCAGGGGGCAGCCCTGGCTCTCAGCCCTCAGCCCCCGCCTTAGTCTCAGTGTTGCCCTTGTAGAAGGATCAAGTCAAAACTAGAGTTAGCGGCCTTTCGTCCACCTTCCCTGCCTTCTACCCTGCCAATCAAGCCTTGCATTTCCATATCGTTCATTCCAATAATCAACAAAACAAGTCAATCTCTCAACAAAGCAATCTACCTTCTCTCCCTTTGCATGTGAGTTCGGTTGGTTTATCCCTTAATAACCATTCCCTATCAGATGGTAGAATAGCAAAAAATCTAAAAACACAATTAAGGTAGGAAAAAAGAGTGAATCACAGAGCTTACACTTTTCTAATCTAATAAACCTTTCATTAGATCCTTTGTATTAAAAAAAAAAGGAATGACTTCAAATATTAAGGGTATCAAATATTTGCACAGGCAATGGGCAAACATCAGTCCAACTCATTTGAACTGATTTGTAAGATGTCTTTCTTTAAACGTAACACATGCAGTACCCCTTTATTGTCTGACTGTAATATGTATATAGATATTGGGGGGGGACCCCAGAGGGTAATAAATTATTTCGTGAAATTTTATCACCCAGCAGTGGTAGGTTAAAGCAGACCATCTCAGGTGTTTGCTGTCGCGACCTGTGTTGCTGTACAACTCCCACCATCCTTGTCCAATAGCCAAGCTGGCTGGGACCAATAGGAGTTGGGAATCCAGCATCATCTGGAGGGGCAAAGGTTCCTCATCACTGAGGAACCTCATTCCAGGAGGACAAATGCAGAAAGAATGGAGGTGCCCCACCCATTGTTTAAATAGTACATCGCAATTGATTCCAGAGGACATTTTTCCAACAAAAGAAGAATGGATCAGTAAGAAATGGACCATGCAGAACAGGCAAAATTAAGAGAATCTAATGATGCGTGTTTTAAGAAAGAATGGATGCCTTTTGGGGGAAGTATTTAAAGAAATGCAGTATGATGGATTCGTGAGCAGGATTTGAGCAACAGAAGTAATTGGATTATACTGCAGGGTCAGCAGACTTTTTCAGCAGGGGGCCAGTCCACTGTCCCTCAGACCTTGTTGGGGGCTGGACTATAGTTTTTTGGGGGAAATGAACAAATTCCTATGCCCCACAAATAACCAGAGATGCATTTTAAATAAAAGGACACATTCTACCCATGTAAAAACATGCTGATTCCCGGACCGCCTGCGGGCCGGATTTAGAAGGTGATTGGGCCGGATCCAGCCCCCGGGCCTTAGTTTGCCTATCCATGGATTATAGTATTGTGGTTATGATTTGATAGATAGAAGGTAGGGTACAGCAGAAGGGGAGAAACAACTCGGTGGGGAAAGGGGTGGGAAGTCGGCAAACATAATAAAAAAGACAAAATTTTATTTTGATTGTATTTGATAAAAAATGTTGAAAACGTAATTGCAAAACAAAGATTCCAAAGGACTTTATCACTGTTCCTACTTCTGCTTTACGCAGCACAGGCTGTACAGTTTTGCAGGAGGCTTGTTAATTTTGGAACCGGTTAAGTAAAACACAAACCGAACTGGGATGTAGTGAGGGTCAAGGTAAGGATGCCCTGCAGAAGCGAGGAAAGGAAAGAACTGGCCCCTGTGACTATTGGCTACAGGCGCTGCAGCTGCAGCATGTTAATGTCCGTCGGAAAAGGAATAGCAAGGGGAAATGTACCAAGACAGACACGTTGACATTCGGGACTTTTCGGAGGAGCGTCCCAAGGAACCATTTTGCCCTGAAATTGGTTGATGCCACTGCAGGCGACGGAGTGGAAAGTAAGACTCGGTTGTGACTGTTAAGCAGTGGACCAGGGAAATAAGGTTAGCATCCAAGGAGATAGCTGTGGATTTGAGGGCTCCCTGAGCAAAGTGCTTACCTGGGCACAGCCGGAAAGGCCATAGCTCAGTGGAAGAGCACTAGCTTTGTGTGAAGAAGGTCTCAGGTTCAGTCCCCAGCATCTCCAGGTAGGGCTGGGAGAGACTACTTTCTCCAAACAGGGAAAGCCACTGCCTGCCTGTGTAGACAATATGGAGCTAGATGGACCAATGGTCCGATTCAGTGTAAGGCAGCTTCCAAAGCTCCTATACTTTCGTTTATGGCAGTGGTTTAACACTGGCCTCTGTCCCTCTTACCTTCCCTCCCTTCCACTGATGCCCTCTTGCATCTCTGCCTCCCAAAGGCTTGTGCAGCTGTTTGTTGCAGCAGCCCTGGCTTCAAGCCCCATGAATGGTGCCTCTGTGGCTGGCCAGGGGGTGCTGGTTACCCAGAGCTGAGATAGCCTTGGAGTAAGCAAGCAAGTGGGCGAAGGATCCCAGCCAGAAAATCTGCCAGTCCTTTCTGTTGGGAATGGATAGTGGGAGGCCAGGCAGGCAGACAGGTTCTGCACTGGCCCTTCTCGTGCTTGATGTATGCAAGGCCGGCCTGGGAGTTGAGTGCCCAGTGCTGAAGGATAGCCTTTCTGTTGAATAGTGGAAAAGATGGACGAAGGACACAGCTCTGTTGGATTCACAGCTCTTTATTGCAGTAGTTAGAACTGCTCCTGGAATGAGACTGACTGCAACCTAGCTGGCTGCTTTATGTAATAACAACTCACAACTAGCTAACCAATCAGGAGCGACAGTTTTCAATTCTTCATTTACATACTGGTGGCCCTGAGTGAGAACTGCCACTAATCTTAATACATAACACTTTCCACCATGCAGGCCTGGCAGTACCCGATGCTGCCGCTGCTGCCTCCCAAGGTAAGATCCTGGCCTCACGTTCAGCTTTGGCCAGTTTCCGTCAGGCCGCTAAGGCTGGGGGCATCCTCTTCCCAGGCCCCTATGGGGCAGTGTGAAGAGGCACCTCTCTTTGGGGCAGGAGGTGTGTGGCTCAGAGACCAGGCGCAGCGGCTGCCCAGAAGACTCCCAAGGAGAGGGGAGAAGAAGGGAGGAGGCTGGGGGAGAGCCAGTGTGGTGTATTGGTTAAGAGCAGTGGACTCGTAATCTGGTGAACCAGGTTCGATTCCCTGTTCCTCCACATGCAGCTGCTGGGTGACCTTGGGCTAGTCACACTTCCTTGAAGTCTCTCAGCCTCACTCACCTCACAGAGTGTTTGTTGTGGGGGAGGAAGGAGAAAGGAGAATGTTAGCCGCTTTGAGACTCCTTCAGGTAGTGATAAAGCGGGGTATCAAATCCAAACTCCTCCTCCTGTTCCTCCTCCTCTTCTTCTTCTCCACAAGGCACGGTGTTCGAAAAAGGGTGAGAGGCTACCAGCTCAGCAGGCAAGGGATGACATAACTGGGCTCCTGAGCCCCACAGGGATGCCACATAAAGAATGTAGTTGGTCAAGGGAGTTGTGGACTCAAAAAAGGTTGAAAACCTCTGATTTATGGGGAAGGCTGTAGCTCAGAGGTACAGCATCTGCTTGGCATGCATGCAGAAGTTTCCATGTTCAATCCCTGGTCTCTTAGTAACTACAACTTTCAGATACAGATAGCTAGCCGTGTTTGTTTTGACTACAACTTTCAGAATATTTGAGAGGGGAAGCCATGACTGTTTAATGTGGTATCATAGCGTTTTAAATGTAAGGTGTGAATGTGGCCTTTATATGATGCCTAGATTTCCTACATATCTGAATGCTCTCCAGCAAACAGAGGCAACAAATGAAGTAGCAGGTGAACCAATGACACAGTGTACAACTAGGATCCATTTTAGTTCTCTCAGATGCAAACTCGACACTTATACCTTCACCTGCCCAAGCATTTGGAAGAGCCTGGGATAGGAATTTGTGCCAGGATAAAAAACAAAACAAAACCCAGCTCTCTGGCCAGATGGGCATCAAGAAATTATCTGCTGTGTAGAACAGGCTCAGGACCCTACATACAAGTGGATTATTAATAATCCTGGATGGCAGCCAAGGTTAATTAGCTTTGCATATTAGCTTTGTCTTCAGGATAGTATCCAAAATAAACTTAATTAGAGGATCTTAAGAAAACAAACCTTGATACTCCAAAGACAGAGGAGCAATCTAAGCTATCCTTCCCCATCCCCACCACCAAAAAACCCTTTATATTCTGCAGTTCTGCTACTTTTGTAGAAGGTTTAGCTTCACTAGTGTTAGAGCTGGAGCACTGATTAATGTGCTTAGGTAATTAATTCTCCAATTCAAAGCAAATTAATCAGTCAACCGACTTCTGCCTGCTGTGACAAAACCTGGTCTGGCGTGCTGAGTCTTATCAAGAATTTGGTTGTGAAATATCGGATAAGGCAAGCAAGCGCTGGCTGGTGCTGATTGGCGATGTAGTCCGAAATATCTGGACTACATGTAAAGTGGGGGAAGGAATTGAACTCTATTGCTTCCCTGTTTAGGGAAGTTTTTAAAGACTGATATTTTAGTGTACTTTTAATATTTGTTGGAAGCCGCTCAGAGTGGCTGGGGAAACCCGGCCAGATGGGCGGGATAGAAATAATAAATTATTTTTATTTTTATTAATTATTTTTATTATACTATATTGCTTTTTACTGGCTTGATTTCACCATTTTAGGAGGAAGCTTGATATATCCAGCCCTGTGCCTGATCACTCCCACATCCAACATATTTGATTTTTCAAAAAAAAAAAAAAACAACTTTCTTTACATCTATAGCCTGCTTTTTCTCCAAAAAAACTCAGCACATACAAAGTTCATCGCAACAACCTTGTAAACTGTGATAGGAGTTTGGTTTTAATATATATAGCCAGTGCTGCTTTTCTAGAAAAAGAGATGCCCGAATTCTCTATGAATGCCTCCCTCGTTCTCTTATACAGTGGTACCTCTGGTTAAGTACTTAATTCGTTCCGGAGGTCCGTTCTCAACCTGAAACTGTTCTTAACCTGAAGCACCATTTTAGCTAATGGGGCCTCCTGCTGCTGCCGCGCCGCCAGAGCACGATTTCTGTTCTCATCCTGAAGCAAAGTTCTTAACCCGAGGTACTATTCCTGGGTTAGCGGAGTCTGTAACCTGAAGTGTATGTAACCTGAGGTACCACTGTAATGGCAATGGATCTGACATGAGGTTGCTCCAGCGAGGTTGGCGGTGAGGGCTGGGGTGCCACAGCCAGCTCCCCGGTGCAGGTGCACCCCCCTGGACACTGTTTGCTCACACAACGCCGCTGCCAGTGAGTTCCTGCTGAAATACGGCTGTGCTGAAAATCACGGCTGCAAACCTTCCACCGAGAAAAAACGGGCCCCCCTTTGACAGCAAGTCATCAGTATTTGCTCCACACGTGAAGACTTCCAAGCACAGACGTATCTTACCATTGTGCCTTCCAGCCCACGTTGCTCTGGCTTAGTTAGAAGAACATAATCTGGAGCTGTCAAGAGCATTGCCAAAGCCGAGATGCATCGTGTCAATCGCTTCCCCTCCCCGATCCACGAAAGCTTGTCAAAGAAAGGAGGGTTTTTTTGGCGTGATTTCTTGCTGAAGGATCCCAGGCTAGCAACGGCCTCATCTAGGCTACGAACAGCAGGTGTTCTCAAGCATAGTTTTCATTATATATAGGCTACTCTCTCCCCAGCACTTCCCCCTTCTCATCCTCCTAAAATAAACTGAGCTCCATTTTTCATCTTTATCCCATTTTCTGCAATCATATAGGACATGGTGAGGAGATAGAGACTTTGTGCTGGCCATCAGGCAATGGCTTTTCCACCTGCCTTGACCATCAGTAGGAACCTTTCCCAGACCATGCCTTTGAGAACAGCAAAAGCAGCAGGGAAGAGAGAAAAGGAGTTCAGGGATTTTAAAAAAATAAATATATAATTTGTGTGTCCTTGTTTCTCCATTTGATCCTTTTACATGGTTTTGTATGTTTTGTGGTATTTATGCATTGTGACTTGCCGTTATTTTTATTGATTATAGTTTAGTTATTCTTTATTGGAATTGTAAAGTGTAAACTGTTTAATTATTATTTGCTGATATTTAATTTTACTGTTTACTATTATAGTCTAATGGATAACTGAATATTGCTTTATTTGATAGAAGTTGTTTATTTTAATATTTTTATATTATGACTTTCTTGTTCTTTGATCTTTGCTGCCTATTTTGTTGTTTCTTCAGCTTTTTAACTGTCTTGTGTCTAGTCTAGTAATAGAGAAAGGCGGTACACAAATTAAAAGCTAAATGAAATGAAATGAAACATGCACCATACACGGCAACTGCCCCTATTTGCCAGGGACATAAGAACATCCAGGATCTGACCCAGTGGCCCAACCATATGCCTCACCTGAGCGCAATAAGACTGTTTCCACTTCTGCTCTCCAGCACCTGGTATTCAGAGGCATACAGCATATGGAGGTTGTCGTACATAGCCCTCATGAACGTAAGAGACCTCCTGGATCAGACCAAAGGTCCATCTAGCCCAGAACTCTGTTTTAACAGTGGTCCACCAGATGCCCATAGGAAGCCCACAAGCAGAACCTCAGCACAACAGCGCTCTTCCCTCTTGCAGTGGTATTCAGAGGTCTAAGGAAAAGGTAAAGGGACCCCTGACCATTAGGTCTAGTTGTGGTCGACTCTGGGGTTGCGGCGCTCATCTCGCTTTATTGGCCAAGGGAGCCAGCGTACAGCTTCCGGGTCATGTGGCCAGCATGACTAAGCCGCTTCTGGCAAACCAGAGCAGCGCACGGAAACGCCGTTTACCTTCCCGCCAGAGTGGTACCTATTTATCTACTTGCACTTTGAGGTGCTTTCGAACTGCTAGGTTGGCAGGAGCTAGGACAAAGCAACGGAAGCTCACCCCTTCGCGGGGATTTGAACCGCCAACCTTCCGATCGGCACGTCCTAGGCTCTGTGGTTTAACCCACAACGCCATCCGCATCCCTTTATTCAGAGGTCAACTACCTTCCAAAAATGGAGTTAGAACGTAAGTGTTACAAAAGTTGAGTTCCACCGCCACCCACTGCCGAGCTGCAGCAAGATTCCAAGGGGTTCCAGGCACTCACCCAGGGTCTGTGGTCCTTTGGAGAATTGAGACACAACAGAGGCTTTCGTGGCTTTCAGAAACATGGTCCATTCCCCTATTTACACCTTCAAGTCTGCATGGAGGGAGCCCAGATCGTACAGCATGGTCATTTCAAGAGGGGCTTGGACCCCACAGCAGTGCAGCCCTGGAGTCCAGGGCTTTTCTCTCAGCCAGCCGGCCCAAGTCTTTCTTCCTTCTTCCCAGCAAACCTTGGCTCAACACTCTCTCTTCCTGTTACCTCACACCCAGTTCCCCTGGCAAACTTCCAAACCCCCCACTTTCTGTTCACACCTCAGGGGCAAGGGGAGAGGGCAGTTCTCTTGTATTGCCAGGTTCTTTTGCCTCGACTAGCCCAGGAATTCTTCTGCAGGGTGACTTAACCTGACCTCAGATCAGCCAGCTGTGGCTCATCTGATTGAGCCACAGCTGAGATGGGTTGAGGAAGTTACACCGGTAGGGCTTGGGAGTTAACATCAGCTGAGCCTGGCTGAGCCAAAGATCCACTGCATCTTAAACTGCACATCCCAATAGATCTTCTCATAGGATTGCCCTCTTAGAAATCTAATAGGGAAGCAAGATCTGTTGCAGTGTTCAGGCTGTGAGCCCTTCCATCTTATGTTCATCCTGTGTATATATAACCATAAATCACAAAGACACCACAATCTCCAGTGACCTCCTTTCCAAACCCAAATTATGTGCTGGTGCCCCTGGAGTCTCTCATTGCAACGAGATTGGGGTGCACATAAAAAAACCACATTGTGTGAATCAAAGGCACCCAAAGAAAATGGATAATCCATTGAGAGGTTTTTTAAAAACAACAACGTTCCCATCTCTCTTTGTCTGTAGGGTTGCCTTATTTATTTAGATCTCTGTAGAAATCTCATCATTTTAGTTAGTGAATGGAATCGCAACAGCCTGCAGAAACAAAAGTATTAGATTCTACAAACTAGGAAAACAATTTCGGCACCGAAGCAGAATGTGTAGATGATTATTATTTTTATCTTGGAAAATAAAATAAAAAAACCGCCGCCAAACAATTTCCTACAGTCTACGCGAGATTGCACAAACATTCTAATGAGAGACGGGGAAGATAAAGAGATTGTTAATACCTTTGTAGCACCAAAGAAGAGATAAATGGGAGGTAGTCAGACGAGGAGAGCACTGATGATTAAAGGGATGGGCAAACCAACTTTGGAGGAAAGATGAAAAGCACAGAATAATAAAGCTTTGCCCTTCCGCACTGTCTCTCATTCCACAATCTCAGTGCACACAATATTAAGGGAAAAGTCAGATCCTGTCCCATTATTATCAGCTTTACAAGCAGGGACCACCAGGCGATCAAACCAGGTTCAATAACAATAGCCAAGGCCATGCTTTTTATCTTCTACACTAGGCACACAACAGTGTTCATAAGTTTCAGCTAGTCTCAGGATGCAGTTGTCTGGTTTTTAAAGAACAAACTTTTAGATTTATAAAACTATGTGTGGTGTGGAGAAAGAGCTGGGCTTACACGTCCTCTGGGACTATGGGTGGAATGCCTTTGGGATATGTTTGCTATGTGAGCCAGATACTATTTTGTACTAATGGACTACAACTCCCATCATCCATGACCACTGGACATGCTAAATGAGGTTGATGGAATCTAGCATGGGCTACAGGGCTTAAGTACACCCCAGATAAATAGATAGATCACATTTAAAGCACATGGCTTCCCCGCAAAGAATCCTAAGAATTGTAGTTTGCCCCTCACAGAACTACAACTCCCAGCACCCAAAACAAACTACAGTTCCTAGATTCTTTTGGGGAAGTCACATGCTTTAAATGAGTGTATAGTGTACAACGTGTACTCAACCAGGTTCTCAATCGCTTGCTTACAGGAGTGGGAGTCTGAAATCAACAGGTTTGCAACTTGAAACAGCCAAATGGAAAATGCAGGGTGTGCATTTTCAGATTAGATCTGAGTGGTGATGAGATTCCTGACACTGTGAAGGGCCTCTGTTGCAGATGCCTGGGCCTCTGACGCTAGGACTTGTGTGCACCATTGGGAATTGCTAATAGATTAAAGAATGCTCACAGCATCCCTGGATGCAGCAGAAGAAATTGCCTCTTTTCCCCACATGACAAAAGGTCGAGACTGATCTTTTCTGAGGACCATGCTTGGAGAAATTCCATTCTATACTCCCCCCGCTTACAGGCCATAACTTATAGGACAGGTGTTTTGCTGTTTCATCAGACGGTTGTCTCTTTGAACAGAGGATCAGAAAGATTTTTTGGGTGCAAAATAAATAAAAGGAGCAGGGACTAATCGAAACCATGGGCTGTATCCAGCTAAGTTATCCTCAGCACTGATCCACTGAAATTTATGAACCTAAGTTAGTCTTGCCTATAAACTTGAAGGTCCAGTTCTGGGCACCACAATTTAAGAAGGATTTTGACAAGGTGTCCCGAGAAGGGCGACCAAGATGATCAAGGGTCCGGAAAACAAGCCTTACAGGGAACGGTTGAAAGAGCTGGGTATGTTTAGCCTGGCAAAGAGGAAACAGAGGGATGATGATAGCCATCTTCAAATATTTGAAGGGCTGTCACATGGAAGATATAGCAAGTTCGTTTTCTCCTGCTCCAGAGGGGAGGACCCAAACCAATGGATTCAAGTTACAAGAAAGGAGATTCCAACTAAACATCAGGAAAAACTTTCTGACAGTAAAAGCTGCTTGACAGTGGAACCGTCTCCCACAAGAGGTTGTGGACTCTCCTTCAACTCTTGTGATTCAGCAAGTTAATAACCATGTGGCTAAAGAAGTGATATCAACGCTGGTAACAAAATCCCAGGCTGCACTCAAAGTGATGGGGGGTGGAGTTTATTCAGAACGAAATCTGATCTTTGTATTTACCGTTTTTATTGCTATTATTCCAGAAGCTTAATCAACCATAAACTCAATTTTCCATAACACATCGAAGAATAGAAGCAATAGAGCATGAAATGGAAGTTGCATCACCCCTAAATCATGTGTAAACAGCTGCAAACCTCCAGCCACTGTTACTAGTGCTGCACACAGAACGGTGCGTGATGTGTATGTCTATAGCACACATACATATACTTTCTTATCCTTTCTTCACGGAAAAAAATGTGTCTAATTTCAACCTAAGGAGCTTCCAATACGCATCCGGTTGGCCACTGTGAGAACAGGATGCTGGACAAGAGGGAACCACTGGCCTGATCCAACAGGCTGTCCTTGTGTTTTTTCTCCAAAGAACTCACAGCAGTAAAAAAACTTCCCTGTGATGTAGTTTAGGCTGAAGGACAGTGATTGGCCAAAAGTTACCCAATCAGTTTTGAGGATGAGCGGAGATTTGTTTTTTTTTTTAAATAAATTTTTATTAGAGTTTTACAAGAGAAAAAAATAAAAATTTACAGAGTAAAAAAAAGAAAAACCACAGATAAAAATAGACAATACAAAAAAGAAAACGCACAAAATACACAAAAAACAGCTAAATAAGAAAAAAAAGAAATTAAAAAGATAAAACAAATCCATTTTTCTCAATATCCTCAAAGTCATATGCTTGTATCCTTGACCTCCTCACACCTCCCCCCTTTTGTGTTCCCATTTACATACTTAATTCAGCAAATTCTTACCCTTTTTCAAATATCTTAACTTTGTGTCATAACATATTATACCTCAATATTTTCAACCATTCATCAATACATTTTTTACATAATCTTGTTAACTTTTGTCACTAGTTACCACTTATTACCAATCCAAGCATAATTTTAACATTCATTAATTTTACAGTATTTCCGAAGATAGTCTTTAAATTTCTTCCAGTCTTCTTCCACCAACTCTTCTCCCAGGTCTCGGATTCTGCCAGTCATTTCCGCCAATTCCATATAGTCCATCAGCTTCATCTGCCACTCTTCCAGGGTGGGTAGCTCTTGTGTCTTCCAATACTTTGCGATGAGAATTCTTGCTGCGAGGATGAGCGGAGATTTGAAACCAAGTCCCTCCACTGTAGTCCCCATAATAGACAGAGGGGAAAGCTAAACATATTTGGAAGCTTCGTAGCCTCCACTTCTGACACCCTGTAATAGGTGTAATGGGTTCAATATACAAAGACAACAGTTATCATGGAGGTTTGATTAAGCAGCAGTTACAACAAACTCAGGGTGGTGCTGTGGTCTAAAGCACTGAGCCTAGGGCTTGCCGATCAGAAGGTCAGCGGTGCGAATCCGCGCGACGGGGTGAGCTCCTGTTCCTCGGTCTCTGCTCCTGCCAACCTAGCAGTTCGAAAGCACATCAAAGTGCAAGTAGATAAATAGGTACCGCTCCAGCGGGAAGGTAAACGGCGTTTCTGTGCACTGCTCTGGTTCCCCAGAAGCAGCTTAGTCATGCTAGCCACATGACCCGGAAAAACTGTCTGTGGAGAAACGTCGGCTCCCTCAGCCAGTAAAGCAAGATGAGCACCGCAACCCCAAGGTCGTTCACGACTGGACTTAACTGTCAGGGGTCCTTTACCTTTTGTTGTTCTGTTGTATAATTGTTTAGTCGTGTCCGACTGTTTGTGACCCCATGGACCAGAGCACACCAGGCACTCCTGTCTTCCACTGCCTCCCGCAGTTTGGTCAAGCTCATGTTTGTGGCTTCGAGAACACTCTCCAACCATCTCGTCCTCTGTCGTCCCCTTCTCCTTGTGCCCTCCATCTTTCCCAAAATCAGGGTCTTTTCCAGGGAGTCTTCTCTTCTCATGAGGTGGCCAAAGTATTGGAGCCTCAGCTTCAGGATCTGTCCTTCCAGTGAGCACTCAGGGCTGATTTCCTTAAAAATGGATCGGTTTGATCTTCTTGCAGTCCATGGGACTCTCAAGAGTCTCCTCCAGACCATAATTCAAAAGCATCAATTCTTCGGCGATCAGCCTTCTTTATGGTCCAGCTCTCACTTCCATACATCACTACTGGGAAAACCACAGCTTTAACCATATGGACCTTTGTTGGCAAGGTGATGCCTCTGCTTTTTAAGATGCTGTCTAGGTTTGTCATTGCTTTTCTCCCAAGAAGCAGGCGTCTTTTAATTTCGTGGCTGCAGCCTTTACCTTTACCTTACAGCAAACTCTCGTTTTATGCTGGCTGCCTTCTCAGCCAGCCAGGCTCCACCCGCTCATGCCTTTCTCTAAGGATCATCTTCAAACTCTCATCCCAATGTCTCTTGTGAAGAAATGTCTTCAAATTACAGTGGTACCTCAGACCAAAATGTTCAGAAACCAAGGCACGCTTGCAGCCAATCGGAAACTGTGGAAGCCGAAACGGACATTTGGGTTCCAAAGGACGTTTGCAGACCAGAACACTCACTTCTGGGTTTGCGGCATTCGGGAGCCAAAATGTTTGACTCGCAAGGCGTTTGGGATCCAAGGTACGACTGTACTACATTCACCACACTCCCAACTCAATGGATGTAAAGAAGGGGTCTGGGGTTTCCTCCATGCAGTTCTTATAGCTAAAACTAGGTGAAATAATAACAAGCAGGCAGAAACTTCACAGGTGGAGGCTTTCCCAATATGGACAATAAGGGGGAGCTGAATCTGTTGAATTTCTGGCTGATAAGCACTAAATTTCAGATAAGAAATATTTTTACTAACAACAACAACATACACACAAGGCTGCTTCCAGAATTAGAACGTCAACAAGTGTTAGTGGTAATAGATGCTGACCAAAAATGTTAGCCAACTCATTTAAAAAAAAATTTAAACCCAGAAATTTCACTGTCATGGGACACACAGAGACCCCAATTGGATCCCTGCCACAGATCCACATTCTGACAGAAATATAGGTTTAATATTGTTTTGAATAATAAAATCTGCCCTTTCCCTGGTTAAAAAGCCAGCCCTAAGATTAATATGAGTTTGCCGGCCTGTCAGCAGCCAGAGATGAAGATAAATCACGTCAAGAAATTTAAAACCATTTCATTACTTAAAATTAAAAGGAAAGATTTGAAATGCAACCTTGGATGCACAAGGAAAATTACTGTGCATTCATCATCCCTAATAAATTATTGAGATGCTGTTTGATGGCTGGCAGTCACCGGAATAGGGATGAGGAACAGCATCCTGAAAACTCAATTTCCTACTAATTAAATGCTTTCATAATGAAGACGTGCTAACGTACCTGCATCTCTGACACCTCCTAAAGGGTCTGTTTGCTCTGCCTAACAACAGCTATCAAAATACTCCGCTGATTAACGGGAAACAATCAGACGCAAAACACAACTGCAGGGGTTGCAGTCAGTATGGTCAGAAGTGCAAAATCGCCAGCTCTGTAAAGATAGCAATCATTGGTTTAAGGCAGGAGGGCACTGGCACAAAAGGTCTCAGTAAATATCAGAAATCTACAGGCACATGAAAGTGTGCTTCCTGCTCAGTTCCTGTTTACACTGTCTCAGCCTCTCCTACATTGAACACACTCCTTTAAACATGCCCACATTTCACTGGATATCAGGGCTGGACATAGAAGAGGTGCAAAGAGCTTCTCTCTGGGAGCGACTGTATTATAGTTGGTGCAGGTGCCTTTTCCCATCTCGGGGGCAGCTGATGGGGGAACGTGCCTGTGCCATTTTCTGGGCCTGGCTGGTTTTCTCTTCATTCGTATGCAGCAGCCGTTGTGCGCATGAGGCTATTGGCAGGGGATGCCATAAACTGCATACCCTCCAACATTTCTCCGATGGTGTGGGTTAAACCACAGAGCCTAGGACTTGCTGATCAGAAGGTCAGCGGTTCGAATCCCCGCAACGGGGTGAGCTCCCATTGTTCGGTCCCTGCTCCTGCCCACCTAGCAGTTCGAAAGCACATCAAAGTACAAGTAGATAAATAGGTACCGCTCTGGCGGGAAGGTAAACGGCATTTCCGTGCGCTGCTCTGGTTCGCCAGAAGCGGCTTAGTCATGCTGGCCACATGACCTGGAAGCTTTACGCTGGCTCCCTCGGCCAATAAAGCGAGATGAGTGCTGCAACCCCAGAGTCGTCCGTGACTGGACCTAATGGTCAGTGGTCCCTTTACCTTTACCTAGGGAAAAGTGGGACATTCCAGGGATCAAACCAGGACAGCTTCTGTAAATCCAGGACTGTTCCTGGAAAATAGGGACACTTGAGACTCAGCTAGAATGGTAAAGAAAAAGTGATTTACCTGTGTTGTATATGTGGTACAGTGGTACCTCGGGTTACATATGCTTCAGGTTACATACGCTTCAGGTCACAGACTCCGCTAACCCAGAAATAGTACCTCGGGTTAAGAACTTTGCTTCAGGGTGAGAACAGAAATTGTGCTCCGGCAGCAGGAGGCCCCATTAGCTGAAGTGGTGCTTCAGGTTAAGAACAGTTTCAGGTTAAGAACGGACCTCCAGAACGAATTAAGTTCTTAACCCGAGGTACCACTGTATAACACTGTGCTGCCAGATGGCGTTTATCTCTGCCTGTTTTCCCTGTTTAAATTTGCAACCTGTTTAACTGAAACGCTTCTTTGATGTGTCTAGATCCAGCCCTGGAGGGTCTGAAATTAATGCTTGGTGAAGGACCAATGCTCAGTGCTGGAGCATTTCATTTGCAGGCAGAGGGTCCTGGGTTCAGCATCTCTGGGTCGGTCTGGGAGAGAATCCTGCCATCTTGCAGGCCTTTTGCCACCTGGCCTGGGAGGGCAGGGCCCAGGCTGACTCCAGCTACAAAAAGCTGAGGCTGCTGAACAGACTCTTGGGCTGGGATGTTGTTTAAGGTTCTTTGTTGCTGTTAGCAATATTAATTTTTTGTGTCTTTATCTTTAGATCTTATAATGATTTACGTGGAAACGGTTCAGTCATCATTGTGAACTTTTGGGTGTTTTTATTTATTGTTTATGGCTACTGTCAGGGAACTGCCATCAGCTCAGAGGCGAGAGGTGGAAGGGCAGTCGTGTTATAGCGAACCTCCAAAGATCTTGTGAAGCAGTTCCTCCTCCGGCGAGGAGGAAAGCCCCACCTCCAGTGGGGAGGAGGTGGTGGGACCAGGGGATGCTAGGGAGAGCCTCAACACCGACCCTGAGCAAACAGGAGAGGAGGGAAGTACCCCTTTGCCAGCATCCATTCTGCACTGTTTCGGCGCAGGGAGGGTCAGAGAAGGTTGGTGGTCACACGACTGTTATGTTGGGGAAGGTACAAGGACCGACCACTCCCAGATTCTGCTAGCGATTGAGCCAGACATGAACTTACGACGCTCTTCACTGTAAATAGTTTGCACTAAGAATAAAGCCTGGAAAAGACAGGTCGGAGTCTTGCCTGTTTGCTCTCGAGCAACCACATCCGCATCTGACAGCTGCTTTTGCTCTGTTTGTAATATGTAGATATTTTCATGTTGTAAGTTTTAACCAGTGCTATTTTTTCTAGGGAAAAGAGGTGCCAGAGCTCACCCTGAACGCTTCTCTTGTTTTTTTATAATGGCAATGGTGCCCACCTTAGAGGTGCCGGAAGTGAGTTTTAACTATGGAAAGGCTGCATAAAAATAAAATGATGGTGATTATGGTAGTGGTATTTCATGCCAGCTGCTTTCTCAAAATTTCCAACTGTTTATGGATCACAGTGTGACTTACGGCTCACAGGGCACAAATTGCACAAATCCTCTTGTAAGACAGGGATAAATCATGTGTGCAAATCATGCATCCAATTCATGAAATGAGCTACGAACACAACACATTTAGAGTGCAGAAATATGGTATTGAAAAACTGAACTACAGTCATACCTCGGGTTACAGACGCTTCAGGTTGCATTTTTTCGGGTTGAGGACCGCCGAAACTGGGAAGTACCGGAACGGGTTGCTTCCAGGTTTTGGTGGTTGCGCGTGCACAGAAGCGCTAAATCACGCTTTGCACATGCACAGAAGCGCCGAATCGCAACCCGCACGTGCGCAGACACGGGTTGTGAATGTGCATCCTGCACGGATCATGTTTGCAACCCAAGCGTCCACTGTAATGGGAGGGTACCAAACACTCTGCTTCCATGAGGTACCGGTCAGCCTACATCCGGACCTGATGACCCATCGGCCTGCCAGGCAACTTGCCAATGTTTTGCCAACAGTTAATTTTTTAATAAAGCCAGTTCTCCTTTTCTGAACCCCCGAGGCTGTTTTGATTGGTTCACACATTAACTTGACTGACAGGGCAAAGATATGTCCATTAATGGGGTGTCTATCATCTGAGTGGACACTTTGCAACATTTTTGGGAGGGAGGTTTGTTTTAGATTTTTTCAAAAAAGTGAGAAGCCCATTCTTTTCAACTTCCTTCCCCAAATGTAAAAGCTTTATGGGCAGAACACATTACACTAAATGACAAGTGAGAAATCCTCCTCTATAGACATCTTGCCTTGTCAGTCTAGTGGTTGTGGGGAGAGAGAGAGAACTACAGTCTTGATGCCCTGAAGAAAAGCCCCCGAGAGTTTCACACACCTTACCCGTGAACAATGTATTTTTAGCACAACGTCCGCAAGGCAGATAGCAGCACTCAGTGAAGGTTGTAGTGTTTTTTTCTCCCCTCAGCAAGACTCCAGCTGTCAATTTAAGATTCTGAGTGACTGGCGGTTTTCTGCCGGTCTTGCCGAGTTAGAACCAGAGGTGAGGAATCCAGAGAAATTGATAGGAAACGTATAAAAAATTGATAGAACGGAGCTTTCCACTCACATGTAATGAAGTTGTGGAATTGTTAATGAGGCTCAGGGTGTTTGCCGGCCTAGAAATATGTAAGGTGTGAGTGAATATGTGAAGACTCTTCCCTTGGGACAGACAATCAGATTGGATGACTTGTTGACCCTTGATTCTAGTGGGACATGGTCTAAATACTGAGCCTCTTGGGCTTGCTGATCTGAAGGTCGGTGGTTCGAATCCACGCTATGGGGTAGGCACCCATTGCTCGGTCCCTGCTCCTGCCAAGCTAGCAGTTCAAAAGCACACCAGCACAAGTAGATAAATAGGTACCACTGTGGCGGGAAGGTAAACAGCGTTTCCATGCACTCTGGTTTCTGCCACAGTGTTCCATTGCACCAGAAGCGCTTTAGACATGCTGGCCACATGACCCGGAAAGCTGTCTGTGGACAAACACCAGCTCCCTCAGCCTGAAAGCAAGATGAGTGCCGCAACCCCATACTCGCCTTTGACTGGACTTAACTGTCCAGGGGTACCTTCTAGTGAGCTACAGCCTGAATGTGTGACTCCTATCAGCAAGACTGTATGCACGCACAACTCTACATAGTTCTCCATATGAGCAGAGATCACATAGAAAAAGAATTAAGTATGAGGTTATGAAAGGAGAGCAGGTACAATTCTATTCCCATACAGCTCATTCTAGATATGTGTAAATAAGAACATAAGGAGGGTCTGTTGGGTCAGGCCAATGGCCCATCTAGGCCACAGTCACACTATACATCTAAAACACTACGATACTACTTTAAATAGTCATGGCTTCCCCCAAAAGGATTCTGGGAGATGTAGTTTGTTAAGGCTGCTGAACATTATTAGGAGGCTTCTATTCCCCTCACAGAGCTACAATTCCAAGAGTTCTCTGGGAAAAGGGATCTATTCTTCTTCTTCTTCCTCTTCTTCTTCTTCTTTATTATTCTTCATCATATTTATATACCACCCTTCAGCAAAAGATTTCAGGGCAGTTCACAAGATAAAAATGCAAGGTAAAAGCACAAATAAATAGTTAAAACAAAAGCAATAAAACAATAACCCCACACACACACACAAATATTATTTAAAGGCTTTAAAATATTAATCAGCCAAAGACCTGGTTGAGGAGGAATGTTTTCACCTAGTGCCTAAAGATATATAATGAAGGTGCCAGGCAAACCTGCCTGGGGAGAGCATTCCACAGACGGGGAGCCACCGCAGAAAAGGCCCCGTTCTCGTGTTGCCACCCTCCAGACCTCAGGAGGCACACAAAGATGGGTCTCAGAGGAAGATGGCAGGGTCTGGGTTGGTTTATATGGACAGAGGCACTCCTTGAGGTAGCGTGGTCCTGAGCCGTTGACTGTCAAACCACTCTGAGGTCTGTAGCTCTGAGATGGGAACAGGGGGTCTCCTCATAGCATTCTCCCCATTTGATTCCAAGCAGCTGGTGTTCACAGGCTTACTGCCTCTGACAGGATCAATTCCTGCACTTACCAGCTAGTAAGCAAAGGATTCCATCCTGCTCTATGTTGCTGCTTCAGGGGGTAGGGATATTAGGTGGCAGAAACAAGAGAACATGCTGCTAAGGCGAAAGTTCCAAATTCGCTCGTTATTCTGAAACACGGCAGCAGCAGATACTTTATAATTTTGTCAGCTCTTGTCGCTCAAATAAGCCTTTAAAACTTCAGTACAAGATTGCTTATAAATCATGTGTCTCCCCCCCCCAACAAGCCCGCCACATAATAAATGCCACACGAGCTACAAGCTATCAAAACTCTCCATTAAATGTATTCTGACAGCGTTTCAGTTCTGCCCAGTTGAACAATATCAATGTTTTGTCTACAATATATTACTTAGAGCCCGTGATCCTTCTGCTACGCGGTACATTCATCAGGGAAGGTTGCACTCCAGGAGAGGAGGGGGGAAACAGATCACTCGTGGGCGAGAGGAACACTACAGCAGATGCTCTCCTCATCCTTCATCGGCAAAGAGCAACACTGATCCATCATAAGTTCAGGTTGGGCCATCCATTTCATGAAGGCACAATCAATTTTTTAAAAAATATATATTAGGACCTGCACCTGATTTATTCCATCACTCCCATTAATCAGCTAATAAATAAATCTTACTCATCTGAACTGCTCTGTGAACTAAATGTTCAAAACTTAGGAATATACAAATATAAGAACTTAAGAAGAAGCTATGGCACTGAGCCAGTGTGGTGTAGTGGTTAAGAGTGGTGGACTCGTAATCTGGGGAACCGGGTTCACGTCTCCGCTCCTCCACAGGCAGCTGCTGGGTCCTTGGGCTAGTCACACTTCTCTGAAGTCTCTCAGCCTCACTCACCTCACAGAGTGTTTGTTGTGGGGGAGGAAGGGAAAGGAGAATGTTAGCCGCTTTGAGACTCCTTCGGGTAGTGATAAAGCAGGATATCAAATCCAAAATCCTCCTCCTCCTCCTGTCAGGGACTGTGCTGAGGAGGGCCGCACTGAAGAGGAATTGTGGGAGATTCCTTCTCCCCCTACTCCTGATCAGGATCCTGAATCTTCCCAGGAGCAGGAGGACAGCACAGTCAAACCTCTTGTTATGTTCGCCTCCGCTTGTGTCCATTTCGCCCAACATCCGTATCAAACCCGGAAGTAACCAGCAGGTTTGCCGGCGTTCGCGCATGCGCAGGAGCGATGATTGCCATTTGCGCATGCACCTGCGCACAATGGCACCTCTCCTAGCGACCCGTTTCGACCTCCGAACGGACCTCTGGAATGGATTATGGTTGCAGGTAGAGGTTCCACTGTATAGATTTGGAACAGTGGTTTGCAGAGGGACATAGTTCAGAAGGCAGAAGCTGGGAAATACTGGGTGGAGAAGAAGCACTGGGAGAGAGAGAGAGTTAACAGATACACTGTCTCTAGAAAGCATTCATCTGCTCAGCCCAAGATCAAGAAGAGTAGATAAGGTGGCAGCACAGAAAGCACAGTGGTCACAAGCTCAGGTTGCAAGATGCAATAGTGACTTGGGTGACTAGGAAGGAAGTGGGTGGAACCCTAAATTGGGAGCACCTTCATTCTGAGGAATGGATTCTTTGTTCTCTCGCTGTGGTCATTAAAAGTTTCTAACTGGTAAGACGACTCCTTTTCCTTTGTTCTGCTTTGTTGTTGTTTAGTCGTTTAGTCGTGTCCGACTCTTCATGACCCCATGGACCAGAGCACGCCAGGCACTTCTGTCTTCCACTGCCTCCCACAGTTTGGTCAAACTCATGTTGGTAGCTTCGAGAACACTGTCCAACCATCTCGTCCTCTGTCGTCCCCTTCTTCTTGTGCCCTCCATCTTTCCCAGCATCAGGGTATTTTCCAGGCAGTCTTCTCTTCTCATGAGGTGGCCAAAGTATTGGAGCCTTGGCTTCAGGATCTGTCCTTCCAGTGAGCACTCAGGGCTGATTTCCTTCAGGATGGATAGGTTTGATCTTCTTGCAGTCCATGGGACTCTCACAAGTCTCCTCCAGCACCAGAATTCAAAAGCATCAATTCTTCGGCGATCAGCCTTCTTTATGGTCCAGCTCTCACTTCCATACATCACTACTGGGAAAACCATAGCTTTAACAATACAGACCTTTGTCGGCGAGGTGATATCTCTGCTTTTTAAGATGCTGTCTAGGTGTGTCATTTCTTTTCTCCCAAGAAGCAGGCGTCTTTTAATTTCGTGACTGCTGTCACCATCTGCAGTGATCATGGAACCCAAGAAAGTAAAATCTCTCACTGCCTCCATTTCTTCCCCTTCTGCTTATCTACTTCCAAAGAGGGGGGAGGAAACTGATTCCCTGAAGCCTGACAGGCACACTGCCTGGAAGCTAGATCTGCCCCAGCAGCCGACCCAGCCATGCATCCTCTACAGGGGCCTCTTGGAGAACAGGAGGGACTTCTGGTCTCCTGCCTCCCGTGTTCCCAATGTAGATCATTATTTCCCCCTTGTTCCTGATGTGGATCTTCACTCACCCCTTCTTCTCTCGGGGTAGATGCACCATTTTGCGGCTTGCCTCAGGTGCTGAAATGTCTTGGGCTGCACCGGCTCACTTTTCTAATCAAGCCACAGCAGCTTAGTATTGAAAAAGAAATAACCATACTTACAGTTATGCCCCAACCTGTCTGATTTTAAGGGCTATCACTCAGCAGAAGAGCACCTACTTTGCATGCAGATGGTCCCAGCATCTTCTCATAGAAAAGACCCCTCTCTGAAACCCTGGAGAGCTGTAGCCAGTCAGTGTGGACCAGGGTTTCCCATACTTGGGTCTCCAGCTGTTTTTGGACTACAACTCCCATCATCCATAGCTAGCAGGACCAGCGGTCAAGGATGATGGGAATTGTGGTCCAAAAACAACTGGAGACCCAAGTTTGGGAAACCCTGGAATACAGAGCTAGGTGGACCAGTGGTCCATCTACCTTCCTGTGGTTCTATTGTTCTAGTATTTCATGGAGACATTGTTGTATTTTGCATAATTGGCAAAAGATAAAAATTTTCATAATCTAGGACTCTGATTGTTCTGGCGTGTTGCTGGATTTTTCTCTCATTTGCACACCATAAGTCTTTGGTATCGGCTTTCCTCTTTTTTTTGTTTAAGTGTTTAAGATCCAGAAAACTGTGTGGCTGGCACAGATCATTACATCATTACATTTTTACTTATTTATTTGCTTTAACACAACTGAGGCTGGTCCCACACAATTACAGGGTTAAGTGTGTGCGGAAAAAGCCCAGCTGGAATTCCTTTTTTTTTTTTTTTTTTTTTTTTTGCAATTACCGGAAGAATGATAGTTCTTCCCTTCAAGTTCTGGTTTGATTTTGCTAATCACTTGCTCAACGGCAGCATTTTAAATTAAGCTCATTATAAGGTAGGAGCCTTTTGCTGAGATCCCTCTGCTGAGCTAAGATGGCTCATTCCATTCCAACAGCTGCTAATTAATCCATCATTAGCTGGGCCCGAAACTTGCGGTTCTATTTATTTAAATGATGGCTAATGTGAACTTCGCCCATTGGGGGCAGCAGGTTAAATGTCAATTTAATGAGCATGTGTTAGTTATCGCCCACTGTGGTTGAAACGCCACTGGTACATTGGCAGCACATGGCAGGGAGGGGAACCGACTCCTTTGTCCTAAGAAGCCAAAATCGCATCCCCAATCTGTTTCTTCTCTTCTTATTACCTGCTCTGTCCCAGTGGGAGCCTTTTAGGAAGGGAGGGGTTAGGAGAGGAGGCAGAAGGAGTAATCGTCTCAATTAAGCCAGGTAAAAGCACCAATAAAGGCTTATCAATTAAGCAGCGGATTCATTATAGTCGCTAGTAAACCTCCGCTTCCGCTGGCAGTCAGCACAAGGGCTGGTTTCCAACACACGGCATCAAGACGTTGAGCTCCACGGGACCAGCTGCAGAACCGTAAAAGCCCTTAAAATAATTGCCTTCTTCGCAATCCATCATAAGGATTTTTTACAGGGTTGCCAGAATGCAACCCGGAGCACCTGCACATATGGTTGCAAACTTACGCTTAAAAAAAAAATCGTTTGGTCGGTGGGCATTGCCAAAGATGGGTCAAAAGTTGGAGCCAGACATAATATTGAATATGATGTATGGACAAGGAGAAGGGGACGACAGAGGACGAGATGGTTGGATAGTGTTCTCGAAGCTACCAGCATGAGTTTGACCAAACTGCGGGAGGCAGTGGAAGACAGGAGTGCCTGGCGTGCTCTGGTCCATGGGGTCACGAAGAGTCGGACACGACTAAACGACTTAACAACAAATGATGTATGGTTAAGACTATGGAATTGAAGTTTAAAGTTTGCAGCATGTGTTACCTTAAAGGACAATGTAATGAAAATGATGTACAGATGGTACAGTGGTACCTCAGGTTACATACGCTTCAGTTTACAGACTCTGCTAACCCAGAAATAGTACCTCGGGTTAAGAACTTTGCTTCAGGATGAGAACAGAAATTGTGTGGTGGCGGCCCAGCAGCAGCGGGAGGCCCCATTAGCTAAAGTGGTACCTCAGGTTAAGAACAGTTTAGGTTAAGAACAGACCTCCAGAACGAATTAAGTTCTTAACCTGAGGTACCACTGTACTTAGCTGGCTAAAATGTATAGGAAGAGTAATAGACCATGTTGGAAATGTAAAGAGAAGGTTGGAGATTTATATCATATGTGGTGGACATGTGACAAGGTAAGATCATTTTAGGAACTGATGTACAATGAATTGAAAAAGATACTCAAATATACCTTTCCCAAAAAGCCAGAAGCCTTTTTGCTGGGCTTGATGGGAGAGGAAATAGCAAAGGCAGATTAAAGACTATTTATGTACACCACAACTGCTGCGAGAACTTTATTAGCCCAAAAGTGGAAGTTTCAGGAATTACCGACGATGGAGGAGTGACAGACGAAGATGATGGACTATGAGGAACTGGCAAAACTGACCTGCAGAGGTCAAAACCAGGACAAACTAAAATTCCAAAGAGACTGGAGTAAATTCATTGACTTTATAAATCATAACTGTAGAAGTTTGAAGACACTAGCAGGATTGAAATAAATCCTACGAAGTGGACTTTATAAAATAAGATTAAACAGTGAGATATAGATTTGAAAAGGGAAAGCTTGTTGGCGGGATGGAGAGAAGTCATAAACGCAGCAGAGCAGTAGGGAATGAGATTGGGAGGCGTATATTGGAAATTATTGTTTATTGTTTAAAGTGAAAGTTTAATAAAAATTATATTTATAAAAAAATGTTGGAGCCAAAGGGTGTTTTGGTAGCGCAAGAGGGTCTCGCCCATTTTGATTTTATCATTTCCCCAGTTTTCATTTCAGTTTGCGGCAGCAGTTTGTGAATTTTTAAAAGTCCTTAAAGAAATTTGTCAGCGTATTGCAAATTATTCACACTTTTTTGTGGGCAGCTTTGCCCGATATAATGCAGTCTTGTATGCTGATTTCAATAAAAGGTGCATTTTTGTGCCCACTTTAGTATATGCACATTTCTTGGCTGAAGAACTGCATCTCGAAATTTGGGAAATGTGCAAATTTTGAAGGATTGCCAGGTTTTGGGGCACGCCTTGTTATGGAAACTGCAAAGTTGGTTGATCTGCCTTTAAAGGTGAATTGAACCGAATTTCTCCCACATCCCTACCCAAGAGGCAGCCTAGTGGGATCAATAAGAGCAGGGTAGAGAACTATTTTCAGCCCTGGGCCTACAGTCTTTCTTGGGCAAACTTCCGAGGGCCAGTAGCTGGGTAGCACAGTGCTCTGGTTGGCTGTGTGGTTCTGAGGGAGTGTTCCTCTGTATGTTTAATTGATTCTCTCACCACTATGTACAAGGCCTGACAAGCTCTCTGTTTCCATCTCCTCAAGATTGTGCACTGCTTTTGTGCAGTTTTGCTAAGTAAAGTGTAACCAGCCCCTTTCTCATGGGGCTCTGTCTGCATTGTTTAACTGACTTTGCTTTAAAAAATAATAATCCATGGCTGCCTTAGGAGTTGCGCACCAAGCTGGAACCAAACAGGTTTAACTTTTTCACACCCTTGTACCTGTAGAACGGGGGGGGGGGGGACTCCCTCAGCTCAATGCCTGGCACAGTAACCAGGAAATAGTTAGCAGTCTTTAATGGGCGAGATTATAGGCTTATTACAGAGGTGTTGAAAATGGCTTGTGTTTGGTGGTTGTGGCAAAAAGTTAAGCCAGGGCTAACTTCAAAACTGGGCAGCTGTGGCGGCTGCTCAGGAGAATATTTAGGCCTGTTGGTTTGAAGCGACACTGAATTTGGTCCTCCACGCAGCTGCAGGTCCTGCCTGGTGATGACATTGTGAACAAATGTGTCCAGCTGCTGTCAGTAAAACAGCAGTTGCCTTCCTCCTCAAGGGAGAGGCCGATTTCAGCTGCATGTATAAAGCACCTTCTGTTCGCCACATGCTAAGAACGCGTGTGGTGTTCCGCTTGGGAGCTTCCAAATGCTAATGATTTCTTCTTCTACGAGGCTGCATGCATGCCATTCATTTAAAGCACATGACTACAGTGGTGCCTCGGGTTACATACGCTTCAGGTTACATACGCTTCAGGTTACAGACTCCACTAACCCAGAAATATTACCTCGGGTTAAGAACTTTGCTTCAGGATGAGAACAGAAATCGTGCTCCGGCAGCAGGAGGCCCCATTAGCTAAAGTGGTGCTTCAGGTTAAGAACAGTTTCAGGTTAAGAACGGACCTCAGGAACGAATTATGTAACGCGAGGTACCACTGTATTGGGAAATGTAGTTTATGCCCTCAAATTGTTGTTATGATTATTCCATATTAATTTTCTATATTGCCCTTCATCTGATATATAAAAACACTAAAATACATGACATAGTAAAGGTCAGAGGGTGGAGCTAGCTGCTCCAGCACCCGGGGGCGGGGCCATGGGGTGGGGCGAGTGTCCCAGGACAGTAGGGCAAGACTTTTATGGGGGGTGGAGTGAGCCCCCCATGGCGGGCTGCTTCCTGGGCGGAGTGGAGGAGCAGCACCGCTTTGCCAGCAGCCTTCCTCCCTTCCCTCTTCCTTTTGGCAGCTCAGGGGAGGTTTCCCACCCCCACCCCCAGGAAGCAGCCCGGGAGGGGGGGCAATGGAGCACCGTCCTTCTGCAACTCCCAAGCCTCCCCTGAGCTATCAAAACAAAGAGGGAAGGGGGGAAGTCTGCCGGTAAAGCGCCGCAGCTCCGCCTCTTCCCCCGACGGCTCGGGGTAGGCTTGGGAGTTGTAGGCGCACGGCCTGCCGAATGTCACCCCCTTGGTGATTACACCCGGGGCAGACCACCCCCACCGCCCCCCCTTCCTCCCCTCCAGTAAAGGTAAAGGACCCCCAGAATGTTAAGTCCAGGCAAAGACAACTATAGGGTTGCGGCGCTCATCTTGATTTCAGGCCGAGGGAGCAGGTGTTTGTCCGCAGACAGCTTTCTGATGTCATGTGGGCAGCATGACTAAACCGCTTCTGGCACAGCAGAACACAGTGACAGAAACCAGAGCGCACGGAAACCCCGTTTACCTTCCTGCCGCAGCGGTACCTATTTATCTACTTGCACTGGTGTGCTTTCAAACTGCTAGCTTGGCAGGAGCTGGGACCGAGCAACGGGAGCTCATCCCATCGCAGGGATTCGAACTGCCAACCTTCGGATCGGCAAGCCCAAGAGGCTCAGTGGTTCAGACCACAGCGCCACCCATGTCCCACATGACATAGTAAAACAATACCCCTTGGTATGCACACACACAGTTTCAAAGGCCATAGTTTAATTAGCCAAAGGCCTGGGAGGCAAGGGTGGAATCTACACACATAAAAAAACTGTTCTGAAAATGCTTTTTTTAAAAGCGTTTTTAAAAAATACATTGAATTTTCCATTAGGCTCACAGTCGCCATCTAGTATCACGTTGTATATTGCACTTAAAACACACTTGTAACATTTTATTTGCAGCTGTATAGCTGACTCCGAGGAGTGTTTTTGCCTGACAGCTAAAGATATGTAGTGAAGGCACCAGGTAAGCATCCCTGGGGAGAGCATTCCACAAATAGGGAGCCACCACAAAAAAGGCCTGTTTTCATGTTGCCGCCCTACAGACCTCTCATGGAGGCGGCACACAAAGAAGGGCTTCAGATGATGATTTCAGGGTGCAGGTCTGTTCATACGGGGAGAAGGTGGTCCTTGAGGTATTGCAGTCCTGAATCATTTAAAGCTTTATTGATCAAAACCAGCACTTTGAACTGGGTCGGGAAACTAATTGGCAGTCATTACAGTTGGGCCAGGATTGGTGTTATATGCTCAAACTGTCTTGCTCTGGCATGCAACCTAGCCACTAAATTCTGCACCAGCTGAAGTTTCCATACCGTCTCCAGAGGCAGCCCCACATATAATGCTTTGCAGTAATCTAACCTAGAAGCTACCAGAGGATAGAGCTGCAATCCCCAGCACCCTCAAACTACAGTTCCCTGGAGGCGATGCTTTCTGCCCAGGTGAGAGGTCATTTGCGCACCTGCATTAATGCCCAAAATTGGTTCTCATTTTCAGAGCTGGATACTCACATACTTGTTTCCATCCTATGGGACTCCCTGCTACAAGATGTAAAGGTCGTCATTGGCTTCGATGGTTTTGAAATGGAATCATGAAAATTCATGGTGGAGGGTGTGTTTTATCCCCACATCACTCTGGCTTGTAAGTTAGGCTGAGAAATAGCAACCAGCTGCCCTAAATCAGCCAGTTAAGCTTTGTGGCTTTCCTCCCACCACAGAGAGGTGAAAATTTCACTAGGCTCATGGTGGGAGGAAGATTTACACTTCCTTTGCCACACACTGCAGCCGTGATCCTGCTTCCCCCCACCCCCAAGACACACACCCTCCTCAGTCACACCCTCCTTGAGTATTTTTGCCTGGCAGTAAAGTTTCCTAGAATTCTGATGACATTTCTTGCTTACCTGGATGGAACACAGGGAGATAGGTGTGTGCAAAAATAAAATTTATACCCATTGCTCCACCCACAGTTTCTTCAGGCCCTGCCCAGCACTAGCGTGTGGCCCCCATAAGGTTTCTCAGAAGTGAATGCGGCCCTCAAATCCCTGATTTAATGTCATACCTAGTTTACCTTTGAGACAACTTTTCTGTTAATCCAAAAGAAGACATGTGATGTTTTGCTCTAGTACAAAAGAACAACAAATGGTGCATTTACTAATCACATTCCATGCAATGCGACACAGACAAGACGTGCATTAAAAACAACGGAGCCACTTCCACTCGTGACCTTCTTTTCTAATTAAGGATTTAGTTTAAGACATTCAGCTTCCATAATGGCGCTCTTGAAAGCGGGATCCTGTTAGCCAAGTTCCCTTAGCAGCCACAGAAGAGGCAAACTGTCTGAGCAAATCGAACAGCACCTGGCTCTCTGTGGATTCAAATCAGATTAATAATATCCTTGTTCCCCATGAGTTAGCATTGCTTGGCTTCATGGTTCTCTTCCCCATACCGGACGCAATCAGAAAGTAAATTAAGGCACTTACAGTGAACCAAAACTTCCCGCGTTTCCATGGAAATGTTCCTAAGGCTCAGCTCTAAGTTAACCGGGCTGCTAAATACAAATCCCTTTGTTGCCAGCGAGTCCTTTTCCAGTGCAACCCCCACTCCCCCAGGGGCTGCCTCCTGTGTTTACACCAACATGCTCAGTAACCTTCCACCCTGCAGAATGTGTCTTCATGACAGCTGATGTCCAGCTCCACTTTGCAGGCTCGCTCAGATCTTTAGTAGCAATCTTGGACAGAAAGCAACCGTGCATGTTCAGGTTTGTTTCTGTATTTGTACATACTCTCTTCCCTTGGACAAGCATGGAGATAGATAGATGATAGATAGAGAGAGAGAGAGAGAGAGAGAGAGAGAGAGAGAGAGAGAGAGAGAGAGAGATAGGTAGAGAGAGAGAGAGAGATGATAGATTAGATAGATAGATGATAGATAGATAGATAGATAGATAGATAGATAGATACATAGATAGATAGATATAGATGATAGACAGAGATAGGTAGAGAGAGAGAGATGATACATTAGATGATATAGATAGATAGATAGATAGATGATAGATAGATAGATAGATGATAGATAGATAGATGATAGATAGAGATAGATAGATAGATAGATAGATAGATAGATAGATAGATTAGATAGATATAGATAGATAGATAGATAGATAGATAGATAGATAGATAGATAGATGATAGATAGATATAGATAGATGATAGATAGATAGATGATAGATAGAGATAGATAGATAGATAGATAGATTAGATAGATAGATAGATAGATGATAGATAGATAGATAGATGATAGATAGATAGATAGATGATAGATAGATAGATGATAGATAGAGATAGATAGATAGATAGATTAGATAGATAGATAGATAGATAGATAGATAGATAGATAGATGATAGATAGATAGATGATAGATAGATATAGATAGATAGATGATAGATAGATAGATGATAGATAGATAGATAGATAGATAGATGATAGATAGATAGATAGATAAAAGGTAAAGGTAAAGGTACCCCTGCCCGTATGGGCCAATCTTGCCAGACTCTAGGGTTGTGCGCTCATCTCACTCTATAGGCCAGGAGCCAGCGCTGTCCGCAGACACTTCCGGGTCACGTGGCCAGCGTGACAAGCTGCATCTGGCGAGCCAGCACAGCACACGGAACGCCGTTTACCTTCCCGCTGGTAAGCGGTCCCTATTTATCTACTTGCACCCGGAGGTGCTTTCGAACTGCTAGGTTGGCAAGCGCTGGGACCGAACGACGGGAGCGCACCCCGCCACGGGGATTTGAACCGCCGACCATGCGATCGGCAAGTCCTAGGCGCTGAGGTTTTACCCACAGCACCACCCGCGCCCCTGATAGATAGATAGATAGATAGATAGATGATAGAGATAGATGATAGATGATAGATAGCTAGATAGATAGATGATAGATGATAGATGATAGATGATAGATGATAGATAGATGATAGAGAGATAGATAGATAGATAGATAGATATAGATGACTGTTAGATGATAGATAAATAAATAGAGATGATGATTAGACAGATAGATGATGATGATAGATAGATGATAGATGATAGATATAGATAGATAGATAGATAGATAGATAGATAGATAGATAGATAGATAGATATAGATAGATAGATAGATAGATGATAGATGATAGATAGGTAGGTAGGTAGGTAGATTAGATACATAGATAGATAGATAGATAGATAGATAGATAGATAGATAGACAGACAGATAGATGATAGATTCAAGAAAATAATATAGCAGAACTGTGGTTCCCAAACTTGTTCTTCCCTCCAGAGCACTTGAAAATTGCTGGTGGTCCCCCCCCCCCCGCCTGTTGCAGGAATTGTAACGTGCTGTGCTAGGTTGCTGCATGATTCTTTATCAAAACAGAGAGAACAGAAATGGACAGATCCCTCCATCCTTACTGCCAGATAACCCTGCGTATTTGCTTGCACAAATTTACAGGGTGTTTGGACTAGGTCAGCTTTTTTTCTTGAGCATCCATTCCGATCTGTTTGCGGGGAGGTGCACTGCGTCAAGCCACTGTTATCCCACACTCCCGAATGCATTTTCCCCTTCAGTTTCCTTAACGCAAAACACAATGGAGGGAGTAATGGGTTTGTTACGCAAGAGCACCAAATCAGCTTTAATTGGGCAGCCAGGTAATGTGATGGAATCCCACCCAAACAAAGCTGCACCCTAGAAGCACCTGATGTTATGCACGGACCCTGTGTCTGAGTGGTGAGAGGTTTCAGGGGCCCTAGCAGGTATCTTGGGTGGGGCTTCCTTGGAATGAAGGTCACAACTCACTGGAATCTTCTGGCAGCAGAAGGACCTGTAGCTCAGTGGTAGAGCACCTGCTTTGTATGCAGAAGGTCCCAGGTTTGAGACCCAGCATCACTGAGCTGTTGCCAGTCAGTGTAGACAACCCTGAGCTACATGGGCCAATGGTCTGACTTAGTATAAGGCAGCTTCCGGTGGCATTTCTCTGCTATAAGGTTTATAGCAGGGGTGGGGAGCCTCCATCCTGCAGGGAAAACATGACTTGGCAGGGGCTTCCCCAATGGGAGACCTATAGTGAATTGGCAGGAGAAAGCAGGCTTTGACTCTCCCTCCCAGATGAGGCCTGTCGGATTGGATGGAAGGGAGGTAGGTGGAGCCAGAGCCAATGGTAGACAGAGCCAACTTATGGAGTCATAGAATCGGAAGGAACCCAAGATACATCTACTCCAACCCCTTGCAATGCAGGAATCTCAGCTAACTCATCCAGGACCGATGGCCATCCAACCATTGCTTAGATACCTCCAAGGAAGGAGAGTCCACCACTTCCCGAGGGAGACTATTTTCCACTGTCAAACAGCTTCAGAAAGTCCTTCTTGATGTTGAGTTGTAATTGCCTCTCTTGGAATGTGAATCCATTGGTTCGGGTCCTACCTTCCGGAGCAGGAGAAACCAAGCTCATATGATTCTGGTCTGGTTCCTAGCCTTCTCCTTGCTGAGTTCTACATGGGCAGCACTGAGAGTTAGGAGGAAACTGACAGGCAGCACCACTTCCTGGCTGGTTGTAAGCAAGAAGGTTGGAGGGGCTGGCTGAAGGCGGGCTGAGGTTGTTGATGTTAGGATATAGTTCCGTTCCTTGAGAACAGGCGTGTGGAGTTGTTGTATGTCACATATCTGTTTACTTCCAGCGCAGTCTGCTGGGAACTTCTGTCGTATATAGCGTTTGCCTATGCTGTTTGCTTGGACACGAAGGGAAGCAGACATGTTTTTCCTTTGTCCTGATGCTGAATAAATGCTTGTAAATATACTTACATATGCCTTTGTCCGGGATGCGGGTGGCGCTGTGGGTTAAACCACAGAGCCCAGGACTTGCCGATCAGAAGGTTGGCGGTTCGAATCCCCGCGACGGGGTGAGCTCCCATTACTCGGTCCCTGCTCCTGCCAACCTAGCAGTTCGAAAGCACGTCAAAGTGCAAGTAGATAAATAGGTACCGCTCCAGCAGGAAGGTAAATGGCATTTCCGTGCACTGCTATGGTTCGCCAGAAGTGGCTTAATCATGCTGGCCACATGACCCGGAAGCTGTACACCAGCTCCCTCGGCCAATAAAGCGAGATGAGCGCCGCAACCCCAGAGTCAGTCACGACTGGACCTAATGGTCAGGGGTCCCTTTACCTTATGCCTCTGTTTGCTACTTCTGTTGCAAAGAGTTCTTATCTCTTCTATCTCGCGTGCTCAGTTTCTAAAGGTCTCTGAGGCCAGAGTCACAGTTTTGATTCTGTTCCGAGAACCGGAGTTCGCCTGGCTGCCGGCCGGTGGGCTGGAGCCAGCTGGGGGCCTGCCAATTGCCCCCGTCTCCCCGGACGCATCCCAACAGTTGGGACAGCACCCCATTCACCCTGACAGATGAACCTCCGCTCACTTTTTCGAGGTCTCTGGAGGCAAGTGCCCAGTGCTGATATTTAGAATCCCGATCATAGTCTGCAACCTTCCCTGTTAGTTGACTTCGTGTTGCTTTGGGGCAGAAGAAGAAGAAAGGAGAGAAGGAGGCGGTCGGAAGGCTACTGAAGGTATTTTGATACTGCTAAAGGGAAACGTCAAATGCCTTCGCAGCTGCCAGGTCAGCCGTTTACCAATGTGGATTTACAAATATTATTTTTCATTCCAGTTTATCCCGCATTGCAAGGCAGCAGACAGCTGGCGACTCCAGGCTGGGGGCCAGATCCCTTTTACATGACTCCTGGGGGTGTTCCGCATGGCGTGCTCCTGTTACAAGGCCAGGTTGTGCTTGCTCTCAGAGGAAGGGCCCACGCTCTGAAGAGTCTGCAAATGATGCACAAGGCAATATATGCATGCAACTTGAAAAGAAGAAAATCGCCAAGGTCTGCTCATTTTCCATCACTGACTGTGCCCCTACTTGCCATGGGGGAAAGGAGCGAAGATCTATGCAGGACTTGCTGAAAACAACCGCAGCCACTGAAAGTTCTGCCCAGTGCCCTACCTTGCTCTCAAGGTTTTCCCAACTTGGCATGAACAGCTGTTGGTTCAGCTTGCTTTTTAATGCGAACCTATCTAATTTGCGCTTCCCCAAACAATATGCTAGCTGAAACACAGCTACCCATTGAACCACAGAACCACAGAATTGTAGCGTTGGAAGGGACCACAAATGTCATCTAGTCCAGCCCCCTGAAATGCAGGAATCTTTCGCCCAACCTGGGGCTCAAACTCACAACCCTGAGATAAAGAGTTTCATGTACAGTCATACCTCGGGTTACAAACGCTTCAGGTTGCATTTTTTTGGGTTACGGACCGCCAAAACCCAGAAGTACCGGAACGGGTTACTTCTGGGTTTCGGTAGTCATGCATGCGCAGAAGCACTAAACCACACTTTGTGCATGCCGAATCGCAACCCGTATGTGCGCAATGCGCCGCTGCGGGTTGTGGATGCTGCAGGTTGCGGACGTGCATCCCTCATGGATCACATTCGCAACCCGAGCATCCACTGTACTACCAACTGAGCTATCCCAGGTCTTCAATGTGTGGGACCCAGGTCCAATTCTCCAACCAAAGAAAATGTGTATATTAGGAGGAATGCACATCATATCAGTGAATATAACATGCAGAAATGCACTGTGCTGTTGAGAATTTCTTGCAAAAGATGTGTATTGGGAGGAATACACACACTAGTGGACAGCTCAGTGAGGATGTCGATCTAATGTGCAGCAATAGTGAGAGAGGCAAAGGAAACAAACTGAAAATAAAACTGCCTATATCACAACGCAAATCTATGGGGGAACCACCTTGGGAATACTGTGTACCATTCTGGACGCCTCACCACAAAAAGGTCATTGCAGAGTTAGAAAAGGTTCAAAAAAAATGGCAAAATTATCAAGGGGGTGGAGTGGCTCCCCTTTGAGGAAAGCTTGCAGCGTTTGGGACTTTTTAGTTTAAAGAGAAGACAATTAACAGGTGGCACAATACGAGTTGAAGGAATTATGTGCGGCATGGAGAAAGTGGACAGAGGGAAGTTTTTCTCTTGCTCTCATGACGCTAGATCTCACGGACATCCCCAAAAAGCTGTTAAATTGCTCCCACAGGAGGCTGTGATGACCATCAACAGGGATGGTTTTTTGTTTTGTTTAGAATACCTAACTGTGAAGATACATAGAAGGAAAGGGCTTAAGGTCAGTGAGAAAGAGGAGGATTGGTTTGAGAAGATATTGAATTATTTGGGTAGGTTTGAATAATTTGGGGCAATTAAAATGTCAAAAGTTAAATAAACCTTGTGGAGGGAGGAGTGTCAAGACATATAGAAGTGTACATATGGTTGGTTTGAATATGTTATTATTGAATATTATTGAATATGTATATTATTGAATATGTATACCCAATGTATCAGCTGCCGGGGGGGGGGGCGTTTCACTGTTTGTGTTTTGGTGGTTGGTAAAAAATAAAATATTATTTTTTTAAAAAAAATGGATGGTTTTAAAAAAATTCATGGAGGTAAAGGCTTTCCATGATGCCTATGCTCTGCTTCCTCGGTCGGGGGCTGTATGCTTATGAAAACCAGTTGCTGGAAACTGCAGGAGGGGAGAGGACCCTTATGTTTGTCTCCTGCTTTAAGGCTTTCCACAGGCATCTGGTTGGCCCATGTGAGAACAGGATACTGGACTTGATGGGCCATCGGCCTGATCCTATGTTCTTAAAATGCAGACAAATTTTCATTAGGACTTAAAAAAGGGGGGGGGAAGAAATCACAAACTGATGCAGAAATGTAGTGAACTGAATTTAAGTTCAGAAGATCTGAGAAAAATGGAATGGGATGTAGTTCTACTTACAGGTAGGTAGCCATGTTGGTCTGCCATAGTTGAAACAAAATTAAAAAATTCCTTCCAGTAGCACCTTAAAGACCAATTAAGTTTGTTATTGATATGAACTTTCGTGTGCATGGTATCTGAAGAAGTGTGCATGCACACGAAAGCTCATACCAATAACAAACTTAGTTGGTCTCTAAGGTGCTACTGAGGGACGTGGGTGGCACTGTGGGTTAAACCACAGAGCCTAGGGCTTGCTGATCAGAAGGTCGGCGGTTTGAATCCCCGCAACACGGTGAGCTCCCATTTTTCAGTCCCTGCTCCTGCCAACCTAGCAGTTCAGAAGCACATTAAACTGCAAGTAGATAAATAGGTACCACTCTGGCAGGAAGTAAAATGGCATTTCTGTGCACTGCTCTGGTTCGCCAGAAGCGGCTTAGTCATGCTGGCCACATGACCCGGAAGCTGTACGCTGGCTCCCTCGGCTAGTAAAGCAAGATGAGCGCCGCAACCCCAGAGTCGTCCGTGACTGGACCTTTACCTTTACTAAGGTGCTACTGAATGTGACATAGTCATGCATCCCTAACCTCTCTAGGACCAAACGAGATGTGATGATGGCAAGATGTTTCAGCTGCAGATAACAAAGCATTGGCAAGACTTCTGCTCCATTTGGGCCAAATAAATACTTGGTACATCACTTTTTGTAGCAGGAATTTCAGCCAGGCTCACCCGCCACCATAGAGAAACAAAAGGTTGGTCCAAACTTTCTTCCTGCTGTGTTTTTTTTTAACATGCTTGACAGTATGAAAAATGTATCCCCCCCCCTCCTTTTTTCTTCTTCTTGCAGTCCTTGGAAGGAAAAAAAACCACAATTATCTATTTAAACTGCTCTCACTTGACCTCTCTGTCAGTCAGGGGATTCCTGAGGAAAACACTGCTCTCAATTAACTTTGCTTGGCCTTGGTGACATCATCATGCAAACCGCCTGATTGGCTATGTACCCCATTCATTGTGAGATCCCTGATTGGTTGAGATCACATATGTGATTAATAAGGAAAGGAAGAAGACGCAGCGGTCAAGGGTGAAATGGAACTGAACAGGGTCGGGGAAATAGGTGAGAATTTGCACAAGCTAAGCATTTTTCAGAAGACATTTCCACTCAGTGTAATAGCTAGTTTTGGCACACATCCCCACCCCAGAAGCAGAGAGTTATTTGATTCAAAGACACACAAAAAAAGTGCTTTTGTTGCATGAGGGAAGTAGATATATAAGGAATGTTTGGCAATGCAGCGTACTTGACACAATCATCACCTCGCAGAGGAGGAAAATTAAAGCAAGCCGTCTGGAAACTGAACTGGCAGTTTTGGAGAACCTGGGTCATGAGTCAAAGCACAAGAGCTACATAGCACTTGCTTGGATTAATCATGATTTAATTTGCACAAGCTTGATTAATCTTTCATTTATGCAAGAGCTGGAGATGAGACTGAATTGTTAGCAGCTAGAGATGAACAGAACGGCCAGGAGTGCCGATTAAATGCTGGAAGGCAAGGTACAGAACACCTCCAAGAGCCAGCAGAACATAACCTGAGAGGTGTGTCCCAAGATCCCATCTGACGTCACCCTGGAATGTAACTGTCATTTTAGCAGATGAACCAAGCGGCATGGAAGCCGGCCTCCAATTACACGCTGCTCAAATAATTCAGAAGAAAAATGTCGTAAGAGAAGTGTTGCTTGATCAGGTGAAAAATCCATTTAGTCCAGCATTCGAACAAGGTTGAGAACCAGAATGGGGCACTAGATGGGCCAGTATTTGGATCCAGCAAGGCTCTTCCTTGTTTGAGAATTGTTCACTGCTAGGTTTAGAGCTTGTCAGAGACTGACAAGTGTGCCCTGGGGGAAGGGGGGCTGGAGTCTGACTTGGGAGAGGGGGGCAGTGGTCTGTGGGGACCTGTACCAGCCAGGAGGCAAGAGTCAGAGGCAGGGGATGCTTCAGAGCTGGAGGAAGAGGAAGAAGAGGCAGGATATGTTGGGAAACGCCCCGGGGTGCCCCTTCTGCAGCCTCCAAACTCTGAGCGTCCTCTGGTATGCGCAGCTCTGGAAAAGGCATCTCCCTTCTTCTCCAGTGCGCTTCAGTGACATATAAACATATATCAAATAATATATGCACGCTAATCTTCTAGCAAAACACAGCAAGAAGTGTGAGATATCATAAAGTTAATCTACGTATTTATTTACACACTATGTATAAACAAGGGACGCGGGTGGCGCTGTGGGTTAAACCACAGAGCCTAGGACTTGCCGATCAGAAGGTTAGTGGTTTGAATCCCCGCGACGGGGTGAGCTCCCATTGCTTCGTACCTGCTCCTGCCAACCTAGCAGTTCGAAGGCACATCAAAGTGCAAGTAGATAAATAGGTACCACTCCGGTGGGAAGGTAAACGGCGTTTCCGTGTGCTGCTCTGGTTCGCCAGAAGCGGCTTAGTCATGCTGGCCACATGACCCGGAAGCTGTACGCCGGCTCCCTTGGCCAATAAAGCAAGATGAGCGCCGCAACCCCAGAGTTGGCCATGACTAGACCTAATGATCAGGGGTCCCTTTACCCTTTATGTATAGACAAAGGAATCATGGTGCCCTCTCTCCAGCTCTGAGAGAATAAACAGGAACAAGTAAAAGCAAAAGTACAGTACAATAGTACATACAGCGGAAGAGATAAGACTGTCTTCTGTTCCCACACTCTGCCCAGACAGGCGTGTGATTTATAACAATCTCATCTGCAGCATCAGAGGCATGAAATACTAACAGGTCAGGCAAGTGAAGAGGGCTGGATGCTTCCCCACCCTCTTCTGCACCACGGTCTCCCAGAACCAGGAGGGGGTGAAAAAGGGATGAGCAGAAGAAGTTTCCAAGCAGGCGTAGTCTCTGGCTGCAGGCAGGCAGCATGTCAGGGGAAGGTACATAAACTGGTAAAGGGGGAGTGGTCCCCAATTTCTGCATCTGCTCCATAGAGCATGAACCTGGGAATAGAAGCCTAGACACTAGATTGGTGTGTGTAGGTCTCCAGAACTGTAGAAGTAACTATAAGTGTTATATTTGACAATAAAGTTGCGTGTCAAGTCCCCCCCCCCCCCCCGTTGAGAAATAACACACACAAGAACATGGATATTAGGTTAATGTTACTGGGCAAATTTTGGCCACAACTTTATTGATTACAGAATGTGAGCGGTATTGGCTTAGGCATTGAATGGACCCGACTATATCTGACTCCTGCCCGATGCGCAGGAAGTCCAGTAAGGGTAAACCACCGGAAGGGGGAGCCCTGTTGATGCAGACCAACTCAAGCTCCCCCTGGTGCTCCTGTTGGGGTCGTGTCAAGGCCCTAGCCCCCGCCCCGGGCTTCGGACAAGACCAACACCCCCGGATTCCTTTAAATGAATACCTTTAAGCTTGGAGGGGCAGGTGATGGCCACACCTCCCCTCCCCCATCACAAGGTCAAACAATGCCTAACCGCAACCTTAACAATGTTGTGACGATTGCTACGAGGTGGGCAAAAACCACATGGCCAGTGCCAATTTGCCAAGTGGAAAAATTCCTACCAGGCCTCTCAACGGCGACCAACTGAGGTCCATAGCAAAGCCAGTGCCTAAAACCTGCAAAATAGGGAGGGAGGGCAGGTGATTGAGGAAGCGACCCAGAAAGGAAGCCCTCCGGCTCGCGCCTCTATTTAAATGATCCCGGCCATGCCCGCCCCCCCCCCCGGGCAGCGCATTGACTGGCCGGACTCTGACATGGCCGGGATTCCCCAGGCAATGGGGGACTAAATCCCCCCACCCCGGAGGGGAGTGGATGGCCACGCAGTCCACTGCAACTCCTCTCCACTGGGAAGTAGAGTGGGTTTATTGCTTCCACACCCTGCATTGGGGCTTCCTGGAGGCATTTGATAGGCGACAGTAAAAAATGGGATGCTGGACTAAATCGGCCATTCATCTGAATAAGCAGAGGCTCTGTTTACATTCTTACTGAAGATGACAATGATATAACAGAAATATGTGTGTACGTTATTTATTTGCTTGCATTTATATATACCATCTTCCATCATGGTTTCCAGGTGGTCTCCCATCTGAATAAGGACGACTTTAGCAAAGTGGCAACATCATATGCCTTCAAAGCATACCCTGGATCTACACTTTATAACAGGAATGAGGAACCTGCAGCCCTCCCGATGTTGCTGGATGTTAATTGAGAATTCAACAACAGACTGAAGACTCAATCAACCCAATGACAGCTAGTGGGCCACAAATCTCACATGCCAACTCCATAAGGTCTGAGGAAGCAGAGTTAATACAAGCTGAACCAGTAGGCTGATTCAGATGAAGGCAGTTATTCAATATCATCTGTCTCTGTTAGTGGTATATATAGTTCACTCAACAATCTTCTCTGGCTTCCTGAATTTCCTTCCCAGAAGAGGAGGAGATGGGGTTTTTGAGAGAATGGAAAGAAAAAGTGGGGGTGACAAGGAAGTGTCTTATAAGTTCCCTCTGCTAACAATAGCAGAAAATCTGGAGAGAAAAGTTCTAAAGCACAAAGAGTACCTAGGAAATGAAGATGCATGGAACAGGGCAGTTAACTAGGTCACTAAAAAAACCCCGAACAATAGAAATTGTTGTGCTGACTATAATTCTTACACTTGCCGCTTTGAACGCAGGTCTGTCACACTAAATACCTTGAAAACAGCATCGTCTGGCTGTGCTTTTTGCTTGCTGCTTAGTAAATTACTCCCTGTGCTATTCCATAGGACAAAGACACGTCCTATGGAATAGAACAGGGAGTAATTTACTAAGCAGCAAGCAAAAAGCACAGTCAGATGAATTTGCCCATCGACTGCACACAATTTATGAACTGGGCTCAAGTTCATGAAAGCTTATGCCATCATAAATTTAGGGTGCCACAAGACTTTTTCTTGATCAGGGGAATCTATTGTTAGCATGCTCAACATCTACAGTATCTCCTAGATGGTGTCATGGACTGGTTGGGTGCAGACGAAGGGTTGGAGGCAACAGCTAGGGAACCCCCAAGGGAAGAAGGCTCAAAGCCCCAGGACTGGTGATGAGACATGATGAGTGGTCAGAGGGAGAAGAGGGAAGGGGAAGAGATAGTTGGGCTTGCTGGGAAGGGAGAGTCTATGGCAGAGAAACGTTCAGAAGCAGGATGAGGGAGGCCAAGAGGCAGAGCTGAGTCAGGCTGGTGTAGAGTCACTGGTGTCTTACCCTCCTGCTGCAACAAGCTACCCCCTCCCTTGTCTCCTAGTACCAGAAAAGGCATGAAGAGGGCAGAGGAGAGGTTGGCTTCATGCAGGCGCAGTCTCTGATTGCTTGGGGAAAGCCCTGGAGAGATGGGAACTTAGACAACTGTGGGAAGACGGGAACTTTCAATCTTGGCAACTGATTCATGGGGAAGACCTACAGAGGATGAGCTGCTGTGCTCATCAGGCCTGATATTCATCCAAGCCTGTGCAGATAGTGTTCTTGCTAATAAAGAGTTAACTGCAACTTACGCAGTGTGATTTACTGCTGGCTCGCTCCTGTCTGGGGGCAGAGTCTGACCTTAGGGCCACCAGTCGCCAATCCCAGCTATACCTGATGCCGGTGGACCCATGCAATTCCTTCGTAGCATGGAAAGATTTCTCAAAAATGCCTGTCATCTGGGAATACGCCGGCCACAGCTGAATTACGCTTTTCATAAAATAACATGGTCTTGAATATTCTCTGTATTATCTGCCATCCCAATCATCCTTCTTCCCCCTCCTTCCCTGCAGACTACCAGAAGAAACATCTGTGATGCAAGGAAATAACATGTCAAAATAGAAAATGTTGAAGGGCGGAAGGAAGGAAAGAGATCCCAGCAGATGATGCGCTTGGTAAAGTTATGCGATTTGTATTGAATCTGTGGGAGGAACAAGCCCAGAGGAGTCGTGGCGGAACTTTATCTGGAAAGTGAGGAATGGGGCAAGAGTTGGAAGGAGACAGAGAAGTTTGGTGTTTCTTTTCTAAAGCAAGAAACGTTATACTTTTGGGAGAGTGGCATAGCTCAGTGGTAGAGCATCTGCTTTGTGTGCTAAAGGTCCCAAGCTCAGGTCTCAGCATCTCCTAGTAAGACTGGGAGAGCCACTGCCAGTCAAAGGAGACAGCGCTGAGTTAGCTGGACCAGTGGCAGATTCCTATCTCTGGTGGGAGATAGAAGAGGAGCTCAATGCACAAATCATTTGTGAGACCAGGCGCAGTAAGCCTGGGGTTGAGGATAGAGGCACAGAAAGCAATGAATGACATAACAACTTTGTGGGATCGAAATGGCCACAACTTTAGGGATACGTAAGGTGGTTTCAGCTTAGGCGTTGGGTTTGTGTCCTGGAACAGCCAACCTGATTGCTGGCTGATAACTCCATCAGGGTCAGCCTTGGGTTAAGGATCCCCATTTGACGCCCATCAAATAGGGGTGACTCCTCCAAGATGCCAACTGAGGCCCTAGCCCCCACCTGGGCATACGGACAGAATCCTTCCCCTTGGGACCCTTTTGCTGTGCCACCCACAGCCTCTTTGAGCATAAGCAAACACAAAGGCTATTTTCCCCTGTCAGAATCCGCTCTGCCTCTTTCTCCAACTCTTGAATTTACCTCCAAAGGAGCCCATTTTCCGATAGCCATTTGTCCTTATTATAAGGTCAAAATGGCCAGATCCTTAAAACGGCAAAGAGGATTTTATACACTAGGCTTAAAAGGTAAAGGTAAAGGGACCCCTGACCATTAGGTCCAGTTGTGACCGACTCTGGGGTTGCGGCGCTCATCTCGCTTTATTGGCTGAGGGAGCCGGGCTGCCGTACAGCTTCAGGGTCATGTGGCCAGCATGACTAAGCTGCTTCTGGCGAACCAGAGCAGTGCACGGAAACGCCATTTACCTTCCCACTGGAGTGGTACCTATTTATCTACTTGCACTTCGACATGCTTTTGAACTGCTAGGTTGGCAGGAGCAGGGACTGAGCCACGGGAGCTCACCCCTTCACGGGGATTCAAACCGCCGACCTTCTGATCAGCAAGTCCTAGGCTCTGTGGTTTAACCCACAGCACCACCCACGTCCCTATACACTAGGCTTAGGATGTCCCTATTTTCATCAGAGAAATGTTGGAGGGGTATGGAGTTAGGTTTCCCCCAGAGCCAAGAAGATAAGTAACTATACAACCTTTAGAAGACATCTAAAGGCAGCCCTGTATAGGGAAGTTTTTTAATGTTCATTATCTTTAGTAGAATGGCATCCTGAGCGAAGCCAAAATTTGCACCACCTTAAAGACAAGCGAAGGGGAGGTGATGGAAGGGAGGCTCAGAGGCTTCATAGATGCCAGGGGAAGATGCTGGCATTGACGACCCCTGCTGTAGATGATAGAATCTGCTTGTGCCACTCAGAAGCCAATATCACACAGAGTACTATAAAATCGCCCCCAAGAGAAATTGTTTGCTGGAGCAGCTGGAAAATGTTTACCACAAAGGAGGCGGGGGGTGGGGGTGGGAAGAGAAAACACTGAAGTTTCAGATTAGCTCGAACTTATTAATAAAGTTGTCCATCTGCTGCTTACACATGCCAGTTTGTAAACACCCCATCTTTTTTTTTTAAAAAAAGATGCTCATCCGTGTTTGATCATTTGTGTGCTGTTGCAAATGCAGCTGCAACCTCTTGGCCAACTGGATGGCAGCTGCCTGTCATTCTTTATTTTCAAAGCCTGAAAAATGAAAAGGATCCTTTTGATTAGGCCTAATTCTTTTGCCGTTTCTCCTTTGCTTTAAAAATAATAGTAATAATAATAAACTTGCACATTTTCAGAGCATATGTTTATACGCACTTATAAGTATTTGCTTCATTATTTTACCTCACAACTTCTCTCTCAACCCCCCCTCCCCCATATGTTCTTTGTGGCAAGAGGTTAATCACTATATTTTCCGTCTTTGGGAATTATATTTTCAAAAACTTCAGCTGCCTCATTCTATGCAATCCTCCAGCTTTCCTGCTAATGTCTGAAAAACATTTTCACACTTGATATTGAGGGAAAGCAACAGAAGAGGCTAAAAGCTGCGTCCCAGGAGGTTGGGCTGGTTCCAAATTGCTACAGGAAGAAAAACACTCGTGCCCATGCACACACTCCGTGCCACATAAGGTTACACAGATTTTAATGAGGCTCCAGGTGGAAGGAGCGATGCACACGGTAATAAAGGCATGTAATATTGATCTGCTCAGAAACCCAGGTTGCTCCCTGGTTAGATTCAATAGCATAACCGATTCTCACAGGAGCTCTGCGAAAGCTTTAAATTAAAATACTGAAAGCAGGTGACAGTGTAAACACTCAGGATAGCTTGTTCACTCCGAGGCTGGGTTGCGCCATGGAATCAGAACAAGCCATTAACACCCCAAAAATGCAAATATTAGAACTGTTTTGAATAAGAGAGAGAGAGAGGCATTCTTTTTAAATGTTCATATTGTTTTCATTAGGGCTCAGCTACAAATCTCATGGACGCGGGTGGTACTGTGGGTTAAACCACAGAGCCTAGGACTTGCCGATGGGAAGGTTGGCGGTTCGAATCCCCACGACGGGGACAGCTCCCGTTGCTCAGTCCCTGCTCCTGCCAACCTAGCAGTTCGAAAGAATGTCAAAGTGCAAGTAGATAGATAGGTACCACTCCGGTGGGAGGGTAAACGGTGTTTCCGTGCGCTGCTCTGGTTCGCCAGAAGCGGCTTAGTCATGCTGGCCACATGACCTGAAAGCTGTACGCCGGCTCCCTCGGCCAATAAAGCGAGATGAGCACCACAACCCCAGAGTCAGTCACGACTGGACCTAACGGTCAGGGGCCCCTTTACCTTTACAGATCTCATACCCCGCAAGTGTCCTGAAAAAAAATGGGACATCCCTTTTTTTATCGCAAGAAAACAGCGAGCATTTGGGTTTCATGATCTTGCACGGTCTAGCGGTGCAATTACCCCCCACTTTTTTCAGGGCCACGATCTCGCACAGAACCCCAAAATGTGTGTTTTTGGGCACCGTGCCTGAAAAAAGTGCGGTGGGGGGACGACTGTAAGAAACCCGCTGTATGAAAACATACACAAATAGGAAAAAAACCAAGGGTTCAGGCCAGCATACAAAGGCACAAAATGCAGGCAAGCAATGTATTTGTCACAATGTACCCACTATTACAAGACACACAGTGCATACACGCGGTGCTCCAGAATCATCAAAATAAGTACAGTATTACAATTAACGATATGTTTTCATTATCTCTGACGCGAGGAAATTCTTGGATGCGGTGGAGCAGCTGTAGCAAACAGGACTGGAGCTTGGTGATCCCAGCTTTGAAGAGAAAACTCCTCCTTCAGCCTGTGAAGTTAACAAGTTCCTACATTGGGTGCAAGTTGAGGCTGCATGCCGGCAACTGAGGGATACAGCTGCTCTGCCTCTTCCAAGAATTTTCTTGCATTTTTCCTGTGTATAGATCTAGCCTTTGTCGAGGGCAATCGAACAAGTGAATTGCAGCCTTCTTATCTGTACCTCCTGACCTTGCACAGTGGCCATGTGTCCTATTTTACTGAGGACCAGCAGTGGAGGAAGCTGCTCGGGCGTCTGGGGTAAGAGAGTTTGTGTACTGGTCCAGTAAACGCTTCCGCTGCGCCACCAGCAACAGTTCTCTTTGCAGAGCATTAATTAAGTCCAGTGCAGAGATTCTTGTTGCAGTACAAGCTTCAAAGTCTCAGCAGCAAAGAAATAACGACACAGGGAAGCCTGTCTTTCCAAAGACAGGTTTATTGCAGAAAGATAACAGAAACACCTCCGGAGCTTTCAGACATTTTTGCTTCACGCCCCACAGGCAGAGAAAACAAACACTCTTTATATACTGAGCAACTTAACAACTTAACGAGCTTGACTACTTAAAGTCACATGACATTGCTAACTTGCCAGCGTCTTAGGTTTCACACCTTAACATGGGGCGTGGCAAGCCGCCCATAGGGGCGGGGCGCACCGCGGCGCCTCCGGAGTCTGCCTGCCTCCTCCCACTCAGCCGCCGTAGAGCTGGGAGGCAGCAGGCAAACTGTTTGGGCAGCGCAGAGCCTGCGTGTGCCCAAGCCACCGCGTCACTCCCAGGAGAGATGCATGGCTCGGGTGCTCTGCAGGCCCCGTGGTGAGTGCTGCCCAGCATTTTGTCACCTCCCTCAGTGGTGACACCCGGGGTGGCCCGCACCCACTGCACCCCTCTTCCTCCGCCCCTGTTGAGGACAGTCCTCTATTTATTTATTTTTCATTTAAATTTTATTAACATATAAAACGCATACATATACATTTACACAATACACACAACACAACACCTTATTTTCATAACATAAAACATACCTAGATTACTCTATATAATACCTACCTATACTGTAAATATCAACATACCTTCCCCACACGGACACCCACCAAGCGACTTGACTTCCAGCCGTTCTTGTTATGCTACTTTATTTTTCCATCTAGCTTAAACACATTTCATTATTTCTGTAATCTCTTCTTCTATCTTGACTTTACTCTCCTTTCACTCTAATCATTTTCTGGTTTCACTCAATATCTGTCAGAAATTCTACTTTTTCCACATAAATTTTGATGTATTCCTTAAAGATAGCCCACTTCTTATTCACTTTTTGTACCATACCTCCTCTTATCCTCCCTGTTAGTTCGGCAATATGGAAGTATCCCATCGTTTTAGATAACCAGTCTGTTTTAGTTGGGACGCTGCTGCTTTTCCAATTTTTGGCAATCAATAACCTTGCCACCGTAGTTGCATACAGTCTGACTGTTCTTTTTATTTCCTCTGACATGATACCTAGGAGAAAGGATTCTGGGGTTTTTTCCAATGAAAATCTAAACATCTTTTTCAATTCATTATAGATATTTTCCCAGAATCCCACTATCTCTTTGCACTCCCACCACATATGTAGAAAGATTCCTGCCCCTGTTAGGACCTGGGCCACAGACTGAGGAGGCACCCTGGTCGCTGCCTTCCTTTACTAGTGTGAGATGCATTGCATTGCTGTTCAAACTGCAGCAATCATTTCTAAATGTGCATCTATGCACGTAAGTTAGCATTTGCGAATTCTGTGCCAGTCTGTGTCCTTCCCCCCCCCTCTTTTGGTTGTGAGTTTCCACTTCCGGAGCGATGCAAAATGGTCAGTCTCCTCTTCCTGCCCTCATGCCGTTTGTCTGCTCTCCAGTCCTAAATATGCCACCCACTTCCCTGGGCCGCCTTTCTTTTAAGGCCATGGGCTTCTTCTCTGTAAAATCTGATCCGGCAAGATAGACAATGGTAGCAGGACACCCTGTACCTGCTCTGCTGCACTGTGACATCAGGGCAGCTCAACCAATCACTGTCAGATCCCCTTGTGCATTACAGTAGAGATTATGCTATCATACACATAATCACCTTGTTTCTCATCTTTCGCTGTGCTAAAGGAGCAAACGTTCCCAGTCAAAAATATAGTCCAGTTCCAAGATGTGCTGCTGATTTATATCTTGGGATGAAACATGCATTTTGCTATCTGCAGCAAGAGATTAATAATAATGCTTATGAAATAGTGGCACAGGGATTGTGAAATAAGTGCTTTGCCAGGACAGTCTATTATATCACTGCAAAGCGATCTGATTTCAAGCCCTTAATGTATGTGTGTGTGTGTTTTTATTTGGGAGACTTCAGAGGAATATATATTGCATTGTGGCATCATTAGAATCTTACCTGTAAAGAAATACAAGCCTAGCAAACTCCAGGTTTACTAAAGTTTCAACCTGGCTGGCATCCATCATGGGGGGAAAATAGATGTGTGTGCTCTATAGCAAGCTCACCAGGCTAAACAATGGCTGGCCACTAAAGCAGAGACATCACCTTGCCAACAAAGGTCCGTATAGTTAAAGCTATGGTTTTCCCAGTAGTGATGTATGGAAGTGAAAGCTGGACCATAAAGAAGGCTGATCACCAAAGAATTGGTGCTTTTGAATTATGGTGCTGGAGGAGACTCTTGAGAGTCCCATGGACTGCAAGAAGATCAAACCTATCCATTCTTAAAGAAATCAGCCCTGAGTGCTCACTGGAAGGACAGATCCTGAAGCTGAGGCTCCAATACTTTGGCCACCTCATGAGAAGAGAAGACTCCCTGGAAAAGACCCTGATGTTGGGAAAGATGGAGGGCACAAGGAGAAGGGGACGACAGAGGACGAGATGGTTGGGCAGTGTTCTTGAAGCTACCAGCATGAGTTTGACCAAACTGTGGGAGGCAGTGGAAGACAGGAGTGCCTGGCGTGCTCTGGTCCATGGGGTCACAAAGAGTCGGACACAACTAAACAACTAAACAACAACAACAGGTGTCAGCACTCACAACAGAACAGTACACACACCCCAGGGCAGCTCTTAAGTGCATGTATAGCCATATTCTCCAACCTGGTGCCTTCCAGCTGTTTTGGACTACAACTCCCATCACCCCCAAGTTATAGTCCAAAAATTGCTGGAGGGCACGAGCTTCGGGGGAAGGCTGATAAGCAATATAGCTTCTGGCAATGGTATAGGCCAAACATTACTACACCCAGTGCTGTTACAGTGAACGCCACATTTTTAACCAGCGCTTTTCTTCTAGAAAAAAGGGTGCCAGTCCTGCATACCCTTGAGTATCTCTGGGGGGGAAGCACTGAGTACACCCCTCCACCACAACCACTTTGAAACCCAGTGAAGGAACAGAAACTGCCCTTCAACAGAAAAGTAAGCAGTTGGCTGACAGCCATCTTTCCAAATCTGCACTACTGTGGATTTTGCAATGCAGTTTTCCAGCCATGTACAAAAATTCATATACGCTAGGGTAAAGTGTGCCCCAAAATGAATATACCGGTGAAAATAACATACACAAATGCATTGTACAGTATTATATATTGGGAAATCGCATACAAAAATGTGTATATAGTAGGAGAAATTTATACTAAAATTCTGGTGAATATTCAGGATGACTGGTGCAGTAATAGGGTGAACTGAACATTAAAAAAAAAATACAAAGTTAAGGACCCTGAAATTGATAGACTTGCCTATCCTTATGAGCTGGTTCATAATTTATCATTCTGGAATGCTGCAGTATCAGAAGAGACCACATCATCAATATGGTATTTATTGCTTTATTTCCATTTATGAATCACATTCCATAAAATGTATCGAAGCGATTTTACAATTTTAAAAAAGCAATAAAAGCAATGACACCATTTAATATATAACAATTGTGAATTTATTTTTTCAAAATCAAAAACATATATATGAACAATTACAAACTCTTGTATATGTAGAAACAGTTGCAAATTCAATACAGATATAGGCTGGGATAATGATCTCCTCTTAAGGCTTGTTGAAAACTGAAGTACCCTGGAAAACGGCACTTTCAACGATTCTTCTGGACTCACTTCTGATCCTTCATGCAGTCAACAAAGGAATATTGCATGCAGAGCAGCCACACATCTCAAGGAGGTGATGGAAGATGGTGCTCGGAGGACCAGCCTGTCAAAAAGGAGAAAACAATCCATGATTCTTAACCAGAAGAGAACAAAATGTCATGAAATTGGCCCTCAGCTGGTGCTCAGCACTGGGACTCCAACCAACGTAATTGCAGTAAAAGATGCTGGGGAACCTCAGAAATAAATGTGTGGAAGTTAAAAGAGAAGTAAGGTGGCCCTGCATCAAATCATTTTTCTGAGAATGGGGGTCACATAGCAGACCTAAGGCAGCGGTTCTCAGAATGTATCTTCCCTTCAGATGACTCGATTTATGTGATTACCGAGGACCACTTAATAGCATTCTTTTTTCCCCGGCTCTATAAGCCAAAGCACAGAAGCCGCATTTTAATAGCCATGCTCTTTGTCCTTCCTGTGTGACAGAGGAAAAAATAAAATAAAATGTTCTTCGTCATTGCCAAAAGTGAAAAACCGTGGCTCTAAGGCAGGCTTCAGGAGAAGGGTCCCTTTATAACTAGCGCATGTTTAGAGGAAAAAACAGAAGAAAAGAATGCTGGAATGCTTTAGCTGAGATAAAAATGGTAAAGGGACCCCTGACCATTAGGTTCAGTTGTGACCGACTCTGGGGTTGCGGCACTCATCTCGCTTTATTGGCCGAGGGAGCCAGCGTACATGTGGCCAGCATGACTAAGCCACTTCTGGCGAACCAGAATAGCGCACGGAAATGCCGTTTACCTTCCTGCCGGAGTGGTACCTATTTATCTACTTGCACTTTGATGTGCTTTCAAACTGCTAGATGGGCAGGAGCAGGGACCGAGCAACGGGAGCTCACCCCATCGTAGGGATTCAAACCGCTGACCTTCTGATCGGCAAGTCCTAGGCTCTGTGGTTTAACCCACAGCACCACCCGCGTCCCTTTTAGCTGATATTCCAACTCTACAATTCTATGATTTTCTGACTTTCAACAGGGGGGTCTTTTATTGACACAACAAACACACACACACACATTCTGATATGGCAGAGTCTCAGAAGCTCTATACCAGGGATGGGAAACCTCAGATCTGAATGTGGCCCTCCAGACTTCTCTGTTTGGCCCTCAGGACTCTCCCCAAGACACACCCCTTCTCCATAGGTCACACCTCTCACCAGCACTGCTCTGCACATTTCCTTGAGTAATTTTGCCTGGCTAGCACTCTGATCACAGTTCTTGCTTGCCAGGACAGAAGACAAGGGTATCTGAGCATGTGTGGTAAAACTGACATTCGTTGCTCAACCTGTTTTTGCTTCTGGATCTGCCCGTCACCAACATGTAGCCCCCAGACCTCTGGGTGGTACCTCAAAATATTTCTAGGCACGCGCAGCTTTCAACTCCGCAGGAGCTCCCCGCAAAAGGGCAGCAACCATTGTTTGCCTCCTCGTTGTGGCAGAGAAATGAGTGATGCAAGCCCTGTAAAAGCTCTTTTGTCCAAGTACTGTACGAACGATAAATATTAATAATGTCTGCCGTGCGGTGAAGGCAGATGGGATTGCGGTGCCGGCCTGCAGAGATCTGCATACCAGCCCTGTGGGATCGTAGCGAAAAACGCTTAGTTCCAATTGTTCTCCCGGAAGAAAGTGGGAAGGCAGGGACCTCAATTCCAGACTAATGCTCATCTCAGGTGGGGTTTGGAGCACGGGAGACTTAAATGAGCTGGCTTGCGGGTGGGAGAAAGACACAAAAGCAAAGGCGGAAGAAATAGGTCAGTACCCAAAACATCAAAGTTATGACTGAAAGGGCCCAGGTTCTGCTAGCTTTCAATCAAAATGTGTGTATCGCCAGTAACCAGAAAATGAGGCTATGTTCTGCCTCCACTATCAGAGGCAGTAGTGCTTCTGAATAATAAGAAAAAAGGTAAAGGACCCCTGGACGGTTGAGTCCAGTCAAAGGCGACTATGGGGTTGTAGCGCTCATCTCGCTTTGAAGTCGAGGCAGTCGACGTTTGTCCACAGACAGCTTTCAGAGTCATGTGGTCAGTATGACTTAAACCGCTTCTGGCACAACAGAAATGCCATTTACCTTCCCACTGCAACGGTACCTATTTATCTACTTGCACTGGTGTGTTTTCGAACTGCTAGGTTGGCAGGAGCTGGGACAGACCAATGGGAGTTCACACTGTCGTGGGGATTTAAACTGCTGACCTTCTGATCAGCAAGCCCAAGAAGCTCAGTGGTTTAGACCACAGCGCCACCCAGGTCCCTATTTCTGAATACTGGTTGCTGAAAACTGCAGGAATTAATTTTGTTATAAAAACATAATAAAATATGAAACATTAAAAAAACTTCCCTATACTAGACTGCCTTCAGATATTTTCTAAAGTTGTATAATTACTTATCTCCTTGGCTCAGAGGTCGCATATACCCTCCAACATTTCTCCAATGAAAATAGGGACGTCCTAAGGAAAAGTGGGACATTTTGGGATCAAATCAGAAACCGGGATGGCTTCTGTAAATCCGAGACCGTCCCTGGAAAATAGTGACACTTGGGGGGTTGACCTGATCTTTCTTCTGGGACATGGGAACCCCCCAAAAAGATCTGAGTGAACAGATGGGGACCGTCAGAGCAGCGAGATCCTTAAAGGATCCTGGGCCTAAGTTGCTCTACACTTTGTACACTAGTGCAATAACTTTGAACCCAGCCCAGTAGCAGATGGAAAGCCAACGCTGTCCTTTCACACTGGTTGTTGATGGTATGGCCTTTGCGGCAGGTGTGCGTGCAAATGAATTGGCCTGCCTGAATTGCTATTTGGACTCCGGCCATCGGCTACAGTAACCGACCAAGTGTTTGTGACAAATGATGCAGGCTCCACTCCCACATAGCTTTGCAGCCTTTTATTTGTGGGGAGGAGATTTTCCTCTGCATCAGCAAATGTTTTGTGCTATTGACTGATACCGGGAGTGATTCTTCTGTACAAGGATGGAAGATGACTGTTTGCCTTTGTTTGCCTAGCCGCCTTTAAATCTGTTCCAATATTGACCCTGGAACTGTGCTTCCATCGCTCACAACCGATAGAGCTTTTAATGCCCCACGTCAATATATAAACTGGAGTCATCGAGATAAACGAGCCATTGCATCTATCAGGCGTTAGGCAACAAGGAGGGGAGGGTCGGTTAAAAACATGCCGCTTTGCCTGTAAAAGTGAATAAGGTTGCACAAAACAATGGTCTAAAGTTTGCGTGTTTTTTGTTCGCTGATTATTTTTAAGCAAAGCTTGAATGCACATTTCCGGGGGGCGGGGCATCTTCCACCACTGCCTTCAATTCAGTTAGCACTGATTGCACAAGCATGTTTGGTATTTGTTTAGTTGTGTTTATATCCCATCTTTCCTTCAAGGACTTTGGAGCAACCTTTCAACCTTGCACGCCTGTGAAGGGGGATGAGGCTTGGAGACCAAGGAGTCATAATTCAGCTGTCAGTAGGGTCAGGCAAAATAAAGGATGGGGTGGGGATTGAGCAGTGCGTGCACTCTCATGACACCAAATCCTTTGTGGAGCAGAGTTCCTTGCATTCAGCCTGGCCCCATTCTTCCCCTCAATTCACACAGACAGGCAGGGGCCAGGGGTACATGGCTGGTGGGTAGAGGAGCGAGGAGGAGAGGTCAGGTCAGGATGGCAGAGGGAGCCAAGTGGCAATGAACCCGCACCATGCTAGATCTGTGGCTGAGTAGGCCTTCTGGCAGTTCCCTCCCTGCAAGAAACAAAGTTACAGGGAACCAGGCAGAGGGCCTTCTCGGTAGTGGCACCCGCCCTGTGGAACTCCCTCCCATCAGATGTCAAGGAAATAAAGAACTATCTGATGTTTAGAAGACATCTGGAGGCAGCCCTGTTTAGGGATGTTTTTAATGATTGGTGTTAATGTATTTTAAATCTCTTGTTGGAAGCCGCCCAGAGTGGCTGTGGAAACCCAGCCGGATGGGCGGAGTATAAGTAATATATGATGATGATGATGATGATGATGTGGCGGGGAGTTGTCTGTCTGTCCAAAATGGCAACCTGCATTGCCCTGGCCGAGAGAGAGCTTGTAGCATCGCATTTCTAAGCACATCCACAAATGGGATGTCCTAGGGGGAAGGGGTCAACGTTTCTCTACTAGTAAGGGCCGATACACAATTTGGAGATGCACAAAACCAACCGAGAAATAAATATATCTTTACAAAGACAAACCTGATACCTTCTTGTGATGATCCTCAAGTCATGGCTTGCAGGAAGACAGCCAGTTACTTCAACTCCCCCTAAGTTCCAAGTAGTCCTACTGATGTTCTCTCAGAGCTTTTCCTTCTTCCACTTTTCATGTTCATGAAACTAGGGGAGAGGGGGGAAAGAGATCAGCATTGATCACCCCTTACACTTCAAGGATTGCAAAATCCCCTTAAAGATAAAGGGACCCCTGACCATTAGGTCCAGTCGTGACCGACTCTGGGGTTGCGGCGCTCATCTCGCTTTATTGGCCGAGGGAGCCGGCGTACAGCTTCCGGGTCACGTGGCCAGCATGACTAAGCCGCTTCTGGCGAACCAGAGCAGCACACAGAAACGCCGTTTACCTTCCCGCCAGAGAGGTACCTATTTATCTACTTGCACTTTGACGTGCTTTCAAACTACTAGGTTGGCACGAGCAGGGACCGAGCAATGGGAGCTCACCCCGTCGTGGGGATTCGAACCGCCGACCTTCCCATCAGCAAGTCCTAGGCTCTGTGGTTTAGACCACAGTGCCACCCGCGTCCCCTTACCTTATACCAACCTTGTGCCCTCCAGATGTTTTGGAATACAACTCCCATCAACCCCAGCAAGCATAGTCAATGGTCAGAGCTGCTGGGAGCTGTTGTCCAAAAGTTCTGCAGGGCTCTAGGTTAGCTACACAAAACCCTAGATTTTTCAATCGTCACTCATACAGTGTGCTTTCTTGTGTCCCAATAAAAAAACTCCACCTTGCTGCGTAATCTTACAACTGTTCCAAGACGGGCACACACCACACTATGAGAGATGTGCAGCAGAACTGCCCAATATTGCAGTCCACCTCTGTATATTCCTTTGTAATATTACTGTATGCAGTCGAATAATTGTGCCACAACCCCCACTCCCACTCATGGTGCACGTTTCCCTAATTACATGTTTAACAAGAAAAATAAGAATGTCTTGCGTTGTAGGTTTTAATGGCAAAGCAGAGGGCGAGAAAGAGAAGACACTTACCAGGCATCTGGTTAAATAGATGGAAGGATGTCCAGGATAACTACTGCTCATTAGGCGAAAAAGACCAGAAGGTACCATGTCTCCATGCCTCCAGGGATTGGCTTATATGCAGTGAATGTTGCTGGAAGAATGTCAAAAGTTGCTGCTTTTCTCTCTCTGCAGGAATGGTGGAACTTGTATTAACGTTCATGATGTCGCTCATGGAACCTGGGTCCATTTGCAGCTAGACAGGAAAGTATCTTACATTCTGCTCTGTGTACCTGTTTCTGGTGTGTACCGTATGTGTACCTAACAGCCATTGTGAGGATCGGAAAAGCCGGGAAATTTCAGAGTAGGTCCAACAATGACATTTTGGCTCTTGATGATCCCATCCTTAGATTCACAAGGGGCGTTGTTCAGTGGCACAGCAGGCAAAAGGTCCCAGATTCAATCCTTGGCATCTCCAGGCAAAGGGATGAGCCAGTAGCCAATGATGGGCATCTCTGGAGGTGTTGGGAACTGAACCTGGCAACTTTCCTGGTCAAATCACAGCACTCTGCCACCCTGTGCCACGACTTTAACCCAGGCATGTGGGCACTGTCACCAGCGCAGTTTCCGATTGGTGGCCTTCACCAGATTGAGCAGCTGTTGATACAGTGGCCATTCCATTGGCATAGTGGCAGCACATTTATGTCCGAGTGAGTTGGTGCAGTGTTAGAACTGCTCAGTGAATCAATTATTTTGGTTTGAAGGTGATGGAGCAATGTGCCACCCAGCAAAAATTAATCATAGGAAAAGAGAGAATGGCTCTTTATAAGTACTTCTTGTAGTAGTAGTAGTAGTAGTAGTAGTAGTAGTAGTAGTAATAATAATAATAATAATAATAATAATAATAATAATAATATTCTATACTACCCTTCATCCAAGGATTACAGGGCGGTTTACAATATAAAAACACAAAAATACATACCAATACTCCTCCCTGATTAAAAGGTCATAGCTTAATAGGGTTGCAACCAACCAAGTTATAGTTAGAGGATACCACTGAAATTAATGAATCCAAGTTAGTCGAGTTAATTATTTTTAATTCACCAGAACCAGCTTAGTCATGCTGGCCACGTGGCCCGGAAGCTGTTTGCGGACAAATGCCAGCTCCCTCGGCCACTAAAGCGAGATGAGCGCCACATTCGCGACTGGACTTAACTGTCAGAGGTCCTTTACCTTTACCTTTTTACTCTGAGGGTAGGGTTAACTTTGGATCCAACCCATGGAATATATATATATATATATATATATATATATATATATATATATATGTATGTATGTATATATGTATATATGTATACACACACACACACACATGTATGTATTTTCTCTTATCTTATTTAGAGAAGTGATTAATTCAGTTGATTAATAGATTAACTCAATTAATGCCTTAAATGTTGCAACCCTATTGAAAACCATTAAGTTGGCTCAGCTGTCTGCCAAAAGCCCACCGTGCAAATCTTGGGCAGCTACTTTTGGAACGTTTTCTTTCTTTAATAAGACCTTCCGTTACTCTTCCCAAATAAGATACTGTGAGTCTTGGCTTTACTCTGCCCTTCCTTTTATTTAACCAGTTGTGCTTTAAGCTTCATTAGAGGACACAGACAAATTGGTCATTATATTATGCATGCTCTTGTCTTTGTAATGGGCGAAAGTCAATAAAGGAAGGCAGGGGAAGCAACTCAATCTCCCCAGGGGCATTTGCACCTTGCAGATGGACCAAGGAGCACTGCCGAATGAGAAGGAATAGCTTATGAAAATGCAACATCTTATTGTATTAGCAGCTAAATAAGATTATTGACTGCGAGTTAGGTCTCCCATTTGGATGAAGTCCTCCCCCCCCCCCCATATAAAAAACCTTCTGAAATCATCTTTGGATAAGATTTCCTCCCAATTTAAGTTATGAAAGCCAGGAAGGGCAGAAAAATATAGATATGTAAAAGCGACAAGTCTTACATTATGGAAATGGCTGGTAATTTAGAGTAAAGCCACTCTGACTTTATAACACAACAATTACAGTGAAATTGAAGACCGAATGTGAGCATAACTACCCCTGCCTATTCAGGCGGCCTGTTCAGGAGGTTGCATGAGTAATAGCCCCTCATTCTTCCCTGTGCGCTCTTTGAAGGTGTTCTTTTGAAAGGCAAGAACCTGCTCACTTTAAATGTCTTTTCCCGAGTCTTTCTGTGTTGCAGAATTTTGTGAGTTAAGGACCTGTACTTTAGCTACCACTGTCACCCACAACTGTGATGTTGGTTGCATGAGACACAATCGTACTGTCTATTGGATGGAAATAAGAGGAAGACATTGAGAGGTGTGATTGTGATAATACACACACCCCTGCTCCCATACGAAAGATCATGGGCCACCCCTCTTATTAAAGGCAAAGGGACCCCTGACCATTAGGTCCAGTCGTGTCCGACTCTGGAGTTGCGGGGCTCATCTCGCTTTATTGGCCGAGGGAGCCGGCATACAGCTTCCAAGTCATGTGGCCAGCATGACTAAGCTGCTTCTGGCGAACCAGAGCAGTGCATGGAAACACTGTTTACCTTCCCGCCGGAGCGGCACCTATTTATCTACTTGCACTTTGATGTGCTTTCGAACTGCTAGGTTGGCAGGAGCAGGGACTGAGCAATGGGAGCTCACCCCGTCGCAGGGATTCAAACTGCAGACCTTCTGATCGGCAAGTCCTAGGCTCTGTGGTTTAACCCACAGAGCCACCCGCGTCCCCCTCTTATTACACATTGCTAAAAGCTCATATGTGACAATCATTTGCTCTACAACAGCATTTCCTCCTCCAGTTTAAAAGCCTAGACGATGTTTGTTCTTTGGGTGAAATATATATTAAAGGGGGGAAAACATAATTCTCTGGCAATATGCTACATACACAAACTTCAGCATTGCAATGTGCGGAATGACAGCTGTGCACCGCGACATAGCACTTTAATGCCTGCAAATGTGTGCGCATGAGAGATAAGATGAATCCACTCGCTGCTTAGGAAGGTGGTCTTGGCAGAGCTTGCCAAACCCTGAAAAATGACAAGTCTGGGGAGGGACATTTTGACAAGGCCTTCCCAAAGGGCAGAAAGCAGAGATTCACCAAAAATGGTTAACACACTATGTGCAGCTGCAGCACATGCACAATGCCCATGAAAATGGGTCCAGTTTGCAAGTGTGCCCACACGCTCCAAAAGATTGGAGAGGCTTCTGAACGGAAGAGACTTCTCCTGGTCAAGAGAGACACTTGGAGCACCCGTCCATCTGTGGCCACCACCTGGTCCTTGTGGGGCACAGTTGCCCCATTCAGGACCAGAGAGACCACCACCACCACCTGCCTACCCCTGTTCAGGGCCGGATTTAGGTTTGATGAGGCCCTACGCTATTGAAGGTAATGGGACCTTTTATATGTCCAGGTGTCCTTTCTCATCAACAAATTGCCGCTGCTTTTTGTGTTGAATATATGCTAGATGGTAATTTATGGACCTGACAGGTATCTAAAGCCATTTGCACATAACAAAATATGTATTTTATCAAAGTAATTGTTGGACTGAAATGCAATTAAGAAGTATATTAACAGTGAAATACAATTCAGAAGAAGTGTATTAATAGTGAAATAATTATTAGGCTCTAACTTAAAATGATTTTTTATTCATAACAAACCTAATAATGCAAACACATTGGCATTTGGCAATAACAAAAGTTCCTTTAGAAACACAATTTACAAAGACTCATAATCTAGCAGGCGGGGCCCATTACTGACATCATAGGAGCCTACACAACACAAAACACTGTTGCTGTATGTAGGTTTTATTTTATTTTTTTATCTTATATTTTGGAAATGTACATCCAGGTGTTTTCCCTTTAAATTTTTTGGGGGTCCCAAGAGAGTGGGGCCCTAAGCTATAGCTTGTTTAGCTTATACATAAATCTGGCGCTGCCCCTGTCCCCCAGACACAGTACTTCTGTCTTGCTATCCATCAACAGCTGGTTGGAATAGATAACTTTTGTGCCCTTCCTGGTTCTCTGATTCTATGATTTTTGATTCTATGATTTAGAAGCCTAAACAGTACTCAGATTATGAGGCAAGAGGTGAAGGGTTGTGTGAGTAAAATCTAAAAACCCCACCAAGATATGGTTACCAGACGTCCCCGTTTCCCGGGGACAGGCCCCAGATTTACAAATCTGTCCCCAGACAAAATCTGTCCCCAGAATGTCCCCAGATTTCATTTAATGTCCCCGGATTTATATTTTAAGTGTTGTGGATTTATTAGTAGGGAATGAATGTTGCGTGATTGGTTCAACGGCACAAGACACATCATATGGGGACTTCTGGCGAGGCAAAATGGTGGGCGCCATGGCAGCGAGCAGCTCCTGAAGCCAGCCAGAGCCAACTGCGCTACTAGGCTGGCTCCAGGCTGCTGAGACTGCCACTGCTGCTGCCACTGCCAAGGGGCAGTGGCGTAGCGTGGGGGGTGCAGGGGGGGCCGGCCGCACCGGGCGCAACATCTGGGGTTAGGGCAAATCCATGGGTTAGGGGGCGCAAATCCACGGGTTAGGGAGCGAAAATTACTTGCCTTGCCCCGGGTGCTGACAACCCACGCTACGCCACTGCCAAGGGGGAACCGGGGACGCCCGCCGCATCAACAGGGGGAACCGCTGGCCCCCCTTCCCGCAACCCAAATCGAGCCGGGAGCGAGAGAACCTGGGCATCCGGCCAACTGCCCAGCGGCACTCCAGGGCCAGTAAACCCCCCGGAGCTGACACAGTGAGGAGGAGAGGAGAAGGAGAAGGAAGAGAGAGAAAGAGGAAGGAGAAAAAAAGAGGGGAGCCCTGACCTTGCCGTGCCACTGAGGACAAGAGGCAAGAGAGCACCGGGAGGGCAAGGACACGTGGCCAAGCCCAGGCCCGACCCGAGCCTACTCCATGGCAGCTAGCGCTCCAAGAGAGCAGACTGAGCCCCAGAGGAAGACTGTGCTACAGAAGATACCACAGAAGAGAAGATTTTATTTGTTTGTTTGTTTATTTGTTTGTTTAAAAATTCCTCTTTTTTAAAAAAAAAAAAGTGTCCCTGGATTCTTTGAAAAAAATCTGGTAACCTTACACCAAGAGGCTCCTTCCAATTTCAACCCAACAATCTCTCCCCCCCCCCCGTAAAATACAGTAGCTGTGGGACCCCACCCCAAAAGGTGAGATTTACATGTCCCCTCTATAATCCAGGAGCTGCTTATAATACACAGTTCTGCCCTGAGACATGATTTTGACCCTAGAAAAGATTTTGGAGCGTGGGGTTTCCTAAGTAAAATTAAAGCATCTGTTCTTCCGAGGCTTGGTATTTACTTTTGCGGCCCGTTAACAGCTGCGTGGCAATTCTAAGAAGGGAAGCAGACAATCGATCATTTATTCCCACAGCAGCCTCAACAACAAGGTTAGAAGCAGCTGGTGAGGGTGGTGTGTTTTTCCCCCCTGAATGGCAAGCGCTGATGAGACGAAGATGTCAGGCCAGCAGCCTGCTATACAATCCAGCCATTTCCACTTGGCACACCCATGTCTGTAAATAAGCAGAGCTTTTTCGCTGAGCTTGCCTCAAAACTCTCTCCGGCCCCCAGGCTAATGAGCTGTAAGCATTGCACCTCTTGGAATTATTCACACGTTCATCTGGGAAGGTGCTCAAATGACAAGGGTGTCCACACATTGTGTTCAACGAATGTGCAGCCTATGTACACAAGCCATTGGGCAGTACACTCATTCAGTATTTCATGGAGTGTGCAGTCTCTGCACCTGTGTATGAAAAGAGTTTACCCGGTCAAACCAACACGTGCACAGACTTTCACAGGTTTTCACATACTTTTTTTCAATGAAGCACAATGTCTGTTGTTGTCGTTTAGTCGTAAAAGAATCACTAAAACATTAGTATGTAGCAATTGTTTAAAAGGGGGCAAAATGCAAAGCTGGTCTAACCAATACAGTTTTCAGAAGATGTTTAAAAGAAGGGAGGGATGATTCCTGGTGAACCTCCAGTGGCAGGATGTTCCACCGGGCAAGGCTTTCCACACTAAAGGCTTGGTTCCCTAGAAAAGGCCAACCGACCCTCAGGTGTGCTGGGAAGCACCAGAAGTGATCCATCACTGATCAAAGCAGAGCATAAGAGATTAGATGACCCTTAAGGTTTTTTGTGTGCATGGCTAGCAGAAATAAAAAGCTGCTCGCCAATTAATGCAATTATTTCCCTGGTATAGGGGCCATTCTGCTGAGAAAGCGCATAACACACATCCACAGAAGCTTCCTAAGCACAATAAAGGCTTATTATACAGCGTGCCTACATAGACATAACCGTAAAGTCTTTGCATTTAACTCAAGACAAATGAGGGAAGTAGCTGGAAATGTAGAAGGCGAAATTCTCCCCGTGAAATAACATTACAGCTCTGTGATACTTCTAGTACTCTCCGCGTAAACAGAGCTGGGAAATAATGAGGCATTTGGTTAAAACTCTTTAAATGTAAATGAGGAGTAAAGCAAAAGGAGAATTATTTCCTAACTCATTCATATGGATGACAAAGGGAAAGAACTTACTCTCCAGTACCAAACAGAAATGTGAACTCCTGTTAAATGGTGCCACCTGGTGACATAAATTGGGCACACTCTTATTTAACTAATTTATTGCCAACCTCAAAAAAAAAAAACAACCCACCTGAAAATAAGGTGAATTCCGGAGAGTCGTACTGTTCACATCTTTATAAGCGTTAACAATTGTTTTTCCTGGGAAGCCGGGATAATGTCAAATGGTGTCAGAGCCAATCTTTAAAGCTGTTTGCAGAACAACAGGCCACTAGGTATCAGAATGTTTTCAAGTGAGGATTTATTAAAGTCTGAATACTATAAAAGAGGGAGAGGAAACAGATCACTTTCAGACCAGGGCTCCACAGGGTGGTGTCCACAATTTTGTGAGCCTGGTAGCGATGGAGAAATCTGTCAATTTCGGCTTCCAGGGCATGTTTCTCAGTTTTCCCCACTGAACTTGCTGACAGCTCTTTGATCCTCAGTTTTCGAATGTTTCGGAAGTCAAACGGACTTCCAGAATGGATTACATTCAAAAACCAAGGTTCCACTGCTCTGTGCATTTTTATGGACACTTTATGCATTTTTTTCACATGCCGTTTGGCTTGAGAACTGCATTGGAAAAATTTGGAGGAGAGCAGCAAATTGCAAAGGCTGGCTGTGCTTCAGCTCACGTACCACTTCGGAAATTACAAATTAGACTGGTTCGCCTTTAAATGCAAGCTGAATAGAACTTCTCTTTCCCTTCCCCTCCCCTCCCCAGTGCCTGGTAACGTTGATATAATTATGACAGAGAAGTGAAGAGAGTTGCTCTTTTAAAGCAAGCTATGCTGTTAGAGCAAGCTAGAATGGATGACAAAGCTGGAACCAGAGGGACCTGGAAGAAGGGAAACAGGAGAAACACAGGAGCGAGAGGAGATCTTGCATCTTTCTTTAGACAACAAATGCTGGTAGGAAGAGGAAATTGATTTAGGAGCAAGGAAGCGCTGCAGTTAATTACAGAACAGAAAAGGCAGCAGGATAGGGTTAATGTCCAAGAGAAATTGGTTCAATGTCCAAGAAAATTCAGGAAAAGCATGGCAGCTTTTTCCATACGTTTTTACCGTTCTTCCATAAAAAAAGCTCAAAAAGTTATTTATTTTTTGCAATTTTGCCCCAAAAGCTCAACAACTTTGGCTAAAAAAAAACAACTTTTCTCTCCGGATTTTCACTGTTTGAAATATGGCAACCCTACAGAAGGATTGAGGCAGCTGCTTGGGTCCTGGCGGAGCCTTTGGCGGGGACCAAAACTGTAGGACTTCAGCGTTTGCAGATCTATCTCATAGAATTGTAGTGTCAGAGGGGATCCCGAGGGTCATCTAGTCCAACCCCCTGCAATGCAGGAATCTTTTGCCCCACGTGGGGCTCAAACCCACAACCATGAGATTCAGAGTCTCATGCGCTAACCAACCGAGCTATCCCAGGACTTTGCATGGTGTGGATGTATGTTAAATATATATGCCTGCATATCTGTGTGCGGTGCATGGGAGCGAGTGTGTTATGGCCCTGCTCATTGCCAGCTCTGACGACGTATACTTTCCTCCACCCCATCTTTTGTTTTGGCCACCGTTGGCATGAATCCCTTAGAAAGTTAGCCATCAAGGACGGTGATCCTCCAGCTCAGAAAGGTCTCCCACTTCCAGCTCTATCCAATCGCAAAAGCCACCACTCTTTTCAGGTTTTTCACGGACAGGTGTGGTTTAACAATCAATCCTTCTTCCCAGGGAACTCTGGGAGTTGTGGCTCCCTGAATGGTATAGGTGTCTCCTAATGACACTCGGCACAAACTACAGCTCCCAGAATTCTTTGGGGGAAGCCACGACTGTTTAAGGAGGTGTTGTAGCACTTTAAATGTGTGGTGTGAATGTGGCCCGTGTCTGGATGGCCTGGTATAAATTCTCTACTAATGCACTATTATTGAGTCAATGTTGCAGAATACACCCACCCCAAAAAACACACCAGTTTGGAGACACCCTAAATTTCAACAGCTGGTCTAGTAAGAGAGGGTGGCATCTTGTCCTTCTCAACCTGCCAAATTTCTTGGGCCAATCCTGGTCCAAACTTGACCCCTTGCTCAGGTCTTCCACCATGGTAAGTGACCCCTTGCTGAATGGTCAAGTGTCCCTATTCTCCAGGGACAGTCCTGGATTGACAGAAGCCATCCCGTTTTCTGATTTGATCCCAGAATGTCCCACTTTTCCTTAGGACGTCCCTATTTTCCATCAGAGAAATGTTGGCGGGTATTAAGTTATGTGACTCCTGAACCAAGGAGATGAGTAACTACCGGTATATAACCTTTGGAAGAAATCTGAAGGCAGCCCTGCATAGGGAAGTTTTAAAAAAAAATGTTTGATGTTTCATTATGTTTTTATCTATGTTGGAGTGGCTGGGGCAAGCCAGTCAGATGGGCAAGATATTACTATTATTATTACTATTATTATTATTATTTTCTATTTTCATTGAATAAATGTTGAAGGGTGTGCATCTTTAGTCTTCCAGAGCTTTTTCCTGACACCCGCAAAGTGAGTCGATAATCTTGTAAGCGCTTCAAGGTAATGTGAATTGGCAGAAAACAGATTCAATCTTGTGGCAGTCTCCCCCACCCCCCGCAATTCTTCTTCTTCTTCTTCCAAAAGTACATCTTTTCTGATGGGATTCCATTTGACAGGTAGGAAACGCTCGCCTTTCGAGACCCTAAAGTGTCTGTCTCTTAACTAAAGCGACGGATGCTTGCTGGATCATTGGGCTGGATATAATGCACTCAGCAGAGCAGTTTGGTTGCTAACACAGAATAAAGGCATTTCAGAGGACAGGAGAAATTTAACTTGAGTGTCGTTTCTGAAATGGGTAGGGCTGAGTTGTTTTCCTTTGACTTTTGAGCAGTTAGCTGCACGCATGAGTAGCAACATGCCACACTTTCTAGCAAACTGCTAACACAAAGAACGAAGACAGCAGGTTCGAGGTAGATAAGGAAGCACTTCACACAGTGCACTATGGAACTCACTGCCACAAGAAGTGGTGGTGGCTGCCAATTTGGGTGGCTTAAAAGAGAAGTAGAGAAATTCATTGAAGGCAAGGCTGTGGCGTTCATACGGAGCCCCCGGTCGTCTCACGGACTATTGACCACTAATCCGCTGCCACCAACCAGGTCCTCCCTGGTAAATCACTTAGTCTCAGTCAGGTTCTTAAGTTAACAATGAAGATTGTAGTTTATTGCAAACGTAAATAAACTTTAAATGCATTCAAAACGCTGTTACCCTTTACCCTCTAAGTCTTATTTTATTCTATCTCTAACTTTTCTACCTCCCCTCACACAAGAACCAACTGCACTAACTGTCTCTCTATTTCCTTTTTTTTATAAAATATTTATTGAAATTTTACAAAAACATAGGTTTACAGAATACAAAAAAACATATGAAAAAAAAGATAAAAAAGAAAACATACAAAAATACATAAAAAATAAAAAATAAAAATAAAAATACAAAATACAAAAAACGGGTAGATAAAAAAGAATTAAAAACAAATCCATTTTTTGTAACTTTAAACTCATTAGCTTGTTTCCTTGACCTCCTCACACCTCCCCTTTTTGTGTTCCCATTTAAATAATCAAGTCAGCAAATCCCTACCCTCTTTCATTTATCTTAACTCTATATCTTAACATATTATAACTCTATATTTTCATCCAATTATCAATTCATTTCTGCATATTCTTATTAACTTTGTTGCTAATGCCACTTATTTTCAATCCAGCATCATTTTAACATTCATTAATTTTACAGTGTTTCTGCAGATAGTCTTTAATTTTCTTCCAATCTTCTTCCACCAACTCTTCTCCCAGGTCTCAGATTCTGCCAGTCATTTCCGCCAATTCCATATAGTCCATCACCTTCATCTGCCACTCTTCCAGGGTGGGTAAATCTTGTGTCTTCCAATACTTTGCAATGAGTATTCTTGCTGCTGTTGTTGCATACATGAAGAAAGTTCTATCCTTCTTTGGCACCAATTGGCCAACTATGCCCAGGAGAAAGGCCTCTGGTTTCTTCAGGAAGGTATATTTAAATACCTTTTTCATTTCATTGTGGATCATCTCCCAGAAAGCCTTAATCTTTGGGCACGTCCACCAAAGGTGAAAGAATGTACCTTCATTTTCTTTACATTTCCAACATTTGTTATCGGGCAAATGATATATTTTTGCAAGCTTGACTGGTGTCATGTACCACCTGTATATCATTTTCATAATATTCTCTCTTAAGGCATTACATGCCGTAAATTTCATACCGGTGGTCCACAACTGTTCCCAGTCAGCAAACATGATGTTATGACCAATATCTTGTGCCCATTTAATCATAGCAGATTTAACCGTTTCATCCTGCGCATTCCATCTTAACAGCAAGTTATACATTCTTGAAAGTATCTTAGTTTTGGGATCTAACAATTCTGTTTCCAATTTTGATTTTTCCACCTGGAAGCCAATTTTTTTGTCCAAATTATAGGCCTCTCTTATTCGATAATAATGAAGCCAGTCTCGCACTTTATCTTTTAATTTCTCAAAACTCTGCAATTTCAATTTATCTCCTTCTTGTTCCAATATTTCCCAATATTTTGGCCATTTGGCCTCCATATTGAGCTTTTTCTGAGCCTGTCTCTCTATTTCCGTCTGTCTTCCAACTGCTTTCCAACTGCCTTTTCCCAACCAACTCGGGGTACATACGCTTCAGGTTACAGACTCTGCTAACCCAGAAATATTACCTCGGGTTAAGAACTTTGCTTCAGGATGAGAACAGAAATCGTGCTCCAGCGGCGCAGCAGCAGCGGGAGGCCCCATTAGCTAAAGTGGCGCTTCAGGTTAAGAACAGTTTCAGGTTAAGAACGGACCTCCAGAACGAATTAAGTACTTAACCCGAGGTACCACTGTAACTATACCTCGGGCTAAGCTCTTTTATAAACAGGTAGGCTCCACCTCTGGCTTTTCTATTGGTCTACCTATTAACTCTTTCTCTCCCCCTGTACAGACATTTTCAAACGAACGGGCAAACGCCACATCGGCTATCAATGGCCACTAGCCAGGATGGCTAGACATAGCTTTCGGTGGCACTTTATTAGTGGAACGGCTTCTGACTGGAGACACACATGGCAATGGACTTTTTATTATTTTGGTGGCTTCAAGCTCTGACTCACTTGCCCAAGACGTTTTGTTGCTTAAAACTAGAGATTGGGGGGGGGGGAGAGGGGGAATAATTTGGTTCACATTCAAATGAGAACTTTCCTAACACGCGCTTTCCAAAACAATGTGTGGACTGAAACAAGAAGAGTTTGGATTTGATATCCCACTTTATCACTACCCAAAGGAGTCTCCAAGCGGCTAACATTCTCCTTTCCCTTCCTCCCCCACAACAAACACCCTGTGAGGTGAGTGGGGCTGAGAGACTTCAGAGAAGTGTGACTGGCCCAAGGTCACCCAGCAGCTGCATGTGGAGGAGCGGAGACGCGAACCTGGTTCACCAGATTACGAGACTACCGCTCTTAACCACTACACCACACTGGCTCTCACAGCTGCTTGAAATTCTCTTACTTTTACTGCACCATTCTCTAGCCAAGTACAGTGTGCTGGGGTAAAGTGTAAACTGAATATACTGGTGAAAATAGCACATGGAAATGTGTTATATTAGGAGAGACTGCTTTGCAAGAATGAGCAAATTAGGCAAAAATGCATCCAAATGTATTCGTATGACAAGAAGTTTGCACTAAAATGCTGGTGAGCTTCCATGAGGCTTGCTTTAAAACACAAAAGGGAGGGGAGTTCAACCTTTATACAGCACCACAAACAGAAGAGCAATGAAGCCAAGTTCTGCAGATACACTCCAAGCAAGAGCCACCGTTTTTTCTTTACAGGTCTTTTATAACAGCAGTGTGATCTGCAAACAATAGCAGTAGGTGTGGAAAGAAGCGCTTCCACAGAAATCGTCTAGCTTATTTTTGTAGACCAGGCTCCTATTAAAAGCACAGCAGCAGGCCAGGCGGGGTTTCCTGGTCAGCTGGCAACTCTTTTAAAAATAATAATAATAATAATACTTTTATTTTGCTTTAAACAAATACAGATAAATATAAACAACCAAAATTACAAAAGAAAAATCCTTAATAATAATAATAATGGAAAAAGCTAAAAAAACTTAAAAAAATATCAACGTACATGGCATAGAACATAAGCCATTATGGGAAAGGGAAAAAAGGAAAGGAAAGGGGGGGGGGGAGAGAAAAAAAAGAGGAAAATGAGCCAAAGCACAAGAAAGCTTGTCTACTGTATAGATGAGGTCAGCTGGCAACTCTTATTCCAAAGGCTCCCTGCTTCTTAAAAAATAAAAAAACTTTGAACCAGATCTTTGAAGTTAGATTTCACTCTGGGAAGCTAAAAGAGGTAACGACCGAATGTTGAGGCCAGCTTCCAGCTACAAAGCTGGTGAGAATTTATGTGAAAAATATGAAAGGGGCTCCAATTAGCAACATATCGCTTGTAATTGCCTAGAACGAACAAAAGAGCATGCATCTGAAATACAGGTGTGTGTGTGTGTGTGTGTGTGTGTGTGTGTGTACAAATCTAACAGCATCTCTGGACAGGGGGCTTACCCACACTCTCACCTTTGCCAGGCCTAGAAAGAATGAGTCCGATCAGTTTTGCGCTGTGCTAATGGGGCTGTACTCGTTGCTAGTATCTCATGGAAACTAAAAGGCATGCAGCTCATTATGAGAAAAGCTTTTTCATGTTAAGTAGGGCACCTACATTTCTGCAGTGACGCATCCCTTTGGATTATCTCTACTAGCCATAAGGGATATTAAACTATTAACGGTGGCTGCTCAAGACTTCCTTGACTCTGCTCTCACCACAATGGTGTGGCATTTTCTGTATTTCAATCAGTGCGTTGAAAATATCTCAATAAAAGCATGAATGTGGCATCTCAAGAATGTAAAAGCATTCGCAAAAAAGCCATTGCAAAATTGTCAAAGGCCGCCAGCTTCTTATTTGTTTGTTTATTATTTCATAGAATCACATAATTATACAATTGTAGAGTTGGAAGGCACCCTGAGGATGATCTAGTCCAACCCCCTCCCCACAGCACAGGATTTATTTGTTTATTTGTTTATTTATTGTGATTTGTTTATTTTTTACACCCTGACTGAAAGGATATAAAAGGATACAAAAACTGTTCTGCTGGATCAAATTGGAGGGTGCTGCCCCAGCCAGCCTAACTCAGACAGGAAGACCCGGATTCGAATTCCCACTTGATGAGTCAAGCAGTTCTCTAAATGGTGACTTTGGGCCAGTCTGTCTCAGCCTGGTCTACCTGGCAGGGTTGCTATGAGGATAAAATGGAGACGATGGGGAGAGACCATGTATGTCACCATGAGCTCCTTATAGGAAGGGTAATGTTTATATATATATATATATATATATATATCATTTACATCAGTTATTTACATACCAACCTAATTGCTGAGATTTCTAAGCAGTGTCCAATAAGATTGCAAACAGCAATAGATAAAATCAATTACAATTACTGTAATCAAAAGATCGGGGTTGGAGGTGGGAAACTTGCTTAAAATGCCTACTGAAATAGAGCTGTCTTCGTCAATCCCCTGAAATTCAGTGAAGGATTCTGTCTGATCTCCCCTGGAAGGAATTTCCACAGACAACAATGCATTTCCCCTTACTGGATACGAGCCATGTATCGGAGCCAGGGGAGAACCCCTTAACAGCGATGCCTTCTGAAAAATCTTCATGAACGGGGAGGGAGATAATAAATCAGGCAGCACCTAAGATCTCCCTGACTCTAAGGGCCTACTAAATGAATACAATAACCCTAAACTTATGGACAGCTAAGTGCAAGCTTAGAAGCACCAGCACTGGAAGGCTGTAGTCTGGGGTTGGGGAACTTTTGGCCTTCCAGATGGTGCTGAAGGACAGCTCCCATCAGCAAGCACAAGCAAGGGGGGGCTGATGGGAGTTGTAGTTCAGCAAAGCCACTTCCGAGATAGGGAGGAGGTGGGGTTGCGGGCTTCACGCCCACCCCCCACCAGTGCAGGGGCTGGTAATAGCCCCCGCGAGATCAGGGGAATCCTCGGCTACGTCATCCACCCAGCCAGCCAATCGGCTGGCTGAGGAGGTATGGCCCGCCCTATTTAGGGCCGGCGTGGCCAAGGCTCACCCTCTTTTCGCCGCACCAGCTGATTTGGTTTCCCATCCCTCCCTCCCTTTAGGCAGGCTCCTTTGACATTGCTATGGACTTCAGTTGGTCGCCGTCAAGGGGCCTGGTAGGAATTTTTCCAACTGGCAAATTGCCTCCAGCCATTTGGTTTTTCGCCTACCTTGTAGCAACTCATCACAACTCCTCGGCATTGGCGGTTAGGCATTGGTAAGGGAGGGTTAAGTAGATGAGAAGTGGGGAGGAAGCGCCATCGCCTCCCCCACAGCATAAGGGTAGTCCGATAAAGGACTCCGGGGGGCGTGGCCCTGTCCGAAGCCTATGGAGGTGTGGGCCTAAGGCATGCCCCCAAGCGGTGACCTCGGGGGAGCTCCTAGTTGACATGCCTCAGCAGGACTACCCCTACTGGTGGTTAACCCTTGCCAGTTTTCACACAACCGGGCTGGAGCTGGCTAGTTGATAGGACCAATGCCTAAGCCAATACCGCTCATTCCTGTAATCAATAAAGTTGTGGCCTATTCCGCCCATTAACTTAATTCTTGGTGTCTGGTGTCTTTATTTCTTCTGGGGGGAGGCGGGAACTCGCCACACAACTTCCAGAGGGCCAAAGATTACTCACAGCTGCTGCAGCCTCTCCCCAGTCTAGCCGCACCATTTTGCATCAGCTGGGGCTTCTAGACCAGGCTGAGTGTGTACATTGCAAGAATCAAGTCCTGGGGTTAACCAGTGTATTAATAACAGTGTGTGTGTGTGTGTATGCGCGCGCTTAATTTTAATTTCTCTCCATCTGTCTTTTCTCTCACTTTATTCCCCACATGTTATTGAATTGCAGGGCGGTGGACTTCCTGCATTGCAGCAGGTTACTAGAGATGGCCCTTTGGCTCCCTTCCAACTCTACAACGCTACATTCTATGAATTATATATATCTATATTGATTAAATGAAGGAGGGAAGGAAAAATTAAACCAGTGCATGAATCACCACAGCCAGGCCACCCCTGTCTGAGAACTGCCATACTTGGTGTAACAGCCAGAGTTGGTAAAAGGCACTTTTCGCCTCCAGCATTGACAGTAATCAGAGGTACCTTGTATCCATACACATTGCAGTCTTATTAATGAGCAATGCAACCCCCTCCCAGGTTATTTATTATCATTAGCTGTAGGTTTGCACTTAATACTGCAAGAAAGTGGTAGGTAAGTTAGCGGTCATGTTACGTTAGGCCAGAGAGGATAATAACAGAGCAGTCCCTTTGAAATCCAGCAATATAGTGGTAAAGGTAAAGGTAAAGGGACCCCTGACCATTAGGTCCAGTCATGGCCAACTCTGGGGTTGCGGCGCTCATCTCGCTTTATTGGCTGAGGGAGCCGGCGTACAGCTTCCAGGTCACATGGCCAGCATGACTAAGCCGCTTCTGGTGAACCAGAGCAGCGCACGGAAACGCCGTTTATCTTCCTGCCAGAGCGGTACCTATTTATCTACTTGCACTTTGACATGCTTTCGAACTGCTAGGTTGGCAGGAGCAGGGACCAAGCAATGGGAGCTCACCCTGTCGCAGGGATTCGAACCGCCAACCTTCTGATCGGCAAGTCCTAGGCTCTGTGGTTGCAGTATACAAACGGCTAGACCACTTCACAGCATAAAGCTATTATAGAATCATAGTCCTGCAATGCAGGACTCTCAGCTGAAGTATCCATGACAGCTGGCCATCCAACCTCTCCATAAAAACCTCCAATGCAGGAGAGTTCACAACCTCCTGAGGGAGTCCATTCCAGTGTCAAACAGATCTTGCCATCAGAAAGTTCTTCCTGATGTTGAGTTGGGATCTCCTTTCTTATAAATTGAAACCGCAAGTTCAGGTCAAACCCTTCAGGACAGGAGAAAGCAAGCTTGTTTCATCTTCCATATGACAACCCTTCAAATATCTATTTGAAGGTGGCTATCGTATCTCCTCTCACTCTCCTCTTTTCCAGGCTAAACATACCCAGCTCCCTCAACTGTGCCTCATCAGGCTTGGTTTCCAGACCCTTTGATCCTCTTGGTTACCCTCCTCTGCACACCTTCCAGCTTCTCAATATCCTTCTTAAACTGTGCACACAATAAAAACAGAATGAAATACACAACTCTATAAAAAAAATAAAATCAGTTCAATGAACTGTGAAACCATAACAATTTCATCAGATATAAAACTGATCTTTAAATGATTGGGTTCTTTACTAATCTAACATACGTGTGTGCACACGCGTTCGCATGTGCCTATAAAAGGGCTCTGGAAGGTCTCATGTTCAATGCTAGAGAATCACTGCCAGGCAGTATGGAGAATCCTGCAGCAGATGGGCTGATGGGACGCCGAGTAAGGCAAATGTGCAACATACCAGTGATCTCTTCCCATCTGCAATGCTTGCCACAAGCGCCTGGACCATGCCTTGCAAACCGCAGACAAACACGAAACAATGCATATACTCAACAATATTTCCCAGTCAATTTTGCCACAAGATGTCACTGTAAACCATCAATATCCGCTAAGGAATCGTCCAGATCAAATATGTGGCTGCAGGGGCATCATTCAGCAATCAACCACTGTGTTGAGAAAATTCATCTGCGGTGCTGATAAAATTATCCCTGTCTCAACCACACCCCTGCAGGGAGTTCATCGGACTCCACTGGCGCAGAGTAGTATTTCAAATCTCAGCTGTGAACTCACTGGGGGCTTTAGCGAACAACTATCTTTCAGCCTCTGCTCCTTTGAACACTTAATTATCACGGCTAATAACTAATTAATAGACTTATCTTCCATGAATTTGCCAAGGCCTTTTCTGTCTGCTATGTACATAGTGCATTGATGGCTGGCTGGATATCTAGCACTGAATGGGAATGTATTTCTCCCCCCACGCTTTATTTTACACAGGAAATTTCCCGTTTCGTAAGTTCATTTGTAGCAATGAAGAGTTGCCAAATGCCATCAAGATATTAGGCGAGCTTGGCAGTTTCAGAGTTTCTAGATTTGTTTACTAAATGCAGGTAAGGTAAAAGGAAAGGACCCCTGGATGGTTAAGTCCAGTCAAAGGCAACTATGGGGTGCGGTGCTCATCTCGCTTTCAGGCCGAGGGAGCCGATGTTGGTCCGCAGACAGCTTTCCGGGTCATGTGGCCAGCAGGACTAAACCGCTTCTGGTGCAACGGGACACTGTGACAGAAGCCAGAGTGCAATAAAACGCTGTTTACCTTCTCTCTGCAGTGGTACCTATTATACTTCCACTGGTATGCTTTCGAACGGCTAGGTTGGCAGAAGCTGGGACAGAGCAACGTGAGCAAGCAATGCAAGTAAATTAGGGAGCAAGTCTATGCACAAGAAGCTGGCATAAAGAACATGGCTGTAAATTAAGTTGGCATAAAGTTACACCAGATCTAATCCCCAGTCAACATTGGGGCTGCTGTTACTGCTCAGCCGACACACAATAGAGGGAAAACAAGCTTTTAATATAGTGTGATTTGCTGGGTTGCCAGGTCACATTACCAAGCTGAACAAGTTTAGGATCCAGCCTAAGTCCCTGCTCTGTAGGCCCACCCCCAACATGCCTCTTTGGGGAGACTTACGCTGGCTGAGCCCCAACCAGAACGACCAAGTCTATCATATGTTCAACTGAGCTGGGGTTGGGGACTTAGCACACAGGCTGAGCCAGGAATCAGCTGGCTGAGTCAGAGATCCGCTGCACCCTAAGCTGCTCATTTCTTGCAAGATTTAGGAAACTGCATCCTAAATGTACTAAATCAAATCACTTTCCAGGGCATTGGGAAATTTTCAAATACAAGCAGAAAAATTTATGACACAAGTCGTGGGAAATTCAGCTTCGTGTACGCTTAGCTCTAGTTAATGCATGAAGTGGTTAAGACCATAGAGTAAGCTGCTTTGCCAGACTTGACTCTCCTTGAGTGGCGAATGTTCAGCAAATTCTCTTTGTTCACTCTCATTCTGCACCTATTTTAAGATGATTATCTTTATTCATGCAAAGGTGGAAAATGCAGGGTTGTATCCAAAACTACTGTTGCGTTACAGACTTCATCTTATGCAACAGAACCTTCTCTACAGTCCCTCACCCTATACCAGGTGAGGTTTGACCAAAGCTGAATGATGGAGGGTATGTTGCTTAATAGCTACAAAAGCAAGGGTTGCCAACTTTGCATGCAGAGGTGCCAGTGTGCCTTCAAATACTTCTATGGCGCCCGTAAAACATCTCTGTGAATACTCCCTCAAAAATTCACAGTGCATGACAGACTGTTTGCTCTTCCTGCTCAGTTCCTGTTTGTACTGCCCCAGCCTTTCCTACATGGAAAACTCACCCTTAAAATACCCATTTTTCACTGAATGCCAGGAATGGATGGACATTATGTTCTGAACAGGAATCGCGACGGTGGCTGATGTAGACATGCCCACATCGTTTTGTCCTCCTGTCTCTTCTCCTAGACTGTGCAACCATTTTGTTTCATGGCATCCCTCCCCTCAAAGCTGCCATTTTGTTTTACGCCACATACCACACACACCCCATGGCAGCCATTTTGTGACTGGGGCCCACGACGACACTTGTTCAAAATGTCAAGACACGCCCACTGGCTCAAAAAGGTTGATAACCCCTGCACTAAAGCCATAACATCCAGATAAAAAACTGTATTAAGTGTAAAGCATGGCTGGGTCTCCCTTGGAATCCAGACACTGCCACTTTGAAGCTGGGCATCAGGACTCCTTAACACAACTTGTGCAGCGTTGTGTGTGTGTGTGTGTGTGTGTGTGTGCGCGTGCGCCGCCCCCCACCACAGACTAATAAATAGCTCAGCAGCTTTGTGTCCCAAGGCTTACATATTATCTGCCTCCTCGTTCCTTCTGGTTTTCTTCATTATCTTGGTTTGAATTGTGCTATCAGCAACATTTCAAGTTAAGGCAGGATTATCTAAAAATATTACTTGATGATTTCTCTTTTCCGCTCTCACATGACTAGCCAGAAAGGGCTATATTTGGCTAAAAGCAGCGAATAAAGGCTGATCCGAGTTTTGTGCTGCGATCAAGGCCATAAATCCACACTTCCCACTATCACATGAGATTAATTAGAGACGTCATTCCCTATCGATAATTTTTTATACGCACGGCAATTGATTTCAATGAGCTGAAATCTGTGGTGCTTTGGGCTGAAATCCTATACACGCTTATCCTGTTGAACTCAGTGGGGCTTACTTCTGAGTAGACACAAATGGGATTGCACTGTTAACATGCCCCTTTCCTTTTCCTAAATCACATGAACGCGTAGACCTCTATAAAAACTTCTCTTGTGCCTACAATTAAGTTGGGCTACGAACACAACTGACCAAATAATGACACTAACATTAAATATTTAACTTTTGCACAGGAGCTTTTTCGAGCATTCAGAATAGTTCACATCCATCGTCTCTAATTTTACAACAACCCTGTAATGTTGGGTTATGGTACGTAGAAAGGCTGAAGCTGAAAGAATAAGTCACGGGTGAGGAAACCTTTTTGGTCCCCTCACCCGACAAGCAAACTCTGACGGGGGGCAGGACCCACCCCCCCATCAATCACCTGACTTCAGTCTCCTAAACCATGGCTTAGCATTACGAATGAATCCTGCCCAGCGACTTAACTGTGTTTTGTTTACTGCCAACAAACCACAATCTGAAGCCATGGTTTGTTGCTGGTTTACGAATCATGCTTTGCCTTAACTACGGTCTGGCATTATGTGTGAACCCAGCACTTTCCTTAACTCGTGGTTTGATGCCTCCAGGACAAGACAGTCACCAACAAAGGCTCCTAGGAAACAAACCTAACTTTGGAGAAACAATTCAGGGTTTGTTTGATCGTCTGGGGGACAATTTGTGGTTTATTAAACAACCTATGACTGAGCATTATGTATGAATTTAGCCAATGGGAATTAAGTCAGGCTGGTCCAGCGGCCGAGATGTGCTGAGGTGAGGTGTGTTGAGACCATTGTGCCAAGGTAGTGATACTATTGAACAGTATCTCATGAGATGTGATAGACTCTCCTTCCTTGGAGGTTTTTAAGCAGAGGTTGGATGGCCATCTGTCATGGATGCTTGAGCTGAGATTCCAGCATTGCAAGGGGTTGGGCTAGATGTCCCTTGGGGTCCCTTCCAACTCTACAATTCTATGATTCTTTGGGGTCTTTGAGTATTAAGGTATATGGGAATTCAGCCTGGGCATGCTTTGAAAAACAATGAATTCTCTGTTCCTTCCAAATACTTTTTCAAGCAACTGCAAGTCGTCTCTATCACAATCTAGCCTTTGGCAAAATCTCAAAGAACATCCAAGTGGGTGTTTTACAACATCTTCCTTGACATTTTTTCAGGTGCTATTCAGGAACCAGCAAGAAGAACACAGATTTCAGTAAGCTATAATTTGGCTGCATACCTGACAGGGGGAAAAAAGAAGAAGAAGAAGAAGAAAGATCTGGCTGCCTGAGATCATTTGCAGGAGTGTCGTTTTTCTACTCCAGAGAGGAGCCTTCTGGGGAGGGGCTATGCAAAAATTCAAGCTTAAGTTTTTTAGGACAGTTTTGCTTATGAAATGAAGATGGCGGTTGGGACTTTTCACACAAGATAAAAGCCGCCCTTGAAAGTTAAGTTCCGCTATTAAATGACTGCTCGTTGGGAAATAAAAATGATGCTCCTTTGAGATTATAAAGGCTTATCTAGATCATCAGTTCAAAGGGTGAACCTATCCCATTTTAGCCAAGTACTTTCCAAGCACAATTCAAAGTGCTGGTGTTGACCTTTAAAGCCCTAAACGGCCTTGGTCCAGTATACCTGAAGGAGGGTCTCCACCCCCATCATTCAACCCGGACACTGAGGTCCAGTACCAAGGTTCCCTCGCTGTGAGAAGTGAGGTTACAGGGAACCAGGCAGAGGGCCTTCTCGGTAGTGGCGCCTGCCCTGTGGAACACCCTCCCACCAGATGTCAAGCCAATAAACAACTATTTTACTTTTAAAAGACAACTGAAGGCGGCCCTGTTTAGGGAAGTTTTTAATGTCTGACGCTGTATTGTTTTTAATATTTGGTTGGAAGCCGCCCAGAGTGGCTGGGGAAACCCAACCAGATGGGCGGGGTATAAATAATAAATTATTATTATTATTATTATTATTATTATTATTATTATTATTATGTTTGTTTGTTTATAGGATAGCCATGCAATCCTGTATAGAGGTAGGGAGTGTCCTTTTTATTTTTTAAAGAAAACTGCCTTTAAAAAGGTCCTTGATCAATTTCACTGGTGATAGCCAGTGCCAGTGAACAAAGAGTCCTTGAAAACCACACACACAACTGAAGGGATGGTTGTTGTGGTTGTCGTCGTTGGCATCCATCTGTCTCGAGAGACAATGGAGTGCACTTCCGGGGGTGAAGTCAAACCTCTGCAATAGCAGCACCCAAGTGACCTTCTCGAGATGCAAACCTAGGCAGTGTATATGGAGGTCCTGGGCTGCCCAGACAACAAGGCCCCCCCCCCCCCGCTCAGCATTGCTGATGTGGTCCAAAGGATAGCAGTTTGGCATCAGCTTGCCTGCAGGAATTGCTAGAAGAAGGTGTACAAGGCGCCAAACTCCCATCATCCCTGGTCAATGACCATGCTGGCTGGAGTTTATGGGAACTGGAGTGCAGCAGCATCTCTTGTGCCCCCGGCACACTTCAAATGAATAAAATGAAATGTGCACACATAAACTTGATGTACGTAAGCTACATTCCCAGCCACAAAAAGTGCCACGGTGCCTCTTTGTGTCAGTCTTCTGTTCCAAAAGCACACGCGCAAACCAGGTACGGTGGCTTTTCTCTTGTTCTTGCTGCTGCTGGGAAGATCGTGTGCCAAGAAAAGCTGAAAGTGTAAATTTTCAGTTCACGGCAACGCTGCAAATGCCCCAGTTTTGAAAAACGCAGAGGGGAGGTTACACAAGCTCAAGAATGAAGCTGGCGTGTGTGTGTTTTGAAAGGATCCGGGAAATGCGCCGTCCTTTAGAGGCAGGGTTTATCTGCGTTTTAGAAAAAACCCTATAGAGATTAGATTTTACCTAATGCTGCGTAAGATGATTACAGCTATTTGCGGAGCATTAATTCCCGCTCAAAACAAAATGATGTTTTATAGAGATGATTCCACACAAATGCACTCTGTGCGCTCACACACATATCCACATATAAATCTCCTCGTTCCCCAGCAGAGCTCCCTAAGCTGGAAAACCATGCACTTTTCTTAATGATAAATGTACACAGCAAAAAGGTGGCCGAGAGGAGGAGAAGGAGAATCTACAAATATTGTGCCTGCTTATTCATCTAGTTAGCTGGTGTTGCATGGTGGCTTAGTAGGGGCTGAGCTACAAATCAGGAAGTCCGCCGTCTGAATCTAAGCTCAGTCAGAAACTCACTTGGGAAGTCACTGTCTCAGCCTCAAGTTCCCCCACCCCACCAGCAATATGTAAGTGTAAAGGGACCCCTGACCATTAGGTCCAGTCGTGACCGACTCTGGGGTTGCGCGCTCATCTCGCTCTATAGGCCAAGGGAGCCGGCGTTTGTCCGCAGACAGCTTCCGGGTCATATGGCCAGCATGACTAAGCCGCTTCTGGTGAACCACAGCAGCACACGGAAGCACTGTTTACCTTCCCGCTGGAGCGGTTCCTATTTATCTACTTGCACTTTGGCGTGCTTTCGAACTGCTAGGTTGGCAGCAGCAGAGACCGAACAACAGGAGCTCACCCCGTCGCGGGGATTCGAACTGCCGACTTTCTGATCGGCAAGCCACAGCGCCACCCGTGTCCCACCAGCAATATAGGGGGGTAATAATAGGAACACAGGAAGTTGCCTTATACCCACTCAGACCATTGGTCCGTCTTGCTCAGTATTGTCTTCACTAACCCATGATGGGGATCTTTTTTGCAATGTCTGGGTAATAAATAAATAAATAAATAAATACAACCAGAAGCTTTTCTTTGGGGAATTATAGGGACAGAACTACCTAAATTGTATAGAAACCTCTTCATGTATGCAGGTACAGCAGCAAGTATGTTACCTGCCCAAAGACGGAAAGAAGAAGAAGTCCCAGCAAAGGAAGAATGGATACAAAAACTTATGGAATATGCAGAAATATTGAAACATACCAGAAAAATAGGAAATCAAGATAACAAACTTTTTATAAAAGAATGGAAATGGTTTATTGAATGTTTACAAATAAACTGTAAACAGTTAAGAACACTGGCAGGATTATTGTAAGAACCTGCAGTTTTATAATAGCATATATTTAAACTAGATGAATAAATGAGCAAATTAAGATAATTTGGATACGCAGAAAATATTAAAAGATAAATTCAAGGAACGGCAGAAAGAGGGGGAAGGAAGTCAAGTTTTGAAATGCTAAGATGATTGTAAAATTATTGAAATGTATAAAACTGAAAATCATAAATAAAGTAATTTTAAAAAGAGAGGCAGGGAGGGAGAGAAGGGGGAGGTATTGCATGTTTGTGGCCTGTATGTGTGGCCTGCGAGAGAGAGGGAGAAATGCAGTTGGGCCGAGAGAAGGTGGGGAAATATAACAGAATCATAGAATTATAGAATTGGAAGGGATCCTGCGGGTCATCTAGTCCAATGCCTGAAATCTCAACCAAAGCATCCCTGAGAGATGACGATCCAACCTCTGCTTGAAAACCTCCAAGGAAGGAGAGTCCACCTTCCTGCAGGTGATAGAAATGTTATGTGGTGTATCAGAGACGGAGAGATGTGGCTGCAGAGAAACAGAATACCAGGGAGGTTCGACTGAATTCTTCTCCCTGATACACTAGCTTTCCCCCCAACAGTGGGGAAAAGCAGACATGCAATTCTTGGCATCAGTGGCGTAGCGTGGGGGGTGCAGGGGGGGCCGGCCGCACCGGGCGCAACATCTGGGGGTTAGGGTTAGGGGGCGCAAATCCACGGGTTAGGGGGTGCAAATCCACGGGTTAGGGGGCGCAAATTACTTGCCTTGCCCCGGGTGCTGACAACCCATGCTACGCCACTGCTTGGCATGCTACCTGCATCATTTTTTTCTCCCCATTTGGATCCCCCACCCCTTCCACCATTGCCCTTTTAAGGCAGGGACAGGAAGCCAAGGCACAGGGAACTCTATCCGGACCCTGGGACCCTCTTCAATCCATGCCAGTGTCAGGGACAGGCAAGACACTGATGAGTGTGCAGCAGGGGAAGCGGGGCTGGAGTCTGACTCAGCAGACAGGGTCAGTGATTTGAGGGGACCTGTATCAGCCATAAGGCAGGGGAAGCTTCAGAGCTGGAGGGTTGAACAGAGGGTGGGTTGGAAGGCCCAGGTGCTTCCCCGCCCTCTTCTGCACCACTTTCTCCCAGAACCAGGAAGGGGGTGAAAAGGGATGAGCAGAGGAAGCGTCCACGCAGGCATAGCCTCTGGCTGCATGTAGGCAGCCAGTCGGGGGAAGGTGCATAAACTGGTGGAAGGTACTTAAAGTGGTCCCCTGTTGTGGCAACTGCTCTATAGAGTGCGGACCTGGGAATAGCTGCCTATCAAGGGGCTGTCAGGAAGGCAGGTTCATCCAGAGGCCAGGAAAGGGGACTTGAGACGTGACGTGCAATCACCTGTTATTCACAAAAGTAAAAACACAACTGAGTTAATTCTAGGCTAATCTGGTCCCTCTCTAGCCCTCTCCTCCTAAACTCGTCCCAAGCCAGTCTGGCCCATGGCTCAGCAATGTACAAGGCTCTTTGTGACATGGGTGTCAGTGGAGAAGTAGTTGCAGAGGGATTGCCCAGCCGCTGAGCAACCAAAACAGCATCTGGCTCCTCTCTGCCAGAGTCTGCACTCGTATTGAGTCCCTCGACGCCCAGCCCTGTCCCTTGAACGGCTTTCTTATTCTGAGCCCCCGTGTTCACTCAAACCTCCTGCTTCCCCCTCTGTGTCCTCCCTGGGGGGTGGGGATCTTGACTTGTCGTCTCCCACCACACTTTGCCATCCAGCCAGTCCCTGACACTGCCTAGACACTAGATTGGTGTGCGAAGATATCCAGAGCTCTACAGAAGCGACCATGGATGTTATCTTTGACAATGAAAAGGTTGCTTTCTACCATGTGGATTTATTTGGCTGGGAAGCGCCCTTGCCCCATTGGCCGTGCCTTTTTGCCTGACTGGAATGCGTCCTTGAACTATGGCAATACATCTTGCCTAGCCAGGGGAAGAAATGCGTGCTGTTGTCAGAAACTTGTGACATTTGCATGGGTCTTCAGTACTGAGCTAAGGCACACAGCTGTTGCCCTGCCTACTTTTGCCTCAGAGTGGCCGCCGAGACCATATAACACTGGTCCTGAGAGACCTACATTGGCTCCCAGTACGTTTCCGAGCAGAATTCAAAGTGCTGGTGCTGACCTTGAAAGCCCTAAACGGCCTCGGCCCAGTATACCTGAAGGAGCGTCTCCACCCTCATCGTTCAGCCCAGACACTGAGGTCCAGTGCCAAGGGCCTCCTGGCAGTTCCCTCCCTGTGAGAAGTGAGGTTACAGAGAACCAGGCAGAGGGCCTTCTCGGTAGTGGCACCCACCCTGTGGAATGCTCTCCCATCAGATGTCAAGGAAATAAACAACTATCTGACTTTTATAAGACATCTGAAGGCAACCCTGTTTAGGGAAGTTTTTAATGTTTGATATTTTATCGTGTTTTTAATATTCTGTTGGGAGCCACCCAGAGTGGCTGCGGAAACCCAGCCAGATGGGCTCGGTATTATATTTTTAAAAAACTAGAATATATGCCTCATTTCTTTGATGGGTATGAAGACTACAGCCAGCCACTGTAGGATGCCTGTTTTGGTGCAGCATGGCTGAGTGGCTTGAGATTGCCAAGATGGCACTTATTATATATAATAGAGCATCCTCTGATAAACTACCCTCTAGCCACGGCACTGCCAGCCTCTCAGTTCTCCATTTCAATTATTCATCTGTTTCTATAATCAAGGCCTCATTCATATTTATTACTCTTACAGCAACCTAGTAATGAGCCCTGATTCCTCTGCTAGGGAAACATGATACGTCTTAAAAGATTATGCTGCTTAGAAGCATCTCTACAAAGGTTCAGGGGCTGAATGCAAAGGAAAAGGAAATCCAGGCCCCAGTATTTGTGGGGTTTCCCCTACCCATAATTAAAAGCTGCACCTCCAAAAATCTTAGTCACAGTTCTGGGGTCACCATTTTATGGAACTGCAGCCGGCCCCACCATTAGGCATGGGAGACAAATTCAATTTCATTTGCATTTTAATGAGAAACTCCTTAATTCGCACTTCTCAATTTTTTGTGGTGCAGATCTCCATCAATGCGCACAGTCATTCATGCATTGGGGAAAACGGTGCGTTAGAAATGAACACATTCGTGTAAATAACATATGAAAAAATATCTCGAGGAACATTGTTTGCATGAAATGTGTCTGTAAGGAGAAAATTGCACTAAAGTTATGGCAAATTTTCATGAGGACTTTTAAAGAAATTGCAAATCACTGCAGAAACGTGGAGAACCGAATTCAAGATGGGTAAAATGAGAAATTGAGAGAATAAGGCTACCAGTCACTACTAACCACGATGGCTATGTTCTACCTCAACGGTAGTAGAAGTGGTGTGCTCAGTGGGGAAACCCAGACAGATGAGTGGGGGGTTGTTATTACTGCTATTATAACAATATTTGAGAATTGCAAGTGAGGAGAGCACTGTTGCACTCATGTCCTGCTTATGAACTTCCCATAGACATCTGGTCGGACACTAAGATGACAGAATTCTGAACTACGTGGGTCATTGGCCTCAACCTGCAGTGCTCTTCATATAAGTTCAGAGGCAGTTTACCTCTTTGTATCAATTGTTGGGAAGCCACAATGGGAGAGGAATTAAGGGACCATTTGTCCTCAGCAATCTCGTTGAAGGCTCCTTCATTTGAATGGCTTTCTGCTCTTCAGAGTCTGATTTAAAGATAAAGAGCCCAAGAAGAGAAAGCAGGAAGGATCTTGGAAGCTGTAGAACTTGGATGCAGAGTAAGCAGGAACACGGATCACAGCCATCCCAGTTAAAACCTTCAGGCCTAGTTGGTGCATTATTCATTATTATTAACTTGGATTTACTAATCACCTTCCAAACCGCCGCCTCAAGGCAATTCTGCATCTTCCTCACTCCCAACTCTCTTAACATTTGCTTTGGTTTTGCTTAAGTGAAAAGCTTACCTTTAAAAATATTAGCTTTTGGAGAGTAGAGAGGCTTTTACGAGTTTAAACTTTGAGTTATCTTGTTTGCTGCTGTTGTTGTTGCTGTGGTGGTGTGTGTTTTACTGGTGAGGTTTTGGCTTCTTCTTTGGTTCTGTTTTGTTAGATTTTAACATTTGCAACCTGCCACAAGCACTGTGAATATTCAGAGTTATACGCAACTTTTCAGGACAAAAATCGACGAACGCACAACAGATAAAAAAAAGGAATAAGACTGAAAACCAAAGCACAGGGACCATATGACATTAGTGTGAATTTTAATGCAGAAACACATTACTAGGCAGCCTATCAAACGTGGTCCCAAACAGATGTCAGAAGTGTGATTATTATATGTAACGATTATATAATAATCAGGTTTTATTATGTAACGGCATCCTCTTACAACCTTGGAATACGGTTGCATAGTCACTTATTGAGTATCAGCCAATCCAAGGCGTTCAAAGAGCAAAACAATTTTGTAATGAGAGATTATGCATGTTTCACCATTCCAAAATCTCCGTAATAAAATTTTAAAAGCACCACGGGAGTGAAGAAAGGTCATCTCAAGTGGGTGGATGGAGAGAATAAATGCATTTGTGGTTTTTTTATAGATATAAAAAAAACATTAAATCAACAGGCTGGGAAACTTCTTTCCTGTTTATCGCAACGAGTGATGAACAGCACAATGGAAGGAAAGCTTTGGTTCAAGCAGTTCTCATTTTTCTCACTTACAAAACATCTTAGCTACCCCAAGAAAAACCCAAAAACAACAACAACACTTTTGTAGCAGTCTTGAAAGCAAGCATTTTTGGGGAAAATATATTAGCAGCATTCCCTCAAGGACAAAACATGCACTGATTGACATGGAAATTTATGCCCTACATATACCGACAAACAAGAGAGATGGCTGTCATCTTCTGTCTCCAAGACTAGAGCTGAATTTCAACCACAAGGTGATACCTGCTTGAATTCTTCCAAGGAGGGTCAGAAAAGAACTATGTCCACCTCTGTAAGACCCTCTCCAAAGGCCTTTCACCACTTCCTACTCATTCTCCTTCCCTGATGCCAACAGACATGTCGTGAGGAAGGAGGAAGTGGAGAGGGTGATGGGAAAAGGCACTCTGCCAAGTCTATGGAAGCACCGATCGGTGACCGGGAACAGACCCAGAATCACACAAACACTCCACCTCCCATTTCTTTCAAAGTGAAAGCTCCAGAGCATCAGGTTCCCACCAGGGATTCTGGTTGGAACAGACACTCCAGAAGGTCTCAACAAGCACCTGCTACTTCCATCTCCACTTTTCCCATGGTCAGTTATTTGGTCTTATGGAAGGAGAGGAGGAGGAGGTGATGGTGGTCACTACAATTTCTTCTTCTTCTTCTTCTTAAATCACAGCGCTCAACTCTCCGAACACTTTCAGAGCAAACAGGAAGGCGATTGCCTGTCCCTATCAAAACTATCGGACACTTACTGGTGGGCATATTTGACAGAACAAGCTCTCTGCCTCCCAGAGTCACAGCAAAACATATCTTCAACCTCCTCTTTTGGCCAGACATAACAAGGCAACATTGGAGATACATTATCAAATCCTCCACCTCTACATTTTGTCAAGTGGCAAAACGTTTCTATTTGCCCCATCAGGGAAGCCTATGGGTACCCATAACAGAGCAGACAGCAGCTTGACGGGTTGGCAGGATCATTTACATTAGGAAAATGAGAGAGCGAGAAAAGTTCCACATCACTATTTATTTTTATTGTATTTCTAACCCACCCTTCATGAGAAGTAAATTACAGCATATAAAAACAGATGGGACAGTTAAACAAACAAGCAAACACCTGTAACAATAGAATCAAAAATAGGTAGGTCATGTTTTCTGCCAAGAGAGGCACCAAAACACGTTTTTCAGTTTTCAGGAGGGCAAGGTAAGGAGGGCAAGTGTATCTTCAGCAAACAACAGAAGCTGGAAATATATGGTGCCCCCTCCTCTGTTGAGAGGAAGCTCCACATTTTTGGAACCATCACCTAGAAGGCTCTCTCACAAGCTGCCATTGCCCACCTCCAAACCTCTGAGAGTAGTGGAACCACCAGAAGTGCCACCTCTGTTATCTTAAGCCCTGAACTGATCTATAGGGAAGAAGGTGGTCTTTCAAATCCTTTACTTTATGGTGATTACCACCTACAGCAACCATAGTTAATAAACCGGACTCCGCATAGAACATCTCCACATCAGGCTAGTTGTTCACATGACCCCATTAACCAAGCCAATCTATGAGAATCATCTAAGAGCCATACATCTTCAGCACCCAATTGCATGAATCATAACAACCATGAAGAAAAAATAAGCATTAGCCGGATTTACGTACCTAGCAATGCCTGGAATAAGCTGCTTTTAAAGATGCCCATCACCTTTTTAATGGCCTTTTTCAGTGGCTGCTCTTCTGGCTTTTTCAGCTTCTTGCAATAATCTTCCAGAAGTGCTAAAGCTCGATCCGTGTCTACAATAAATAAAAATACCCAAGGTTATAAAAGTAGTTAACTGGGTTGAAAACGCTGAGAGTAACAAAACAGAGGAGGAGGAGAAGCAGGAACAGATTATTGATTGACCGATGAGAGGGAATAGTAGCACCACACATTAAATAAAGCTATTGCAGAGACATCACCTTGCCAACAAAGGTCCATATAGTAAAAGCTATGGTTTTCCCAGTAGTGATGTATGGAAGTGAGAGCTGGACCATAAAGAAGGCTGATCGCCGAAGAATTGATGCTTTTGAATTATGGTGCTGGAGGAGACTCTGGAGAGTCCCATGGACTGCAAGAAGATCAAACCTATACATTCTTAAGGAAATCAACCCTAAGTGCTCACTGGAAGGACAGATCATGAAGCTGAGGCTCCAATACTTTGGCCACCTCATGAGAAAAGAAGACCCTGATGTTGGGAAAGATGGAGGGCACAAGGAGAAGGGGACGACAGAGGACGAGATGGTTGGACAGTGTTCTCGAAGCTACCAGCATGAGTTTGACCAAACTGCAGGAGGCAGTGAAAGACAGAAGTGCCTGGTGTGCTCTGGTCCATGGGGTCACGAAGAGTCGGACACGACTAAACGACTAAACAACAACAACAACAATCGTACAATAAAACCACCATCAGAATCATAGAATCATAGAATCATAGAGTTGGAAGAGACCACAAGGGCCATCGAGTCCAACCCCCTGCCAGGCAGGAAACACCATCAGAGCACTCCTGACATATGGTTGTCAAGCCTCTGCTTAAAGACCTCCAAAGAAGGAGACTCCACCACACTCCTTGGCAGCAAATTCCACTGTCGAACAGCTCTTACTGTCAGGAAGTTCTTCCTAATGTTTAGGTGGAATCTTCTTTCTTGTAGTTTGGATCCATTGCTCCGTGTCCGCTTCTCTGGAGCAGCAGAAAACAACCTTTCTCCCTCCTCTATGTGACATCCTTTTATATATTTGAACATGGCTATCATATCACCCCTTAACCTCCTCTTCTCCAGGCTAAACATGCCCAGCTCCCTTAGCCGTTCCTCATAAGGCATCGTTTCCAGGCCTTTGACCATTTTGGTTGCCCTCCTCTGGACACGTTCCAGTTTGTCAGTGTCCTTCTTGAACTGTGGTGCCCAGAACTGGACACAGTACTCCAGGTGAGGTCTGACCAGAGCAGAATACAGTGGCACTATTACTTCCCTTGATCTAGATGCTATACTCCTATTGATGCAGCCCAGAATTGCATTGGCTTTTTTAGCTGCCGCGTCACACTGTTGGCTCATGTCAAGTTTGTGGTCAACCAAGACTCCTAGATCCTTTTCACATGTACTGCTCTCAAGCCAGGTGTCACCCATCAGAATCAAAGTACAGCACAATGAAGTTTGCTGCAACAGCTTTGGAAATAATCACCCTCCCAGTCCCCAAAGTGGTCATACTCGATCTCTTCCCTGCAGCGGCTTCTGAAGATCTTGCCCTAAGTCCAGCATCCACGTACACATGAGATTACACAGGATCCAGACCTATCCTGCAATTTCTAGTAAACTACTGCATTTTGACGTTGCTTCCCTCAAGTCAACTTCAAGCCAGCTTGAGCACAGTTTTCTTACTTGAAGCACGCTGAATCCCAGGTATGTGGAGCCTTCCTTTCCATCCCAATTTCCAAAGGTGGAGGTCAGGGTGGGAAACCCATCAGGCAATTCCATCAGGTGAGGACATCTCCCCCCAGACTCCACCCACAGCAGGTGACTTCAACACACACCAGCCCATGGGTTTGTGTACAGTGATGGGCAAATTTGACTTGAAATGCAGCGAGAACAAACATTCACTGTGTAAAACATCTTAGATCTCCTTTTCAGGTTTCTTCCTAGTGATTTGGTGTCAGCTGGTTCTCAAAATTTCCCATTGACTTCCCTATGCTGGGATTTCATTTTTTATATATATATAAGATATTTATTGAGATTTTACAAAAACATAAGTTACAAAATAGAAAAAAGTCATATAGAAAGAAAAAAATAAAAAAGAGAACATACAAAAATACATAAAAGAGAAAAAAGAAGAATAAAAATACAAAATACAAAAAACAAATAGATGAAAAAGAATTAAAAACAAATCCGTTTTTTGTAACTTTAAACTCATTAGCTTGTTTCCTTGGCCTCCTCACACCTCCCCTTTTTGTATTCCCATTTAAATAATCAAATCAGCAAATCCTTACCCTCTTTCGTTTATCTTAACTCTGTATCTTAACATATTATGACTCTATATTTTCATCCATTATCAATTCATTTTTGCATATTCTTATTAACTTTGTTGCTAATGCCACTTATTTTCAATCCAACATCATTTTAACATTCATTAATTTTACAGTGTTTCTGCAGATAGTCTTTAAATTTCTTCCAGTCTTCTTCCACCAGCTCTTCTCCCAGGTCTCGGATTCTGCCAGTCATTTCCGCCAATTCCATATAGTCCATCACCTTCATCTGCCACTCTTCCAGGGTGGGTAACTCTTGTGTCTTCCAATACTTTGCAATAAGTATTCTTGCTGCTGTTGTTACATACATGAAGAAAGTTCTATCCTTCTTTGGCACCAATTGGCCGACTATGCCCAGGAGAAAGGCCTCTGGTTTCTTCAGGAAGGTATATTTAAATACCTTTTTCATTTCATTATATATCATCTCCCAGAAGGCCTTAATCTTTGGGCACGTCCACCAAAGGTGAAAGAATGTACCTTCATTTTCTTTACATTTCCAACATTTATTATCGGGCAAATGATATATTTTTGCAAGCTTGACTGGTGTCATGTACCACCTGTATATCATTTTCATAATATTCTCTCTTAAGGCATTACATGCCGTAAATTTCATACCGGTGGTCCACAACTGTTCTCAGTCAGCAAACATAATGTTGTGACCAATATCTTGTGCCCATTTGATCATAGCAGATTTAACCGTTTCATCCTGCGTATTACATTTTAACAGCAAGTTATACATTCTTGAAAGTATCTTAGTTTTGGGATCTAACAGTTCTGTTTCCAATTTTGATTTTTCCACCTGGAAGCCAATTTTTTTATCCAAATTATAGGCCTCTCTTATTTGATAATAATGAAGCCAGTCTCGCACTTTATCTTTTAATTTCTCAAAACTCTGCAATTTCAATTTCTCTCCTTCTTGTTCCAATATTTCCCAATATTTCGGCCATTTGGCCTCCATATTGAGCTTTTTCTGAGCCTTCGCTTCCATTGGTGACAACCACCTTGGGGTTTTATTTTCCAATAAGTCTTTGTATCTTATCCAGACATTGAACAATGCTTTCCTGACAATATGGTTTTTAAATGCTTTATGTGCTTTAACCTTGTCGTACCACAAATATGCATGCCATCCAAAAACGTTGTTAAAACCTTCTAGGTCCAAAATGTCTGTGTTCTCAAGAAGCAGCCAGTCTTTCAACCAGCAGAATGCTGCTGATTCATAGTAAAGTTTAAGGTCTGGCAGGGCAAATCCACCTCTTTCCTTTGCATCAGTTAATATTTTAAATTTTATTCTAGGCTTCTTGCCCTGCCAGACAAATCTGGAAATGTCTCTCTGCCACTTCTTGAAACAGTCCATCTTGTCCAAAATTTGCAATGATTGAAACAGAAATAACATTTTTGGCAATACATTCATCTTTATAGCTGCAATTCGACCCAACAAGGAAAGCTTCAAATTTGACCATATTTCTAAATCTTTTTTCACTTCTATCCAACATTTCTCATAGTTATCTTTAAATAAATTTAAATTCTTAGCAGTCATATTAACCCCCAAATATTTTACTTTCTTAACTAATGTTAAACCTGTCTCCTTCTGAAACCTCTCTTTCTCAATTGGTGTAAAATTTTTCTCAAGCACTTTAGTTTTTGACTTGTTCAGCTTAAATCCTGCCACATGACCAAATTCTTGAATCAATTCTAATACTCTTTTCGTACTAGATTCTGGCTCCTGTAACGTCAAAACTAGGTCACCTGCAAAAGCTTTCAATTTGTATTGTTTGGCTCCGACCTGAATACCTTTAATCAGACGGTCCCTTCTAATCATATTCAGCAAAACCTCCAGAACCGAAATAAAAAGCAATGGGGAAATTGGACAGCCTTGTCGTGTCCCTTTCTCTATCTTAAATTCCTCTGTCATCACATTATTGACTATTAACTTAGCCTTTTGTTCTGAGTAAATTGCACTTATACCATTTTCAAACCCTTGGCCCACCCCCATTCCCTGAAGATTTTTCTTCATAAAATTCCAAGAAATATTATCAAAAGGTTTTTCCGCATCTATAAAAATTAAAACTGCTTTGGTATTGATATTCACTTGCAGCTTCTCCAAAATGTTAATTATATTCCTCGTATTGTCAGACAGATGTCTACCTGGGAGAAAGCCGGCTTGATCTTTATGTATCTCTTCAACTAATACCTTTTTTAATCTATTAGCCAAGATATCAGCAAAAATTTTGTAATCCACATTAAGCAGGGATATGGGGCGGTAGTTCTTGAGTTGTGTCTTTTCAGACTCAGTTTTCGGTATAAGTGTAATGTAAGCTTCCTTCCACGACTCTGGCGCCTTTTTCCCCTCCAAAATTTCATTACAGACCTCCTTTAGTGGCTGAATTAACCAGTCTTTCAAAGATCTATAGTATTTGGAGGTTAGACCATCCGGCCCTGGAGATTTACCCAACTGCATGCTCTGAATGGCACCTTCTACCTCCTATTCCGTAATTTTGTGATTCAACATTATCTTATTTTCTTGAGACATTTTTTGTAATCCATTTGTTCTTAAAAATTGGTCTAAATCAGTCTCTTTCTGTGGCCCTTGTGTATATAGTTGTTTAAAATATCTCTGGAAGCACTTTCTAATCTCCAATGGATTCTGTATGTTCTTTCCTTCCACATCCAGATTTGTGATAGTGTTTAATTTTTGTCTTTTTTTCATCTGCCAAGCTAGCAGTTTCCCGCATTTATTAGCCGATTCAAATGTCTTTTGTCTCATCTGCTTAATTTTCCATTCTACTTCCTGATTTATCATTTTCATATATTGTACTTGATATAGCTTTATTTCTCTCAGAATCTCTTGCGACTTTGGTTTCGCTCTTAATTTCTTCTCTCCTTCTTTTATTTTTTCCAAGATTTTATCTTTTTTCTCATTTTGAATTCTCTTCTTTATTGCGTTCTGTTGAATCAGAAACCCTCTCATGACCGCTTTGCTTGCGTCCCAGATTACTCTTTTTTCAACCGTGGTATTCAAATTTATCTCAAAATAATCTCTCAAGATTTTTTGGGCCTTCTTGGTAACCTCTTGATCTCTAAATAAGGTGTCATTCATCCTCCATCTGAAGGAACCGATTGGTGTTAGCTTCATCTCCATCTTCACCGCATTATGGTCGGAGCAAGTTTTTGGGCAAATTTCCACTTTTCGAGTCTTAGGTGCCAGGCCTCTAGTTATCCATATTTGGTCAATTCTTGTCCATGTCATTTTGGCTTCAGAGAAGAATGTTCCCTCTCTTCCAAGGGGGTTCTTAGTTCTCCAGATGTCAATCAAGTCCATATTGTCAGTCAGTTCAAAAAAAGTTTTTGGTAGTCTGCCATCTTTAGTTACAACCTGTCTCTGCGACTTGTCCATATTTGTAGATACCACTCCATTCATATCTCCCATCATAATAATGTTGTAGTCCATATAGTCAAGCAATGTCTCATGCAATTTCTTGAAGAATTCAGATTTCCCCTCATTTGGTGCATAAACTCCTACAATCAGAAATTTTTCTCCTTGTGATTGAATCTCAATTGCCACAAATCTTCCTTGTTCATCTTTAAAAACAAATTTCGGTGATAGGCTCTCTTTGGCATAAATAACAACTCCTCTCTTTTTAACCTTGTCCGATGAAATAAACTCTTGACCCAATCTTTTATTAATCAGTACTTTCCTGTGAAGCCTTATCACATGAGTTTCCTGTAAACAAATTAAGTCCAATTGTTCCTTTTTCAATAGATGAAAGACTTTCTTCCTCTTCTCCGGAGAATTAAATCCATGAATGTTCCAACTTAATAATTGCAGAGACATGGTGTGGTTATTCTATTCTCCTCCAACTGCTCCCAAAAGTTCTTCTTGTTCTGACGGTGGTATCGCTTTTTTTAGTTTGTCCAATCCCAAAGGTGTTGGTACTATGTCTAGTACTCCTGATCTTAAAGCTCTTAGCTCTTCTAGTACTTCTTTTTGCAGGTCTTCTTCGTGGTCTCTCAAAAATTTTCCCTTATCTTCCACTGATCTTATTTTGAACTTTTTCCCTTTAAAGGTAAAAGATAGTCCCTGGGGGAATTCCCACCTAAAAACAATTCTGTTTCTTCTCAGTAGGGACACCAGATCTCCGTAGTTGGTTCTAAGATCCAATAGATGTTTCAGTATATCCTTAAAAATCTCCACTCTCGAATCGTTGATCTCCAAAGTCTTCTGGAAGTGCGCACTCAGTATTTTATCTCTCTCTTCTTTCGTTCGGAGGGTAACAAAACAGTCTCTGACCCTGTTTTTTCTCCCTCCTCTTCCAAGTCTGAACGCACTTACTATCTTAAAATCTTTCTCCACCTCCAAATTCCAAAAAATTCCAAATTCCTGCGTAAGGTAGTCACTTAGGTTATCTTTTTCAAATTCCGGTACTGCCCTGATCCTCAGATTGGTCTGTTTCTCCCTCAGTTCAATCATAGACAGAAGTGACTGATGATCCCCAATCTGTTTGCGCATAGGTTTTATTTCTTCCTCTACAGCCACTGCTTTTTCTTTTGCTTCCTCAGCTATTTTTTGATTAGACGCAGATTCTTCCAGCAATTTTTCAATAGATTCTGTATTGGAATTCACCTTCTGTCCCAGATTATTAATGCTGGCAGTATTCCTGTCTATTTCCTATGCTGGGATTTCAGAGCAAAATAACACACTCGAGAGGCAAGCAACTGGTTCAGCGCCAAAAACCACTTCAAAAATGAATCAGTGCTCCAAAGTCTGCCATGAATATATGATTATTTTAAGAGCCCAGGCCTTGGATAAATAGGAAATGAAGTGGTGTTGGGAGATTTCAAGGCACAACTAAGAAGCATGACTTGCATTAGCTATGCTTTGGAGAATTCTTTGGTTTGCAAACCATCTAAAGGCCTACCTAGATATTTATTTCCGGGGGTGCATGGCTCCTGTCCCTGGTAAAAGGAAGTTATTTGTTTCCCCACCTCCTACATACAGTGATCATTGAACTGGAGAGGACGGATGCTGACCATGATGGCATCACATGACATGTCACTTTTACAAGACATTACCAGAGGGACCGTGTGGGAAAGATGTGGACCAGTGCATCTCCTGTAATGTATAGCTAAGGGCAGTTCTCCCTATACATTTATATTTACAGATTCCAATACAGTGGTTTTTATTGGGCTCTGCATGTGGATAGCTCAGTCAGTAGAGCATGAGACTCTTAATCTCAAGGTCGTGGGTTCGAGCCCCATGCTGGGCGAAGGATTCCTGAATTGCAGGGGGTTGAACTGAATGACGCTTGTTGTCCCTTCCAACTCTACAATTCTGCGATTCTAAAAATGCAAGGCTGAATGCTGAACCCGGGAGGATGGCAGCTCCAGCAACTCACACCAAGAACATTTTAACAAAGCATCCCCAAAGGGGGAAAATAGATGCAAAATGGAGATTTATCAACGACAGGTAACAAACAATCCTGGTTACTTGATACGTTACTTTACTGATCAGTATTGGCTGCTTGATAACCCTTCAAAGGAGACTCTGCTGTGAAACTGATGCCTCACAATTCATGAAACAGTTCAATTCTATCATCTGTGGTCTGAATCAAGATAATGGCTTTTTGCCCCACTACAGGTGTCCTTTAGGTCACCAGTCCTAAAATGTTGTGTTATAATCAACACTGCTTGGGAACTCCAGGCCAACACCATAATACCTCAACCCCCAAAACACAATAGCATCACGTATTTCAGTAACAGTTTTACTCTGTAAACAATTGAAGACTATATTCTTCTGTTCTCAATCCCTCCTCCTACTTCTGCATCCTTGGAATGTTGGGGGTTGGGGGGGATTGCCATATGGAGGTGACGCTTAAAATTGGACCCAGAACCCAAACCCATGATCTTATTCAATATTCGGCTCCCGACAAACAATTTAGCTTTTATATTTGAACTGAAGACCTCATTTCCTCTTTCAGCTTGTTGACTAAGCTCTTGCAGCTCTGTTGTCACTCCACAAAATCTTGACTATTGATGTAAAATGGAAAACAAAAAAATGTAGCTCCTTTGCCACAAATACTTACAGATTAAATATTGTCAAATGATAAGAACAACACACACAAATAAATAAATATCACAAAACTATCTCTGCAACGCATAACCAAGGTTAATTTGTTGACTAAATGTTGTAGGATTAAAGAAGATACCAATTAAAGTAAATGTCGTATTTGTGTATAGGGTTTCTAACTTTTTGAGTCTAGTTGATAGTAGTTTAATCAGCAGCAATTGACAGGTAACTGTTGGGTTTTCAAATGATTCCAACACACTCCTCTGTTATAAGCACAGGAGTAGGCTGAGCTGCTTTTTTCTGGTCAGTTGGCAACCCTACTTATGTAAGACCCACATCTGATTGTAGGAGCTTTTGAGGATTCTTTCCCTTCACTGGGTGAGAATAGATGATTAGCTCTACCTTGGATATTTATAGTGCACAGCTAGCTACAAAGGCAGCTATTCTTAGGACTCAAACATATTTGCATTTGTAATTGATTTTGCACTCTTTCTCTTGGTTCAAATGAGCATCGTTCCCATTCTGCCTGCTTAAAAGTTCTCTGCAACTCAATCAGTTGGCTGCAAGCCTCGAAAACCACACAGTCATTTCATATTTAAGCCAGAAACTCCCTGGACTAACAGGAGGGAAACAACCTAAAGACGCCCAAGAGATGCTTCCCTTGTAACCAGAGTCCAATTGCAACCAGGGTCTATCATTAGACAGAGAGAAGCAGCTGCCTCAGGCAGCAGGTGCTGAGGGCCGCAGAGTGAGTATTCTACTAAAAAGATGCAAAAATGCAAGGATTTCCACTTGCACAGTGGAATTCCCCCCCTCCTCGTTCTGCGCACCTCATGCCCTCCCAAATCTGTTATAGGAACCCCCAGAACAGATTCAAGGGGGTGCACTGGTGGAGGAGAGGTGGGAAATTTCCGTGGTGCGTGCAGAAATCTGTGCTCTATTAGTCCCCTCCAGATGATTTATGGATTGAGCATTCATCCTGATTAGTTTGCACAAATCTTAGATGAAGGTCCAATCTTCACTGAGCATACATCCTGGTTTGTTTGCAAGACAGTTGTCACCCTCAGATTTACATATAAGCTAAACAAGCTATAGCTTAGGGCCCCACTCTCTTGGGGGCGCCCAAAAAGATTTAAACGGGGGAAAACCCTGGATGTACATTTCCAAAATATATGATAAAAAACCAATTAAAACAAAACCTACATACAGCAACAGTGTTTTGTGTTGTGTAGGCTCCTATGATGTAAGTAATGGGCCCCGTCGGCTAGCCTGCTCCCTAAAATATCACTGGTTTGCTCATTTCTATATACAGGGTGCCTACATTCTGCATGTGCAAATGGCTTTAGATACCTATTAGGTCCATAAATTACCATTTAGCATATATTCAACATAAAACAGCGACAATTTGCTGTTGACAAAGAACACCTGGACATATAAAGGGCCCCATTACCTTCAGTAGCTTAGGGCCTCATCAAACCCAAATCCGGCCCTGCATTCACCTCACTTTGCTTAACAAGTTTCTACAGGTCTTTCTGTTAGCAATCCAACTTTTCATGTATTTTCCCTGTCCCTTTTCCAAAGCACAAGAAGTCCACAGCTGTTATCTTAAGTGGCTTCGTTGCTCCAGGACAAAGGGTGTTAATCCATTTTAAATGTGCAAACCTAAAGTTCTGGTTTGTTTGTGGGCCCCACAGCACACTTGCAATCTAGGGTGTCCCAGCCCACAGCTTAGAAATTACTGCAAATGTACATTTCTCAAGTGCTAAAACCCAGCACGTCTCCAGTTGTAAATTCCTTCCACAGTTCCCCCTACAAAGCATTTACTTGTTCCCAAGATATACCCACTGATAATTGTTGTTGTTGTTTTTAAAGCAATCGAAACAAACAACTCTCCAGCCTTCAAAGACACAATTGTTTTCAGTGTCTCATGGCCAAACTACAAGACATCTGTGAGAAAACCTCATGATATTTCAATTTTTACTTTCGAGGGTGGGGGAGAGAGCTTTGAATTCAATCAGATGAAAGGTGTTTGGGGACCATGGGGATATTTGGGGGGGGGGGTTGTTTTATTCTGAAAAAGTGCAACTACTAGTGGGGGGGAGAGAAATTCTATTCAGTTCTCATTTAAAGGAGAACCTGCCTAATTCTCACTGTCTAATACAATATGCAAACCAAATCGCAGCCATCCTTTGAAATTTGTACTTCTCTGAATTTTGTAATGCTGTTCTACGTAGCTGCCAGAGTTTGGTGCTGCTCAAGCTTCCTGTGGCTGCTCTTTTTATTCTGTTTGTTTGGTTTTTGTCTTTTTAAGAGTGTTATTCGTCAGTTGGAGACCTTTGGATACCAAGCAACTAACAATTCAAAAAAACCATAACCATAACCACAACACAAAACTGAATATAGAATGGGGTACAGTAAATGTAGAATGTATACATTGGCAGGGTGTGTGGAGAGACATGTGGAAATGAAACTGCTTTTGAAAACTGTATACAGTGGTACCTCGGGTTACAAACACCTCGGGTTACAGACTCCGCTAACCCGGAAGTAGTACCTCGGATTAAGAACTTTACCTCAGGATGAGAATAGAAATTGCACGGCGGCAGCGGGAGGCCCCATTACCTAAAGTGGTACCTCAGGTAAAGAACGGTTTCAGGTTAAGAACGGACCCCCGGAACGAATTAAGTTCATAACCAGAGGTACCACTGTATTAGGAAAAAAGCATGGAGATATGTGTATATTAGGAGGAAGTTGCACTAAAATGCTGATGAGTTTTCATGAGGCATAATAATAATAATAATAATAATAATAATAATAATAATAATGGTGTGAAAATGTGGGGAACTGAACTTAAGATTGGAAAAATGAGAAACCAGGAGAAACTGAAATAGGTACATTCTCTCAGCCCTAGCTATAGATCAGTGATGCAACACACGTTCTGCACGGACAAGATCCCAAGTTCAATCCCGGCCATCTCCAGTTAATAGCCAGCAACAGATTATGCCAGAGACCTCCGATAGCCACTGCCTGTCAGCCTAGATAATACTTAGCTAAAATGGACAAACAGGCCCATATAAGACGTACTGTATTCAACCAAGTTTAAACTGCGCCCAAATATAGGCTTCACTCAGGTTGCATTCAAGCCAGTTTTGCGGATGTGGGGGAATAGGTCAAAATATGGTATAACTATTTTTCCTCCACACTGTTTGCTGAATCTTCCCTACATCTTATTAGTCCTGGCGTGGGAGAGGGGGACAACCACACCATGGGGCTAACAGCAGCTTGAGGGGTGGGAAAGAGGGTCCCCATCCCACATACTTCATGGAATCAAATTTGGGTTGCCAATTTTCCTTTTTAAACTTGCCTGGCTCCTATGCCTTTTAATAACAATATAGCAAGAAGGTGTTGAAACAGGCAAAACTTTGCCTTCCGCTTGATCTCCTCGGTAAGAAAGTTGTTCATCTACTACAGGGGTCAGCAAACCTTTTCAGCAGGGGGCCGGTCCACTGTCCCTCAGACCTTGTGGGGGGCTGAACTATATTTTGAAAAAAAAATATGAACAAATTCCTATGCCCCACAAATAACCCAGAGATGCATTTTAAATATAAGGACACATTCTACTCATGTAAAAACATGCAGATTCCCGGACCATCCACAGGCTGGATTTAGAAGGCGATTGGGCCGGATCCAGCACCCGGGCCTTAGTTTGCCTACCCATGATCTACTACATTTCTGTGACTCGGGTGCTGAAAGGTGGTGAGCCTATGCCAACATGGAGGGAAAATACTAACCAGCTAAAGTGGCGCAAACTGTAGCCCTAGAACACACACCAGCAATTGGATCGTTTTAATCAGATTATTTTAAATTCTAGCTAACAAGGTAGAAATGCTGTCTAGCTTTGGAGTGGCTAAGCTGCAGCAATCCAGCTTAAGCAGGGGAAAAAATGCAAATGCATTATAAATATGAGTTTATTATTGTGTCGCAGTTTACGTAATTTCGGGTTTTCCCTCTGCAGTTCCATGACATGAATATGCAATTGCTTGGGTGGCCTTAGGACAGTGTGATAATTCTGTAGAATGGAGCACAAAGAGGCGCACACAGCACCGCTGGAAGTTGAGAGCCCAAAGTCCGCCATTGTGCACAGCTTGTAAATCGGTAGAATACTGTAGTTGATTATGAAGGCGCTCAACGGGAAGTCTGGTTTTTGACCCCTGTCCAGTACCTACTGGGAGCTGCATTAGAATAAGGGTCAGATCACTGGTTTCTCCCAGTCCTGCCTGGAGATGCTGGGGTTTGAACCTTGGAGCTATTGCATGCAAAGTTCAGTGACTGAGCCACAGACTTTGCATGACAGGATATACTCCCCTAAGCAAATAGCAGAGAGGTAGCTATGAACCACGGGATGCGGGTGGCGCTGTGGGTTAAACCACAGAGCCTAGGACTTGCCGATCAGAAGGTTGGCAGTTCGAATCTCTGTGATGGGGTGAGTTCCCGTTGCTCGGTCCCTGCTCCTGCCAACCTAGCGGTTCGAAAGCACATCAAAGTGCAAGTAGATAAATAGGTACCGCTCTGGTGGGAAGGTGAACGGCATTTCTGTGCACTGCTCTGATTCGCCAGAAGCAGCTTAGTCATGCTGGTCACATGATCCAGAAGCTGTACACTGGCTCCCTCGGCCAATAAAGCGAGATGAGCGCCGCAACCCCAGAGTCGGTCACGACTGGACCTAATGGACAGGGGTCCCTTTACCTTTAGCTATGAACCAGACCAGCCTCTTTGTGGCTTTTCCCGAAGCAATGTACTCTAGTCAGGGGTGGAGTGTGACACCAACATTCAGCACCCTCATGGGCAGGCATTCAAGGGTGTCCTACCTAATTTGCAGTTTCCAAAAGAATATGCAAATTGGAAAAAGTCATCCTTCAAAATTTGCAATGCGATTCAAGTTCTCCAGCCATTTAAGGGGTGCAAAAATGTGTTTACGAGGGTAAAATGGGTATCAAAATGCACACGCTAGTGAAAATAACATGCAACGTGTGTTATTTTATTGCTGGAAATTGCTTTACAAAGCTACCATACGCTAGGCAAAAAGGCATGCAGAAATATGTGTATTGAGAAATATGCTAATGAAATTTCACGAGGACTTTAAAAAAAAATAGCAAACTGATGTGGAAATGTGGAGGACTATACTTAAGATTAGGAAAATAAGAATCTGAGACAGTCCAAAATACAGTCAAACCTCGGTTTTCAGACATAATCCGTTCCGGAAGTCCGTTCAGCTTCCGAAATGTTCCACAACCGAGGCGCAGCTTCCGATTGGTTGCAGGAGCTTCCTGCTCTCAAACGGAAGCCACGTCGTACATTCAGCTTCAGACAAATGTTCAAAACCGGAGCATTTGCTTCCAGGTTTTCGGCATTTGGGAGCTGAAATGTTCCAAAACGGAGGCGTTTGGGAGCCAAGGTTTGACTGTATACAAATTAATCCATCCCTACGTGTGAGCTCCTGAAGAGCATAATTAACTATTGCAAACTGACACCAACTCTGTACTAGCATATTTTAAATTTACCAAAATGTGTCTGGCTATACTTTCTGGATGAGACATAGACATAACTGGTGGTTGAAAACTTGCTTTCCTCTTCTCTTCTCCTGCCCGCCTCAGCAATATATCACAGCTTCTATAGCCTACGTATATAGTAAGGGTATTTAAAATGAGAATTGTCATAGCGTCCTCTTTCTTGCTCTTCAAAATATGGCAACCCTAGAGTTGCTAGATTTGCCATTCTAGATGGTTCAGCTCCTACCCTGGGTCTCTAGAAGCTAACTCTTCTCTCTAAGCTGGGAGTTGAAAAGCTAGATGTTCCCTCAATGAATCTGGGAGCTGCAGTTGTGGGGAGGGGGGAGACCTTAGAATCTGATATACTAATTGTAAACTCATTCTTTGAGTTATGGTCCTCATGAAGCCAAAAGGAAACCTGAAGATTTGCAAAAAAAAAATTACAAAAACCCTACAAGAGGAACTCAAAAACATTCAAATGAGGACTGAGCGTGCTCAATGGCCGTGAAATGTTGGCAATCAGAAGAAAAGGAATTGAAACGAGTGAGGTGGAATGGGGTGTTCTGGAAGAGAAATGGGCTAGCTAGAAGCCTGAATAGGAACATGACACACTGCAACATTTTATTGCAGTTTCTCTGTTTGATTTTTTCCCAGCCCCACCCGCAGAACTATATAGTTCTCAGTGGTGATTGAGAGACTATATTAAACCAATTCTGAGGCTACTGTGTTATTCACGCATTTCTGGGAATAAGTCCCGCTGAAATTGATGGCCTGCAATAGATGGAGCTGTAAATGTGTGCCACAGCCTTCCCCAATGGCTTATTTCTTCTACTGCATCTGCAAATTCTTAGCAAAATGAGCTGTGCTGCTTCCTATTCAAACTAGCTCACCATGTCTAAGTGAGATCACTCTTTGTCGAAACAATCACAAACAGCATCCCTGTAGTTAAGTGTTTTTCGGTCATCCGATTATCCCGTAGAGCAAACAGAATAAGCCCTAGATTTTGGTGCTATTGTTTACAACCATGATCCGAACGTGAGCTATATGTCAACAGTACGCAAGGCAATGGTATGCCACAGGCTAAGACTGCCACGTGATGCAGCAGAAAATTAAAGCCTTGTCAATAACATGGGACTTCTGACACAGACCCCACTGCCTTGTTAAGTCTGCAAAAAGCCACCTAAAAGCCATTAGCAGGGAAGGGATTATTATTGGGTGGGGGGGAGGGTATATTAGAAGGGGAAAATAACATATTAGGAAGCCAAAATGTATTGTCTTTCAAAACAGTTTTAGACCACCTGATGTTTCCCATCTGGCAGCCTTGTAAATATCTGCGTCATAAGAGCTAAGTGGGAATGGGGGACTGAAAAGTAAGGGCAACATTTGTTTACCCATAAAGCAAAGTTATCAACAAGCACCAATCTATAAATGTTAAATAATATCCCCCCCCATGAATATAAGACATAAACTTTACTCCTCTACTGGCATTAAAACAATAATTTTCTTGAGCATTGCAGTATAAAGCAAACACATTCTCCCCATCACACATTTCCAAAAGAAAAACCCTCCTGGATCAGCCCCAAAAGCCTATCAAATCTGGTGCCTTGTTTTCATAGATATCACCTTGGCAACAAAGGTCCGTATAGTTAAAGCTATGGTTTTCCCAGTAGTGATGTATGGAAGTGAGAGCTGGACCATAAAGAAGGCTGATCACCAAAGAATTGATGCTTTTGAATTATGGTGCTGGAGGAGACTCTTGAGAGTCCCATGGACTGCAAGAAGATCAAACCAATCCATTCTGACGGAAATCAGCCCTGAGTGCTCACTGGAAGAACAGATCGTGAAGCTGAGGCTCCAATACTTTGGCCACCTCATGAGAAGAGAAGACTCCCTGGAAAAGACCCTGACGTTGGGAAAGATGGAAGGCACAAGGAGAAGGGGACGACAGATGACGAGATGGTTGGACAGTGTTCTCGAAGCTACCAGCATGAGTTTGACCAAACTGCAGGAGGCAGTGAAAGACAGGAGTGCCTGGCGTGCTCTGGTCCATGGGGTCACGAAGAGTCGGACACGACTAAACAACAACAACAAACTAGATGTACTTTACTAAGCCCACAAGGAAGACCTGCATGCCATAGTGATCTCCCAACAACTTGCCATTGGTTGGCATTCAGAGACATACTGCCTCCAACCAGGGAGGGAAAAACTTAAGCCTTATGATTCCCCCCCCCCCAATGCTCTTTTAAAGCCATCCAAGTTGGTGGCCATCAGTAGATCTTGTGGGAATGAATTCCTTAGTTTAACTTTACACTGTATGAAGAAGTAATTTCTTTTGTCTGTCCTGAATCTTCACCCCGCTTCATTGGATAACCCCCAATTTTAATATTATATGTGTGTGAGAGAGAGAAGATGCAATCTATTTGCTCTGCACTATGCACAGTCTTATACACCTCTGTAATGTTCTTCCTTACTCACCTTTTATAAACTAAAAAAACACACAAACCCAAATATTGTCACCTTTCCTCATGGGGGAATTGCTCTAGCCCAGGTGTGGGGAACTTTCGGTTGTGCTGATTTTGTTGATCTACAACTCCCATCATGCATTACCATTAGCCATGCTGCCTGGGGCTGATGGGAACTGTAGTTCAGCAACAGTTGGCTGGGCAAAGGTTCCTGACACCTGCTCTAGCCCCCAACCCCATCTCTCCATAAAAGAAACCAAAACAAAACCCCTGATCTCAATATCCTGTTTGAGGCACAGCAACCAGAACCATGCACAATATTCCAGGTGCTATCACATCACAGATTTCTATGGTTATAGCATTACAGTTCTGCCAGTTTTATTTTCACTCCCTTTCCTAATGATCCATAACCTTCCATCCTTGTTTTGCTTGTGTTTAGTAGGGGGTAGACGACAAATTACAGAACTTGTTCCAATAATAATAATAAATTATTCTTTATATCCCACCCATCTGGCTGGGTTTCCTAGATCCAGTTTAATCCACGTGCCCACAATAAGCACAATATGTTTGTGTAAACTGGTCCTGTCTATACAGCCAGGCAGTGAAGCTTTTCCGGGAATTTACTACTTAAAGACTCCAGGTGGAGAACCATGTTTGAACACAATAAGCTTCCTTATATACCAAATGAGACCGCAGGTCCATCTTGGCCAGTAAATAGAAGCCACCTTGAAGACTAGATCTGAATTTGCCGTTCTGTGCAATGACCAATGTGCTCACCATCATTCTCTCCCCGCCAACTTTTTCCCATTTAAAGTATTATTCATGTAATTTTTATTTTATTTTTCAATGACTGATATGCCAAGAAGTTTTCGTGGGATCCCCTGCAAATTCTGTCTATTTACAAAAGAAAATGCTGGCCATTCCTACAGCTCCCTTGTTGTGATTCTGTGCCAAAGGGGTTTTATAATCCACCCATCCACAACCTCTACATTTTCTTTTAAAAAAGTAGGGTTGTTGTTTCTTGGCCTCTACCCACTTTTGTACTCCAGCCCCACTGATCGTGGGGACAGCCAGCAACTTGGCTGCCAGCACTCCTACATAAAATAAAACCTCACATCTGGCCTCCGTAAACTGCCTTTTTCCCTTCTGCAACCTTATAACAAAATTATATGAAGTAAACAAAACAGTGGAGAAATACTCCAAATTCACTTCACTCAAAAAAAAAAAAAAAACCTGAAAATTTTACTGACAGCAAGAGATTTTCTCAAAGGGAAAATGGCAGGTATTGATCTCCCATGGAATCCCACTGGGGATTGCTTCAAAATTTCCCTTTTTACACATAAGACCTATTGTCGTGTTTGCATACACAGGCAAACACACTGCATGGATCATCTTTTCTCTCACTTGTCAGTAGAGTTCCCCAGTGTGCCAGGCCTGATTGCCTAATATTTAACCATGGTTGTCCAATATCCCGTGAAGCTGTGATGCTATTGATGCTTGAAGAACTGGCCTGTCGCCTGCTTAGCACAACTATCTTTTTCTTCGTTTTATTAAAAAAATGATTTTTTTTAACAACAGCTGCCTTGTTAAAAGTTACAAAAATGCATTTTTAAAAAGCTGACTTATTGCTTCACAACAGCAAGTGTCCACGACACCATGCTCCTGAGAGGTAGGGGGACATTTGCCATGGGGCGTATGGTGTAGGTCAAACTCCAACCTTTCTCCCACCCTTGGAACTGGAGAAGTGGCAGGGTCTCATCCCCACACTTCAACTACGCTTGAGATACTCTGTGTGCCTTAGAAATGCCTGGGGTGCAGGTGGCCTTGCAAATGCACTGTGCATGTGTGTTCCTTGGAAGCCCCACTGCTGCCGCAGTCCCCACTCTCAATAGGGGGGCTGGGGCTTGTTGCTTTCAATCCTGCACTTGGGCATGAAACACAACTCTGATCCCTGAACTCTTCTCCAGCATCAACCTTGGAATTAAAGGTGCTGCGACACGACCTTGCCCCCTTGCCACAGCCCATGCAGTGTGCATTCCAGTGCACAAAGACTTAAGAACAGCTCTCATGTATACATCTGAAAAGATCTGATCAGCAAACGAATGCCCCGTCAAAATAACAAACGAAGCAAAGAGGGGACGCACGCTTATCCATAATGCGCATTTGAGCAATCCATGCCAACCTGTCTTCCCGAGATTCCTTATTAGCACAATACTTCTTCTTTTTTTTGCAAGGTGGAGGGAAATCTGTGCCAATATTTCTTGAGCTAAATTTAGTAGACTTTCAGTGGAAATCCTCAGAAGCAAGTTTCACTGAGTTCAATGTGACTTTTAGCAGTGTGCCACTGCAAATTTTGTCCCTAACACAAGCCATGAACGTTAAAGGATATTTGACTATTGCTACTACTAGTTTAAGTGATGCGGGTGGCACTGTGAGCCTAGGACTTGCCGATCAGAAGGTCAGCAGTTCGAATCCCTGCAACGGGGTGAGCTCCCCTTGTTCAGTCCCAGCTCCTGCCAACCTAGCAATTTGAAAGCACGTCAAAGTACAAGTAGATAAACAGGTACTGCTCTGGCGGGAAGGTAAACGGTGTTTCCATGTGCTGCTCTGGTTCGCCAGAAGCAGCTTAGTCATGCTGGCCACATGACCCAGAAGCTGTACGCCGGCTCCCTTGGCCAGTAAAGAGAGATGAGCGCTGCAACCCGAGTCGTCCGCGACTGGTCCTAATGGTCAGGGGTCCCTTTACCTTTACTAGCAGTTTACTAACAATGTTTTACTACTGTAAATGTACATAACCTCACTACTAAGTTAACATATGAGTTACAGGACTTGCAGTGAATGCTACCAGTTTATACACCACTTCTAAGCCATGTTCTGTTAACAGAGCAGTCAGCTCCTGAATGTTTCAGACACTGTCTGGTCATCTTAACATCCATGCAAAATATTACCTTTACAGCTGCTTGGTTGTTCAGATACACCATGAAGCAGGATGATTCTGGACATTCCTGGTAACAACTTTTGTGAAAAGTCTTCTCTGGATGCTATAAGCTAGCCCTACCATTAGGCAAGCAGAGATAAATTGTGAGTCAATATTAAAGGGCAGCAATTCAATTATTTAGCTTTCTATGGATTGGATCCAGGCTCCCTTCCTCTGAAAGAAGAAACCTCCTTGGTCTGAGGAAGGATCCAATACTTTAATTGTATCACCATTTAGATTTTCTGCTCAGGCACCAAAATCTTGTACCATCTCAGCTGGGTGCTTCTGTTTATGCTTCTTGGCTTTCCTCAACTGATTAGGATGAATATTGTTCATTATAAAGAGGATTGCCATGCTATTCTGCAAGACAATTTTAAATTAATATGAAACAAGTTTAGGGTCCTTATGACTTCAGACATCTCAGCTATATTTCTGTAACATGAAATAATACATTACTGGGAGATATGTTTGTTTAATGTAGAAAGGCTGTTCTTTAATATTGCAAATCACTTGGCTTTCTTGGCCAGATTAGGTTACGCTTGAACTAAAACAGAAAAGACAATTGCCATCTACATGTTTAAACAACTGCTATGTTGGAACTAATGCAACAAGAGAGCAAAGCCCCCAAGGGGGAGGTCAACCAGTTTTTCTGGGTATATGTGCAGGTATATAAAGGGGAAAAGTTATTCTGTGTGAGAAAACTCTGGAGAATGTTCCCAAAATCAAGGAGCTAGTTAACATCACAAGGTTTTTAAGGTGCTTATGGATGCAAAAAGAGAGTGCATGTGATTGCCTCAGTCCAGGGCTCCATCTGCACTCTGAAACTGCATGCTGAGTTTTTGCTCAAGCATTAATTTCAGTACAGGTGGCAGCTCAGCCCAGTGTTCCCTGTGTCCGTATGTTCCGAGCCGTCCTTTGATTTGGCGCGAATGAGTAAGTTCTAGCATGCGTGTGATGGGAGATCTCGTAGATTACCAAAAGTGGCTGAACTCTCAACATAATCACTGTTTCTGGCACAGGCGCCAGAAATGTTAGCCTTGTCCCAAGAATGTTTATCCTGTGCTTTTATTCTAAGTAAACAACCGCTTGACAGGAGATATGTCAGCACAGCTCCAGGCTTTCCAAGCCATGTTTCTCAGAACAGGCACCATAGTAATCATCCAGACTTCTAATTATTGTGGCAAATGAGCAACAGCAACACCACCACCAGTAAGAGAAACCACACCATTTTCTAGAAATGTGTTGCACCTCTGTTGATCATGGCTGCTATTGAAGGGAAATATCCATGCTTTTCACAAGGCAGGGACTGATGGCGACACTGAACATGCGAAGCTGTAACGTGTTCAAAGTCAGACCACTGATGCATGTAGCTCAGTGCTATCTGTTTTGACTGGTGGTACTCTCCGGGGTCTCAGGAAAGGTTTCAACCCTAACCCTAACCGAAAAACAGGTTCCCACTGTAGCGTAACCCAGAAACACAACCCAGAGCTACGCAAATAGGATTCCCAATGGGTTCAGATACAGGGAGCAAGGCAATTGTGTCCCTAGGGTTGCAGGCACAGCCTTCCTATATCCCAAAGAAGTGAATGGTTGCCATTCCTACAAGAAAAGGGAACGCATTGGGGATCCTAGTAAGCAAGGGAAGAGGAGGTGTCTCTATGTGCATTAGAACAAAGATGCATTATAAGAATTCCACTCCGAACAACAGCCAAGCCCGCCCTTCTTAAGACCCCCTCATCTTTATGATGAGCACCTCACTATTGTTATATATCATATACACATTTTTGCTAAACGGAGTTGGGAAATGTAGGGCTACTTAAAAAATATATATATGCTTAGCTACACCCACATAACTCCCAACAATACTTCATTATTAGATAACTTTTTTTAAAAAAAAGATTATTCAAATCATATTGTTTTCATGAGCAGTTTTATTTTACGTATAAACCTTGTAGTGGGGAATCTTGAAACATATTCCATATACTTTAATGGCTAAATGATGGCTATGACAGGTATACTGTTGCACTTTTTAGAAATATATCTAAAGTAATGAAAAATGACAAATCAGAAAGATTTTATCATTTTAGTGCACCCTTAAATACTGATTTGAATTACTATTTTTTTATTAAAAAAATCAAGTCTCACTTAGAAGCTATTCCATAAACCCTAAGCCCACAAATTTACTTCAGAGAAATTCTATTTATTTATTTTTATAAAAAAAATGTTTACTGTTGCAGTTCTTGTATGTACAAGATTACAGGGTTTCTCATTCCTATACACCACCCACAGCCACCCTGGTACTACATAAACTACAAAGGCTTGTGAGAAACCAGCATTTGAGATCAAAATGTGTCCTAGCAGATTTTAAAACATTCCAGTTGAAGTAAAGAATCCTTTTGCATGAAAAACAAAATGCATGAAATGCTTCTCTTTCACCTCTCCACAGAAAAACAAACAAACAACAATTTCATTCTCCCATTCAAATGCTTTTAATGTAAAACTGCATGTATGAGAAATCCAGCTTGTTTAAAAGATAAGACAAAAATGAGATAGGAAGCTTCATAGCCCACCTTTCTTCTTGACTGGCATTCTCGCTGTTATTTCTGGCACTGGACGCAAACACTTATTTACCGGTATCAACAGAGTCCCGCTGGGATTGACTTGTAAGGTCAGAAGTCTGCCATCCAATTCAAAACACACAGTTCAGCTTTGGAACAGAGCTCTACATCTTCATTTCCCACAATGGCACTCACAGTTTTTGTCCAGTTAAAAACTTCCAACACAACCCATGGAAACAGCAAGGAAGAAAAAAGTTTAAGAGAATTTTTGCCAGAGCACTTGTCAAAATCTGTAAAATATTTCCCAATCTATAAAAATATACAAGAGAAAACACTCGTCAGCCTACAAAATTGTATAAGATTCTCTCTTATGACAGAATAGGGGCTTTTTTTTTTTAAAGAAGTTAAGTGAATGTAGGAAATACAATTAAGGCACAGTCCAAGTCTTGGCAGTCCAAATGATCCACTTCAACACATTCCAGCATCACCCAGGTTTAAAACCAGTTCTCAAATAATCCAAATAAACGTCCGAGGAAGACCGAAGAGCTTGAAAGGGACCTTTTTTGCTGCAATCACAGGTGACTTTTGCCAGGTAGCTACAGCACTGGATGCACACAATGGTCTTCTGCGTATTAGGAGAGGAAAAAACCTCCCAGGTTTCATTCAGTTACCAAACAGCAGTCACTTTCATTTTTATTTTCTCCACCCAGCCTTCTGGCCTTTAATGTCCCTCTGATCTTTGCTTGTATTAAGCCCAAGAGGATTGAAAGCAATCCCTCAGCATGGAATTATTAAAGTGACAGTGCTATTCACAGGGCAGGCTGGTGGAGCAGACTGTTGTGCACAGGAGTCATTGACTGCTTGCCATTTCACTCTTTGCTCAGCAGCAGCTGCCTAATGAGAGAGGAGCAAGGTTGTAGCAGAGCTTCTCCAAATGTTATGCAGAGATGTTGGAATATTAACAGAGCAGGCCATGAAGTCAGTCGGAGGTTCTCCCGTTTGCTGGTGCAGCTGGCTGGCCTCACCATAACCTCCTATTTTCCTTCTTTTTCCCCCTGCAAATGGAAAAAAAAATGCAATGACAGTTTTCCCCTTCCAAAACATTGAAAATAAAGGATTAAGGGGGGATTTAGTCTCCAAATATTACACTTTATACATGTGAAGCACAATGGTACATCTTACATGTAACCCTGTACTGCATCTTCAAAGGGTGAAAATGGTGCAATGGGGTTATTTTCCGCTGCTTTTGAATAGCTTTCAAGCAGACTCACATCTTCCTATCATTCTCCTATCACTTAACAGATATTTGTTTTCCAATAATAAGACCTATTCTCATATTCTGATAGTTTGGCTCTTTATAATTAAAATGAAAGGTTGGCTTAAGAGGAACTTCAAACGGCACAAAAAATGTTTGTGGGAAGAACACTGGGGTGAACATTAAGAGGAACAAAGGAGGAGAAAAGTGTGAATTTAGAATAAAGTTTTAGAGGCATCTGCTAAATGGAGTAGTGGTAAAGAGCATCCATCAAATATGGATTCTGAGGGAGTAGTGCTCAAGAAAGATCTTTAAAGTTAGTGGGAGAGGGGCAAATCCTAGTGTACAGTGCAGAAATGGAAGGATTAGAGTAATAAACTAAGTGCAGACACTTAAAGTAGCCTTCTATTTAACCACTTGCCTGGTAGGTGACCAGGAATTCCATGCAGGTGAGTTAGCTGGCTGCTAGAAGAGGGACTGACTGCTTCATCCCTCCACCACCAGCCCATTTCCACCCCAACCCCCTGCCTAAGAGACTAACAGCACGTAACATATTTCCATGATAGCTGTGAAGGAAGGGGCACAGGCAGTACTACAAGCTAGCAAAACATTTTTCAGGCCAAAACAAAAAAATTTTTTTCCTTCCAGTAGCACCATAAAGACCAACTAAGTTAGTTCTTGGTATGAGCTTTCGTGTGCATGCACACTTTTTCAGGCCAGTAACATTTGGGGGGCTTGTTTACAAGGCTGACTTTAGGAAGCCAAGTAAAATAAATTAAGGTTTGAGGAAGGCTGTTTAGAAGAAGTGGACAGCATGGTTTCAAGTGAAATTCTGTGCAAGCGGGGAAGAGGTGACTGATGGGGTGTGACAAGAGTGGAGTCAATGTCCATATGAAAGCTTAACTTGAGAAGGAAAACATAAAGGAGATAGGAATTGAGAACACTGTACATTAAAACAGCAGGGAAGTAATCAGGGTTTGGAAGCAGAAAATGTTAAGAGGGAAATATAAAGAAGGTAGAATCAGAGCTAGCAGAAGAGGGTGAATGAGAGTGACTGGGACAAGTTACTAGTTGATGGCATTCAGAAAATTAGGATTCAGAGTTGTGGAGAACAGGGTAGAGATGCATGTGAAGAAGAGTGTGCAAGGAGCTGAGTCACTGAAGGACCAAAGACCAGGAAGCAAGCTCAGCAGAGTGCTACTTGTGAAACAAGGTAGTATAGGAAGTTAACTGTAGCAACAGAACAGAGTCACACAATGAAGTTGGGTTGCAGCTGTGGCTGTAAAATAGCAGCAAATGTGCATGCAGGTGGGTCAGTGTTTATCTATGAGAACACCTAGGCAGATATTAAACCATTGGGGTTTTCAGCATAGGAGCAGGGTTGAGGAACTGGACCAGCATTAAGAAAGTAGTTAGATAATTCTGTGAAAAAGCACAAGGGTGTAGTAAAGATGCATTATGTATTTGATGTGGAACAGCTGTGTAGAGAACTGTGTAGTGAAGGAATAAAAAAATAGGATCAGAAGGGTACACTGCATTCAGGCAGAGAGGGTGATGCTGGATTTGATGACTACATGGAGACCTGAGTCCTTAAGTGAGGAGTAGAATCATCAGATATGCAAGCTTGAGGGGGACTGTCACCATTGTAGAAACATGGAAGGTTTGAGAATGTGGGAAAGGGGATCAGTGGCCAAGGAGACTGAATGCAGGAGCAGAGGGCTACATGAAGCAGTACTCTGTGTTTCCACGGAGCGAAGGAACATGAAAGGATTAGATAAGTGGGTCATGTACAAGGATCTGAAGGGATATTGGATAAACAGAGTATAAAGGCAAGATGTACCCAATGGTGTGAGGTTGCAAAAAAAAAAAAAAAAGGTTATGTAGGAAATATGGTAGCTGTGTCAGTATAACTTACAAGCGTTGTGGGAAGAATCTGAGTGGTTGTGAAAGACAACATGAAACAGTATCAAATGTACACAAGTGGCCAAAGTGGGTTTCAGGGAAATATTTTTTTTTAAAGGGTCAGAAATGCAGGTGAGGGACAGAGGTAGGTGTTGCATGAAGTGATAGCTAACTGCACGCATACAAAGGGAATTTAAATTGTTATAGTATAAAGGTCTGCAGGTGCCAGACCCCTGAATGTTGCCATCTGCCTCTTCCCTTCAGTTGCAAAAGCAGAGTGGGGAAAGAGTGGCTGCTGTTCGCAGCAAGGCATGAGCCAGCAAGGTGGACTGCGGAAAGAGCTAATGACAGGGCAGAAAACCCGTAAGAAGATGGGATGGGACTAGTGCAGCATTCGAAACTCCCACTGTTCTAGGCGCGTTTTGCAACAGGGAATTTCATTAATGCGAACAGTTTCTGAACTCTGGGCGCAGTACTGCGCCTAAGATTTCAGATTAAAACTTGCCACTGCTGGAAGAAAATGAGGCCTCCCCACTTCCAGCCACTCTCTGAAGACTGGAGAAGGGAACCTCATAAGAATATTAGAGGACCAGGCAGGGGAAGTAGGGCTTTTTGTTTTTTTGCAGTCTTCAGATGAGGACTAGACAATGTGAAAAATGAATTTAAGATTTTAGCTGCAGTTCATTCATTTTCAGCTTTGTATTTTTATATTAAAAAGTTTGCCTACACACTCTGTTGCAGCACCTATAACCTGGGTTTAAGGTGTCATTTAGCTTTCATATCTCAGTTTCTAACACTGGACCAGTGGCCAGGCAAGATTCACCATGCGTGGGGTGGTTCTAGGAGATAAATGAAATGACCAGGGTCAGTAACTGCTGCTGGGGCTGGTGATCACTTTACAAGGCAGACTAGTTAGTGTACTAATGGTGGCAGAGAGTGGAGCAAGCAGAAAACAGAGGCAGGGCCTGATGAAAGTTTTTTGGGGGTGGGGGAAGAGACCAATGTGAGGTGGCCAGAAACTGAGAAGAGAAGACAATTCCACAGGGGCAGTTAGTTAACCTTTGACTCTAGACTTAATAGCCTCAACCAACCATATTTACATAGTGGTATGAACTACTTACAAGATGCCTTAGTTAAGCCAACCTTGCTGTGTTTACTCCCTTCCCCTTGTTCACTAAGGGGAAGGGGCTGGACATCTCTCCCAAAGTCCTCCCCTGACAGCACCAGCGGGAAAGACCCCAATGAGGCACAGAAATTTTGTGGGGAACGGAATGGATAAATAAATAAAAAGGGAGATAATTTTGTTGTAAGGTGGGCTAATGGGGTGGGGGCAACCAGAGGATGTTACGTGATGGTGGGAAGTATTGGGTTGCTTTTTTAACGCGGGTGCTTGGGATAGGAGTGGCGGGAAAAGGGAGGTTTGTGGACGGGGGTGGGGAGCTAGGGTGGTCCTACAAGCAAGAAGCACCCCCTTGCCTGACAGGAGCAAGCATGGAGCTGCTAGTGTGTGGGAAGCCCCACCTCCTCCACACACACCCCAATTCACACAAATCTCTGTCTGGCAAGGGCTGCCCTGGATGACCATAACACCCACTTGCAATCATAGAATTTGTAGAGTTGGAAAGGGACCCCAAGGGTCATCCAGTCCAACCCCGTGCCACGCAGGAATCTCAACACACCATCCTCCATCCAAGGCCCTGCTTAGCTTTGCAAATGAGAGCCATACTGGGCAACCTGAGTGTCCTGGTCCCCCATACTGTATATGGGGACAACACACTCAGATTGCCCAGTACAGTGTGTGTGTGTGTGTGTGTGTGTGTGTGTGTGTGTATATTCGGACTCCAGAGCCTCATGTGAAGGGTTGTGATGGGGGTAATCTTCATATACACATTCACACGCACATACACTCCTGTCTGGAATGGGGTGCCCTGAGTGACCCCATAAGAGCCACAATGAGTAAAAAAAAAACCTGTATGTTGCTGGACTCCAGGGACCCGTGGGGTGGCTTGTGATGATTGGGGGGGGGGAGTGTCAACACATGCAGGAACACACACACACCCGTCTGTGACCCCCCTCCCTCCCCACACACCCCTCATAAGAGCCAGTGAGGAACCTGTGTGCCCTCCCCCACCCCCGTCGTCGCCGCCGCGGCTCCCGCCTCCCATCAGCCCTCGCGGCGGGCGGCCAACCCCCTCGGGTAACTGGCGCGAGCTACCTGGCCGGGCGGCCACAGGTTCCCCACCCGGACACCGCCGAGGCCGCCTTCGCCCCACCTGCTGCCCCTCCTCGCCGCCGCCGCCGCCTGGGTCGCCTTATGGCCGCGCGGGCTGCTGCGCCCCCATCTAGGGCTCCTCTGTGAGGGAGGCGGCCTGCTCGCTGCTGCTCCTCTTCCGCCACGGCCGCCGCCTCAGCCGCGTTTCCATGGAGCGGCCGTTACCGCGCCCGCCGCCGCCGCCGCCGCTCCTCCTCCATCTCCCGCCCTCCCTCCGTCCCTTAGCAACGCGGGCGGGGAGCCCCTCCCTGACCAGCGTGAGGAACGACGGGCCGCTCGACCAATCCGGAGGCAGGCCCCTCCCCCGGCTCCGCGAGCAGGCGAGGAGCCAATCGGAGCCCAGCCGAGGGTCGTTTGGGGGAGGGACGTCACGTGATCGCCCAAGATGGCGGCCCCCGCGGGAAGGGCGTGCGCCTGGCCAGTACGGTAGCCGAGTCGACTTTTTTTTTTTATTAACCAGAGGCGGACGCCGCGGCAGCGGAATAAGTTTTTTAACGGCACGGCAGAGCTCTAGGGCTCGAGGTGAGTTTTCCCCGGCGGGTGTTTGCATGGAGGAAGCGGCGCTCAAGGTCACGCTGGACGTCAAATGTGGGGAGACTATGGAGTACGGTGGGTTTGAGGTTACGGGGTGGGGGTAGGGGTATGGGCAGGGACGAAACTAGGCTCTGTTTCACCGGGATCAATAACCCAGCTTGGCACACACACACGCACAGGCTGGGAGCCTCAGTGGCGCCCCACTGGAGGCTTTCCCCGGGGCAACGTCACCCGCCCCCGGTAGCTGCGGCTCTCGGTGGGGCCCCCCTGGTGAGACTGTTTCCCTTTATTTAAAATTAGAGCCTTATTCCCGTGGAGCTTATGTCCCTGCAGGCGTGTATAGAATTGCAATCATTTATGGGTGTGGCTTTTCCGCTGCTTTGTGGTAAGTAAAAATTAGTATATAGTGAGCATAGTATGTTATTTTTTATTATTTTTAAAGTACTTTTGTTGGCATCTGTCAGGCTTGGAAGGCAATGGAGGAGTGCGCCTTCAGGGGTGAAGTCAAAAGGTTGGAGAGTTACAGCGCCTGTTGTGGCTGAAGAGATTGATAAGAGGGAGAATTGATGCATTACTGCAGCAGCACAACTGGACACCTTAATCTGCCCCAGGGGCAACAAAACATGTCTCTCCCATATCGGTCTCTACATCCACAGCAGGTGCTGCAACCTTCCAGCAGCTTGACTACACCCCCAAAGGCTCATCCCTGAGACAGATGGATGACAGCAAGAAATATGTATAGCAGTTAACAGCAGTGACTGTTGATGAAATACGAAGAAAATATCCAAATGTAATTGAGGGCAGGAGGGTTGATTACGTCTCTTTAGAAGAAATGTGAATTTAGGAATTTTTCTTAGCAGCACGATGACACAATGCATGAGCTTGTAAAAGGAAGGACTAAGAAAGTATGAAGACTGCTTCAATTCTTAACTGTTCCCATTGCCTGGAAAATGTGGCTCTCGGTGTAAATAGTGTAAATTTTGGAAGTTATCGCTTGTACAGGCAACAACATATTTATATGCATGAAGTTGATATGCAACCATTGCATGTGCAGATTGCAGTGACCCGGAAGGAGGTGGAAGGCATAGTGGGGTTATGTGCACTACACTGTCATGCTCAGTCACTTGGAACATAACCCCAGTGCGAATCAGGGATTGCCTGTATAGCTGAAAGCAACAGGATGCAATTGAGGACTTCATACATGCCCTCTAGCAACTCTAGTGTGTGTGCCAGATTACTTACTGTATCCCATCAAACTACACTGGAACAACCTTACTAACCAAGCCAGTGTCAAATATGTTAGATCAATGGTCTTCTCCCATTTTTAATCTGATATAAGGAGTGGGGGCATACATGCATACACAAATTAGGTCTAAGGGAATTTATGCTTGGTGTCATTGGGGAGTTTTTGTGTGTTAAGCGGCAGCAGCAGCCTGCTCCACGCGCAATAAATGGACCACCTGCTTCCTCCCCAGCAGCTGTAAGGCAGGCTGAGTGGGAGGAGGCAGACAGGCTAGAGGCCCAGCGGTGCACCCCGCCCCTATGGTTACAGTATTTTTTTCTATATTTAATTGCTACATTCCATGTATAAGACGACCCATGGTTTTACACTTTAAAAAATTGGGGGGGGGGGACCTCGTCTTATTCACGGAAAAATACGGTATTCTGTTTCTTGGACTATACTGTGCAGTAGAATCCAAGAGTTGACATAATGTGGGCATCTGCTGGCTTCTCGGCTGTAAATTTCACAAACCATTATGCCTGGGTCATTAAATATGTTTTTCTTTCAATCATATTGCTGGTGTGTCTGATGTACATACATACATACTCATTTTTGTAATCAGCACCATTTCATTTTCTTTCTCAGTGCTCCAGGAACTAAGATGGCGGGAGAGTTTATCAAACCTACTTCAGAAAAAAAAGTTCATATTGCAAGTAGAGACATATCTGAAATCATGAAAGAAAGGTTTGAACGGCTTTCAGAAGCAGATCAGTGAGTGGCCTTCGCAAATTTAAAAATATTTTAAAGTGGGGTTGTTTTTTGCTGTTCCCATTTTCAAAGCATTGAAGAATTTACCTTGTTGTACATGGTGCAAGTAGTTTGTGAAGAATGGAACCCACGTGATACCGTACAAAATACCACATGGAAGGCTATGCCAAGTCTCTGGTTTCCTCCATTCACAAAAATAGGGAATGCTATTTTACCAGACTAGCAGGATTAGCAAGATAAACATTAAGGACAATGTTGGATGTTGAAACCAATGTAACTTGAAATGACACTTTTAGTGTTTTAGTTTAACTTTTAATTGCATCCTTCAACTTAAAAGACAGGTCCCGGGACTTCAGAAAATGTATTTAGTATTGTCAGTTGAAATAACTGAAGACCACACATTGCTTTTTATATATGACCCCATCATGTATAAAACATAAAACCCTCTGCTATTTAAAAATGTAAAAACATTTGTAAAACTTTTCTCCAAGAGAACAGCGAAATCTTCAAACCAGTTTTAAGGATCTGCTAGGTTTCTTGCCAGTGACTATCGTCCTTAGAAGCTGAAGTGATGTATTTACTATGGTCCCTCCTGCTGCTCCTTCTATAGCTGCTCATATGCTTGCATCCTCTATCGGAGCCTCAGAGTATTGGACAACTGTTCACTCTAAGCATAGACCTGGCAGTCCTATGGACACTTGGTATAGTTCTCCAATTAAGAAGAGGGCTTATAGCTGAATAGGTAGAATTGCAGTCCTAAGTATTTTGTTGCAGCTGTGAAAATCATTGTCCCGTTTTAATACTGCAAGTGGTTGTATCTGTCAGCTCTAATAGGACACAGCAACATACTGGTAGCACTGAGGGATATACCCCAAGAATACAGTATTTGTCTGGTTTCAGAAATGTGCTTCTTTGCACAGCACACAAGGATACAACTCTCCTAATGCACCATGTTTGTACATGCACAGCTATTAGCAATTGTTGAAATGTTTTTTCCTTTTCTTCCACAGGAGTTTTTTTCAAAGTGGATCCATGTTCCTTGCTTTAAATGGAAGTCTCTGCGGCTTAGTAGCAAATAGCTTGTTTAGACGTGTCCTGAATGTAACCCAAGCTCGTATCGTATCTGCTCTGCCCATGGCTGTTTTACCGTTCATTTCAACTGTGGCCACTTATGAGTGTTTTATTAATCAGCCTTTAATGGAAGGTACGTTATCTGCATTCAAAGCGAACTGTAACCTTTGAAATGTCTGTGCTGGGAAGGATGTACTAGCCACACTGGCACAAGGTTACCTACTCACAAGACAAGAGGCTATTTGCATTACTCCCCAGATATGTAGGGCTATGGAAACTTGTTCCTTTAGCTCTTTGTATTACTCTTCTTGAGAAAATAAAATGAACTTAAGGTACAGGTGAGGTGGGGTATGCAAGACCTCACAGCTGGAAGAGTACCAGTTCTTTAAAACAGTAATAATACAGTGTGGTGTTTCAGCGCCTTATCTGCAATTTGGTGTTACTGTTGTTTCTATACTTTTCCGAAGCATCCCAAAAGAAACTCACTATATAGATGTAGGTAATTGTTTTTGGCATCCAACATGGAGAGTCTTCTTGCATTCAAAAGTATTGTCTTAGTCCCCTTTGAGTGTAAACTGCAGGATAATGCTGTTAAAATTACTTCCAAATACTCAATCTTCCACCTTGCCCAGTTAGCAACAGTGATGATTCTGGATCATGTCACTGTCCATATTTTGGTGGAGAGTAGTCTATACTGCTAGAACGCCCAATGCATTGGCTTCTCTTTTCAAGGCACACTTCGGTCCCTCTTGTGGCATATATTTAGGGAATCTCAGGAATATTTTGCAGCAATACTTTTATGACAGGTGCTATTGAAATCTGAGCAGCTTATCAGCTTAACAAAGTCTAATCAAAATTAGGAAAGCAGATTTTAAGATGCTGTGATGCAAGCCTGCAATAGGGATGCTGTCAATACATCACTTAATTCTCATAATGCTATTTGTCTGCAAATTTATGTCAGACTTGGAAGAGTTTTCCAGCTTACCTGTCTTATTTCATTTTTCAGGTGATCTAAATTGTGCAACTTGCGCCTGGATCAGAGGCGGTTTAATTGGAGGAGTAATAGGTTGGTTCTACCCCATTTTCCTAGCTCTACCTTTGAATGCAGCTCTTGCAACAAGGTACGTTTTTAATCCTCGATGTAAGCTCAGCTCTTAAATGTGCAGTTTTGCACTGCTGGCAGGGGACTGAAGGAAGGTGCTACCAGTGTTGGGACCATGAGCTGTTCACCCTTATATGGGAAATCCCTAAAATGGAATTTGTTTAAAATGCACACATTGTTTTTCCACACCTAACTTCAGTTTTCTAGGATTACCTAAACTGATTTCCAAGTATAGCTTCCCCTCCATCACTGTCTTCAGACATCCATTGTCTGGGTTAATCTGCTTGAATCACAAGCACTTGCTATTGCTCTTTCATTCCTGAACACCACCCGAAAGGGAAATCTGAATAATGGACCAACAACTGGTTGTAAAATAAATAGGTGTAACCAAGTCTGCATCATTAGCTTGTGCCTAAGGAAGTGTTTTCTGGCAACAATATAGAGCCATTAGTCTGTAGAACACCTTTCTGCACCTTTTCTGGCATCATGTAAATTGGTCCCCTTTCACATGTTGTGGGCTGCATTTAATTAACACATCTTTTGTCCATATATAGAATTTGCTCCGTTTTTGCTTCAGTTTTAGTATAATTATGAGGTAGTACACAGAAAGAGATGCAGTGTCTAGTATACAATTTGGTAAGAGCGGGCTAGCACCTATTTTGAAAGCCTAATCTTAAGACAACTGACAAAGAGGCTTTATTTACTTTCTTTGTTAACTAAAAAATTTTTTTCCTTCCAGTAGCACCCTAAAGATTTTTTTTTGTTTTGACTATGGCAGACCAACACAGCTACCTATCTGTATTTGTTAACTAAAGAGAGCTTGTAAACTGCTGCTCCATCAGATAACTTTCTTAATAAAGACTGAATTTAACAGTAGCCTAGTGTTTGCAATTGTCAAGCTAATTCTTATTTCCACCCCACCCCAGGTATTTAACAACTCCCATGCCAGGCCAAGAAAACATGCTGCGCTACTGGATGATGGTTTGCAAACCCGTTTACAAAAAGATGAAATTTGCTGCAATCCTTCAAATTGCATTTGGAGCATACCTGACCTCAAAAAGTCATGAAATATACATTAAAATGCTGCAGTTGCCCCAGCCTGGAGAAGACCCTGAAGAAATAAAAGATAAAATTTGAATTTATACAATCATTACTTATTTGGTTTTTCTTTATGTAAATCATCCTGCTAGTGTTTTGTTGTTGTTTTTTAAGTAGCTCTTAGCATATTGAGCAAGCCTTGGGACCTAATGGTGAAGGGCCAGTACTTTTTTTCCTCTCTTTCTTTCTTTTTGGTATGGGGGATAGGTGGAAAGTAATACCCTGTGATGAAGGAGACCAGTATACTTTGAAGAAACCTTTGTGGTGACGGTGGACAGAGGTTTCCCTCTTGCTCACAGAATTGTGGAGTTGGGACCATGAGGATCATCTGGTCCAACCTCCTGCAATGCAGGGAATCCTACTGTACGTAATACCATGGATGTGAGCAGCTGGTGTGTCTTGCTTTTACCTTTTCTTTTTTAAAAAAGAGTAGCTTCCATTAATGGGTAGGAGAACATTGCATCAAGGCTACTTTCCAGGAAGGTTTTCCAAGGAGTGGCTGACAAAGCAGCAGCCTGCAGAGCACTGGAAAGCTCTGGGGTTTCATTTTTGAGATTGTAAGTTGTTTTAAACTGTTTTAAATACTGTATTGTGTTTTCTTGTTGTAACCAGCTTGGGCGGCGCTTAATTAAATAAAGAACAACAACATTCCCTAGAGCTCTTCAATGCCCTGCAGGTTGCTTACCTGACCATATTCCTCTGGAAGGGAAGGAAGAGATCTTGATTGTGCATTATTTAACACCCAGTGTACAACAAGTTCCTGCTAACCTCCCTGTTGTACTGTCTTAAGGAATAGCAGATCTGGACAACTGCCATGATGGATGCCACCAGAATAAAAGAAAAACTGCTTGGCCTATGGCAAGTGATATTTATGATCCCCTACTTGCAGTGGCCCATGTTTGTTCTTGCTGACAGTTAAATGTTTTAATCTATGTTGCTAAAATATTTTTTATTCAAGACAGTTCTCAACATAATAAAATGTGTACGGTAAATATTTCTACATTCTTCTCAATTCACATCACAGCATGGGTTATGTGAATTAAATATCATTTTCTAGAACACAGAACACACCAATCTGAACATTACTCAAGACAGAGGGACCACCCCTCTGTTTAAACAAATGCATTTTCCATTCTTATAGACCATGCTGCTACAAAATCGCTATATATTCAAATGGTTTATAATCAACTTTGAGAATGTGCTCCACTGAGACAGAGAATGTGTATGTGTATAGCAGCAGCATCTAAGCTATAAAATGACTGTCAGTCCTCACCCTGGTTTCATTTTGGTTGCAAACTGGTCTTAATATGCTAGTAACTCTGGTTTGGCAGGAATTTTTCCCTGCTCAAGTAATCCAAGAACCCAGCCCCCAAACAAGTGGGAATTCAACTTTGCATCATCAGATATAAGAATTTGAACTTGCATAAACACCCTTGCATAAACCACCTCGGGTTGAAGAAGCAAACCCGAGCATTCCTTCTCATAATTTATGTCTAAATGGACAAATGTTCAGTAGTGTAAAGGTGTTTGCTTTTGTTTTTTAACTGACATGGAGTATGTCCCCAACAAACCTTTTAGCAATTTTGGGAACAAGACAGATACATCCTATCTACTGTTTTTCAAATTGGATACTAAAAACCAGATAAACCTTACCTAACATTTTGCAAGTAAATGTTTTGCTGCAATCCAAAAATGTCAAACAAAAGATTTCTATTTTTGGTTAAATGGTAGCAGATGGAAACAGTATTCATTTTGTTGGATGCCAATGTGAGACATGGCTCTCCACAGTTACTTTGATGCCATCTGTCCAGGAAGTTATAGGGTGCAGAATAATGAATTCCCCCCACGATACTACTAAGCTGTTTAAAAAAAAAATAAACAAGAAAGGTTAATTTGCGGTATTAAGATATACACACATTTACATCACATTTTCTAAGTGAGATACTAAAAAAAGGCCTTATTTTCCCAACGGTGGTATAGTGCAGGCCAAAAAAGAATGACAATGTTCAAAAGCTGGTGAATTTGAAGTCTTATTTCCTATCAGCTTCTACCTGATACTAAGATAAAGTCAACCACTGGTAATACAGTGGTACTTCTGGTTACGAACTTAATTCATTCCGGAGGTCCATTCTTAAGCTGAAACCGTTCTTGTCCCGAGGCGCGCATTCGCTAATGGAGCCTCCTGCTCCGTTCACATCCTGGGGCAAAGTTCGCAACCAGGAGCAGCTACTTCCGGGTTAGCAGAGCTCGTAACCATAGGTACCACTTTACTAGATAAAGTTTGAGCTACACTGGTACCTCTGATTGCACACAGAACGGCAAAAACCAGAAAAATACAGGTTTGCCGCATGCGTAACCCAAAGGGTACACAACCAGAGGTGTGCATATCCAGAGGTACCACTGTACAATGGTACCTCCGGTTACGAACGGGATCGGTTCCAGAGGCCCAGCTGTATCCCAAAAATGTCATAACCGAGGACTGCGTCTGTGCAGGTGCGAGCAGCAAACCCACTTCCAGGTCTGCTGCGTTTGCAACCCGAAGTTTACGTTACCCAAAGGTAACATAACCCGAGGGTGCACTGTATTTCCTTCTTGGAAAATCAGCTTTGCATGCAGGAATTCCTGGCTTCACTTTTCAGCATCTCAATGAAGGAATGTGAACAATCCAGGTCTGAAACCCTGTCTGGCAATGTTGACAATCCTTAGCTAGATGGACCAAAGGCCTCAGTCAGTGTAAGGCACTTTCCTGTGTCCCATAAACTGATTCAGCACAACAACATTCAAGTTATAGGCAAAAACTTTAAATCATGCTTGGCATAGTATTTTGCTGGTTTTGCCTCTTGAAGAGACTGCATGCTTCTGATTATAGGCTGAATTGTAATTTATCATTTAAGCAATACCTAGTTGTTTAAGTGCTTTATTCATTCAACATTCCAAACAAGGTGATGACATTTTCTGACTCAGGTGCATGTAACATCTGTGCAACTCACTAGGTCACAACTATCTGGCCAGAAGGCGCTACCTAAAGGCACCACTAGTGGTGAAATTGTTACTTTTTATAGTAAGGGTCATGCCAGATAATCATTTTAACACTTCCCCTCATGAGAAGGGGAATTATTAAGATTTCAATACTTTCCTGCAGCAGTCTTAAAAATTTAGTTATACAGTATCCAAGAACATATTTAAAAACAGTCTTAAACTCAAGGTGTTTACAGACCCAATCACTGCTATTTTGCTTTAAGCTGGAAGTAGAATGGCAACTATGTTTCCAGAGTCCCATATATATATATAGATATATAAATACATTCTATAATGGTAATGAATAGGAGGGTGCTCCATTGATGTCTGGAAAGTTAATTCGTAGATAGGAGCCACAGGTATCTAAGAGGGAGATGGCTGGAGCAAAGTCTGTTCAGGCCCTCACCAGTCTGCATTAAAGAACATACTCTAAACAGAAAAATTGAGGGCATTTTGCTTATGCCACCAACAGCTCCTTGGAGAAAAGGTGGATGAGTAGATGAGCCTATTGAACTTTATGGCAGAGCACCAATTGGGCCTTGCACTAGTCTTGTTGCAAACAGAATTATTTTATCACCGACTTGCTCTCAATAATTTATTCTTAGAAAAAGAGGACAGCCAGCAAAAGCTGGTTAACCAGCTCCCAGTGCAATCGTAACATGTTCCCAGCACAGCAATGCCTATTTTTTTAACAGCCAACATTAACGTAAAAATAGCATTGAGTGCTGAATAGCAAATAGTAAGCAATCTACAGCAGCTTACTTTTTCCTGCTGTTCAAATGTTATTAATGGTTTCCTAATCTATTATTGTTTGCACACACATAATGGTAAAACAGGTGGTTTTGACTGTATTTTACTATACATTATTATACTTTTTTGTTCATAAAAGTACACAACACCCTACTGCAAAACATCAGGGTCGTCACAACATTAAAATATTTTAAATCAATCATGAAAGTGTCTGGCTACTCAAGCGATATTTTAAAGAACTGCGTAGGTTTGCTGACATAAGTATTTAAAAGACTCTTAGAAAGCACAATGCGAGGGTGCTTTTTGGACACAATTATCTTATATGTGCAGAGCTAAATGTAATGTGACCTCTTAATGGTTTTGGGACGGAGACGGCTCTGGTTGCCCTAACAGATGACCTCCGTAGACAACTGGATCGAGGCGGGTCAGGACTGCTGATCCTTTTAGATTTGTCAGCAGCCTTTGACATGGTCCATCATGGTCTTCTGGACCACCGCCTCGCAGACGTGGGGATACAGGGCATAGCCCGTAACTGGCTGTGCTCTTTTATCTCTGGTCGGGGACAGAGGGTGGCACTAGGGAGGGAAATGTCGTCGCGCCACTCCTTGGTGTGTGGAGTGCCGCAAGGCGCAATTCTCTCCCTGATGCTTTTTAACATCTTTATGCGCCCCCTTGCCCACATTATCCGGAGCTTTGGGCTGGGCTGTCACCAATATGCTGATGACACTCAGCTCTATCTGCTGATGGATGGCCACACCGACTCGGCCCCGAACACACTGACCAGATGCTTGGAAGCTGTGGCTGGATGGTTTCGTGGGAGCCGATTGAAACTAAATCCTTCAAAGACAGAGGTCCTATGGCTAGGTCGGGATGGCATGGGGATGAGGGACCAACTCCCTTCTCTTGCGGGGGCCCAATTAGTGCCATTGCCTTCCGTTAGGAGTTTGGGTGTAATCCTTGATGCCTCCCTTTCCATGGAGGCGCAAGTTACAGCAACAGCCAAGGCGACATTTTTCCACCTTCGCCGCATCAAGCAGTTGGTCCCTTACCTTTCCCGCCCCGACCTGGCCACAGTGATCCATGCGACGGTCATCTCCAGGCTTGACTACTGTAATTCGCTCTACGCGGGGCTGCCCTTGAAGCTGTCCCAGAAACTCCAACGGGTACAGAATGCTGCAGCGAGGCTCCTCACGGGGTCTCTGCTATGGGAGCATATTCACCCAGTGCTTTTCAAGCTGCACTGGCTCCCGGTGGAGTACAGGGTCAGATTTAAGGTGCTGCTTTTGACCTTTAAAGCCCTTCACAGCCTAGGACCCTCGTACCTACGGGACCGCCTCTCCTGGTATGCCCCACGGAGAGCCTCAAGGTCCATAAATAACAACACCCTAGTGGTCCCAAGCCCTAAGGAAGTTAGATTGGCCTCAACCAGAGCCAGGGCCTTTTCAACTCTGGCTCCGGCCTGGTGGAACGCTCTGCCTCATGAGACCAGGGCCCTGCAGGATCTGATTTATTTCCGCAGGGCCTGTAAGACAGAGTTGTTCCGCCTGGCCTTTGGCTTGGAGCCAATTTGATTCCCTCCCTCCCTCTCTTTCTTTTTTCTTTTCCTTCTCCTCCTGCGATGAGGCTACATTTTAATATTTTAATGTTCCATTATTTTAATGTATTTTATTTTTGTTTTTAAGTTGTAATCATTCATCTTGTTTTTATTATTGCTTGTAAGCCGCTCTGAGCCCGGCCTTGGCTGGGGAGGGCGGGGTATAAATAAAAAAATATTATTATTATTATTATTATTATTATTATTATTATTATTATTATTATTAATGACCTGAGCAAGAGGATGTGAATAAAATACATGGTACAAACTCTGGTTAATAACCCTAAATCAGCCACTCTTAACATAGCCAGTGTATCACTGGTCATATATAGGAAATGCTCTGAACAGCAGCATTAATCCAACCCCAACTACAGCAAGAAATGAGCTGCATAAACCACAATGCTGCTTTGATATCACACCAGCTATTTTCCAACTATGTCACACCAGTCAACATTTAAAAAGCCATTCAATGAAATTAAAATTTTATAACGTAAGATTTAAAAAAATCCTTTGAGCCTGTAACTGGAAGATCAACACATTTTTTTTATTAGGACACTGTGTTCTCATAGGTATGACACAACTAGTTACACAGAAACATTCACACATATTTCAAGTACTATTATTCAAGGCTTCAATTTCAAAAAAATATTCAACAATACTCAACCGATTAGCAAGAAAAAAAGGTTTGCAATTTTATTTGGCTTCAACATGCTTCAATAGGCACTAAAATCCCTGCAGTCATATTTTTGAGATTTTTGCTAAGCAAGTGTGTCATTTGCCTTGTTGAAAAACAAGCAGCCACACCCTTTGCATACAGATGCAACAGCTTATTCTTCAAGGGGCAATGACACACAAGGTGGATCAACTACCCAGAATGTATTTTGTCTAACAAAGTATTTCAATAATACAAAATTAAAAGAGAGAATGTCTGCTTTCACAGTAATACCACGTTAACAAAAATGTCTATTGTGAAAAGCAATTGTAAAAATGCATCAACTTCAGAAACTATGCAGCACAGTGACAGCCAATTGTGGCCTGTCAACTGGAAATGTGCTAGCAACAAAAAGGAGGGGATGTTGACCCTAGCTTTTGAAAAACAACAGCACTAGGTCATAAGGAGCATTGATGGGACTCGATATAATGTACTGCTCCCATTATAAACACAGAATGCTGAATAAGAGTATAATTTAAAATTGATTAGTATACAATTTCAGGTGTTATGCTCCCATGCCATCAAGCATGGGTTATGAATAGCTAGAGGACTTTCCAAGATTGCACTCATTTACAGCAACTGGTGTATGGGGACTAACCCAAGATATGTACCAGTATATAGATTTGTCCTGTGTTGGGCTGCAATTTCCCCCAGAAAAGGGATGCCAGCCACTCTGTATAGTTCAGAGATAGGCAGATAAGAAATACATCTGCACTACAGATATAACCCAAAACATGAACAGCCATATAAATGAATTTATAGTTCAGGCGAGGCTCATGGTCTCTGCTATGCCGAAAGGATGTACTTCAAATAATTTAGACAATCGACTGAGAATAATGATGAAATTGATGTAGGAGAACAAGTGCTTTTTCACACTGTTACTTTTCACATTAGTATTATACTCATTTTCTTGATAGACTGTATTATTCAAAACATTCACATAATTTTGCAGTGTTGTTTTAAAGTAAAATGCTGCAAAAGCCCTGTTACCTTTTCCCCTTTTTAATCATACTACCTTTTAAAATAAAGCAGGAAGTGTGCCAGCAGCTGGTCCCGTCTCTTCTGCCCCATGACAGCTGTATCCACTTCAGCATAAAGAAAAACAAGGATGCTAAATACACATATACTTTATTAAACAGTGAGGTTTCACAAAGAATTGTATCTCCTTGTACACAAATTAACTCCTGATTCTGATAACTGATTATGTGTTTAACAGGAAGTATTCCACACATATACCAAGAGAACAAAAATAATATGGAGAAGCCTCCTTTAGGAGGCGTACTTTTTCCAAATTTAACATTCTTTGTGGAACCCCACTTTACATTTTCACACCCCTTATTTCCCCAATTTACAGAAATTAAAGTATTAACCACTTTAATACAACAGAAAAAGTTGAAGGTGTTTGACAACAGAAACTTTTCCTCAACCCTAGACATGGACAGTTGCAGGAACACTATGAAGATGAACATTTGTTCACCTATTTTTTTTCAGACTGATATGCCGATTTCATTTTACTACAACAATTTAAGAGACCTGTATGTGCCTTAATCATGAAAACTAATTCCACTGGGCTGTGATAGAAGACTTAATTTTTTGGAATAAATAAGTGTTTGGTAATATTCATGCAGTGCAGTCTTCAAACTGTACGTAACAGTGCAAAGGGTCAGTATGGTTGAGCACTCCAGCTTGCAAAATTACTGTTCTCATTTACATTCTTAATTAGTAAGATAGAAAGTACCCAACTATATCAGGATCTTGGTACTTTTATTTGGACATGTCCTACCGCTAGCCAACATGGGAAGATAATAGTGAGGAGTTTGGGGGTTTAAGCATAGATGCAATAGTAAGAAGCAGCCTTTCTCAACCTTGAGTTCCCAGATGTTGGACTACCACTCCCATCATCCCTATCTGCTGTCCCTGCTGGCTATGGATGATGGGAGTTGCAGTCCAACAACAAATGGCGACCCAAGGTTGGGAAAGGCTGAGTTAGAGCCTTATTTCACTGGTGAAATGCAACATCAAAGATGAATGTATGGGGCTTATTTGTACCTTAAAAAGTTCATCTTCACCATCTTAATTAGTAGACTGGTTTTCACCCCCCTTTCTCCACATTCAAATGTATGGCCAAACATACATTTAAGCAGCACCTGTTTTTGAAAACTTCACCTACTCTGTAAAAACTCTGCATAAAATAACATCTGTCCTGATAAAGCCTTTCCAAAAATAATGAATGACTGGAAAAGGCTATGCAGCTTGACTAACCATTAAATTGCAAGTTGCTCAATCAGGATCAACTGATTCTACAAAATGTCTCCAGGGCTTCTGAACTCTTCTAAAGACTGGTCCAGACCAAGTAATAAGAAACCCCAGAGTAAGCATCAATGCAAAGTTGTCTGATACCACATTATGGGAATATAGGGATCCTTACCAGGTTGCGAGGTGGAAAGCGACTGTTCTTTTAACCCCTACACAACGGAGCCTGGCAGGGCAACCACCTAAAAGAGAAACTGTCAGAGAAGTTTAATAGTAATGTATAACAGATGCGATATAATTTCACATGCATGTTTTAAACTACCTGCTGCACGGTATTACTACTCTGCTCTTAAGTCTGTCCAGTGACGAGGCCAACGTTTACAATTCCCAAAAAATGCAGGCTAGATTTTTATCTGCCAGGCAGAGCATTATTTTTACTGGCAACCAACACCAGGTGCCGCCATTTCAGGCAATCATTTTTGTCTTTTTTAAACAAAACCACCTGGCAGTCTCGAACTGTGCCACCTGCGTGCCATTGTGAGAGATGTCCTGACCATTGTGTGCCTTAAAAAAACGTCCTCTGTTTACAACACGGCCAAACTGGCACCCCGGCATCGATCCGTCCTGTTCACACGCCCGCGAAGGTCTGCGCTTTTTTTTTTTTTTAACTCTCGGCTACGGAAGGGAAGGAAGGAACATGCCAGTTTTCTGACTATACCCCCCGTTTGTGCGCTGCGCGTTTATGTCTGCTTGCTGCGGCTTGCTTTCCTCCCTCTCTCTTCCGCTCTGTCCTCTGACTGCCTCCTCCACTATAAAGCACACACCCCCTGGGCGATCGCGGGCAGGCACCCCGAGACAAAAAAATGTTATGTTCTGCGTAGTTAGGAGCGAAGAAGAAGCGGAATACTTGACCCTACATTTTGGAGGCGAGGGCAGAGTAGGAGTAGGAGTCGGCGGTGGAGGGAGGCGAGGCGGCCGCCGCCAAAGCAGAGCCCACCGCCGCCCGCCGGGCGCAAGCCGAGCAGAACTCCACCGAAACCTGGTCGCGATCCACGTGCAGGCAGATGCCGCCGGCGCTGGGGGAAGCCGCCCTCTTGCGCTCGCCTCCCTCGGGCACCACCGGCAGGGCGTAGTCGTGGTCGCCGCTGGCCTCGTAGGCCGGCCTGGCCTCCAGCACGGCCGCCGCCGCCCCGTCCTCGACCAAGCCGCTGCTGCTGATGCGGAGCCCCACTCTGCCGTCGCCGGCCAAGCGGCTGAGGAGCCTCCCCAGGGCGCTCTGGTTGGCCAGCACGGCGCGCAGGTAGCTGGTCTCCCTCTCCAGGTCGCGCAGGCGGCGGCATAGGCCGCGGTTGCGGTCGCGGAGGCCGCGGTTCTCGGCCGCCAGGCCTTGCAGGCGGCTCTCCAAGCCCATCACGTACTGCTTCTTCCGCTGGCGGTTCAGGCGAGCCGCGGCCGCGGCCTTCAGGCGGCTGCTCCCCGCTGGCCGCGCGGGGCGACGGCCTTGCTGCGGCCTCTGCTGCTGCTGCTGCTTCGGCTGCTCCTCCTCAGTCTCCGCGCAGGCCCGCTCCGGACTCGCCAACCAGCCCGGCCGGTTCTCGGTCGCCACCACCGCCGCCTCCAGCCAGTCGTCTAGCTCCAGCTCCAGGCCCGCCGGGAAGAGCAGCTCGGCGCCACCCGCCTCCTCGAGGGAAGAAGAATCGTCGCTGTCCTCGCGGCGCGGCGGCGCGGCTTCGTCGCCCGCCTCGGCCCGGCTGCCGCTCCTGGCGGGAGGAGGCCCTTTGCTCGGGGATGGGCAGGCCGACGAACTGGCCAGCAGCTGGGCCAGGCTGTGGCGCATAATGGCGGCGGCGGCGGGCGGGCAGGCCCGAGCTACCGCCGCAACCGCCGCCTCGGTCCCAGCCCTCCCCGCCGCCTGAATCAGCTCCGGCTGGGCCCGCCTGGGCTGCTGCGTTTCCGCCTCAGCGGGAAAGCGCGGCTTCTTCTCCCCCCCCCGCTCGCCTTCCGCGCCTGTGAGGGAAGATGAGGAAGCTAGCCCGCCTCGCGACTCCGCCGGGCCGTTAATGGCGGAGAAGGCGGGCCCGGGCGGTTGGCGCCTGCGCACTGGCTAGAAGGCGCTCCCTCGAGGGGCAGAAAATGGCGGAGGCGGCACCTTCCTCCTCGCCCCCCCCCCCCCGTTTACCTCAGAGCGGGAGCTTTAAAGGCGAGGGGATTCTGCACAGGGCTGGGTCTTGTAAATGACGGGCCTTGTTTATGCTCGCTTGTATTTAGCCATTATTATTATTATTATTATTATTATTATTATTATTATATACCTCGCTGTATAGGGCGGTATATAAAGTCAATTAATATTAATAATATTTTTTGTACCCTTCCTCACACCCCCCCCCCCGCGGGACTCATTTTTTTCATTTATTTATTGCATATCTACATGCAACATTTCCTTTCAAGCTCTAGGTGGCATGCAGATACCCTTTCACATTTCTCCCATAAAAAAAAGAGACATCCTATTCTTCTATTATTACTATTATTATTACTACTACTACTATTTAAAGGGCTGCCAAACGTCCAGAATTTTTCAGGCATTGCCGGAAAACAGTGTCCTGATTGGGGGGCGGGATAATAACCGCTGAATGTCAGGTACAATCCAGATGTATGGCAGCCCATGTCGGAAGTCTAGATTTTGGCAAATTTCCTTAAAAATAGCTGAAAGACTTCATTTTCTTTTTTTAGATTTTGCAGAAAAGAAAAGAAACCTCAACTTCAACTTTGGCAAAAAAACACACCTCAACAACAACAACAAAAAAGCTCAATTACCAATTTATATTTATATACCTGTTGCTTGTAATCATTTGCTTCTTGGTCCTTACCAGCTCCATCCAGTAGTATGCCCAATTGATGCCACTGCAATTATTATTTTTATTAATTATTATATTTATTAGTCGCTTCTTTTTGCCATGGCGACTGGGGAAAAAATACATCCAAAAAATACATATCTCAGTCTCAGCAACCTAAGAATGGTCGCCTTCCTACTCTAAACAAAATTATCTTAAAACTGGTATCTAAAATAGGGGGGGAAATTATCTGGTAAAAGATTATTTTATTTTCTCAAAGGCCGTAGGAGCAAAGCTGACAGCAAAGGCTTACGCTATGAAATGTCGGAGTTTGGTATTTAATTCTTTCTCTTTCGTAAGCAACTCTGTGCTGTGCTTCTTGTACGCCTCAAAATGCATCCGGAGCTCAGTGTAGGCTTGCTGGGTGCCATCCAGCCGCCTCCGCAGGTCTCGCACCCGGAGGTTGCAGTCCACTGCTACAGCCTCCGTCTCAAAGCGCAGCTCCGCCGCCTGCTTGGCTTTCTCCATCTCTTCCGCCTTCTTCTCCAGCTCCGCAATCTCCCTTTGCTTGTCCTGCAGCACCTTGCCTCTGTCCATCGCCAGGTTTAGCAGCTCCTCCTTCTCCTTGGTCAGCTTCTCCACCTTGGCTTGCAAGGTGCAGTCCACATCTCTTAGCTTCTTTTCCGCTTGCTGCAGTTCCTCTGTGACGTGGCTGTGTTTCTCCTCCAGGATACCCAGCCGGCTTCTCAGCGACTTGATTTCCTCAGCCTTAGATTTGGCTTCCTGCTGGTGGGCTTCCAAAAGTTCCTTCTCTCGCTCTTGGGCTCCGCGGCTGTCCTGTTCGTAACGTTCCTTTAAGGACTTCGTTTCACCCAAGAGTTTCTTAAGCTCAGAGGTGAGCTGGGCCACCTCGGCCTCTTTCTCTTCCAAAGCCTGGCAGAAGAGGTTCTGGTTCTCCACCCGCAAGCGGTGGTTCTCTTCCCTCAGCTGCAGGTTCTGCCTCTTGTGCTCATCCTTGAAGTGGATCATGTCCTCGTGGTTGGCAGCCAGATCCATGAAGCGCTCTTCCAGCTGCTGCACGCGCCGCGTCTGGTTCTCCAGCCGCATAGCATCCGCCATCCTCTGTTCCTCCAGGTCCATGTTGATCTCCTCCAGGGCCTTGCAGCGCAAGAGCTGCTCATCCGCTCGCTTCTTGAGGATGCAGATCAGCTGGGACTGCTCATGGAGCCGTGAGCGGAGCATGGCCTTCTCCCCCTTCTCCCCATCGGAGAGACCTTGGAGTTTCTCCAAGGTCTCAAAGGGGTCGCCCATGCTCCAGTCTACATCATCATCATCTTCTTCTACCTCCTTTGGTACCTTGGGAAAGGCCATTCCCGGACTCTTCCCATCCTGAGGCATGTTGAGGAACTGCTGCCTCTTCTCAATGCTGCAGAGTTGTGCAGCGCTTCCCCCTGAAGTAGCATTCAAAACTTCTGTTGCTGGCCCAAAAGGCAGTTGGTGCAAACGTTCCAAGAATCCCGTGATGTCATAAGCCAAGAACTGCTGGGCTTTCTAGAACCAGCGGGCTTTGCAGGGGTCTCCTGACCTTGTTGCATTCCTTCTGCACTGCAGGTGAGGAACGCAGATCTGCAAGGGAGCAGGGAATCGATGCACACCAGCCTGGCCTGGAACGAAAGCCACCACACTAAATCGGTGCTTAGTTTCCTAATCGAAGATAAACAGTATGAGAGCTTCACCTCTTATTTAATTCCCCACCCCCGCACCAAAAAAAAGATGTATTCCCTGTTAAATCCTAAGTGACTCTTAGCTTCATTCTCCCCTTTTCCTGAGTTAGGCTTAGATAGGGCCACTGAAGTCAATGGTCTTCCTGGCAGCAGCAACACAGCTACAGAATTCTCCTTCCCTTGGGAAGCCCAACTGGATCTTGACTATGCTACCACTCAGTGGATTTGTAACTGGCTGACTGACCGAACCCAAAGGGTGTTCATCAATGGTTCCTCTTCATCCTGGAGAAGAGTGACTAGTGGGGTGCCACAGGGTTCTGTCTTGGGCCCGGTCTTATTCAACATCTTTATCAACGACTTGGATGATGGACTCAAGGGCATCCTGATCAAATTTGCAGATGACACCAAACTGGGAGGGGTGGCTAACACCCCAAAGGACAGGATCACACTTCAAAACGACCTTGACAGATTAGAGAACTGGGCCAAAACAAACAAGATGAATTTTAACAGGGAGAAATGTAAAGTATTGCACTTGGGCAAAAAAAATGAGAGGCACAAATACAAGATGGGTGACACCTGGCTTGAGAGCAGTACATGTGAAAAGGATCTAGGAGTCTTGGTTGACCACAAACTTGACATGAGCCAACAGTGTGACGCGGCAGCTAAAAAAGCCAATGCAATTCTGGGCTGCATCAATAGGAGTATAGCATCTAGATCAAGGGAAGTAATAGTGCCACTGTATTCTGCTCTGGTCAGACCTCACCTGGAGTACTGTGTCCAGTTCTGGGCACCACAGTTCAAGAGGGACACTGACAAACTGGAACGTGTCCAGAGGAGGGCAACCAAAATGATCAAAGGCCTGGAGGCGATGCCTTATGAGGAACGGCTAAGGGAGCTGGGCATGTTTAGCCTGGAGAAGAGGAGGTTAAGGGGTGATATGATAGCCATGTTCAAATATATAAAAGGATGTCACATAGAGGAGGGAGAAAGGTTGTTTTCTGCTGCTCCAGAGAAGCGGACACGGAGCAATGGAGCCAAACTACAAGAAAGAAGATTCCACCTAAACATTAGGAAGAACTTCCTGACAGTAAGAGCTGTTCGACAGTGGAATTTGCTGCCAAGGAGTGTGGTGGAGTCTGCTTCTTTGGAGGTCTTTAAGCAGAGGCTTGACAACCATATGTCAGGAGTGCTCTGATGGTGTTTCCTGATTGGCAGGGGGTTGGACTCGATGGCCCTTGTGGTCTCTTCCAACTCTAGGATTCTATGATTCTGTGGATCCTTATGTCTGGGCGTTAAGATGAGCAGTGAAGGCATTCCTGTTCCACCATTCAGTGCTCATCACTGGCTGCATGCACATCATATATTTAAAGAATGTGGTTTACTCCAAATAATGTTGGGAACTGTAGTGTTGTTTTTTAATGGTGCTGGGAATTGTAGCTCTGTGAAAAATAAAAATTCCCAGGATTCTTTGGGGGGGAGCCATGTATGGTGTGTGTACACTGCCTTAATTATTATTCTACCCTAACAGTTTCTGGTGCTGATGGCACCTGTTTCTTTCAGCTCTCTGTTACGTGTGTTGTTGCTGAGATTCTATTGGAAAATGTATTTTAGAATTGTTGTAAGATGCCTTAAACCCTTGTTGTTGAAAGATGAGATAGAATTATTATTTTTTTAAAAAAATAAATGTGCATAAGATTGGGCTATAAATGCATTATGCTGATACTTTGCCATATACACTGATAAAACCATATTATAGGTCTATACATTGTTCCATATAACCCTATACTAAAGTTACTATAGAAGTATTTCAGCAGCAGCCTAGTGATTCACTCATAGAGCCCCAGCTACAGCAACACATGACCAACTATTTTCAGCTGAATATTTTATTTAAGGATAATGAACAGCTATCTGCTGCTGCTGCACTGTGAGTTGGGGAAGGCCGCTCCCTCCTCAGGCTGATTCCACCTGGCCCAGGGGGCGGGGCCCAGACTGACTCACTACCGCCACAGCTTAGGAGGCCTCATGAGGCACTGGGACACCACTGCGGCTGCTGCACCGTGGGGGTTGAGGAAAGCCGCTCCCTCCTGTAGGCCCACTCCACCAGGCCTAGGGGGCGGGGCCCACACTCGCCACCGCTACAGTTTTAAGGACACTGGTGTTGCTGCAGCAAATGTTAAAAATGTTTTTATATATTTTAAAGGGGTTTTTACTTTTTACTTTGTTGTACCACCGTGAACGGTGGTCTGTATACATGTATTTTTATTTTGTTCCGTTTTATGTTGGTTTGGGGTTGGATAGTGAGTGGGGTGGGGATTTGTTTTGTTGGTACAATTGTTTTTGGTTTGATTTGTTTTTTATTTTGTAAATGGAGGTTGGTTTGAGGCTTGGGATTGCTACCGTAGTGGGGCGAGGGAGGTATGGCGGTGGGGGCAGATGTCATAGGCGAAGGGGATCGAGATACGGATATGCTCGTACCCCTTCCAATCTGCGCCCCATCCCGAGGGACGAAGGTAGGGTGAGCAAGGATTACTCACCTCCGTCACTGGTGTTGTGCAATGCCAGGTCTATAGGCAACAAAACCGCCACCCTGCGAGACTTCTTCACCTCGCAGGGGGTTGACCTGGCTTGTGTGATGCAGACCTGGGTGCGCGAAGGGGAAACTGTTACCTTACGACAGATGGCGCCCCCGGGTTTCTCCGTCCTCCACCAGTCGCGGACTGTGGGCCGGGGGGGAGGGGTGGCATTATTAATCCGGGAAGATTGTTCTTTCAGGGCTCTACCATCGCCATCGATTCCCGGCATTGAATGTGTTGGCCTAGTGTGGGGGTCCGAGGTGAGCTTGGCTGTCTGGCTGGTGTACCGGCCACCTAGCGCACCAGCAGCCACCCTGTCAGGCCTGCTGGAGGCGGTGGCTGGCTGGGCCTTGGAGTTCCCTAACCTATTGGTATTGGGGGACTTCAACATCCATGCTGATGCCATTCCCTCCTCACAGGCTCTGGACCTGGTGTCTTCCATGGCGACACTAGGGCTCTCCCAGTTTGTTTCGGGCCCCACACATCAAGCAGGCCACACACTGGATTTGATCTTTGGCGCCGGTATAGATGTGATCATGTCTCCTTCGATGAAGGTGCCATGGTCTGATCACTACGCTCTGAAAGCCAGGATTGATTTTCCACCCCCACCCTGCTTAGGTGGCGAGACAATTTGGGCTCGCCCGCAGAGGCTGATGGACCCTGATAGATTCCGTCAGGCCTTGCGGGACCTTGCTCCCCCTGGCGACTCATTGACTGAGCTTGTTGAGGGCTGGAATATCCAGCTCCTAGCAGCCATCGATGAGATCGCACCTAGGCGCCCTCTGCGACCCCGCAGAAACCGTGCTCCCTGGTTTACCGAGGAGCTTCGGAAAATGAAGCGGGACCTCAGACGGCTAGAGCGAGTATGGCGGGGTGCCCGTGACGGAGCCTCAAGAACATCTTATAGGGTTTTTATGAAAACCTACGAGATGGCAGTGAAGGCCGCTAAGAAGTCCTACTTCTCGGCCTCCATTGCCTCCGCTAGCTGTCGCCCGGCGCAATTATTTAGTATAATTAGGTCTTTAACGTCCCTTGAAGGACAGCCAAATTTAAATAACAATTTGACACACAGCTGTGAGGCATTTGCGAGCTTTTTTGCGGAGAAGGTCCTGTTGCTTCGCCATGACCTCCCTGCCAATTTGGATACAATAAAGGAACTGGAGGCCCCTCGACTGTCCTCGGGTCCAGTATTGGACCACTTTGACTGGATATCCCCAGCCGATGTGGACAGACTCCTCCGAGCTGGAAAGCCCACCACCTGTCCTCTTGACCCGTACCCGTCTTGGCTGATTAGAGCGTGTCCAGACGAGGTGCGGGCCCCCCTGGGTGATATCATCAATTTGTCCCTTGGCACCGGGATATTCCCAGGGGAACTGAAGGAGGCAGTGGTGCGTCCGCTCTTAAAAAAAACATCATTAGATCCCTTAGATCTATCCAATTACCGCCCGGTTTCGAATCTTCCATTCCTGGGTAAGGTGATTGAGAGAGCAGTTGCTGAACAGCTTGGTAGGTTTCTGGATGAAACATCGGCTCTCGATCCATTCCAGTCCGGCTTCCGCGCTGGTCATGGGACCGAGACGGCTCTGGTCGCCCTAACAGATGATCTCCGCAGGCAGCTGGATCGAGGCGGGTCGGGGCTGCTGATTCTTCTAGACCTGTCAGCAGCCTTCGACATGGTCGATCACAAACTCCTAGACCACCGCCTTGCCGACGTGGGGATCCAGGGCACAGTCCTCCAATGGCCGTGCTCGTTTCTCTCTGGTCGGGGACAGAGGGTGGCGCTTGGGGGGGAATTGTCATTGCGCCACTCCTTGGTGTGTGGAGTGCCTCAGGGTGTGATTCTCTCCCCGATGCTTTTTAACATCTTTATGCGCCCCCTCGCCCAGCTTGTCCGGAGTTTTGGGCTGGGTTGCCATCAGTATGCTGATGACACCCAACTCTATCTGTTGATGGATGGCCATCCTGACTCGGCCCCAGACACACGGACCAGATGTCTGGAAGCTGTGGCTGGATGGTTACGTGGGAGCCGGTTGAAGTTAAATCTTTCGAAGACAGAGGTCCTCTGGCTAGGACGGAGCGATATGGGATTGAGGGGGCAACTCCCATCTCTTGCGGGGGTGCAATTAGTGCCAGCATCGTCCGTTACGAGTTTGGGTGTAATCTTCGATACCTCCCTCTCTATGGAGGCGCAGATTACAGCTATAACAAAGGCGGCATTTTTTCATCTCCGCCAAGCTAAGCAGTTGGCTCTTTATCTCTCTCGCCCTGACCTAGCCACTGTGATCCACGCGACGGTCACCTCCAGACTGGATTATTGTAACTTGCTCTACGTGGGGCTGCCCTTGAGACTGACCCAGAAACTCCAGCGGGTGCAGAATGCCGCGGCGAGACTCCTTATGGGGTCTTCGCTGCGAGATCATATTCATCCGGTACTATACCAGCTGCACTGGCTCCCGGTGGAGTACAGGATCAGGTTTAAGGTGCTGGTTTTAACCTTTAAAGCCCTATACGGCCTAGGACCCTCGTACCTACGGGACCGCCTCTCCTGGTATGTCCCACAGAGACATTTACGGTCTGCAAATAAAAACATCCTGAAGATCCCAGGCCACAGAGAGGTTAGGCTGGCCTCAACTAGAGCCAGGGCTTTCTCGGCCGCGGCTCCAATCTGGTGGAACGCTCTGTCACAAGAGACTAGGGCCCTGCGGGAGCTGACATCTTTCCGCAGGGCCTGCAAGACAGAGCTGTTCCACCAGGCCTTTGGTCAGGGCGCAGCCTGACCCCCTCCTCTGGCAATCTGCACAGAATTTTGCTTAATGGTTGCCATCAATTTGATTTTAATTTGATTTTAATTAATTTTATAATGAATGTTTTTAGAATGTTGGATTATTTTGATTGTTGTTAGCCGCCCTGAGCCCAGCTTCAGCTGGGGAGGGTGGGATATAAATAAAATTTATTATTATTATTATTATTATTATTATTATTATTATTATTATTATTATTATCTAACAAAAGGGGGGAAAGCCTAGTTCAGCAATCCACAACAATATTGTTGCCAGATTGCCACCTGATTACTGTGTAGGTGGTTCCTTTAAAAGCAAAGCCTGATTTCCATTTGGGTGGGGTTTGACAAAATAATGTTAACAGCCCTTAATGGTGCAGCGGATGTCTTTTTACAGGAGTTAATTGTTAAAAGATGGGTTTGTTGATGCAGATCTCTTTTGAATGTGTTTGGAAAGAAAAAATAACCACCACCTAGAATTTGGAGGGGTGCCTGTGAGGGGCGGGGCATAACAAAATAAATAATTTTGATGCAGAAGGTGGACGCATCAGTAACTGGTTAAAAAGAAGAAGAAGCAGAGAGTAGGAATAAATGAGTTCCCCCAATGGAAGGATGTTGAAAGTGGAGTCCTCCCAAGGATTGGTATTAAGACCTGTTCATAAATGATCGAGTTAGGTGTGAGTGCTGTTGTGCTCAAGTCCTACTTGCAGGCATCTCTTTGACCTTTGTGAGACTAGGATCCTGGACTAGATGGGCCTTTGGCTCAATCTAGCAGGCTGTATCTTGGGGTGCAGTGTGCCTCTCTTCTGAGAGCTGCTTGGTAGCAATGTGCGTACTAGGTAGCCGTGTTGGTCTGTCTGTCACAGTCGAAATAAATAAAAAAATTATCCAGTAGCACCTTAGAGACCAACTAAGTTTGTTCTGGGTATAAGCTTTCGTATGTATGCACACTTCTTCAGATACAAATTCTCAATTGAAGAATCTGAAGAAGTGTGCGTGCACACGAAAGCTTATACCCAGAACAAACTTAGTTGGTCTCTAAGGTGCTACTGGACATTTTTTTTTTTATGTGTATACTGTTTGCCTTCATCACAAGAACATAGGAAGCTGCCTTATTCTAAGTCATACTATTGGTCCCCCTAGCTCAGTACTGTCTACACCAGGGGTTGTCAACCTGGTCCCTACCGCCCAGTTTCAGGATTCTAGCTGGGCAGTAGGGGGTTCTACGGCACAAGCTGAATCCTCCTTCCATCAAGCACTGGTGGGCAGTAAGGACATTTTACCATCAAGAAATATGCATTAGTGGGTGGTAGGCATAAAAAGGTTGACCAGCCCTGATCTACACTCTTCCACTTATGCTCTACTTGTGTATATCTGCAAGTAAACCAAATACTACAATATGGTATTCGCTTCCAGTTATCTCTTCCCCAAAGGAAGATAAGCCCTGACAACGCTGTTCCTACTAGTTCTCACTGCTCGGGCAAGTGGGGAATGCCTCCGATTATCATTTATTATAAAGGCATTCATATATGTGACTCTTTATACTGTGCATAAGCAAAAGAGCAGAATTCCACCTGACCTGAGAAATTTACCGTATTATGCCTAGAGTCAATGGACAGCTTTAGGATGGGTATTGGGAGCTAGCACAATTGAATGTACTTGTTTTTAATTTTAGCTATGTTGATGGTTAAAGGGTTAAGACCAAAAACACTTTACGGAAGGGATATGGTTTGAACTGGGAATTAAAAGAATAGAGAGAGAAGGGAGGTACTACGTAAAAATTGAATTATGTGGCTCTTTTTCTCTCCCAATAACAATTATTTAACCCACACTGTGGTCTCATGACAAATTCCAATGCTTGCTAGAATTCCAGTTTTTAATCACATGCATGCTGGGAGCAGGTATTCATGCTGTCCAATTAGCACAATTCATAATTATTATATTGGGTGGGGGAGTTTGCTGTTCTTATCACAGCTCTGTCTATGCTTGTTTGTTAATCAGCAGAGCCTCTGAATAATGTTTCAAGGCTAAAAAATGTAATGGTTAAAAGGCAAAGCATAACTAATGAACATACTACTCTTTCCTAAAAATGGACAAAGGGACTCTGTTTTGGGAACATACACCCACAACACCAGAGTGGTATCAGATCCCTGAAGCTGGATAGGGTTGAATTGAGGGATTAAAGAAGGATCTAGCCTGAGAGAAAATAAAGATCTGTCTATGAAGGTTTTCTTACTCTCTTAACTGCACAATTCTGTACATATCTACTCAGAAGTAAGCCCCATTGAGTTCAGTGGAGCTTACTCCTAGGTAAACAGGAGTGCACAAGATTAAAACCTATAAAATAAGTTGCAATAAATTCAGTGTTCTTATAAGGAAAACAAATTTGTACATCAGAATACTTCCAGTTGTTGTTACAACATTCAGAAAAGGTCATCCAATTTCATTTCAACAGATACTGGCGTCATCCTGTTTCTTTTATACTCATACATAACTGTCTGGTTTTGCCATTTTAAAATAGCGTTTATAAATATTTATTTTTAAAAAATAAGTTAATCAAAGAGCCATAAAATCTTTCCTTACCAGGCCTTTATTCTTTTACTATCTTGGTCTGACAGCCTTGTTGAGTTTGCATCTCCATGGCAATAGGACTGAAGCAGACTCCTTGCCAAGTGTAGAGCGAGGCCAAACAAGAATGAATGCATCCTGGAAGCTTAACAAGCTCTGGAAAGCACGTTCCTTGGCTGTGACTCTCTGCGATAGATGTCTCCTTCCTTTCCCTCCCAAAGGAAGCCTGAAAATGACCAGCAGCTCACCACTATTACTGCCAACTATGAAATAATATCGTGTCCCTGAGAATCAAATGAGGAAGAAATAAAACGTACCTACCTATGTTCTTAGCAGTTTGAAAGCACATCAAAGTGCAAGTAGATAAATAGGTACCGCTCTGGTGGGAAGGTAAACGGCGTTTCCGTGCGCTGCTCTAGTTCGCCAGAAGCGGCTCAGTCATGCTGGCCACATGACCCAGAAGCTCTACGCCGGCTCCCTCGGCCAATAAAGCGAGATGAGCACTGCAACCCCAGAGTCGGCCACGACTGGACCTAATGGTCAGGGGTCCCTTTACCTTTACCTTTATGTTCTTAAAAACCAGGCTGTTGTTTTTTTTAAAAAAGTAGCAACTTGCCAATGAGGAAAAGAATCAGAATATGGGCAAGACAAGCTTGCATAATGGGGCTATCAGTACTTTCCTAGCTATGTTTACTCAAAGTTCTCTTGCAGTTTCTGACATCAAGTTATTCGGCTTTCTCTTCAGTTCCACATCATTAGGCCAGATAACTTCCCACCAGCAGCTGCACAACAGACCAGTATCCATGGTAAGGTAGTGCAAACTGATGCTTAGATGTTCTGTGGTGAACCAGAAAATAAGTTCAGGTACGCTCAGGTGTTTAGTGAACCTCTATCAGGCTGAACGAGATATATCTAAGCATAACTGAAAGTGCAAGGGGGAGTGGAGTTTTGTATTTGACTTCTTTTTCAGAACAGAACGCAACTGGAAAGCAAATTCACCACCAAAAAAAAAAAGCACAAAGAGCGAATGCAGCATGCTTTCTCTCTCTCGCAATTTCAACACTTGCTCATCTGAGCATATACATATTTTCTAACATACTTTTTGAGTTTAGAAACCGTGAACTAATAAAGTTCCAAACCTTGCAACATTCAATTACAATGCATAAAAGTGTTTGCTCCTGTTTTAGGTATCGCTTCCTGCTTTGCCCAAATGGTGGCACTAGAGAACGTTTTCAAAGCCCTGACGCACTGAAAAAGCCAGCAGCACATTTTGCAATTGAGTGTTTGTTTGTTTGTTTGTTTGTTTGTTTGAAGTCTCACTTTAGCTTCACCAATAGTAAAAGCTAGTAAAACGAAAAGAGTGGTGATGAGCCGTGTTTGAACGATGTGAACAGGGTCTTGCTTACAGAAAAGGGCGAGGGGGAAGAAGAGAATCTGCAATTTCAAGGTTGTTAGTAAGTTGAACAATCTGTAAAAGTCTTCCATCTTTGCAGGTACTGTATTTAGAGCTCTCCAGTTGTAATGACTTGCGCAACATGGAAACAACAGAAGCTGGAACTACACTTTTATAGCAGAGGTAGGGCTGCCCTACCCCACCACTCAGTCCCAAGATGTTTTGGGACTACAACTCCCATCATCCCTAGCTAGCAGGACCAGTGATCAGGGATGATGGGAATTCTAGTCCCAAAACAGCTGGAGGGCCACGTTTGGCCACCACTGGTGTAGATGCTTCTTTCTGCCAGATGTTGTCATGTCATTAGGCCTTAGAGGAGGGAGGGAAGCAAGACACAGGGGTGGCTGTTCTTCAGTGAAACACAGATGCAATGTCTAGTTCCAGCCTAATACACAAGACATTGAATCCCACACCAATGCTTACCATTAACATCCACGTTTGCAACCCCTAAGTACAGATTTTCCCAATTCGAACAATAAAAGGCCGTTTTTGAAAGGAAGGTGGGATACATGCAACAATTAGATTCAGCTTTACGCACAATAGCACCACGTTGGCAGGTGCATTCACATGCTCACTTTGGGGACGGGGGGCCAGTGGAAGACAGTAAATGCATGCTGAAATTTAGCTCATTTAGTGAAATCGCCAACTTCCCCCCTCCCCCCATATGCTATTCAAGGCGGCCACAGAAGGCAACAGTACACAATATTTTAAATATATATATTTTACAGTTTTAATTCATCTTTAATAAAGTTTAATTTTTAATAACAGTACCTGAGGGCAGGAAGGAGTTGACATGCATTATCAAAGCAGCATTTAGTAAAATAGTTTAAAATTGTATTGCAGACACATATGCCCTCTGATGAAATTACAAATGAATATATCAGCCAATGTGCACCCCCCCACCCCAAGTTCCTCTCTGTTTTTGCCTGGCTCTTCTTTCCACCCAAACACCAGCAAGCCGTACAGGAAGCGTCCAAAAGGTGCATCATCCTATTTCGGCGTTTTTGCCATCATCAGCATCCTGAGTGGCAGCGTATCTTCAACCCAGGTGTTTGGAGAATCAATCATTCGTTCCCATAAGTTGCTTTCATCTGTTGTAGAGTCCATCCAGTCTACTGGAGTACCGTAGCTTTTACCTAAAGAAGTGGGTTTTAAAAAAAAAACATTGAATTAGCATTGCCTTTTATCTGTCGTTTACACAACAGTAACTGCAAAGTGCTATAAGCTATCTCCCTTAAGCAGTACGCACTGGGTTACAACCAGGAGAAACCTTGGACTAATCTATACTGGTGAGTTATAATGTTATAAAGGTAAAGGGACCCCTGACCATTAGGTCCAGTCGTGGCCAACTCTGGGGTTGCGGCGCTCATCTTGCTTTATTGGCCGAGGGAGCCGGCATACAGCTTCCGGGTCGTGTGGCCAGCATGACCAAGCCGCTTCTGGTGAACCAGAGCAGCGCACGGAAATGCCGTTTACCTTCCCGCCAGAGTGGTACCTATTTATCTACTTGCACTTTGACGTGCTTTCGAACTGCTAGGTTGGCAGGAGCAGGGACCGAGCAACCGGAGCTCACCCCGTCGCAGGGATTCGAACCACCAACCTTCTGATCGGCAAGTGCTAGGCTCTGTGGTTTAACCCAGAGTGCCACCCACGTCCCTTATAATGTTATAAATGTGTTATAAAATGTGACGCCAAAGGGGTGATGTACAGAGGTCAATGGAAAATTGCACTGAGAGCTACATAATGTTTTTTCTTAGCTTTTGTTGTTGTTTTTTAAGATCAGTGCAGATCCAGCACTTGTTGCACAAGCAGAAATCCTTACATGGGGCTCGTGAGGTGAATCCTGCCCAATATTTCAAGAGCACTTTGTTTCAAAGCCATTGGGTCATAGAATCATAGACATAGCTGTCAACGTTTCCCATTTTTTAAGGGAAATTCCCTTATTCCGAATAGGATTCCTCACAATAAAAGGGAAAAGTTGTCAGCTATGATCATAGAATTGTAGAGTTGGAAGGGACCCCAAGGGTCATCTAGTCCAATCCCCTGCAATGCAGGGGTCTCAGCTAAAGCATCTATGGCAGATAGCCATCCAACCTATGCTTAAAAACCTCCAAGGAAGGAGAGTCCACAACCTCCCAAGTAAGACCGTTCTACTGTCGAAGAGCTCTTCCTATCAGAGTTGTTCCTGGTGTTTAGCTGGAATCTCCTTTCTTGTAACTTGAAGCCACTGGTTAGATTCCTACCCTCCAGAGCAGGAGAAAACAAGTTTGTTCCCTCTTCCATGTGACAGCCCTTGAAATATTTGAAGATGGCTATTGTATCTCTCTGGTCCCCCCCCCCCAAAAAAAAATAATTTTGAAATTTCACCCACTTACTAGCACTAGGGTGGTGGGGAGAACTTCCACTTATCTGACATTACCTGTTCCAAGTCCTATCCTGAGGCCTCCAAGGAAGTGATTGGCTAGTTTGTTGTGATCCCAGACAGTGAGCTCCACGCAGGCTTCTTTCAAATCTTGAGGTCTGAAGCCATCATACACCATTGTATGATTGAACACTGGATTTGTTGTCTTCGCTACAGCTCTTGTTTTCTGACGGCTTTTCCTGCTTGTGTCTGGAAGGATGGTACTTCGGATAAAAGTGGGAAGAGGGAGAAAAATGACCATGAGAATAACCTTAGACACTTGAGACTTGGTTCGTACCACACAAGAAACTGCTGTTGTCCCAGTAATCTGGGGTGGGTGGGTGACTTTTGGTGGAAGTAAAGAGAGAAACTAGTTCTGCAACCGAGAAAGAAGGGATTCGATAAAACAGAGAGGGAACGCTGATAGAAGTGACCCAGCCATCTTGTGGAACAACTACCGTATTGGCCCGAATATACTTTCCCCCAAAATTCCGACTGTGAAAAGTTCAAGTGTGGCTTAAATTCGCAACTTTACAAAAATTGGCTTTTACGATATTGCTGCTGAAACAGATAAATGGTAAAATGGAACAAAAAAGGTTTTATTGCCGATTTGCGAGCTTGTGGGTCATCTCTGTTACCCATAGGATTTTCTTCTACATTTGCCTTTATGGGTGTCAGTGCCTGCGGAATTATAGAAATTGAATAGTGATTTGTGATTTTAGCGATTGTAACTTTTCGGGTATTGTCTTTTTTTCTTTTCCCCCCTTGAATTTTAAAGGTGCGGCTTATTTGTGGTTGCGGCATATATTCAGGCTAATATGCTACATAATTGTATAACTCTATCACCAGCTTTATATTATTTTTAAGTTTAAAGTAAAGGTAAAGGGACCCCTGACCATTAGGTCCAGTCATGACCAACTCTGGGGTTGCAGCGCTCATCTCGCTTTATTGGCCAAGAGAGCCAGCGTTTGTCCGCAGACAGCTTCCGGGTCATGTGGCCAGCATGACTAAGCCACTTCTGGCGAACCAGAGCAGCGCACGGAAACGCCGTTTACCTTCCCGCCGGAGTGGTACCTATTTATCTACTTGCACTTTGACATGCTTTCGAACTGCTAGGTTGGCAGGAGCAGGGACCGAGTGGATTTGTAATCTTTTGCATTATATATTTTATCTTAACAATTTTTTTGTGCTTTGGCTACTTTTGTCATGAAGCGGTTTATAAATCTGCAAAAAATAAACAGGAAACCTCCTCCCCTTGCATCTCAGGCAACAAGAGGTGGTACATTGATGTTCAGTTTGCAGGTGTGCTATTGCCACATGTGCATTAAACAGAGAGAGGTTCATGCAGGTTCATGCTTGAACTCATTTTTTCAATATCTTGTTGATACGCATCTTCACCAATTTCACAGCTGTAGCCCATCAGGGTCTATGATGTTGTGACAGAAATTGCCACAAACATGTTGGGAGCTGCTTTGGATAATAAAGAGCTTCTGGGCCATGGGCTGGTTGGACACAGAGGAATGGTGGAAGGAACCAGCTGGGGAACCACCAAGGAAAGAAGGCTCAGAGCCTGGGGAGTGGTAGTGGGACAATAATGAGTGGTCAGAAGGAGAAGACTGGGAGGAAGAGGTGTCAGAAGCTGAGGAGGTAACAGGGCTTAGTGAGCTGGGAGAATCTGTGGCAGAGGGAAGTCCAGAATCAGAGGCAGAAACTGAAGCAAGAGGGTGGGAGGAGGGAGGCCAAGAAGCAGAGTTGAGTCAGACTGCTAAAGTGGGTTTCTCCCCCTCTTGCTGTGACACGCTCCCCTCTCCCTGGTTTCCCAGAACCAAGAGAGGCATGAAAAGGGTGTAGGAGAAGTTCACTTCATGCAGGCATAGTCTCAGATCGCTTGGGGAAAACTCTAGAGAGGAAGGGAATTAGGCAGCTGTGGGGAGGCAAGAACCTACAGTCTCAGCATCTGTTTCATGGGGCAAGACCTACCAGAGATGAGTTGCTGGGCTCATTAGGCCTGACACTCCTGTGTCAATTTTGGTTTTGTTAATAAAAAGTGAACTCCAGCTTGGATGGTGTGATTCACTGCTGTCTCACTGCTGGCATTCTGGTAGTGCCCAGGATCTGCTCCAAGAGTCAGACACCCAACCTTGCCAAATTACACCTTCATTTGGTTGAATCCCTGTTCTTACCACTTAACAAATGAGTTGAGTCTATTGCCCCTGAGGACTGGGAGGTCACTGCATTCCTTCACCCAAATGTGGACTTCTCCAGTGACTGGAGGTTTTTTACCTTTGAAATAGACAAAAAAAGGAGAAAGAAAACAGAGCACAACATGGTTGGTTGATCTGTTCAAACATCCTTTGCTGTGTTTCCTCTTGTTAGCAACAAATAAGATACACAGCAAAACTTTAAAGTCTTACGAAGATATTGAATGCAGCATGGGTCAGGCATCTCAGGCCTCTCTGTCTGGCCTACAAGACAACACACACACACACACACCCCGCTCCAGACCAAAGCTCTTCCCAAGGTCACCCTCACCCCAACCATCTCTGTGATTCATTTTGCAACGGCCACTGACTGTGTACAATCTGTCTGACTGACTGGAACAATGGCACACCTTCATGCATGTGAGCGCTCCACTAATCACAGGCAAATGATGATTCTCTGCACCTTCTATCTGCAAAGGTCGCACTCACATGATACAGTAAAGGTTCAGATAATGGTGTGCAGGATTAGCTGCCTCCAGCCTGAGGCTGACCCATTGCAAGCTAACTGTTCAGTCACCGAACAGAAGGTTACTGCACCAGCTACACAGAGGGAGAACTTAGCAAGCAACACAGAATTCCAGCAACATCTAGGAGTCCCTCCATACTACTTCATAGCCAAGTAAACTTAGAGGAAGGTCAAATACAACCTTAAGGTAAAGGGACCCCTGACCATTAGGTCCAGTCATGACTGACTCTGGGGTTGCGGCGCTCATCTCGCTTTATTGGCCGAGGGAGCCGCGTACAGCTTCCGGGTCATGTGGCCAGCATGGCTAAGCCACTTCTGGCAAACCGGAGCAGCGCACGGAAACGCCGTTTACCTTCCCGCTGGAGCGGTACCTATTTATCTACTTGCACTTTGACGTGCTTTCGAACTGCTAGGTTGGCAGGAGCAGGGACCAAGCAATGAGAGCTCACCCTGTCGCGGGGATTCGAACCACCAACCTTCTGATTGGCAAGTCCTAGGCTCTGTGGTTTAACCCACAGCGCCAACCTTAGTTTACTGTTAAAAGAGTGAGGAGCCTCAGGCTGTCTCAAACACTTCCCTCATGGGAGTGAGGCCTCCATCCCTGGTTTGCAACAAGCCGTGGTTTATGCGATTTCATTTGAATATGGAAACCAATGGTTTGCCCAAACAACCGTTTAATAATAATAATAAGATTATTTATATCCTGCCCTCCCCAGCTGAAGCCGGGCTCAGAATGGCTAACAACAGTAAAAATAACACAGTTTACATAAAATCACAATCAATTAATTGAAATACATTCTAAAATCAATTCATTCTAAAATCAATTCAGAGTCAAATTAACGGCAACCATTGGGCTAGAGTTCTATGAGGATTACAGAAGGAGGGGGTCAGACTGTGCCTTGGCCAAAGGCCTGGTGGAACAGCTCTGTCTTGCAGGCCCTGTGGAAAGATGTCAAGTCCTATAGGGCCCTAGTCTCTTGTGACAGCGTTCCACCAGATCGGGGCCATGGCTGAAAAGCTCTGGCTCTGGTTGAGGCCAGTCTAACCTCCCTGTAGCCCGGGATCTCGAAGATGTTTTTATTTGAAGACTGTAAGGTCCTCCATGGGACATACCAGGAGAGGCGGTCCCATATGTACGAGGGTCCTGGGCCGTATAGGGTTTTAAAGGTTAAAACTAGAACCTTAAACTGATCCTGTATTACACCGGGAGCCAGTGCAGCTGGTATAGCACCGGGTGAATGTGATCCCGCGGCGAGGACCCCGTAACACAACCAGAAGCCATGGTTTCATCCTGGTTGCTTTGCAACTAAGGCATAGTTTGAGCAAACCATAGTTTGCCAGGTCTGAATGACATGCCATTAAATTAGGGAGGCAAAACACCCCATGAAGCAAACTTGGAAAGCGGGTAACAGAAAGATACTTACCCCCAACAGGCTGTGGAACATATTGGAGAGCTATTTTCATGTCCCCTCTGTTCTCCAGATCAAGACCAGCTAGTGGAGTCTGACCAAACAAAAACAAAAAACCAATGACTATGTAATACAAGCAACATCGTGAAATATGTGGTCCAATTAAACCCCAAAATAGATTTACTAACGTATCTCAAAGACACAGTTCCAGAAGACAGAAAGAAATTATTATGCCATGATTTAGCTGCAAGGATTTTATATGAAAATACTGGGGTGAGAGTAGATTAGGGAATGCCCCCATTTAAAGGAATGGCTTATTTAATTATGGGAACAGGCAACCTCCTACTCAAGATGCTTTGGGGTCTTCAAAGGGAAAAAGAAAATTACACAACAAAGGGCAATCTTCAAGGAACTCTGGAACAGTATGACAGAGAGGGATTCGTCTTTGTTAATTTTATGAGAAGATATGAATATGAGTCTTCTCAAACTGAATAAATAAATGGGACATTAAATACATTGCTCCTATTAACTATGGGTGGTATTCAATGCTAGTCATACTCGAGAGTAGCCCCACTGAAATTACTGAATGTGACTAACTTAGAACCACTAACTTCAGTGGATATATTCTTCAGTATGATTAGCATTGAATAAAACCCTTAGATTATGTCGGTTCATTTCTTTTTCTTCTTTTTGGTTAAATTATTAATTACTGTTATTTAATTTCTAACTGCTATTTAATTTCTAACTTACTGCTATTTAATTTCTAACTGGGCTAATGTTAATTGTCCAGTTTTTGTTTTTTGTAATTGCCATTATAGATACTCAGTTGCTTTCCACATTGCTATTACTCATTTTGAATACTGTATTGATATATAAAGGTAAAAGGTGGTTAAGTCCAGTCAAAGGTGACTATGGGGTGTGGCGCTCATCTCGCTTCAAGCTGAGGGAGCTGGCGTTTGTCCACAGACAGCTTTCCAGGTCATTTGGCAAGCATAGCTAAACTGCTTCAGGCACAACAGGACACTGTGACGAGTGCCAGAGCACATGTTTCTTTTTCTGCCGCAGTGGTACCTATTTATCTACTTGCACTATTTATCTACCTATTTATCTACTTGCTTTCAAACTGCTGGATTGGCAGAAGCTGGGACAGAACAACAGGAGCACACCCTGTCGTGGGGATTCGAACCACCAACCTTCTGATCTGCAAGCCCAAGAGGCTCAGCGGTTTAGACCACAGTGCCATCCACTCCCTCTGTGTTGACATATATTTCCTAATAAACTATCTTTAAAAAAACAACAACACTGTCCACAAAACCTAATATTGTAGCATCTCTTATTTGTGTGTTTTCACAAATCCTGTGTGGGAAATGGGTGCAAACTGAGCTTATCAGCTGATAACAGAAACATTTAATTAGCCACCTACTGGGGGCCATGCAAACTGCAGCATGAAGAACCACCTTAGGAAAATATGTACTGGGAGAGATTTACATCTGCTTCCAGGTTAAATCTCAGACACCTTTTTAATAGAAATATTTTTAATCAGCTACACCGGGGGTAGCCAACGTGGTGCCCTCCAGATGTTGTTGGGACTACAAACCCCATCATCCCTTATTGCTGGCCATGCTCGTTTGGTTGGGGCTGATGGGAACCAGAGTCCAACTGCATCTGAAGGGCACCACGTTGCCTACCTGTGGACTACATGTTGCAGCACTGTTGAAAATTATACAGAAGCCAAAGTAGAAATTCATCACACTGGGCAAGGTTATTAATTTCAGTGATAATTGTTGGTATGAAAACAATACTTTCTATGAATGTAAATGATAGCACAGGAATTATAAACTGGTAGCCGTATGATTCAGAATTTTGGCTGTTGCTATTTACTCATTTATGAAATCATTGAGGGGTAGAAGAGAGTTTGGCCGACGCTCATTATAGACCAAAAACCATTAACTCACTCTTGGCTTAAGCGGGTACCAAATCATCTGCTTGTTCTGCCTGTCTTCCCAGTCCCATTCTCCCAGGTCCAGCTCCACTTCGCCCAGGAAACTGTTACGTCCAAACGTGTCATTGTGCCACACGGAGACATTCAACCTCTGGGACGCCAGGAGAGCCCTGTCAACTTTATACTGCAAAAGAGACAAAACAGACGCTTTAAGTATGCATTTATCTACAGAATTAGAATTGTGCGTTAGAACTGTGAGCTGCAGATGAAGCATGCTATTCCAACGAAGAGGTGGGCAGTAGATTGGGTTTACTTCGCCAGCATCTACCTTGCTGGAATGGTGCACCAGCAGAGCCAACCTGGCACTCACTCCTGCCAGTGTGTTTGCACCATGCCCACCTCCCTATTATCCTCAGTGACTCAGCTGTAAGGAGGTCAGATAAGCCCCACTAACCTCTACTGGTTAAACCAAGCTATCATTCAGAAAATGAATTAGTTTACTGAGCTGGGCTCGCACATTCAAACAAACCATGCTTAGGCTAAACGAACCATGACTATGTGCTGCATTCATTCTGGTACTATTAATTATACAAGTTACCCTTAATATCTCATTGAAGACAGGGTTCAACGTCTTCTTCTTCACCGACGTTTTTCTTTTGCCCAGTTTGTACTTCTCTGGTAGCAAGTAACTCTTCACATACCTGAGGAGATTTAACCACCAGTCTGGTTAACGTAACATTTGAATCTGGAAGAAGGCTTTCAGGGAAACCCAAGAGCAAAACGAGCACCTTTTGTCTGTAGCTCTCCTAGCCTTAAAACTGAACAGTAGCCAATCTTACACTGGGAATTTCAAAAGGGTATCTATAATTACGAAGCACTCAAGTTTGTTCCCAGGCCTGAAACGTCAGAAACGGGATGCCCGCTTGTGCAGGAAAGAATTTTAAAATTATTATTAAAAACTCTTCTGTGCAAGATCATTTCAGTCTTGCTTGGTTTCACCTATTTATTTATATCATGCCTTACCTTCAAGCAGCTCAAGGTGGCAAACACACTTCTCCTTAGGAGGAAGATGGTCAAATGATTTCAACACTGCTGGCTTCCACTAAATTTGTCAGCTTTCAAATGCTGGAGAGTGGGACTCTCCCCCACCCCTGTCTGATTGGTTTTATAGAGTACAATACCCTGTAAATATGCTACTGAATGCTACAATCAAGGAAGAGGAAACAAAAGATCTGAAAATAACTTTACTGGCAAAATGGGCCAATTCTACTGCCCTTTGGAATGAAAAATTTGGAGGAGATCTCTGAAGAAGAGAAAGCTCATACCAATAACAAACTTAGTTGGTCTCTTAAGGTGCTACTGGAAGGATTTTTTTTTATTTTGTTTAGACCACATTTGCAACTTTTGCTAGTTTAAAGTAATCTGTTTCAAAGATGCCGTGTTCTTCGCTCTATAAGATGCACCAGACCACAAGACGCACCTAGTTTTTGGAGGAGGAAAACAAGAAAAAAAATCTGAATCTCAGAAGCCAGAACAGCAAGAGCGATCGTTACGCAGTGAAAGCAGCAATCCCTCTTGCTGTTCTGGCTTCTGGGATAGCTGCGCAGCCTGCATTCACTCCATAAGACGCACACACATTTCCCCTTACTTTTTAGGAGGGAAAAAGTGAGTCTTATAGAGCAAAAAATACGGTATATGTTAGTTTTGCATAAGTGTGCTTTGATTGATATATATATATATATATATATATATATATATATATATATATATTTGAATACATACACACACACGAGGCACCCTCCACCTACACTTACGGATCTGAACGCTGCTTCTTAACATCTGCAATTGCCAAGTCCTTGCCCTGGGCGACGAAAATATGAAGTTCCTTCAGCTGCTCCACATAATCAATGGCAAACTGGAGGTTTCCTTTCACATCCACGTTTCCAAAGTCTCCACTGTAGATGCTCATCACGCTGGTGCTGACCTGCAGAAGTCACCGAGCAGAGAACAAGCCCTTAAAAAAAGAAATCCTTATCCCTTCCTGCAGACTCTTTTAAGGTGGGAAATAAATCTACGTTCATGGCTGAACTTCATCTACGCATAGCTGAAGGCAGCAAAGAACAATTCAGAGTGGCTCTGCAGATGTCATCCCAGGGAGAGAGAACAGTTTATATTCAAATAATGCACGCTCATTTTCAAACCAGATGGGAAATCATCAAACACAACACATGCAAAGAGTGGTTTTGTTGGATGGAACCCAGAAAAATATATATATATATTGCCCTCTGCTCTCAGATATGCTAGCAGTTTTCCTCCATCTGCCTTCCCGCCTGTACTCACAAACCACTTATAAATTTGTGCTCAGACCTGATAAATTATAAAGTGATTGGCAGCTTGGTTATCCACCATTATGTTATAGCACTTTCAGCATAAGAGTTGCTTTACAACCTTCATCTTGCTTTTTCGCAAATGATGTTATGCTAGAGGTCACTGTTATTCCCATTTTACAGATTTATTTATTAAAAAACTAAGAATCGCAAGTGGAGCTCACTTGCGTCTGCCCAGCAAATTCAGGGCTGAGATAGGACTTTGGTCTACTTTGAACTCTCATGGACTATAGGAAGCCAGAACAGGATCAGAATTCTGTATCAGCATATAGAATTTCACAAGGTTCATATAATGACTCCTGTTTTCTCCAGGAACAATAGGAATGTGCCTACCTATGGTTTGTCTATTCAGACATCCTGCCAGCCAAAAACCATCGTGGTTTGGTGGTTAATCACAAACCATGATCTCCCAGTTCCAACCTAACACCAAACCATGGATTCCTTAGCCATGGTTTGGCTGCATAACTATTAAGGCACCAGGGTTGGCTACAGCTCCCTGCCAAGAATATCTTCAATGGCAAACTCAGGCTTATCATTTCACTGAAATAAATGCTTAGGAGCAGAAGGGCCCCAAAAGGTTATGCTGAACAGAAAATGGGAAATGAGAAGTTAATTCAGATAGCGGAAAGAATCTGGATGTTACAACTAGTTAATGGTCAACTGCAACAGCATCAAGCATCACACATCACAATATTAAACAGAGGCTCTGCTGCTACTGCAGAGTTAAAGAAAACGAAGTATTAGCAAAAGCAGTGTTATTAACTAAAGCTTTCGTCTACATACAGAAGACAAGGACGCCAAGCCAGAAGAGCCACTAAGATTGGTTAGCGAACTGGGGCTCTTCTTGATTCTGCCAAGTGGGTAACTGCTGTCTGAAGCGGTATCTGTTTCTCTGTCATCGCTCTACAAGATATTACACAAAGAGAAAAAAAGAAGTCTGTGCAGGTGTTCAAAAAGTGGCGAAATATATTGCCATGCGGCACACAATTTCAACAAAGTAGGTCTGCCAAAGTAGGCTTGCCATTCTGCGATGCAAAACTGTAGGGGACAACCATTAATGAATAGCATGCAAGAACTTCGCTGTCTCAAATATATAAATCACGGAGAAATTAAGAAAGAGGCAAATGTGTGTTCGTTTTATCGGCTGCCATCACTGTTCCTGGGCCAGTAAGACACCAAGTCCAAACTCCTACCTCAGAGACAATACACTACTCAGTGTGGATGCCCTGCTTAGCTTTACAGTTTAGCCTTTATGATTCAGATCAGGGCAAGCAGCAAGTGCCATTCTTCGGCTCCATTTCCCATCAGCAGAAAGAGCCATAGCCTCTGCTTTCATTGCCGAAGGTCCCTGGGTTTAATCCAGGTGAGGCTGGAAAAGACTCACCTGAAACTCAGGAGAGCCTCTGCCAGCCAGTGTAGGCCAGGGGGTAGCCAATGTGGTGTCCTCCAGATATCTGCTGGACTACAACTCCCATCATCCCTGGCCATTGGTCATGTTGGCTGGGGCTGATGGGAACTGTAGTCCAAGAAGATCTGGAAGGTGATGCATTGGCTATTCCTGAGCTAGATGGATCAACAGACTGATTCAGTATAAGGCACCTTCCTAGTTCCCCAGCCATTGTGACAATTTGTCAGGCATGATGGGAGTTCCAGCTGACAACATCTGGAGGGGTGCTGCGTTGCTTGATTCAGGACATTGCTTGATACACTGCCAGAAATCCCCAAGACTCACTCCTCCACCCTGACCTCTCAGGAACAAGCTAAGTAACAGTGTCAGAAGACTCAAGTCTCTGCAGTACTCCTCCTGAGCCAGTCAGTACTCCCTGAAAGTAGGCAGTCAAGATTCTGCATTTCTCAAACAAGCAAAAAACAAGCAATAATAATAATGATAATTTATTATTTATACCCCGCCCATCTGGCTGGGCTTCCCCAGCCACTCTGGGCAGCTTCCAAAAAAATATTAAAATACCAAATATATATATATAAAAGCAAGCAAACAAAAACCCTTACCTCCTCCTGCGTAAATGTTGGGACTGATTTGCTCATCCTTTTGATTTTCTCCGGATGTGAGAACTGGCTATCAGGGAAAGAAGGTGCTGTGGAAACTGGAAAAAAGCAGCAGTTCTTGTTTAGAAAGCTAATTAGATTCTAATACCACGGGGGACGGGGACGAGTCATAGATTGCTTTTGGAGGGGGGGGGGAATGAAGAAGACATGCATGAGAAACTTCAACATGCAGGATGCACTTACTAGGAGTTGCAACACATATCACAAGGAAGCTGCAACGAAGGACACGGACGAGAGCTGTGCATGCCCTTCCAACATCTCCAGCCACCCTATACAGGGCACAATGGCCTCCAGATGTTGATTGACTACAACTCCCATTGGCCATGCTGGCTGGGATTGAATGGTGTATGCACTCTGCAACATCTGCAGGTTTTGCACATTATTTTTCCTGATGTGGGTATATTTTAAAAAGCCTCCCACACATGATACCCGAAGACACTAAATGAAGGTGCAAGTATCTCCTGTTACTTCATGATGTCTGAAGCGACTCTTTCTCTAGCCAGGAACTGATATGACTCTATGGTAGAGCAGGGTTTCCCCTGCTTAACATATTAACTCCCCACCACCACCACCACCTAAGTATTGATTTGATTCCTCTTGCACGTCGTCCACTACGTGGCACTGGCTCCCCAGATATTTGCCTTCACATAGTATTTCAAGTGTCAGTACTGGGAAATCTACAGTCGTGGGTTCTCAGTATCGTTGTTGGCATCTGTCTGTCTCAAGAGGAAACGGAATGCGCCTCCATGGGTGAAGCTAAACAGCTGTGTTAGCAGCACCCAAGTGACCTCCCTTGGGCGCAATCCTGTGCAGTGTGTATGGAGTTCCTAGACTGCCCAGACGACAAGACCCTTACTGATGTGGTCCAAAGGAAAGCAAGATGTTTGGCAACAGCTTGGCTGCAGGAGTTGATGGAAGGAGGCATACAAAGGGCCATCCAACCATTCTTGATAGAGGGCTGAATTAAATGCACAAATTTTGCCTGCACCTAGCAAGATGTATGGGACTGTCCTTCTGCCCCCTGCTCCTATAGCTATGGATGGAGCATTGTGGTATTCAGGAATATAAAGAGCCTTTTTCATGATGCTGCCAGTTCTTCTTTACTGGGCCTTCCCTTTCCCATCCAGTATCACTATCAAGCTTTGATGCTGCAAGAATCCCAGGAGGTGGTTCTAAAAGGCTCAGTGTTCAGGGATCTTCCCATTCCACAGCAAGTCCGTGAATTACAACTTGGTTACAAACAGCAAATGGAACACACACCCCACGCTAAATATGCACGTCCTGCTGCAGAAGTAGCTTTACAAGATACAAGCCATTAGTAAAACAACAACAAGAACAAGAACAAACTCCAAACGTATTATTAGTCAGCCAATATTAGCAGCAACGAAAGAGTGTGAAGCCACAAAAGGTTTTAGCTACTGTGTGCAGGAAGGGACATTATTACTCACTTCCTGGAGCGTTCTCATCAGGCTGATCTGCTTTTTGATCTGGTCAAAATTGCAACGTTAAATACTGTCACACTCCGATGCCGCTCTTGGCTGTGCTATAATCGCAGGTGAACTGGACACTTTGCATGCAACGTCTCAGCTATTTCCCCCGCAATCATTGCTTCAGAATTCTATGCCTACTGCATTGCAGAATGCAGAAACCGCCTTCTTGACTGCTGGAGCCACGATTGGTCTTGTCCACTCAATCCGCCAGAGCCTGTCTTCGCAAGCAGGGGAAGTCCCTAACTCACCATGGGTTTGAGACCCATTGGCTGGCCTCACCTGGTTTAGCCGGCCAGTCAAAGCCATTTCCTGGGATGTGGCCGCTGTCGCATGCTGACAGCATCTAGGAGCCACAGGTGAGAGCTGAGTGCAGGCTGGGGACCCAAGGTGGACAAACTGCCCCAGAAGGAGAACAGCATGTCCCCCCACAGAGGCACAACCCCTCCCATACACCCCAACAGCACTATAGACACACAGATGAACATCACCCAGGAGTCTAAATCATGCAATACTCTTATCTAAAAACCTGGCAGGCAGAAAGGTCTTTTGCTGCTAAGAACGAAGAAACACTACTGAAGCAGGTTACGTTCATGCAGGCACAAATAAAATAGTTACCATCTTCCGCACTAAGCATTAAATCTTCCTTTGGGAGGTTTCCTTTATCTGCACAAGAGGGGGGGAAACGTTGACATAGTTAGACATTCCTGCTGTTTAGGGAGGTCGCTGTGGGCTCTCAACATAGGCCTCTAGAGGTGGAAAAGAAAGATGCTAACTCGGGAGCAAACACACAGAAGAAGCCTTTTTTAATGAAGTATTACAGTGTAAAGAAATGCACCTTAAAAAATGAGGCAGCCATGCCATCCTTTCTAGCACAGACTACATGGCAGTTACTTTGTGGGCACCTAGGAGCCCCAAAAGTTGTGTCTGAGGCCTTGCAGGGTTTCTCCCGAAGTTGTGCTGGAGGCCCTGTGAGGCCTCGGATGCCACTTCCGAGGCCCTGAAAGGTCTTCAGCATGACTTCCAGGGCCTCGTGAAGCACCGGAAGTCGCGTCAGAGGCCCTTTGGTGTGGGTGCTGAGCAGGCTTTTGTGGGTGCCTGGAAGCCCAGGGCCCCTTATGGTTGGTGCCAGTGCTTGCACAATCTACGTTATGCTGGTGCGGCACATTTCCCCAGAGGAATACCATTAAGTGACTTTAACTTGGTGCCACATTGGATACAACCCTTTTTTTAAAAAAAAAAAAAAAGTAGCTTGGGATGCATAGACCTTCCAAAGGCAATTCTTAACAACGGCGAGGCAGGTGGGAAAAAGAATTCTAAGAAAACCTTCAAGGAGTATGGAAGATTTCAGACAAGTTTTTTTGCTCACTTGATGTGGCTGATGGTATGTCCTCTAGACTTTTGGAAGGGATCTGCCTATTTGAACTCCTTTTCAAAGCCTCCTTTACAGGGTTTAGTTCTTCTTCCGAACCTGTTTCAAGACAAAAACACATGAACACTGCACAACGCACAGGCATGTACCTTAAACAAGCATAGCCCTTTTAAGAAAATAAATAAATAGCTTTGGTGGGTAGGAACCCACAGGTGTTTCAGCTAAGAGGCTAAGGCAACCTTGGGTCCTCAGATACAGGTGGACTACAACACCTATAATTCCTGATAGACGGCCATGATGGGAGGCAGTGATGGGGGTTATAGTCCAACAATATCCAGGGAACCAAGAAGGCTGAGCTAAAGTGTGAACTGGAAAGATTAAGCTGTTATGTAGCACACATCATTTTATTTTTTAAGTTGCTTCTGTGTGAAGCAACGAATAAGTCGAATAAATAAAAGCAGCCATCATGCTGCCCGACAGTTGTTGTTGGACTACAACTCCCATTATCCCTGACCCCTGGGCCATGCTGACTGGGGCTGGTGGAAGCTGGAATCCAACATCTAGAACAGTGTTTCCCAAACTTGGGTCCCCAGCTGCTTTTGGACTACAATCCCCATCATCCCCAACCACTGGTCTTGCTAGCTAGAGATGATGGGAGTTGTAGTCCAAAAACAGCTGGAGACCCAAGTTTGGGAAACGCTGATTTAGAGGGTACCATGTTTGCCATTGCCTAGAGAGCACAGCTCCCTTCCTGAGCCGCAACTGACTGGCAAAGGGGAGGGCAGGATTCTAAGAGGCAAATGTTAGCAAGCCTATTGTGCAGCTGCAAGGAGGGCATCTATCCGTTGTTCTGGGAGATTATGGGAAAATACACATATCTGCAAAGCAGTATGGATTTTAATCCAAGGTGAAGGGTTGGAAAAGAGTCCCAAGAAGGTGAGAATAACTACCTTAGAGAAACGATGCAAAGGCAAATTGTTACGATGTGCCCTTGGGTTTATTGCACTAGACCAGGTGTGGAAGAACCTTTGGCTCTCTAGGTGTGACTTAGCTGCAGCTCTCATAATCCCTGGCCATTGGTCACAATTTCTGGAGGTGGAGCTGATGAGAGCTGTAGCTCAGCCACATCTGGAAGGTCAAAGGTTCTCCAGACCTGCAAAGGGATCTGGTGCCCAAAACACACTTTTTAAACCATAGGACTTTGTTTACAGGATGGCCAAGTGCACAGAAAAGCACTGGGCCAGCAGGATACCAGGCACCTGCCACCTCAATTTGCCAGAGGCATATTTGTGTCATGTGCCTCAGCATCTTCTAGGTACCTAGCAATACCCCCGAATGAACAAGGTACCCAATATTCGACATTGGGGGGCTAATTGTCTACTATTGATCTATTAATGTACTAAAAATATTTTCCCCTTAGGTTAATCTTCATAAAGCATACACACCACCCAGAGATAAGATCAAATAATTCAAAAACTGCTCACGAGTTGAACTTCTTTGGAAACCCACAAAAGAATTGCGGCTTTCATCTGAAAGGTTGGATTCAACGCTCCTGGCATCTTCATCCTCTTCGTTGTCATCAGTGTGACGGGTGGCAAGCAGCAGCTCAACCTGTCTTGTTTTAGGGGGGTTCCCCTCTTCCGCACCCTCTTTTTCACTTCCACCATCGAGATAGGCACTGGCAGTAGCAGAATCTTCTCTCCCTTTTTCATATTCCTCCTCCCTCTTACCTGTCTTGGCATGAGTGAAAGAATCTTCCCTTCTTCCCAGGAGCGGGGCTTCAGGTGATGCTAGGTTAAGCTGAATAGTTTTTTGGAAAACCGCATTCCTTTCAGGGGTGCCAGAAAACTTTTCTCGGTCTACAGTTTGGTTATCTTGCTTGAAAGTCTTGCCCTTGAGCGGTATTTTAACCTCGGTTCGAAAGTCGCTCGGCACGCTCTCAACAGACATTTGTGTTTTTACGGCTAAACCTCCCTGAAATCCTGACTCATCAGTCACTTTCTTCCCTTCTTCATTGGACAGAAGCAAAGCAGCACCAGAGATTTCTCCAAAAAGCTTTTCTAAGCTGGATTTGAATACAGAACCATCTTTTTCTAGGGCAACAGATTTTGTTACAGTTTCATTTACGTCTTGGGGAAGAAGGCCCGTCGTGCTATCTGAGCCATGGGCACCATGGAGGTTCTCCTTCATTCTGATATCCAACCATCCCATTTCAGAAGGTTGCATCTGGGCAGTTTCTTCAAGGAGTTTCCGGAAGCCTGAATTAAATTCTCTTTGCTTCAACTTGGATGGGGCAACTTCCTTGTTTACAGTTTCATTAATCTCTTGACCATAGCCAATTCCCTGCGGGCAAACTAAATCTACAGTCCGATTAGACTCACTCTCTGTTTGTACCCCATGACCACTGCTTGAGTCTTTCTGGCTTTCTGGAAGAACTTCAGCATCTTCCTTGAGCAGATTTTGGAAGCTGGCTCTGAGTTCACCTTGCCTGAAATTGGAGGGAGCAGTGGCTTTTTCTATCATCTCAATTATCTCTTTATCATAAATTGAACTTGTGTTCTGATGGGGCTGTAATGAACCATGGGCTGGCTTAGGAACTGCAATGTCTTTGAGCAAAATTTCGGAGCTCTCTTTAAGTAGTTTGCTTAAACTGTCTCTAAATGCCACATGCTCAGCTGAATTTGGTTTAACAGTTTTCACGACCGTCTCTGCCACTTCTGTAGGTTGCTCACCAACATTCCCTTGAGCTCTTATGTTTTCCTGGTTTGAAAATGACAACAGCACAGCTGCCTCTCCTGCTGGCCCACCCTGCATTGTAGTCAATAACTTGCCACTGTCTTCGTCCGTATCTAAACTTCGGTCAAGTGTCCCACCAACAGTCTCTTTAGGAGGATTGGCCATTTGGGGTGAAACAGGAATGATCTTTCTGGTCGCCTGCTCAGAAGACCTCCGCTGCAGTTCCCCAGGGACACGGTCAATTTGTGCTTCCAAAATACTCTCATTTGTGGGTGTTTTTGGCAATTCCTTTAAAAGAAAGGCTAGTTTGGCATTCAAATCGTTGATTTGCCTTTTTGATGGAACATTAGCTTCTGCCGCTGTCTCAAAAACCTCTTTCGTGGGAGAGTTTGCTCTGTTCTGACTGGCGAGACGAGCGTCAGGCAGTATCAGTTTTGGCGAAGGAATCTGGAAGAATTCTTCCTGAGAAGTAGCATTTAGATCCCTTTGGCCTTCTTCCCTGTTGGGAGATTTTCCAGACACCAAATCTGAATCTTCTGTTAATCCAGATGAATCCCCCAAATGCTTTTTGAATGCAATGTGTCTATCCTTGGGTGGGACATCTTTTTGTATTGTTCCATCTGTTTCCCAGGACTCCACTCTGCTATTTTTTTCATCCGTGTCACGGCTGCGTTCCATCACCTTATTAAAAAAACGCCTCTTTTCCAATGGAGAATGTGCTTGTTCAGAAACATCCGCCGCTATATGACGACTGGGTGAGGAGCTCTCATCTGAGGTGTCCTTTAGCAGCCTCTCTAAGTTAGTGACAAAAGCAGTGGTGTCAGCTTTTGGTGGAACCAAAGTTCTGCTTACAGTCTCTGGAACCTCAGAGACTTTTCCATCTGCACCTGCAAAAACAGCCCCCTGCTGTTGATTCTGGTTACTGTAAGACGCTTGCACCTCTGTTGCTAACTCCACCTGTGGAACCCCTTTCTTGTCAGCCAGAGGATAAGCCAGCAAGGACTCCTGAAATGCTTCTTTCAACAGTTTCTGCACGCCACTGTTAAACAGACTGTGCTGTACTTTGGATGGAACATTTGTTTTTTCTATATACTCTTCCACTGGACGCACAGTCTTTCCCTCTGCAGGGGCAAATTCTACATTTCCTAATTGCACAGCATTCACTGATGGGGAGACAGCTGTCCCTCCTGCTTGTTTCGGGACAACACGGTTTGCTTCCAATACATTTTGTTCCTTCACGTCAAATCCTTGGAGGATCGGTTTTTGCTGTTCACCTTCCAACACCACCTGGCCATTTCCTTCCCTGACTTCTCCCAACTCTTTCAGATACCTTCCTGTACTACTTTGCCTGCCTCTTGGGAGAGTCACCTTCACCTTGGTTTCATCCATTCCACTCTGCGGCTTAGCCCCCACATCCCAAAAGTTTCTCAGGCTTTTGAACTGCGAAGGATTGAGCATCTGAGCCTTTGCCTCTTCATCTGCTTTTTCCTTTAAAGCGTGAATCTTAAAGTGTGGCTTCTGGTGCAGAGCAGATGAAGCTCTCTCTGTTTCCAAACCATCAGCTTGTAAACCTCCATCCTCTTTAGAGAGAACCATGTTGGGTCTTGGGCACGAATTATTTGCATCCAGCAACTCTGTAAATGCATTATTCCTCTGGTCACTTAGGGGTATTTTGCCAGATCCATCAACAATACGGCCCCCTTTGGATTTATCCATTACATTTGGTCGAACTTTTCCTGAAGGCAACTTAATGCCATTATCATCAGGTCCCGAGTCATCCGCACCAATTTCAACTTTTCTGAAGGTTACTAAATTATATGTGCCTTGTTCGTTATCAGATTCTCCAGTAACATATCCTGAGGATCCACCCACTGGTTTTATTCTGCTGCGTTCCTCTTTATAGATTGGTATCCGGTTACTCCCAGGAGTGCTTTCACTTAATAGGCCTTCCTTATTTGCAGGCTTTGGGTTCATCGCCTCTCTTTCCCAGAAAGCCCTGATATTCTTGACTTTTCTTGGAACCTCTGATTCTTTGGATTCATCTTGAGGTAAGGTAAGAAGATTCCCTCTACTGGGGTGCTGCATGGTTTTGTCATCTAGATGCCCAGATTCTTTCCCTTTAGGTTCATTAAACAGCTCTCCAGATTGATGCTCAGAGTTTGCTCCTTCCGAAAAAGCTTTAACACCTTCCTCCCCATCGGGCGTAACATCTCCCCTTTCTGTTACTTTTCCAAAAGAAGAGACAACACTTTTCAAACCCGGTTTTCCCTTTGCATCTTCCAACATCTTCCGTTCTTTGCCCAAAGCACTTTTGTCCTCAGTTTCAACCTTGCCTCCCGCAGCCCTTTCATCTCTCTCGTTTGCAGGCTGGTCAATGGCCTGAAAACATGTTCTCTCATTTAAATGAATGTCCTGCCCTTGGGAGCGAGAGGAAGCAACCTCCCCTGTTTTGCTTTGATCTTCTAGTAACAGGCTGCCTGGACTTCCATCCTTTGTAAACGGCGACCCACCCGGAATGTTTACCATTTCGTGGAATCGATAGTCCTTGCTGGTTGGCTCTTCTCTTTCACGTACAGAAGAATGCAGATTTGACATATCTGAACTGCAGCCTTTATCTTTTGCAGTTGCAGCAGATTCTCTTGCCTTGGGGATATCCATTTCCTCTGCAAGTCCCGCGTCTTGCGGAAGCGTCTCTTTTTTATCATCACTGGAACTTCTTTTAAACCAGTCGAGCACCTTAGATATGGACTCATCGGCTGCCTTCAAGATCTCAGCAGTGTATTTGTCAGATTTGGAAACAGTTTTAGCACTCGGAGCCTCAACCAGAGCTTGCTTACCTTGTTCAAGGTCTGCAGAGCCAACTTTTGGCACCTGAGGGTCTTCTGTTTTAGGCAGCTGCTGGTCTGCAAGAGACAACCAATTTTTGTTGTTGTAGTAGCGAAACTGCCTAATTAAAGAAGCCTCAGTCAATCAAATTGATTGTAATGAATGGGCCAGATCTGCATAAAATCAGCATGTGACTAAGCAGAAGATGGTGCATTTGCGACACAGCAGCTAGTTTCATCCCTTCTGGATGAGAGTGGGGATGGAACGCCTCTTCTAAGATGTTGCCTGGCATGTGATGTATTTATAATTTTAAAAGCATTTGTTTAAAAAGGATTCTATTGCCTGATTGAAAAGATTTTCAGCCAATCGGTTAATCAATTCAAGGTTGCAGTTCCAGCTGGAATACAAGCTCCCCCCCCCCAAAAAAAGCAATCAATTTCTTTGAAATGTTAGCAATGATGGTAATATGCTTTAAATAAATGTGAACTAGTTATTATTGAGAATAAGGTGCAACGTATGAGCTTTAATCTGATGCCTCAACTGCAAACTATGCAAGCAAGGGAAAGCTCCCTCTTTTTAGTCGTGATTCCTGCATTGCCGGGGATTGGACTCAGTGACTCTGGCGGTCCCTTCCAACTCTACAATTCTATACAATTCTATTCATGTTCTGCTCAAGGGTTTTCTGCAGGGATCTCGTTGGTCACTGGGAAAGGCTGGACTGGAATGGTCTGATCCAGCAGGTCTCTTGTGTTCTTAACCAGGAAGTGGAGGGAGGGGACTCTGGCTGCACTTTCTAAACCAGGGGTCAGCAAACTTTTTCAGCAGGTCCACTGTCCCTCAGACCTTGTGGGGGGCCAGACTATATTTTTTTTTTGGGGGGGGGAGAACGAATTCCCATGCCCCACAAATAAACCAGAGATGCATTTTAAATAAAAGCATACATTCTACTCATGTAAAAACACCAGGCAGGCCCCACAAATAACCCAGAGATGCATTTTAAATAAAAGGGCACATTCTACTCATATAAAAACACGCTGATTCCCGGACCGTCTGTGGGCTGGATTTAGAAGGTGTTTGGGCCGGATCCGGCCCCCAGGTCTTAGTTTGCCTACCCATGTTCTAAAGAACAGCAACAGCTAGATGAAACCTCAGCCTCCTCCTTAAACAGAGTTACTTACCAATTACACAAAATGCAGCCCCTGTCAAGACTTAAAAACCTGCACGCCCCAATTCTGATATGATTTCAAATCAGTGGCAGCACAGCAGCCAAAGGAGTGCATCTTGAAGAAAAGTGATCAGCGAGTGTGTCGGGATGTGGTGATGGGAAGCGAGAAAACAAGCAAACGGTTAGGACTTGAATTGATCAGGGTTAAGATAGTAAAAGCATTAGTGATCCCTCCAAATGGCAGACAGCTAGACAGGGGCCTGAAAATCTCACTAGATTGTTAACTCACTGGGATATGCTATTATTTCTTACCAGGTGTGCTTTTCGAGACGTCCTGTTCGAGGCTCGGTGGCTTAGTTTTGATCTGAGGCTTCGTGGTATCGGTTTGTTCTTCCCTCACTGAGGGGAAGGTCTTGCTAGGAGAGTCACTTGGAATTGTAGGTCCCGCAACAGGATGTTTCTTAGGCTGCAATGTGTTGGATGGCAGACCCGAGTTCTTGGCACCATGAGAACCTAGTGCCGTTCCCTCTCCTTGGCTCTCGGTGTTACCGTTTAAGACTGGAGAATGGGCACGAGGAGGCTTAGACGGGAGAGTCCACCGACTCTGAAGCGCACCTGGGTCGCCCGCTCCGTTCCCATTGGCCTTGGCGTCGTCGGAGTCCAACAAAACGAACTCCCCGGATTCCTTGCCCTCGTGCAACTCAAGGCTCGGCGGGCGCTCCTTCCGACTGACGCTGGACGAGAACCGGACCTGCTTCAGCCTCTCCAACGAGTTTTCGGAGAAGTCTTCGGATTCGCCTGGAGGAGGAGGGCTCTTCTCCGCAACACGTTCAAGGACGGTCGGGGCTGGCAATCCGCTTTTGCCGGAGGGCTCCAAAGTGTGGTTCAAGCGGAGCACTTCGGAATCGGTGGAGCTGGAGCTGGAGCTGCGCTTCAGAATGCCCCTGGGCAGAGACCCCTGGCCGTTAACCTGCTTGATCCTTTTTGGAGCCTGGGGAAAGGGCTCTTCGCTCTTCAAGCTGACGTCTGATGTCTTGTGGATGTTTCTCCTGGCTTTGGGCACAGGTGGTTTCCCTGCCTGGCTCTGCAAGTCGTTCGGTTCTGCAGGAGCCTGCTGAGACTCCGCTACCCTGCTGTGGTTTGTTACGTCTACCTTGGGCTGGTTTTCTACCGAACGCGGGTCTGCAAAACAAGATGCAAAGCGCGCACAAAGCAAAGGGTAAAACACACTACATGTAAGGGACACACGTTAGTTGCAAAAGGGGGGGGGCATGCAACTAAGTAAAAGCATTATTGCGTGTCTTGGGGAAGGAATTGCATCAACGTGCTTGTTAAAGTAAAAAAAAAAATGCAACGTAACAAGGCAGCACCAGTTTAAGCTTTAACTTGGGCCTGATCTACGTATGTAGCAGACTGAGAACTGTTCCACTTCATGCTGCATGTTAAGTTGTGGGTGAACATATCAGACGACACAGCGATTCTTCAAACAGCTCTTGTTTATTCACAGGCCAGAACAGAACTGAGCTGAACTCAAGGGTTCAGTCAGCCTGCTTGCATTACAACGTTACTGTAACAACTTTCTAAACCTATCCAATCACTGAACGTCACTTTCGATCCCTTATTTGCATAACTATCTACAGTATCCCCCTGCTGGCCCAGGGTGAGAACTTCAGTACATAACACTGCAGGTTTCTGCATACTGCAAAAAAAAGGGAAACCTAACAATTCCTTGGGAACATGGAATCATTAACACGACACCCAAAATGTAAACGTATTTTGTCACACTTGGTCATGTTTTCAGTGTCTCCACAGAAACAACACAGATTATGTATTTAGAAACCTTCACCTTTCTCCACCACCATTCCATGTTCAGGCTGCTCATTTTTTGCATGATCTTCTAGTAGAGTTGATTCATTGAATGGGTTTTTCCTTTGCTAGAACAAAATAAGAATTTTCTGCTTAGCACTACAGTATTACTGGGGGCGGGGGGGGGGGAGAGCATGGGAAGGAAGGAAGGAAAATGGAAAACGTAACAGCATGTTTTGCGGGTCTCAGTAAGACAAACTATGGCTTACCAGGACCAGGTGAATGTGCAGGCTTCCAGAGAAGGATTTTTTTACTCCAATGCTGTGCTGAGTTAACCCAAGTTTTGGCTTCACACATTGGCTAAAACCAGACGTGGTTTAGCACTCTCCCTGCTTATCATTTAGCCAAGAATAAACCTGTCTTTTTCTTCCTGTGGTTTTAAAAGGATGCTAAGAAAATGGGTGGCAGCAGAAAACGGTCATGTTGAGGAACCTTGAGTTACTGTGAGTGGGACTTCCATGGACCCTGGGATATGAAAAATCTAAAACAACACAAAAATCTGAACTTGCAGCCCTGTTTAAGGAAGCTTTTAATGTTTAATAGATTATCGTATTTTAGTGTTTTGTTTGAAGCCGCCCAGAGTGGCTGGGGAAACCCAGCCAGATGGGCGGGGTATAAATAATAAATTATTATGATGATGATGATGATGATGATGATGATGATGATGAAAAGGGGGCTTGAGGGGAGCATTTTTCCTGTAAGTGGAAACCATGGAAACCCATTTAAATTTTTTTTTAAAGGAGGGAGGAAATGGTTATCATCCCAGGGTTCTAGAAGTACAACCCAAGTTCCAAAATGAGGACAAAAAAAGCTTGTTGCTTTTTAAAAGACGAGGGAATCCCTAAACACACACACACTACCAAGCGATGGGACCAGATCCATAATTTGCAAACGGGCAGCTAAAAAAACAAAGCACAGCAAATATTGAACACACAAATATGGACCCTTATAGTGATATATATTTGACCATTTACAGATCACTGCATTGCTTGCATGCTAGTGAGGCCCTCCCACTTCAATAAATACCAAAGTGTGTGGGAACATGTCCAATATCTCCAGTCTAACCAGAACTTCCAGGCTACAGCCTGTGACTGTTGCTCAGGTTTGACCAAAGCTGCAGTCCACATTTCAGCGCCAAAGGTTGGTTGCTCCACTACTCTCTATGCAATTCATGTCAAAGTAATTTTATGGGGGGGGGGGAATACCGATATAGTTTCAAAGGAAGCTTAAAATGAACTCCCAATTGCTCATTTGTTGGAGCAAGGTACACTTCTCACCTGATCCCATCAGCTGATGAGTAGTGGGATCATGTATTGCTCCAGGATCAGGAAAGGGGTTTCATTGAAACCTGTGTTAAAATTGGGTGGGAAACGTGCTTTGGCAAGGGTTTCATTGAGAACCCCTTCCTAATCCTGGAGCAAGCCTCTTTGAAGCCACGCTTTCAAAAGAGGCTCATCACCTGACGCCACTGTGATGTCAGCTGGCGGGGGGGGCAGCCCACCCACCTGTCAAATTTGGCCTGGCAATTTAAGATCTGGCGGCTCACTGGGCGGTGTGAGGGGAGGTTCCCTACCCCTGGTGTAGTTAATTCCTTTGGCAATAACACAGAGATCATGGTGACCGTATTATTTTCTCATTGTCTTCCATCCAGGACACTGACAATGAACTCACCTTAGACGGTGAGGCAGCTAACTTCCTTGTTTTTTCTTGAGGCGTCTCTAATGCGTCAGAGGCTGCACTGAACACTTTGGGGCTGTAAAGAAAAAGAAGAAGCAGCCCATTACTTGGAGCTTGCTATGCCACACACTTGAAACTAGCTTAAATATCAGGGCTCCCATGCAAGGAACTCTAGGCATCTGTAACTATTTTAGTTTCAGCCATTATGACCTTGGAGCTGGGTGGACAGACCCTCAAGTTATCCCACCCGCAATGTATTTAATCGATTCTCCTCCCTCTCTCACACAATGTCACAGGATACCACATAATGCAAAAATGAGGAATCTGAAAGGCTTTAAGTGAAGGCAATCTGATTTGTCATTTGCAAAAAGTGTTTGCAAGGTTGCAAGTCAAGAATTATAGAGAAATTCCAACCACCTCCATATAAAAGTCTACTAGCTCTGTATTGAAAAATCTCACTTTTTCTACACATTACTGAGCAAGGCAGAGCTCCTGTGCTGAGGCAGTGCAGGGTTGTGTTATGTCTACATGAAGCAGTGATTCTGAACATTCACACACAAAACTTTGCAATACAAAGAAGCACTGCCTCCTGCCCCCATTTTCTATGTAAGTACCCAGAGCTCTAAACAAAAGAGACAGAAACACAATGTGTGAAGGGCTGTTACATGGAAGATGGAGCAAGCTTGCTTTCTGTTGCTCCAGAGGGTAGGAGCCGAACCAGTTGATTCAAATGCAAGGAAGGAGATTCCGGCTAAACACTGGGAAGAACTTTCTGATGGTAAGAGCAGTTTGACAGTGGAATGGAAGGTCATGTGGAACTTTCCTGGAGGTTTTAAAGCAACGGTTGGCTAAAGGGATTCTTTAGCTGTAATTCCTGCATTGTAGGAGGGTGGAATAGATGACTTTTGCAGTCCCTTCCAACTCTCCAATTCTAAGATTCGGTGAACAGAGCATCGTTGCAGAACAATACACAGGGCCTTGCCTCAGTGATAGCTCACATACCTTATACACAGAAGGCCCCAGGGACCATGCAAAACCCTGGAGAGCAGTTCCACTTCTCCATTGATAATACTGAGCTAGATGGAGTCATGGCTACGTGAAAGGCAGCCCCCCACCCTGTGTTCCTAAAGCCAAAGATGGCTGTCAAACCCTCCCAACCAGATATAAGTATCCACTTGAGAACTGACTGTGTTTGCAAAGGAGGGAACATGCCTGCAGTCCAGGTGTGGTTTCTGAATCATCTTAGCACAAACACCCACAAAAGGAAGCACCACAAAACGGGAAGCAAAGTAAATCCAAAAGGTGCAGAAGTCAAATTTATGGAAACCAGCTGTATCAACTTGTTTTGGGCTGTCCTAGTGGTGCAGTGATAAAATTGCTAACGCATTTGCAAAGCTAAGCAGGGTCTGGTATGGTTGCAAATTGGATGGGGGACCACATGTTGAGATTACCACATTGCAGGGGGTTGGAACCTCAGGGTCCTTTCCAACTCTATGAGCAGACAACTCTTTATCATGAATATCCATTATAGTTACTTTAATTAACCTCCACCCAAACACTTCGTCTTCTTCTTCTTCTTCTGATCTTTTCCTACATTTATCCTGGCAAGTGGTATTTACTGTGGCTTATAGTACAATTTGACAGCTGCACCCAGGAAAATTCCGCCACAGTTGACAGATGGAGCCAAACACCTTTCTTCCACGCCTGTGCCATCTCCAAGCTTGACTACCATAAGGGGACAGTCCTTGAAGTTTCATTTAGGATGATGTAGGAGATGGGAAGCAGGCCTGGTTGCAGATAGGGAACCAGGAGGAAAATCATACAAAAAACAACTGCTCTGATTTCCTCCATCTGACCAGCTTGGGTTGCTGTGTACTATGAAAGTCTGGAAGAGAAGGGGGCCTCAGGTCACTCACACCCTTCAAAATAATAACAACAACACCTTCAGCAATATGAATTTCCATTGTCAGCTTTGTGCGACAGACCTAAAGGGCTTCTCACTTAAAGTACACTTCTCTCTTCCCACCCACAAAAAGGTAGGTAAATACTACTCTGGAGAAAAGGAACAGTTCATGAAATTGACAGCCCTTCCCTCACTTTAAACAAGGGCGATTTTCATTTATTGCAGTTCACATCTAAGGCACATTCCTTTCTAACCCAGAATGTCTATAGGTGTGGATGGGGCTAACGTTTGCTCTAACAAAAAGGGGAGGGGGGAACTGTTCAGTGTGTGAAACGATGAGGCATTACCCATCATGCCACATATAACAAATAATTCTAACAGGCCATTAAAAAAAGAATATCCACAAGAGGAAAATAAAGGGGCCTTTGTAGGTTTACCAAATGATGCTGATACTCGCCATTAGCATCGAGACAACACGGTTTCTGACTACAGTATTTTGCTTTCTGATATTCTCCCAAATAGATTCCGTCTTTTGGAAGCTAGCCATCAGAGGCAACTACAATAGTCCCCACAACACAGTTCTATTCACTGAACAATACTGATATTGTCACCCAACTAGGTTCCCTGAGACACACTGAAAATTATTCTGTAGGTAAAGTTAAAATATACAGTTAATTAAGTCACAATGCTGAAGGCCGCATTTTCTGAATCAGTTCAGCTGACCAACTGGTTTATACAACAACAACGATAACAACCAAGTTATCAACACGTTTCTCTGAGTGTCTAACCTTTCATCAGATTTCGATTCCACCTCTGCCTCTTTTATGGCACCCAGCAATTCTGCAGGCGTGAAAACTTCCTTATTGACATTGTTCACCCAGCTGCTCTTTGTCTTGTCTGACTTACTTTGACTCAGTTCTGCTGAAACAAACAGGGGAAAGGTTATCTTGCGTTTTCTCTGTAAATCCTCAAAACAAGGGATACCAAGGAGCTTTTAAATTGGCACGCAATCAAGCACCCACCTTCCAGCCTATTCAAGTTTCTAAGTCTTAAAAGGCATTTCCATAGTTTTGTAACTCCTGGGGTTTTTAAACAACTATTTTTTAACATGCGAAATACGCTTTACAAGCACAAGGCATTGGCAGTGGCGTAGCGTGGGTTGTCAGCACCCGGGGCAAGGCAAGTAATTTGCGCCCCCTAACCCATGGATTTGCGCCCCCTAACCCTAACCCACAGATGTTGCGCCCGGTACAGCCGGCCCCCCCTGCACCCCCCACGCTACGCCACTGGGCATTGGAACAAACCCTGTTATGATAAATGGGATTCATGAAAGAGTTACAAATGTCATAGAAATCCACATTAAGTAGACCTTAGACTCTCAACGCAAGTCGTTCCCACAACAGCACCTTTGAATTTCCATGCATCGAGAAGACATCTAAAAACAAGAAGAGCCTTGCTGGGCCAAGTCAAAGGACAATTAAATTCCACTTTCTCCAGCAGCCCAGCAAAATGGCGTACTGCATTGGAGAGCTATGGCTAAATATGTCTCTCACATATCCATGAATTGGCCTAGTGTATTTTTTAAAATGGCTGCCATCACCGCCTGAGGGAATGACTTCCCTAAATAAGTCTACGTGGTGCTGTGAATAAGCATTTTGAGATACTTGGAACCTTTGCCGTCGGCCGGGGGATCAAGAGCCACAGAGCGGCTGCTCCCCTGGCCTCTCAGGAAGAACATTGCAGCAAGGCGGGTGGAGAGATCATCCGGGCTCCATCCATCCGTCGGCCAGAGAAAGGAGGAGCTACAAAGTGCTTCCTCCCTCCCTCCCTTCCAGAAAGAACACTGGACCCCAACTGCCATTTTGCACCGGGTTTGTCAATCGTGCTGCAGGGAAGCGTCCCTTGACCTGACCCATCAGCCAAGGGGCTATAGTCTGCAGAGGGCCTTCTTGGTAGTGGCACCCTCCCTGTGGAATGCCCTCCCTTCAGATGTCAAGGAGATAAAGGATTCCATAACTTTTAGAAGACATCTGAAAGCAGCCCTGTACCGGGAGGCTTTTAATGCTTGATGTTTTTATTATGTTTTTAGGTATGCTGTAAGCCGCCCTAAGAGGCTGGGGAAACCCAGCCTGATGGGCGGCGTATATATAATAAAATGGTTATTATTGGTTTGTGTGGGCTTGGAGTGTGTGTGTGTGGATTTTGTATGGTGCTCAGTTAACTGCCATTCATCCAAAGGTCCCAGGGCAGCTCATGACAACTGAAAAAGTTTAGAACAACCAATAATCATAGAAACAGGGTGGGTCGTAAGAAAATCTATGTACAGTGGTACCTCGGGTTAAGAACTTAGTTCGTTCTGGAGGTCCGTTCTTAACCTGAAACTGTTCTTAACCTGAAGCACCACTTTAGCTAATGGGGCCTCCCGCTGCTGCTGCACCGCCACAGCACAATTTCTGTTCTCATCCTGAAGCAAAGTTCTTAACCCGAGGTAATATTTCTGGGTTAGCGGAGTCTGTAACCTGAAGCGTCTGTAACCTGAGGTACCACTGTACTCTTGTTGTCTGCCATAAGCTACCTTGATGGTCATTTGATCAAAAGTAATAATGAAATAATTAAGTAATAATTAAATAAAGTAATAAAGTAATAATGAAAGGTGAAAGAGTTTCAAGTAAAACAAAGGTTGCCAATAACTGTGCAGGTATATGATTTTTTAATTTGTTTTTAGAACACTTCAAATCGTTTTTCAACATTTTAAATATGTTTTTTTATTTGAAATTGTGCCATTTTGACATTTTTATGTTTGCCTCCCTGGTTTCCTTTGGGAGGAAGGGTGGGGTACAGATTCAATAGAGGATAAACAACGTTTTCGGGTCCACAAATACAGTCTGTCACCAGACACATGCAGCAACCTATTTTACTGGATATTAGATAATGCTTCCTTCAAGCCTAATTACAGCAGGGGGGCTTGAAGGCTGTGGCCCCCAGAGAAGGCCTCTGCAGATGTGCCCCACAGGTACCATGTTGGCAATTCTGGGAAGAAACTCTCTTTTAAAAAAAAAAAAAGGGTTTTATTTATACTTTTCAAATTTATACATTTCATTAATTTTACAATCATTTTAACAATTCAACATTTCACTTCCTTCCCCCTCTTTGTGCGGTTTCTTAAATTTATTTTTAAATACCTTCTGCATATCCAAATTCATTTAATTTGCTCATTGAATTATCTACTTTAAATACATACTCTTATGAAACTGCAGGTTATTACAATAATCCTGCCAATGTTTTTACCTGTTTGCAATTTATCTGTAAATATTCAATAAACCATTTCCATTCTTTTATAAATAGTTATCTTGATTTATTTTTCTTCCAGTAAGTTTCGCCATTTCTACATATTCCATAAGATTTCGTATCCATTCTCCCTATTGGGTACTGATTGGTTAGCAGACCCAACGATACGATAATCTTTATTGTCACTGTCCCATACAGAACAACGAAATTGGGGGAAAAAAATCTACGCAAGACATTCAAAACCAACAAGCCTGCTATCCCAACCTTGCTTGCTGGGACTTCTGCTTCTTTCCAACTGGAAAGTAATTCTCAGTTAGGATCTCAGTCAACTATATATTAATTAGATTTTTTTAAAAAACCACCCTAATATAAGCTTCACATTTTAAAGAAATCATAAGGCAGTTAAGACGGTTAGACAAGATGGCCTCCAACATCCTGTGCGATTCTGTGATTCTGTAGTTTTCTTCTTGATTGAAGCTCTACACAGAGACGCAAGTACCTTTCTTCACTTCAAAACAGCTCTACTATTTTTATTATTTTTAAAGTCAACACTGCATACCTGTTGGAAACGGCTTCCTCCTCATGGACGCCCGAATGATGTCTGCTCCGTGAATTTTCTCTCTATGCCTCTTGGACTTGGCTTCGTAAAACCACTGCCCGCTCATGTTCTTAACTTGGATCTCATCTTTAACTTTTTCACTTAAATGCCTGGGGGGGGGGGTGAGAAGGAAGGGGTAGAAAGATTATTACACATATCTTGCAGCGAAGCAAGCTTGACCATACTGTCTTGGAAGCTATCTGACCAGACAAGGAACACACACAATTCTTTATCTTAGGTAATTTTCTTCTCATCAAATTGTGGTGGTGGTTTTTAAAGCCCATATGAAAATTCATCAACATTTTAGTACCAATGTACATCTTTTGTTTATTTATGTACCGTATTTTTCGCACCATGGGACGCACCAGACAATAGGACGCACCTTGTTTTAGAGGGGGGAGAACAAGGGGAAAAAATTCTTCTGCTCTCTGCCCAGCGCCCCTTCAGCGAAGCGGCAGGAAGCGCTGCGCAGAGAGTGGGAGAATTTTCCCCCTCTTGTTTTCCCGCTCTGAAACAAGGTGCGGTTTAAGGTGCGTTCAGGCGGCTACCTTGGAAGCCTGGAGAGCGAGAGGGGTCGGTGCGCACCGACCCCTCTCGCTCTCCAGGCTTCAGGTTCCTTTCGACCTGCTCTTTGGGGCTGGTGAGGGGAAGCCCACCACCAGCCCCAAAGAGCAGGTCAGGGAGCAGCGGAAAGGCGCAGCGGAGAGGCTGCTGCCATAGTCACGCGTCACTTCTCCAGCCGGGAGAGGGTTGCGAGGGGCTGTTTTAGCCCTGCGCGCGCTCTCCCGGCTGGAGAGGTGATGCGCGGCTATGGAGGCTCCTGCCATAGCCGCGCGTCACCTCTCCAGCCGGGAGAGGGTCGCGGAGGGCTGCTTTAGCCCCGCGCACGCTCTCCCGGCTGGAGAGGTGACGCGCGGCTATGGCAGGAGCCTCCATAGCGGTGCGTCACCTCTCCAGCCGGGAAAGGGTCGCAGGGGGCTGTTTTAGCTCCGCGCGCACTCTCCTGGCTGGAGAGGTGACGCGCGGCTATGGAGGCTCCTGCCATAGCCGCGCATCACCTCTCCAGCCGGGAGAGGGTCGCGAGGGGCTGCTTTAGCCCCGCGCGCGCGCTCTCCCGGCTGGACAGGTGACGCGCGGCTATGGAGGCTCCTGCCATAGCCGCGCGTCACTTCTCCAGCTGGGAGAGGGTCGCGGGGCTATGGCGTCTTCGCTCCATAGGACGCACACACATTTCCCCTTCATTTTTGAAGGGGAAAAAGTGCGTCCTATAGAGCGAAAAATACGGTATTTATAATATACACTTTCATTTAAAAACAAACAAACACCAATGTACGTAGGCAGCATACAACATAACCAGATTAAAATCAACATAACCAGAATAAAATCAGCAGAAAGCATCCATGAAAACATTAATAAAACTGAATACATACTGAATGAGTAAAAAGAGGAAACTTATATTGTGAAGGCCTGCATAGACAATATAGTTTTCAAAAGACATCTAGAAGAAGGGAGGGATAGTTCTTGCCGAACCTCTACTGGCAGGGATCTCCACAGGACAGGGAAAACAGTCCCCAAGAGAAGGCCAAGTGAAATTCAGGGATGTATGGAACTAACAGATGTTCCCCATCAAAGGATCTCAAGAGGCAATTAGGCTTAGCACAACACGTTTTTTTGCAAAGCAATAGTATGACGCATCTTTGTATTTTCTTTCCACGAATACATGCATTGTTATGCACACTGCGCCACAATATATGCATTTTTGGTACACATTGCTATGTGGTGTCTTTATGAGGTACGGTTTATTTACACATGTTTACAACCTGAGCCTCTCTGCTCAAAGCATTGCACCGCAAGATGGTCCTGCTCCTCCGACTGCTACCACCTTGGATCCAAAAAGAAATGAAGCATATTTGAAGGAGCGTCTCCACCCCCATCGTTCTACCCGGACACTGAGGTCCAGGGCCGAGGGCCTTCTGGCGGTTCCCTCACTGCGAGAAGCCAAGTTACAGGGAACCAGGCAGAGGGCCTTCTCGGTAGTGGCACCCACCCTGTGGAACGCCCTCCCACCAGATGTCAAAGAGAACTACTACTACTAGGCTTTTAGAATACATCTGAAGGCAGCACTGTTTAGGGAAGCTTTTAATCTTTGATGCATTACTGTATTTTAATATTTTGTTGGAAACCACCCAGAGTGGCTGGGGAAGCCCAGCCAGATGGGCGGGGTATAAATAAAAAATGATGATGATGATGATGCAGAGGGTCAGCTTGCTGTGTTTAACACTTTTTCTCTGCTGTCTCTGAGTGGAAGAAGGGGCTGATACCCATCTGCCACCCAGCACAGAGCATCCGCTTTGTTAACCGCCCATTACCTTCCTTTCGTTCTCCACAATTGCTCTTCTCCCAGGAAATTTCATGAGCATGGAAAAAATGGGTTTGGCTTGTGTTTTGACACTGCTAAATTCAGTGTATGGCAGCCCATCTCATTGCTCCAAGCACTGATTAAACTCCGAGACCCAGGAATTTAGGGGGAGGATCTGGAACCCAGGAATTGAGGGGCTTTCTAGGCACCCACAAACTCATAGCAATACTTGGGAGTGACCTTTCAAAAGTATGTACTCTCTCAAGCCACCCCAGCCCTCTTCACTTGCAGTTATGAAGCACCACTTTGAATCAACGTGACTGGTCATAAGGGAGTTAGAATTCCAGCTTCTGTAACACATGACTTGTCTTCCTTTGTTATTCTAGTCTAGGGGCTTTAAGTATCCAACACAGAAAGGGATTCCTAACCGTTCAGCTCTGTCTCCTGCGTCACTGTTTTTTTAAATCAATGGTTGCTTTTATGGAGCGTGAGGACACCACATCATAAAAACACCGGTAGATCTATATTCTTTTTTACAACGGCACAGAGCATATAAAACCTCTTTACCCTGGCCTTTGACCCCTGAGATGCGTTGTATTCAGGGCCCACCCTATTCCTGCAATTGCAACCTTTTTTCCCCCTGCAAGGGTTATGAACTGGGGGGGGCAATGTTATCACCCTGGGCCAGCAGGGGGATACTGTAGATAGTTTTCACTCAGGTCCACATATGCAAATAAGGTGACGTTCAGTGATTGCATAGTTACAGAAAATGGTTACTGTTGTTTTGCAGTTGAGCTCTATATAAGCAGGCTGGCTGAACCCTTCAGTTCAGTTCTGTTCTGGCCTGTGAATAAACAAGAGCTGTTTGAAGAATTGCTGTATCGTCTGATATGTTCACCCACAACTTAACAGCCAATGTGTGTGTGGTGAGGGGGATGGGGAACAGAAGAAGTTCAAAATCCTGATTTTTCATAGAGTCATAGAATTGCAGAGTTGGAAGGGACTCTGAGGATCATATAATGCAACCCCCCCCCCTGGCAATGCAGGAATATGCAGCTGGGAATCGAACCTGCAACCCTGGCATTATCAGGGTATAAGACAAGGTTTCCACCCTAAAAAATAATGCCAAAAATTAGGGGGCATCTTATACGCGGATACATCCCCCCATTTTCTTAAATCTGAGTCCCCAAAAATAGGGGGCATCTTATACATTGGGGGCGTCTTATAGACAGAATAATACAGTATTTTCTTGGTTTGAGAATGCCACTAGGACAGTCTGAATTGCTTTCAACAGAAAAGCACTGATTTGGGTAATAATGAATCTGAAAATGCCTGATTCACTTCCTTTGGCTCCAGGTACTCTTGCTGACTAACAAGAGGGTGCAGTGCAGGTAGTCAACTCAAGGATGAGTCACTCAGAGCCAAACTGCTTGCGGCATTAAGTACCAAAGGGGAGGGGCTGGTTTTTTTATTTTAAAAAATGCAAATAGCATCATTGAGGAAGGGCTGGTTAATTATGGGATCAGAGCAATAATGAAGAGTGATTTTAATCCTGTGTAAAAGCTAGTAAAAGCACTGAGTTTAGTGCTTGAAGGGCTTTATTAGGTAGGTGAGGGAACATAATGAACTATATTTTATCTTCCTACAGACCCACATATGTGGGTTAGCAGACAGAAGAATCAGCTTACCGCTTGTGTTTAAAAGCGCAGGGTTTAAATCTCATTTTAGACAGCTTAATTGGAAACACAAAAAGTAGCCATTAGGCTACTCGTCCTGTGTTAACCCTGTTTATCAAAGAAACAGGCTACGGCAGGCATAGGCAAACTCAGCCCTCCAGATGTTTTGGGACTACAACTCCCATCATCTCTAGCTAACAGGACCAGTGGTCAGGGATGATGGGAATTGTAGTCTCAAAAATATCTGGGTGGTGGGGCTATTGCAATGATCCTGGACCATGGAGCTGTCTTTAAAGAAAGTTCAGAGCTTGCAGTTGGTACAGAATGCAGCAAAGAAGAAAGCTGGCCCTTGCTCCACAAAGTTTTCAGCTTCACTGGGTGCCCATTATTATCCAAATTCAATTAACAGTGCTGGCGTTGACCCTCTGAGATCCTTAAATGTCTGGGGAGCTACCTAAAGGACTAGGGGAAAGTATTCAAACATGTGACACACACCCCTTCTGCAAGATCTGAAACTGTAAAACCCAGGAAATGTTTCACCAACTCATTTGCTATTTGTGTAGAGACTAAGTTCTCCTTATACTTGGGAGGTGCAGATGCAGTGAATTATCAGGACTTGTTGACACAATCATTTAAGCCATCGATAGCAGCCCTTTAAGCAAACCCATTGCCGAAGTAACAATCTAAAAGTAAATATTTGATTCTAAATGCACACCACACCCTGCCTTATCAGCACAAAAGCCAATGACATAATTTTACAAGTACCTCCCCACCAGCAAGGATGCAACTAAAGAAACATAAAGCCCCGTATTTTTCAAGCCCCTGTAGATCACATGAAGGGATGTTATACATTTTCCCTCATACAGTAATGTTGTACTCAAGGCAGCTGAGAACAATATGCCTAACTTCCGGTGGTCGTGGGTGAGTGTGCCCCAAAGGGCCAGCCTTTTTCAACGTTGGGTCCCCAGATGTTGTTGGACTACAAATCCCACCATCCCTGACCTGCTAACTAGGGATGATGGGCGTTGTAGTCCAACAACACCTCAAGATTGAGAAAGGCTGCCCTAAGCAGATCACTGTTGCTCCTTAGTTTTCTACAAGAAAAGTACAGACACCTGCTTCGGAGATATTGTGACTCAGCAGAATTGATTAGGAAGGATTTTATGATCCTGAGACTCAAAGCAGAGAATATATTTTCTTTTGTATCCGCCCCTTTCCGCACCCATGTGCCTCTCAAAGCAGTTTTTCTAAATCTCCAGTGATTTCTTCTCCTTTCACACACAACGGTGTACTTTTTTATCTCCTCCCCGCCCAAACTGCCAGCTTCCTCCATCTGTCCTCCCTGGTCCTTTGACACTCACTTCTTCCTCCTTTTAGCCACATTCTTCTCTTATCTCCTTCCTTTCTATTCTCAGTTGCAGCTTTGGGGGCCTTTTGGTTTAGAGAAAAAGGAGAGTGTGATAGATGCTTACAAAAGAATGCACAGCATGGAGGAATTGGATAGAGAGAAGCTTTACTCCCTCTCTTATAACTCTGGGACATCAAATGATGTTGACTGCTGGAAGGCTCAGGAAAGATAAAGTACTTCACACAGTGATGGCCATCAACTTGGATGGCTTTAGAAGAGGATTAGTCAAATCCATGGATATCAATGGCTATTAGCCAGCATGGCTAGGCTCTGCCTCCAGTCAATGCTTTTGAATACCAGTTTCTGGAAAACACAGGAGGGGGAGAGAGGTGTTGTGTCCTGCTTGCTGGTTTCCCAGAGACATCTGGTTGGCCACTGTAAGAACAGGAAGCGGGACTAGATGGGCCATTGCATTCTTCTTCTAGTTGTTGTTTAGTCGTGTCCGACTCTTTGTGACCCCATGGACCAGAGCACGCCAGGCACTCCTGTCTTCCACTGCCTCCCGCAGTTTGGTCAAACTCATGCTGGTAGCTTCGAGAACACTGTCCAACCATCTTGTCCTCTGTCATCCTCTTCTCCTTGTGCCCTCCATCTTTCCCAACACCAGGGACTTTTCCAGGGAGTCTTCTCTTCTCATGTTGTGGCCAAAGTATTGGAGCCTCAGCTTCAGGATCTGTCCTTCCAGTCAGCACTCAGGGCTGATTTCCTTAAGAATGGATAGGTTTGATCTTCTTGAAGTCCATGGGACTCTCAAGAGTCTCCTCTAGCACCAGAATTCAAAAGCATCCATTCTTCGGCGATCAGCCTTCTTTATGGTCCGGCTCTCACTTCCATACATCACTACTGGGAAAACCATAGCTTTAACTATACGGACCTTTGTTGGTAAGGTGATGTCTCTGCTTCTTAAGATGCTGTCTAGGTTTGTCATTGCTTATTATTATCAACCTTTCACCTGACTTTTTGATTGCACAGCCATCACCCCTCAGAAAAGGAAAACTTCCATTCCCTTCTTCCAGAACTTCCCAGCCTCCCTGCCACCTTCACTCAGCATACAATATGTTGCTGGTGTTGGAATTGGTCCAGCCAAAAGGCTTTCGTCACATCTCTAAGGGCTGTGGCAGATAAGCAAGGAGGCAATGGGCAGCCAGCAGCACCTGAAACTGGTCCACAGCCCACTGCCAGGTCCAGCCCACCGTCTGAGAAACACTGGCATAGACAATGGAAAGCTAGCTGGATTAATGGCCTGGGCTCAGTATAAACACAGCTTCCTATTTTCTTCCAGTACATCACATTTCAGCACTCAGCTGAAGTAGGTCTCAACTTGCCTTCAGTGGAAGTGATGATGATTGTGGGAGACACTGCAGAACAGTTCTCTGCCTGCTTTATTTGATCTGTGATGGCTGCTCCACCATCTGATGTCAATAAAACCAAGTAGAGCTGGAAGGAACCACAAGGGTCATTTAGTCCAACCCCCTGCAATGCAGGAATATTTTTGGCCAATGTGGTGCTCGAATCCATGACTCAAACTCGAACCCATGACTCAATTAAGAGATTATTAAAAAAGAAAAATAAATTGTAAGTTTCAAAAGGTTAGAAATTTAATACAGTGGTACCTCGGGTTACATATGCTTCAGGTAACATACACTTCAGGTTACAGACTCCGCTAACACAGAAATAGTACCTCGGGTTAAGAACTTTGCTTCAGGATGAGAACAGAAATTGTGCATCGGTGGCGCGGCAGCAGCGGGAGGCTCCATTAGCTAAAGTGGTGCTTCAGGTTAAGAACAGTTTCAGGTTAAGAACGGACCTCCGGAACGAATTAAGTACTTAACCCGAGGTACCACTGTACAAAATCATACTTTCCAATTGATATTAAGAGTTTAGTGTGAGTTTAGTTTAGTCTCATGCTGTACTGGCTCAGCTATCTCTCCCTAGACTGTTTGGAGCAAGAGAAGGGTTCTAAACATGCACAATTGTTAAAGACTGTTTAAGAACTGGTGCTCAGGTTTGATTCTTTCCTCTTCCCTCCCCATACCTTTTTCCTTGTGTGTCGTGGTGTCTTTTTTTTTAAGATAGTAATCCTAATGGCAGGGACTATCACATTTTAACTTATTGTATGAAAGCTACCCTGGGAACCTTTCTGGCTAAAGCGCAGGGTACAAAAGCTCCAAATAAATACATGAAATCAAAGTAAGCATGCTTTTACGACTCCATATTGTTTTGCAATTCAGTGCCCATCACAAGGGCAGAATGGGTGGGAGTTAGCAAGGGATTCAAAGCCCTGGTGCGTTTCAGAGGCATATCCAATGAGCCACAGAACTGAGATCTCCTGACTCGCATGCTGCGTCACCGCTAGACCACAGGAATTCTCCATTGCTAATTATTGTGCCTAGGAAAACAAGCTTTCAATCTGGCAGCTCTTATCTGCAAACCACCTGACACAGCCCCTCAGTTCCCCCGTCTCATAACACAGAGCTTACTTGTAGTTCTGCCTTCCAATATATAATGGAAGACTACTCTGGCTAAGTAACAGAAGAAATAAATAGAACAGAATCGTAGAGTTGGAAGGGACTCCGTGGGTCATTCACCCCATCTACCCTGCTGCAATGCAGGAATCTCAACACTCCATCCCCCATCCAGTGTGAAACCACAACAGATGCTGCTTAGCTTTGCAAAAGTACTCAGGATATAGCACACTTCTCCCAGGGCAATGGACCTGACAGTGGCTAGGCTGCCTTAGCGAGAGAGGTGATTTAATTGCATGCTGCGTTTTCAGGACACAACCCCAAGGCAACAAAATGCCAGAGGAACCACGAAGGATAAAGTTGCTGTTTTAAAAATCAAAATCTGTTTTAAGAATCCAACAGGCCTGCTGGGTCAGTCCAAAGGGCTCAACTAGTCCGTCACCCTGTTCTCACAGTGGACAACCAGATGCCCACTGTGGGAAGCTCAGAGGCAATATCAACTCTCCAACTGTTTTTCCCCATCATCTGGTATTCGGAGGCAAGCTGATCCCCTGGGCATGGAGGTTCTGCTAGCTCAAAAGATCTCCACCTGGAGAGCCCTGCTAGATTCAGGTCAAGGGCTCAACTAGTCCAGCATCCCAGTGGGCAACCAGGTGCCCCTTATGGGACGCTCACAAGTAGGGCCTGAGTGCAACAACACTCTGCCCATTTGTGATTCCCAGCAATTGGGATTCAGAGGGGAACCAGTTCCGACAGCAGTGGTTCGGAACATAGCCTTGTTCTCCGTGAATTCAGGAGAACTTGCTGGCTTGCTGCTCCTTTGTGCAGAGCATAATTGATGGCCACCAAGGCAGTGATGGCCACCAAGTTGGACATATGGAACTCACTTCTGCAGGAGGCGGCACTGACTTTGAAAGAGGACTGGGCAAATTCATGGTGGATACAGCTATTTACAGCTACTACCCACAATGGCTACGCTCTGCCCTCCACAGCTGGAGGCAGCAATGCTTCTGAATACCAGCTGCTGGGAACCACGGGAGCCGAGAGATGCTCTTGTGGAAGGAATATATTGACATTAAAGTTTTGTTTCGTTTTTCAGAGGGAAGGGGAAAGAGGGCGAGTGCCAGATTTCGAAATCAGTCTTAAGCAGTCTTGCAAAATTTCAAGAGGTCTTGCTAAACCTAGATTATAAGTAGTAGTATTAATTTACGAATCACCTTTCACGGGAGTCACGAGGCAATTTACAAAAACAGCATGAAACCAAACACAAAAGGACTTTCAGTTCGCAATGCAGGGGACCTTCTGAATTTTTGCAAAGCAGAACTGAGGTCCAATACATTTCCCGTTCCTTTCTTTCCCCACTGATTATAGCTTTGATTTGAGCTCCGGAGTCAGCATGAGTCAGAGGATGGGAGAACGAAACAGGGTAAGAGACATCCTGTCCTTCCATAGACAGTGTGTGTTGGTTCACTTTGTGTTTTGCAGCGGGGGACAACTGCCTATTCCTGCCCTAGAGACAACTTCATGGAAGCATGGACACAGGAGGAGGCCTATACCACAATGCGGGGACACATTTTGCATTTGGAGGTGAAGCACCAGCCACCTCGGAATTCTCCTTCCAGGATCAAACAAACAAAGTGAAAAGCAAGACTATCTTTTTCCAAGGGCTTATATGTCAAGAGAGGAAAGCTGGAAGACCAGAATGCAACCACAACATTTCTTTCTTGTAGACTACATGGTGCCAGCGGCCATGGCAGTCAAAGTAGCAAGGCGCCAGATTATTTTTATCGTTTGCTTCTCTGTGTTAAGGGTTACTACGCTGCAATTACTTGTCTGACAACCACAAGACGGTGAGGGTTCCAAGGCCTGGAAGCAGGATCCACACATCTTTCCATGTTTTATCATCCAAAAAAACCCTGATCGATGCACAGCAGGAACCTTCCTCTAACTTAACTGAGAAAAGCTTACGATAATATTCTGCAGGAGCTAAAGTGCTGTTAGATGCGTGATGCTGTGACTGATAACACAGAAAGGGCCCCCGCCCCATAAACTGAAATACTGGCATCTGCTGTATGCAAGCTGTTGGGAGATCATATTGCTTATGGTGGGAGACAGACAATACTCTTCCAACAGACCTAAAGGCATCATGGAACCAGGATGGCTGCAAATGGAATCTACACTCACCCATGTTCATAGGCTTTATAGCCTTTCTCCAGATGCAACAATGGGACAAGACAAATGCGTGTGTAGTTGGAGAAATGACACTGTCTCCAGAGATGCATGCTCTATGTAGGGAGATTCTGACTCTGCAGAATGCAAGGCTACAATTGCCGGCATGCTTTTGTGATGAATATGCTAGTATTGGCCCCACGCAATAACTGTTGGACAGGGTGGCCAACACGGTTGTTCTCCGTGATGTTCTGGAGTACAATTCCCACCATTCCTTAATGTTGGCAATAAGCCAGGCATGGCCAAACTTGGCCCTCCAGCTGTTTTGGGACTACAGCTCCCATCATCCCTAGCTAACAGGACTAGTGGTTAGGGATGATGGGAATTGTAGTCCCAAAACAGCTGGTGGGCCAAGTTTGGCCATGCCGCCATAAGTAGTGTTAGAAATTCAGATATATAAGCTAGGCACCAAACAGTTGCTTAAACCAAGGTTGCAGTCGCCAAAAGAGAATGCCTAGTTGCCATTTTGGGGAAAAGCTAGCTCAAAAGTCTTGGTTTTCTCAAATGATGGACTGACAGTGATTGATTCTCAGTTAAACATCTGGCCAGTTCAGACGGCAACCTTGAGCTAGGTTAAGAGCTTTGAGAACTTAAAAGAAGAAAAGTCACTTGATCCAGGGACAGTCCACATATAGATTGGCCTATTCCGACCTCTTTTTCTGAATGCTGACTCCTCCTGCTCAGGCTTCACAGAAAAGGCAATTTGGTCCCATAAATTTATTCCGATGGTGCAGATAAAATATAACTGATAGAATTCTACAGGATGGGGTGAGAAAACAGTCCAGATCCAATAATTCCCAGATGGTGGAAATGTCAAGGAACCATCCTGTCGCCCAGGCATCTTCACTTTGTCACAAGTGGTCAAAGGCCAGGTGCAAAATCTGCCTGGCTCATCTAGCCCAGCACTCTGTCCTCACAACGACCCACCTATGGAAAGCCTGTAAGCAGAACAGGGGCACAACAGCACTCACACTGCTTGTGATTCCTGAAAACTGGTGTTTAGAGGCACATGGTCGCAAACATTGGAGGTAGAACATAGCCACCATGCCTAGTAGCTACCCAGGCTGGGGTTGATGGACGTTGTACTCCAAAACACCTTGAAGCACCCCGTCATTAGAAAAACTCTTCACTAGGTTAAATCTGTAATGATATACTGGGCGAGGGATTTGAGGCATAATAAACCACAGAGCCTAGGGCTTGCCAATCAGAAAGTCGGCAGTTGCACTTCGAATCCCCGTTGTTCGATCCCAGCTCCCGCCCACCTAGCAGTTTGAAAGCACATCAAAGTGCAAGTAGATAAATAGGTACCACTGCGGCGGGAAGGTAAACGGCATTTCCGTGTGCTGCTCTGGTTCACCAGAAGCGGCTTAGTCATGCTGGCCACATCACCCGGAAGCTGTACGCCGACTCCCTCGGCCAATAAAGCGAGATGAGCGCCGCAACCCCAGAGTCGTCCGCGACTGGACCTAACGGTCAGGGGTACCTTTACCTTTACCCAACTCTCAGATTGGGAAAGGTTATGGAAAACTGATTTGAAATTCTCGGCATGTTGCGCACTGAAAGAAAATTATATGAGAATGATGTATCGGTGGTATTTGACTCCTAGTAAGTTAGCAAAAATGTGTAAGACAAGTACAAATTACTGATGGAAATGTAAAGAAAAATAAGGCACTTTTTTATTATATGTGGTGGACGTGAAAGGTAATAAAAGCATTCTGGGAAATGATACATAATGAATTGGAAAAAATGTTTAAAATAACTTTTTTAAAAAAAACCACCAGAAGTTTTTCTATTAGGAATTGTAGGTATTCCTAATATTCCAAAGGAGCAGAGAAGGCTTTTTATGTATGTGACGACAGCCGCATGGATGTAACTAGCCCAGAGATGGAAAGAGGACAAAGTCCCTACCAGAGGAGAATGGCAAACTAAGCTGCTGGACTTTTGACGAAATGGCAAAACTTACCGGAAAGCTCAGGAACCAAGAAGACCAAAACTTTAATAAAAATGGGGGAAATGTATAACTTACCTGGGAGACCAACGTAAGCACATGAAAACATTAGCAGGGTTGCAACAACACTTGTAGCGCAGCAAATATTAGGGATAACATGGAGTGTAATATAATAATAATAATAATAATAATAATAATAATAATAATAATAATTTATTATTTGTACCCCGCCCATCTGGCTGGGTTTCCCCAGCCACTCTGGGTGGCTTCCAACAAAGATTAAAAATACATTAGAATACATAAAATATGGCTTACTGAATAATACGCAGTTGAAAAGGTTGACAGTAGGACCCATGGAGGGGAAGGCGGGAAGTCCTGAGATTCGGAGGAATCTCCAAATATGGGTATGTATTTTGCATTGTTATAGTTTTATACTTGCAAAACCAAATAAAGATTATTTCAAAAAGGAAAGAAAGAAAGAAAAACTCTTCACTAGTGGCAATAAGCCAGAGCAAATCCAGAAGGGGGTGAAGACTTAGCAGGTTGCTCTCTTACACACTCATTCACTCTCACTGAACTACTTGTCCAAGTATGAAGGAATTCCTGGCTCTTACCTGACCCTCTCCTCTTCAGCTCTCTTCAGGTCTGAATCCCGCTGAAGCACCCTGAGGATCGCCTCCTGCTCCTCATCCGTAAGGAAGCTCAGGTCAATCATCTTGCTATTTTTGTATTGAAATCGTTTTGCTTACAACACAGAGAGAAGAAACCTAGCAGCCTTCACCAAGAGCACCGAAGCGAGCAGCAGTTTTTAAAAAGTTCCCGAATTCCGTTTTCTTGTTAGAACTAGGAGATGCGCTTCTCCCGCCGAGACTCAGTGGATAAGGCATTGCATTCCTGGACTGCTCACATCACATGTACGTTGCAGGGGAGCCTTGCTTCATGCTTCAGCTGCTCATGGGATTAACTGCATGCTCCGGAGTCCAATGTGAGCATCACCTACGGAGAAGAAGCAAGAGGGACGTATTAAGCTCCAGCCCTCTTGGCCAAGGAAGCAAAGCTTTGGGGCAGCAGGGATAGAGAATTATTTATTAACTAAGGGCTTGTCCACACTTACTGTACTTTTCCTGCGCTCTTTCGAGGCACAGTCTGTGATTTAAAGGTCGGTGTACAAGCACACACACATATACCCTTTATGGGGGGTTCCAGAGCTTTCCCCTTGAAAACCCACTCTTTAAGGTTCAATTGGAACAAACGTCAATTCGTGGGAAACCTAAAGTGACGTTTGCTCCAATTCAGCAGGTTTTCGAGAGGAAAGCTCAGGGCAAAAAAGAAAAACCCCAACAACACTCAGAAACAGAGCAGGGACAAAACAACGGGACAAAAGGTAAGTACAGTGGTACCTCGGGTTACATACGCTTCAGGTTACAGACTCCGCTAACCCAGAAATAGTGCCACGGGTTAAGAACTTTGCTTCAGGATGAGAACAGAAATTGTGCTCCGGCGGCACGGCAGCAGCGGGAGGCCCCATTAGCTAAAGTGGTGCTTCAGGTTAAGAACAGTTTCAGGTTAAGAACGGACCTCCAGAACAAATTAAGTACTTAACCCGAGGTACCACTGTATAGAGCATCTTAAAAAGCAGAGATATCACCTTGCCAACAAAGGCCCTTATAGTTAAATGTATGGTTTTCCCAGTAGTGATGTATGGAAGTGAGAGCTGGACCATAAAGAAGGCTGATTGCCGAAGAATAGATGCTTTTGAATTATGGTGCTGGAAGAGACTCTTGAGAGTCCCATGGACTGCAAGAAGATCAAACCTATCCATTCTTAAGGAAATCAGCCCTGAGCCCTCACTGGAAGGACAGATCCTGAAGCTGAGGCTCCAATACTTTGGCCACCTCATGAGAAGAGAAGACTCCCTGGAAAATACCCTGATGTTGGGAAAGATGGAGGGTACAAGGAGAAGGGGATGACAGAGGACGAGAAGGTTGGACAGTGTTCTCGAAGCTACCAGCATTGACCAAAGTGCGGGAGGCAGTGGAAGACAGGAGTGCCTGGCATGCTCTGGTCCATGGGGTCACGAAGAGTCGGATACGACTAAATGACTAAACAACAACAACCACTGTATAGATAAGCCCTTAGCACTTAGTCACAAGTGTCTATAGCATGCCAATAATAATTTGCAGTTTTATGATGCCAAAGCCGATTTGCAAACTGATTAATTCGACCTTCATGGGGAGTGAGATCTTTAGATACTATGCAATGCATGAAAAGCGGTAACTAACCATAGTTGAATACGAACAGTATCCTCCAGCCAATCAGTTGTTTCCAAGGAGAAAAAAACAGTACAGGGTAAGCACTACAGATTGATGCAGCCTCCATAAAAAATGCTTCTAAGAAGCTGCTACAGCCAACGCCCTCAAGGGGGGAAATTCCAGCAGCTAAGGACTGACTCTGAAGCAACATAAACAGGCTGGAAGCCAACCCTCTCCTTCCAGGCTGCCCAAGACACAAGTCTCACAAGACAACCAACTCTAGCTAAGAGGAAAACAAGAACATTCACACACCATCCTGCAGGCTAGATTGATAAACTGCTTTTAAAAAACTTCACTTGATGAAAGTTCACACAGGGTACCAGTTCCTGAATAGCAGTTACAGTGGTACCTCGGGTTACAGACGCTTCAGGTTACAGACACTTCAGGTTACAGACTCCGCTAACCCAGAAATAGTACCTTGGGATAATAATAATAATAATAATAATAATAATAATAATAATAATAATAATATCTTTATTGTCATTGCCCCCTCTCAGGGACAACGAAATTACTTGACTGCTCCATAAAAACACTAATTAAAACAATACAGTATAGTACAGCAAGGAAGATTAGATGACTTTCAAAGTCCAGGCTTCCCATTCAGGGCCGAGATCGCTCTGGAGAAGAAGCTGTTCTTAAGACGGCTCGTTCTTGTCTTCATCGTCCTGTATCTCCGTCCCGACGGCAGGAGCTCGAAGAGACAGTGGCCAGGATGCGATGGATCTTTTACTATGTCCAGTGCCTTCCTATGGCACCTTGTGGCATAAATCTGCTCTAAGGTGGAAAGTGGGCAGCCAACAATGCTCTCTGCTGCCTTAACAACTCTGCACAACCCCATCCTGTCCTGGGTAGTACAGCTTCCGTACCACACACATAAGCCATAAGTGAGCACGCTCTCAATGGCACAGTGATAGAAGGCAAGCAGCAGTTTCTGCGGAAGATGGTTTTTCCTTAGAATTCTCAAAAAGTACAGTCTCTGCTGCGCCTTCTTCACAAGCCCCCTTGTGTTGACACTCCAGGACAGATCCTCTTGTAATTCAATCCCCAAAAATCTGAACGTTGTTACCCTCTCCACACAGACCCCATCAATCAAAAGATAAGAACTTTGCTTCAGCAGAATGAGAACAGAAATCGTGTGGTGGTGACGCGACGGCAGCGGGAAGCCCCATTAGCTAAAGTGGTACCTCAGGTTAAGAATAGTTTCAGGTTAAGAACGGACCTCCGGAACGAATTAAGTTCTTAACCCGAGGTACCACTGTACTATACATGAACAAGTGGGGGCTGTAACAAAATGTTGCAGTGTGAACCTGCTTCTGTTCAGGGTTCCAGATATTCCAACCCACCCCACCTCACTCTCCATCCCATCCCAAGTCAGCCTTCTCAGTTGTCATGGGGCTGTTTGGGCCTGATACGTTTTTTCCCCTTCTCCAAATAATTTTTTGTTTTACTTCTTGAAACTCTGGAATTTCCCTCACTTTTTGTTTCTCTGCCTGTACTTGTTTTATAACAACGTGTTAATGTTTTTATGCTGCATTTTTGCGTAATGCATAGAGATATTTTTAACTAGTAAGTAGCTTAGGAATGCTTTGAAATAGTTTGCCAATATAGAGATCACTATTTAAATGATTTGCTGTTCTTTCAGACCACCTTTCGTTGCAAAGAATGCCAGGTTAGTGTACAAAAACAAAGCACCATTAAGTAAGTTTAAATCGTATAAATATGTTTCCAGATATTATTGGTAAGTTTAAATCGTATAAATATGTTTCCAGATATTATTGGGCTACGTCTCCCATCATCCCTGGCCACTGGTTTTTGCTGGCTTGGTGAAGATGGGAGTTCAACATCTGTGGCCCATGGGTTCTTCATCTCTAGTGAGATGGGCTCTAATGCAGATGCATGTTGAACATGCTCATCTCAACACAGAACTGCCTCCCATGTAATAATTATTTTAACACAAAGGGGTCTGAACACCAAAAAAGCACTGAACGCTATTCTAGCAATCCTCACAACAACCCTGAAAAGGTAGACCATGACTATTACGCCCATTTCACAGATGTTTGAGAGAGGCAATGGCTTGCCAAGGTTCAGCCACAAGTTCATGGAAAGCCTGAGATTTTTGCCAGGGGCTTGCCAGCTCACACTCTCAACATATCCAAATGCACACCATGGTAAGCATGCCAAGTAAGAGTTAGTAAGATAGTACTTCTGCTTCGCTGTTTTTCTACGGGGGTTTCCTCTGGGAATGGTGCAAATGGTACTGAAGGCTTTTTAAACAGACTTGCTTATTAAACAACAACAGGAAGGTAATACTGAAAAGGCTGGATCAGAGATGGGAAGCTAAGGCTATTCTAGGCTTCATCAACAGAAGTCTAGCGTCCAGATCAAGGGAAGTCATAGTACCACTCCAGTGGCGTAGCGTGGGTTGTCAGCACCCGGGGCAAGGCAAGTAATTTGCGCCCCCTAACCCGTGGATTTGCGCCCCTAACCCTAACCCCCAGATGTTGCGCCCGGTGCAGCCGGCCCCCCCCTGCACCCCCCATGCTACGCCACTGTACCACTCTATTCTGCCTTCGTCAAACCAAACCTGGAATACTGTGTCCAGTTCTGGGCAAAACAATTTAAGAAGGATGTTGACAAGCTGGAACGTGTGCTGAGGAGGGCGACCAAAGATGATCAAGGGTCTGGAAACCAAGCTTTAGAAGGAGCTGGGTATGTTTAGCCTGGAAAAGAGGAGACTGAGAGGAGATATGATAGCCATCTTCAAGTATCTCAGAGGCTGTCACATGGAAGAGGGAACACGTTTGTTTTCTCCTGCTCTGGAGAACAGGACTTGAACCAATGCATTCAAGTTACAAGAATGACTAAACATACGGGGGGGGGGGACTTTCTGAGAGTTAAGAGCTGTTGGACAGTGTAACGGTCTCCCTCGGGAGGTTGTGGGCTCTCCTTTGTTGGAGGTTTTAAGCAGAGGCTGGATGGCCATCTGTCATGGAGGCTCGTGCCTGCAATCAAATCTGCTTCTAATCGCAGAGCAGCAGCACAAGCATAATCAAGCCCACTTCTGCTGGCAAAAACTTGAAGAATGAACCAATTTATCACATTTCCACTCTTGTGGCTTGAGTTCAAGCTAATATCGCAGCAAGTAGAAGCAGGTAGCCAGTAGCCAGATTGATTCTTTTCTCCCTCACCAATTGTTGAAACGAGCTGGAAAGGCTCCAAAAGCAACAAGCAGAGAAGCTCACCACCACCAGTAGCCTGGAACAGTCTGGCTCAACTTTTCCTGCTGAGTTTGCATCTGGGGCAGCCAGACTTGGAAGGGAGATTGAGACCAGACAAGAGAGCCACAAGCAACAACTAGCAACATGACTTTTTCCATCCTTAACAGATACTCACTTAAAAGGAAAGGGGGAATACTAAGCCTTAAATCATTGATTGAAGACTTCTGGATCAAAAAAGCACTTTTTGTTACAGTCCTATTAGCATTTTCTGCTCTTCTGGAAATGCTATCACACAGCAATGGGTTAGAATTTTGAACCAAAGTACAGCAGCAACCTCAGATAACTCCAAGGGATTATGACTATGACTTGTGAGCAAGTCAGAAGGCCAGTCCTGGGTCCAGAGGCATTCATAAGCATTTCACATTTAACTTCCAGGGTTGGTAACGAAACTTGACATTAGCATTCCACGGGTGTCCTAGAGCACAAGTAATCCACGCTAGAAACCACATTTCAAAATCCACGTTGCAAGGGGTTTAATCAGACGTCTGGGTTTGTGCAATTATGTGTGAGCTAGCAAGAAGGAATGATGGAAAGCAAAAGACAAGGGGAGTGCCAAAAACAGCTTTCCCACAAACTATTATAGGGATTTTGCCCCAGTGGCCACAACCTCTCTCTCTGCTCCCTTTGAATTTTCTCCAGAATATACACATAATATTTCTTTATATTGAATCTCTCATACTTTGCTAGAAAGGTTATAAAGACTATCGATCAACCCACCCTCTTGCCCAGTTCTCTTATCTCCATTAAATCCCATCACTGATCTTCCGCTATCAGAACTCACACTGTTGTTTTTACCTGCCAGATTTTCTACTTAAGCCTTCTGAGGAGGTAACCTTCTATCACATGCAAGGTGCTAAACAGAAGTCATTCCAGTAATTACCGTTTTAACTTTTACGCAGAAGCAGAGCACCAGTTCATTCCTGGCTTTCAGCTGCACCTCACATTAAAGGACTTAGGCCTAATCTTCTTAAGAATTTCTCACTGCAAGGAAAGTTCTTTGTGTGCTCTCCTCTGCCACAAAATGTTGGGCAGCCTAAGAGACTGAAGGGTCTCGCTTAGAGCAAGCAAGTGGCTGCCAAATCGGGATGTTGAAATACCACTTGTTGGCATCCAGCTATCTCAAAAGATAATGGAGTGTGCCTCTGTGGATGAACTCAAACTACTGGAGAATCACAGCACCTGCTGTGGCTGCAGAGACCAGTGTTTTTGCTGCGTTAGCAGCACTGAAGGGACCTCTCTGGGGCGCAAGCCTGGGCAGTGTGTATGGAGGTTCCAGGCTGCCCAGACAACAAAGCCTCACTGATGTTGTCCAAAGGAAAGCAGAGCAATACATTTGGCACCAGCTCAGCTACAGGAGTTGCTGGAAGGAGGCGTACAAATGCCATCCAACCATCTTAGGGACTCCACTCTGGATTTGTGTAGGGTTTAGTCTTTAGCCTCTTCTTCTCCTGAAGATGTCTGGGTAAGCCTAAACATTACTCTAGAGAGGATCACAGAGCGACAGAGAACATGTTTTGTTGCACTCAGAAGGTTCTATGTTCACTCTTTGGCATCTTCAGTTAACAGGATCTCAGGTAGAATGGAGACAAGGAAACTATACAGATGAAACCTGAGGAACGCAGAGACATCTTCACACTTTTGAGGGGAAAGCCCTGGGCTTCCAACCTGACTACAGTTGTACCTCGGGTTACATATGCTTCAGGTTACATATGCTTCACATTACATACGCTTCCGGTTACAGACTCCGCTAATCCAGTAATAGTACCTCGGGTTAAGAACTTTGCTTCAGGATGAGAACATAAATCGTGCTCCGGCGGCGCGGCAGCAGCAGTGGGAGGCCCTATTAGCTAAAGTGGTGCTTCAGGTTAAGAACAGTTTCAGGTTAAGAACGGACATCCGGAACGAATTAAGTACTTAACCCAAGGTACCACTGTATTTATGAAGCATTCCTTGTAACCACAATAAGCTACTTTTCAACTAGCCATTCAAAATCTAGACGATTTCATTTGTAAACCACTTTGCAATCTTTACAGGTGAAACAGAGAAACAAGATAACACATTATTAATCTATCCTTTTTAACTGTATTTCTTATCCTCCCTTCACACCAGGTCACCAACTTCATATTTTGGAAAATAGTTTGTCTCTCAATAGATCATTGCCAAACTTAGCACAAGGGTTCCTGAGGTGGGAAGCAGTGATCTCTGTCAACGTTCGGATGCTGAACACCATTATGATTCAAGATGGCAATTTGAAATATCATTTCGGCGTGACTTTGCCTGTTTTTTGGGGGGGGGCATAGGTTTGGTTGCCTCTTGAAAGATTGTCACCAAACTTGACATGCATGTTTCTGACATGGGGGTGGCAGACTTTGGATGCTATCCACCATTTTGAATCAAGACAGTGGACTGAAATGTCACCAATATGGGCCTCCAAGCCCACAATCACCTTCTCCTTCCTCTCACCTCTACAGGAAGTTACCTCCTCAAGTACTTCCTGTTGACCTGGGAACTAACTATATACACAGAGAAGAAACCTGGTTTATGCAGAACCAAGATTCAATATGCAAAACCCAAAAGAGAGATGTAACATTACTGTGCACATTAAAGCTCTGCTCCTTCCGAATGGAACACTTTTTTCTCTCTTTTCCTTACAACTAAAAGTTTGCAAACCTTTTACCACACCTTGATTAAAATTGGATTTTGAAGTCTTTTTTGAAAGCTAGACTGTTAACTAAGCCAGGGCGGGACGTTCTTCAGCCTCTTATGGGCCAAGCCAGAACACACAATTGCGGGCTGGAACCAACTAATTGGCATCATTTAGCTGCACATAATTAAGGCCTTAAATGCAAGTTTCATGAACACAGAGGATGTCAAATTATAGCTGGTGAGCGTGTTCAGCTTGCTCTGCAGTATTTTTTCCTCAGAAATTGTTAGGCATTAAGAACTGCACCAGACCTTGAAAAACAGCCTTTAAAATTATGGAGTTGGAAAATAATAATAATTCAGTCTTGACACACACATTTCCAACTTTTACCATGTTGACATTACATTATTCAAAATTACACACACACATGAGCACAGACATTCATGAAGCCCAGAATGCTTTTATTTTAAATGAAAGCCAATATGTACAGCAGTCAGTCTGCACTAATACACTTTGGGGGCTACTGCATTTAGTTCACAAGACTGAATATCACCCCACCCTTTGAGCATTGAAATAAATGTACAGGTTGACTACGCATCTAGTCATAAGATCATCCTTAGCAACCTCCTGCAAAGGCTGCTGTTAAATGCAATTAAACAACAACAACAACTAATAATAAAGGCATGATCTGAAACTTCTTCCCAAGTCCTCAATCAACACTAGGCAGATGCAACTGTTGGTGCCTGTTATTATTTACTAGCATTATTTAGATGACCCGTGAAACACAATTGCTAATCTCTATTATTACTACTACAGCTATATCCTACCTTTTCTCCACGACATTGTTCTCCTCAATTTGACAGATTCCCAGTTTTCATTTAAAATAATAATAATAGGTAAAGGGACCCCTGACCATTAGGTCCAGTCGTGGCCGACTCTGGGGTTGCGGCGCTCATCTCGCTTTATTGGCGGAGGGAGCCGGCGTACAGCTTCCGGGTCATGTGGCCAGCATGACTAAGCCACTTCTGGGGAACCAGAGCAGCACATGGAAATGCCGTTTACCTTCCCGCCGGAGCGGTACCTATTTATCTACTTGCACTTTGACGTGCTTTTGAACTGCTAGGTTGGCAGGAGCAGGGACCGAGCAACAGGAGCTCACTCCGTCGCGGGGACTCGAACCGCCCACCTTCTGATCAGCAAGTCCTAGGCTCTGTGGTTTAACCCACAGTGCCACCCGCGTCCCTTAATAATAATAATAATACATTTCTACTATTTGTAGAATGATAACACAACATGGACCAACACTATCCTCCTGTGCTTTTGTAAGAAACTATTTTTCCTATTTTGCGCATGGTTAAATGGTCTAGAGGCTTTGGCAGGGATGATGCAAGCATTTTCATTATTCTTAATGAATAATAATAGGAAATAAAGAGAAGACTATTGAAATTGTAAGAACAATTACTAGACAGCAAGACCCATTGGCAGGATTGAGCTGTAAGAGTCTGGGAGGGAGTTCCAAGGGGTATATGCCCCCACACAAAACGCCCAACAGAACAAAACACACTTCCTGATAAGATGGTATCTGCAAGGCTCCCTCTCCTGCAGAGCTAAGTGATCTATTAGATATGTAAAGGGTGAGACAGTCTATATTGTTGGTTGTAAGACTCTGGGGAGCAAGCAAGTAGCTTGCGCTTATATAAAATTTGGTTGACGTTGTCATGTGAGAAACAGAGTGTAGGAATTACAAAATGCCAATGTACCTTTATAGATTCGTTGATCGTGATACTTATCTTCCAGAAAGTGAAAGACCTATCATCACGACTCTAAATTTCCTGCTTCTTTATCAGCATAACTCAGAAGCTCTGTTTTGAACATGAGCCGGAACTGGCCGTCAACTTCAAAGATATGGGTTGTTGTTTTTTTAATGCCATGGCACAACTTTGCCTTCCTCGAGCCTTTGGCAAGCAATGTGTTGCGAGACCTGAGCCCAGCAACAAGGACGATGGCTGAGATCTCCTTTGGAAGAATTGCCTTTGTTTACATTTCCAGATTCCAGCCTCCGTGCGTTTATCATTCAAAGAAAATATACTAGTAGCAACAGATTAAATGATATGATCTTCTGCCAAACTCTACGGTTTTATGGCTCAATCCTGCCAGTGTGTCTGACTGTCCAGCATCTATTCTTACAATTTCAGCAGTGTCCTCTTTATTTTCTGCACCCTGATCAGATTTTTAAGGGAGATTAGCCCAGCTCATTCATCAAACAAGCTTAGTAAAATTTACTGAAACTACATTGCATGCAACAGCACACACATTTGCCCAGGTTGCAATCCTATACCCACTTTCCTGGGAGTAAGCTCCATTGAAACTCAATGGCACTTTGTTCCACATGCCCGTGTATATAGGCTTGTGCTGTTAAATCTCAGTTGCTGTAAACTGCAGGAGGGGAAGAGAGCTGTTGTGATCTGATCCTGCTGGGGGCTTCCCATAGGCATCTGGTTGGCTATTGTGGGAACAGGAAGCTGGACTAGATGGGCTAACAGGCTCTTCTCAGGTTCTTATCTCTCACTTCGAATTTTCAGTGAAGAGTTACAGATGGGACTACAACAGCTGGGAGAGCTCAGTTGGTAGAGCATGAGACTCTTAATCTCAGGGCCATGGGTTGGCTATGTTGGGCAAAATATTCCTACACTGCAGGGGGTTGGAATAGATGACCCTAGTGGCTCCTTCCAACTCTACAAATTATATGATTCTAAGAGTAACCTCACGGTAGCACCTGGCGAAACTGTCCATTTACATCCCTGTTACGATGTGCAGAATTTAAAACAAGATCTCTCTCTTCCTCTCCACGCCCCTTCCCTCCTGACTCCTTTTATTAGTTTCATTTTCTCACACTGCGTTTTCTCCCCAGGACAATTGTTGTTGTTGTTTAGTCGTTTAGTCGTGTCCGACTCTTCGTGACCCCATGGACCAGAGCACACCAGGAACTCCTGTCTCCCGCCTCCTGCAGTTTGGTCAAACTCATGCTGGTAGCTTCGAGAACACTATCCAACCATCTCGTCCTCTGTTGTCCCCTTCTTCTTGTGCCCTCAATCTTTCCCAACATCAGGGTCTTTTCCAGGGAGTCTTCTCTTCTCATGAGGTGGCCAAAGTATTAGAGCCTCAGCTTCAGGATCTGTCCTTCCAGTGAGCACTCAGGGCTGATTTCCTGCAGAATGCATAGGTTTGATCTTCTTGCAGTCCATGGGACTCTGAAGAGTCTCCTCCAGCACCAAAATTCAAAAACATCAATTCTTTGGCGATCAGCCTTCTTTATGGTCCAGCTCTCACTTCCATACATCACTACTGGGAAAACCATAGCTTAAACTATATGGACCTTTGTTGGCAAGGTGACAAAGATGAGTCTAAAACAAGCAGGCAACTGCTTCCCCTGTTGCAGAAATTTCAAGCATGCACCCCAGGCCAACCTGTTCCAGACTTATCTAAAGCCAACCAACTCTGTATTTCTCATGCTTTTAAAACAGAAGCATTGTTCGCCATGGTCCAACAGTGACTGCCAAGTTTTAGGCCTGGAACAAGTTACCAGCCCATTTTATTCCCAAGATTTTATGTAGCTGGCAGGTAGGACTTCCCTTTATACGTTCTCATTGTGACAGGGGGGTGATCCCATCTGCCTTGAAGGAAGGCTCTCCAAAACACTTATTCTCACCCTCACTCGAGGCCAAGGAAACACCTATTTATAATTATGATTTACTACAAAAGCCATTAGAAACAGCCAACAGCAAAACATTTAAGGGATGTAAAAGCTTTCAATATTGCAGGACTGTGCCAGCTGTGAAAGGGACAGAACTAAGGGCTTATCCACACTTACCTTTCCTCTGCTCTTTTGGTTAGAGCGTGGTCTGATAACCCCAAGGTTGCAGGTTTGATTCCCCATATGGGACAGCAGATTATTCCTGCATTGCAGGGGTTGGACTAGATGATCCTCAGAGTGCCCTCCAACTCTATGATAAGGTCTGCACTTTAAAACTCCGTGTCTGAGTGTGGGTTGTTGTTGCTGTGGGGGGGGCAGAGGTTTGCCCAAGAGCTTTCAGCATGAAAACCCGCTCTTTAGTATTCAATCGGAACAAACATCAATCCACAGAAAATCTAATCCAAATTTTCAATCCAAATTGAGAAAAACCATGCTCAGAAATGGAGGTTTAAAGTGTGGACCTGTACCTGGAAAGAGCTGGAGAAAGGTAAGCACGGAAAAGCCCTAAGTCTTGCCTTTTGCATGTACTAAGAAGTGACTTCCTGGCAGGTATACAAACGGAAATAATCCACCTTAGCTAAAGGTGCTAAGCAGGAATCAGTTAACATTCAAGCACTCAATAATTCCACCTGGGAGCATTCTTTGGCTTGCGACAACCTGCAGTCTTGCGACAACCTGCAGTCTCTGCATACCAGCTGAGGACATAACTATATTATAGACCAATCTGTCCTCATACATGCTGACACTTGTTTTTTTTAAAAAAGGCTAAAGGAAACCAAAAGCAGTTGTCAGTCAATTCTTGCTCTCCTCCATCAGCCTATAATTATGGCCTATGCCTCTGTTAACATGACCAAAGTTCCACCTTTAACAGATTGCTCAAAGGCACCCCGTAATGCACCTTTGCTGCTGAGAGGTAATATTATGTGTATAATAATACAGCAAGTCTATCCACAACTGCTCCTCCTACAGCCTTGCATGTTGCAGCCAGCTGCCCCCCACAACTTAGGAGGGGCTCTATGACTCTCCAGAGGAAGATTTTCCAGGGTTTGGAGAAAGAAGATGGGGAACCAAGCTCCTTCAACCGTTCCTCACAAGGCTTGGTTTCCAGACCCTTGATCCTCTTGATCGCCCTCCTATCCATACATTCCAGCTTGTCAACATCCTTCTTAAATTGTGGTGCCCAGAACTGGACACAGTATTCCATGGGTGGTCTGACCAAAGTAGAATAGAGTGGTACCATTAATATCTTACTGTGGCAACACTGACATAAAACATGTGTTTCCACCATTTAGGTCACCGGAGGATAACATAATGAGCTTCATCACCGAGTTCTGCATTAAGACTGTGAAAGCAGAACAACAGAAGGGGTCACGTTCTTGTTCTCTCAGCTTACCGTACTTCTTCCTCTTACCACCCTCAGTTCAGATCAAGTTACAGCTTAGAATGAAAATTTAAAAAAAAAAAAACACCTGAGAAAAGGTACACAGCATACTTTTAAGAGAGACCAGAATCCCACATAGCAAGTTACCATGCCTGGGCAAAGGTGGGTGACTCCCTCCTACAGGAATGAAGAACAGACGGAATTAGCCACTAAACTGCAGCAACAGCCAATTCCATGAGACACTCTCAAAAACAAGCGAACTGGAAACAGCCAGTTCACTGGGATGAAGGGCAGGGCAGGGAATCATGCAAACAGCATATATGGGGGGGAAATCCAAACTCCGTATCAGAGCAACACCTTTATTAGGCCAACCAAAACGTGTGGAAGAATTTCAGGGTCTGCAAAATGCTTCATCAGGCTAGAGAAGCAGTTCCAAAACGGTGATCCGTGGGCCATGAGCTTCATCCAGGCGTGGCTGTGGATTTGCAGTTGAAGACAGGAGCTGGCACATCCATTTCATTAAGTATTGTGTGTGACCTACAGATGACCAAGAAGACTGCACTTCTTTAATCAGCTCTAATTCATTATACTTATGCAGCACGGGGGGCAGAGGTGGGCAGTAAAAGCTCACGGTTTTGCACCACATTAATATGCACCTAGACAGCATCTTAAAAAGCAGAGACATCCCCTTGCCAACAAAGGTCCGTATAGTTAAAGCTATGGTTTTCCCAGTAGTGATGTAGGGAAGTGAAAGCTGGACCATAAAGAAGGCTGATCGCCAAAGAATGGATGCTTTTGAATTATGGTGCTGGAGGAGACTCTTCAGAGTCCCATGGACTGCAAGAAGATCAAACCTATCCATTCTGCAGGAAATCAACCCTGAGTGCTCACTGAAAGGACAGATCGTGAAGCTGAGGCTCCAATACTTTGGCCACCTCATGAGAAGAGAAGACTCCCTGGAAAAGACCCTGATGTTGGGAAAGATGGAGGGCACAAGGAGAAGGGGATGACAGACGACGAGATGGTTGGGCAGTGTTCTTGAAACTACTAACATGAGTTTGACCAAACTGCGGGAGGCAGTGGAAGACAGGAGTGCCTGGCTTGCTCTGGTCCATGGGGTCACGAAGAGTCAGACACGACTAAACAACAACAATATGTACCAGGGAACCCCACACCCCGAGGTGCAATCTGAAATGCAAGGATCTCTCTGGCAGCGCTGATGACCAAGAGGTGGCTCCATCCACCAAGCTGAGGAGAAGTAACTGGTGCCATCTGCCGCAAATGATCCGGCCCTGCATTTATGTCACCTTCAGCAGGATATAATGCTGGACGGGGCTTCTAATGTCCCCTCCACAGATGCATGCTAACCCTGAGCCACACACATAAAACAAAGCAGCTTACATCATTTCACCTCTGGGCGTACAACAGAGAACTTCAGTTCCATAGCCGATATTGCACAGCAGAAATAACTTCAGACATGGCAGTTCTGCCAAGAGGAAAGTCGGATACATTTTTGTCATGTGCTCCCGGGGCTTCAGATGAGGGTGGAGCACAGCGGGTTCCCTTGACTTCCATCTCTCTATTCAGGTTCTTGGTTAATCTCCACTTCATTCTATAAATGTGCTTCCATAGAAGGCAGAAGTCATAAAAGTCTCTTGCCCTGCCCTCTTTTTTTTAAGTACTAACCTGGAACTGTACGTTTACAAGTTGGGTAGGGAGAAAAGAGAGAGATAAGACTGTCACAAGCAGAGCAGCGTTCAGATCCATCATTCATCTCCTTGCCGGAGGGCTAAAATAATTCCTGATGCTGCAAGTAGGTTTATGAACTCAGAAGAATTCTTCATAAGGTTGTTTTTAACATTTGTATTTTTCCTTTAACTGGGGCATGAGAACAGGGCAAGTTGTGCAATTTGAATTTTTACAGAGACTCTCAAGAAGGTAAAAAAAGAAAAAAACTGAAAAAGGGCACAGTGCTCAGAACATGCAAACTCATGACACACATGCACAAAAGCCGCCAACACCCTCCCAAGTTGGACACGCGGGTCAGGTGTACAAATATTTCCCTGGAAAGGGCAGGTATCTTTGCCCAAGGATACACCCTTACAAGCACAAGGAAGCTGGTGTGCAGAATACACAGGTGTGACCAGTGCTGCCAGCATCGACATAAGCCGTGCGACAATGGGGAAACCAATGCAGGATGAAGCCTCAAGTGCATGCAGACTGCACGGGCGGAATGCATGGCCATTAATGCTTTCGGCCTCTGCGATAAGCACCTGAAGACCTGCCTTTAGAACCCATTAGCTCCCAACTAGCGCAGCCATAGGTCAAGGATGATGGAAGCTGTAGCCCAGCAACAGCTGGGGTGGGGAGGCAGCTTCCCCAGGCTTGCTTCACACGGCAGCCCAAGTTTTCCGCAGATGCTTCCACACAAAAGCATGAACTAAAGACACACAGCAGGCTGGGGAAGTCAAACGATTGAGAAATGCTAACAGTCAGTGTAGATAGATAGACCAGACTCAGTATAGGGCATCCTCCTCTGTTCCTAAATTTACTTTTAATCTGCAAATTAAGCCAGACACCCTAGCAGGGCAGTAACTCAGAACTGCCACATTCATGTTTATTCCAGGGGTGGGTGGAGAGAAAGACAACTGCCAACCCACCTTTTTTTTTTTTAGTAAAAAACCCCAAAATCTATGTTAGGAACTAAGACAGAACTCAAAGGTTCCAACTATTCTGTATTAATCAGCAATATAAACTTGGCAATGGGTGGCAAACCTGTGGCCCTCCATATCCTGCAGAACTACAACTCCCATCAACTCCAACCACACAGCCCGGGTAAATGGCAGATGTACTCGAGCACACTGTTCAAAACTGGCCAGGCATCAGGCGCGTTTTGCGACTGGCCCAGGTCCAATTGCAACCACGTGGAGATCTCAGGATGCCTGGTTGGCAACTGGGGAAAGCGAACTGTCACTTAGAGAAGGATCTCCAAACTTGTCATTTGAAGCTTGAATTTGTTTTATTCTGAGTTGTTTCATTTTTATGTTTTTATGTGTTATAAGAGATTTGATCTTTATAATATAAAGCAGTGTAGAAATTAAATGAATAATAATAAGGTAAAGGTAAAGGGACCCCTGACCATTAGGTCCAGTCGTGGCCGACTCTGGGGTTGCGGCGCTCATCTTGCTTTATTGGCCGAGGGAGCCGGCGTACAGTTTCCGGGTCATGTGGCCAGCATGACTAAGTTGCTTCTGGCGAACCAGAGCAGCGCACGGAAACGCCGTTTACCTTCCTGCCAGAGCGGTACCTATTTATCTACTTGCCCTTGATGCTAGGTTGGCAGGAGCAGGGACCGAGCAACAGGAGCTCACCCCGTCGCGGGGATTCGAACCACCGACCTTCTGATTGGCAAGTGCTAGGCTCTGTGGTTTAACCCACAGCGCAACCCACGTCCCTAATAATAATAATAATAAAGTCCACCGCAAAAAACAAAAAAGGTGCCTAGCCATTCCATTGTGACGACCGTAACCCGGGTTTAAGGCGACATTTGGCGATTAGATTATATTTATTTGAGTTTCTAGCACTGCATAGCACCTGGAGACGCGCATGTTCCACACCCCTACCCTAACAGTGTTTCTCATATTTGGGTTCTCAGCTGTTATTGGATTACAATTCCCATCATCCTTAACCAGCAGGACCAGTGATGGGAGCAACAGTTTAACAACAGCTGGAGAATAAAGTTTGAAAAATACTGCTAGAAAAGTATCTATTACAGTGGTACCTCAGTTTAAGAACAGCCCTGTTTACGAACTATTTCGTATTTGAACTCCGCAAAACCGGTAGTGTTCCGGTTAACGAACTTTACCTCTGTCTATGAACGGAAGCCGAATGGTGGAAGGGAACCGGCAGCGGGAAGCCTCATTAGGGAAAGCGTGCCTCAGTTTAAGAACAGCTTTGGTTTAAGAACGAACTTCCGAAACGGATTAAGTTTGTAAACCGAGGTGCCACTGTACTAGTTGCTGCAAAAAAGATAATCTGCTCACCTGTGTTTTCTAATCCAAGTCCCCCTCCACCTCATTCTCAAAAGGTAAAGGAACGGAAAGCTTTGCATGCAGAAAGTCCCAGGATTCAATCCCCAGTTTCTCCTGGAAGATCTGGGGAAAACTTTGGTTTGAAACCCTGAAGACAAGGCCAGCCCTATCATTTGGTAGAAGGAGACAGCTGCCTGGGTGTACAGAGTATGCCACACAATCTGTCCTGTACTCTCCTAGGCTGCCCTTAAATGCAGTGGATGATGCTATCCCAATGCATAAGGTAAGGTTCATGTGTCCAGTCCAATTGATTTCAGCAGGTGGAACTGTCCTTTGCCTAAGGCAGCAAAACCCTTTGGGTTGGCCACAGTCCAACCAGAGCCAGAGTAGCAACAAAACAAAGCTAGATGGAAGAATGGTCTGATTCAGTGGCGTACTATGTTCCTGCTCCCAGCATTGGTGAACAGGAGCGCACACGCTCCAAAGATCTGAATTAAGTCGATTTTTAAGATTCACTGTATGTCAGGACATTCCTGCAGAGGGAGGAGATGGGCTTGTGCTCACCTGGTGTACACACTGCCCTTCTCGTTTCAGGAGAGCTGTGTGAGAGATCTCATGCGCCAGTAGGACAAAATATTCCTGTTTTACAAGTGCCATGAAAATTCTGAGATCCACCAGCAGAAATGCTACCTTAGGCTAAATAAGTCTAGCTGCTCCACAGCAGGCTGAAAACAACAATGAATTTCATGTGACAAAAACACCTGGATCAGCCCCAGGAAAAAGCAATGGGCATGATTTTGCTTTGAGGCTTTGAAAAGTTTGCTTTAATACACCCGACACTCATTTTGCGGGAAGTAAACCAAGAGCTGGCATGTATTCCAGAGACACTAGCTTAGCTTAAAATGTTTATTACTGCTTTTCCTGTTTCCTTACTCCCTCAGGCGGAAACTTTGACAAACCCAGCTTGGAGGTTTAGATGCAAGATATTGATCCACTGTGAACACCAGTGCCCTCTTCTCTCCATCCTTTGCTGGAGAACTTGCTACAGTCCTAAGCACTCTTGGCTGGAAGCTTTCCACACAATCATAGAATCTTGGAAGGGACCCAAGGGTCATCTAGTCCAACCCCCTACAATGTGGGGATATTTTGCCCAACATGGGGCTTTAACCCACAAGCCTGAGATTCAGAGTTTCATGTTCTACCCACTGGGCTACTATTGTTCTTCGCTCTGTGAGTTACTTCAACAAAACAAAAGTGCCACAAGAAAAAAAACAGAGAGCTGTGCATTCAGCTAAGAGCGTAGACCCGCTGACATTAATGAAGCTAAGTTAGACATCCATTCACTTCAATGGGCTTTCTCTGAGTAAGGCTAGTACTGAATATCACCCATAGTCTGGTGGCAGATAGATAGATAGATAATTGCTGCCCCAGCTGGGCTCCTTTGGAAGGAAGCGAAGGATATACCATAAATTTTAATAAATAAAAATAATGTTAATCGGCACTCCAATCCAAATTAGCACATTATCAACAGCCATTCCGAAAGCCCAGTGCATTCCAAATGCCATTCCTAGAGGAGAAAGAGACATCATTCCCATCTATTTGGCAGCAACGCCTTAAGGGCAGAGTAAATCATCCTATGGTTATTCCTATATATTTACTGACACACCCTCCTTTTTCCCCGACAGGGATTCAAGGGGGCTTACAGATATACAGCTAAAAACATTGGGGGGGGGAGCCAACTTAAATAAAATATTGGGGGGGGGGGAGGCCAGGTAAGACCTGGTCCACATGATGGATCACGAGATGCGGGACATGCACACCATTTGAATGGCAATGCCTGTTAACTTTTGGAGGGGCACAAATATTTTATTAGGGGGAATTGGCTCCTATTGTGGGGGGAGCACAATTTTTTAAAAGACTGACAGCATCCTAGAGCGAGATAGAGAGAAACTCGGCGTTATTGTTCCAGTGGGGCATCCAGAACTTTTATCTTACAACTCCTATCGCGCGCACGCGCATCCCTCTCCCGCCCCTCCAGCTGGGGAGGGGGCTTCGCGCCCCCCGCCCTCCCCAAACCAGGTCTTATCTCGCCGCCCGGTTGGTCCAGCCCCCTCCCCTCCTCGTTACCTCAGCAACGCCCCCCTGCGAAGCGCACCTGCGCCGTCTCCGCCGCCTCGCCTCAGGAGCCCCCCGGGCGCTCGCGAGCGCTTTCCCTTCCCGCTTCCGAGGCGGCCAGCAGCGACTCCCGAAAGCAAAGCGAGAAGCGGCAGAAACTTCCGAGGCTCGCGCTGCCCAGAAGGAGGAGGAGGAGGAGCAGCAGCAGGGTAAAAAAAGCGTTACCTCCTCTTTCCTGCCTCTGTTTATGTGCCTCGAACTTCAGCCGCCCTCCGACGCTTCAGCCGCGCCGGGCGCGCGCGCTAAGCTCCAAGGGCAGCCGGGCGCCTCGCGGGGAAGGAAGGCGAAAGGTGCGCCGCCCGCCCTTGCCTGCGCGGCAGGCGCAACGCCCCCCCCCCCTCACGCCCTTCTGGGCCCTCTGCACCAATGAGAGGCCAGCGGGGACTAGGAGGGCCCTCGGAGGCAGAGCGGGAACGCCCTCCAGCAAGCTTGCCCCCACCTCACTGTTTCCTCTTAACTCTCCCGCATTGATGAACAGGTTAAAAGCACAGGTCTCCCTACTGGTCCTTGGGAGACTTCACTTTTCACATCTCTCCATTTGTGTTTTTTAATTTTTTAATTTTATCTCTTTCTCTCTCTCTCTCTCTCTGTCTGTCTCTCTCTCTGGCCATCACTCCTAGCCGAGTAAGATTGACTTCCATGAACACGGTTTTAACAATGAGTCCCTAAGTGACTGCGGAGGCCAATTCTGGATCCACATGTCCTTCCACAGTGGGGACATTGGTTCCCTGGCGGGAGTTGATCATGGTGAGGGTTTGCCAAGCGTGCCTTCCTCTTAGCGTGTTTCTCCCTTGGGTCCTGAGTTCGTGTCTCCAAAGCACATGACACCTTTGGTAAAGGCTGTTCTCCAACTGGAGCACTCGCAGGCCAATGTTTCCCAGTTGTTGGTGTTTATACTATATATATATGTGTTGAGAAAGATGAAGGGCACAAGGAGAAGGGGACGACACAAGACGAGATGGTTGGATAGTGTTCTCGAAGCTACCAGCATGAGTTTGACTAAACTGCGGGAGGCAGTGGAAGACAGGAGTGCCTGGCGTGCTCTGGTCCATGGGGTCACGAAGAGTCGGACACGACTAAACGACAACAACAACATACAGTGGTACTTCGGGTTACAAACAATACAGTGGTACACTCGGATTACAGACTCCGCTAACGCAGAAGCAGTACCCCAGGTTAAGAACTTTACCTCAGGATGAGAACAGAAATTGCCCTATCTTGAATTTATTTTAACGCTGCCAGCGTTTTCAGCTGTGCACAATTATTTTCCATACATTCAATAAACATTTTCCACTCTTCTTTAAATTTTTCGCCCTATAGGACGCACCGGCCATAGGACGCACCTAGTTTTTTTGGGGGGAAATCAAGGAAAAAAATTTTATTTCCCCCCCAGGTTTGCGCAGCCATCCCCAAGCCAGCGCTCCGTCTCCCTCTTCTGCCTTCAGGGACAGCCTCTCTAGCCTTCGTGGGGCAGCGGCTTGCCCCGCTGTCCCCCGTGCTTGTGGGGCTGGCGATGGGGAGAAGCAAGCTTGCTTCTCCCCCCCCCCCCGCCAGCCTCCAGACCAGGTCCAGGAATAGCGGGGTGACAGCGCTCCGCCTCCCCGCTATCCCGCAAGGTTGTGGGGCTGGCGGGGGGGGGGAGAAGCAAGCTTGCTTCTCCCCCCCCCCCGCCAGCCTCCAGATCAGGTCGGGGAATAGCGGGGTGGCGGCGCTCCGCCTCCCTGCTATCCCCCGAGCTTGTGGGGCTGGCGGGGGGGAGAAGCAAACTTGCACTATTTCTGGGTTAGCGGAGTCTGTAACCTGAAGCATATGTAACCCGAGGTACCACTGTATAAGAGAACAAGGGAGGTGTTCATGGTGAGTTCCAGTGCCTCTTTTTCTAGAAAAATCACACTGGTTGCAACCCTAATCACACCAGGGCATCTGTCCTGAGTACAGTGGTACCTCAGGTTACATACGCTTCAGGTTACAGACTCCGCTAACCCAGAAATAGTGCTTCAGGTTAAGAACTTTGCTTTAGGATGAGAACAGAAATCGTGCTCCGGCGGCGCGGCGGCAGCAGGAGGCCCCATTAGCTAAAGTGGTGCTTCAGGTTAAGAACAGTTTCAGGTTAAGACTGGACCTCAGGAACGAATTAAGTGCTTAACCCGAGGTACCACTGTACAGTCATACCTCATGTTACGTCCACTTCGTTTTACATTCTTTCAGGTTACATCCTGCAGTGACCCAGAAGTACCGGAAAGGGTTACTTCCAGGTTTCGCTGGTCGCGCATGCGCTGAAGTGCAAAATGATGTCACACGCATGTGCAGAAGCGGCGAATCACAACCCGTGCATGCGTAGACGCACCGCTGCAGGTTGCGCTCTTTTCATGTTGCGAACGGGCCTCCGGAACGGATCCCGTTTGCAACCAGAGGTACCACTGTACTAACACTTCAATTTTTTTACAAACTAGACGTTGGGAATTAGGGTCCTTGGAGCAGCTGAACCAATATCAGCTCCAAATCTGGGGGTGTCCATCACAGTGAAGATGCATTATTATTGTGCTAAAGTAGAAACCAGGGTGTTGATATATTTGAGGGTTTGCATAAACTGGAACAAGGAAGTTAAGCTGATTTCTGTTTGTTTTAGAAGAGGCTAATTGCATTTCTTTCTCCGGCCTGACTTGGGACGATGGAATGTGGTCGTGTCAGTATTCTGCGCAGAAAGGGCAGCATGCAGCAGATAGGAAGACTATGTGGTTGTTTTTGACCAAGCGGGTATATTTTCAGCTAGGAGATAAACACTGGTTGGGCAGCAGCGAGAAGCAGCTTTCTCCTCTCCCAGCATTGTTAGGAAACGTTTCAAATGCTTCCCCCAACAGATGGAGACCTGTTGTATGTGTGTAAAAGGATTGTGGTCCTGAGGTGCCAGTCTTAAAAAAATACATGGTACAATCAGCTGTTATGTTTTCAGGCTGCAGACGGGGGTGGAATTTTTCAGCACTCCCCTACATTAAAAAAACAACAACCTTGCATTCAGAAAGCAAGCATAGCAGGAAATGTGGGTTGTGGGTCCCTCCAGACGACCTGTTTATGTGGAGGTTAAATTGTATCTGGCCTTCATTGAGCTCCTTGCCCCCCCGCCCCCGATTTTTAAAGGAGGTAGCTGTATGACACTCAGCATTCATCCTACATCAGGGTGGATAAAAATCAATGATTTTTTTAAAAAAATTGGATTCCCCCCCCCCCCATTTAAATCGGATTTTTAAAATAAAATGCTTTTGGAGGAAAAATCTTTCTAAAGATAGTTTTCTATTTAGGTTACATTATAGTCCAAAGGCTATTAATCAAGAAAGAAGGATTTGTTTTAAGTTTTTCATGTGAGCTAAAACTCAGTCTAAGGTTTTGGGTTTTTTTAAGTTTAACCACATCAGTTAACAAACATGGATACATATGCTATAATGTATAAGCAAAGGTATTCCTACAATTTTTGTGCTCAATGTGAAAAGCGTGCATGATTGCTCGATGAGTGTGAAAAGCATGCACGATTACTCGATGAGCTGCAACAAAACTTGCCATGCCCTCCCCTACCTCTCCTGCTCCAGAGCATTTGAATGAAACCGAAACTGACTTTTTAAAAGTTTGATCACACAATTTAAGATGGTTCTGCCTGCGAACCAAGCACCATTGGAAGGCTGCAGTAATAAAACTTGTAACACTCCATGGAAGTCTGCATGAAGCTAGGGCTGCCATCTCCCACCCACCCCTGGCTTTAGCAGCACAGATAAGCAAAGCCGTTTCCCCACTTCTTATCTCTGAAACAGGATAAGCATCTCCTGCTATATCCCCTCATGTCAAGCCATTAACGTTTATCTGTCCTTACTTATTTTAGGGACAGTTCCCCAAAAGCAAAGTGAGGAGTGAGCAAATTTGCTAAAACACCGCATAGCATGATGCCGCCTCTGTTATTACCATTGGTTTAGCTGCTTGGGTCATCTTTTGAAGAAACACCTTTCCAGCCCAAGGCTTTCCTTGATTATTGGAGTTGGGACCTACCTTTTCTATGTTAGAATGCTTTATTGCACTTCTGATTGCTATTCTTAGTAGTCTGCAGTGATGCTTTTATTGTATAGTCGTACCTTGGTTGGGACGCGGGTGGTGCTGTGGGTTAAACCACAGAGCCTAGGGCTTGCCGATCAGAAGGTTGGCGGTTCGAATCCCTGTGATGGGGTGAGCTCCCGTTGTTTGGTCCCTGCTCCTGCCAACCTAGCATTTTGAAAGCACATCAAAGTGCATGTAGATAAATAGGTACCACTCCAGTGGGGAGGTAAACTGTTTCCGTGTGCTGCTCTGGTTCGCCAGAAGCGGCTTAGTCATGCTGGCCACATGACTCGGAAGCTGTACACCAGCTCCCTCGGCCAATAAAGCGAGATGAGCACCGCAACCCCAGAGTCGTCCGCGACTGGACCTAATGATCAGGGGTCCCTTTACCTTTACTTTTTACCTTGGTTGTCAAACACCTCAGATGTTTTGGCTCCCAAATGAGGCAAACCTTGAAGTGGGTGTTCCTGTTTGCCAATGTTTTTTGGAAGCCGAATGTCCGATGCGGCTTACACGGCTTCCAATTGAGTGCAGGAAGCTTCTGCAGCCAATCGGAAGCCGCACCTTGGTTTTCGAACCATTTCAGGAGTGGAATGGACTCCCGGAACAGATTAAGTTCGACAACCAAGGTACAACTGTACAGGCATACCCCTACACTCTTATGTGCGATTGACTCACACACAACCGCATATACGCTTGGTGCTGGGAAACAAATTAATTGAATCATACCAGAAAATGGTGGAAAACAGCTGAAGAGTCCTTGTGGCCCGGAGCCCATCAGTAAGGGCAGAGAAAGCCCCGAAGAGGCCATAGATGCAGAGGGGCTTTGTTTATGCTGCTTGGCCTCCCTGCCTAACAGCTGACACTTGGGGCAGCGCAGCAGAGGCAGCTGTTTTCCTGCACATCCAGCAGCCTCCAGCCAGCTCCAGAGATCCAACTCTAGATATTTTTGTCTGGATTGGAAAGAGAGCTGGAGAACAGCAAAAACGGGCGTTTAGAGGGTGCTCTCCACTTACGAGATTTTTGCTTATGCATGGAGGGGCCTGGAATGTAACCCCCACATAATTGGGGGGGTGTCTGTATATCTTTATGATATTTATGTTTTTAAATTTTCTGTACAGTGCTTAGAGATATTTTATATTTTAAGTGGCATATAAAATCTTTTCTAAATCCAGAGGTTGACATAGGTAGTATGGGGAGGGAGGATTTGTAGAGTGTTGGGCCCAACTCAGGAAGGGTTAAAGTTTTTCTCTGAGCTGTTTAGCAACTCAGGTTTAGCTGGTGTTACACAAATGACTTTCTACTGCAGCTAAGGTCCTGTAAGACCGAAGTCTCCTAACAGTTCAGATTTAGCAAAATTCAGTTTTCAATGAAACTGGGGCGTTCGAAGGAACTCCTATTTTATCTATATGTTCAGGGTTTCTGCAAGACGCAAATGGTTTGCTTTGATAAAAGTGCTGTTGGGTGACTTGCCTTAATGGTCAGTCATCATGTTCGGGACATCTTAATGATGTGAGCTGGATGGGGGTGGAGGAAGTGAAGTTGAGGTACTCGCATTCACGGTGGGAAAGAAAGAAATCAGGCCTGAAATAATTTTTCTCCATTTAGTTAAAATGGGTCTGCTCCTGAGGCCTGGAACAGGCAAAGTTCCCAATACGAATGCTACAAGTCCTATAGCCTCTCTCCTGTTTCTGGTTCTCATGATTCTTAATGGCATGCCTGTCATGTTTGATTTATCATCCTTTAGTCAATAAATGCTTTAATCGAGCGTCTTGAGTCAGCTTGAGTCATCTGTTTGCAGGCCTAGCCCAGCATATGTCATTTGGCTAACGGGTGACACTCTGCCCATTGACTTTCACCCCCCCCCCCGCCTCAAGACTCTCATTTGAGATGTGACAAGAAATCTTTTCCCACATTGGTCTTGTCTGCTGAGCACCTCCTACATGGATGGGTGCCCCCTCCCTTAAGGTTTGTGGAGGGCTCTGCCTCAGGGCAGCGCTGTGGACTATATTATTTTCTAATTAGAAGGAGCCACAAATCACTTCAGAGGCAGCCTCCTGATGGCAGCCATTTTGTTTTTCCTACAATGCACTGGGCATTGTGTTGGGCCAATGCATTGGCGGGCAATCAAAATGGCGGCTGATAGCTGAACTGCAGCCACAGAACTTCTTGAAACCCAATATTTTCAAATGTGGCTCTCCTCTCCCACTCACTGGCTCCAGTGTGAACAGGGACAGAGGTTTTTTTGACCGAGTCCTCCATGACTACATCTAGCCAGGGTTACCTGCGCGCACCCAAGCCACCGCGTCTCTCCCACCCCCATCGCACCCCCCTTCTTCTGCCCCTGTTGCCAAGGTGGCACCCTTGGGTGCAGTGATGCTCTTGAGGTCTTCCCCTGGTGCCCACAAGACCTTGGGACCCCCCTGCTCACTATCTGCTTGATCATGAGGGGGGTGAGAGTGGTTACCTTCTTAACTTAGCAGTTCGAAAGCACGTCAAAGTGCAAGTAGATAAATAGGTACCGCTCCGGTGGGAAGGTAAACGGTGTTTCCGTGCGCTGCTCTGGTTTGCCAGAAGCGGCTTAGTCATGCTGGCCACATGACCCGGAAGCTGTACGCCGGCTCCCTCGGCCAATAAAGCGAGATGAGCGCCGCAACCCCATAGTCGTCCACGACTAGACCTAATGGTCAGGGGTCCCTTTACTTTTCTATAGCTATATCTATATGTATATCTATAATCTTCTTGTTTTTCTTTCTTTACTTTTTAAAACCACTTAGTATTTGTTGTATTTAAATTTAATTACACAATAAAAACTATTAGGGGGAATGTGCATAAAATTAATATATTAATGAAAATAGCATACAAAATGCATTATATTGGAGGAAATTGCTGGCAAATCTGTGTAGTCCAAACTACATACAAACATGCTTATTAGGATAAATTCGCACTGGATGAGTAAAATTCATAAATTGCCTTAGGAATGTTGATAGCTGAATTTAAGATTGGATAAATGAGCGACGGAGAGAATCAAAACTGACATATATTTCCATCACTAGTGCCAGTGTGACTAAAATGGTTGGCAGCCCCTGACTCACTGGGAGTAAGTTGCTACAGGGAATAAGGTATTGGTTTTCTTGGGCTGAGAACTAATCCTAGAGGCCAGGCAGAAAGCTCATAGGGGCCACCCTGTCTCGTAGCAAATGACAATGGCGACTGATTTAAAGGCACGGTCTTGCCACCTCCACAGAATCCAGCAGCTTTTTGAAAGCGAACAGTTCTAAATAGACAGGAGGGCAGTGTCCTTCTCCAGCAAAGGGAAAGTCACCTTTGGCAAATATTGATGTTGTAGGAGTGGATCTTTCGACAGAGAATGTGGTAGCACCGGTCAACCTGCAAAACAGATCTTGGAGAGTGAGAAAGCAGACGGTTTAATAAATGACTCAGGCAGCACCACCTAGATTCACTGGTGCTTTTTAACCAAGCGGAAGAGCATGTCTGCATATACTATTTGAATATACCTGAATATACTATTTGAAATATTTCCTGACCACTTTGGGGCACAAAGACATATCCTCCAGTTCAGTCTTATGTTCTCCTTAGGAGTCATTCCATTCATCTGGGTGCCTTTCCTCTGCTCCTATTGTCGTCCATATGATATTGGGTGTGCCTCACAATTGCCTGGTGTGTGTGTGTTGAAGATATAAAGCAGGTGTGGGGAACTTCTGGCCCAGAGGGGTCCCAATTTGGCCCATCAGGCTGTTTTCCCCAAAGCACGCTCATCCACTCCGACGTGTGACATTATACGTGACATCATCAGGTGTGGAGCAGGTACAAGTGGCTACAAAGGAACAACCGGGAGCTTAAAGTGAGCTCCCAGTTATTCCTTTGTTGGAGCAAGGCACATGCCTGGTGACTGGAAGTGGCCGCCGAGACCATATAACACCAGTCCTGAAAGATCTTCATTGGATCCCAGTACGTTTCCGAGCACGATTCAAAGTGTTGGTGCTGACCTTTAAAGCCCTAAATGGCCTCGGTCCTGTATACCTGAAGGAGCATCTCCAACCCCATTATTCAGCCCGGACACTGAGGTCCAGCTCTGAGGGCCTTCTGGTGGTTCCCTCACTGTGAGAAATAAGGGAACCAGGCAGAGGATCATGCCTGCCCTGTGGAACGCCCTCCCATCAGATGTCTTGGAAATAAACAACTATCTGACTTTTAGAAGACATCTGAAGGCAGCCATGTTGAGGGAAGTTTTTTATGTGTGATGTTTTATTCTGTTTTTAATATTCTGCTGGGAGCCGCCATAGTGGCTAGGGAAACCCAGTCAGATGGGCAGGCTATAAATATTATTATTATTATTATTATTATTATTATTATTATTAACCCCATCAGCTGATGAATGGGGGCATCAGACAAAGATGTTTGCATTGAAACTGCTGCTACAATAGAAGGGAAATGTGCCAGGTTAGCTGAAGCGTTGATGCAAACCACTTTGTGCTACTGATCCCTGCAGGAGACAGGTATGAACTCAGCACCCAGAAACGGATGGGTGGGGAGTTCAAGCCCACCGGATCCACCGAGTGACCAAGTTCCCTATGGAGAACTCAACTGTGCACCCAACTCCTGCAGAAAGGAAGTTCGAACTCGCCACCCGTCACTTCGCCACCCACAAACCAGAAACTATCAAAACCTTTAATAATCAAACAGCGGGAGAAGTTCCAGCTGCACAGTAGCAGCTTGCAAAAAAATAAAAATAATAAATGACTTGACTGGAAAAGAACAGGATGTAGACTCCGCCATCACTATTCTAAAGCAATGAGATAAGAACGAAAATAACAAAATAGATCATATTTGACAAGCCTCCCAGGAGTTGATTAGTTTAAATTTGCTTTCGTTTTGATGGCTTTAATTGGCGGTTGTTTCATTCGCATTCGTAATGCTTGTGGATTTGAGGCAGTGAGACACAAAAATTAAAAATTAAATTTATGAAGGCAAGCATGAGGGTTTGCTACATGTCTGAGGGTCAGGTTATTCTCATGAGTATAGCGGTAAGAAGAAGAAAAAGTGGCAACAAGCCTCTGTTATGGTTTTTAGTGTTGAACCATGACCAGAGAGACCTGGGTTCAAACCCTCCCACAGCTATGAATTTGGAGGGTTACTTGGAGCAGCTACCATCTCCCAACATCACCCAACCTTGCCGGTTTGTTGTGTTGATAAAATGGAGGTTTTGGGGGCGGGGGCGGGGAAAGATCTTGGAGAAAGGGTATGACATAAACATAGCAAGTAATATGCATTTATATGAATTTTTATGTTGTGCACAGCCCTGAGATCTACAGACGAAGTGTGGCATGCACATTAAACAAACAAACAAATGACAAACAGATAAAAGCAATTCAATTTAAACCAGTTCAGTTCTTAGGTCTTTTAATCCCCGCCGGTCATTTCCTAAGTGCTTTACAGCAGAACAAGTCAGAATAAGGCCATGAATAACAGGCAGATGACTAAGAGATGGTGTTCTGTAACAGGCAAATGCAGCCCTACAAAATGCTGTTCATTATTTCTTAAAATCTTTATCACAACGCTGATTTCTAAGGCTTTCCCCCTGTCCTTTGCGCTGCCTTGAATGTTTGCCTTTTCCACGTGGAGGTTCCTCAGTGAAGCACAAGAGGGAGATGTTTCCCCATTTATTTATTTTTTACAAAAAAAAAAAAACAACTGCCAAGGACTTTTCTCTGAATGAAAAAAAAGGAGGAAACAATTAATCAATGGGGAGGTCTGTGGGCGGCCATACTGATGCGGTTACCATGGTGACCGGGAGAGTTTATGTCTGGAACCAACCCGGAGGCAGCAGCCGGTAATAGACTCTGCCTACCAGCCCCCAGGAGAAAAATAGGGTAAGGATTCTGCCCTGGGCGGGATAGGGGGCTGGGAAGCTCCCCTAGGGACACCCCTGAAAGGAATGACGCAAACCTGATGTTGAGACACCTGTGCATTGGGGCATCCCCTGCAACTGAGCTATAGGTACCAATTGATAGACTTGCTCTCACCTGTGCAAAATTTTTGTTCTATTGAGAATCTGGTATCAAATCCTAGGCTGAGTTGGGATCGGCTGTCTTACGCACCTTATCAATGAGCCCTTTGGGTTGCTTTTAAACCCCTGGCTTCATGGTTGGGCCGCCCCCCCCAAAAAAACTTTTATTTTTACTCAAGACTTTGAACTTAGGTGTCTTGGAGGACATTAAGGAGCTGTGAAAAAGACTCGCAGAATCGAAAGTAGAGACTCTATGTACTTTCCCTCGTCTGTTTATTTTGCAACACAAGAAAATCTTCAATTAAAAACTTTTTAAAAATGTCTTGGAGGAGCGGCAGTATAATTCTTTTTCTGTGATCTAAAACAAACAAACGAGGAAGGAAAAGGACATATAGAGTCAACATTTTCAATTCAGAGAGTCTTTATCAGAGTTTATATTCGGTGTGAGACTCTGTTGCCATAGACATTGGGGGGGGGGAGAGGGTTGGGGGCTGGAATAATGGTCTTTTCATTCTATTGCGTAGTGTTTGTGCAGGGTTTTTGTGTTGGCGTTTCATAGGTGAGAGATTGGAGGGGCCAGAGAATTCTGTGACATTTGCTTCGAGGCTTGCTTTGGGAAAGCAATGGATAAATATAACAAACAATAGCAATAGAGAATAGCCATCGTTTTAAATTACCGACAAGCCGTTTTGTGTTTTCCATAGTTGTAAGACTTCTTTTTGTTTTGCGGAAAGCGGCAAATAAATGTAATAAATATCTTTTTTGAAATGATAATAATAATATTTATTTGGTTTTTCAAATGGCAGTATTACAATCACATATCCAACATACAACATAAAGAATCTCCTGGACTTTTCTCCTCCCCTTTGTGGGTCCTATAGTTAATCATTTCCTCCAGCATCTTTTATAATAATCCAAATCTTTTATATCTCCATTATATCCAAAATTCACCATTAAACTACAAGTGTTATTCCAATCCTACTAACAATTTTAACTGTTTACAATGGACTTTATCTCTGGGCCAATATGTAAATGTAATAAACATCAATCCAAAGGACGATAAGGGATAATCACCCCAATTTTTGGCTCTGTGTTTAAACTTGCATAGGCAACATACAACAAAGCCTAATTAAATCCAGGGAGAGTATTTGAAGAGACAACCCATTTTTTAAATAGACAGGCAGAATTCCTTGCAAGAGTTGTGTTTTTAAAACTAGTTGGGAGGTTGCTTTTTGCTGTAATTGCCTCACAATTATTAAAAGTACAGGAGTCTTGTATTACTTTTGGGATCTCTGAGCTCACGTTGTATAAATGTTAGCAGGTTGCAGGACCTGCAGTTGCTCTGTTGTGTATGGTAATTTTGACCAAATACTTTAAATTACGTATTCAGATACGTCATAATGCACAAAAACATTAATTATGTCCAGGGTCTAAAGTTATCTGTCTTCAGCATTTCACACACGGTGCCGTGCAGTGCTTTTTTTCTAAAAAAATGTTTAGGGGTACAGTGGTACTTTGGTTCTCAAACGCCTTGGTACTCAAACAACTTAGAACCCAAACACTGCAAACCTGGAAGTAAGTGTTCCGGTTTGCGAACTTTTTTCGGAATCCAAACATGCTCCATTTTGAGTGTTACGCTTCTGATTGGAGTGCCACACTTCCATTTTGAGTGTTACGCTGAGGCCTGTCTATTTTGCGTTTTTGTGGCTCTTTTTCTTTCTTTTTTGTGACTGTGTGGAACCCAGTTCAGCTACTGATTGATTGATTGATTGATTGATTGATTGTGTGACTGCAGTACATTGTTTACTGCTTCCATTTTATGGATCAATGGTCTCGTTAGATAGTAAAAATCATGTTAAATTGCTGTTTCAGGGGTTGTTTTCAAAAGTCTGGAACGGATTAATCCGTTTTGCATTACTTTCTATGGGAAAGCGTGCCTTGATTTTGGAACGCTTTGGTTTTGGAACGAACTTCCGAAACGGATTAAGTTTGTGAACCAAAGTACCACTGTACTCTCATTTTCTTACTCATATTGAAATACTGCCCCTCAATGAGGCCAAACTTAGACTCACAAAATGTGTACCCCTGCGTCCCCGTCCCCCCAAAAAAGCACTGGTGCCGTGACTGCAGAATGCATGCAACGGTTTCATAATAAAATAAGAACAGGGAAAACAAGAGAAAACCTTTCTATTCTGCCCTGATCTGTTTTCTTTGCTTCCCCAAGGTCTCGTTCAGTCTCTGAAGACTTAAACCATGGCGAAAGACAAGAAGAAGAAGGAGAAGAAGGAGAAGAAGGGGAAGAGGAAACAGCCCTTAGGACACATGTCCAAAGAGCCTCGAGTTTATTTTCCAGAAGCTCTGCTAGAGTATCAGTAGGTATTGTTGTTGCTTATTGGCACCCAACTGTCTTGAGAAGCAAAGGAGTATGCCTCTTGGGGTGAAGTCAAACCACTGAGAAGGCCCTCTGCCTGGTTCCCTGTAACCTCACTTCTCGCATTAAGGGAACCTCCAGAAGGCCCTCAGAGCTGGACCTCAGTGTGAAAAGTATAATGTCATCACATTTCAGGAACAAAAACCTATGATGTATGTAAGTGCAAGAGCAGTCTGGCTTCCTGCGGTGTCTAGAAACTTACATATTCCATGCTTTTGGATACATGAATTGTGCCTTAACACTTCTTTTAAACTGAAGGCTATTTAAAAATAAAATAAAATATAGTGCACAAATATTTGAATGTTTTATTTATTTGTATCCTGCTTTTCCTCAAAGAGGCTCAGGTAGTGTATTTTCTTGGTTGCACCGTCACTTATCCTCTGCATTTTAATTATCTTCAGAATTCAGATAAAGGAAGAGATCATCGATGAGCTTCTTTTTGAAATAAAAAACTTGGAAGCGCAGAATGACCGAAACAAAGAAAGGGTATGTAAACATATGCTTCTGTTTTGATTTGGGGGAGGGAGCACAGCTCAGCTTTGCACGCACGCAGAAGATTCTAGGTTCAATCCCAGTTGGTTTATTCACATGCATAGATAATTTTCTTTGTATGCTGCCTCTCCACAATTCAAACCATGCCCAAGATAGTTTACAACATGCAAAAAGTACACACCTGCAACAGAAGTAGTAATAAAATTTCAAAAGATTTTAAAAATGCAGAACTGAACTGAACAACTTCCGCATACAAGGTCTAAAATAAAGATTAAAAAACCAACATCAGCAACTCCCCCAAACAACCCCCCAACAACAACATCCCAGACAGAGAGTCTGCTCAGCAGCCTCCGCATTTGTAGCTGGAGTCAGTCCAGGCCAGTTGGAAAAAGGCCTGCAAGGCAGGGAGCTGGTCTTCCAGGAATCATAGGCAAGACAGCATCTGCAGTTCAAAGGATCAGGTAGATTAGAAGATGGGAAACAGTGCTAGTTCCAGGATTAGGAGGAAGAGGGGCTCTGCCCATACAGTTTGGGGGGGCTCCTTCTCCTCGCTGTTGCCTGTTCACTTGCCCTCTCTCTTTGGCAGATAAGAAGCTGCCTTATACCAGATCACATCATTGGTCCATCTAGCTCAGGCACGTCCAAACTCGGTCCTCCAGATATTTTGGGACTACAATTCCCATCATCCCTGATCACTGGTCCTGTTAGCTAGGGATGATGGGAGTTGTAGTCCAAAAACATCTGGAATGCTGAGTTTGGGGGTGCCTGATCTAGCTCTATACTGTCTAAAGGGAAGGGGGCTGGAGAGATCTAAGTGGGTGCTGTATATTATTATTATGTAGCTCAGGTGTGGGGAAACTTTGGTCCCCCTGATGTTGCAGAACTACAGCTCCCATCATCGCTGGCCATTAGCCATACTTGCTGGGGCTGATGGGAGACGCAGTTCAGCAACATATGGAGAGATGTAGTGGTGTAGTTACTAGCAAGTTTGGAAGCTACTTGTGAACCAAAATAGGGGATAAAAATCCCTACTCTAATTTCTTTCGTAATGATGTTAGACAGGTGATGTACTCAGGAAAATGGCATGCATTTATATAAGTAGATCTGTCACATGCAATAGAATGATAGAGATCTGCTGATTTATTTCCACTGGATTATTCTGACAATTGTCACCATTGCAGAGGGCGGACGGGGGGGGGGGAGGGGTATGGTGGTTTATTGTGAATTCCTTTTTGGATATTCAATTCTGCAATTTCTTGCTTCCGTTTGCAATTTATACCCCACCTTCCCATAATGTATTCTGATATACAGTGGTGCCTCGGTTTAAGAACGCTTTGGTTTACAAACTCCGCAAAACCGGAACCAGTGTCCCGGTTTGAGAACTTTACCTCGGTCTAAGAATGGAAGTCGGACGGTTGAAGGGCACCGGTGGCTGGAGGCCTCATTAGGGAAAGCACGCCTCGGTTTAAGAACGGTTTCAGTTTAAGAACGGACTTCCGGAACGGATTAGGTTCGTAAACCAAGGTACCACTGTGTGTTGCTTCGCTTGCCAACTTGACCATCCCAAAGAAAAGGCACGATTAAAGTGAAACAAGTAACATTTTTTCAAAAAACTTTTCCCCTCAGAATCAGCAGCTAAAGAACGAACAGACTTCGCACATCCGAGCCCTCCTAGCCGCCCTGAAGGAGCAGGAAGAGGCGTTGGCGAAAGTTGAAGTTGTTACGAGAGATGATGTAGAAAAAGCGATGAAGGAGAAGTGGCAGTACGTTAGGGATCAGGAAAAACTTATTAAAGGTGAGCTGGCGCTGAAATCCCTCAGTTGCTAGCTCAAATCCCAGGTGGAGTGGAGGACGCGATCTGGGACCCAGATAAGTTAAACAAGGACCCATAGATACAAGGACCTATGGACGCGGGTGGCGCTGTGGGTAAAACCTCAGCGCCTAGGACTTGCCGATCGTATGGTTGGCGGTTTGAATCCCCATGGCGGGGTGAGCTCCCATCTTTCGGTCCCAGCTCCTGCCCACCTAGCAGTTCGAAAGCACTCTTAAGTGCAAGTAGATAAATAGGTACCGCTTTATAGCGGGAAGGTAAACGGCGTTTCCGTGTGCTGCGCTGGTGCCGGCTCGCCAGAGCAGCTTCGTCACGCTGGCCACGTGACCCGGAAGTGTCTCCGGACAGCGCTGGCCCCCGGCCTCTTAAGTGAGATGGGCGCACAACCCTAGAGTCGGACACGACTGGCCCGTACGGGCAGGGGTACCTTTACCTTTACCTTTATAGATACAGTCTGGCCAAGAGTAGCCCTAGTGGTGCCTGGGCCCAGCACAATTTGAGATCTCTGGTGCCTTATACAATGTAGGCTATAGTGAGTGTTTTCTCAAAAGAGCATTCCACAGGGCCTTCTCTGTGGTGGCCCCCCCCATCCCCAGCTGCCAGTCACCTAACCTCCAAAGTCTTCTAATGCAGCTTTTAAGGTATGGGCAGATTCTTATGCGAGTCCTGTTAATTAGAAAGGAGGAGAGCATTTGGACTTCCTCAGGTTTGTAATATCTTCAGACAGCTCTGATCTCTCTGTGTGCTTCTAAGCAAGCACTATTTGAAAACACCAAGGGGGACAAAGAACAATGCACCATGGGGGGTGGAGAGATAGGATTTGAATCTAATTCTGCAACAGTCTTTGCCTAGCCATGTCTAAGTGTCGTATCTTTGGGGAGCAAACATTGGCAATGCTCGTGGAGCACCAAAGCACCAAGTTATGTCTATTAGTTTCCTCCCTCCTCCCCTTTTATCAAACACCATGCTGAGACTCCGTCGCTCCACACACATCAAATTGTTAGAACTTAGCATGAAAGCAAGCAAGGAGCTCAAGAGCTGGTGCTGTCTGATAAATATTAATGATCTGAAACGGGGAATACAGGAAAATGAAGAAAAAAAAAATCCCAGGTGGAGATGATCATTTCTCATTAGCAATTTGGGAAAGCAAAGGCTATCACTCCTAACACAGCCTTTTTTTCTTCCAACCAGACATGCGGTGCCAGATACATTACCTCGAACAAAAACTCGTGCAAAAGCAAGCCGAAGTGGATTACTGGCTGGCGTACAAAAACGTTGGAAGCGCCGAACACGCCAAGCAGATCGAGTGCCTGGAACAGGACATCCAGAAGCTGAAGGAAGACCTTGAGGAAATGACTGGTGAGTTGTCCTAAAAGGTAAAAGGGCCCCTGGCCATTAGGTCCAGTCGTGGCCGACTCTGGGGTTGCGGCGCTCATCTCGCTTTATTGGCCAAGGGAGCCGGCGTACAGCTTCCGGGTCATGTGGCCAGCATGACTAAGCCGCTTCTGGAGAACCAGAGCAGTGCACGGAAACGCCGTTTACCTTCCTGCCGGAGCGGTACCTATTTATCTACTTGCACTTTGACGTGCTTTCGAACTGCTAGGTTGGCAGGGGCAGAGACCGAGCAACGGGAGCTCACCCCGTCGTGGGGATTCAAACCGCCAACCTTCTGATCGGCAAGCCCTAGGCTCTGTGGTTTAAGCCACAGCGCCACCTGTGTCCCATGATGAGTTGCCCTAGGCTTGTACTTAAACCAGAGACCTAAGACCAGAGATGTCGGCCCAGACGCCAAGAACTAGAAATAATTATCGTTTCCAGCGTGTGCATAAAGGAACACGTATTTCAATTTCCTCTAAAACGTATTCCCTTGTTTTCTGCTTTACCTTTCTATTTTCTGATGGCTGGGGTTGTGTTCTTGTTTTCACCCCTAAAGAGTTTTTTAGGATTTCCCTGGAAGAGACGAAGGAAAGAACCGACAGATACATGCTGAAGCAAATGGAGCTGAAGAAAGAATGGGCGCTTGAGGTACTGATACGGCTTTGCAATTCTAGTCTTTTAATCATTATGGGCATGATCGGAGCACTTTCTTTTTTCTTTTTTTAAAAAATATTTTTATTCAGCAATTTCAACATAACAAATTATCAGACCATATAATCACATACATTATTTCCCCCCTTTTTCCTGTTGTTGTTGTTTAGTCGTTTAGTCGTGTCCGACTCTTCGTGACCCCATGGACCAGAGCACGCAAGGCCCTCCTGTCTTTCACTGCCTCCCGCAGTTTGGTCAAACTCATGCTGGTAGCTTCGAGAACACTGTCCAACCATCTCGTCCTCTGTCATCCCCTTCTCCTTGTGCCCTCCATCTTTCCCAACATCAGGGTCTTTTCCAGGGAGTCTTCTCTTCTCATGAGCTGGCCAACGTATTGGAGCCTCAGCTTCAGGATCTGTCCTTCCAGTGAGCACTCAGGGCTGATTTCCTTCAGAATGGATGCGTTTGATCTTCTTGCAGTCCATGGGACTCTCAAGAGTCTCCTTCAGCACCATAATTCAAAAGCATCAATTCTTCGGCGATCAGCCTTCTTTATGGTCCAGCTCTCACCTTTTTTCCTACCCCCCCCCCCTTAATCCCGCCCTCCCGCCCTCCCTCCCTCCCTCCAAGGACTTCCCTCAGCTCCTCTCTCTGATTTCTCTACACATATTATTCTCTGCATGTTATAAAACTATACATATCCTCATCTTATCTATCTATCATGTTACCAACCAATAAATTTGTGTATGTTTATTCAAAACCTGCCAGGGAGTCCAATTCATTTTGCTGTCTTTTTAGATAATTTGTAAAAGGCTCCCGTTCTTCCTTAAAGTCACAGTTGTCCTTGTCCCACAGTTTATATGTCAATTTAGCCAACTCTGCATAGCTCATCAATTTTTCTTGCCACTGTTCTTTCGTTGGGATTTCTTCATTCTTCCATCCTTGTGCTATCAAGATTCTTGCTGCTGTTGTAGCAGTTGTTTTCTTGGCAGGTCTTGTCCTACAATCCCTAACAAAAATGCTTCTGGTTTTTTTACAAATGTCATTTTAAGCATTTTTTTTCAATTCATTGTATATCATTTCCCAATTTTTTTAACTTCTCTACATTCCCACCACATATGATAAAAAGTCCCTTCTTTTTCTTTACATTTCTAACATATGTTTGACCGGGTTTTATACATTATTGCTATCTGTACTGGTGTAATATACCATCTATGCATCATTTTCTTTCAAAAGAGAACAATCTGTAAATTTCAAATTTACTTTCCACATGATCTGAGCACTTTCAAGTTCATTTGACTTCTGCGGGAGAGATTTACAGTGCAATCCTGTTCTTGCTAATAATAATAATAATAATAATAATAATTTTATTATTTATACGCCACCCATTGAGTCTCGCTGTATGCTGTGGGGCTTATTCACAGGTATGGGGGAACAGGACTGCAGCACTAAGCACGTACTTAACTTCCAATTTAAGTCAATGAGGTCCAAGAGTGTTTAGTTCTGGCTGGGTTTTATACTCATAAAGTAGGCTTGCCATATTCTGAAGAGCAAAAAAAGAGGACGCTGTGACGGCTCTTGTTTTAAGTACCCCTGCTATAGGTAGGCTATTGAAACTGTGATATATTGCTGAGGGGGGGCGGGAGAAGAGAAGAGGAAAGCAAGTCTTCAGCCACCAGTTATGTCTATGTCTCCTTCAGAAAGTATAGCCAGGGACATTTTGGCAAATTTAAAAAATCCATCTGGAAAGAAATTTTACCCCTGAAAAAGAGGACGTGTCCTGGAAAAAGAGGGCACATGGCAACCTCACAAGCTTATTTGTGACATTCTTTAGAAAGTAAAACAGAAATGCCTCTCTCACTTATTCCTTTTAAATGGTCTTGCTTCTGTATCCTGCCTTCCAGCTGCTCCACAACTTATTAAAAACACACACTAGAACAGCTGTGATTGAAATAAGAGTTAAAATATGAGCAAGAAAGGTAAGCCAGGTTAGATTGGGAGTGAGGAAAGTAGAAAACGTATACTGTGCCTCCAAAACCTGTACTGTACTTAAAAATAAAAGCTTTTTCCTGCTTTCTGAAGGTAAATAGAGGCCTTCACATTCTTGTCTTCTCCTCAGATTAGTTTGCATGCTCTCTAGAGGCCTTTCTCAGCCTCTTGTTAAGATGTGATTGGTTGGCCATTGGGGCAGGGCCTCCTTTGTGGTGGCTTCCACCCTCTGGAATCCTTCAACCACCAAGATCCCCCTTAAGCCTTCCTGTCAAATAAAAGCCTGTTGTATCTTGTGACTGAACCTTCTCTTATCTCTTTCCTCAACGCTACGAGAATCTGTTACCAAACTGAGAGTTAGCTCATTCATTTGGTGTTCCACAGGCAGCGTAAAATTGTTTTCATTAGCCTGGCATTCAGAATAGTGCAGATCGCATCCATATTTTATTCTGGGATGCATGCGTCTTTATGATTTATTACTATTAACGTTTTACGTGACGCGTCACTTCAATAAGCAGCTGCGAAGCTCTTTTGAAAAATGGGAAAGCGAAAAAGAAATGTAAAAATAGATATATAGAAGGAAGTTTTGTGTTTTTATTGTTCAAAGTTTTGGATGTTCCTCTGTGGGTATCCTGTCTAGACTATCACTTCCTTCAATGCAAAGGTTCCAGCTTCAGCTGCGATTTCATGCTTTCTTTCTTTTTTAATATTTTATTAAGGGTTTTCTTGTTTTACAGTGTAAGTGTAGTGCCTCGTAGTTTTTTCTTCCATGTAACATTTTTACAAATCCGTTTCATTTGATGAGGCATTAGGGAGAGAAGAAAAAAGAAAGAAAAAAAGAAAGGGGGGTGGAGGGAGGGGAGATGGATGGGGGTGGGGTCGGGTAGCGGTGTTTCTATTATGCTTAATGTATGTAGAGTTTGGTGTCAGCGTGCTTGTGTTGTTCACTTGTGTTCCTTTGGTGGTGAGAGAGGTTGGGGTTGGCCTAGGGTGTGATTGTTTGTTTGTGGTTGGCTGTGGTGATCTTTGTTTTCGTGTGTGAGTGAGGTGGGTGGGTGTTTTGGATCAGGTTAGCCATATTGATTTGTATGCTGTTGGTGGATTATTGTCGTTGTCCTGTTGGGCTGTGTATGTGATAAAGGGGAGCCATACCGGGGTGAAGGTGTATTCTTCTGTTTGTCCCCGTGTCAGTTTCAGTTTATTAGTTAATTTTTCTAGTAGGGCTGTTTCCCATACTATTTGGTACCATTGGTCCATGCTTACTCCTGACAGGTCTCTCCAGTGTCTGGTTATGGTGTTTCTGGCTGCTGAAAGTAGGTGGGTTATGAGTTCTTTGTGGTGTAAATGGGCATTGTGATTTCATGCTTTCTTTCCTCAGAATGCTGTCAAGCATATCGACAAGACCAGCTGCCGGGAGATTAAAGAATACGAGTGGCTAAAGGAAGAGGTAAACATATCTGGAAGGCTAATCTGGATTTCCAAGGAGAGGCACTGCCAATCAGTGTGGACAGTATTGAACTAGATGGACCGATTGTCTCCCACTGCTTCCTAGACAGGGAAGGGTGGTGGGTGGTCAGAGGTGGAACACAGTTTGACTCCCCGACATCCACAGTTCAAAGGATATTGGGTGGATAATAATAATAATAATAATAATAATAATAATAATAATAATAATAATATAAATTAAATTTGTATACCGACATTCATCCATAGAGCTCAGGGCAGTTCACAGCATAGAATTATAATATTAAAACCACAAAATACATAGTGAAAAAAGAGAGTAACAAAAAAACCATAATGCCCACACGTCACATTTAAAAGGGCATCGGATGTCAGTTAGCCAAAGGCCGGGTTGAAGAGGAACATTTTTGCCTAGTGCCCAAAGGTCTACAATGAAGGCACCAGCCAAACTTCCCTGGGGAGAGAATTCTACAAATGGGGAGCCACTGCAGAAAAGGCCCTGTTCTTATGTTGCCACCCTCTGGACCTCATGTGAAGGAGGCACACGAAGAAGGGCCTCAGATGATGAATGCAGAGCTGTTTTAGGGCTTTATAGGTCAAAGCCAGCACTTTGAATTGGACCCGGAAACTCATTGGCAGCCAATGCAGTCGGGCCAGGATCGGTGTACAGTGGTACATCGGGTTACAGACGTTTCAGGTTACAGACTCTGCTATCCCAGAAATAGTACCTCTGGTTAAGAACTTTGCTTCAAGATGAGAACAGAAATTGTGCTCCGGCGGCAGCGGGAGGCCCCTTTAGCTAAAGTGGTGCTTCAGGTTAAGAACAGTTTCAGGTTAAGAGCGGACCTCCAGAACAAATTAAGTTCTTAACCCACAGTACCATTGTAATATGCTCAAACTCTTTTGCCCCTGACCACCAAATTCTGCACCACCTGAAGCTTCTGAACCGTCTCCAGAGGCAGCCCCACATATAACGCATTGTAGTAATCCAATCTAGAGGTTACCAGAGCATAGACAACAGAAGTTAGGCTGTCCCTGTCCAGGTAGGGACACAGCTGGGCCACCTGCAGAAATGAGCTGCTTCCAGTTTGAATGCCTAGCATAGGGCTGTCTCGGTGGTTTGGCAGAAGGCAAAGGACTTCAGCTCAGGGTTTCATATCTCATGGCAGGTGGCAGGGTACAAAAAGGAAGTGAGCGATTTGGAAGCCTCGGTCCACGAACTGGAGAAGGAGAACATCTACCTCATCAACAAACTCTTTGAGCGTAGGATGCAGTTCCTTAAAGTTCCCAGGTAAAGGTGTTCTCCTAGCATTGCACAAACACTGACGAAGCACAGGAGCTAAAGAGTTGACTTGACTCTTTGGCCCTTGAGCAAACTATAGTATGCCAAACAGTAAAAAAAAATAAAAAAAAATTAAATAAATAAAAATCCTGATGTTTTATTATTTACTAAAACACATACAGTGGTACCTTGTTTCTCAGACTTAATCCATTCTGGAAGTCTGTTCGAAAACCAAAGCGTCCCAAAACCAAGATGCGCTTTCCCATAGAAAGTAATGCAAAATGGATGAATCCGTTCCAGACTTTTAAAAACAACCCCTAAAACAGCAATTTAACATGAATTTTACTATCTAATGAGACCATTGATCCATAAAATGAAAGCAATAATCAATGTACTGTAAAATAAATAAGACAGTATTGTAGATGATAAAAATAAAAATTAATTATTTTCCTTACCTGCACTGAAGATGGTCATTGTTGGGATGGGGGGCTTTTATCCATTTCCGCAGTCACACAATCAATCAATCAATCAATCAGTAGCTGAACTGGGTTCCACACACTCACAAAAACAAATTAACTGAAAAAGCTTCAAAAACGCAAAATAAATAGCAAAAACAAAAGCGCCAAACTTAATATATTCCAGGAGTCCGTTTGATTTCTGAAATGTTTGAAAACCAAGGCACAGCTTCTAGTTGGTGCAGGTGCCCTGGAAACAATAGCCGACAGCCGCATTGGACAATTGGCTTCTGAAAAACGTTCGAAAACTGGAACACTCACTTCCAGGATTTCAGTGTTTGAGAACCAAGGCATTTGAGAACCAAGGTACCACTTACCAATGTAAGCTTCCAGTGCTTCTCTGACAGGCCCTGTCTCTATTGTCTTTTCGGCACCTGTTGGAGACATTCAAGCCAATTTCCTAGTCTATACATACCTGTACTGGATTTGAAATTGTTTTTCAATTGGCGTTATTATTGCTCTTTTGCTGCAAAATCGCATTGAGACATTTAATAGGAAGCAATTGACAAATCGAATAAATAAACAAACGTGCAAGCAAACAGCTAAATATAAAGCTTTAAGCCACTTGATAATTACGAAGGAAAATATCCTTCAGAGGAGCAGCATTGGCATGGAAAGGACAGAATTAACAAGCTGCAGCTCTTCTCTTTCACATTAATTTTGAATAAATTGAATAAATCTCCCCTAATCAGTAATTTGGACGAGTAGCTATCATTGCCACACTGACTGGAGTCGCTGCAAATTGCTCTTGGCAAGGAAATAAAAGCCCTGCCCGCTTTCATTGCTGGCTAACCATCCCAATTGTGAAACAAAAGGCATTTTAAATGGTAAATTAATGAAGGCAAGGGGCCAGGATTCCGACTCACCCACCCAATCCTTAGTTTGGCTACGCAAGTCACTTCTTTCTAGGGAACTGGCATGCTCAGCCAATGCGACATGATTTACCTGGTGCATGGGCCACACTGAGCAGGCCTTTTAACCTTCCCAACCATCAGCTGATCAATCAGGAAGAGTTTTGTAGTGAAGCTCATCCTAAAACGCAGGAGAAAACACTTCATTTGTGCAAGCCCCTTAACAATCGCAAAGGGTTTTGCACTGAACCTCGCTGCTAAAACTCAGGTTTCCCACCCTTCTGCTTCAGCAAGGTGCTTTGAAGTCCCGACTTAGGGACTTCAAAGTGGCCAAATCGTGTATTGTCATCGTGACATCAGGTGGGTGACTCCACCCACCTGCCAAATTTGGTCCACATGGCCAATCCTGATGAAGATTTGAGCCGGGGAGCCAAAAAGGCACCCGATCCTTGTCTTCGAAGGTGAAAGGCTGTTGTTCGGTAGCAGAACATATGCTTTCGTGCAAAAGGTCCCATGTTCAACCCTGGGTGTGGCCTTATTGTAGTTTTGTACACTGCCTTCGTGTATTTCTATGAAAGCTCAGTTTATAAGTATTTAAAGAAAAATATGAACGTTAACAAGAGCTCAGGGCATACAAGAGAATAATTCCAGTGGCACTTTAAAGATGTGCCACTGTTCTATGTTACAAGAGAAGACAGAATTTCAAACCTTTTGATGTTGCTTCTTCTCCTTTTAATTTTCCAGAAAGTTATTTCTTACCCAGGGAGCTGGCCTGCAGATGCTTGGAGACCAGGAATACGTTGGCCTTTCTGGTAATCCCCTTTCTATTGAGTTGATTGTAATAGTGATGCAGACGTTACAGCCTTGCCTCCCTAAGAAATGGCCCTCACAGCCCCGTGATAGTTTATCGGTGAGAAATATCCCACTGTGGACATCCTGGAAGCTGGTGTAACTGGAAAGCTGGAAAGTTGGGACTTAAGAACCAACTCTGTTATGCTCTGCCTCACTTGTGAAGGTGAACTCAATCATTACTGTATGGTCAAGTGCTTTTGCCCCTAGCAAGCAAGGGTCAAACAAGCATGGAAGAAAACTTAATAGTGTGCAAATCCCTACCTGGATAAGGAAAACACACACACACAAAATATGTCCTGTGTGTGTGTGTGTGTGCATTGCCTTTCTTCATTCCACTTGCTGTAGGACTGAAGCTGTCCTAAAAATGCAATAATCTCGCCAGCAAGCTTCTCACGGGTGTTATGTTCAGTTTTCACCCCCATCCCTGATAAAACAGCTGATCGCTGCACGGTTAGGCCAAGCGCAGTAGACTGGGCCAGGCAGGCTGTACTATTCTCATTTGGCTGTCAGAAAGAACACAGGTAAATACATCAGCTCAGTAGGTTAGAGCATGTTGCTGATAATGCCAAGGTTCAGTCCCTGTGTGGGACAGATCCTGTACTACAGGGGGTTGGCCTATATGTTCCTCGGGGTCCTTCCAACACGACAGTCCTATTATTCCATCCTAATAAATACCAGGCCATGAACAGTGTTGCTAGTTGTGGATTGGCAATATCTGGGTTTTTTAAAAAATGCCTCGTCGGTCCGGATGGAGGACACAGGGGGAGAAATTAGACTACTGTACAAAGGTGTCCAGCTTTGTATCTGGCCCTGCCAGCCCTGGCATATGGCCCTCAGAAGTTTCCCCAGGAAACAATGTGGCCCTCGGACTGAGCTTCCCCACCCACCATTGCATAGCAGAATAAATTTCAAAGCCCAGCAAGCAGTAATAGATAGAATTCCCTCCCCTCCGCCACCACCATTGTTGCAGCAAAGTTTTATTAACAGGAGTATTGCAGAAAGTGTTTTCCCTCCCCTCGCCTCTGCAGAAGTGGAAGCTGAAAGTACATCATTAATATCGGAAATGGTTCTCAACGTGGATCACAAAGACAGACAGGAGGCAGCAGAAAATCTGCTAGATGACAGTTTTGAAGTGATTCAAATGCAAACAGATTCTCTTGGTCAAATTCTCCCCCCTATCCTGTACGAAGACTCAAATGATTTCAAGGCAAGTATCTACTTTCCTCTTCTCTGCGTTAGGATTTTAGGTAGAAAGGGTGAGGTAATAATGTGCCCAAAAGGTTTGTGCTGACCTGGGCAATTAAAACTGGTTTGTTTGTTTTTACACACACACACACACACACACACACACACTCCGTTTGAGCCTGATCATGCCCTCAGCAACATAGCTCCTAAAAACGGTCAGGAGTTGACCAGGATATTATTTCCTCCCCTTGTGCATGATCAACAAAGTCTACCCGGAACGCAGAGATCTCACCCTGCACTCTCACTTAAGACATTTTGCAGGGTTGAGGCAGCCACTCTTGAAATTTTGGCACCCCAGGAAATTGGCTAGATGGCCCTTTGTGCCTGGGTGCTCGTTAGCTGCTGCTCATGCAGCAGCAACCTAGATTTCCCAGCATTTAATTATCGTATCTATAACTTTGCCTTGCCTCCAAGAAGCCCAAGACAGCATATATAGCTCTCCCGATCATTTTATTCACAAGCCACCCTGAGGGGTTGGGTCAAGTGGCCCAAGCTTACCCAAGTGAGCAAGGATTTGAACAGCAGCCGTTTAGTACTCCTCCAGCAACAGCGTGGCGATTGTGGATTGTTGTCATTTCTATCAGAGATTTACTTATTCGGTTATGCCATGGTCATTTTAAGATGCAGGAGAGGAATGTTTTCTACTGGGTAACATGCTAATCTGTGTCCATCTGAACTCCAGGAGTACAAGGATCTGGGGCCCCTGGCAGTGAAATTGATGACTACGGTGGGCCAGACTATGCCAGTTCATGAGGATGCCCGGGAAATGCCAAGCAGAACAAAGCTTGAAGAAAAATATGACGCCAGCCGGCCTCAGCAGCGCATCACCTACCAGATGATCAAATCCATATTTCATTGAGAGCGAGGAAGGTAGAGGCTACTGCTTTTCTTTTCAAAAATAGGCTTCCGGTTGTTGGAACTCCCCCACCCTTCGTATGACACTTAAATGTTGACTTGCATAGCAAAGATGTTAATATTGGGTATATTTACAAGGGTATGTAGATTGCGTATATTGTATTCCCATTCCTCCTATGCACCAAATACAGGATCTGAATTACTATTGCAAGTGGCTCTGGTTTGATTTTTGCCGTCTGTGAAGGTTTAATGTAGTCATTTCATGAAATCTTTATACCGTTTGACTGGAGAAAAATCCTCAGTGCTCCTGGACCCATGAGTCTCACAAGATATGGCACCAACTTACATTTACCAGTGTTATCAGGGCCATCGAAGACCTTCACACGTGTTCTCAGTTCTTACAACCAACCTGCAGGATAGTGGCTTGTTTAAAACCGCCTTGGGAGTTTGTAGAAAGGGGCGAGATCACATCAAACGTACATTTATTTTTTTTGTTCTGACAAATTTTTCCAGTGGGATGTGTGCGTCTCTGTCATATGTACCCAATTTGCATTACTGTATTTTAAAACTCAAGTTCTTTATGTTGCTTTGCAACATCTTCAGCATTTTGTACATCACCTTGGGGCGTGAAGATTAAATGAAACAGTGCCCCCAAGAGTGGAGGGAGAACACAGCCTTATCCCTCAGTTTGCTCAATCTTCTTTTAAAGACATCCATGTTTGTAACTCTCACTACCTCTTGTGGGAATGAATTTGACAGCTTAACTATGTGCTGTGTGAAAATGTTCCTTTTGTTGGCCCTGACTCCACTAGTAGCCAGCTTCAGATTGGTTTCTGCTCATCTGGGCTTCTAAGTTGCTTAGCTTCCACCATTCTGGTTAAAAGAAAAACTGCTAGCTAGCACACAACCTGTGAGCGGGCTTTTCCTTTCTGCTGGACAATGGGATTTGTGGCTTAAACAAAGCACCTTCTACAAGGCTGCTCGGCTAAGCTTGGCTGCTCTTTGCTGTAGTTAGGTACCTCATGAGAGATAGGTTCTGTTCCATATGAATACAAGGGGAGAGAGAGGACCTCTCAACATCCACAAACAACTTTGGGCATGGTTGAGTATGTAGAGAAACAGTCTAGGGTTGACCACCTGATTTTGTGAGCTGGCAGGGCTTAGGTCCCAAACTTGTAAGCACAGTCTTAAGCACAAATACTGCTTCTTTGTGGAAGTTACCATCAAGGATAGGACACGCAACCTACTTTCAATAGTTCAGGCATCCCTATAGAAGTGGAGGGAGGAATGCTCCCTATAACATAGAAAAGCACTGTTTGGAGAATTCCAGTCTGGTCTTCTCCCTAATACACAGTCTCAACTGTACCGGCCAGTCAAATTTTATTACCTCAATCTTGACAGGTCATTGGGCATAGCTGAACCAAAAATAAAAATAAAAAATGGCACAAGTGTGAAGTTGGCACAATTCAGGCATTCCCCCTTTAATGGCAAATTCACCCACCCCCAAAGGGTTTTTAACCTGAGCACAGGACTTGATGAAATTGGATTTAGAAGGCTAGCTGAGCCCTAAATGCAAACCATGTTCAGCTGTGTTTAAAAGTTGTCCACATACATCTCCACTAATGCAATGGACCAAGTTGCAAAAGCAGCCAAAATGTCAATCTCCACTCACAGTGTATCAAAGCACATTTTACCTTGCAAAATGGCAACAAAAAACCAAACAGACCCCCCCACATCCCAACCCACCATTGTAGACCTTCGTACTATAAACAGAAATTCTGTGGAAGCTGCATTTTATTTGAAAATCCACCTTTTTTTTTTTGCTAACGTACTTTTAAACATTTTAAACAAAAATAGAATCTGCGGAGACAATGCAGCAAGTATGCTTAATTCATGTACAGAATTGCTTTCATGCCTTTTGACTATCCTTCTTAAGGCCCCAGATGCCACCCAAACTGGTATGATTGTATTTACACAAAGCACCGATCAACAGTGCTGCTTCAAATTCTGCAGAAAAACTAAAAGGGTTCCTACAACATTGAAAGGCCAACCCCACCAGGAAGTTCTCCTGCACAAGCCCCTCACCAGACCGGACTGAATGGAGCTTCTGCTGGGGAACTTGGTGGTTGGGGTTGTGCCCTTTAGTAAAGACACAACTTCTCTTCTGAGTTTTTATTCTATTTCACGATACATGATCATGGAGCTGGCACTAGCAAATAAAGAAGAAGAAAAGATCGAAGGCTTTTTTTCACGTAATACCTCAGAAGTTTGTATCGGGGTTTGCTTGGTTTTTGTACAGAGAAGAAGGAAAGTCTTTAAAAATGAAAGCAATTCCTCACATTCATTTTGGAAAGGCCGTACGTCAAGTGTAAGATAAATGACATGCCAAGCACAAAGCAAGGAAAAAAGTTCATCCCAGAAGCACCAACATCTGGTCGAGAAATTCTGTGCTCCTCCCAACCAGTCAGCTGTTTTTCTCCCCCCCCACCCCTTGCCAAAATCCTTAACAGAACTAATTCCCATGGAGTTTGGACAATTGGTGTTTTCAGACCATTGAACGTACTCAGTGCTCTGTGTAGTTTGGGTGCGTTACTGGAGTGAAGATGCACTCTGAATCAGAATAGTTCTCGTGAATAAAAATGGGAAGAGAGGGAGGGAGGGAAGGGGGGAAAAAGAAACTCCAAAAGGGAGACGTACTGTATACATCCACGCTCATTTCCCCGCAAAGGAGGCTTTGTGATACATTGTTACTTAAACTGATAATCATAAATAAATACAAACAATAATACATAAAGGAATGTCTATGCAAACGGAATATATAATTCTTTTTTTAAAAAGTTAAAACTTTCCATTATTGAGTCTAACATTTGCGATGACTGCAGAGAGGAAATGGCAGAATTAAAAGGGTGTTTTCGGATTTGATCCCCTAGAGAAAGTCGTTGGAGTTAACGGTAAGAGGATGCCCAGCTCTTCGTTCCAAGCGGCAGTTCCAGGTGCTTGTTGTACCCTTCGTGGCAAAATAAGAGGCTTCCTTCTGTGTGTGTGTGTGTTATTGACGGAGAGTGTTAAAACAGGTGGCGAGTTACTGACATGATTAGAAGTCACCAGGAAGGGGGAGAAAGAAAAAGAAAAAAGAGATCCCACACCAAAATTGTGGCAATTCTTGGTTTTATACCGAGAGTGCTGCGGGGGTTCAAGGCTGCCCTATGTTGTTGGTGCTCCTACTGCTGTCGTGGGGCCTTGTGTGGTTTTACCAGGCCGTTCTAGTGAAGAGGAGAGCTGAGGCATCAGTTCTGATTTGGCTGGAAAGAAGGGTCTGTTGTTGAGCACGGGTCTTTCTGGAACTGTTCCTGCCCCACCCCTTCTGGTGCGGTTACATGAATTGTATCTGAGGAGACAAGAAAGGCATCCGTTTTACGGGTTTGCACAACTAACCTGCCCTCCCCCTCCAAACGTCCATTCACTGGCCATAGGCTAAGTAGGTTCCAAGGTGGCAGACCAGGAATACAGAGATATATAGCGCTTCAGTATAACGAAGATCAGCATTTCCCTATTGCATGTAGAATGTGCAGGTCTATTCCCATTTCCAGAGAGCCAGAGGGCACATTGGCAACGACTGCACTTGTATCGCCCTCTGGGGCGATAAGCAATTAAACTGTGGGCTGCAACCCTTGAGCTGCAGCCGAGAGGATGGGAAACTGCGGTCATAAAACTGGCGAAGGAATCTCAGGTCATTTCTTCAGGTGACAATAAAATGAACAGAAAACAGCATTATGGCAGTTACAGGAGGGATTATGGATTTCTATATAGTACGTCAAAGCACATCTCTCTTGAAAGAGACGAGGGCTTTAGACCTAGGAGGCTATGCAAAAAACAAAACAAAACAAAGGTATTGACAAGAGGTGGGGGGGGGGGAGAGAATGTACATTTTCTGGAGCATGAACATTCCAATAAATGGGAACAAATTATGCAATGACAGCCTGTCAATCCACTTGCCTTCTTCCCACAATGTGCTCAGTTGCAGGGCTAGTGAAGATTCTGTTCTGGAGAATGTGAGGTTCAGTTATTTCACATGGGGAAAGAGGGTTGGGGTGCATGAGAAGTCTAGCATTAAGGGCAGAGAACCTGTACCCCCTCCAGATGCTGGTGGACCACCTCTAGGCTGCAACACATTATATGTAGGGCTGCCTCTGAAGACGGTTTGGAACCTTTAGCCGGTGCACAATCTGGTGGCCAGCTTACTCACCAGGCAAGGCGGTTTGAGCATTATTTACACCAATCCTGGTCCAACTGCACTAGCTGTCAATGAGTTTCCGGGCCCAATTCAAAGTGCTGGTTTTGACAAATAAAGCCCTAAACAGCTCAGGACCACAATACCTCAAGGACTGCCTCTCCCCATATGAACCAACCTGGACCCTGCGACCATCATCTGAGGCCCTTCTTCATGTGCCTTATCCACGAGAGGTCTGGAGGGTGGCAACATGAGAACTGGCCTTTTCTGCAGTGGCTCCCTGTTTCTGAAATGCTCTCCCCAGGGAGGCTCACCTGACATCTTCATTATGTATCTTTAAGCACCAGGTGAAAATGTTTCTTGTCAACCCGGCCTTTTTAAAGGTGATTGTGGGAGGGGGGCGATGAGTTTTTGTTTTTATTATGCATTCTCATTTTGTATTTCTCTGTTGTGAACCGCCCTGGGATCTTTGGATGAAGGGTGGTATAATAATAATAATAATAATAATAATAATAATAATAATAATAATAATAATAATATTCTTCTTCTCTTGCATCCCACATTAGCAGCCGTGGTTTATAGCAGGTCACAGAATAACAACATGCAAATTTACAAAGCCCCAGACTGTGTCATTTTAATGTGAGGATGAATATTGCTAGGGACGTTAGCAAACGAGGCATTATCCGAGCTTGCAGTGCCCCCAGAGTTAACATGCAATACCTAAATTGTCCTATAAGAAATCCTGGAGGGAGAGCTCTGCAAAAGGATCCTTCCCTGAAGCTCTGTGTGGACTCTGAGTGGATGGGCTGGATGCTGCAGACAGCTGGGAAAGAAGATGTCAGAGAAGGAAAGAGAAAAAGAAGGCCTCAATGACAGAAATATGAAGGCAGAAAATGTAGTGATGGAGAGGAGGGGCTTAAGACAGGTAGTTAGGACTGAAGTGGGCTGGTTAAAAAGAAAAGGTCTGATTGCATGCTAAGTTGAAATCTGCCCCAATGGTATGACAGATGCAGACATTAGAAGGTTACCTATAGGCAAAGGTGAATTTCTGGCATGTGACTGGCAGAAATCACCAGCACTTTATCCAGAGGGTATGGCAATGGTCTCCAATAGTTACCAGTCCCAACTAGGCACAACAGAGTGTGTTTCTGAAAACAGCAGAAGCTAGACCTGAAGTTAGCTTTCAAAACAACCTATGACAACCAGGCCTCACTTAACATTTATTTACATTCCATGGATGGCCAATGTGCAGCATTAGGTGCCAAAAGCTGCATAAGCAGCAGAAAGAGGGCCGCATGTGTCTGGCTGTATATCCTTATGTTCTCTTGAGAAACATACGTATCTGTATTAACATTAACCATTAAAATACCATACAAACACTTGTTCACTGTTAACTGCTGTGGTCTTACACTTTCTCTAGTACAGGGGGAAAGTAGGGCCTGAAGGACAGAAGTGGCTTGCAAGGGATGAGGTTGACAAACATGGGCCAAACTAGACTTTCACAGCCAACTACTCCATTCCTTGAACAGCAGCAATGCATTCTGCACGGGCACACTTTTTAAGAAAAGAAAACCTGATTTCCAGTAATAGTTACATGGCGTAATTGAGCGGGGAGGAGAAGCCTACTGTTAGAAAGTGAAAATCCACTGGGCAGCCTGACGCATGCATGAAGCAGCCCTTTGTATCCAAGCCCAGGACTCTCTCTATTAAGAGCATAACATTAGACCATAAGAAGACCCTGCTGGAGCGGGCCAAAGACCCATCTAGTCCAGCATCCTGGGCTCACAGTAGCCAACCAATGCCCATGGGAAGCCCACATACAGGACCCGAGTACAAAAGCACTCCAACTGGCAATTCCTAGCAACAGGTTCTCAGAGACGCATTACCTCCAACAGCGGAGGCAGAACACAATCATCATGGCTTGTAGCCACTGACAACTTGATCCTGCATAATTTTGCCTAATCCCCCTCTGAAGCCATCCAGAGTTGGTGGCCGTCTCTACTTCCTGTGGGAGCAAATTCCATAGCTCTACTATGCTCTGTGTATTTTTGTTTTGTTCTTCCGGAATGTTCTCTCCCCACGCCAAACAATTCAGTTTCCTCAATTTGCTTGGATCAACACAGAACGGCGAACATCCACCAGAGGGAGAGTCAAATGCAGCTGACAGATGGGTACGGTCTTTCTGTTTTGTTAGTGCACATTCCTGCACAAAGTGCAAGGGACTGCCTCCCCCCCCCCCCCGGTCACATTTATCGCCCGAATGATCTGCACAGCATCAATATGTGCAATTGCTTAACCTATACATCCCATAGCCGTTCACTGGCAGCATACTTGTTTTATGCAAGATGTAGTTTATTTGTCACGTACAGTTATTTTAAGATACGGCCACTTCATGGCCATTGCTCAGACCTATTACCAAGCCTCACCATCCAACTGGCCCCTTCCTAAATGTTCATGGCTGGTCTCCCAGCTGTGACCAAAGATGACACATTGGAAAGGTCTTAATGACAGAAAAGGCAACTTCAGAGCTGTGGAGAAGATTTTCCAGTGCATTTCCAGTCCTTGGTGATGGCAATCCAATTTGATTATTTCAAATAGAAACACACACACACACACACACCCTGATTGATTTGTGTTTTTTATATATAAAATCAATCAAACACATCTACTAGCCTTCTTTGAGACTAGGGAACATTTTCTGGCTTCTCTTTGAAAGAATCAAATCGTTTCAGTCACTCCCAAGGAAGTTATTATAATCAAAATCCTTGAACAGTGATAAATTTTCTTCTCTGAATGCAAGAAGTCGCCTCCCCTTTTGTACAGGGAAAGAATAATCATGGGAACAATCAGGTGCAATTTTCCACACATGAAAAAGGCAAGATGCAGCTTCTGACGCAGTCCTGGTTCACCCAGCACTCTCAATGTTCCAAGTGGCGAGAAGCCTCCTGGTGGCTATAGTAGCTGAAATATTTTAACAGTTGCTACAGCCACCTGTGAAGAAGCTCCTTCCAACCTTTGTGCCCCCTGCTCACCTCCAAGAGCACACCAAACAGGAGAGTTGACCTCCTTTTCCCTCTGTTGCTGCAACAGTTATGGAGCAACAAGCTATCTATGGAGAGCTGCTGCAGTTGGCAGCCGGTAGCTTGAGGATGGGGAAACTGGTGCTCCAGATGTTGGTGTACTACAGCTCCCATAATTCCTGGAGTCCAACATCTGGAGAGCCACATGCTCCCCATCTCTGCTGGCTGCTACAAGCCTCCTACCACACGGAAGCCAAATCAATGGACGCCTACATGAACTAGGGCTTGCCGTTTCTGAGTTTAAGGGACCATTGGCTAACCAAGGCAGAAACTAAATGTTGTTGTTTTTTCCTAGTAGGCGGTGTCTGGAGATGATTAAGTGGATATGGAAGAGGAAAGCGAAAATTATGTAGATGAATGAAGAGGAGGGAGGTTCCATGAATGGTCTCTTTCAGCTTCATGGCACTGATGGAAGTCAAGACTCATCCACGCAAGTTAGTTTTGCAACATGCTCAGTTCGTGTTATGTGGAAGGCACTCCCGCTCGTGCAGTTTTGCTAACAAAAGAGCTGCCAAGACCAACAGGTGACCAAAGGGGAGACGCTCTTTCAGAACCCTGAAGCAGGCGCTGGGTACACAATGCGTCTAGTGTGGAGGAACAGGGGGCAGAGCAAGAAGCCAAATACTGCCAGGGTTCAGAGCAGCAAACAGGCTCCCACAACGGGCCTTTGTTCCCTTTCCCAAGAAACGCTAATAAATCTGACATCAGCACAGTAAAGCAGAGTGTAAGGAGGAATGACAAACAGCTCCATCCAGCAGCAATCTCAGCAAGTGCCTCAATTAAAGGGTACATTTCCCAACATCTGGGGTTTCCAGAGGAAACCTATTTCCTCACCCATTATGTACATAGTTAAGATAAATCTAGACATTCACAAGAGATGCATAGTGGAAACTGCTGTAAGACATGTCATCACTTCTGAATATGTGCCAGGGAAGAACAGCAGACGACATAATGCTTCCACTGTCCGGAACAAAACTACCAAGCAGGATTTGACCCAGGTCTTCTCCCTGATATACTAGGATTTTTATGAGTGGGTCCTTTACATATCAAATGTTCCCCAACAATGCTAGTACCTACTTGCATTCTGAAGTGGTAAAGTCCCATCTTCAGGAAGGCTTTCTAATTTATGCTTCCAGCTGAACAGCCAAATTCTCATTCCCTGCTTACTAAGGAACATAGAGCTCCTTCCCCAAAGCTATTTTAGACTTACAAGTGAAAGCCACTGCACCTTCCATTGCTTTAGGAAACTATTCAACAGACTCAAGGACACTGTAGGATTCAGCTTGTGACATCCCATCTCAATCTCAAGAATAACTCCCAAGAGTCAAACCTCACATTTTCTCACCAGGGAAGTACAGAAACCATGCCCTATAACCTAATATTTACTAAGAACTGGATGCATTCACGTAATACCTAGGTCAACATGAACAAATATACCTGCTTCTTTCAAAAGGGAAAAGAACTATAAACATCCAAATCAGGGAACAGTTTGGGCCTCAGGATATCAATCTTCCTTTCTTCCATCTCAATATATGTGCCACTACCTTTGGAGTTCTCGGCCAAGCACATCCCTTTAGTAAAACACAATCTTTGTTCATTTTTACTGAACCAATAAGCTTTAGATTGCTGTTCAACATATCATCAATAAATCACCAATGGGTGCAATCCACCAAACAGCCTTGCTTCATTTTATGCAGGGTTACATCAGGGAATGTTCCATGGACAAACATCAATGAAGCAAAGTTTAGTGGCACTTGAAGTGCACCTGCTAGGGAGGGCGAGTTGTGTCAAATATTTGCCAGTCCAATGGCTGGCAGATCTGAAAGACCTACATTAATGTCCTAAGCTCAACTCCCAAGTATGCACAGCTAAAGAATAGCTTGTACCCACCACTCTAGATTGTCTCAAATTCTGAATATGTTACACAAGCAGTAAAAGAGGAGCCACAGAGTACAGTGCAAATATAAGGGATGAAAATGGTGTGTGTGTGTGTGTGTGTGTGTGTGTGTGTGTGTGTGTAACAGAAAAAAACCAAGTAGTAGTTTAAAAGTTACAGCAGGCAAGACTCTATGATTAAACCTCTTGATTTCCATACTAGAATAGAAAAAGGAGAACTGTATGTGCCACATCCTACTGGAACAAGCTTGGGTCCTTTTGAGGGCAAATTTAGGGCTGATTTCAAAGGCGAAAAGTTTCCTGCAACAAATGAACAAACATGACAATTGCACACACATCTCTTCTGCTGTGTACAAACGCAATGTGAACCCACAACTGGCCACTCCTTCCCAGAATGTGTACAAGCAGATAAACAACCGCATGCATGCCACCAATCAGTGCCTACTACACTTGGCTAGCCTGTGGTTTTGTACGAAGTAGTACCATTAATGGAGGAAATTGCCACTCCTGAAGTGGCACCTAGAAAAGCTAAGTTTTATCTGCAGCCTTAATCAGACTTTCTTCCTATCACCTCTTCTCTCTTTAATAAAGATCTAGAACACCCCTGCTAAAAGCAGTGCCACTCTGACACCTTAGCTTAGCTTTTCAACAGAAAACTGAACAGTACTATTTGCTGCCTACTCTTCTGATGCTGAACTCTGGCTCCTCTCAGTCCTGGTGAACATGGCCAGTGTTAGGAACCATGGGAGTTGTAGTCCAGAAACATGGCGGGGGGACACGACACCGCAATGTTTGCCACTGCTAACTATGAAGAACTGCTGCTCCCTCTTCCTTACCATCCTCTGTCTCTTAATACCTGAAAGCACTCTCTTCTAATGACAAGGTGCCTTCTCAAACTTTCCTTCAGCGCCATCTCCTCCTGGACTATCCTCACCTTGCTTGCTAAGGGCCTTTTGGCACTGTTAGCTTTCCTCCATCCCATCTTCACCATTCCTTCCTTGGGGCTGCAAGTTTCCCAGGCTGAGCAGGCTTAACGGTTGAAGCCAAAGTAATGCACCAACTGACAACATGACCAAATATACACACAATGCTCTTGTTGACTAGCTTGTGAGCTGCCAGAAGCATACGGCTTTGTAGGCCAGTTCCACACCCACCTGGGCTCCCGATACAGGACCAAAAGGATTTGGAGGTCTCATGACAGGTTGGCTGTATATTAAGGTTGGTTGCGTCATTACTGGTACTCCTCCCATTTGGGATGGCTAAAAATCCAGAACAGCAAAGAATTAATTTCATGCACAGCTCTTTAAAAGAGACCACCACCAGAAATTGCCTCCAACTGTACAGTTTAGTTAGTGGCACTGTAAAGGAAATAATTAATGGAACATTTAAAAAAGCTTCCAGCAACCAAGCATTGGGAACTTTTGGTCTGTGTTCCTATGCACCTTTCCACGCTTTTAGATAGGCTACTGCTTCACGTTTCTACATTGAGCTAAAAACTTTGAACAACATCTAGTGTGATATACCAAGCTCTTTCACTTTATTCATTCCTGTACCAGGCTAAGATGTTTTCATTTTTTAAAAAGCTAAAGAGGAAATAAGACAGCAGCTATTAAAAACAACAAATATCTTAAGACCAGCCATTAAAACACCAACAGGCAAATTTAAAATTTGCTCAGATAAAGTGTCTTAACCAAGGATCAGAAGACTGCAGAGGGGGCCGAATAGAAATTCATTTAGATTTCAAATGCTGGGTTGTTAAGGAGGCATTGATTTTCCACTTAGCCCTGAACACGTTAGAACTAATCTGCAGTTTAGCTTCCTGTTGCATTTAGCACAAGGCATGCCCAACATCTGAGGCTAATCTACAAGGGTGTCACCTTAAAAAGGAGTGCTTTCAAACTTCCTAAGTTTCAAACAAACTCCGTATCTTGCCTGGTAGGAGCCTCTTTATATCTGCCAGAGGATTCTACATATGTTCTAGGATGGATACTGTTCCCATGTGGTGTTGGCCAAACCTACTAGGCTTCACCATTGCTCTGTACGAACAGAATGCCATTAGAACACACACTGTATGGCTGCACATTTGTGGGGTGGGGGGAGCTGTTTTTCAAGGAAGCTCATTTCACGCCTATAGTCTCAGTGAGAAATGCTAAGGCTTCCTGGAATTTATTTTTAAAGTAGTCACTGTAACAGAAAATAGGTGGAAGTAAAGAACATTAAGTATTAGGGGGTTTTTTGTCTGGCGAAATGAAAAAGGTCAAAAAACAAACAAACAAGTGGGGCTAAAATTAATCTGCCAGGTATGTGGCATCTTGTTCAACATATGTGTTGCAAGCACACACAGAAACCCAAAGGAAATGGAAAGAGCAGTTATACTACAAGCTACAATAAAAGCGCTCCTAAAAATACTTCAAATGAATATAAACATTTACTGACCATTCCATACCCCATCATTCCTGTTGGCGTTGTAGCAGGATAGGCCATGACGGGCGGTGCCTAATGAGAAAGAGACAACCTTAAACGGCATGCAAATGGAAAAGGCTTCACAAACAGCAATGAAATGCTTTTGACTGTAAATATGAGCATCTCTGACAGCTGATCAATTGATATCTGACAGAGCCAGAAACTGGCCAGTGAGCATCATGGTAACATGCTTGCAGGTAAGCCATTAGAGTTTCTTTAGCTGAACATGGCTACAAATGTACAAGGTAACACACTATATAGCTGGTGCCCAATAAGTTGGGAGGGCATCACTTCAGGCCCAGGATTGCTTTACAGACAATGTGAACCTAGCATCCTGGATAATAATAATAATAATAATAATAATAATAATAATAATTAGATGCTTCCCCAAAACAAGAAGTCGAGTGCTGTCAAACAAAGCCTCACTTGATGGGCTTCATGCAACCAGTAGCTGAATAGTCAAGGAACACCCCAGGCTATAAGCATAAAGCAGACAGCTGCCTGTCTGAACAGGAGCTGTTCTGAGTTTTCTAAAAAGGGCCAGGTAAAAAGTTTGTTTCTGCTTACAGCATTTATAGGGAGTTTTTAAATTTGGCATGTTTCTTTTTTATGTAGGACTCGATGTTTGTTTGTTTTGGCATATCTTGTCAGCTGCCCCGGAGACTTACATGGAAGTATAAATAGTTCAAGAAGATATTTTACATCAATGCACAAGTTGAAATCCCATTTTAACAAAGATATCACAGCCAAAAAGACCTCCCAGCATCTGAAAGGGACAGACTGGGGTGTTCTTTCTGCCAGATATTGTGATGTTTGACAGTAGGAGGGTAACTTATGAAGCTTACCACCTCCTCCAAACCAGTGATACTTTTTTTCCAAAAAAAATCTGCAGTTCCATATGCAAGACAACTATTACAGGAACTGGGCTTTTTGCTTGGAGTAAGTACTTTGAAACTCTGCTCAAGCCCTCTGGCTTTGACACTCTTGCATCATACAGCAGAAGTCCTAGAAAGTGGAGGAATCTCTAAAAAATATGGCAAAGCAGAAAAATATAGACGCGCACAAGCAATCCTGGAACTTTTCCTATACAAACCCTCTGAGCTTAGGGACAAATAGAACAGCATTGTTTTGTATCATGCCCTTAATCTGTAAGAACTGTTTCCGTAGGAGATTTAACTCTCCAGAAACAATATCCCTACTCTCTGGGGTAGGGATGGGAAGAAAAGAACCATACAGTGTTTCAAAAATGTTTACTCCTTTGAACTGTAATAGCCACTGGACAATGGAATCCAACTTGCTATTGGCTAACATGGTTAATGAAATGACCATGATTAATATTCATACAGCCATTAAGCAAAATATTATGCATTTGCATACATATGGCCATACATTTGCTAGGCTTTTAGGAGCTGAAGGCTGGCTTAGGATTTCCCCACAATGAAGAGAATACAGGGAAAGACCAACAATAACATGGAAGGAGAAACCAATTGGGTTAAACTGGGATCACTATAGTTAAGAGCTAAAGAATTAAAGTCGCTTAAGATTTTGGATGTAAAACAATACAGTTGCAATATCCACGTGTAAAGCAGATGGGGTGAACCACACACACGGTAGCTGTAGAAAAGCGGGAGTGAGGGAACACCCCACAGTCAATGAATAAACTTACCTTAAAACATTTGGAAAACAAACCCATTAGTTACTTCATTCTTTAGCTCTTATTGACACAAGAGAAATTAGGTTGACTTGTCATTTTAACCACTGTTACTTGTCCTTTTAGTGCTGAAGGGAGATGCCACCCATCTTTGAAGGATAATTCAAAAGTTTTAAGTCTTTCAGATACACAACCAAATGGGTGAGCATTTTCACTTGGTTTAGTATTTGGGGACGTATTGGTCTCTCCCTATTTGAAATCAAGTCTGCAGATAGTGAATTGTGAAGTCGAACAGAAGCCTGTGAAGTTTCATGCAGTTATTTCACACGCACAAATGCCTTTTTTGGTTTGATTTATCCACCAAATGCATTTTTAAAAAAGGCAATACAGACACACGCACCAGCTATCTCGCAGCAAATGGCAGAGTTTAAAGCAAGAAAAATCATCTTAGTATTTTTCCATGCCATCATTGGAGAAAAGAGGCCCACAGAACACCTTGAGATCTGGATAAGCTAGATAGAAGCTGCTCAAGGTTGTCGTCATGCCCAAAGATCTTAACTCAAGAGAAAAAAAAGTGTGGAATAGCAGGATTATGAGATTCTGCTGTAGTGGTTAATATCAGCATGCCAGTTTTGATTGCAAAAAGAAAAAAAAAAGGCTGCAGGTTTTGTTCACTTACGTATTGTGGAAAATGCATGCCATTCTGTTTTCCCCCGGAAGAACAATTACATAATGCAATAACACTGGATTAGAAATGAGTACTTACACAACAGAATATACACACAGAGCATTTTAGTCAAAAAGTGAGTTCAAACCCCTCCCCGAAATATAATTTTTGTAATCCAAAGCCACTTAAGCATCTGGTAAAAAGGACACAGACAAGGTTGACGAAGCCGCAACACGACCTCTGCATTTGTACATGTTTTTCACATGCTTTGAGTTGGCAAGTTTTCCATAAATACTGGAATCTACTGGTACCAATTAAAGGGAAAGCACTCACAAGGGAACCAGAACAGGACAAACAGAGTTAAGGCAGAGGATGAATGGAAGTGAGTTAGACCTTCCTATTCTAACAGCTCATGAAAACCATTTAGGAATCTCATAGCTTCAGGTGAGACTTATCAGACAGGAGCTGTGTCACAAGGCAGTTCAGCACAGCTCCTAAAAGGAAATTATTAAACATTTAGAAGCAACCATCTCCAGGAATGAAAAGTTAAGGCAGAACGAGATGCTATGTGGGACTGAATCAGATTTCCCTTACAGGGCTAGTGCATGGGCTGGAACATTTGCTGGAGAGGTCTGGAGGGAAGGACAGGGTACTCAAGCCGCCCCTCCTTTTACAAGTGTCTTTCTCCCAAGTAGTTTATAAAGGTTACAGCTAACATTGGGTGGGAAAGTGGCATTTGAAGGTCATTGTCAAATGACCATTATCTCAAAATACACATGGCTGGAATGGTGCCCAGTTCAGTCACTAAGTTCCCATTTTAAAGCACAAAAATAGTACCACAGGCAGGCCAGAATGTCTAGCAGTTAGCACATGCTTAATTCATAGCAGTGTAGATGGCCTTACGCATTTGATCCTGATTGTATTAGAGGCAAAAAGCTGTTCTCTGTAGCTTTTAACACTAGCCCTCCTTCCACAGTTATCCTCTCCTGTCACACATGCCTGCCCAGAGTTGCAGTATTTATTACTTGAAAAGCCACATATATCTACTGGTAAATGATTATGAGCCACCACTTCCAAGCATGTTAAAAAAATACACCAGGCTAGCAACCGTCACCTATTATTATTTTCCTGCAGGCAAGTCAACAGCAAGAAGGCAACTGATCGAACACATGAGGCATCTCTTTCCAATTTCTCTTAACAAGTTATATGACAATACAGGCAGCATCAGACATGAAGTTTTTGCTCCCTGCCTTGCTTTCAGTCACACCATATCTTATTAGTACCATTCAAATCCTCCTTTGTGGCTATTGTGCCATCACATGGATCTGCAGAAGTCACAGCTTGGAACCTTTTAGAGCACTTTTGGGATGTGGAGGGCTCCTGCCCCTGCAAGCCCTTTATGACCTACTGAGACTACAATTGTTGCTCTTTTAAGAGATTGCTCAGGCTTCAAGGAACAATGCTCCTCAAAATACACAGCTTCTGGTGAAGGTTTAATGTCCAACATAGGTCTCCTTTCACAGGGCTTATGATTAAATAACACTTTGCTTCCCTCATTAGAATATACCTTTATTAAAAGCCAGCATGGTGCAGTGGATTGGGCATTGACTTGGCACAAGGAAACCTGGGTTCAAATCCAGTATCAACCAGAATCACTGGCTGACTTCGCACAAAACCAGTGCAACCTCTCACAAACTTTGTGAATAAAATGGTATAAGGCTATGGCTTGATTTAAATCATCTTTCCTGGCTTCCTAATACATGTTTCATAAAGCTGTGAACAAGTGCCGAGGCTGAGCATTCCTTCTTCACTTGTCCCCTTGTGATGGCTCCAAAGCTTCATTCCTTGCTTGTACTAAGCCAGACTTCCCCATTTCACCTGAGCTATTTCCTGGCTTCATATGAACCAGGGGTGGGGATGCTCAGGCCCAGAGGCCAAATGTGGCCATGTCCCTCAAATGTGGTCCTGCTCTGCACCTTCTTCAGGTGATTCCACATTGCTGCAATGTATGCTTCAACTAGGATAATGATTCTTGCCTGCGTGCATGTGTAGAAACCTCTGGCGTTTACACAGGCTAGATTCCAGTTATGATACTAACGGAATAGTAATATGTGTTGCTCCGCCTACTTTTGCATCTGGCTCCACCTACCACTGACATGCAGGCCCTTGAAAGTTGCCCATCAGGGAATGTTGCCTCCGTCCCATCCCCGATATAATCAATGCTTAAAATTCATCTCAACCCCTTTTGTGTATGCTTATATTGAAGTATCATAGTGAAATTGTGAGACAAATGGATTAAAACTTCAACCTGTTTCAAGTATGGCAGTCCAGGTTAGATACACATTTTTCTGTGCAATCGTCATGAGGCTGTCAATGCCACGAGACCTCTACATCACTCAAGGGTACTATATCAGCACAGTATGTTTGAGTACCCAGGTTGCTAACCTTAAAACACAAGCCTGACTCCACTGGGATGACTCTAGCTAATAAATATCCAATTAAACATCACCTAAATGAAACGTGTCAGGTTGTTTTAGGCTCCCATGATAAGTTCTAAGATTCTCTGCCTCTCCTGACAAAATTCCTATAGCCCTCCTACACTTTCACAGCATATTTTGAGCTGCTGGAATTCTTTCAATATGCCTACAGCAACTGCTTACCATTGTTGGAGTGTTCCATGCTGTTGTTGGTGCAACTTTGGGTTGCCAGTTGGAGCCTCCAGTTAGTTTCTTTTCTCCTGGCTGTGTCCAGTTCACATCACTTAGAAAAGAAAAGGGAAAAAAGATCTTAAATCCAGGGGATGGAGGGGAATCTAGCTGCCTTTCTTGCAGACATGTTTAAAAATAAACTAAGTTTAAACAAGGCAAGGTTAGAGCAATATTTCTTATCCTGAAACTATGTACCTCAACATCTCCCAGTTCAAGCCTCCAAAAATAGATAAAAATGAAGGGAAATACTATCCATTAATGCACACCACTCTAGAGACACCAGCACACAATTGGCTCAAGCCTTACATAAATAGGCCAAAGGGACCAAATGTAAGGCAAACATGCAGAAAGAAGCAAGAAAGCAGGCAAAGAGAGTGTACAGTCCCTGGATAATAAGACTTGGGTACCTAGAAGTCTGTAATCTTGAGGTGAACTGATTTATTGCAAGATTAACTGTTCATATACAGCTTCCCTAATTCAGAGTTCTCCTGCTCCCACCCCCTCAAAGACATTCGCTATCCTACTCAGAAATGGAAAACCTGGGAGGGGAAAGGGGCAGTGTTACACCCTCCCTGCCAGGTTCATCTCAAGAACCTTAGTCTGCATTTGCTGTACAAAATTGCTGCAAAGATGTGCTTAATGGGTTAAAACACTTGCATATTGCTGCAATGAGAAATACTCACTTTTTAGTTGTTCCATTTCCAATGCCCAGATCTGTTACAAAACAATAAATAAACAATTGGAAGCTGCCCATTCATTTATTTCAATTATCCAAAGAGTTGGTACTGTAAACTTTACATAAACTCTACTTACTGCCCACAAGATTGGCTAAAGATGAATCCAGATCATCCAACACTAACTTGTTAGGTGGACCTTTTGAAGTTGGAAGACTCTGGTTTTGAGAGGCCACTGTCGGTTTTAGGAGTCCACCTAATTCATCAAACCCTTTAAGAAAAGCCAAGTAGTATTAAAGGCAATGGAATCCATGTCAATGTAGCATGAGACATCTTAAAAGCAGTATTTTTAAAGTCTAAATGGTATAAAGCTGCACTTATTGTTGTTACTGTTATTTTGCAGTGAAGAAATGGAAAATCCATATATTCAGCACCCAAGATCCAAACAGAAATTGTAAGAGCACTGGCAGCAGCAGGAAAACATTGATTGACTGACTGATTGATTGATTGCATTTATATACTGTCTTTCTGCCACAGAAGTCAAGGCAAAGTTGGTGGCCCTTTCAGGGCCCTGGCCTAGTCTTCCTTGCTGTTTCAGTAAAATGTCTCAAGCAACAATACAGATATATTGTAGCGTAAGCTTTTGTGGACGCGGGTGGCGCTGTGGGTAAAACCTCAGCGCCTAGGACTTGCCGATCGTCAGGTCGGTGGTTCGAATCCCCGCGGCGGGGTGCGCTCCCGGCGTTCGGTCCCAGCGCCTGCCAACCTAGCAGTTCGAAAGCACCCCTGGGTGCAAGTAGATAAATAGGGACCGCTTACTAGCGGGAAGGTAAACAGCGTTTCCGTGTGCTGCGCTGGCTCGCCAGATGCAGCTTGTCACGCTGGCCACGTGACCCGGAAGTGTCTGTGGACAGCGCTGGCCCCCGGCCTCTTAAGCGAGATGGGCGCTCAACCCCAGAGTCGGACACAACTGGCCTGTACGGGCAGGGGTACCTTTACCTTTACCTTTAAGCTTTTGTGGATGAGAAACTACTTTATCAGATTTCTGAAAAGGTTGAGGCATCATAGGAAGTTGTCCATGAAAGCTTAATCCAAAACAAATGCGTTAACCCTTTTTAACAAGCCAAAAGATCCAAACAGCTTTTTAAAGGCTGGCACCAAATATTCCATCACCCAGTGCGATTTTTGCGCATCTTTGAGCAGTGTTTAAAAAAGGGTACTTTAAAAAGATAGAAAGGAAGACCTACCACCAGAATCCACAGGTACATTTGAAGTTTTGTTGCCAAACACAGACTCAAAGTCAACATTAAGGCCTGCTGAGGGCTGCGATGGAGCAACAGGAGACTGGGTGAACCCTACAAACAAGACATTTAAAAAGAGCTTATTTATATGCAGTATGTGAACTCTCAACTTGCATGTAAGTAGCAGCTCTATAGCCATAAAAGGATTATGGGCATTCAGACATTGAAAAGGAGCCTGCAAAGAAAGCTTTCCTTGCAGAACTCCATGTTACTGCAACTTTAGAGGGAAAACCCATGAGGCAAGAACTAATGGACTCAAGTTTGCATGTTGCATATAGGCAAGCAGCAACTACACTCCCCAAAAAAGACACTGGAGTAGGCTTCACAGCAAGAGTTCTGCAGTACTAGTAAGCCTTTTTAGTTTCAGCCCTTTAAGGCAGAAAAGGCAGAATTTTTCAAAACAAGATGGCCTGGTGCAGTTATTCAATTTTGTCACTGCTATACTATCTGAGAGCAGATTTATTTTGAAGCGATAATAGACTCCTAGTTTCCTATTTCAGTTCACTACTTGCAAAATAGCCACCTCTGGGATTGAGTTGTACTCACTGGTGCTCCCAACTCTTCCCACCCTATCCCCCACTCCCCATTTTCAGACATTTCCCCAGGCACATAAATTGCTACATCCCAAACATATCAATGGGACTTAGGACCTACATATCACCTACTTTAATCCTGAGGATTCTGAATAAAATGCCCATAAGCACGGTCAGGCACGTGTTTTAAAATTCATTTCCACCTGGCACCAATTTGACCTATTTTGCTTTTTAGAGACTTGAGAACTTCTTGCTAAAATGGATAGATTATTTTTTTAAAAACCCTCACGTAGTTGCAGTATTACATGAATGCTTATGGCTACTTCAGCACTGAAAGCAACTCAGTAGTTTAACATGTAGCAGCTACCAGTTTCTTTAGGCAGAATGCTAAAGCTGCATATAGCACCAGGCTTCCTCATTTTATTACGACACACTATACTGCTAAAATCCTATACAGACTGTCTGCTCCAGAAGGCTCCCCTAATCAGATCAGTACCATGCAAGAGAAGAAATGGGAAACATAAAGGTGGACTAAGGTGGCAAGGGATTGAAATACAAATTTATTATATAAACATATGGTCCTTTTAACATCTTGTATACTGTAAGCAACTCTGGTTGCTCCCCCAGCCTAGTTTATAAAGCTGTAGATAGCACGGAAGAGAGACACTAAAGTCATTACAGGACGCAGCATTTTTCCCTACAAAGGAAAACTGAAGACAGTTTAGAAGAAACAACACGGGCACAATAGAATTTAATAGTGATGAACAGTATTGACCAGCAGAACACTGGAACTTAGGCACTGACTATAGCATGAGAGGCGCCAGTGAAATTTCAGTAGATTCAGGATAAAAGGCAAAACGCAACAGAATTTGTTATAACAAGATGCATCAGTTCTCATTACTGGCTATCGATAATCAAGACAGAAATGGATCAAACTTCGATGAGGAACAAGGGGTGGTCATCACTACTATGCTCTTGCTTGTGAGCATCCCAAGATGGACTTGATGGACCTTTGATCTGATCCAAATGGTCCTTAAGTTCTCAAGACTGGAACATGTATTACGCTAGCACTGTGATGGCTAAATCAAAAACAGCACTAGGCACTGCTCCACAAGGGAACTTGTTGCACTAAGTACAGTTGGCCCATTTCAGAGAGAGCAGTGCATGCTTGCAAGGACAAGGACATGGACACACACACACACACACACACACACACACACACACCACTTAATGAGAAGACCAATGTGCCTGTTTCATGGGATCAATGTTTGCAAAGTTCTTATAATTAAAGCTAAAACATTTCCAGGATAAAAGAAAATAAAGACAGTGGCTTTCAGTTATAATGTCATGCTGGGTGCTTTAGAAGTGCACCCGCCAAATCGCTGTCAATTGCCACTCGTTTCAATCTGTGATTTTCTATGAACAAAAAGTGATACAGTGAAAAAACTTATTAAAGCAGTCTTTAGATTTGCAACCTTTTCAGCAAGGACAGGCTAAGTTATTTTTAAAAACAAGCTGGACCCATTTTGATGCATCAGTTTTGGAATTATTTTTAAGTGTTGATCAGCTGATGAAAAGCATACAACTCTCCAGCTTGCTTACAAACTGAAATGGGCATGTCTGCATAATTTTACCCAAGTTTACATAATTAAACCAAGTTCCTGGGCTTCAAAAGCCTTTTACCTACCTCCAAATAGGCCAGCTACAGTTGAGGGCTCACTGCGGAAATGGGAAGCGTTAGGAGGATAAGCTTGAGGACCACAAAAAGAATCTGATAAAGGCATAGGAAGCAGAAGAGCAAAGAAGGAACAGTTACAGAGAGAAAGGAACAGGACACTCTTATCTGCTTAACCAATTATTTGGACACTAAGTTAAGACAACAACTACGTGACCTAAAGCACACACACAAGCAATCTAGCAACAACTTCTAAAAAAAAGGGAAGATTTTACACTATCTAAAGACAGGGGGGGAAACATCATCAAATGCCATGTTTTACACCTCTGAAAACAAGCAAGTGTAAAACCCTCAAGGCATTTGTATTATACCTGAAGTAAAGTGACAGAGCTGAAAAGTGGATGCATATTTGGTTTCCACAAAGGGGTTTGATTCAGTAAATGGATTGAAGCGATCTAGAGAACCAGAAAGAGTTAAATCGAAAGCCATACGATGACATGGTAATCTTAGAATTTACGCTTCTGGAGGTCAAATTGTGCCACATCTAGCTTGGAATGGAAACTCCATGCGGCCAAGGGCACATAGCTGGACATAAAGATTACCCCATGGACTGCATACTGCACACAGTAGGTGGTGCAAGTCTATATGCGGCTCATTTAGATGAGCAACACTGTAGTTGATATGCCTGTAGCAAAGGCTTGCCTGCTTTTAGGGGGGAACTGTCCCCAATTCAGTAACCTCTGGGTGTTGTTTTTGTTGTTGTTTTACAAATATCAGATAAAACAATAAGGCTGGGAAGGAATATAAAGTCTCCTCTCTCCGCCCTCAATCCCTAAGTAGTTGCCCATCTGAATTTACACAGCTACCACGGCACTACATTCTGTAGGTCATGTATTTACAACTGGGAAGGGAACTCAAACTGTCATTAGGTAATAGCTCATTCATTTTATCTTTCTTTTCTCTCTTTTGAAAATCCTAAATTTGCCCAGAATAGTCTGATAGTTAAGAGAAAGGGAAAAGCCAGTCAGATGGTACATTACCAACGAACATCTCATGAGTTGGTGTCCTAGAAGTGAAAGTGGGTAGTACGTCAGAAGAGACAGAGAGGTGATCGCTAGATTTTGTGAGGAAAGGATTTAGGCTTGGAACGGCATCATCAACAGCGTCAGCGGTAGAAGTGAAAGGATCTGTGCAGTCCAAGCAGAGCAAGGAGGAGAAGAAGAGGAATAGGGGTGGGGGACCAGGTTAGCTGTGCATTAGTAATCAGGAACAGCATAAGCAGTTCTGTAAGTCAGTTTTGCTTTAAGAGTATCAGTTTGCATTTCCCCCCCAACACCTACATAAATGGCTTATTGGCAAGAGGTAACAGGCATTCTCTAAGTTATCCTGATTCAGGTATTTTCTGAAAAGGACACTGTCGTAATACTCTGGTCTCTGGAAGCAGAATCCACCTACAACATACTGCACAACACCTTTGATATAGAAGAATCCCTTCAGTGCAGTGCCTCTAACTTGGATCATCCACCCCCAGCCCCTGGGCTTTTCCCAAGACTTGCCATGAGCCCTCGCTATGCCCATACAATTTCCTTTCTTAAATGCCTTTTTATCTCTCAAGTTCTAAAAAAAACCTTCCTGTTTTGACTTCTGGGCTCAGTTCACACACCATGGTAAACCATAGTTAACAGTTATGCACAGATCACTCCAACTTCACCCCCTCCCTCGCAGAAGCAACAAACCATGATCCCTGGCTGAACCAACTGGGGATTGTGGCTTGTTTCACTTAAACAAAACACAACTGGTAAGTCAAGAACAAACCATGATTTAACATTGCGGTTTGTAGCAAAGCAAGCCACCATCTCTGGTATGGAAGCAACACTAAGGGGTCATGGTTTGCTGCTCCTGCATGCACTGGGGGAGGAGCAAAGCAGAAGCCACCTGCCCATTCATGGTAAACTATTAACTATGGTTTAACATGGTGTGATAAAGCTGCTAGAGAATTAATATTTAGGCTAAAGTCATGCAGCCCTCACTCAGTTCAAAACACAATGTGATGGCACAGGCTGCAGCCTACACTATGAGAAGGAGGAGAGTAACTCGGCTAACCCAACCTCTCCTTTGGTCTTCACTGCTATTACTAAGCGGATGTTTTTTTATCCCTGATTGCCTCTGGAACAGCATTTAGTGGCCCAACCAGCTCTCTTTACTAGATAGGATGGTGAGGAAATTAGGTGTGGGGTGAACAAGACTGCAGACAAAACAAGACATCAGACAAAAAAAAAATGTAGTTTGTACTAAAGGTTTTCTGTAAGGTACTAATTTAGAGTTTTTTTCTAATCAGTCAACCAGAAGACCAAATAAACATATAAGCAAATACATCCAGCTAAACCTTGTCTAAACTATTTCCCTGTTCAGTGTGTATCAGTAAAGCTGTTTCCAGCCCGCTCTGTTCAGTTTCTGGAGTCTTACCGCAGCCCTCTCCATTTTGTCTTATTTCTGACTGAAGCCTTAAATTTGCCAAGCGTGCTCCAACTCTAACCAACCAAAACCCACTCAAACTCGCTTCCACTCTCCTTCAAACTCTTGGCCAATCATAAGGGCAGTAGAGTTTTGTTTAAATTTCTTTTTCCCATAATTAGTTACGTTTCTTTTCTCCCTCACATTTCTGTTTCCTGGGCTGTACTTTAACTTCCAGGTCAGAACCACCTCTCAAAACCATTTTCTGATACCCCCAAAACAAGATGTAAAACAGCTGAGAAGTTTACTTCCTGCACAATGGTAATGAAAAACAAATTGCCAATCACAGCTATAGGACAGGGGTGCGAAACCTCAGGCCTGGAGGACAAATGTAGCGCTCTGGGTGTCTCTCCTTAATCCTCAGGACTCTGTCCATGCTGTGCCATCCCACCACGCCTCTGCTGCACCCTCCTCAAATACTTTTGCCTGGTTGAAAAGTGGTCATGAACTGTGATGATGTTTGCTGAGATGAAGAGATGTATGCATACACAAAGAAACCTCTTTGTGGCTATTGCAGCTGACTGCACAATGGCAAGAGCCACATTTGCCGGCCCACCCACTGCTGCTTCTGGCCCCGCAAAGGTTGTCCATGACACAATATGGCCCTTGGGCTCAAAAGATTTCCCACTCCTGCTGTACGGATTACATTTAAGTAGAACTTATTTATCAAGTGAAGAAAAAAAAGGGGGGGAGAAGCCTGAACATGGTCTACCATCTTCTGAAAGAAAAACCCTGAAAAGCAGGTTTACATCCTTCATACAGAAAATTCTACCCATTTCTAAATAATTCTAGTTAACATTTTCAGCAAGGATTTGTCCACAAAAACAGAATATGCTTATTCTACTTCAGCAACCACAAGCATGAACGAAGCTACCAGAAAAACTTGTCTACCATCTTGCCTGGCCCTCCACTATCCCACAAAATATTTTGCGGCCAGAGAAAAAGAGTGCAAAGCTGTCAAAGCTATGAACAAGAAAGGACAAGTATTAAAGGCAACTTGGCCAAATTACTGCATATACTTCCGGGGGGTGGGGCAGAGGACATGATAGAAGGTGCATTGCTACAAGAAGGCTCGTTTGAGGGAATGAAGCCCCAACATGAGCAACTTTGCCTAGTACACAGATGCCTTGACCATGGTTTTAATTTTGGAAAGGCAGCATACAAATAAAATGATTGATTGATATTACACTGGGGGGGGGGGAGGTGTTGAGGTATCACCCAACGTATTAAATGGCTAAATTTAATCTGAATGGCTTAAGCAACTGAAAAGTGCAACACGGTAGGTCACATCTTATGCACATTTGACTTGTGTGATTTTAGCCGTAACACACATGAAGGCAGGCTTGTTGAAACTGCGCAAGTTAAATCCAAGGAAGGTGGAGAGCTCTTTTGTGTCAGGGGTTGCCCAGCATGTAAGGAGCTTCTAAGCTGTCTGCCTTTGGAGGCAAGGCCTGTGCAATGCACCAACTCTGGGATGTTCACATAAGATTTTACAGGAAATCAGATGGCCCTGCAAGCATTTCAAATTAGTGTTTGCAGAGCAAAGGCGAATCATTCTGATACTCTGGACTTTGCTCCGTAGTCCAGACTTACCTGAAATCAAGCCTCACAATAACTCACAATGACTACAAAGATACAACTATGATTGGGGCTAAACAGGAAACGAAGTTAAGCTATGTGCTATGATACACCATGTTTTGTTTCCAATCCTTCAAAATACGGTGTGAAGAATTATCTGTCCCAGACATTAAAAAAAATAATCTTTTTACCTAATTTAACAAGGCAGGAAAGCTTAAGAGTCTATGAAATATTACTGATGGTTATGAGTGACTATGAAGTAACCAAAACTGGGATTTAACTGTGAGTTTCTTACCTCCCCAGGTCCCTCCTACTTGTGGCGCAGAGGATATAGGATGCACAGACGGATGAAAGGTTGGCTGCAAATCAAGGAGGTCATTTGGCAGCTTTGATGTACTATGGAAACAGATGAGGGCAACTATCAAAGACTTGAGCAACATTGCCTTTCTTTCATAAAACTTAGCAAAGCTATTCAAACTATCATAGTGTTTTCCTAAATGGAATGTGTGTGCATGCATGAAATGTGGCAGAATTTAGCTCACTGGATATCCAAGGCCAGGATCAAAAGGAGGCTTCAACATGCCCAGAGGGATTGACTTTTTCCTTTTGGAACCGCAGCCACCCCCATCTCTTTCCAGTATCAAAGGCAGCCTGCTGTAAGGTATTATTTGGAAGGAGGGAGGCATACCATTGGAGTGACAAAAGCACAATGACTCCCTGGGCTCATCAAATTAGTTGTGTGGTTCTTCACATGCTAGCACAGGTTTATTGCTCCTACTAGTTGCATTGAATATATAGCACAAGTGGGAGATTCACACAGATACTTAGGAGGTTTCATTTGCCAATAATTCTTCTGTTTTTAAAGGCTATGCTGCAAGTTTTGCAGTTTGCAGAAATGCAGATGTAATGAAGCATTCATTTGGTTGGGCTAAACTCATGTTTATTTTTGCTGCTTACAGTCAAAGCAACAGTGCACACAGTCATTTCGTGAGGTCCCACCACGCAAACCATTCTGGGTATCAGACTGCATCAACAGTACACTGACTGTTGTACTGTTCTTCTCCAGCACTTCTATAACAAAGCAGTGCTCATAGGTCAAGTCCACAATTGCTGGTGATGGTATCCATGTGGCACCAGAACACACAATGCTTTTCACTGCAATCAATTTCATACTAAAACTCCAGTTTTACAGCTTTTTGAGAGGCTTTATAGAGTTTAGAGCAGTGTTACTCAAAGTGGTGGTCCACGGACTGGTGCCAGTCCATGACCCATCAGCTGCCAATCCCCAGTGACCACCACAGCCCAGGTTAGATGGGAAGCTAAAGGGACCAAATATGGTACCAGTCCCTGGCGAATTGGAGGTGGTCCACCACATCAGATAGCTTGAGAAGCACTGATCTAAAGAATACGTGTGTGTTTGCACAACGGAGCATCTCATACTTTTGCAGATCATCAATGCTGGATCAGCAGTGTGCACTGAATATTGTTAACCCCTGCCCATAACCTGTTTAATACAAAAACAAAAAATCCAAAATCCTAAGGATCTTTAATTGCATAGGACAGTTTATACTGACAGGCCCAGGTATTGCATGCAGGCTGTGACACTGTTAAAAGATGTAGCTCTGGACCACTGAAAACCCCCCTACAAATTACAGCATAGTTCTACTTTTTCCTGATAAGGCAAGAGTGTCCTGAGCAGTTGCATACTTAAGAATTCAAGCATCACTGCCTTTCTTATACATTTAACCAGGATGTTTGGCTTATTCTCCCTTGGCACTAGATAAACGAACCTTATGGTTAGCTTATGTCAAAGCCAAAGAGCTACACAATAAATAAAATCTACAGAACAGTCTCATTTTAAGGATGTACTCTGGCTAGAAACATTTCCCCCCAATTATGAGCAGTTCTGACATACATCAAGGGCATACCTGTTTGAAGAACTAGGTGTGGAAAAAATGTCAATGGCTGGTGTAGTCATTATGCTTCCTGCTGCATTAGACACAGGAGAGGAGGCTGTTGTTAAGGAGTTATGAGGTTTCTTTGCAAGTTCTTTTAGACGTTGTTCCTGATGGGAAATAAAGACAATTTTTAAAAACAAAGGGTTTTTTTTGCTTAGGCAGTTGATAAAGTTAAGCAGAACAAAGCCCTCAAATAGCTCTATTAAGACCTCTAAAAGGGGGCAGGCAAACTACAAATGAGCAACAGTGTACATTGTTGTGGTTTTACATTTTCTTATAAATGGTTCTCTGTATGACCCAGTAGTCCACTACCACAAAAAATTCAGGCTAAAGGCTTTGAAAATAATAATTCTATATTCTACTTCTAATTTCATTCTCTCTCTCTCTCTCTCTCTCTCTATATATATATATATATATATATATATATATATATATATATATCCCAACTTTAAGAGACAGAAAGCTTGTTCCAACCACCCAAGTATTCATAGGCAGCTTTTAAATGAATGTGAACAAGCCATCCTTGTCAACTGTAATCCACTGTCTTATATACACAGCCTGCTTTTTCGTCTTTGAACACTGTATATACTAAGGGTGGGGAATCTTTTTCCATACAGTGGTGAGTGTGGTCAGACATACAGCTCCCTCTATCCAGGCAAGCAAGAGGTATTATCATAATTCAAAAGCACAAGCAATAGGGGAGGATGCAGAGCAAGGCAAGCGAAGGGTGTGACCTGGAGGGGATGGCAGAGTTCAGAGCTAGACAGAGAGCTTTGAGGTCCCTCATACTTGCTGTGCAACCATTAGGCAGCCTATATACCACACTCAGTACAAAGGAAAAATCATGCCCACCTTTAAAGCTTTTAAACGTGCCTGCTCTTCCTCTAGTGCGGCTTGTTTTTCCCTTTCATCTACTTTGGTGAGCGACAGGCCGGTGCTTGCGAGGGAGGAGACTGCATTGGAAAGAGTGGTAGCCCTAGGAAAAGTTGACAGAAGGAAACCTGGCAGTTATACAGACGACACAACAGAGAAAGATGCTCAACAGAGCTCCGCTTTGTTTTTTCCAACCTATAAACATACAAGACTCTTTTTTCTTTTGTAGACTTAACCCTGGGAAGCAGATTTTGCCTGTGTTTCTGTACAGATTGTACATATTTGATGGAAGGGCAATTTGATGGAAACACTTGAAGTCAGCCATGCTCCGTCTATTTCAGGATTCAGTTTATTCACAATGGAATGTGCCCCACTTGGCCTGATTGTACAAACAAAGTCAAAGCAGCACACAATCTCTAGGACTTCCGAGAGATAAAATGACATAGCGCAGTTAGACACCACTTCGGTCTAGCCTAGATCACATGCATTTTCCTTACTGGTCCTGAAGTCTAGAAGCTATATCAGTTCATTTCAAAGTGTGTGACCAATGCTATATTGGTGACAAAGGCAAGAGAAAGCTGCTGCCACAACCTTCTGCACTGCTGTTGTGGTTGGTTTGCAGAGATAAGCAGGTTGAGTTCTTCTAGCAGTTGCAGGCTGCATCCAGCCAAGTCATGCAGCATATCCTGCCTTGCCTTCCAATGAGCTCAAGGTGGCATGCATGGTTCTCCCTCCCTCTTCTTATGCTAGCAACCCAGTGAGGCAGGTTAGGCTGAAAGACTGACTGGTCAAGGTCACCCAGGGATTTGAACCCTGGCTGAATCTTGGTCTCCCAGGTCCCAGCTTGAAACTCAAACCATTACACTTTAGATTTGCTGAAATCAACTGGTGCTAATTACATCACCTATTACATTTATATTTGATGTTTGGGAAAACGTAAATGGCCACGTAGGAAATGTTCAAATTTGGAAATAACAGAGGGTGTTGTGTTACCATGACTGCACCCAGATAAGAACACCTGAACAAGTAACATTCTTTCGATTTTTACAAATAAGGACACATGTGAAGCATATTTGAGGAATCTTCAAGCATTGCCCAACATATGGTGCCAACTACAAGGAGAATTTAAAACATGCCTGCTTGCAGCAGTAGAGTCTTTGATTTTCTTTCCTTCTAAGGAGGCTAAGTGCTGTTCCAATGCATCAAGAAGGCTGCTTGGTGCCTACAAAAGAAAATCAGTAGCCTTTGAGAAATTAAAGGCAAAAAATGTCAGGTCCTCCAGTCGCAAAGAATTAAACAATAAGCAGGTAAATACAGGCAGCAGCTCTTAATAGCACCATCACCAAAATTTTATTTAAAATGCTGCATGGTACATGTGGCCCTAGATTGCTCATTTAAAAAACAACAACCATCCATGCATTGAAGAGAAATACAAAAGGACAGCACAAGGAAAAAATGGCACATTCATGAATGAGTAGTCTCTCTATGTTCCAAGGGTAAAACTTGAAAGCAGCTACTAAGCCACATAAACATGTTAATGCACTATTAATCTTTGCCAACCTGAATTAGTATTTTGGGTGCAAATGCTTATACAGACAGCTGCACCTCTATTACAGAATTTAAACTGATTTAAAATTTAGCAACCTACTGCTTCAAAGTATAGTAGTTTAGCAAGGATCATTAGCTTTGAAACAGAGCAACTGAGAAACGTTCTGAAGTCTGACGATGGAACCAACAACAGATTCAAACCCCATTTTTTAAAAAACCCTCCAATTTAAGAACATGGTAACAACCAATTAAAGCATTAGTGATTACACCAAGGTCTTCAGATTATGAAAGGCCAAACGGACATGCATGACAAATGCATAAAATCATCTACCTGAGAAAGATCTGGTATGTCTCCTCTGTCTATCCCCACTTGCTGTAACAACAAATAGATTTAATAAGATATAGGCCTTAACCATGTTTGGCTAAAGACAGGATGAAGAAAGCACAATGAAGGTAACATGAAAGGGAAAAAAAGGCTGTTCTACACACTATGAAGGATCGTATCACTCAAGGGAAAAAAAAACCTGTAAAGAAAAATATAAACTTGCTTACTTTAGTGTGTCAACGGTATATATCAATAATGCCCAAAACAGCCAAGGTCATTTTTAATGATGTTGCCAAAAACATGTGCATAGAGATTTTACCAGCTCTGCGGTCCTTCACTTTTTGTGTCATATGCTATAGAAGGGGATGAAGAGCCTCTTTCCTGAAGAATAAGTGATCAAAATCTATCCTGACCAGAGTTACTAGGAATGGCCTTTTGTTTACAGTATAGTTTATTTCAGCAATGGAATAAGCAAAGTTAATGCTAATAAAACAGGTTTCCTGTTGGACTCCTGATGGCTGTTTGTATCCTTGGAACTACAATCCTAGTCAAATTGCAAGCTTGTGCACACCCCTTTGCTGCTGCCATCAAGACTGCACCTTTACATTAAGAGCAACCTACAAAAAACTGCAGCAGGAAACAGGGAGCAGAGCAGAGAACTTATGAGAACCTTTGCCACTCATTCTTTCCCCAATGCAATGAGCTGAACGTGTGTGTCGGAGGGTGCATGTGAGACTGAGCTCAGAACAAACATTCTCTGTGACCCAACTCACCACGCACTGCACCTTAGTTGCAGAAATAGACTGAGGCTTCTTCTACAGCTGTGGTTAATGGGAGGCAGAGGGGCCCAGGAAAAAAGGTCTTTTATCCCCATCTGCAATGTTATTACGGGGAAGGGGAGAGAGCTCCAAGCTCAACTTCTTGTCCCAGGTGGTGTGAGGACGCATACACAACCCTTGCCAGCAAATGCTTTTGAGGTTTTTTTTAGGGGGTGCAGAGAGCTGGATATCACAATAGATATAGTCCAGGAATGACTAGCCTTCTTTGGTCTGAGGGCAGCATTCATTGTTGGCAACCCTCCAAAGGGCTGCATGCCAGCAGTGGGCACAGCCAAAACAAAAAGTGGGAATGGTTAAAGTTTCATCCTTTTGCATGTCACCACTGCTAGTAGGTCAAAGCACTGCAGAAACAGGAAGGAGCATTCCCTCCTGCTTCTAGAGTGCTTTGACATTCTAACAGTGGTGAAACAGGAGGAGAAAAGTTACCACCAAATATGCTGTGGGCTAGCATTTCAAGCAGCTTTGTGGGCATGAAGTGGACTATGGGCTTACAACCCCTGATATAGACCCTCTTCTCCCCTAACTATCCCATTTGCCCCTTCAAAACCCATTCATTGTCACTGAAGCTTAGAAATAGCATTACACATATTAAGTTAATGCAAGATGAAACAATTCTCCACCCCAAAACATGAGTACAGTGGTACCTCGGGTTAAATACTTAATTCGTTCCGGAGGTCCGTTCTTAACCTGAAACTGTTCTTAACCTGAAGCACAACTTTAGCTAATGGGGCCTCCTGCTGCCACCGGAGCACAATTTCTGTTCTCATCCTGAAGCAAAGTTCTTAACCCGAGGTACTATTTCTGTGTTAGTGGAGTCTGTAACCTGTAACCTGAAGTGTATGTAACCTGAAACATATGTAACCCAAGGTACCACTGTATACTTCTGTCCATGTGAGGAATTATCTAAGAAAGGCATGCAGGGATGAAACTTGTGCAGGATTGCCATCCTTCCATTCAATATGTAACAGCTCAAAATACTTGGGTGTACACCACCACAAGGCTGATTCATTCACACACATTACTTGGTGTCATATGATCGATCTCCTAGGCAGCTCTGAATGAACCAATATTCTCCCTGCACCCTAACTTAGTGTGGATGGGTCTTCAGCTCACTTTAAGCATTCTAGCTCAAAAATATTGGTCACCATTTGATCTCCATAAAACTCTCATTAATAGCATCTAGTTATTTTGAATGATGACAGAACTGGATGGACCAGTAAGTTTTACCTCTGCAACTTTGAGAAACTCAGAAATCCTTGTCATTCTAGTCAGAAACTTCTTATATATGTCAAGGCCTTCTTTGCATTGATTCTTTTTCATGTCAAAGTATTTTTCTACAAAATAAGAGAATTTAAAAAATAAGAGTCATCAATGTGTTTGTTTACAGTTTAATAGTGCTGATGTCATTTAAACAAAATGCTAAACCATTACAAGAATTACCCTAGCCACCTCCTTGGTTTGCACATTACCCCCTCCTCTGGTGCAGCCACAAGATTTGAAGCTTGCTTACTTTTTTTATTAATTGCAGTTCGGTGTGTCACCCAAAACCCTCAACTGTTGTTAATCTTAACTATGGTTAGTGGAAAAAACCCCAGCTTGGACAGCATGACAAACTGCAGTTAATCTGAAATTGAAGCAAAAGCTTCTAAAGTTCTCAGTGCAGCCAAGCTCGTTTTTTCTTTTTTTGGAGGGGGGTGAGTGTGCAAGCCTGGGCTAAGTTCATTTTTGCCAACCTCAGCTATGGCTCACCCTAATATCCAAACCAGCCAAATGAGTAAACCAGTCACAAAGATCAGAGGTGTTTGCCAAGCAAATGGATAACCTTCACCCTTCACCAAACTCTTCTTCACTCTGTCATGTGTTTATGTTTAGGCTCAAGAGCTGGAGATAAGGTGCAGGAACAGCAGTTTCAAAGTAAGACATAGAAGGAAGCCTCAAGTTCTCAGACTGAAGTAAAAGTTAGAATCATAAGTCTATGGTTATAGTTAGTAAGTAAAACCCTGCATTTGCAAAGGCTGTATTTAAGTCACTCTAGACATATTACTGAAGAACGGCGAAATGTTAAGAATTTGCACTAAAGAACAACTCCTCTTACTCAAGCCTGATTTTGTTAACGGTGACCATTTCCCTGGAGCAGGCAGAAAACCAGACACCAAAAAGTGATTGCAATGTGACTCCTTCAGTCCAGAAATCTATTTTACAGTGAATGCACAAAATAGAGGGTGTCAACAGCCAGAAGGGAATGGTATTAATCTTGTGCAAATCTAGTGAGTGTCAAAATTGTGGAGTTACTGAATGAAATTTTCAGTGTTCACAGACTAAACTCAATCAAGTTTATTTATTTACATCCACACACTTTGGGATTTATTTACTTTTACTTTCACCTATTTGGCAGGAGTTTGTCAGCATTTGTTGTATAGTAGTAGTATACCAAGCTTTATCCAAATATCTCAGGGTGATTCACAGCATAAAAATGTGGGAAAAACCCAGAGAGTACATAAAACTAAAACAATAACCACCCCCTCTCACAATGATTATGATTTCAGATAGAAATTAAATATTCAACATGGTGTAGAAGGGACAGGCAAACTAGGAAAATTTTCCTCAACAAAATATAACCCAAAACAAAATCCCAAAGTTATTCTAATGTTGTGAATGAGCATGTTCTGCTGCATGCTGCACCACAATCCTCATTTTACTTTACAGCAACCATTCATGTTATAAGCAATCCATGAGAACCACAGTGGCCTACCAAGTACTAGTCAGTAGCTTCAACTTTTTTACTGGCTCAACTTTCATTCCTGTATGGACAACCCAATGCATAAAGATTTAGCAGGTAGGTACATACTGTATACCAAAGTGAATATAATAATAATGGCACAACTGGGCCATACCGTACCATGTACTAATCTTATTGCAGATACATTGCATGAAGAATCTAAGAACAGCCCTGCCGAATCAAACCAAAGGTCCATCTAGCCTAGCATCCTATTTCCAACAGTAGCTAAACAACTGTCTCTGAGAAGCCCACAAATTATAACACGAAGAAAATAGCTCTTTCCCATTGTTGCTCTTGTTGACTGCCCCAGTCCCTTTCAACTGCAGCCTGAAAGCTGGAAATACTTCAGGTGAAACATTTTTACCTTCAAAGATTAAGTGCTTCAGCTGCTATATTTCTGCTGCTTGGGACGCCATTAAAGAGAAGCAGGAGCATACAAAAAGAGTTGCCTACCCATGCCTAACAGGATTCATTGTTTATTTGTACAAATGCATATATGACTGCCACACACTAACTTTCCCGTATCAACTCCAGCATTTCCTCTTCACATTGTATGTGCGACAAACCCTATTCAGAAGCACAAAGGAATGCCTAGCCGACTCCACTCTCCTCTGGAGGTATGGCAGCTCTCCATGAGGAAGTGTAAAGTATTCCAACCCACAAATTCCACTTATGAAAGCCGCCCTAAGGAGAGCATGCCAAAAGCTAAATTAGTTAACAAAATTGTCACCTTCCCTAAGATCCAAAGAGAAAATTGTCAGCTTTGCAGATTGGTTGTGTGGTAGCTGGACAAGAAAATTATAGTTCAAGCAAGTCATTTTTCATGCCAAAAATACTCCAGACTAGCTTGCGTTTAGGCACCTACATATTTCTGTTTACATGTAAAGAGAAGCAGCTCTTTAAGGCAGTTTAAAATTGTCTTGCAGGAAGTCAAAACAAAGATCACTGTCTTGCCTACTAAGTACAATGAAGAGATGTAAAAAAAGTAGTATTTACCCAACAGGTTAATAATCCCTTCATTATACGCTGCAAAGAGTCTAATGGCATCTTTGAAGAGAAGCATGAAGGCAGCATTAATTACACCATTTGTAAGTTCATTGCTGTTGACCTGCCGGTGAGAAGAAAGAAGTTAGTTCAATTTGAAAAAACATCCACGGCTATCTCCTGTCTTCAGTATGCAGGGAAAAGATCGGTCTTGCCTTTTGACATTGTGCACTATAAATTTGTGACATGACAACCTGGTGAAATAAAGGCTCTCGTTGGCTTTGGGAACTCTGCAGCAGTTGCACAAGTCTTAAAAAGAGGCAAGCAGCTTTCCAAGCGACAAAGGGGTGTGCCGGTGACCCCCAACTACCATGCAGGTGCTAGGGAAAATTGCTACTATAGTTGGTGCTCTCAGTTCCTATCAGAACATCTGTCTATCGCTCCCAAGAGAACATATAGTTTAAGATATTTAGCATTTGCCAACTCAGAAAAATTACCGCTTGCATCACCAACACATATTAGAACCAAACATTTTCTTCCTCATAGGAGACTAAATTTGAACATTTTTTCCACTACCTTTAGCCAGAAAGGGCAGAAATATAAACAGGGCATTTATAAGGCATTAAGAGGTAGTGTTTTATGAAACCAGGAGTAGGTAGTCTAGCCTTTATCGATGCCGTAACTAAAACACTTACATTGAAATCAAGAAGTGCATCCATCTGGTTTTGTATTATTGGTACTGTTTTTAGGAGTTTCTCAGTATTCATAGTCCTCATGACTCCGTCAGCACTAAGAGAAAGGGGAAGTGAGAAACACTTCAGTAAGCAAAACATATCTGGCATGATGCACACAGAGATGGCTGACACAGGGTGTTCCACTCTTTTCCCTCCCCTTTGCCCTGCCCCTGCAACCTACGTGCATGCATAAAAGCAATAGGCCAGACCGGTAAGGATAATAGGAGGCCTCTTGCTCTCTGCCCAGACCATGGAATTTGTCTGAATACAACAGGGAAAACTGGATGTCTTGCCCCAACTTCCAGCCCCAGGAGTTGGGGAAGTGGGCCTGCAAGGAGAACTCCCATGGGATTTCTGGCCTTTTGACTCTAGGTGTAAATGTTTTGGGGGAAGAGGGGCTTGGTGCTAACGCTGGCAAGCTTTGCAGTTTCATTTGGATGTCAAGTTATTGGATATTGGTAACTTCATGTTTAGATATGCAAGGCATTTTAAAATATTTTAAATCATTGTGTAGTCGTATGGATTGTATTTGTGAGCTAAACTACTTAACTCACTCCTACTCTAGGTTTTTAAGCAGGGGTTGGATGACCATCTGTCACGGATGTTTTAACTGAGATTCTTAAAACTCAAAAGTATTGCATGGGGGGGGGGTTTGGACTAAATGACCCTTGGCGTCCCTTCCAGCTCTGATTCTATGATTTTATGATTCTACTTGCTGTGAAAGCAAGCAAGAAGATCAACAGCAAGAGAAACATTACTAAGTTGAGAGTAACTCAAGATCTATCCAAGTTCCTAAGTGTCTCAGTCAAGTTTTTAAAGGTGTGTCATGACTATTAAACATTTTAGACTCAATTAAAGGAACAAAAATGGCAAAGCAGAATTCTACTGATCTTTCTATTTTTTATACTCTTAACGTCAGTCATTTCAAATTTTCAAGAACACAGAAGTCACAAGACCTTTGAACTACTTTCAGTACAATTTCTATCAGCTGGTGTCCAATGAAATCACTGTGTGAGTTGTTCTGCTTGTGCAAAGGAACTTCTCCTCCTGTCCCCTTCAACCCCTCAAATCTACTCTGCTCTTAGGTAATAATGCTTATGAACTTCCTATAAAGCAATGAATAGTAACTGTTAAAGCAGTATGATGGACTAGATTGACATCTGCTCTGACACAGCAAGGCTCTTACGTTCATATCACATACTGCCTTTAAACTTTCCAAAGTTTCAAAAGAAATTTGACACACAGCACAGATCATTGCTGTTAAAGTAACACAAATCTAAAGCTTCCTTGCGCGTGTAGAACTAGTCACATAGTTGACTGCAATCGCAAGTGATTACAGACGCAGGGCTGGCAGAGACAGGATAAAAGCCTGATAGCACAAGGCACAGGGATGGGAGCAAAGGGCTGGACTTCTATGGAAATGCAGATGCTACTGGTGAAGAGCTTTTGGAATGTTTCTTCTCCCAGACTACTTGACAAAACACCAGCATTTAAAAGCTCATTCAAATACGCTCCATAATGTTGACTCCCTCTAGTATATACTTTTGAGTTTTAAGAATTTTATATCCAAAAATCTTTTCGAAGACTGCCTTCCTTTCTCAGCCTTCATCAACTTAAAAGCCCTTGCTGCCAGCTTAAAAATAAAATAAAAAATATTGAGCTTCCAACTTCAAGTCCAGAATTACTTCTTAGTTAAACTTGCTTGTCACTTGGCACTTTTAATTGTCAAATTTAATATGACTGTTTTGACAAAATGTGTTTTGTGGAAGCTGCAAAACTCACTGCAGTTATTTAGATCAGCACTACATCAACCCTCTGATCTGCAAAGTTCTTCCTTTCCCAAAAGCACACACACATGCACACAGCCTTCTAATTAAAAAAACATACGAATAAAAAACACCTGGGAACCAAATCATTGCCTAGCTGGAACACAAAGCACAGTGGTGTAAAAACAGATCTTGGTTCCATTGGTAGCAAGACTTAACCTTCTAGAGGTCAATTATTCGTTTGAAATTGCATTTTTACATTTAAGTAAACTTATGAGTAATTAGAACAGAAGCTATAAACGGTAAGCTACACCTTAAAATAAATTTATTCCAGACAATGTAATCCTTACCCTCTTTTTACTTTTGTGAAATCAAAAGCTACTTGTCTGTAGGAAACTGCTTTTTCATTCAAATACCTGCTATATCTTCTGATAAATGTGGACATATCATACCCTAAAGAAGAGAAAGACAAAACAAATTAGCTCCCTGTTTTGCATGAACACTTATGACTAAACATTAAGAACGTAACAATTTAAATTCACAGGATCATCATTTGGACCCTATGGACAAATATATCTAACTTACTGTGAGAATCAAATAAATTAAAAGCACAGATTTCCATATACAAGTGATTTTAGACAAAGACATGCCCTGAGCTTCCTCTTCTCCCACATTTCTCCTTTGACTAAATTAGAACTTGTACATCTCACTCTCTAACTGTAGAAATCATTTTATGGGCCAGCTTCATTAGCTGCATACTAAAGATGATGTCTGTGTTATCTGTTATTTCCTTATGAATGTTAATGAATTTCCTTATGAATGTTAATTCGGGGGGGGGGGGAATGTGGACATTTTACTATTCAACTGCAGACTGTTGTAGAATATAGAGAAGTTCAAATATCTTTTAAGCACTTGGGAGAGGTCTCCACCAGAAGGGTTACACTTTTCAGAATGATAACTGAGTCCCGAAGCAATGATGCTGCTATAAAGACACCTTCAAGGATGTCATGACTCACTTGAAACAAACCAAATGATTTACCTTGCAATCCACTTTTGTCCAAGAAATTGCTCAAGTTAAACAATGTGTTCCTGGAAGCCAGATACTGGATAAAACGCTAGAAGGGATAAAAAGACTTTGGATTATTTGACTGGAATTGTACGTAGCTCTTTCTGTGTATCTTATCATTAACATAGAGTGACCTAGGTCAGAATGCCTATAAGCCAGGCTTCCCCAATCTGATACTCTCCAGGTTTTGGAATTACAGCTTTCATTAGCCCAGCAAGCACAGTTTGGGTCTCAAACTACAGTTTGGTGTAATGTCTGAATTGATTCAGCTGTGATGTGGTGAGTACAGAAGAGAAATCTTCTCAAATTGTCCAATCCAAATAAGCAAACCAGAGCAGTTCCCATGCTGGCCTCTCACGCACGGATCCAAAGGCACTTCAAATGCCTGCTTTTTAAAGCGAACTATCCAAGTTGATGAGCTAGAGCTATTTAGACAGGAATACCATCCTGGAAGTAAAAAATAGGTATTCACCTTGTAAGTCGAACCACAGTGCATGCAGTCTCAAGAAATGTAAGGCTGGTTCTGAATACAAATATTTTCCTTTTAACTGGGGTGGGCATAGTGTGTTCTCTTTCATTTTCTTATATTTAACTTGTAACAGTGTCATCATGCTGCAGTTTGCTTGGTCACAGCAAGTGGCAATATGAAGTATAGAGGCAGTGAGTGGGCAGCCCAGTTGAGCTTCAGACAAACAGCTGGAACAGGATGCAGCAGCCACCCTGCTCTGCTGGCTCCACTGTCTGCCAGCCCTGGGATGTCTACCCAAAGGATCCACAGTCCAAGGCTGGCTGTCACTGCTACTGGCCATCTTCTTCATCCCCAGCCAGCCTGGAGATCATCTGCTGCTTCCACATCCCAGGCAGCTGACCAGGATGCAAAAGCAGCACCGTGGCAATGAGGAAAGTGGCCAGAAGTGGCAGCCAGCCAGCATGTGGATCCACTGCTATCCCCTACACCACATACCAGGCATTGCAGATAAGTCAGCAGCATGCAGGATAAAGGAGCACCCCTCGGGAGAAGCAACTGGGCCAAAAGCAACATCCCCAGCGTTCCAAGGCTGCCCTTAATGCACACACCCTGCCCCCTTGTTCCTTTGCCTGAGCCCTATAATGACTGACTACACAGACACGAAGAAACACCCAAGGTGGACAAAGGAAGCCCATCCATCTTTCTCACGGCTGCAACCCTTCATTCAGCCTGGGGATTGGTAAGATTTAAAGGGGAGTGCGGAGTTTGGTGAGCAATGCAAGCTGGAGCACAGCCCCCAGTATATACTGGGTGAGCATTTTAGGTCTTGTTTTACTGCTGTTTTTATATTTTTCTTCTTGTTGTATTTTTTTTTTGTCGTCCTATAAGTCACTTGGAAGCACTGGTGTAAAAAGCAGCAAAAGACTATATTAAGATAAATATATATTCTAGCACACATTGAATCCCATTTGGACAAGAAGACTGGATCACTACAACTATGACCTACTCTGAACAGTGAATGAACTTACATGCATTGGTGACATTTAGCCAGTAAACAATTTAACCATGTGGTAAATGATGCAGACTTCAAATGACTCATATTAGTCCCATTCATTCGTCAGCCAGCCCACAAGTGCCGTTTCCTTCTCTGGTTACACCCTCATCAATGCCAAATACATGAACTGAGCAGTATAAATAAAACTTTTGTAATAGCATAGTATGAGGTAAGGAAGTGTTTTAAGAATGAGATCGTGAATGTATTTCACATGGTGATGTGGCACCATTGTTCTGCAAAATGCCCTACTTCTTCTCCCCTCCCCCTTCAACAGGAAGGATTATGGTTCTGTGATATAAATGAATTCAGGCAATATGTAGCCAGAAAAATTAAAAAATAATCATTCATGTTCAAACACTATCCTCAGCATTCTCCCAAGTTATTACTGACCACATGCATTATGGAAATGCACAACTGAACAAATGAACAAATGTGTTAGTAGTTTTACTGAAGGGGTGATATATATTTAACCAAAACAAAACAAAAAAACCTGTTTTGAGATGTGGAACCTAAGGAAGACTGTGGAATGCAAAAAGTAACATTACTCCTCAGAAATTATTGCAAGCTGATTATTTCTAAACTGCCCCTATTACTTGTTCCCCCCCTTTTTGAATTTTCTATAGTTCAATTCTATAGCTGTAGACAAAATTAACACTAACAATTTTCACAAATACTATAGATCAAGTTGTTCACACTTGATCTATATCCTCAATGTCTTTCGACCAGATCCCTAACCACTGGCCATGCTAGATGCAGTTAATCTGAGCTGAAGTCCTGAGGAATACAGGTTACCAATCCCTGTTTCAGAGACACTTACAAACTTATTTATGGCATGTAAGTGATCAAGATCATCCAAATACGCTTTCACAATTTTTGCCAGGGAACATGCATTAGTTAAGCCTCAGGCTGTTTTTAAATACCATTCATTATCCCCAATGCAGGGCAAAAAGCCAGGTTGCACTGAATAAGCCAATTCTCTAATGTATGAGTGATCTGCAGTAATAAGTTACCTCATTTCCGTACACCATTAGATGGTGTGTTGTGATGAGTGACTTGAATACCACCACCCAGCTACTGTTCATTGTCCTTTCGAACAAGCTGTCCGCCAACTGTGGGATATTTACGTTCATCTCATTTGTGCACTGTATTAAATCTGCAACACAAAGAATTTCTCATTGATATTTAAAACAGCAACAGGTTCCATTCAATGAGTGAGGAGAGAATTCTATGGACTACTGGCTGCATTTGCACATCACGTTAAGTCATAAACTGATTTGCTATGGAGCAGAAGCCCACTACTATACACTGCTGAATTACTCCCTTCATCAAGCTGGGAGCCATAAACCATGAGCCCTGGCTTAGAGTGATGTGTCAACCAAGGCTCATTATTATTATATTATTATTTATTAAACTGATTAGTCTTTTTACGAAAACTCAAAGCAACTTACAAAAATAGCATACAACCAAACCATGTTTGTTCTCGCAAAAAACCAGAACTGCTAAGTCAGTAACAAATTTTGGTTTAACCTGGTTTGTTTGGTGAGAAAGACAAAAAGGACTGGGTTCCAGGGTGTGCAGTTTCTTGTTCCCAGCTCAAAGGGAAGAAAGCAACAGGAGTGATTCAGCAGTGTGCACTAGCAAGCTGCTATGTCGTAGTAAGTCACAGTTTATGGCTTTCTATGACATGTGAACACAGCTGCTCATTTGGTGTGGGATTTCCAGGGCACCTTCAGATGATGCAGGGAGACTGAGACCCAAGAGTAACAGTACACTCTGGAGCATATGCCCCAGTATCCTCTGCACAATGCAATGATCCCATGGCAAATGCACAAGGTTCCTCAGATTCCCTGAAGGATAGCAACAGTTTGGGGGGGGGAGAGAAAATGAAGCAGGTAACTAAGACTTTAGAATGAGGTATGCACTGGAAGCTTTTTGTTCAGAAGAAGAGGGGGTGGAGACAAAAGTTTAACAAAACTTATGAACAGCATGCAGAACAGTTTCTATTCATCCTCACCACACCAAAATTCAGTGAAACTGATGGGTGGTAGATACAGCAAAAAGCAATCACTCTTCATACAGTGCAAAATTAACATATGAAATTCATTAACATCTCTATTGAAACAGTCTTTTAAACTTATGCCAACAGAAATAGCACATGACATTCATGAAAAAAGAGTATAAAATGCAGAAGACCCACACTGACACCTCTAGAGGTGGCAGTTCGTTCTTCTCACACAAGAATCCACCCAGACATGTCCCCAATATAGCCAACAAGAAAAGTTCTTACTGATGTCTTAACTGCAAAGTGATGTAGCCTGAAGAAGTTTATCAAGTGCACGCCATAAACAGGGGCTGTTCCGTGCGCCCGCAGATCTGTTTTCATGGTTATACAGAACCCCAAGTAAAGGTTCTTAAGACTTTAATCATGGGGTTTCGTATGAGAGAAGACTCAAGTTTACTGTACTTAGACCATCTATTCTAGAGCTTTACATGTAGTAATCAGATATCTAAACCAAAACCAGTGTACTTAACTTTACAATCTGACCATGTTAATAAAACAGGGCAGCAACATTTGGCACCAGCTACAGTTCCTAAACACATTTTGAGCAAAGCCTGTAGTATACACAGTAGTAGTCAACACATGTTACTGAACTACCAGGTCCAAAAGACAGCTGTACATGGAAAATTTTACATTCTTCTTTGGCGATCACTCGTAGCCAAGTAAGATTGTCTTCCATGCATGAAGCCACAGCAGTTTGAAAATCAAAATGGTTATTTTGTGAAAGCCAGTTTGTACTAGTCCTCCCTGTCCTACAATATGCTACTCCAATAGTTCTGCTAATACAGCCAAAGTAGGCTGGTTGACTATATCAATGTGTGTGTGTGTGTGTGTGTGCGCGCGCACACACACACACACACACACACACACACACACAGAAATCTGAAAAAAGCATCAGCTGCCCTGCCAAACCTTTACTAGTTGTTTTTCCAAATGAGTTATAAAAATCATCCTCTTAGGAGGCACAATGCTCAGTTCTTCCCAGAGACTTGATTTCTGGAGACGGAGTGATAGCAAGGCCAATTGCTCCAAGCCACAAGTATGCAACTCAAGAGAAATTTAGCCATGTTAAAGGACTTGAAGGAGGAATAAGAAGACAAAGCAGACTCAACAGGCTAGAGACATAGCAAGCAGGTCATTTGTTTATTTTCAGACAGATTGTACCAACAGAAAGATTGGGGAGTTGCCTTTGATGATCATGCTTCCTTCCCCACAGCAGAAAATGGCAAAAACCTTATCCAATTTTGCATTCTTTGTGGACTCGAAGCCATTGCAAATTTCACCTTAAGTACCATCGGGGGGGGGGGGGGAGTAACATCTGAATGGCAACAAAGTAGCTTTTCCAACAGTTTCACAAGCAGCAACTTTCCTTTAAAAAAATGCAATTCTAGTTCCCCACTGAAGTGCTGCATAAAATGAGTCATGTTTGGAACCCTATCTGTATACCGCTAGGGCCACTTCAAACTAAACTCTTCCATATGCAAGCACTGAATGCAATACTATGTTCCAAATACTAATACATGCCTAATGTGAGAAGTGGCTTAAATTTACTCATGGGTGCTGGAATCATGTGAGAACCCAACTTTTCTCCCTTCAAAATAAAACAGAAACAAGGAAAACAAAAGACAGCCAAAGGCTTTGACCATTAGCAAGAATAAAGCTCAACACCAATACTTTCTTCAAAGTTAGAGACTTATCTTTGGCAGCCATAGAAATACTTAAGCGATTTAGCAGATTAAAAATGTTAAAGCAGCATTATAGTCATCTAACCTAGCCGGGCTGCCAAGATTTAGTTTAATGGTTTTAATGTTAGAGAGCCCAGGAAGAAGGGAACGGAGGAGGCAAGGGCAGAAGACAGCAAAACAGTCTACAGGAAAAAACACACAGAAGCCAACCCTTGGTTTTCTTCTTGCCTGAAGCTTCTGTAAATGGAGTCTTAGAAATAAAGACTTTAAAATACTCATTGATGTAGTATTCACTGTTTCCTTACCAGCCCAAATAGTTTCCTGCCTCCAACTTTCATGACTAAAATGTTAGCTTCCAGTTGCTGTCAACTGAAGCAACTTGTAACAAATCCAACCACTGTTCAGCTTTATATAAAGTTGCACTACTCTATAGGTTTTGTTCAAGACTCAAGGGGCTATAAACACCTAGCTTCCAAAGACCTTTAAAGTTTTGGCCATATGGAGAGTGTTACTTATGTGCTGGTTCAAGACGAGGGTTTGTAAAATAGGAAAGGAAACACAAAGCTCTCTGGATTCAACTTTTGGTTGGGGCTTACATCATTCACACCTACAAAAGCAAGCTGCAGACCAAACACATGCCAAAACTATTAGTTTTGTGCCCAGTGTCTGCATATTTTCTGTGTTTTCATTGCCGCCTCCAAGTTTCACTTCATACAATGTTCTCATTCATATCCAATAATCTGGAAGCATTTTTAAGTCTCCAATCTACCATTCTCTGGGAAAGAAGCCCCCCTCCCCACACCACATCTGGACATGTCAAGAGCTCATAAGGTTTGACGGGCATTGTGGAAATTTAACTAAAAAGAGCACACATAGCATTTGGTCTTCCACACCTGTTCAGAAAGGATTCAGTGACTTCTGAACATGAAGAAACTCTACAATGCTGTAGGGCTAGTACAAAGACTAAAAGCAGTTTTCAAGATAAGTTCAGTATAGGGCCGCTGCCTAAAATGATATAGCCATAAGAAGTTCTTTTTGCGCTTCTACCCTGTATTGATTCAGCACACCCAGCAGTGTTGTGATATCTCAAAGGTTTACCTCAGCCAATGATATACTGGGCAGGAAAATGCAAAACACAATATCCTGATACAGATGCACAATATCCTGATACAGATAAGTTATGCAACGTTCCACAGGAGAAATTTGATACAGGGATGCAGCTTTTGGAGGTAGAATCAAACATAATATGAAGTTCAAGCTTCAGTTCAACCACATTTAACATATAACAAAAAATGTATCATGCTTAAGTAATAAGCTATTCAAAGAGCAAAACACTAAGATAAGGAGTAGCTTCATTTCCTGTCAAAACCCTTTAAGCTAGCACTGGCAAAAGAATACTTTTAAAAGACCAAGATATTTAAGTACAAAAGAGGAGAGGAGAAATTTGGGTCCCTTTGAACAAATGGCCCATGACAATTTGCTGCTTGGAGGTATTTTCACAGGACATACAAAAAATATTCAAATTTTAATTATAACCTATTTTTATAGTTAAGGTGATACAAAGACCTGTAATATTTCGCAGATAAATTATTGTGGTACAAGCAGCCTTAAACCAAGTACAGTGGTACCTCGGGTTACAGACACTTCAGGTCACAGGTTAGACTCCGCTAATAGTAGTACCAGAAATAGTACCTCAGGTTAAGAACTTTGCTTCAGGATGAGAACAGAAATCGTGCCGCCACAGCGCAGCGGCAGCAGGAGGCCCCATTAGCTAAACTAAATGCATGTGACATGCTGCAGTGTCTATTAAAACAGGGCATCTTGGTTTTACAGTGGTACCTCAGGTTAAGAACAGTTTCAGTTAAGAACGGACCTCCGGAACGAATTAAGTTCTTAACCTAAGGTACCACTGTAAAACCAAGATGTCCTGTTTTAATAGAAACTGCAGCATGTCACATGCATTTAGTGCATCTCAAAAATGGATAGCAAGATCTGCACAACAGCTCCAGGGACTGACCCAAAGGGCAGCAACTGAGCTCCACTTTCCTCCAGCTTGTTAAGTTCCTCACTCACTGACTCACCTTCCCCACCATAAAAAAAACCACTTCTGGGGCTCTAAGAATGTAAGACCTGTGCTAGATCAGACCAGAGCCCTATCTAGTCCAGCATCCCCAAACTCTCCTTTACAAAGCCAACTTCCTGACTCTCTTCTGCTGAATTCAGATTTCCGAGTCTCACAACTTCAATTAAAAATCATGTTTCTAGTCCCTAAAGGTGCAAACAGAAACATCACACACAAATTAAGGAGAGGGACCCGACAAGAATAAGAGAATTTGATGTTTAACTTCACATTTTACTTCCTTTGACAACTGACCTGAAATTATCAGGAGGGAATAAGCCCTATGCATAACTTTACATACTGTGAGGTAAAGGCACATTAATACCATAAAAAGGGTGCGGAACAGTAAGACATAGTCCATACCTGTCTACCTTTTTATGTGGCCCTTTGAACTTTATAGCCTTATCAAATTGGTTTCACCTTGATCTTTATCAGGCCATTATTTCATCTCTGTGGGGGATAATTAGCCACGTAAGTAATTTAAGAGATGCAACTGTCCAAAGGGCAACACCTACACAAGACTGGTAGAAACAAAAAACACGTTTCTGCCTCCTCGCCAAGCAAAGTATAGAACAGTATAGAACAGCCTTCCTTCAAAGCCTTTTCACTAAAATTTTGTGAAACAAAAACTTACTTGACTATTTTGAGAAGACTGGAGTTGCCTTCTCCATGTACTTTTTCTAAAAGGAGACAAGCAAGGATCATCCAGGGAATTGCCTGGGAGTGATGAAAGCCCCCCTTTCTGTTTATTTCAAAGTTTCCTCACAGTAGCACCTTAGAGACCAACCAAGTTTGTTCTGGGTTTAAGCTTTCATATATTTTTATTTATTTATTTCGTATGCCACTGACAGTTTGCTATAATATTTTAATGTAGGTGTGGGAGGCCACTTTCCCAAAACCACAACCAGTGGGAGACATTAGCTGATGCCAGGATTCAATTCTGCTGGGTGTTGCTTCACCAATGCATTCCTTGTGGGAAAGGCACCGGTGACACAGACCTGCAACCAACAGGACTGATCCCTCTGTCACCAGTTTGTGAACAAAATACAATCTTGCCAGTGTGTGCTTTGCTAATTCAATCTTTGCAGGGAAGACACTGGGAAAGTAGATCCTTGTAGCCAGTAGGTCTGAACTCTTCATTCATCTGCCATTGAGCGGAGAGTTCAATCCTGATGGGTGCTGCTTCATGAGGCTTTCCGCCTGGGGAATGTGCTGGTGAAGCAAACTCCACTCCTCCGCAGATCAACTTTGACAGGTGGGTAGGACTTCCCATCTATCAGCCACTTGATGTTATCATGATGTCAGGTGATAGAACATGAGGGTGGCCTCATCACCTGCCAAAGTTGGCCCATGGGTGTGTGGGGTGGATAAGGATCTGGTTCCCTAAGCCAGATGCAGTTAATGCTTTAATGACACATGGATAGCTGGGCTACAACACTCTAAACACAACCCAGGACTTGATCAGCCCAGCATGCCATGTAAATTGGCTTGGAGCCAATTTGATTCCCTCCCTCTCTTTCTTTTTTCTTTTCCTTCTCCTCCTACGATGAGGCTACATTTTAATATTTTAATGTTTCAATATTTTACTGTTGTATTTTAATTTTGTTTTAAAGTTGTAATCATTCAACTTGTTTTTATTATTGCTTGTAAGCCGCTCTGAGCCCGGCCTTGGCTGGGGAGGGCGGGGTATAAATTATTATTATTATTATTATTATTATTATTATTATTATTATTGAAACATCAAGCATTATGTATCTATAATGCTGGCATTATTGAAGGTGGCTTTATGGAACAGTATACTAAATATCCTCCATTATTGCCATGATGGTTAAATGGAACCTTCCACATTCAGAAGAAGGAGAGACAGCAGTGAGGGACAGCTTTTGACTACATGCCCCGCTTGAGCTTCCTGGAGGCATTGTATTAGTCACTGCTGGAAGCAGAACGTCAAGCTAGATGGACTTTGTCGATACAGCAGGACTTCACGTTTTTACAGATAAGCACCAAGAGAAAAATATTGTTCTCTTCCAGTTTATTATAAATATGTCTACATACCTTTAGCTTTTCCTATATCCTGGGTGCATCTGGGATATACCAAAGGAGTTCTAATCTGAGCTTTCACTATATCTTACTCAAGCAAATGAGCTAGACACCCTTCAGAATGAGGTGGGAGCAAGCTGGCTTGAACCTTACATTGCAAATTTCACATGTGTTAGTTTAAAATCAAAATAAACCTTGTCTACCTCCTTCTGACAGGGAACACAAGATATACCCTAGTCTACCTTACAGCTACAGAAACCATAAGAGCTACAAAAGTGGTGAATTTAGGTGCTATTTATAGTTCTTTAACCTTTTCTGCCATCCCATTTTAAAAATAAATGGAAATGCCCAAGATCCTAACTAGAACCAGACAGTTGTTATAACATGTACTTCTTGGAACAAAAACTTGTTCTTACAAGAGCGGGTGCATACTGCCAATCTAACAAAGAATTCAGATTGGTTTGTCGTAAAAGATGTGCTCTGCCTAGAGCTTATGTGTTTAATTTTCTTTGGTACAAGACAGAGTCTAGGTCAAGGAATTATCATACAATTATCCAACACCAGACTGTTTTTCTTTAAATAAAGTAGTATCCTTGTGTATTAGCCAGTGAGAGGGCAGGAATTTGTCACATTTCTGACAGATATAGGACACAATATAGATTTTAACCTCTGGGAGAAACTTTGGAAAAGCGACTTTAAATTTATAGCATGTTATTCTTTGAAGGTGAACTACCTGAAAATGATTCACAGATGGTATTTAACTCTAAGTAGGCTTGCTAAGATTTACAAGACAGAATCAGATAAGTGTCTGAAGTGTATATAGGTGGAGGGAATGTTCTTTCATATGTGGTGGACATGTAAAAGGGTAAAAGAGTATTTTGGAAATGATTTATAATGAATTGAAAAAAAGTTTTAAAATTACCCCCCCCCAAAAAAAAACCCCAGAGTCCTTTCTGTTGGGGACAATTCAGACTGAAATCCCCAGGTGTCAGGAAAGGCTATCTATGTATGCAACAACTGCCGCCTGTGTTTCGTTAGCCCAAAAATGGAAAATGAGCGAGGTCCCAACCAAAGAAGATTGGCAACTTAAGTTGACAGAATATGCACAACTTGCAGACTTAACATATAGAGAACAAGAAGAACATACGTTTAAAGAAGATTGGAAAACGTTTATTGAATATATATTGAAAATAACTGTGTACAGAACCAGATTTCATGGATCTTTTCACTGTTTGAGGTAGAGAATAAATGGAAGGGAGCAGCTCCCAGGACATCCATAAATATTTTGCTAGCTGGGGAAAGATAACACAGTACTATGGCAGCTGCCAGGAGCTTCATGAGCCAGTAGGGATACTTGCACATTTCTACTCTTGGGGCAATCACAACTCACCAAAGGAGAGCAGCCGATTCCAAAGCAAAAAATAGCTGCAATTATGTGCCTTCCGGTTGTACCTTGCAGCTCAAAAGCAACTAATCAAGAATCAACTACTCAAATTGACTGGCCTTAGACTAGACAGAGGGCAGGGTGGGGGGAGAGAGATGCAGCACTAGAATTTGGCTGCTTTCAATTTTGGTTTTAAAGTAAAGGTCAATTCAGGTTAACATATTGAGTCATAAACAATTATACACACAATTATTCATCTTAAAACCCGTCAGATCTTTGCAGGTATCTCAAACCAATCAAAAAATACTTTTACAGGAAATGCAGGAATCCATACAGTTTAATGACAAGACAATCCTGAAAGGGTATGAGTGCAACATTAGCTAAGAGGCTTATCACTTGGGTAAATATCTTTTGCGTGTCAAAACCCCTCCCCCCAGAAAGAAAGACACAGGACACAGCGTTTAAGATTTAATTGGGCTTGAAATGGCCACAACTTTATTGATTAAAGAATTGAAGGTATTGGCCTTAGGCATTGGCTCCTATCTGCTACCCGGCATGTAGTCCGGGAAGGGTTAACACAAAACCGTGGGGAAGCCCCTGCTGGAGTACGCCAACTAGGGCCCCCGCGGGTGTCACCGCTTGGGCGTGCCGGGGGCCCTTACCTAGACAGGTTTCGGACAAGACAACGCCCCTCGGAGTCCTGTACCGGACTACCCCATTACCTGGGGAAGGTGATGGCGTTCCTTCCCCCCCAACCATTCGACTAACCATAGAACCCCAGCCAATGCCTAACCGCCAATACAAGGAAAGTTGTGACGTTTGCTATGAGGTAGGCGAAAAAACCAACTGGCCGAAGATTGCCAACTTGGAAAAATTCCTACCAGGCCCCTTGCGGCGACCAACCGGAGTCCATAGCAAGGTCATGCCTACCTACGACTGCCTACGCCTCAAAGGGTGGGCGGGATGGGAAAACCTCTCGGCTGCTCAGGGGAGAAGAGGGTGGACCCTGGGCGTGCCCGGCTTAAATTAGCTTAAGCCCCGCCTCCCCCCGGCCCTCCGATAGGAGGCCAGGGTTGCGAGCACGCCCAGGGATTCCCTCACCTCTCGCGGGGGCTACGACAGCCCCCGCGCCGAAGGGGGGGAGGGGCTAGACCGCAACCCCCTCTCCTGCCCCAGGGACAGAAAGGGCTTTGTAGGAGGAAGACAAAAGACATTCCTAGGGACTGAAGAAGCAGAGGCAAGACAGACTTTGACATCAAAAGTCTTAAATCCAAATACCAGGAAGTTTTAGACAACTATGCACCTAATCAAAGTTCACTTCTCTTCCTGTTATTAAAACAAAAGGAATGTAGGTCTTAGTGTTAATTATAAGCCTTTTGGTAGTCATCATCTAGCATCCTTCACCATACTAGCAGGTAGCTGCACTTAGAATTGTTCAGTGTACAAATAACAACATTCAAGGTTTGCCTAAAGTTGCCCTCCTTGCCACACTGCTCTTTAAAACATGCTGTTTAGCTGGCTGGGGCTGACTGGAGCTGAAGTCCAAAACATCTGGAGGGCACCAGCTGGGGAAAGCTGCTTTAGCAGCAAGTTTGTTTCAAAGCATGCAAACAATTGGGGGTGGGTTTACATAACTTTCACAAAATTTGAAAAAACCATGACACAATGGTTAGAGTGTTTGACAGGAAGCAGGGAAACCCTGGTTCAAACGCCCACTCAGCCATGAAATTTGCTGAGTGACCTTGGGCCAGTCAGTTTCTCCTTCTCCCTGAATTCTCTCACAGGGCCACTTAGGAATAGAACAGGGAGAACCAGGTTAAAGATTATGATTTATTTTTATATCCCACCCTTCCTCCAATCCAGAGCTGGCAAAAAAGATCAACTAGAGGAAACAAGACACATTATAATGAGAGCCATTAAAACCACAGAATCACAAATCAGATACAGTGGGTGACTATAGCATATCCCAATAAAAGCAAATTTCAATTAAGATCAAAAAGCTTGGACAAATAAAAATGTCTGTTTAAATGTACCTACCACGAGAGCCAAATGACTGTCACTTGGAAGAGTGTTCCATAAACTGAGTACTGCCAATAACACAGGTTGGATGGTAATGCGAGAAATTTCAGTACGGTACTTAATTCTCCAGACTTCAATTAAATGCCATTGCAGGTACATTACAAGAAGCCAGATGGCCTTGCTGAGGATTCTCCCCTCCCCCCCTTCCCACTGCAAGCTCTACAGCAGGCATGTCCAAAGTCTGTTTCGGGGGCCTAATCTGGCTCGCCTGTCGGTTTAATCCGGCCCCTGTGGCAGTTTATTTCCTGGGGTAAAATCTCCCAAAAAGCTCCAACAACTTTGTGTAAAAAAAGCTCAACTCTGGGGTAAAATTGTATAAAAAGCTCAACAACTTCCAATCCTAAAAAGAGTTCAACAACTTTGGTTGGCCCTCATGCATGTTCACTTCATCAAATCTGGCCCTCTTTGGAAAAAGTTTGGGCACCCCTGCTCTACAGTATGATCACACAAAGGACACCTCAGTGGCTATTCCTCAGTTTTGCAGCTCTACAGAACTGAGGCACACAGATGTGGGCCAATTTACATTTATATGGATTTATTTTTTAAAAAATCTAGTTCTTGCAATGATTGGCAAGACAGCTTCAAACTGTCTATACTTATGGACAACAGCTCTCCAGGTTTTCAAATAAGAGCATTTCCCAGCAATATAGGCTTCAAGATGATATAGGTTACTTGTCCTCCAAATCTGTATCACAATATGGCCAGGAATTCCCTCTTCAACCCTACTCCACCAACAGTGAGTTATTTAGTTAGATTTAAAACATCCAATGTATTACTTTGCAAAGGAATAGCCATCTTAACTCTGTGGTAGCTAAAACTAGAGGTCCTATGGCACATTAAAGACCAACAAGTGTATTGGGGCATAAGCGCTTGTGGATTAATGTCCACTTAACCAGGAGATCATTGCATTTGATCAAGTTTATTGAAACCCAAAAGGTCTGGAAATAAGGTGTCCAAAAATATCATGAGAACCACTTCCTTTCTTTGAAGAGCCTCTGATGTCATAAAAGGAATGAATAGCACTTGAACTGCAGCACTGTACAGGCTACAGTAATGTTTCCCAACAACATACAGACTTCAAAATGATGAAGCGCTAAGGCCTCAGGAAACTGATGTGGCTGCTGAGAAAGTTAAACTGTGACAAGACTTAAAATATGCCATGTAGGTTACTGATCCAAAGTTAACTACTGCTGTTCTTCAGACTCATGCCTTTTTCTAAAGAGAACAAATTCCATTCAAGTTTTCATATATCCTGCAGAGCCAAGGGTCAATGGTGAAAGCATGTTAGCTAGGCTCTCACTGAAGAACTGCTTAACACAGCTAAGCAGTTTGGGGTGTATGGCCTCTTGTTGATGAAAAACCATGCCAGAGTTCAAATGTTACATATATTCCCAGACATATCTGCTGAAACAACTTAGTATGATAATACAGGAGGTATGTGAACAGTAAAAAATATACCCAATTATCTAAGAAAGCAGCACTGAGAATCAAAGCAAAGTCCATCATTAATGTCAACTATGCAAATATACCAACAATGAATATTGGAAATATATGTGCCTCTGAGTAAACATGAAATGGACTGAACTGCATGGACCCTAACCACCAGCTTCACAAATAAAGCTGCTTGGCCACCACAACTGTGATTAACTATGGACTAGATGATCCTCCAAGACCATTCCGACTCTACAGTTCTATGATTCTATGAACACAAAATCAAGGCACATGAACATCAACAGTTAATTAATGAGGGGGTCTTCCAAATACTAAAGATCTTCCCAAAAGGTTTTTAATTATTGACAGAAGCTGACTTATTTGTCAAATGTAAGATTAGTCAAAATGTGTTTGTGGTCTATTGTAATTTTGCTGCTGGTATGATATGCTGTTACCATAATCAGTTTTTCCAGTACACGATTTGACTTCCATAAGAGACTGTCAAAAAAATGGAATGAAAAACCAGATAACTTACTTTTATTCAAAATGGGGCATCCCTCAGTAAACCCAGCTTTGTTCCCTTGTTCAAACGTCTGAGTACAAATGCAGGCCAAAGGAGTATCTTGAGTTAGGTAAATCCAAAATCCATAGTTGGACAATTTATCAGATACCATGTTACATAAAGCAGGGAACGAGAAAAACGGTTCTCAATGTTTCCCACTTATGATGGCTATTTATAACCTCCACTATCAGAAAATGAATGAGGGAGTGCTGTTGCTCTTGGTCCTGCTTATGGACTTCCCATAGTTAGCCACTGCAGGAAGAGGAAGCTGCACTAGATGGGCCTTTTTCAGCTAATATATTATTATTATTATTATTAGGCTCTTCTGCACTGTCTAGTAGTCCACTGTCACAACACAAAGTCTCTCCTCAGTATTTTGAAGCACCACACACATTGGTCTACCTTTCAAAAACATTTCTGTTTTTTAACATTGATGAGCCATTTTATTGTCTTTTTCAACATTAACATCAAAAAACGTCCAACTGCTTTTATCTTTTCTGACTTTCACAATACTCTTTGCTGTATTCTTTTTATCTCAAGCTATAAATTGTGCTAGGGAGATTTATCATTTTCTGGGTTTAAATAAGGGATCAGCTGGTAGACAGCCAATACTTTGTGCTGTACTATATGCTATGATTAAAACTTGTTGCAGAGATAAAGTTACCACATGCTGCACTATGCATCAGCTCTCAATAAATAAAACTGGGAAAGGCAAACAGAATAAAGCTGCCATTTAAGAGGCCCTTTAGGCAAACATTAAAAGGTACAGCTTCTCTTACCCCACTTTTTATTAACTCATCATTCCAGAGGCAGCTACTGACCCAAGTTTGAGGTGGCTTGCCTCAGAGGTGAGCAGACTTCAGGCTTGCAGGATCAGGATTGTTTTGTTCTAAAACCTTGAGGTCCATCAACCAAAGCCTGGGGCAAAAAAGCACTTAAATAATTAAATTCTGTGTCCAGGAATTTGTTTTGATCACCACATTAAAATGGAACTTATTACCCCCCCCCACAAACAAACAAACAACCTCCTGCTTATCCCAGTTTCCATCATTTCAGCTATAAAATTTAGGCCAGGAAAGAGTCATTTTGTTGTTGTTACTCTTGTTGAACAACTGGGAGGCATAAATCCTTGTTGATATACCACAAATAACCCAACAGTCAATCAGCAGATCAAGATCGATATTTTGTCTATCCCTGGCTTGCCTGACAAAGAAGGAGGACTTGAAAATCCTATGCGAATCAAGTATTGTTGCACAAATCTTTAACGTCAGGGCCTCAGGAGTCCTCCAATATTAATACAATAACTTATCGCTGTTCCTAAAGATCATTATTAACCCATTGCTTTGCACAGCAGCACTGAAGTGTGCAACAGGTTAAACAACCAGCCTTAAAACAAGATATCCTAAATAATCATTGACAGATACTTTCATGGTAAGATTAATGGGCATACGAGAAAGGACAATGTACAACCTCCTTGATGGTATCGACACTGCATACCAAGATTCAGCAGGTTTCTGGAACAATGCCATTTGGTGTGGCCATATTTCAAGGAGCCAATTACAATTAACCAACATACTATAACAGAAACATAATCTAAGAAGGTGTTTTACAAGCAGTATGCTGCTTCTGCTCTGAATACTATTGGCAAGTCTTTCATCATTTGGCTTCCAATGTTAAAATACCACATTCTGCCCAGAGAGCTACCTTCCTTGCATCCTTCTTGGCATCATTTTGCAACAGAACCCAATAATTTTATTTAGCTGAGCATACTTCAGAATTGCATCAAAATACTATCCAGCAGGAGCAGTACTCAACAGGTAAAAACTCCGTCAAGAAGTAGTAAATCAGACCGTCATTTCAAGCATAAAGTAACTGTTTTGCTTTGCAGCAGCATCTGAAATATATCCAAGTCAAGAATGGGAAACCTATAGCCCACCAGATACCCTAACCAAGCATGCAAAGTACAAAGTCTGAAATATCTAATTTGCAACAAGGATTTCACAGTAAGTCAAAGAATTAATGACAGAGCATTATGAATATGAAATTGCTTTGCTTTCATGAAAAGCGTAATTGTCAGAAAGTAGTTCCATCCATATGGAGTATAACTGACACATGTTGGCATACAATGCGTTGATTTTTAAGGCAGGGAAAATCCTGTTTTTGTTTGAGTCTAAGGGCTTCAATAATTGTATTGACAGTGTCACGGGTCCAACAAGAACACCATTATAGAAGACCCAAAGCCACCAGTAACCTGTCAAAGCCAAAAATCTGTAGACTTTAGTCTTAAAGAACATGCATCCATACACCCAAGATAGCAAATGCCTTAACTGACCCATATAAATTATCCATAGAATAAGAAGCCCTCAAATCTTAACTGCTTGTTTAAACCAAGGTGCAACAAAAATTTGCCATGACATTAACTCTTTAGGACTGCTCATTGTACAGCTAACAACTATTGAACAAGAAAGTAGTATTTAGTTGTAATTATTATTATTTTATTTATTTATACCCCGCCCATCTGGCTAAGTTTCCCCAGCCACTCTGGGCGGCTCCCAATCGAGTGTTAAAAATAATACAGCATTAAATATTAAAAACTTTCCTAAAGAGGGCTGCCTTCAGATGTCTTATTTCCTTCACATCTGAAGGGTGTTCCACAGGGTGGGCGCCACTACCGAGAAGGCCCTCTGTCTGGTTCCCTGTAGCCTCACTTCTCGCAATGAGGGAACCGCCAGAAGGCCCTCGACGCTGGATCTCAGTGCTGAACGATGGGGGTGGAGACGCTCCTTCAGGTATACAGGACCGAGGCCGTTTAGTTAGGCCCAAGGCAGGCAGAAAGCTATTATAAGTAAAACCAACACTGCGGAAAATATCCTAGCACATGTGGCATGAAGTTGTTCATAACTTTACAAAACTATCATGGAAAGAGCAAGGGTCAGAAAGGACTCTGCCGGGGGCTTTACACGCTATCACTCAAGTAACTCAAGTAAAATGCCTAGCATGATCAGCAGCCCTGTTTTAACGGAGACCCTCATCTCCACCCCTACTATGGTATGTGTGTGTATGCCTAATAACATTTAACTGAACTCAAATACAAGACCCCTGTTTAACACAGTGAAGGTCAGGGTCCGGGGAAGCATGAGGTACACCAGGACATTGGGATGACATCTTCATGTGCATTCACACTTTAAATGTTCACATGGTCAGACAAATACCTGAACATGCCTCTAGTTTTCTTAACCCAGTTTTCCTTAAAAAATAAATAAAAAATTGTCTTTAGTAGTTGCCACTGCAGTACGCATATTTTGCCCAAGTTTTCATAGAGAGAATAAGCATATACTTGACATTTAAACGCAATACTTCAGTGCTAGTTTTACAGCATCCATTATGCTCATCATCAATATCTAATCAAGATGGAATGAGATTACTTATGAGCCTGTTTGACTACCACTGACCTGAATATGGAAAGGTGTAGCTCAGAAGCTGGGAACATTTAAGTATTCCTTGTCCCTTGAGTGCCATGCCAAAAAAAGATCTCAAATTAAAATTGTAGCACACATACTATGCAAGAACAGAAATAAGCACCTCTGTACGAAAGAAGTGTAAGGTTCTACAGTACCATGGGGTAACAATCTAATATGGGCTGCAGGCTGAAACCTAAAACCTAACCTAAACCCTTGGCTGACTTCATTCCCTAGGTACTGTCCATTTAACCACCAAAAAGTACCAAGAGTACAGAGCCAAATGGGTTTGCCCTTTGCCAAGTCACAGGGCGCCACTCAGGAACTTTACATAGTCTGTTATCTATGCAGTATTAAGTGAAACAAGCATGTAGACAAGTGGCTTGAAAGATGCTGTAAACCAGGAATCCAGGATTCAGATTTTTCTGCACACCATTGCTGCATGAAAGACAATAGAAAAATGTTAACAGGTGCCAAATCAAGGAATATACCGTATTTTTCGCTCTATAAGACGCACTTTTCCCCTCCTAAAAAGTAAGGGGAAATGTGTGTGCGTCTTACGGAGTGAATGCAGGCTGCGCGGCTATCGCTGAAGCCAGAAGAGCAAGAGGGATCGGTGCGCACCAATCCCTCTTGCTCTTCTGGCTTCAGCGATAGCCACGCAAAGCCTCTTGAGCGCAGCCGGAGCACTCCTCCCTCTTTGCTCAAGAGGCTTTGCATTGCTTTCTTGTTTTCCTCCTCTAAAAACTAGGTGCGTCTTATGGTCGGGTGCGTATTATAGAGCGAAAAATATGGTAAACTCTGTCAGGGATTTATTCATTATAAGAAGTGTTGATGGATTCTAGATTTTATTTATTGCTAGGCAACTGACAAAAGTTATCTATTGTTGGATAAGATTGTTTTCTACCTAAATAATTAGTTCATCTCCTATACCTGGATTAACATAGCATCAGACAATATTCTAATCTAATTTTTTAATTTTTTTCAATTTATTTCAAGTACTTATACACTGCTTTTCATTTTTTTAAAAAAAAATCAGAACCCAGTTTACAAGAAAATCAAACAAAATTAAATATTTGAGATGATATCCGAGTCTATTTCAACCCTGACTAAAATAATAAGAGTTAATTGAATATTTCAAAAATGGTGAAGGGGGGAGATGTTGACAAAAATCTGTCTAGTTGTCGTAACTGATTTTAGAGGAAGTTTTAGTTAGTTTTACTTATGGAACAAAATATTTTCAACATTTTAAGCAAAATAAAGCAGTGCTGCAAACCACAGCAAAGCCTCAAAATTGCCAATGATTAAAATATGAGAGACTCAACACAAATTGTGTCAACGGTGATACTAAGCAATGTAGTTCTTTTACAGATGCCCAATAGAAGTAGGCATGTTGCAGGTCCATTTTACCATCCTCATTTTCCACAATGAATTAAGCACATCTTGTTACTTTATTTGACACCCACATTACAACAGATACCCAGCACAAATTCTGATCATCGTTTCATGAGCCGTAGCAAATCTTGACTCATGCACTCCCCTCTCCTCTGTGTTTACAGCAGATGAGTTCCTTCAACTTAATTTCGCTTTCTCTAGCAGAAGGGTCCACCCTCTTGCTACACGATGCAATTTCAAATGATATCTCTTGTGCCCAATACTCTGCCAAAATGTTTTCAGTATTGGGAAATGAATGCTTGATCATGCACTTTTCAGAAGCTTGGGGAGGGGGTTGCTTTCAAAGAAAGCTTTTTTAAAGTGAGGTGAAATTGTACTTTGAATATTAAAAGGAACAGCCAGAAACACAAAAATATTGATGCCTTAACCACATATTATGCACGAGCCAGGTGAGGTGTATATACAGTAGTACAGAACGCTCTTGATGAAACAGACCAGCTGCCTGAGCTTAGAATTAGCTACTGCTTGGAAAAAAAAAGAATTAGCTACTGTTATGTTTGATTTACAATGCTGCACATGCCTTTAAAAAAAGCAACAAGGTGGTCATTATTCCTCCTTCTGATTCGAAACTGAGACAGATTGTGATTTGTCTGTTGCCAATTAGTCCACAGCTCAAACGGGATTTGATATCAGATCCTGTGGACCAATCTGCCTTTTTGTGATGAACACAGACTAGAGCAATTATGTATGACAGCCCTGTGATTGAAGGATTCAGTAGGAAACATAAATCTATATGTATTGTACATGCAGATATATTAATAGTTTAGAACTGTTTTACAGTGAGAGATATTAAATCAGGGAACACAGTTTTAAGTTTGAAAGGAATTAGAAAACACTTCGCCAATACAACTTCTCAGGTTTTCCCTGTAGCATAGAGCATGTGACAGTATTCTAATAGCAATATTGTTAAGACAGAAAATCTTTTAAACTAGGATAATTACATCTCAGCAACAATGCTCCCCACTAAGCTGAACTGAGGCCAAAGCTACCTTACTTGTCAATAACCAAGTCTGCAAAAAAGGTTTTACATGATGTCATTTGACTGTGATTTCATGAAACAGCATATTTTTTCTAGAATAATGAAGAGTTTCAGTTGCTGGAATACAATGTCTACTCAAACTTTACACTCCAGCGTGCGCTGTAATTTTTGGATTGCACTTTGAAACAGTAGTTTTTTACTCATTATGTTTGAATATACTGTACAGTGGTTCATTTGCGTTGAGATGGGCAATGCAGGTTAGGAGCTGGTTATACCTAATCCTAAGACAAAACTTTTTCAATTTCCCTCCTGAATGTTGGCATTGGTAATTTGAAACAATAAATCTTATTTTATACTTGAAGGAATTTTCAGATGCCTTCTAGGAAACAAGCATCAAATCCAGCAAATAAAATGCTCTCCAAAAACTTCATGGAATAATTCCACATTTTGTAATTTAAATATTAAAGTGTGTGAGGTCTGAAGTTATACAACCAATCCCAATTTGAGCAGCTGTACAAATTACACAATTCAGGTTTGGCCCAACTTTCAAGAATTCCTGTGAAAGGAGAACAACACTGCCAGGCTGACTGTATGTGCCAGACCATCTCCACAAGAGATTTTCCCCCCTATAGAATTAGATCCTCTTCCACTCCAACCCACAAAGCCATTACAACTGAGACACAAGACAATCTAAACATATAATGTACACATAAGAATACTTTTATTTCCTCAACTAATGATGCTTTAAGCAAGGAAGGAAGAAAAATTAGGTGCTTGGTATAGTGGAAGATTGCAAAGGAAGAATTTTTCAATCCCAGGATTTCAGAGGCAGCAGACCATATGGTAAAAGGCATTACTAGGAAGCTGGAATACTTCTAGTATCAAATGAATGTTGTCAGTTAAGGGATTAGCCATTCAGTATCCACATGCTGCTTACAGAGAGCAAATAAGGAAGAACACTGTGCAATCAGGCTTTGGAAGTCCAAAGCATTCATAAGCCCAGATGTTTCTCCTTGAACTCCACGATTCCAGCTTTGAAAGCCTTCATAAAGTTTTTACTTCGTTGCCAAGAGAACCTTAGAAAACTAAATTCACCAATCTGAGTCAATGTGGACTTTTTATTGAATGCTAAATATCTGAGCACCCTCCCTTGTAGTTTTAATAGTAATACATATATAAATGCAAGGTACTTTATTGGGCCAGTAAAACTGCAATCCTAATCCCAGCTACCTGGGAGTAAGCCCCAAGGAATACACTAAGATTTACCTCTGAGATGGCATAGTTTAGCAGCCTGTGTCAAACACACTTCTGAGACATGTATTGTTGTCACCCTAGACAGAGCTACACCTCAAAATACCATCAATACCTTATTGAGAATGACCCAACAACCATCACATTAATACAGTTACACTACTAGAGATGCTTTTAAAATATAGAAACCAAAAATACACATTCATTAAATAGTATGGAATACCTCACTCAGAATCCAGGCCTTCATTTGTGTAATACTGTACTTAAAAGTTATCCTAAACGGAAATTACTAGTGCTACTTACGGGTACTAGCAAACAAGTTTTCTAAGAGAGTCTAAAAGAGACTAAAGGCAATCTACTTCCTTTGGAAGTTGCTATGACACACTTTAGTGTAAAAAAAGACTAAATCTTCCTCCTCCACTTCCAACTCTGTAAAGGAAGACAGAACCGTCTGCCAGCTCTCCCCAGATAACTATAAACCAGCCTTCCCCAACCTGTTGCCTCCCAGGATTTCTGAGATTACAACTCCCATCAGCTCCAGAAAGTATGGCCAATGGTCCAGGAAGGTGATAACTGTGGTCAAGAGCATCAGTATCACCAGGATGAGAAAGGCTGCTCAATCAATAGTGAGCCAGTAAACTACATGCTAAGGAGAAAGCATAGCCATTCTCCCACCATCTCATAACAATGTGACTTGGCTGAAATTTTCTTTCCAATATCACATATAGTGCTCAGACCTTACATATGAACAGTGGCACAGCGTGGGCTGCCAGCACCCAGAGCAAGGTGCAAAATTGGGGAAGGGGGATAGCATGTTGCCATGGGTCTTCCTCCCCCATTTTTAGCATAAACTCTGAGGTACAGGCTTCCCCAGGAGGTGCTGGATGCAGACTCAACCCGCTCAACTAGAGCTCCTCAGGCGCCACAACTCACCCTGCACCAGCCACTTCAGCTCTCCATAGTGCACTCACAAGAAGCTCTGCCAGTCCAACCCAGGAGCCAACACACTGCCAATCAAGGCTCATGTGGCCACCTTTGTTCCCACTGGGTGCTCCAGCAGTGCCAGCAATTGTGCGAGAAGTGTGTGGTACACAGCATCTGTAAGCAAAGGACATGGATCTGATTTGGTGATCCATCCCAGCTGTGGAGGAATGGGAAAGGAAGCCACCTCCTTTCCAGCCATGCAACACTTTCGGGACCACTGCAACACAGTGGCATTGTGCCCAGGGCAACCGTCCCTGTGCTCCCCCATCCTATGCCACTGCATATGAACAAGATTTAAGCCACCACGTCTTCCCAAAGAGATTATGGCATGCAACACCTACAGCTGTTAGTGCAGGCTTCCTCAAACTCGCCCCCCAGATGTTTTTGGCCTACAACTCCCATGATCCCTAGCAAACAGGACCAGTGGTCAGGGATGATGGGAACTGCAGTCTCAAAACACCTGGAGGGCCAAGTTTGAGGAAGCCTGTGTTAGTGCAATCTTTCCAAATCAGAACCACAAACTTGAGCACTCTACCTGCTTGTCAAACATAAAAGAATAAACCCAACAATTTGTCCTCTACTTCTAAAACTGGCAGGGTGCAGCAAGCTAACTCCCCCCCCCAAAAGCTTTAAAGCAAAGACCAGGCTTTGAAACATCTGTAGGACAAGTGATAAGAAACCAGCTGGAACTCTCTACAGCTGCAGATCACTCTTCTAGGCAGATAAGGTTGTTTGTTTTCATCTGCCATCAGGAGATTTCTACAGGAAAATTTCAAAGAACATATCATGCACCTGCTGTTCAGATGCGCATTAAAAAAAATCTTCTCAAACCAAATGTAAGAGCATGCATGGAACCTCTCCAAGCTGTTCCATCAGCCTTTAATGTCAATGGTAATTCTGACTATGTATTATATATTCTTAAAACTGCCAAAAAAAACCTAAATAGTGAAACTAATATATTTTCACATAAGCACTCTTTTTCATAAGAATCTGGCGTGTGTGTTAAGGAACAAGGAATCAGAGGAAAATGGAATAAAAGAACATGGAGTTTGGGGTCAATTACCTGTAATGGAGAATGCATGAAGGAATAGGCATCATAGGATAAAGCATCATATGAAGTATGTTTCCCAAGTGGTTGGTTGCAACTTGAACACAGAAAGCTCGCCTTTTTTAAAAAAAAAATCATAGTGGGTACCAAAATTTGCACCCACTATCAGGTTCTACATCCATAGGACAATTTCATAAACATATAAAACACAACAGTCCTGATAATACAGCAGAATTAAAAATTACTTCCATTATGGTGCTGCTCAAAGCCTGGTGATATCAGACTATTAAGAGCTTCATAATGTTAAGATTCCCATCAGTCACATGCAACCCACTTACTTCAATACTGAGCCCACACACCCATTAAGAAGCAGAAGACTTCAAACTTATTTTCACTATGCAAACTTGTAACTTAAAAAGTGCATAGACATTTCCATCATATTACAAAGTAGGAAATGAAACAAATGACAGGACCCTCAAAAGAGGAACCAAGTACCTTAAAGCGGCATTCACAACTTTATGAAACTACGATAGGCAAGGAATACAAAGAAGATGCTTGCAGGGATGCCTTTGGGGATACTACATATTAGCTTTTTCCTTGAGGATCTCACATTAGAGGCAGCCAGAATTATCAACGGGTGAGGTGCCAGACTCAAAGTGAAATTCCACTGCCTCAATCCACCCCGCAAAATGGATGGCTACACATTTTCAGGGTGGCTAACCTGTAACCCTCAAGATGTTACTGAATTCCTGCTCCTATTACCTTTAGCCTGCATGTCAGGGATGATGGAAGCTCAGGTGCAAGAACATCTGAAGGGTCACAAGCTAGTAGTCCCTTATTAAGCTGCTTGAGTATGGAGACATTTGAAGACGAACAGTGGATCACACAGCTGGACTCTCAAGTGCTTAAGTGTTTATTTGGTCGCAATAGATTAACATGACCATATTTCAAGCTTTAACAAAAGGTGCCAAGATGGCATAAACATCATTCCAACTTCTAAATAGTCATTTCCCCAAACCTTTCTCACTTCAACAGGGGTACAGAAGAATCAGTTTAAGAGGCTCCCAACTACTGGTGATATCTCTCATGTATGTACAGAGACATATATGTCCACTTAAACATATACAGTCTGCAAAACTCAAATATTCTGAGAATTTTCTGCAAGCAGCCCTGGCAAGAAGGTTGTTATTTTTCTAAACTGCAACTTGGAAAACTTTTATTCTCAGAAAGCTGTCAAAGCTAAAGATACAATTGCACTACTTATGTACTTCAACATTTAAAATCTTGATACAATGTAACTTCAATGCAGAAGTAGATGCTGTCAGTTCCTCTTCTGAGCAGAATTTCCTGAAGATGAGCAGCTAGGCCACAGAAGTAGTAGTAAGTGGTTGCTGCCAAAGTCACGTTCTATAGCAGGAATGAGAAATGACTCCTCAGAAGTTGTTGGATCAGTTCCCATCAGCCCAGTCAGCATGGCCAATGACCACAAATGATAGGAAGTGTAATCCAGTAACATCTGGAAGGCTACAGGTTCGCTATCCCTGATTTATACACTAGACAAGGGGTACAATGGAAAGAGAAACCTGAAATAAGTAACAAGGTAAGGGAGACAGGCTCAAATTACATATACAGAGACTGTCAGGAGAATGAAGGCAGGTTTGAGACATTTCAAATATCAGGAGGTGTGCTTCATTTATCAGTTAGGAGGAAGATTACAGTGCCAAGGGAAAGATGTAGCATATCAAATAACAAAGGCAAGTTTCATAAAGGAAGTGGTGAACTACTCAGTGTCACACTGGAAAAAAATGCCTAAGGATAATGGTTGTACTGAAACTTTAATTGGTTTGATTGGTAGATTAGTCTAATAGTTAACCAATTCAGTAAATGAGTTATTATTGTTACTATCAGCAGCAGCTATACTATTTCTGACAAACCATTAGAATAGGAAGAAAAATAAAATAGCCAGGAAACAAGCAGCAGCTGTAGCTAATTAAATCATTAATCCTTATACTTCTTTCAATAGGCTAAAATGGTACTAATATTGAAGTTGCACTGGTTAAACATCTGGAGGAGATCAACTAACAATTCAATGGTTTGGCATGGTTACAGTAGACACTGTACTTTTGCGGGGGGGGGGGGGAGTACCAAGAGAATGCAATGATGTGATTCCCAACAGATCAAAAACGTTTTAAGAGATGACACAGTAGAAAACCACTGAAAGATTGGGGACCAAAGTTGAAGAACACAACATGTGTCTTACTAGGTCCAACCAAAATCCAATCTAGTCCAGGAAGTCTGCATGAAGACAATCACCATTCCCCACTTTTGTGTGCCAGCAACCATTCGGCTAAAAGCCACTGATAGACCCTTTCTTTCTAAACCAATTACACGTATATTCTAAAGTAACTGCCCAAAATCACACTGTGAGGTAACAGGTAATATATGTTACATGATATATTAATGTACCATATGATCTCCTTTTTATTCCCTTATGGTAGAGTGAGTGTTTGTGTGTATATATGGTAGGTACTATCTATCTATCTATACACACACATACACACAAACACATATGTATATATGTATATGTGTGTGTGTGCATATATATATATATATTATACATATGTATGTCGTTTGGAAACCAAGCATCTAATAGGCTAAATAAATGAAATGAGTAAAAACCAGAACAGGGGGCCGTCTCGTTTCATCTCTCATTTCAGAGGGGATGGTGGAAAAGTGGGAGTAGAAAAAGGGGGGGGTGTTCGTTCCTACGTTGAGATATTGTAGCAAAGCACAGGAACTGCAATCCAAGTACAGTATTTGGCCGGCGAATAAAACCGGGCCTGGACGGGCAGCGAGCTGCTTGGGGAGGTTGGCGGGGAGGGCAGAGAAGGCGACAGCGAGAATGGCGAAGGTCGGGGCGCGGGGGGGGGGGAGGGAGAAACGGAGAGAGAGAGAGCGAAGAGAAGTCCGTCTCGACTCACAGTCCAGGTGCTTCTTCTTGGGGCCCATCACCTCGTGCGTGGTGGCCTTGCAGACGGTCTTGGACACGGCCGAGCCGGTCACGCTGTGCTGCGCCGCCGTGATGCGGTCGGTCAGGCTCTGCCCAGACATGGCGGTGCCGGATTCAGAGACACTCCGCTGCTATTCCTCAACCAGGCTGGTGAAGCAGGGACGGGGAAAGGAGGAGGAGAAGGAGAAGGAAGGAAGGAGGGAGGGAGGGAGGAAAGGAGGGCGGTCCCGGCTGGACTCAACAACGCCGCCGCGGCCGCTGAGGACGCCCGGCAGCGCTCCGCCTTCGGAAGGGCCGGGCCTGTCACCCGGGAAGAGGCTTCTCCTCCTTCCTCTTTCCTCCTCCTTCCCCGCCTCCTCGGCCTCGACCACTACCGCGGCCTGCCGCTCGGCCGCCGCCGCCGCCACCACCGTAAGCCTCCCTTCTCCTTCCCTCACGCACACATGCACAGCTGGTCGCCGCAGGAAAATGGCGGACGGAGGAGACGCTCAGCTCCACCTCAGAGCTTTCCGGGCCTCCGGCATCACGTGACGCTCTTACTCTTTCTCTCTCTCCCCACCCTCCCTTCTATCGCACGCCCGCCCCCCCCCGCCTAGCCACGTGACATGCTCTTTAAAAAAAATTAGGGCCACACCCCCTCCGCCCCTGCCACGTGACATTCCATCGCCGCCGCCGCCGCTCTTCCCCCTCGCCGCCCGGCCTGCCTCCCCGCACCCACCCCGCGGCAATGCGTCTTTCTTGCCTCCGCCCCTCTCCCGCGTAACAAGCAGGAACGCGGTGACGAAATCGGTCTGGAGTTGCCGCGCGACGCGCTCTTTCCTCCCCCGCCTCCCCTCGTTCTCTTTTTCATCGGCAACGGTCACCAACGGTCTGAGCCGGGGGGGGGGGACTTGTAACCGTCTCAGGGCCTGAGGGAAAATCTCGGCCTCGGTATATTCCCGCCAAAAAGGGGGAAAGATGGGCCTGTCGCCGTACGTGCCTGGCTTGCCTCCCATATTGTTGTTCTGCTGGCAACCCGCCCTTTGGACTCTAGGCGAAGTACACAAGCACCTGCAGAAATTACCGCATTCAAAGCGATGATGACGTGGCTCATGAGGGATTAATGAGGAAGCGGGGTTGAATTTATTGGGGGTTTTTTTTCTTTTATTGGTCAAACATAATATTAGTACCTTTTCATAGGCTCATCTGGTCCAATCTCCTGCAATGCAGGAATCTCAACTGGAGAATCCATGACAGATGGCCAAAATCTACAGTGGTCCTGACTCAAAAGAGTGACACACCTCAGCAGCAATAACTCGCCTGTCTTCACCAGCAAGATCCACCAACTCATAGCAGATTGTCCTCAAACCTCCTTTCCACTGTAAAACAGCTCTTAATGTCAGAAGTTCTCCCTGATATTTAGTCAGAATCTCCTTTCTTGTATCTTGAAGTTCAGGTCCTACCATCCTGAGAAATAGAAAACAAGTTTCTTCCGTCTTCCATATGACAGTCCTTTACATATCTCCCCGTCTCCTCTTTTCCATGGCTAAACATACCCAGCTCCATCAACCGTTCCTCATAAGTTTCGCTTGTTTGGGAAATGGTGCACACACATGACATTGAACACAACCCATGTCTATCCTTTCATTTCTAATTAAATTCTACGTTTTGATGCATTTCCCTGTAAAGCAGCTTTGACCCAAGTTGGAAAAAAGAACGACCTGACTATGCTGAGATGGCCAAAATGACTGTGAAAATCAGGAATAAGGTTGATAAAAACTTTGACAAAGACAAAGACTGGGGAAAATTTGTAATATATTTGACAGAACACTGTAAATAGTTAAAAATGTTAGCAGGATTGGAATAATGCAATGTGAAAAGTATAGGAGAAAATAAAGATTTATGGATATACAGTATGAGGCATAATGATATGCACTGAAAATGATCACTAGTGGACCCCATGAAAGAGAGGATGGAAGTCTGAGAATTCAGAGAATTCTATACTTTTGGACTGTATTTTTCTTATTTGACAATGTAAAATTAAATTGTAAAACCAATAAAAATTATTATTAAAAAAAGGAAAAAAGAACAAGATAGCTGTGGTTTGAGTCAGTAATGTGTATACAGCCTTGTGTAAGGAGAGATTTTATGAAATGTGTGGGACTTTAGTCATCACAAGGTTTTATAGTTAAGTGTTAGCACCTTGAATCAAAGTCTAATGTGTATTGACAGCCAGTGAAGATGGAACACAACTGGGTGGATATGCTTGTGATTCCTGGAGCTCATCTTTACCTTACTATTCCCCCCAATGCCTAACAGAACAGCTTATTCCATATGTAGCTGTCCATGCTCTACCGCATGGGTGACTAACCCCTGCTTCTCTAAGCAAATTCCTCCCTTTCAAAATTTGACTAATTTTTGGTGGTGGCAAAAGGGGGGGTGTATGGGTAGCTCCGGTGCCCAATAATGAGGATGTAAATCACCCCTCCCTGCTCTTAAGACTGATCATTAATGAGTGGGGCAGGGCAATGAGCCCCCCTCAGTGGATCATCACAGATCGACTGAGGAGGTGGACCCCTGTGTCTGCATGTCCAGTATGTATGCATGCAGGCAAGCATGGTCACATCCATACTGTACATTGTCAGGGGTCTGCAAACTTTCAGCAGGGGGCCAGTCCACTGTCCCTCAGACCTTGTTGGGGCTGGACTATATTTGGGGGGGAGGAATGAACGAATCCCTACGCCCCACAAACAACCCAGAGATGCATTTTAAATAAAAGCACACATTCTACTCATGTAAAAACACCAGGCAGGCCCCACAAATAACCCAGAGATGCATTTTAAATAAAAGGACCAATCTACTCATGTAAAAACATGCTGATTCCTGGACTGACTGCGGTCCGGATTTAGAAGGTGATTGGGCGGGATCCGGCCCCTGGGCCTTGTTTTGCCTACCCATGCATTAAGTCATAGGGTTGCCGTATGTCCTCTTTTTCCAGGACATGTCCTCTTTCTCATGGGTATGTAAAATGAGAGTCATCAGAGAGGTCCATAGTGAAAAGTCGGCAAATGTGTCCTCTTTTTTGCTCTTCAAAATATGGCAACCCTACATTGTGAGAGCATTTACAGCACATGGCTTCCCACAAAGAATCCCGGGAACTGAAGTTTGCCCCTCACAGACATACAATTTCCAAGATTCTCTGGGAGAAGCCATGAGCTTTAAATGTATGGTGTAGAAACCTATAGCTTCAAAGGGAGCTTCATGGTTGAGCAGGGATTTGAACTGTGTCTGGCTTTCACATCTAAGGCTCCATTCTTAGCCCTGCTTACCTGAGAGTAAGCCGTATTGATTTCAGTTCAACTTATGCCTGACTGTACTTAGGATTACAGGTACTGTATGGACTTGACCAGGATTTTGAACCAGCATGTTGCAGACACCACAGCAAAACTCATGACCTAAGGAAAAAACCCTAACTGAATCACCACATAATATGGCAAACATCCACCACATGATAAAAGATTATATCCATGTGGTAAACTATCCAAGTGAAGACTTGTTGGGCATGAATCATCCTAATGGGGATTAATGGGTCATGTGTCTTGCATCTGAGCAGCACAGTTCTGTGTGCAACTGCAAAGGTCTATGAAACTTGAAGCTCTGAAAAAGAGGAGGACATTTCAGTGCTGGAGGAGGAAAGCTGCATGAAGGCTGAAACAATTTAGATTCTCTCCCCCCCCCCCGCCCCGATACCTGGCAGAGTTGTTAGCTATAATGTACGGGTGGCCAACACCTCAGAAAATGTGAAGATGCTACTGTAACAAGCTCAGGAACCTTCCATGCACTCACTTGCCTGTAATCAGACAATCCAAATAACTGTCATTGCTATCTGTTATCCTCAGCTGCTACTTTAACCATGACCAAGCCCATTTCCAGATGCCTTTGTTGGCTCTCACTCATCTTGCTCCTTGTTTTCCCCTACCAGGCCCCATACATTCTGTACTAGATTTCTTCTTGCAGTTATGTCCATGAGTAGCTTGAGACTAAAGTATGGGCAAGATGGAGGACCCGTTCCCAGTATATTTATACCCAATTGGGATTTTAAAATGTGCAGCACTGATGAGACCTGCAATTTACACTGCATCCGGTGCACTCCCACCAATAGTTTGGGAAGGATAAAAGGTAAAGGTAAAGGGACCCCTGACCATTAGGTCCAGTTGTGGCCGACTCTGGGGTTGTGGCGTTCATCTTGCTTTATTGGCCAAGGGAGCCGGCATACAGCTTCCAGGTCATGTGGCCAGCATGACTAAGCCGCTTCTGGCGAACCAGAGCAGCGCACGGAAACGCCGTTTACCTCCCTGCCTATTTATCTACTTGCACTTCGACATGCTTTTGAACTGCTAGATTGGCAGGAGCAGGGACCGAGCAATGGGAGCTCACCCCGTCGCGGGGATTCGAACCGCTGACCGTCTGATAGGCAAGCCCTAGGCTCTGTGGTTTAACCCATAGCGCCACCCACGTTCCTTTTGGGAAGGATCAACGGGCATAAATCTGACATCAGGAACATAGCTGTCAACATTTCCCTTTTTTTAAGGGAAATTCCCTTATTCCGAATAGGATTTCCCTTAAAAAAAGGGAAAAGTTGACAGCTATGGTTAGCAATCATAAAACAGAGAAACCAATAGGAGAACTCTTCAATCTCCCAGGACAATCTATACAAGATCTTAAAGTAGCTGTCTTATTGCAAAAGCATTTTAGAAATACACTTGAAAGAGAAGTTGCTGAATTACAACTCATTACCAAACTAAAAACTATGGAGAGACCTGCTCTGAAGAGAGATATTGGATTCATGTCCCATTATACATACTAAAGCTAAATTTGGTCATCTATCCCTTTAAAAATCCCTTGCCCTTCCCTGTGGAACCGACTGCCATAACAGTCATCGACAGTTATAAGGTTGAAGCGACCTCTGCTTCAGAGTATCTGACGAAGTGTGTATTACACAGGAAAGCTCATACCTTGGAAGCTTATATTTAGTTGACCTTAAAGGTGCCACTGGAATTATTAAAAAAGATTTTTTCATCTTTCATCTTGTTAGTTATTATAACGTCAATCCAAATTGAGCAAAAGAACAATATAGCTGTGTTTTAAGTCGGCAATGTGTCCAGAGCCTTCTTGTCTTGACCAGTTGATAACGTCTGGGCTTGGGGCGATTCAAATGACCAGATAATGCGCCAACACACAACTGGCTATTGAAACACATTATAAAAAATACCTATAAAACCTGAGGGTAGGGAAAGTCACGACAACATTCTCTGTTTGTCCTCTTCCAGAAAATATTAGCCTGAATTACATCACTGAGAGGAGCATAATATGTGGAGGAGGAAGATGGTAATGGCATTGGGCTGTTTGAAGGATTACGGAGATAATGCATGAGAGGCACTTGGGACACTTGGAATGGACTATAATATAAATGCTAAGTATTATTGACAGTTGCTAATGGCCAGAAACTAATGACTGCATTTTAAAGACACAAAAGCCATTCATAATCTTAGCAAACCGTTTTCCATTATTAGATGGGCTTTATAAAGCCTGGAATGGAAAGGGGTATTTTATTTCCTTCGTAGCGATCCAATCTTATTTGGCAAATTAGGCTTGCTGCTAGTTTTTTGCCCCTCCCCCCCTTTTTAATTTTAACTGGGAAGTCAGACAAGCTCACAGAATGTGACATGAAATAAATTAGGAAGGGAGATGATCAAAAGCAAAAAATGAAATTGCACTGGAATTGTATATAGCTAACCATGTCATTGACCTATGCAAGGTGAACAAATTTTTAATGTCTTCAGGCTTGGCATTCTTCTCAATCATCTTCAGTGGACTTAAGCAGGTTTAAAACTCATTCTCTCTTCCTAGAGAATTATGGGAATGGTAGTAGAGGAAGGAGAGACGGAGCCCAGGAGAAATCAGGGATCTCCAACAAAGTGTCAAAGGTCATATCCACTCAGGTGAGTTTCAAGCTTCCTTTGCACAGAGTTGTTCGCATCAGAGGGCGGTGGGACGGCTTCATCCATCATGTATGATCTTTTTGGTTTCCCCGTCCCTGAAACCCCACTGGAACTCCTGTTCATTTAACTGTCATCTGTGTTTGTGCGTTCATTTTTTTCCTGCACAATGATGACTGTTAGGGTATGTTGTCATCACTTATACTGCATGCGGTTTTCTTATTGGATTGAAGCTGGTTTGAAAAAAACAAACATATCAGACAGCAGCATTTGTCAAGAAACTACAGGATTGGTATGGACTGTGGCTAACATAGTGTGAATGTAGCTTCAAAAATTACCAGTGGGAGTGTAGTGGATGTGGAGTAAGCTGTAATGCAGACATACCCACCAGAAGTGAGGCCTAGCCCACATATAACACCTGGGCTCAGAGATCTGTACTGGTTGTCAATTTGCTCCTGGGCCAAGTTCAAAGTGTTACTATTAGTACTATTAGTACCCTTAACATATTAGGGCCAGTTTTGTCAGTTTGCATTTCTTAGTGCAGAAAGTACTGATCTGATGTGTAGAGATCTTTCCTATTCCACCTAATTCAAGGGTGTTATGTACTGAGTTGAATAGGATCCAAACTGCAGCAGTCTGATTGGTCCTAGAACAATAGGATTCAGAATGCAGCAGTATGATTGGTCCTAGAACAATGCAGCAGTATGATTGGTTGGCAGGAACCACCCAATCATGCTCCAGATAGAAGTGAATCCACAACCTGATTGGCTTACAGTAGAATTCCGGAATTAGCCAATCATGTGCAGCCCATTGTGTAAATAATGTATATAAAGCAGATACTTTGAGGGGACTTGGATTCATTCCTCCTCACCACTATGAGCTGAATAAAGAGCATGAAATCACTTTGCGACTCTGAGTATATTTCAAAGAGGGTTCTAGAAAGTTTTCTTTCTATGTGAAAGAAACAGGCAGAAGGTTTTTGTTTGGGTTATTTCTTCTGGGAAGCTGAGTACAGCTGCTTTAAACTGGTTCTGTTATCCTTTCTGTCAAGGTCGTGCTGACTATTCTAGTCAGGCCAGGAGGAGCCTGGGTCTCACTCACGTTTTCTTTCTGCCTCTTTGTTCTGGTGTTCTGTAAGCTACAGTGTTAAGGTTTACTCTTATTATAAGCCATTGTAAGTTTTATTGTTAAGTCTGCTGCAACTGGATTTTTATGTGCCAATCCTGAATGTACTAGATTTGTGACCATTATGCTCATTTGCCTTAAGTAGCAAGTAAAGCTCTGCTGGATGAAGTACAATTGCCTCTGGGCTATATTTTGGGAACTCTGCTACATGTTTAAGTTTTTTTTCCTCCCCAGAAGAGGCTGGGGAGACAAGTTTACCTATGAGATCGCCATACCCCACAGGTACCCGCTCAAATGCTTTGATCAGCAGAATTGGCATTACTACAGATGCCACATAATACCTTTTCTGCATTTGTAAGAACTCAATCATTTAGTGTGGCAGCACCTACACTTTGGAACTCCCTGCCTATTGATATCAAGCAGGTGCCTACACTGTATTATTGTTGGCCCCTGCTAAAAACATTCTTGCTTAGACTAGCCTACCTGGAACGTTGATGTGAATTTTAACCTGTTTTCGTAATTTAACTTTTGTATGTTTTTAGCTATTGTTGTAAATTTCTCTTGATATTATTGCTTTATATTTTTGTAAATTGCTTTGTGGTTTTGTTTTTTCAAGTAGTATATAAATTTTATTTAATAAAATAAAAGAATAAATAAATCCACCTAAAGCATGCTTATACCACTTGAACGGTATTGGCTTCCCCCAAATAATCCTGGGAACTCTAGCAGCCTAGGGACAGTACTTTGCCAGAAGTAGGAAATATTTAATTGTGACTGTCCCTGGTGAAAAGGGACAGTCGAGGAATGCAGATTTTCTTGATAGACATGCATCTGTGGTTTACTTTAAACAGATAAATAAAATGGATCTGTTAACTGTGTTCCTTATTCTAACTCGTGTAGCTAAAGGATAGCCAGGAGTTGGACATCAGCAGACGTACAATATGTCCCAATTTTATGGGAACGGGAAAAGGGAAAGAAATGTAATACTTGGCAGATGAAAGAAATGCTAACCAAAACTATTTTCTAAAAGCAGAACACACATAGCTAAATATGTTGGCTTTATTAAAGCATAAGCCAAGCATTCTAACAAAACAGTAGTGTTAAGTTAGATGAGACGGAGAAAGAGGCATTAAGTTCCTTTCTTAATCTTGTACGGATTTTTAAGGATAAGAACATATTATATGATAATCCTTCTGGATCAGACCAGAGGTCAGTCTAGTCTTGAAATCTTTTTTCACATTGGCAAGCAGATGCTTCTGGAAAATTCATATGCAGAGCATCTGGAATTCAGAAATATGCTGATGCATGGGTATAAATGCACAGGGAAATCTGTATTTTCCAGGCAGCAAAATATTGCAACCTGAGTGAGTGCTGCTGGGGAGAACAAAACTTCCACAAAACAGGGGCACAAACTTGAGGGAAAACATCTGGATCCTGCAAAACAACAGATGAATAACAACTGTGCAGTTGTTGCACAGAATATAATTGTTAGGCTTGGCCCTTAGCCAGGGACAAAATACAAAGTCAGCAGCGCCATGAGATGTATCCATAGTTGAACTAGTTCAGACTGCAGGCAAGGAGCAGGGGAATAAGGGCTTGCCAGGTGGAGCCTGTAGCCGATGACTAAGTATGTTGGCAAGAAGACCCATAGCTATGTGGTAGAACACATGTTTTGTGTACAGAAAGTCCCGGTTTAAATTAAATCTCTGGTATCTCTAGTGAAAGGTGGGTCCATTAGGGTAAATGGGGCCACTGTCCCACTGACTTCAGCATTCCCCAACCAGGGCCCACCAGCCTGCCTTCCTCCTTGCAACCAACTCAATGCCTGTCAGCTTCTTCCTGCTGTTGATAAGACCCAATAGTGGGTTAAACAGTCAAGAGCAGGGGTCAGCAAACCTTTTCAGCAGGGGGCCGGTCCACTGTCCCTCAGACCTTGTGGGGGGCCAGAGTATATTTTGAAGGGGGGGGGAATGAAAGAATCCCTATGCCCCACAAAAAACCCAGAGATGCATTTCAAATAAAAGCACACGTTCTACTCATGTAAAAACACCAGGCAGGCCCCACAAATAACCCAGAGATGCATTTTAAATAAAAGGACACATTCTACTCATGTAAAAACACGCTGATTCCCGGACTGTCTGTAGGCCGGATTGAGGCGGTGATTGGGCCTGAGATGGCCCCTGGGCCTTAGTTTGTCTACCCATGGTCAAGAAGGTGGTTTCTGTACATGATGTAGACGGAGGTTAGAGGCAGATGGAGCTCATCAGCCTGGGAAGGTATCCCACCTAGGAGAAGGAAAACTCTGCTCCTAAAGCTCTGCTGCCTTGTGGGATATCTTCAGGAAAAGAAAACGCTGAGGAATAAACCCTACACAAATCTGCAGTGGTGTACCAAAGACAGCTGGATGGCGCCTTGTACGTCTCCTTCTGGCAACTCCTGCAGCTAAGCTGGCGCCTAACATATTGCTCTGCTTTCCTTTGGACCACGTCAGTGAAGCCGAGAGGGAAGTCTTGTCATCTGAGCAGCCCAGGACCTCTGTTAAGTTGTGGGTGAACATATCAGACGACACAGCGATTCTTCAACCAGCTCTTGTTTATTCACAGGCCAGAACAGAACTGAACTGACAGGTTCAGCCAGCCTGCTTATATAGAGCTCCAGTACAATGCAACAGTAACAACTTTCTGTAACTATCCAATCACTGAACATCACTTTCAATTCCTTATTTGCATATGTGGACCTGAGTGAAAACTAAAGTATCCCCCTGCTGGCCCAAGGTGAGAACTTCAGTACATAACAACCTCCATCCACACTGCCCAGGCTTGTGCCCCGGAGAGGTCACTTCAGTGCTGCCATCAGAGCAGTTTGGCTTCACCCCCCCCCCCCGAGGTGCACTCCATTGTCTCTTGAGGCAGGTGGGTGCCAACAGCTGGTCCCAGTCTGTTTAGGGATTTAAGAGCCAAAGCTGACACCTTGAACTGAGCCTGGAAACAAATAGGAATCCCATTAAATTGGCTTATATGTTCCATCCTACCAGCTCCAGACTCAAATTTGGCCACAGCCTTTGGAACCAATTGAAGCTTCTACCTAGACTGTCTTCCAGGGCAATCCCAAGCTACATATAACTGCTGATAATCCCCATTCTCTACAACTATTAAGGGTTCAAGGGTGCCATCATCTTTTGCATGTGGGCACCTTAATTACGGTGATCCAGCCTGGAAGCAATGGCGTATAGAGCAACATCACCACCTGCTAACTGTAGTTGAGCATACTGATATGGAATGATCAGGGAAAGAAGCCTGCTTCAGAAATCGAGAACCCTAGCAGACTGTACAAAATATGTCTGGCATTTAACTTAATATACATGTTTACTCAGAAGAAAGCCCTATGAAGTTCAATGGGATTTGCTCCTAAATAAGCACGCACAGAATTGCAGTCTTACAGCATACTTGTATACACATTACCCCCTATGAGTTCAGTATGATTTCCTCTCAGACAAGTGTGGATAGAATTGCAGGTCTTTTTTCTGCTAATTAGTGCATGTAAAAATATGAATGCATAAAATCTAATTCAAACCCATCCATTTGGGAGACTTGCTGTCTGCCTTAGAGCTGTGCTGATATTGGCTGAGCCCTAACAATTGCCCTAAAATTTCCCTTAAACACATACACACACAAAGAGAGAAACCCTCAGCACTAAACGAATAAGGTTTGGTTTGTCATCACTGAAGATGAAGAAGCACTTAGAAGCAGCTTGTTTAATTAAAAGAGTTTGTTGTCAGTCCAAACATCTGACAAGATTTTTGCTTGGAATTCTGTGTGGCCTCCACATTGGGAAAATAGCTGGAACAAAATGCTCCAGTCTCTTTATCTTGGGTCTTGTGTCCCATTCCTAGACAAGCCTAGATGCCAGTTTCCCAGTGTGAACTCACGCTTTTATTCTCGGTCCTTTGAGAGATATATTAGTGGGGAAGATTGCTGTCTCCCTGGCCTGTGCATTTAACATAATCTCCAGCAACTAAGAATGCCAGTTTTTCAGAACTGGCTCTGAAATGATAATTGCCCAACTTGAATTTGCCAGTATGCGATTGAATCCAACCCCAAAATAAGGACAGTCTAGAAAGTGTCCTTTGACTGCACAATATGATCTAACATACGTAACTGGCCTTACTCTTGGGTTCTCGTTCTTTGGTCATTCTGCTTTCTGGTATGTCCTCTGTTTCCGATTACTCTTGGATTTTCATTTCTGACTCATGGGTCTTGACTCCTAAGACCATAAGAAGAATCTGCTGGATTAGGCCAATGGCTCATATAGTTCAACATCCTGTTCTCACAATGGCTAACAAGATGCCTGTGGGAAACCTTCAAACAGGACCCAAACTCAAGAGCCCTCTTCCCTCCTGTGTTTTTGAGCAACTCGCATTCAGAGGCATTACTGCCTCTGGCTGTGGAGGCAGAACACAGCCATCTTGGCTGGTAGCCATGGATAGCCTTGTAGGATATTCCTTGCAGGGATGTGTCCACCACACTTTGAAAGCCACCCAAGTCAGTGGCCATCACTGCCTCCTGTGGGGGCCAGTTCCATAATTCAAACATAGGCTGCAGGGGAAAATCCCTTTTATCTGTCCTGAATCTTCCAATGTTCAGCCAGTGTTATGAGAGTGAGAGAGAGAACACATTTTCTCTGTCCACTTGTGGTTTGTTTTCTGATCCCTGATTGCTCTTGGGTCTGAACTCCCAGTCTATCAGAAGCGGGTACCAGGAGCATCAGAAGCGGGTACCAGTGGGGAGAGAAGTTAGTCACAGCAGTAGGGGGAGGCACCTTGGCTTCTTCACCAGCCTGACTCATCAGTGCCTCCACTTCTGTCTCTGATTCTGGACTGTTCTCTGACACAGCCTTTCCCTGCTTACTAAACCCTGTTGCCTCTTCAGCTTCTGATGCCTCCTCCTCCTCCCAGTCAGCTCTGTCTTCTCCCTCTGACAACTTGTCGTCGTCCCACCACCAATTCCCTGGCTCTGAGCCTACTTCCCTTGGGGGTTCCCCAGCTGGTGCCTCGAATCATTCCTCTGCATCCATCCAGTCCATGACACAGCCCCTGACTCCCCAACTTCAGACTCCTGTCCACATTGCTGTAAAGAGAGGAGAAGTCTAGATGGGTGGTAGTGACTCCTTCTGCGGTCTTCTTTTCTTTTGCAATCACGACTTAGTACATTGTGTGCAAATCTGTGCTCATCCTTTACCATTTGACCCACAAACAATCTGGGGCTGAGTTTTGCAGGAAGCTCTTTTAAATATACCCAGTGCTTTTTTTCTGGGGGGACGCAGGGGTACGCATACCCCTAAACATTTTGTGAATCTAAGTTTGGCCTCATTGAGGAGCAGTATTTCAATATGAGTAGGAAAAGGAGAGTACCCCTAAACATTTTTAATGGAAAAAAGCACTGAATATATCTTTCAAGCATCAGCTAATTTTACTCGAGCTTTTGTGAGTTAAAAAATAAAAGGAAGACAAATGGCCCAGAAGGGAATAGCAAATATGGTTCACATGATTTTTCCTTTGCTGAGAGGGAAAAATGCCACTGCTTTCTCACAGTTTGACATAAAAGAGACTGGGGCAATGTACAATAGAAGCTAATATTAGTCATCATGTCCACAGAACCTGAAAGTATCCCATGTACATAACTGTAGGGAGGATAAAAAACCCAACAAAGCTTTCCCCTAACTTTAGAAGCAGGCAATTTTGGGAGGAGGGCTCATTAGCTTCATCTGTCTCCCTCCCAATTTTTATTTTTAAGTTGTTAGAAAAATCCCAGAACCACAAGAAAATCACACGGCGGTAACCTGGAGTAAAAAAAATAAAATAACAGCAGGTTTCTGTGTTTTATAAATATCCTTTTAGTCCATGATTTAATGATGCTGCACCTTACTGCAGCTTGCAGATGTAAGATTGATCTTCACATGCAGCAGACTCACATGGTCTGGATATTCACTTGGCCCCTAGAACTTCAGAATGGAATCTTAGATTTTGTTCGTGGTGGGAGAAGAGGGACTTCTCTGCACACAGAAAGCTAGCACGATGGAGAGACAACTTAGCTAGAATCAGAGCTGGCCCAGGATGTTTTGCTGCAAATAGAAAATGTGATACACACAAACACACTCCAATAAAGGGGGAGGGGGAAGGAGGTCAAAAAAGAGGGTGATGCAGGGGTTGACAGCAACAGTGGAGTTGACATCAGCAGTGTTGGCAAGGGAGGAGGAAGAGGCAGGCAGAGGAGGCGAGTGGCAAGCAGTGAGTGGCACTGTCCTCATGGGCCTGATCTGCTGCCCCACCCAGCTGTCCCAAGCTTGCCTCCCTCCCTGAGGTGGCAGCCTCACTGGGCCCTGGCTAGAATTCATATCCCTGACTTGCTAGTTTTCTATGTGCAGGGAGACTCCCCCCCAGGAATGGGCATTGCCACATGAGCTTTCACCCACTGAAACAGCATTGTGCAGTTAGTGGACTAGGGGGACTAGGCTAGTCCCCTAAATCTTCCCCTGATGCCTCCTTTCCAAAGCCCGGGGAGCTTCTGCCCAACTTAGGGAGGGAGGAATGATGCTCACACAAGTGTCACCCCCCCTCCCCAGTTGCCCTCACACGCTGGTGCCTAATTGCTCCCCTACAAAAAATTTCGCTTCATGCCGTTGCCAGACCAAAAAAAAAGACGAATGGCTTCTGTGATCTGGGACACTTGAGGGGGTATGTCCTTATTGCTCGCTGATACTGCTCAGTTTGTGAGACCAGGATGAGATAGGAGCAGCAAAAAGCAAAACAAACTAGTAGTACGGGCAATAAACCTGGCATGGCAGCATGGTGCAGTGGTTGGAGGGTTGGACTAGGAACCAGGAGTAAGGTAAAGGGACCCTTGACCATTAGGTCCAGCCGTGACCGACTCTGGGGTTGCGGCGCTCATCTCGCTTTATTGGCCAAGGGAGCCGGCGTACAGCTTCCGGGTCATGTGGCCAGCATGACTAAGCCGCTTCTGGCAAACGAGAGCAGCACACAGAAACACCATTTACCTTCCCGCTGGAATGGTACCTATTTATCTACTTGCACTTTGACGTGCTTTCGAACTGCTAGGTGGGCAGGAGCAGGGACCGAGCAACGGGAGCTCACCCCGTCATGGGGATTCGAACTGCCGACCTTCTGATCGGCAAGCCCCAGGCTCTGTGGTTTAACCCATAGCGCCACCCGTGTCCCAGGAACCAGGAGACCAGGGTTCAAATCCCCACATGGGCCATGAAGTTCACTGGGGGACTTTGGGCCACTCACCAACTCTTAATCTCACAGGTTTGATCTCAAGATAAAAAGAGGAGCAGGAGAACCACATACGCTACCTTGAGCTCCTCGAAGAAAAGTTGGCCTATGAATGCAATAAAGCTCAGTTAGAGCGTGGTGCCGATAACGCCAAGGTTGCAGGTTCGATCCCTGTATGGGGCTGCTGCAAATTCCTGCATTGCAGGGGGTTGGACGAAATGATCCGCAGGTCCCTTCCAACTCTATTATTCTATGAAATAATAATGTCACACTTGGAAGATAAGCTAGTTCCACCCTGGAGGGCAAATAGCAGAATGGCTGGGGAGGCCATTCAGTCTGGAACTATCTGGCTATTCCAGATCAGGGCCCCACATGACTGCTTTTCCTTCAGATTAAAAATGACCAGCTTAACCACGTTTGCTTTTTAAAAAGTGTATATGGCATTACCCATAGTCTGGCAAGTCACAGAGCTCTTTATGGTTGGTATAGGCCTGATCTCTGGATTAAGATTTGACAAGCTTAGTTAGGTCAACAAGATTTTGATTACTTTTAAAGCACTGTTACAAATGAGATGTTAAATGCAGCGCGATGGAAATGGCGTGGAGGTTTCTTGAGATAATCTCTCTCTCTAATGTAGCATGCAAATAAGATTCCCTGTTAACTAGTAACATACACCACATTCATCATGAGCTAGTTGAGGCTGCCTATACTTCCACAGCTTATTTTGGACAGACGAAATATTCTCCATTTCCCTTCTGAACTAACGGTTGTGCAATAATGCTGGCATAAACAGAATGTCTACTGTGCTTCCTTCCACAGCAACAGCTGCATTCCAGCACTGGGCAAAATGTTCTTGACATAAAGAGGCACACTAATAACCTCAGGTTCCTGTTTTTAGTTAGTGAGAATTGCAAAGGACGATTGCAGCATCGAAGTGCCAACTCGAGGCCATTAGAGGACTACTAGATGTTTGGCACTTGGGTAAAAGGGAAAAGAAATCCAACAGGTGCAGCTTCTCTTATAACTACAACAATCCCCTCCTGTATTTGTTTGGCTGCCCAAATGCCACAGTCTGGCTGGCTCACAAAATAAAATAAAACGCAATATATAATAGGGGGAGGGCAGTAACTCATTGGGAGAGCTTGCATGCAGAAGGTCCCAAATTTAACCCCCAGCATCTCCAGGTAGGGCTCGGAGAGATTACGTGCTGAAGCCCTGGAAAGGTGCTGCCAGTCAGTGTAGGTGGCCCTGTAGAAGTCACAGAAAAGAGGCATCCCTTGCCAGAAGCAGTAACATTTAAAGGGATTCTGCCTTGGTCAGACCACACCTGGAGTACTGTGTCCAATTTGGGAACCACAATTTAAGAAGGATATTGACAAGATGGAACATGTGCAGAGGAGGGCGACTAAGAGGATCAAGGGTCTGGAAACCTAACCAAACACCTGCAATGTTATTACCTGCAAAAACACACTGGAGGGCCCCTTAGATTACCTCACCCTTAGCTGGTCTTTCCTATCCATTCAGAAGGACAGTTGTTGAGAGCAAATCAGCCAATCTCCGTAACAAAGGAAGGTAAAGGTTGTTAAGTTGTGGGTGAACATATCAGACAACACAGCGATTCTTCAAACAGTTCTTGTTTATTCACAGGCCAGAACAGAACTGAACTGAAGGGTTCAGCCAGCCTGCTTATATAGAGCTCCACTACAACACAACTGTAATACTTTCTGTAAATATCCAATCACTGAACTTCACTTTCAATCCCTTATTTGCATATGTGGACCTGAGTGAAAACTATCTACAGTATCCCCCTGCTGGCCCAGGGTGAGAACTTCAGTACATAACAAAGGTAAAGGTAAAGGGACCCCTGACCATTAAGTCCAGTCACGGACGACTCTGCGGTTGTGGCGCTCATCTCGCTTTACTGGCTGAGGGAGCCGGCGTTTGTCCGCAGACAGCTTCTGGGTCATGTGGCCAGCATGACTAAGCAGCTTCTGGCGAACCAGAGCAGTGCACGGAAACGCCGTTTACCTTCCCGCTGGAGCAGTACCTATTTATCTACTTGCACTTTGACGTGCTTTTGAGGAAGGTAATTGGGGTTTTTTCTAGGGCTCTTAAGGCAGTTGGCAGTTCTGTTTCCTGTCCAGTCCTTAACACCTCACTCCTACAGCAATACTTACTTGGAAACCCCACTGAAAGTAAAATGGTGCTAGAAGGATAGGGTGGAAACAGCTTCCATCTTCCTGCATCTCTCTAAGGTAGTACCCTCCCCACTGAATTCTTAATGGGTAATTTCAGATTTATGCAGCAACCCCAACCCCAATATCCTTTCCCTTTAATGAAACTGAGCTCCATTTTATCTGTTTGTTTCAAATGAGCTCCACCCAGTGCTTAATCTGCAAAAACAGAAGCACATAGCTTCTGCTTTGGAAGAGTCTATGAACAATGCAAGATCATAGAATTGTAAGGGACCCCGAGGGTCATCTAGTCCAGCCCCCTGCAAAGCAGGAATCTGTTGCCCAGCATGGGGCTCGAACCTGCAACCCTCTCTACCAACTGAGTTATCCCAGGGTGTGGGTTCTAGTGGCAAAATGCCATGTTGAGAGGCAATCTGCAGAAACTCAAGGGGAAAATATTGTTCATTGCCACCTAGGAGGACAAAAGTTTGGACAGAGGAAAGGAGGAATGCTGCAATCCTTTCCCAAGCCCACTTTACCACACACACACACACACACACACACACACACAAATCCCAAGTAGAGAAGCTGGCCTGATCCTGCTACTACAGCAGCAAATTCTGTTGGTGGTGTCTGGGCCATTTGGTGTCAGGAGGATGAGCAAGTTTTGTTTCTTTCTTGCCTACATTTAAACTGTTGAACAGTTTATTTTGGCTTTCATGGAAACAATGGGATGTGTGCAGTAGCTAATAGCCACTGGCCACCCAAGGTAATTAAGCTAGCAATTACCAATGCAAAAGCCCAGAAAGCCATCCAGTCCACTTGATGCAATGCAGTTCCCATGATGCTCATCTTTGGGATTAGGAATGATCAGCTGACAGGGTTTGCCACAGCCTCCAGATGGTGTGCATGTGTTTGGCATATTGAATCAGGCTGTCCAGAGCTTGGGAAAAACCCTTCGTCTGAAATCACTCCAAGAGAGATCCCTTTGTTGCTGCTGTGCCACTTCTCTATTATTAACAACAGAAATGTCCCAAATTCTTTGGAACCACAGGAATTGACGGAGCAGCAAACTCCTTTTTGATTTCCTCCCCACAATGACTTTATGTGTTTCTGTATACAGAGACCAAATGGTGCATAGGGTCTTAAGCCAAGGTGCTGCTCTGTTCCTGATTTCTCTGCACTGTTTTCTGAAAGGTTTAAGGATACTATCCTCTTTCCCATTTGTTTCAAAATCTGTCTTCCAGCCCCTTCTCTTTTATGGGCAATTTCAGGCTGTTGCCTTTTCGGGGGTACATTCTGCAACATTTTCTTTTTTATATAAGATTTTATTATGACTATTCATAATGGTAAAGGTAAAGGGACCCCTGACCATTAAGTCCAGTCGTGGCCGACTCTGGGGTTGCGGCGCTCATCTCGCTTTATTGGCCAAGGGAGGCAGTGTACAGCTTCCGGGTCACTAAGCTGCTACTGGCGAACCAGAGCAGCACACGGAAACACCGTTTACCTTCCCGCCGGAATGGTACCTATTTATCTATTTGCACTTTGACGTGCTTTCAAACTGCTAGGTTGGCAGGAGCAGGAACCAAGCAACGGGAGCTCACCCCGTCGCGGGGATTTGAACCACTGACCTTCTGATCGGCAAGCCCTAGGCTCTGTAGTTTAACCCACAGCGCCACCCGCGTCCTGATTATTTATAATACATCATAATAAAAACAATCTAAACAAAAATGGAAGGGGAGGGGGGGGAAAGGCTACTAAGTCCTATTTCACAGGTAAATCTTAACTGGTCCCACACAGAGAAAGGTGAACCCTCCCAGGTTCCAGCTCTCACCTGGGGGCATCCCTTTCTTTTCCCATCTTCCCACCCTGGGAGAGATTTCCTACCTTGCCTCTCACACAGGGTCCTTCAACAGCTAAGCATCACCACCTGCATGTTAACCCCTCCTTAACCCCAAGCAAAGAACCACAAAAAGTACAAAAGAGCAGAAGAGAGCAAAAGCAAGAACAGAATATTCTGCAACATGTTGTTGACACAACATTAGCGTGTTGGTGGTGGATTTATTCTGTTTTCTCAGTTGTTCTTTGAGGATTCCGCACATTATTGCTGTCCAGAGGGAGTGTTGTGCAACAAAGTGGGGACAAAAATAAACCAGAACATGAAAGACCCTGTGTGAGAGGCGTAGAAGGGAAGATCTCCCAGGGTGGGAGGCTGGGAGAAGAAAAGGAACTCCCAGGTGAGAGCTGGGAGGGTCCATCCCCTTCTGTGTGAGAACTTTGAGAGAGGACTTTGCATTGTATTTTCCCTCATCCATCTATTTTCCTCTCCTTTTTTCTTGTCATCTTTTCTTTAGATTAGTTTTTATTGTATTGTATGATGAAAAGTTTCAATAATAATTATCAAAAAACCCCAGAATATTTGTGCTATAAAAGGAGTTTGGCAGCAAGTTACAGGATAGGCACTGCTTGGAAATGAAACAATGTGACCACCCCAAAACTTTTGCAGATGTGAACAGCATTAAAAGTTGGGTTGTATATGACTGCATCCCACATAAAATCACGATTGCATGTCATCATGAATGCACAGCCGAAGTGGCATATGGAAGTACTCTACGATTCTTAATTTGTATGTATATACAACTTTTCAAAGACTTGGAGGAGATGTGATAGAGTTAACAGTGTCCACAGTACAAATGTGTCTTCTCCAGCACATCAAAATACATTTTGTTCTGGTGTGCATGTGTAAATTTTCTTAGGAATGAAACCAACCAGATCAGAAGCCACTTGCTATCAGGTCTAGTCAGTGTTATCATTTTACTTAATTTTATGAGGTTAGAGAACATGGTTGCTTTTTGGATCTGAAGTGGTAGCTAATAATTTTTAAATAAATGGCCTGAATTCCCCTGAAATGAATCTCTTCTAGCTGTATTTTCTTTTTGGAGTGCAAGGTGGTCAAGAAGATGTTGGTGGGCATGAAACTGATTTTCTATACCCATAGCCATCTGATTTAACGCAAAAGGCAGGGGAGGGCCTTTTCAGTGGTGGCTCCGCATTTGTGGACTTCCCCTCTGAGATGGGACTGGCCTTTTATTATATTCTTTTCAGAAACAGGTCAAGAGGCACCTCTTTTTACTAGCTTTTGGAGGAGGAACAGGGCAAAGAATTTTAGTTGATTATTTTATTGCTCAATTTTGATGACCATGGTGAACAATTTAATGCTCCTTTTTTCTTTTTTCCCCTGCGTGTTGGTTACGGAATTGTTCTCTCCGCCGATATTAGATATGATTTGCAGTCTGTTGTGTTCTCTAAAATTTGATTTGATTTTAAACTGGTCTGTTGTCAAAGGGCAGTACGTAAATTATGAGGCTGTCATCGCTGGATGAGATCTAGTATTTATTATCTGTAAACGGTTGCCTGCAAACATGTGGCTTGCCAAGTCCTGAAGAGCTTTTGAAGAGGTGGCTGATGAAGCTGCAATCTGGACTCCTGTCTCCATGGCTTTATTGCTTTTTGTTGTTGCCCACACACCCTACTTCCCCAAACAGTGTGACGTTCAAGAGGAAGTGGTACCAGGGTTTGGCTTCCTTTTGGAGGAGCCAAGTCTCTGGTGGTGACGAGGCATTTCTGCATTATGTGGGTGATTCACAAATATGCAAGCAGAATGCAGGTGAAAGGAAAGAAGTAGCACAGCTGTCCGAGTTCATGTGCATCATTGCATATTGTGCAAGTGAATTCCATAGTGTTGAACATAATAGCATTATGATATTGGCAGTTTTATTTTCAGACTTTTTTCATAACTGCTACACACTGGGTCAACATAGATCTATTCATCAAGACCCCAATAGCTCTTCTTTGGTCTGTCACTGTCAGTTCAGACCCCACCAGTCTATATGTGAAGTTGGGGATTTGTTTTGGTGTCCCAATGTGCATTGCCCTACACTTGCTTACATTGAACCACAACAGCCTTTCTCATAGCTCTTTGCTATTCTTTTTAAAAAAAAAAAAACAACGCGTATGGAATTTGCTCCCACAAGTCAGTGATGGCTGCCATCTTGGAGGGTGTTAAAATGGGGTTAGGCAAATTCACGGAAGATAAGGCTGTCAAATGCTACAAGCCACATTGTTGGAGGTCTCTGAATATTAGTTGCTGAAATTCCCAAAAATTGCTGAATCCCGCAAAATGTGAGCACGTAGGCCAGCCTAGGTAGATAGTTGCAGGCCACATGAACTGTTATCCCGAAGGAGACCAAGAACATTCATCATCCTGTTGCTGTTTGCGTTCCTTGTCACGAGAACCTTGCAGCAATAAAAAGCTCCATGGTTAAATCACCAGCTACTTACCAGTAGCATTTATATCCCATTATGACGTGCAGTGTGCTTTGAGGGGGGTGGTGAGGAAACATGAAGTATGAACTTGGTATTTTTTTTTTAAAGAAAGGTTCTCCAGATGTTTCCAAAATTACTCATTCAAGATGTGGGAAAAGCACAGTGCCTATTTAAGGGATACATTCCCATTTAAGGCATATACTTCTGTTCTTCCTGTCTAGCTCAATTGTTTCCTTCCTGCCAGATTTAGGCTATCCTTTAAAAATACAAGCGTTGCTTGTACCACAATTACAAATAGGGTTTTAGGCTTAGAACTGGTGCCCTCCACACAGCCCTGAACAGTCCAAAACATCTGGAAAGCAAAAGGCTGGGAAAGGGAAGGGGTTATGCTCCAGCCTTCCAAAAATTAGGTGTCAACAAAGAGCCCACATTGATATCATGATTGAGTCTGTGATCCATGCATATTTACCTGAGAGTAAGCTCCACTGAACACAATGGACTTCTGAGTTTTCTTGCTTTTTGCTCAGCCACATGGGCTATGTACACACTACTCCAGCTCCAATGCGCTCCCACCGCTGGTGTTTGAAGCAGAGCGTACATGAAGTTAGCCACAATTCATATATATCCTGTAATTCTTGAGAAATGCTTCTGCTTGATGAGTTCCCCCTCAAACCATATACAGTGGTACCTCGGGTTAAGAACTTAATTCGTTCCGGAGGCCCATTCTTAACCTGAAACTGTTCTTAACCTGAGGTACCACTTTAGCTAATGGGGCCTCCCGCTGCGCCGCCACTGCGCAATTTCTGTTCTCATCCTGAAGCAAAGTTCTTAACCTGAGATACTATTTTTGGGTTAGCGGACTCTGTAACCTAAAGCATCTGTAACCTGAGGTACCACTGTATTCTATATGGTTCCATACAGTAAACGCTAATCTCCCTACAAACAAATCAGAATGAATGTTTGATAAGCAACCGATGTCCTCTAATTTCCTTGTAAAGAAGCCAAAATAAAAATTAATGAAATAGGTTCTCTGGAAACAACCAGAGTCTTGTAATACCTTAAGGACTAACATATATATTATGGCACAAAGCTTTAATGGAATAAAGTCCACTTCATCAGGTGCATGAAGTATCATCCGTAGCAGATCCTCCAAGTGTCCCTATATTCCAGAAGCCATCCCAGTTTTTGATTTGATCCCAGAAGGTTCCGCTTTTCCTTAGGACGTCCCTATTTTCATTGGAGAAATGTTGGAGGGTCAACAGATCCATACTCAAGTATCATGTCTCCAAGCTCCAGCCTGTTAGGTCCTTTGGCAGAGCTCTCATCTTCTACATCAGACACAAAAATACCATGCAGGTTTCCACCACAGATCTGGATTCCACTTGGGACCTCTTAATGGTAACTGTTCTAGGTTCAGGCGTCCTCTTAATGGTGTCTACAGAATTACTGATTGAATTGCGAGGACTGGTGGTTAGAGTGGTCTGTTTGGATGGAGGCGTCATGGTCCCTTCATCCTGTTCGTTCACAGTATCAATTATGGAATTGGTGCAAGCCAAAAAGGCTGTAAACTCATGGGTCTAGCCAATAAAACTCAGGAGCCAGGAGGAGATAAAGTCCAGCCATTTATTACTTTCGGTTCAGCAGGTAATCCAAGAAAATCTGACAAACCCTCCCAACCTCCTGCGGGGTTATTTATAAGTTTTTTTCACAAAGATTTTCAATTTCCTCCAATCATATGCATAGAAACATTTTCCCATTACCTTATTCAGGAAAGCAACTAGCTGTTGCTGGCCAGAAGTGCAAGAGGCATGCTTTTGCTGACAGAGCTTTAATTCATGGTGCCTGAATGGTCTTCATATGAATACACTGTGTTACACGAAGCTATTGTGCTTTGTGAACCTGCGTGTATTGCATTGCGATAAAAGTTTCAGCTTCTTTCTGCCCCATGGGGGGGGGGAGGCAACTTGCAAAGCAAAATGCTTTTCTCAGCAGTTTCAAAGCTTCAGCAGTTTCTTAACATTTTCTTAAAGCTGTAGGGGCCACACTGGGGAGCAAAGAATTGTCTTTTTGTTTGTGAAAATCGTCACAAACAGGGCAATCTTGTACATGCCTACTCAGAAGAAAGTCCTGTTGTGTTCAAACGCTTCGATGGGATTTACTCCCAGGCAAGAGCTTGCTTGCAGCCTTAATTGAATCATCACAGATTGCACTTTTAGCATTATGGAAAGAAGATCTGTGTCTGTTGTAAATAAAAATTGCCCTTTTCCCTTATGGGGTATCCAAGAGTCCATATAGAGTCCTTATATAGGTTCCCTATCGGTAGGAGAGAATAACAGAGGCCAACCAGAGAATATTGAGAAGCAAAGCAGCTAGTAAGCCTGATCTTTATTGATCTGTTGCAACAGGGTGCTCCCCTCACCCACAGAAGAGAGATGGGACCCAGAAAAATGGTGTGCAAGGCCTTTTAAAAACTTTTGAAATTCCCATCCTGTAGATCAGGACCACCCCCAGAAACATCATACATACATCACAGAAGGGGTGTAACCTAAGACCACTCCTCAGATACATCATACCTACATCATAGAAAAGGCGGTCTAAACAGAAATTTAGATGTTGTTTATCTCTTGTCCTTGTTTATCTCCTGTCTGGCAGGTTACTTGATTGGATTTCCTGGGTAGCCTGGCCAGTCTTTTGTAATGATAAATACTTAGTTCCTGGGCCAGGTCACAGGCTCACACCCTATTCATATCTTAAATGTGCCCTTAAGACAGGATTTGTGAGGAAAGAGAAATGGGGAGGTTTCCCACTTTGACCTTGCAGAGAAAACATTTGGTCAGTTTAGGAATCAAAATGGTTCCAGGTTGGTCTTCCTGTGCTGATCTATGTACGTGCAGTTGGTACACTTATGAACACTTATGAACTGCTGATCTCTGCCTTACAGCTCAACTCTGCACATGCATAGGATTACCAGTGCCGGATTTCCCAAAATACTTCTTAACTGTATTTCACTATTAATATACCGTATTTTTCGCTCTATAGGACGCACTTTTCCCCCTCCAAAAATGAAGGGGAAATCTGTGTGCGTCCTATGGGGCGAATGCAGGCTTTCGCTGAAGCTTGGAGAGCGAGAAGGGTCGGTGCGCACCGACCCCTCTTGCTCTCCAGGCTTCAGGAAGCTATCAGCAAGCCTGGGGAGCCCGCGGGAGTTCCCGCAGGGCTCCCTAGGCTGCGGACAGCAGCCTGCTTCCCGGAGCGCGCTGAAAGCAGAGCGCCCGGCGCTTTGGGAAGACATCCACAGCCTGCTTCCCGGAGCGCAGGGCGAGCTGGAAGCAGAGCGCCCGGCGCTTTGGGAACATATCCGCAGCCTAGGGAGCCCTGCGGGAGTTTCCGCAGGGCTCCCTAGGCTGCAGATAGCAGCCTGCTGCACGGAGTGCGGGGAGCGCTGAAGCAGAGCGCCCCGCGCTTCGGGCAGACATCGGGCAGCCCCACAAGCTCGGGGGACAGCGGGGAGGCGCAGCGCCGCCATCCCACTGTTCCCCGACCTGGTTTGGAGGCTGGCACTGGGGAGAAGTGTGCGCTGAAGCAGAGCGCCCCGCGCTTCGGGCAGACATTGGGCAGCCCCACAAGCTTGGGGGACAGCGGGGAGGCGCAGCGCCGCCATCCCACTGTTCCCCGACCTGGTTTGGATTCCCCGACCTGGTTTTGGGGGGGAAATAAAGGGGGGAAATTTTCCTTTATTCCCCCCCCCCAAAAAAAACTAGGTGCGTCCTATGGGCCAGTGCGTCCTATGGGACGAAAAATACGGTACTTCTTCTTAATTGTATTTCAGTTCAACAATTACTTTGATAAAATACATATTTTGTTATGTGCAAATGACTTTAAATACCTATTAGGTCCATAAATTACCATATAGTATATATTCAACACAAAACACAGTGACAATTTGTTGTTGACAAAGGACAGCTGGACATATTAAAGGGCCCCATTACCTTCAGTAGCTTAGGGCCTCATCAAACCTAAATCTGGCTCTGGTTACAGCAGATGTGGGGAACCTTTGGCCCTCTAGAGGTTCCTGAACTACAACTCCTATCATGCCTGTCAATTTGCCATGCTTGCTGGGACTGGCGGGAGTTGTAGTTTATAACAATCTCCAGCGGGACTTGATTGACATGAATGGGACGTGAATTCTGGATAAACACTATATGTAGTTTATTAAAGGTGCTGAAAATTGTGGCTCTTGGGGGCGGGGGGAGAATGTCCTTTAACAAAACCAGAACAACCCAAAGTACCGCCATATTAATATGGCGGGATGTTTTGGTGGCGATGTCTTTAATTGGTTTTATTGATTGTTAGGTGACCAAAAAGAAAGAAACATTCCCGAAGGAAAGCCATTTGAAAGCGGTGCAAGCAGTGCTGGATTTACATATAAACTAAACAAGCTATAGCTTAGGGCCCCACTCTCTTGCCCCCCCCATCACGAGTCTTTGTAAATTGTGTTTCTAAAGGAACTTTTGTTATTGCCAAATGCCAATGTGTTTGCATTATTAAGTTGGTTATGAATAAAAAATCACTTTAAGTTAGAGCTTAATAATTATTTCACTATTATTTACTTCTCCATTGTATTTCACTATTAATATACTACTTCTTAATTGTATTTCAGTCCGACAATTACTTTGATAAAATACATATTTTTGTTATGTGCAAATGGCTTGAGATACCTATTAGGTCCATAAATTACCATATAACATATATTCAACACAAAACACAGCGACAATTTGTTGTTGACAGAGGACAGCTGGACATATTAAAGGGCCCCATTACCTACAGCAGCTTAGGGCCTCATCAAACCTAAATCCGGCCCTGGGTGCAAGGCCGCTTTAAAAGAACGTCGTGCGGACGTGACCCGCCAAGCACGCGCAAAAAAATAAAATACTGTAAATCAAAATCACACCCGGTTCCCAGAAACGCGCGCGCCCTCTAACGGCCAACGGCCACCCTCTCCTCTCCCTCCCCTACGTCACTGCGCGCCCTTCTCTTTCTGCCGCGCGCATTGCGCGCGCTCTCTCTGTTAGACTTTTTACGACGCCAAGGGGCGGGTGAAAAGCCGGTCGCGCTTTGCGGCGGCGCGGTTAAGCTCCAATAAACGCTCTCTCGCGCCTCCCTCGTCCCGCCCCCTTCCTCGCGTGCGCCTCCGTCTCCTCTCTCCGCCCCCGCCTGGCCGTTCGCGACACCGCCTCCGCCGCGCTTTACGGCCGCGGGGATGAGGGGCGGGGAAAATGTCTGAGCGGCGGAGAGGAGGCGGAGGCAGAGGAGAGGCGGCCTCGGAGGCGGCAACAGCGGGGGCAGCAGCATCGTCCGCGGGGGTGTCGGCGGCGACGGCGGGAGCGGAGATGCCGGCGAAGAAGCAGAAGCTGAGCAGCGACGAGAACAGCAACCCGGGGGACCTGTCCGGTGACGAGAACGTGAGCGGGGGGCCCTGAGATAGGAAGACATCCCTCTCTCAGGCTTGGGGCCTAGCGCGTCTCTTAGCAACGCGGGGGGGGGCTGGTGGTCTTCTCCCCTCCCTCCTGAGAGGGGGAGCCTGAGGTCATGGCTGTCCTGTTTATAATTTTTATTATTAATTTACTTATGTATATGTCGCCTTTATCTTCCAAGGAGTTCAGGGTGGTGCACATGGTTCCCCACCTCCCCACTTTTTCTTCACAAAATAGGTTAGGCTAAGAGCGGGTGACTGGCTCCAAGGTCACCCAGCAAGCTTCGTGGCTGAGTAGGGATTTGAACCCAGGTCCTAGCCAGGCACTCTTCACTGTTCACCACACTGAGGCTCCCTTAGGGCAAGTGTGGGGGAGCCTCCAGGTACAGTGGTACCTCGGGTTACATACGCTTCAGGTTACACACTCCGCTAACCCAGAAATAGTGCTTCAGGTTAAGAACTTTGCTTCAGGATAAGAACAGAAATCGGGCTCCAGCGGTGTGGCGGCAGCAGGAGGCCCCATTAGCTAAAGTGGTGCTTCAGGTTGAGAACAGTTTCAGGTTAAGAACAGACCTCCGGAACGAATTAAGTACTTAACCCGAGGTACCACTGTATTGCTGAACTGCAACTCCCATCATTGAGTTGTAGACATAGCTGTCAACGTTCCCCTTTTTTTAAAAGGGAAATGCCCTTATTCTGAATAAGATTCCTCGCAAGAAAAGGGAAAAGTTGACAGCTACGGTTGTAGAGGTGGAAGGGACCCCAAGGGTCATCTAGTCCAACCCCTGGCAATGCAGGAACCATCAACTTAAAGCATCCATAATAGATGGCCACTCAGCCTCTGCTTACCTTCAAGGAAGGAGAGTCCACAATCTCCCGAGGGGGTTTCTGGGGCTGTTGGGAGTTGTGGTTCAAGGGCTGGAGGGTCCCATCCCTCCCACTGCAAGGCAGCCTCTCCCCTCCAACCTGCTGCCCTGAAGGTGGGTTTGCAGCCTCTTCCTAGACCTTAATCCTCTTTGGGGTGCCTCACGGGAAGCAATTCCTAAATGAAGTTGATGGTGATCTCCCGCTGGATCTGGGAGCAGTGGTAAGGAAGGATAGGAGCTGTAGCCCACCAGCTTCTGTAGCCAGGTGGGAGAAAGCAGGTTTAAAGGTCAAAAGGTGGAAGGTCTATGCAGCTGCAGTCATCCCTGACCACTAGCCCATGCTGGCTGGGGCTGATTGGGGCTTTGGGAGGCCACGTCATCTGGCGGGTGTTCTCTTGATTATACACTGCTGCTGTTCAGAAACCGATGTTCATATACAGGTGGTTAGCCTGTGTGTGGGGTGCTATTGCTCTAGGCTTTTACGCTGCAGGTGGTGGAGTGCTTGTTCATGAGAAGAAATCAAAGGAGGACCCCTTTGCATCTAGATAGCTAGGGTGCCAAGAAGAATTGTAATGTAGAACAGTTTCCTCCTGGAACCTAGGCTTCTATATTTGCCATCTTGCTACACTTGCTTTTATAAATAGAAAATTAGAATGAGTTAGGGAGAGAGTTGGGCTAAAATACTTCCCCCTGATTATATTTAGGCTTCTGTGTTAGCCATCTTCTCTGTATCCACTCCAGTTATCTGCACATAGAAAGCTAGCATGTCAGGGGTAAAGCTAGTCTATAACTCTTCTCACTGACTTGCTAGTTTTCTCCGTGGAAGGAAATTTGTTTCTGAATGGAAGAGATGGGTAGGCAAAATAATTTTCAATGGCATCTTAAGTTTCTACCAATGTCATCTCTGTTTTAAAAAGAAAGTACAGCTGATGATTCTCTGCTTTTAGGAAACCAGCAAATTGGCAAGAACTCAGGTTAGATACCCCTTATTTGACATCTACTTAGGTTTTCACTAGTATGCCAGGATTCACCAACCAGAGCTTGGCACAAAAGCCATACACTTGGATTTAAAGAAGTTAAAACACAGGCGATTGCTTTGAGACCCTAACTTAATGGAGCTCGCAGTCCTTCAGGACAAAAAACTATTTCTGCTTACTGCGAGCTTTTTTTATTTCAGTGGAATAATTTAGGAGCAGCTGGGGGAAATAATTGTTGCTGCTACTGTTTAAAACAGCTGGGAATCAGAAATCCTTGGCAATCTGTGGCAAATGACAAATAGATCTGCCCACTCATTCTCTAAACGTGTGAATCATCTTGCCTATTGTCCTTGAATGCTCAGTATCCTCTATTTCTGAATAAGGTTGGCTCATTGTTCTGAAGTAGGTGGAGGATCTTCCTTCACTTAGTAAGTTAGCTTTTTTGCTGTGAATGTGGGTCTTGATCTGTTTTGAAAACCAACCTTCTTTATGCTTTCAGGATGATGCTGTTAGCATAGAGAGTGGTACTAACACTGAACGCCCTGACACCCCTACAAACACCCCCAATGTTCCAGGAAGAAAAAGCTGGGGGAAAGGAAAATGGAAGTCAAAGAAATGCAAATACTCCTTCAAATGTGTAAACAGCCTCAAGGTATTTTGTCAGCAGACATCTCATTAGAATGAAAATTGCTTGCTGCCTTTATACAGTGGTACCTTGGGTTACAGATGCTTCAGGTTACAGACTCTGCTAACCCAGAAATAGTACCTTTCTCATTCTTTGCTTCAGGATGAGAACAGATTGTGTGGTGGCGGCACGGCAGCAGCGGGAGGCCCCATTAGCTAAAGTGGTACCTCAGGTTAAGAACTGTTTCAGGTTAAGAACGGACCTCTAGAACGAATTAAGTTCTTAACCTGAGGTACCACTGTAACAGTGTTTTGTACTTCAGTGATCCAAATGACTTATTTACTGGATCAGAACGAGGCATCTTTCAACTGGCATTCTTTTTCAAACAGCAGTCAGGTGGTGGTTCTGGGCAGTCCATAAGGAAGATCTTGTGTTCAGGAAAATGCTGCCTCAGAACAGGCTTCTTGTACTTTACATGACAACTGGCTGTGGATAGATACATACTCCATGTAAGCTAGTGGCCCTGCCACCTAAGCGCACTTAACCAGGTAGCAGGTCCTGCTCGTATGAAGGGGAATTCAGAAGCAGTTTTAGAGAAATTTAAAGTATCAGTAACTTGCAACACACACATTTAACTTGTGTGCATTCAGCTTTACATGCTTGGCAAAAAAACTATAAAAATTAAAAAGGGGGTGGGCATCCAGAGGAAAAGACTTTGGCAATTCTACTTGTCATTGAACCCAATGTGTTTTGACTATATGTGATTTTGGCTTTATGCACTATCTCTGGAATTTACCATAATCCCCACCTAAGTTGAGAGTTGCCTATATATTATTTGTAATATAATGATTTCTCTTTCTGTGGCAGCAGGTAAGTTAGATCATGGACACATCCTGAAGATAGTAATCACTATCATGTTGATGCTGTTTTTCAGCATTGCAGTCCTTTAAAGCTTAAAGCAGTGTTTTCTCTCAGATCAGTCCAAAACTCCTATTCTAAATGTTCTTTGCGTGCTTTTGTACATGTTTCACCTTGTTGCCTTTAGCTGAAGTTTGTACCACAGGAAAGCAAGATATGTTTTAACAAATAACAGGAAACTGAAGGGTGTAGTCTCTCTTTTCGGGTGGCTAAGATCAGCCACTGAAGGTGAAGGCTGACTTCTTTTGAAATAGAAGTATAGGCCTGGAGACCTTTGAAAATATAATAACAAAACAGTTACAGCACATGTCTGTCTTGGGGAGAAGGCATTTAGCAGGGGAAAAATTATCAAAAGTTTTATTTTCAAAAGATTATCAAAAGTCTGTGGTGTTGTTTGTAGATTGCTATATTTGTTACAACATATCTTACTATCTGCTCTGATCCCTACAACTCCCAGTAAAACATTGTGAGAAGGGTAACATACTTGTTTTGACTAAGGCTGGATAATTTGTATGCTGTGTATGTTGCTGAGTTATTTAAAATCTGACATGATATTTGGAATCCTTGAAATGTCAGTATTTATAGATTTATTCTTTAATACTGTACTCCTGCCTGCTTCCAGTTCCTAGCGTCCTGTATCATAAATTGGAATAAGACTTCTAGTGAGATTGGAAAAGCAATGCTTTTGTTTAGTTTCTTTTCCTACCAGTTGTTGAGCCCTCTTTTTCCATTTCCATCCTAGTCCATGCTCATAACTTCAGTTGGAAAACTCAAAACTTGGAAGGAAAATTGTGCCATTTATTTATTATGACATTTATTATGCACCCTTCACCAGCAAGTCCTACAGTGGGTTAATTAGCATGTATACCTAGGTTTCTTGGAGTAGGCTGGACACAATTCGATTCTGGCAGGCATTGCTTTCATGAATGGCTTACTAATAGTAGAGTTGTCCCATGGGCAACATTCCTTCCTCTCAACCTCTAAGGTTTGTTCAAAAAAATTCTGCTAATGCAGACAAGTCACCTTAGCCTAGTAGTGTTGGTGACATAGTGTTGCCACCAAAAATGGCTTCCTTGTACCACTTGGAAATACTTCCCTATGATGTCGTGCAGTATGTTTCCGCTCCCCCATTCTACATCAGGGTTGGGGACCCTGTGACCATGTAGGACCATGTAGATGTGTTTGGACTACATCTCCCATGATCCCTGATTATTGGCCACCCTGGCCGGGGCTGATGGCAGTGATAACATTGCAACCTGGGTAAGTGTTCCAAAATGGTACTGATGACAGGGAGAGACGTCATCATTGGAATGCTGGTTTTTTCAGCAGCATCCCCATAGTCCGCATAATGTGTACTTCTGCCCTGAAAAGAAATGTCCTAAATATATTAAATGCATTTGTCTTCTCTCACAACTTTTGTTTTGAAGCAAATTCTTCTTATACCTTTTTTCGTTTTCAGGAAGACCATAGTCTGCCATTGTTTGGGGTACAGTTTAACTGGCACAGCAAGGAAGGCGATCCCCTGGTGTTTGCTACGGTTGGCAGTAACAGAGTGAGTGACATGTTGAAACTTATTTTACATTTCACTCACTTCCTTTTCCTAACATTGAAATATGTCTTGCAGGTTTTTCCCAAACTCTAGGCATTATTTCTGATCCCAAGAGCCAAATTAAACAGTTTTGTGATGTGGTACGATAGTATAGTGCAAAGGTAGTTGCAGATGGCCACAGTCCTAGATAAGCATATACATGGGTTTGCTAGGAACACTTCCAGTTGAAGGTGTGTTGAGAATGCTCATACTCAGTTGAGTATAAAAGTTGGGTTTGAAAGGAAAAATCACTTGTCTGCTCATTGGGTGTGCAGCTGAAGTAAAATGTCAAAATCCTGCTTTAACCCCCCCCCCCCCCCCCGCTGCCTGGCAGCATATTTAAATACCTCAAAAGAGACATTTGCAATCTGCTCAAGTAGTGCGATGTCAATAAGCAGTAGGTGAAAAAAAACTACATAAGCCTTGAAACAGTTAGCTTCCTGCAGCTGCTGCTATAATCAAGCACTCCTCTCAAAGGTAGTTGTTTTCACGATTGGTAATAACTGCTCATTTTAGCTAAATAACTTCCAGCAAAGATTTTTTTTTTAATAATTCTCTAACTAGACTTCATATATCAGAGGCAGCATAGGAACCTGAGGCCCATTCACTGTGGACATAAGAGAAGGTCTTGTGGTTTGAACAGGCCTGAGGACAACTTAAGGAAATTGCTGACCTGGTGATATATTAGGAATGCACACAGATGAAGTCATTTGTTGTTGTTTAGTCGTGTCCGACTCTTTGTGACCCCATGGACCAGAGCACGCCAGGCACTTCTGTCTTCCACTGCCTCCCGCAGTTTGGTCAAACTCATTATGAAGTCATTATGTCCCCCTCAATCATTGGTAGTGCCCTTTGGGACTGGTAGAGTGGAAGGTAGGGAAGCCCAACAGTAGGTAGAAATGTCAGTGACAGGTGCAGCCAATGCGAAGCCAAGCCAACTAATTCTACTTTTGTCCCCATCTGCCTCTTCTGCTGAGTTCTGCAAGGGCAATACTGAAACTGAGGAGGGGGGAGCTCACAAGTAGGGTCACCCCTTTGACGGGCTGCAGGTAGGGAGGAAAGGCAGGCAGGTGAGGGCTGGCTGCAGGCAGAATGAGGTTGGTGGAGCAGCAGTGCTCCATTTGCCCTAATGGACCGGCCTCCATCGCTCTCAGTAGAAGTGGATGAAAACTTGATTATTGTATGACTAATTCTATACACTGTGTGGAGTTGTCCAGCTGTGGGAATCGGGAACTCTCTAATTTCTTGTGCTTCATCCACCTCCAGGTTACTTTATATGAATGCCATTCACAAGGAGAAATACGGTTGCTACAGTCTTACGTAGATGCCGATGTATCCTTTACTAGGTCTTTGTTTCTAGGGCTGGTTTGAGAATGGTTTCATAGCTTTCCCTGCTTAATGAGAACGCAGTTAAATAAACACTTTGCAAGACTAACCAGTTAATATGATGAAAGTAAATGATGTCCTTCCATGTCAAATTTTGGAGTTCATTGCAGAATGGTCCCTTCCAGGCCAGTGGTTTCTCAGTTTTCCCACTGATGGGTTTCTTCAAACCATTCTTCACTTTCACATAAGCCCAGTAGGGAGCAGCACTTGGCTTTCTGCTTTGTGAACTGTAGACTACTTTGTTTATGTTTAAATATTTTTGGTTAAATATCTGGTGGGCAGTGGGACATTCCACAGGTGCATGTCTAGCCCTTAACTGCACACTTCAGGCAGATGAAAACTTTTATACTTGTGCATGGACCTATGATAGCAATACAAGCCACCCCCTTCTGGCTGTGGCTGGATCAAGGGGCATTATTAGGATAATTAATCCCATTACAATGCAGTGCATAAAGGTGAGTTGCTACAAGATGTAAATATTAATGCTCAAAATCGATTCTAACGTTTTGATGCAAAAAATACAGAGATGTGGAGGGAATAACCTGACCTCTGAATTCTGTTGTAGCATTATGTGGGCCACGGCAACGCAATCAATGAATTGAAATTTCATCCCAGGGATCCAAATCTTCTCTTGTCTGTGAGCAAAGGTATGGAAGTAGGTTCCTTTTGAATGTTTAGGAACGATCTGGTAGTGGGTTAGTTCTGTAAGAGCTAAAAGGGGGAAAGGGCAACACAAAAAATGCACACAACATCCCACATAGGAACCTCAAATTGGTGTGGGAAGGAGAATGCACTTTGAAATGTAAACTACCCAACACATTTTCACAAATTAGCTTTCAGTACATATAACACCATCTTCATATTTTGCCCCCCCCTAATTTAGATTATACACCCATTATATCCAAGGGTGGTTTAGAAGAGTTTAAAAATACAATATCAAAATCAGTTAAAAGAGTCTAGAGCATAAGGGTGTATCCTAAAAAAAAATATGTATCAAAGGTGTAAAAGGTAAAGAGGTGGGTCTTCAGCTAAATACACCTTTGTGTGGAGGGAATTGCACAATGGCTGTTACTCCCTTCCTAAGTTTCCACTATTTGGACATGGCACTAAACTAGGGCTCAGTTACATTATGGGAACAAGCCTTGAGAGGAGGTTGCCGCCAACTTGCTCCTCCCTGGTTGTTTTGCTGTGTACTGCACTGAGCCATGGTTTGGCTTTGCATGTTGTCCGAATATGAGCTCATGGTTTAGCTCTCCAAACCATAGTTAATGGTTTGTCTGAAGAAAACAGTGAGTCCAGGTTCAGACGGCATTAAGCCAAACCATGGCTGACTCAGCACAGCAGCAAAATGATGGGGGGGGGGGGAGAGGCCATGACCCCCAACCATGGTTTGTCTTAGCAATACATGTGAACCAAGTCAATAAGTTTTGTATGCAGTTTTGGGGTTGAATCACTTAGTTGATCAGAATATACTATTGTGTTTATTGTGAGATGATGGAATCTAACCTTTCTGTTTCCCCTCCCCTTTTTACTAGATCATGCATTGAGACTGTGGAACATTCAAACAGACACTTTGGTTGCAATATTTGGAGGAGTAGAAGGGCATAGGGATGAAGTTTTAAGTGCAGTAAGTGAAAAATTGTTGTGCAGCTTGAAATTTATCAGTGCTGTCCTACCCCCGCTCCAAAGTTTATTTCCCTTCTTTGCTAAACAAATTTTAAATTGTGGTTTGCATTTTAATTATAGGTCAGAAAATGGAAATTTGCTTAATAGGATAGCTAATAACCTGACTTGTATAATCTGGGGGCTTCACTGTTGATTTTATTTTAATCTTGTATGCAAAATTGAAGTTGCTACATTCTGTGTATAGGATTATGACCTCCTTGGTGAAAAAATTATGTCTTGTGGCATGGATCACTCCCTGAAACTCTGGCGAATCAATTCAAAGAGAATGATCAATGCAATCAAAGAGTCCTATGAATACAATCCCAATAAAACCAACAGGTAAGGGCAGCCCCAATCCTAGTGTGATGTTTTCCTCACCCCAGTATATTCTTCAGCTCATCACTGAAATCATGTATCACCTTTTGAAACTTGCAAGTAGTTAGATCTTGAAATGAGGCTGCAGATTGCTTGAAGTTTTTCCCCTCCCATGACAGGTATGGTCCAGTTGTTACTTCAGTGGTAAATCATAGGTAAAGATTTACCGTGAACATGCCAGTTTTATTTATTACTTATTTATTTCATAGTTTTGCCCTACCAGTATGCAAGCCATGACCTCTGACGTAGCATTTTGTCTGAACTAGGAGTTACAGTTTGTTTCTCTCCAAACAAACGGTGATCAGTAAGCCAAGGACAAACCTTATCTACAGATTGTGGTTTGGTTGGACTGAAATCTTGATCCCTGATTTGGACATAGCGATAAGCCCCAGCTGTTGTGGCTTTAAAAATAGGTGACATTGATGTGTTCATGGTAATGAACTGTGATATGCGAATTAGGCCACCGGTGCAAAACCTATACAGTGGTACCTTGGTTGCCGAATGGCTTAGTTGTTGAACAAATCGGCTTTGTGAATGTTTTTCAGAAGCCGAACGTCTGACGCGGCTTCCACTTGAGTGCAGGAAGCTCCTGCAGCCAATCAGAAGCAGCACCTTGGTTTTTAAATGGTTTCGGGAGTCAAACGGACTCCCGGAATGGATTAAGTTCGAGAACCAAGGTACCACTGTATGTGACTATCCAGAATCAAGTCCCATAGTGTTCCATGGGACTTTACTTCCAGTTAAGTGGATATAGGATTGCAGCTTAAATGTCAGTTTTCCACTTTCCCCTTTTTTGCAGGACAAGCTCTGCAGTGTTTAAAATAATGTATTTTATTGTTTGTTAAGATTCATTGTAAGTTTGAAGGCTTTACTAAGCTATATTAGCATAAATATCCTTGCAAGATTTGGTGGAAACCCTTAAACCATAGTCTTTCAGTTCTGATAGCATGGGAAATGGTGATTTAATAAATTAATATAGGCTTTGCTGAAGTTGAGTGGGGGGGGGGGGTTAAGTGAGGGTTGAAGAGAGGACATGGCTTCTTATATTTTAATTTAGCCAGTGACCCATATTTTTTTATTTTGGCGAGACGGAAATATAAATTATTCTACCTCTATTGTCGTTGCATCCCAAGCTCTTGCAGTTGTGTCTTTCCTCTGCCCAACCGCGCTGATCAGATGCATCCACTCTCTCCTTTGCAGGCCGTTTGTTTCTCAAAAAATTCACTTTCCTGACTTCTCCACCAGAGATATACATAGAAATTATGTAGATTGTGTGCGATGGCTAGGAGATCTGATACTTTCCAAGGTAGGATGGCTTCAGTTTCAATAATGTCACATTTATGTTTTGATCTCTGAAGATTTAAAAGTTAATAATAATAATAATAATAATAATTTGTTATTTATACCCCACCCATCTGGCTGAGTTTCCCCAGCCACTCTGGGCAGCTTCTAATCAAGTGTTAAAAACAATACAGCATCAAGTATTAAAAACTTCCCTAAACAGGGCTGCCTTCAGATGTCTTTTAAAGAGAAGATAGCTGCTTATTTCCTTCACATCACACAGCGCAGGCGCCACTACTGAGAGGGCCCTCTGTCTGGTTCCCTGTAACCTCACTTCTCGCAATGAGGGAACCGCCAGAAGGCCCTCGGCGCTGGATCTCAGTGTCTGGGCTGAACGATGGGGGTGGAGACGCTCCTTCAGGTATACAGGACCGAGGCCGTTTAATTTAATTGATGAGAATAGGAAAATTTCAAAATTTACTGAAATGGTATCTCCCTACTATTTTTTAAAAATCCCAATAGTGCGCCTCCTCTCCCCACAATAAAAATACTGTTGATGGCCTAAAGCAGTCTATCTCCTCCACATTTTCGTTTGCAGGATCTGAGTGTGGAAATGTTTTGTGGGTTATATTGAAACCTTCTTTTCCCTCTGTCCACAGTCGTGTGAAAATGCCATTGTGTGCTGGAAACCAGGCAAAATGGAAGATGACATCGATAAAATAAAGGCCAGCGAGTCTAATGTGACCATTTTAGGACGATTTGATTACAGTCAGTGCGATATATGGTATATGAGGTTTTCAATGGATTTCTGGCAAAAGGTAAGGGCCAAGGCAGAGATTAAGCAAGGATATTTAAGATTAGTCCAGTGCACAAGTGAAGTTCAGCTGGCACTGCTGGGGGAGGAAGGGAAAGGAGAATGTTAGCCGCTTTGAGACTCCTTAGGGTAGTGATAAAGCGCGATATCAAATCCAAACTCTTCCTCCTCTTCTTCTTCTTCTCATGCATGCTTGAGGCTCCCATATTTTGTAATATATGTACGCGGGTATGCCATATATCATAAAATATGGCTGTTGTGCGTAAACCATAATGGGTAGTATACTCTTCTATGGGGCCGGTCCATCCGTGAGGCACACTGAGAGTCGCCTCAGGCAGTGGAAACCAAGGGGCACTTCCTGGGTTCTGGTGAGATCTCGCGAGAGCTCTTGCAATAACCTGGAAGCCACAGCTGTGTGACCCTGGTGAGCGAGGCTTCAGCGGGTCAGCAAGTGTGGGTGGCAAAACGGGATGGGCTACCCTTGCTCTTCTTCATGCATGGCCCATGTTGCACATGCACAGTGTGGATATTAAGGGATGCAAAAGTAAAAAATTAATGCCATATTGCTAAAAATAATTAAAAATAACAGGAGATTATCTTACAACTAGGTTTGTTGGACAATAAGGGTGTTAAAGGTGTCCTGGAGGAGGATATTGTATTCATTCAGATATTTTTAGGGCAAAGCCCTCACAAGGTGGCTTACATAATATAGAAATACAGCAGAGGTGAGGGGAACGGTCAGATCAAGGAAAAGTTACTGACCTCTTTGCAGCCATCCTAGGGGAGCAGAGAGCTCATGAGCATGAGCCTTGCTTATGCAACTCTAAACCAGCCTTCCCCTACAGTAGCCCTCCAGATATCTTCAGACTACAGTGGTACCTCGGGTTACATACACTTCAGGTTACAGACTCCGCTAACCCAGAAATATTGCCTCAGGTTAAGAACTTTGCTTCAGGATGAGAACAGAAATCGTGCTCCGGCGGTGCGGTGGCAGCGGGAGGCCCCATTAGCTAAAGTGGTGCTTCAGGTTAAGAACAGTTTCAGGTTAAGAACGGACCTCTGGAACGAATTAAGTACTTAACCCGAGGTACCACTTGCTAATCTCCAAACAACATAGATGATTATTGGGGATGATGCTGTCTGATAGCATCTGAGGATGCAAGGCTGGGGAAAACTACACTAAACCATAGTCTATTATTCTTTCAGAAAAAAGCCTATTGCCTCCAGAAGTGTAGTAAGGAAGGATACCCTATTTTGATTTTGGCTTCTCTAATTGCCAAAATGTGATGTAGTATCAATTAATTAGTTGCTGAGGGCACCCTTAGTCAATCCACTGCCCACCATATGTTTTGGACAACAGCTTCCAACTGTCTTGACCAGCACAGCTGGAGTGCACCAAGTGGGCAAAGGATTAGAAATTCCCAAGGTACTGATGGTGCATTATCTTTGAGTTGTCTAGGGAAACCTTTATTCTTGAACCTGTTGAGAAAACGAAAGAAAATTATGTTCGCATGTAGTGTATTTTAGTGTATTTTTGGTTTTCTATGGAAGCCGCCCAGAGTGGCTGGGGAAACCTAGCCAGATGGGCGGGGTACAAATAATAAATTATTATAATTATTATTATTATTAGAGTGCAATATTGAAACAGTCATTGTCACCACAGCATTTGGCTACATAAATCTTCTGTTCTTTTTTAGATGTTGGCATTGGGCAATCAAGTTGGCAAGCTCTATGTCTGGGACTTAGAAATAGAAGATCCTCATAAGGCCAAGTGAGTGTTTCTGAATCCCCACCTTTGTACCACAATTCTTGCTTATCAACACTGAAACAGACAAGTCAACCCCTTTACCGTAACTTAGGAAGTTGTAATAAAGAAGTACAGTGGTGCCTCGCAAGACGAAATTAATTCGTTCCGCAAGTTTTTTCTTCTTGCGAGTTTTTCGTCTTGCGAAGCACGGTTTCCCATAGGAATGCATTGAAAATCAATTAATGCATTCCTATGGAGACCGCTTGCCAGGCTGGCGGTGCAGAGAAGGGCTTTTCTCCCCACCGCAAGCCTTCAAGACAGGTACGGGAACAGAGGGGAAGGCGCGCAGCGCTTCTCCTCTGTTCCCGGGGTTTGCGGTGGGAGGAGGGTTTTTCCTCCCCACCACCAACATTCAGAACAGCATTCTGAATGTTGGCGGTGGGGAGGAAAGCCCTCCTCCCACCGCAAGCCTTCAGGACAGCCATCCGAAGGCTGGCGCGGGGAGAAGGTCTCTCCGCCCCACCGCCAGCCTTCGGAGCAGCCTTCCGAAGGCTGGCGGTGGGGCGGAGAGACCTCCTCCCGCCGCCAGCCTTTGGAGCAGCCTTCCAAAGGCTGGCGGTGGGGCGGAGAGACCTCCTCCCGCCGCCAGCCTTCGGAGCAGCCTTCCAAAGGCTGGCGGCGGGAGGAGGTCTCTCCGCCCCACCGCCAGCCTTCGGAGCAGCCTTCCGAAGGCTGGCGGCGGGAGGAGGTCTCTCCGCCCCACCGCCAGCCTTCGGAGGAGCCTTCCGAAGGCTGGCGGCGGGAGGAGGTCTCTACGCCCCACCGCCAGCCTTCGGAGGAGGTCCGAGGACAGTGGGGAAGACGCGCTGCGCTTCCCCGCTGTCCTGGAGATTTCCCTATGGGCTTTCGTCTTGCGAAGGAAGCCCATAGGGAAATTCGTCTTGCGAAGCGCATCGAAAACGGAAAACCCTATCGTCTAGCGGGTTTTTCGTCTTGCGAGGCGTTCGTCTTGCGGGGCACCACTGTACAAGCCATAAGCATGTTTGCCTTCTCAAAGTTTGGATTACAGCTTGCTGCCTTTGTTCTGGGAAGGTAACAGTGTAAGAGACCTGGGCCACGGTGGGGAATCTGGAACAACTTTGTGTATGATTTCGTATGAACAAAGAGAACATGCACTAATTTCTGACAGATGGGTGTGTGTGTGTGTGTGTGTGTGTGTGTGTGTGGAATGGTAACTTCCCTTGCCATAGATCTGTGATTAAGCTTTTTCAGTGTTTGAGTTATTTATAGTTGGGATAGGTGTCCGGGAGAGAAAATCCTGTTTCAGGGTCATACCACTTAATAGGGCACGTGAGGCATCACAAGATGTGCCTTCATTAAAAACACCCCCTGAATGTGGAAACAAGAATATTGAGAAGCCTCACATGCTTCTTGTCTATGGATCAGTTTAAAGTGATACAACCCAGAAAGCTTCCATAAATTAACAAATTTTGGGGTGGGAGAAATGGGATAACGTGATCAGGATGTTGTTTAAAGGGAGGAGGGATGAAGTTAAGAACTGTGCCTGTTGTCTTATATCCTTTTGTTCACATGGTGTTGAATGAAGAGAAATATAACGCTTTATCTCTTTTGATAGGTGTACAACTCTTACTCACCCAAAGTGTGCTGCTGCCATTCGACAAACCAGCTTTAGCAGAGACAGTAGTATCCTTATAGCTGTATGTGATGATGCCAGTATCTGGCGCTGGGACAGGCTCCGATAAGTTACTTACAACTTGAGAATTACAAAATTATATATTGCTTTTTGTGTCAAGAATAATTAGCTGATTTGGTAGTACTGTAACTGCTTTCAGAGTAGCCCCCCCCATCAGTTGAACTTAGCAATGTTTACATTTGGTTTTTGATAACATTGCCTTGTTCAGAAGCTGCTGCTTTTTAATAAAACTATTTTTGTACGTTTGGTTTATTGTCCCATTTCAATTCAGTGTTTGTAGTATGTAAAGTTTCTTTGTACTGTATATATACTTGCTGCTTGTGTTAAGCCATGTGTTAAATAAGTTTGTATGAGTATGGGTGTGCCCTACAATTCTGCAGGATGCAAGAAGCACATTGAGTGCAGAATTCTTCATGAGAAAGTTCTCCTTGATTTTGAAAACGTCTAGTCCTTATGACCGTGAAAACATGAAAATGGTGCAGCATTGCCCGCTTGGAACTCTCAGAAGCCAAGAAGGGTGACCGATATAATTTCTCAATGGCTGGGACAGATACATTTATCCATACGGCTCTCTGCCCTTCTCCTTCATGAACAAAAGCAAGTAAATTATGCAAACAAAATTAAATGTGCATAATTAAACAGGTTGGGGAATTTAGCTTTCTTGCTCAGAATTTGAATTTCCTGGGTATGGTTTCATACACATACATACATACATACATGCACACACACACACACACACACACACACACACACACACCCGCCCCTTAATGTTTTGGTCCAGCAAAAGTTTTACTCCCATAATTCCCAGAGAATATACTACTTTACATTAATTCTCTGTCTCATACCCATCCGATTACAGTAACCCTGCAATTTGCAAACATTTAATTTGTGCATATTCAGCTTTAAGCGCTTGGGAAAAAATAAAAAGGGATGGGCACCCAGGGGAAAATACAAATTCCACCTGTCATTGCATTCAGTGTGTTTTGTCTATATGTGATTTTGGCTTTAGGTGCAATGCCTATGGTGCAAATGCTTTCTTCGGGCGGGGGGGGGGGGAACGACACATACTCCTAAACATTTTGTGAATCTAAGTTTGGCCTCATTGAGGGGCAGTATTTCAATATGAGTAGGAAAATGAGAGTACAGAAAAAAACACAGGATACAGGCATACTGTACTTAGAATGAGAATTGCAAAGTGAAATAAGAGAACATAGTTAATTAACTGCTGTTGGTAAAAAGAGCCACTGTCTTGGTGTAGAATACCCTGGTACTTATTTAGGATATTTCCATTGCTTCTGAACCCACTTGGCTCCACATCGTGGCTTTAAGAAAATAAATGTTTTTAATACTTAATATTCTTAACAAAAGCAACACAAGGCACAGGCAGACAAACTAAAAACTAAGTTCAGTAGATACCAAACACCTGCCGAAATAAAATGCTTCATTTAGTGCTTGAAAACTCGCGATGAAGAGGCAAGATAAGCCACCACCACCCTGGTGCTACCACTAAAAAGGCCTTTATTCTCCAGCTGCCTCATCTTTAACAGAACGGGAGCAAATGAATTTCAGAGACTTTAAAAGTGTGTTTAACCGTATAAAAACAAGATGTGAATAAAGTGTGTGTCAGATATGTGTAATATATGGAAGCTGTTGGGACAAGATGTAAAATTATTAAATTTGGTAAAATGAAATAAAAATAAAATTAAATATGTGTTAACTTACTCTCTTCCCCCTCCCCTAAATCTTCAGATCACTTGCTCACAACAAAAAAAATAAGCAGTCACAGAATGGTATACCTAGAACGTCTTCCAAAACATACATTTGCATTTTTACAAAGGTCTGTTTCTTACTTGAGGAGGTATTCTTGCCTGTACTCTTACTTTTTCTCAGGTGCAGGTCAGGATCTGTATGTTCTGTGTGGAGAAGCATTGAATTGCTTCCTCCAGTAGAACCTTTCCTCCTTGCCATCTAGTTTTCTATCTGCGGGGATATTTGTGTGTGTGTAAAAATACTCGTCACTTGAGCCCTCCCTGCCCAGATTTTGTAGTGATGCAGCCTACAGTTGTTTTTAAAAAATGTATTTTATTTATTACATTTATATTCCACCAAGAAGCTCAATGTCTGTGTGCATGGCAGGCTCACACCAACTCTGTGAGCTGCTTCAGCAACATTAAAGTCTGAGTATCTGAAGTGTGCATGCACACAAAAGCTCATACCAATCACTAACTTGGTCTCTAAGGTGCTATTGGAAGGAATTATTTATTTTATTTTATTTTGTTTCGATTAAAGGTTGAGGGCATTGACAATCTGTTCCTAGCCCCATGGCAGTATTGAATGCCAAAGAAGCGTGGGAAAATTCTGTGTGGTTTTAGGGATTAATTTTGTACAGTATTTCAGTCTTCCTTCGAACAGCTGCAGTTGGTACTTTGTGCTGTGCTTGAAAAATTATTCTGCTGAACCTTAAAACCTGCATGCATTCAGCAGCAGAAATTGGCTGTGGAGCCAGTGGCACCTCTGTCCTGAAAAGCCCCTATGTTAATAATAATAATAATAATAATAATAATAATAATAATAATAATAATAAAATAATAATAAAATAATAAGATAATAATAATAATAATAATAATAATAATAATAAGAAGAAGAAGAAGAAGAAGAAGAAGAAGAAGTTATTTATACCCCGCCCATCTGGCTGGGTTTCCCCAGCCCCTCGGGGCGGCTTCCAACCAAAGATTAAAAATACATTAAAAGTTTTGGCACAGGGAAGTTGTTGAAGCGGGAAGATAATTCGATTTTAGGCAGGAAGTTCCTGTTAAGAACCAAGGCCCGTCCTTTCCCTGAGCTGCCTCATTCCTTGCAAGACTACATTTCCCAGCGTCCTCCGCTTCTCCGAACGTACGCGACGTCGCGCGCGGCGCGCTGGGACACGTAGTCCTCCGCCGGGATGCCTGAAATCCCACACACACACGCAAGAATGCCCGCCTATCCCTATGCGAATCATTTCCTTCCGTTTGCCCCGGATGAGCTTCGGCGGGCGGGGTGGCACGGAGGGGCCACCGGGGTGGTCGCCTGGGCCGGTCGTGGCTTTCGAGGAAGCGGCCTTGCCGAGCGGAGCCGCCTCCGCCACCGCCATGTTTGGCTGCTTGGTCGCGGGGAGGCTGGTGAGTGGCGCCCGCGGCCGGCAGCGCAGGCCGGAGTGGGCGGGGCCCCTTGCTGCCGGGTCTCTATGGAAACGAGGGGGGACAGGGGGTTGCTATGGGAACGGGAGGGCACTTGGGGTTTCTATGGTGAGGATGCGGGCGCCTGGTTCCCTTGGTAACTCGTAAGGCCCAGGGGGGATGCGCCAGGCGTTTCTCATGGAAGTGGGTGAGGAAATATCTGGCGATATATGTATTTAAATGTACTGCTTTAAGGTTTCTTTTCCATATATATTATGATCTATGAGAAGAAGGAAGTCCCAGCAAAGGAAGAATAGATACAAAAGCTCATGGAATACGCAGAAATTGCAAAACTTACCAGAAGAATAAGAAATTAAGATCGCAAACTTTTTACAAAATAATGGAAATGGTTCACGGAATATTTACAGATAAATTGTAAACAGATAAAAACATTGGCAGGATTATCGTAAAAACCTGCAGTTTTATAAGCGTATATATTTAAAGGAGATGAATAAATGAACAAATTAAGTTCCTTGGGAATATGCAGAAGATATTAAAAATAAATTTAAGGAACCACAGAAAGAGGGGGAAGGAAGTCAATTTTTGAAATGTCGAAACGATTGTAAAATCAGTGAAATGTATAAACTTGAAAAGTATATATATATATATATATATATATATATATATATATATATATGTTATGAGATATGTAAATACAATCAAGCAGCAAATTACTATTATTATTACAATCAAGCGGTGCATTACTTTTTTTATTCAATTTGTATACCGCCCTTCATCTGCAGATCTCAGGGCAATTCACAAAAACACACACAAACAAAACACAATATAAAAACCACAAATTGCATAGTAAAGGTCAGAACAATATCAAAGCAATAATACCCTTTCCCACAACACACATAAATTTTATGGAATATTTGTGTGTTTGTATACATCTTAAGTTTCCCCCCTCTACACTCAAGCAGTATATATAGTGGTATAAACTATATACCACTTGATCATAGGGGGAAAACCTCAACAGTGGTCAACAAATGAGATAAAACAATGAAAGCACTTAAAAAAGAAGAAGTAAGACCGTGATTTAAAATATGCAATTTAAAACTGCAGTGGACTAAAACAGATTAAAACTACTTGTACAAAACTAGGCCTGCCGTGTTTAATGGATTGCATTAACCAAGTAAAAATATTTTGGTCAATGAAAAATGTGCTTCCAATTAACCGGGCAGCATATTTTCCCCCATTTAAAATTGTATTTTTAACAAATAAATAAAAAGCAATGACAACTCTCAATGGAACCTAGGCAGCATAAATACAAGCAATAAAACAACTGAAACATCTTTAAAACAATTCCAGTACAGATGGAGGTTGGAAAAGATCTGTGCTTTAAAAGCTTGCTGAATAAGAAAGCTCTTCAGTAGATGACAAAACAGCCAACAGGGGCAGTGCCTTGCCTAATGTTTAACAGGGAATTCCAAAGGGTAGGTGTCATAACCGGGAAGGTGAAATTCCTAACTTGTGCATAATGGACCTCCTGCTATGATGGTATGTGCAGGAGGTCCTAACCTGCAAGAACAGATAGGAGAAGGGTTGTTTGGCATACTGCTTCATTTTTTTTCTGCACAGTCTCCATTTCAATGCATTCTTTTTTCCTGGAGGGAGTTTGAATTCCGCTACAGGCTCAAATCCCTACTTCATTCCCTGCTCTTCTTTTGTAGGTGCAAACAGTTGCACAGCAGGTGGCAGAAGACAAGTTTGTGTTTGACTTGCCCGACTATGACAGCATCAACCACGTGGTGGTCTTCATGCTGGGGACCGTTCCCTTCCCAGAGGGAATGGGTGGATCTGTCTACTTCTGCTACCCTGATGAAAATGGGATAGCAGTGTGGCAGCTCCTGGGCTTTGTCACAAATGAAAAACCAAGTGCCATCTTCAAAATTTCCAGTCTGAAATCTGGTAAGAACATTGAACGTAACCATTAAAGCCTGGGAAGGGGTTTGCTGTAGAGATAGGTGACTGGTAGCCAGAAGCAGCAATTCAACCTTCACTTTCCCTTGTGGTCCACAGCATAGCTGTTAGTCCCACCTCTTTTCTCTGAGGCACAGGCAAAGGACTTTTGAACCCCCTTCTTCTCTGTCCAGCTGTTGTGATTAGCAAAATGGACTCTAAGTTCCTTGTTTGTGCCTTGGCTCATACATGGGAGCCATTGGCTGAGGCCCTCAAGGGGAGAACTGACAGGAGGGGAAGAGAGAGAGAGATAAAAATCCCTTTGTTTGTATCTCACATTCTGTGGAAGTGAGTAGAGGCAGTATTGTTGACCTTTCAGCCTTTGCTCATGACTGGTTTTTATTTCTAGGTAAGCGTTTGCCTGTAGGGTGTGGGGAGTTCCTTAACCCAAGCTGCCTCACCCTACTCAAAAGTTGTTCTGTGTGACTCTGCCAGAGCTGGCGCTAAAATCATGTATTCTGGGTCTGAAAGATGCAGGAAGAGAGAACCCAGAATCACTCACTGTGCTTCAAGCTGTCCTCCTAGTTGTCTTCTTTGGGGTAACTGGTGTGTGCCCTCTGTTCCCAGAGAGGGGTCCTTTCTTGAAGCAACCTTTTTATGCAGCTAAGATACTCAAAAGTAGAACTACAGTGTTGACATCAGTGGCTAACTTAATTCATTTCACTTCTTATACTCTGAGCATGTCTTGGTTGGATACAGCATGCTCCGAGTAGACCAACTGAAATGAATTGACTTAAGTTAGCCGTTGATGTCAGTACCGTAGAGACTATGATTTTGAAGCATTAAAACGCCACTGCTTTTCTGTTGTCGGGCTGTGTTCTCTGTTTCTTGTTGACGGAGGTAGATGCTTTGTTTAAGAAGTCTTATGTAAATCTGAGCTGTTTTCAGAACTGTGCTTCTACTGAGGTCAGGACAGATGCATTACACCACTTGTGATGTTGTCTCTTTTAGGGAAAGGTAGCCATCATCCGTTTGGAGCTATGAATATCCCCCAAACGCCATCTGTAGCCCAGATTGGGATTTCTGTGGAGCTGCTGGAACTCTTGGCTCAGCAAACTCCTGTAGCAAGTGCCGCTGTGTCATCAGTCAATTCATTCACAGAGGTAATGAATAGCAAGCGATTTTGATTTCAGCAGTTACTGCCGGAATAGCCTCTTCATTAATGGGTCTTAGAGCATGGGACATAATGCCATGAAGACAAGTGAGGCATTAACAAAAATTGCCTTACTCGTCAGAGCAGCAGCTTTCAAACTGTTTTCTGAGTTCCTCAGTGAAAAGAGCAATAATGTTCCCTGAAAGACAGCTTGATCCTCAGTACCGATCTTTGCTTGCAGATGTGTAGCTTTAACAGAATGTTGGAGCAGAGCCTCCATTTTCACAATAATAGTGAATCATAGAATCTTAGAGTTGGAAGGGATCCAAGGGTCATCCAGTCCAACCCTTCAATGCAAGGAATCTCGGCTAAAGCATTCATAGCAGATGGCCATCCAGCCTCTGCTTAAAAACCTGCAAGGAAGGAGAGTCCACCACCTCTCATGGGAGTCTGTTCCACTGCTGAACAGCTCTTCCTGTCAGAAAGGTTTTCCTGATGTTTAGTTGGAGTCTCCCTTCTTGTAATTTGGAAGACACTGGTTTGAGTCCTACCCTCCAGAGCAGGAAAAAACAAGCATGTTTGCTCTTCCATGTGATCCCAACATTAACTGACTCTACACCCATAAAATTTCCCATAATGCTCTGTGGTATGCAGGCGGTTCTTTGGCAGTCGACTCCGTGTGAAAAGGGTTCTCTAAAAGAATTTAGAAGCACATTTTTTAGAAGGCCATCTGTCTAATTCTTCTGCGGTTATTGGCCTGGATCCTATAATAAGGGAAGGGAAGTCCTTAAAAGGAAAGTTTCCTTTCCCTTGCAGCTGTCCCTGAAAACCCTTTTGGGAATGTCAGAAGGTACCTCTCTCCTGAGATGTGGGGCATGAAGAGCTACTGCAAGGAATTGCTCAAAACTGGGATCCTGCCCCCAAAACAGCTTTCCATTTAAGATAATTTTCTAGGTCACTGATATATTATTATAAAAAAAAATAATTCGGGATTAAGCCCATTAAACACAGTGAGATTTACTCCTGAGTAAAGGATTATACAGTAAATAGCTTTTTAAAGGCATGTTAATAATTCAGCAGAGTGTTATATTAAGTGGGACATAAGCCTGCAATGTGTAATCAGTAATTTTAGGAAAAGATACCAAGTAGAGTAGAAACATTTCTGGCTTTTACAATAAAAACCCTTAGATTTGGCCATCCTTAAAGGTAAAGGGACCCAGTCCCAGACGACTCTGGGGTTGCGACGCTCATCTTGCTTTACTGGCCGAGGGAGCCGGCATACAGCTTCCGGGTCATGTGGCCAGCATGACTAAGCCGCTTCTGGCGAACCAGAGCAGCGCACGGAAACGGCGTTTACCTCCCCGCCGGAGCGGTACCTATTTATCTACTTGCACTTTGATGTGCCTTCGAACTGCTACGTTGGCAGGAGCAGGGACTGAACAACGGGAGCTCACCCCGTCATGGGGATTCGAACCGTCGACCTTCTGATCGGCAAGCCCTAGGCTCTGTGGTTTAGGCCCCAGCGCCACCCGCGTCCTTAGGCCATCCTTAGATGGTCTAATTAGACCATACAGAGATCCCCACCCCTGAAGAAAAGCTATAATTTCTAATACGATGATTAAAATGAACACATAAACTTACCTTTTCTCTTACGACTTTGTGAACTGGTGGCAGTTTGCAAAAACATTATAGTACTGTGGTTGGCAACTCTGTGTACTGACAGACAACTCCCTAGAAACCCTTGGAACAGAGAGTTACCTATTCATCTGTTATCTGTCTTCCCAGCTAATGCTCCTCTTTCAATTTCTTTGTTTATGCAAGTGTTAATAAACTGCCAACTCATGAAAAATAATGTGACTGTGTATACAATTAAATGAACATAATAAAACACAGAAGCAATGGCCAACACTCAATCAAATTAATTCCATTATAATGCTTGGCGAAACAAACGCTTCCATCAGGTGACAAAATATTAAATATTGTAGGAAACATCCCAACTCGTGTTTCTCAAAGTGGCTTGCAGACCTAAAAACAACTTGCAATGATAAAATATTCCATAAAACTTCTCTTAGGGAGGAACAAGTTATTAACACAAAGCGCTGTCTCCCCTCCCTGGCTTTTGCAACTGGTTGCATTTGTTTCCCTGCTGACATGTCCAGAAGCAAGTCTCCTATTGTCCTGAAGCCTTTGCTGAGGGAGCATGAGTCAAATGAGCAGATTACTCTTGTACAGTAACGAGATGCACTCCTCATAATATATTAATATGTTTTCATTTGGATCGTATCGGTAAACAGTTGTTTAAATGCCAAAATAGAGCACCTAGCTAGGATTGACTGAAATGATTATGTACATCCTTTTTTTTTTAAAGTGCTTTTGTTGTTGTGTATTTCAGTTCACTCAAAAGATGCTAGACAATTTTTATAACTTCGCTTCGTCCTTCGCTGTCACCCAGGCCCAAATGACACCCAACCCATCGGAAGCTTTTATTCCTGCAAATGTAGTTTTGAAATGGTAAGGAGATTGCTGGGGGAGGACTGTGCCTTCACCAACACAAGGTCTTGGTAGGACTGAATTAATGGTGCGGTAGTAACATTATCCCTAACTGTAAGTGTTACCTTTTTAGTATAGCAGTAGTTGAATTTATACTGTGTATAACTATTTCATGCATTTAGATCAGGCTTGTGAATAGCCCTTCAGCCTGGTTACCTGCAGCAAGTCTGATATGCTTCCAGACAATCAAGACCAGGAATTTAACAAAAAGCGGACACAATGTTTTAGAAATTATTTGTGATAAATACAAATTAGGACTCCTGAAGGAATTGCATTGCACCCAGCATAATTGTTTAAGATCCAGTGGTGTTGGAGTGAATATCCTGGTGATCTTCCCTTTACAGTACATGCAAAGGAGAAGGATTGCATAAAGCTCAGCAAAGTAGCTAGGAGATGGCTTTTATGTGACTTTATTTGTGCTTATCTTTTTTCTTCTTGTAGGTACGAGAATTTCCAAAGAAGATTAACTCAGAATCCTTTGTTTTGGAAAACATAATCTGGGGCCAAGTTCTCGCTAATGCGCGCTATAGCAACTGGTCACAACTTAAAAGATGCAAAAGATGGAGCCTACGAAATAAATCTGGATTGGTCGATTAAAAGTCTGAGCAGAATTGGGGGAGGGCAGCTTTTGTAATATTTATGGGGCATTTGTTACAAATTAAAGCTCTAAAAAACAGTCATTGCCGTTTTTCTTTCTTTAGAGTTAAATATGTGGAACTACAACAGGAGCTCCTCATTAAGAATTGTATGGAAAACTCTTTCCACCGTATTAATGAGCACATAGGTCCTTGTTTGGTGGTTCTTTAACGCTTTAGGTTCTGGCACTGTTGTGCGTATCAAATTGTAAATCAAACTTGGTCTGAAGCCTGCACCTCTTTGAAAATACGCTGTTAATGGTTTCCAGTGTAATTCTGTCTTACTACAGATAGAACAGTTCACAAATTCATACAAGCATAGGGTTGGAAGGGTCCCTGAGGATAATCTAACCCAAATATACAGCGTTCCAATACGGGGATCGAATCTGCAACCTTTGCATTGTTATCAGCACCATGCTCTAGCCAACTGAGCTATCCAGTAGATATGATTAGCTCCTGGTGTATTGTGTCTGAACTCTGTACATATCTTGGTCTGTATGTATTTGCCTGCTGGGGTTCACAACTAATAACTTCCCTATGCCCAGAGTTCATCCAAACATAGTTGTCTGAGAAACTGGTCACATAGCTACTGGTGGCCTATCTTGGTTCTATTTTTCAAGGTTGTCTGGCGAGAAGAGTGGTACAATTTCCTGTTTAAGTAGGGTTGCCAAAATAGCTGTTGCAAGGAGTTGCCATTGCAGATCCTGCTGAACCTGTCACCCAGTGGGTTGCTAAACACTGATCCACGACCTTCATTCCAGTAGTCCACAGAGTGTCTGCGGATTTCTGGTTGAAGAAGACAGATGACACATTAAAGATCCATCTTGGTTTTTAATCCAATGTGCTACTGCTTCTTTCGTTTCTTGTATATCTTCCACAGGGTGTATTTAAAATACATTATATAAGAAATAGAAGAAGCAATAAAAATGCAGTTAAAAACCATGCAGCATCTAGCACAGCACAGTGTGATTGCTGCAACAGGCAGAATTGTCGCTTAAGTGATCTGTCTCGCCAGTTTACAACTGGCCCATGCAGTTGGGGGGGGGCGGCGGCTTGAGAACAACTAACCCGATACTTCCTCTCATTCATGGACCTTGCATTCTTTTCTTTTTTTATAAAAAAATTATTAATTTTCACAAAATTATAAACAAAACAAACAGATTAAAAACATAGATCATAACCTTATTAAAATTACACTTATTAACATTGTTAAGTGACTTCCTCGCTTCCCCTTGGTTGAATTTCCATGCACTTCCTTTTAACGGTTTTCCAAATCAAAGTTCTTATGAAATTTCACTTGAACATTAACATCCTTATATCCTTCAATTTTAAAATTAGACATTTTTATTCATCACTTATATAAGATCCTAAGCCAATTAAATATCTGCAAGCTATTTCCAATTAATTAAATTTTACATATTTAACTAAATAATCATTAAATTTTGTCCATTCTTCCTGATACTACTCCTCCTTCTGGTCGCAGACTCTTCCGGTTAGGTCGGCTAGCTCTGAAAACTCCATCATCTTCATCTGTCATTCTTCCACCGTAGGTAGTTCTTGCGTTTTCCACTTGTTCGCTAATAAAATTCAAGCAGCAGTTGTGGCATACAAAAATAGTTTAACATCTTTCTTGGGCAATTCTAAACCTCATGGACCTTGCATTCTTGCATTGTTTCTGTTCCAGTCGGACTTCTCAGCTATCCTCCCTAGCTTGCTTTGCACACATTTCCATCTATATATTTTTTTTACTGTGGATAAGTCTGCCTAAAATGTTTTTTTAGATGCCGAGTGTTACTTGGGAGTTCCAACTGCCTACAGGCTTTACATATGTGCTTGTATTAAATATTTAAGGCATCTCTCAAATCCATGCTTTCAGTCATAGGGTGTTGTTGCTTTAAGAAGAAGACTTATTTTTGCTCTCATGGTTTAGCCAAAAGGGACTGAGTAAAATGAATTTATTTTATTACTACTTTATTTCCAACATTTATTTTAAACCAGGGTCCAATACTTCATTTTCTGAAGAAATTGCTGTCGATGCCTTTTCTTTATTTCATTATTAAATAACCATCAGCCGTAAGGCAGGTTTATATTATTTATAACGTTAGGATGTGATTTCTGATGTAGGATTTCAAACTGGGTGTAATTTGTTTCTCTTGCCTTTCTAGAGCTATGCAGTGGTCGGATTCATTTTGCCTTTTTCTCTACCTAATCCAGTATGTACACTGTTAGGAAAAACAAATATTTTCCATAAAGTGTTCTTTTAAAAAAACAAATCTTGTGTTGTTACCACTTCAGACACTCCCACTTCATAGAGGAAACATACGTGGGTGAATAAAGATAGGCAAGCGTGTTTTATTTTTAAAGTGGCCCTATTTATACTGATGTAGTATTATGAACATTTGAGGAATACACAGGTCTTAATAACGTAACTTTTTTTCATAGATGCAATACAGTGTTACTCAAAAGTATCCATACCTTACACCAGCAGAGGTTAATTCAGTAAGAGCTGCCAATTCTGTTACTCTGGAATCATCTTGGCAACAATGGATTCTTTTCTTTTTAAACATGCATTTCATTTGTAAAATCAAAATATTTGTAAGCTGCTTTGAGTATTATTTTCATATAAATATTAAGCCTTAACAACTGATCCAGTCTATTAAAAACGTACTTAAAATACAAATACATGTGATTCATAGTACATGGATATGACTGGAAAGAAGAAACCAGTGGAGTCGGGCAAGCCAAAAAGGCTAATATAGTAGACATGAAATTACGTTGAAAATCAATTTTAGTCTATATGAGCGTCAAATACTTCTTGTTCTTAAATCTACACAAAAGTTATCCTATTGCAAGATCTGGAAAATGAGATTCCCAGGAGTCTGTGGAACTCCCTGCCTATTGAAATCAAGCAAGGCACCTTCCATGTACTCTTTTCGGGACCTGCTAAAAACATTCTTGCCTACCCAGGTGCTTAAAAAGTTGAGGAAATTTTAATCTGTTTAACTTTTGCATATTTTAAAAGTATGGTCGTGAATTTTTCTCCATTTAATTTTTATCTTTCTGTGAACCACTCTGAGCGTTTTCCCCTTTTTTTTCAACCATCAAGCGGTGTATGAATTTTATGATAAAATAAAATAAAATAAAATAGATGGTACCGTACTAAAACAACTAGTGATTCTGTTGCACCATCATAGCTTGCAAGGACCTGGTGCCTAATTTGCTGCTGCTGCTGCTGCTCCCGCCCGGGGCGGAGAGCCTTTATTGTGACGTCTCCCTTAGCAACCGGGAACGCGCGTCCTAGCGACGGCCCCGCCCCTCCCATTCATGGCCCCGCCCCCTCCATCCTGCATTGTGGAGGCGCCTCTCTGCGCCCAGGCGAATTTCCCCTTTTCTGCCATCGCCTCCGCGCTCGCAAGAAACCGGTTTGCTTCTGCACTGATGCGGAGGAGGAAAAGGGGAGAGGAGGGGAAATGGACAGCGCTTTGAAGGCTGGAGCGCATAAAAGGGAGTGAGAAGGAGCTATGTGACGGCCGCCGCCCCCACACCCAAGGAGAACCTCCCTAAACCAGCCCAGTCTACCTGGCTTTCTGCTTGGTCTTCTCTCTCTCTCTCTCTCTCTCTCTCTCTCTCTCTCTCTCTCTCTCTCCCTCCCTCTCCTCTGATAAAGGCAGAAAAGCGGGAAAGAGGATTCGAAAATGCTGGACACCATCCATGCCACGATCTTGGAGGGCGGGAGGAACGTCTTCCTTACACTTCCCAAGCTCACGACAGAAGGTAAGCTCTGTGTCCCCGCTGGGTTTTTACAGTTCAGCCTCCTGAATGAACCACAAGGCTAATATGCTGCAGTGCAAATTGCGTTTATGAATGACTGTACCTGGGAAAGCATCTGTTGTTGCATGCAAGAGAATCCCAGATTATATACATATACATATACATATACATATACATATACATATACATATACATATACAGCAGAGACATCACCTTGGCAACAAAGGTCCGTATAGTTAAAGCTATGGTTTTCCCAGTAGTGATGTATGGAAGTGAGAGCTGGACCATGAAGAAGGCTGATCGCTGAAGAATTGATGCTTTTGAATTATGGAGCTGGAGGAGACTCTTGAGAGTCCCAAGGACTGCAAGAAGATCAAATGCATCCATTCTGAAGGAAATCAGCCCTGAGTGCTCACTGGAAGGACAGATCCTGAAGCTGAGGCTCCAGTACTTTGGCCACCTCATGAGAAGAGAAGACTCCCTGGAAAAGACCCTGATGTTGGGAAAGATGGAGGGCACAAGGAGAAGGGGACGACAGAGGACGAGATTGTTGGACAGTGTTTTTGAAGCTACCAGCATGAGTTTGACCAAACTGTGGGAGGCAGTGGAAGACAGGAGTGCCTGGCATGCTCTGGTCCATGGGGTCACGAAGAGTCGGACATGACTAAACGACTAAACAACAATACATATACATATACATATGACTGGAAAGAAGAAACTAGTGGCACCGAGCAAGCCAAAAAGGCTAATATAATAGACATGAAATTACATTGCAAACCAATTTTACTCTATGTGAACATCTAATATGTCTTGTTCTTAAATCTACACAAAAGTTATCCTATTGCAACATCTGGAAAATGAGATTCCAAGAAGTCTGTGGAACTCCCTGCCTACTGAGATCAAGCAAGGCACCCTCCCTGTACTCTTTTTAGCACCTGCTAAAAACATTCTTGCCTACCCAGGTGCTTAGAAAGTTGAGGAAATTTTAATCTGTTTAACTTTTAGTCAATTTTTAGTTTACACACACACACACACACACACACACACACACACGTTCTGTTTTACAATTCTGAATACTCATTTAAACATCCTTAAAACATCTATTTCCATGGTTCATTTTGCATACCATGAAATCCCTACATATTTTATGTAAATTGAACCATTCAGTATTCCATTACTGCACCCATCAAAACTTATTTTGAATTTATCTTAATGCTACCAGCGTTACCATAACCTTTCTTGACACCTGGGAATTTCCATCTGAATTATCCCCAACAAAAAGGACTCTGGTTTTTTGGGGGGGAAAGTACCTTTAAACATTTTTTTCAATTCATGATGGATTATTTCCCAATATGCTTTTACCCCTTTACAGGTCCACCAGATTCAATCTCCAGATTCAATCTCTGGGGGCTGGAAGTGTCTCCTGCCTGAAAGCCTGCAGAACGGCTGCCAGCCAGAGTCTACCCTGTAAAGAGCACGAAGCTAGATGGACCAATTGTTTGACTCCATTTAAGGCTATGTCCTTATCTTACCTGCCTCCCCCCCCTTTCACAACCTCCGTTTCCCCATAATACTTGAGATCAACTAGGAAGATTGGAGGCTGCTTTATACTGAGTTAGACCACTGGCCCATCTAGCTCAGTACTGCATGCACTGACTGGCAGCAGCTCAATAGGATTTCAAGGAAGGGAACTCTCCTAGGTGGAGATGCTGGGGATCGAACCTGAGACCTTTTGCATGCTAAACAAACCTGAACAAACTACAATTCCCAGGATTCCTTGGGGGGAATTAATGCACTTTAAATGAATGGTGTGTATGCAGCTTGTGTATGTATTAAGCAAGCATGTTTATGTGTGGGTCTGGCCCCATCCCTTGGCCCACATTGGTTTCCAGGTGTCATTCGACAGCTTGGTGCTGTTCCCCTATACATTTTTGTTGTTGTTTAGTCATTTAGTTGTGTCTGACTCTTCGTGACCCCATGGACCAGAGCACGCCAGGCACTCCTGTCTTCCACTGCTTCCCGCAGTTTGGTCAAACTCATGCTTGTAGCTTCGAGAACACTGTCCAACCATCTCGTCCTCTGTCGTCCCCTTCTCCTTGTGCCCTCCATTTTCCCAGCATCAGGGTCTTTCCCAGGGAGTCTTCTCTTCTCATGAGGTGGCCAAAGTATTGGAGCCTCAGCTTCAGGATCTGTCCTTCCAGTGAGCACTCAGGGCTGATTTCCTTCAGAATGGATGCGTTTGATCTTCTTGCAGTCCATGGGACTCTCAAGAGTCTCCTCCAGCACCATAATTCAAAAGCATCAATTCTTTGGCGATCAGCCTTCTTTATGGTCCAGCTCTCACTTCCATACATCACTACTGGGAAAACCATAGCTTTTACTATACAGACCTTTGTTGGCATGACATATAGGGAGTCGGCCCTTGACGTTGATGCAGTGACCTGAATTCAGTTGCCTATAACCTGGTTTGAGAAATCTCAGTAAGGGCCTTTTGCAGCACCACATTTAAAGTATTCCACTGCAAAATTGCTGGCTCCATTCAAGGCAAGAGAGTTGTTGCAGTAGCTCAGTGTTCCCTTCTCTTGCTGACATATAAGTCTAATATTAGAAGAAGAAGAGTTTGGATTTGATATCCCGCCTTTCACTCCCTTTAAGGAGTCTCAAAGCGGCGAACATTCTCCTTCCCCTTCCTCCCCCACAACAAACACTCTGTGAGGTGAGTGAGGCTGAGAGACCTCAAAGAAGTGTGACTGGCCCAAGGTCACCCAGCAACTGCATGTGGAGGAGCGGAGACATGAACCCGGTTCCCCAGATTACGAGACTACCGCTCTTAACAAATACACCACACTGGCTCTCATTATTAGTTTCAAAACGGAAGTGGAATTGGCTTCTCACTGCCTGGAAAAGCGAGGAGTCACTATAGTAAGGAGTGATGGGAGTTATAGGCCAAACATCCCTTGAGGGCACCACGTTGGCTATTCCAGATGCAAATGCCCCATAACCTGTGGTTCCTTCCTTCCTTTGCTTTCGCTTTATGGGACAAGGGTATTAACACGACGCAGGATAACTCTGTATTGCTTTGCATTTCAGATATCCTCGGTATTTGGGGCACTGTTTCGGAGTTTGTTGAAAAGCAGCTTTCCATGAATAAGGTGGGAATTGTTTGTTCCTTTGCTTAAATGCTTGTTTTGAAAGATTTGGGCATTTGTGCATTCTGGTCAAAGTAGTGTGCAGATAAATTCTCCTTTTTTTGCTGATGTTTGGAGTTAGCATGCTCACAGAAGGTGAATCCCTGTTGGAGGCAGTGCTATTTTCTGGAAAAAGAGGCATGGGGAGTCACAATGAGCACCTTCCTCTCAGAATGGCAATGGCGGTCACCTGAGAGGTGCCAGAACTGAAGAAATGGCTTCCAGTCTTGTTGGGTTCAGAAACGCACTCGAAACCATGGCTTCATATCCTGGCTTATATGGAAGCCGCTAACCATAGTTTCCTGGTTCTCACCTGATGGGACGTTATGGTTAATACTCATGCAAAGGGAGGAGCAGAAGGGTTGCATTCAGGTGTGCAAAGCCCATGTATATTGTGATTTGATGGTGCAAACTGGGCTTTCATGCCCAGAACCCTTCCAACAAGGTGAACCCTTCCATCTAGTTCTCAGCGCTATCTACACTGACTCGCAACAACTCTCAAAGTTGCCAGCCCTACCTAGAAATGTCAAGGATTGAACCAAGAACCTTCTGAATGCTAAGCAGTTCTCCCAATCAGCTAAGGTCTTTTTCCAAATTTGTGGGTGTGGGGTAAAGGTAAAGGGACCCCTGACCATTAAGTCCAGTTGTGACTGACTCTGGGGTTGCAGCGCTCATCTCGCTTTATTGGCCGAGGGAGCCGGCGTACAGCTTCCCGGTCATGTGGCCAGCATGACTAAGCCGCTTCTGGGGAACCAGAGCAGCGCACGGAAACGCCGTTTACCTTCCCGCCGGAGAGGTACCTATTTATCTACTTGCGCTTTGAGGTGCTTTCGAACTGCTATGTTGGCAGGAGCAGGGACCGAGCAACGGGAGCTCACCCTGTTGCGGGGATTCGAACCGCTGACCTTCTGATCGGCAAGTCCTAGGTTCTGTGGTTTAATCCACAGCGCCACCCGCATCCCTTGGGTGTGGGGTATGGCTTGCCTAATGTTTGACCCAACCTAAGATTTGAACTGGTGACTTCATGGCTCATGTTCTAAACCATTACAGTAGTCCAGCTGTGCCTTCTTTTTTCAGGGTGTCTTAATACCAGGGTTGGGGACGTTCTCCTTCTTGAGACAGAAGCTGGAAGTTGGTAATAACAAGTACATCCTCATACAGCGGCCTGTGTTCCTTCTGTCTGAGAAACTTGCGCAGATCCATGGGCTGAAGTTTAACAAAATACACACTCCCGGTAAGAAATGGGGTTGTGGTGTGTGCTTTCCTCCATGCCCGTGTGTGCAGGCTACATTTTGCGGTGTGCAACCAAGCTATGCAACCAACGTAACACATGATATTACGGAGCGAAAATGCAGCAGCGCTGAGGATGGCAGCAGAGTTATGGAAAGAATGGGAAACAGAAACTAGTTTTTGCCCTAGGAACACAGGGCAGCTTTATTTCATAGTTCATGGCCTGAGCCAGGGAAAAGCTGGTTGTGGTGAGCACCTATTGGCTAGCACTAGTGGCATCACCAACACAGGTGAGCACAGTACAATTAGATTTTCGATATGGGGAGAGTAGAGTGAAGGGTCAGCGTACGCCAGTGGTGATTGATGCCAGGGGCAAAAGTGGAGACGGTCAGAGGTATTACTCGTACCTTTGTACAGTAGGCTGCAAAAATATTGGGCTTCATGTTTCAGGTAAGGAAGATGCACCGCCATTGCGGTTCAGGGACACATTCCAGCAAGGGAAAAGTACTTCAGGAAGGTGCGGGGCAAGGCCAGTGAGAGGTGTAGCCTGTGAAGTGGGCATGGCCTATGAATCAAAAGGGCCAGGTGGAGAGGCCTGGGGGCCACATCTCTCTTCTCCACCAACGGTCCAAGATGAGGGTGAAAAAAAGTTCTCTACTGGGAGAAATGTGTGAACAAGCTACTAGTGTTCTAACATTTTACTCATAAGATGCATTGCAGAGTTGGGGATTCAAATGTGGCCCTTCAGGCCTTTCTGTTTGAACTATCCCCAGGCCCCACACTCTCCTCACTGGCCGTTGTTTCACACTTTGAGTGTTTTTTTCTTGGGTACAGTGCCTCTCACTTGTCTGAACGGAGGATAGAGAGGTATATATAAAAAAACTAGCCTCTTGTACAAAGGTGAAATTTACATTTGTTGCTCCGCCTACTTTTGCCTCTTGCCCCGCCCACCACTGGCAAATGCCCCTTGGGATGGACATAGTCTTGCTTCCTGTTCAGATGATTTCTCTCTTCACCGATTCTTTTCCTGCTGCCCTCCCCTAGGTGATATCCCAATTGTTCCACTAAATTTCATAGTGTTATCCCTGGAGGGGCCTTTCAACAGGGAGACCGTGGAAGGATGTGTCCGAGAGACGCTGCTGTCTTTCTCGCGGTCCATCGCCACCAAGCAGACGGTCGAGTTCACCTTCAAAGGGATTGGTGTGCTGGTGATCCGGGACAACAGGGTGAAAATGAAGTTTTACAAAGACTTCCTTCGCGCCATGGATGGGAGTGGGAATCTCCTCAAGGCGCTTACAAACGTACGTTGGTCATCGTTTCCTTCTGGGCCTGGACGTTGTTCCGGTCTGATATTTCACCTGCCGTAATAATAAATAATTATTGCATTTGAGGCAGTTTCATTGTTTAGAGTGTGGTGCTGATAGTGCAAGAGGGACGCGGGTGGTGCTGTGGTCTAAACCACCGAGCCTCTTGGGCTTGCTGATCGGAAGGTCGGCGGTTCGAAACCCCACAACGGAGTGAGCTCCCATTGCTCTGCCCGAGCTCCTGCCAACCTAGCAGTTTGAAAGCACACCAGTGCAAACAGATAAATAGGTACTGTTGCGGCAGGTGTTCCGTTGTGCCAGAAGTGGTTTAGTCATGCCAGCCACATGACCCAGAAAGCTGTCTGTGAACAAACACCAGCTCCCTCAGCCCAAAAGTGAGATGAGAACTGCAACCCCATAGTCACCTTTGACTGGACTTAACCGTCCAGGGATCCTTTACCTGCTGATAACGCCAAGGTTGCAGGTTCAATCCCTGTATGGGACAGCTGCATATTCCTGGACTAGATGATCCAGAGGGTCCCTTCCAACTCTGTTTCTATGACTCTTCTACGATTCGTATTGTTGATGCAACACTAAGTACATTAGTTGGATGTATGTATAAGGTAAAGGACCCCGGACGGTTAAGTCCAGTCAAAGGTGACTATGGGGTTGCAGTTCTCATCTCACTTTTGGGCTGAGGGAGCCGGTGTTTGTCCACAGACAGCTTTCCAGGTCATGTGGCCAGCATGACTTAAACTGCTTCAGGCGCAACGGGACACTGTGATGGAAACCAGAGCGCGCGGAAATGCCGTTTACCTTCCCGCCGGAACGGTACCTATTTATCTACTTGCACTGGTGTGCTTTCAAACTGCTAGGTTGGCAGGAGCTGGAACAGAGCAACGGGAGCTCACCCCGTTGTGGGGATTCGAACCACCGACCTTCTGATTGGCAAGCCCAAGAGGCTCAGTGGTTTAGACCACAGCGCCACCCGCTCCTACTAAGAACATAAAGAGAGCCTACTGGCTCAGGCCAATGGCCCATCCAGCATCCAGTTCTCACAGTGGCCAACTGGATGCCGCTGGGTAATCTGCAAGCAGGATTCGAGCAACAGAGCCCTCTTCTCTCCTGTGGTTTCCAGCAGCTGTGCTGCCTCCAACTGTGGAAGCACAGCCATCAGGGCTAGGAGCCATAGATAATCCTCCCTCCATGAATTTGTCTAATCCTCCTTGAAAGCTGTCCAATTTGGTGGCCTTCACCACCTTCTGTGGGATCAGGTTCCATAGTTTAAAGATGTGCTGCTCATGGTTCCTTCAAGATTGGATGACTGCAATGTGCTCTACATGGGGCTTCCCTTCCATTTGATCCAGAAGCTACAGACAGGGCAGAATGCTGCAGCATAATTGCTAATAGAAACGAGGCCTTGCCAGCATAGGACACCTGTTCTCAGAGGTCTACACTGGTTGCCGATTTGCCACAAAGCCAAATTCAAGGTGTTGCTATTAGTATACAAAGCCCTTAATGACTTGGGACCAGTTTACTTGCAAGATCATCTTGCCCCAAATGTGCTCACCTGAGTCCTTTGATCTGCGGAGCTGGCCCTGCTACAGGTACCACACAATACCTGTTCCACATTCGTACGAAATCGATCTTTTAGTATAGCAGCACCTAGACTTCAGAACTCCCTGCCTATTTTCCAGCACCAACTAAAAACATTTTTGTTTAGACAAGGCTACCCAGATGAGCCGAATGTTGATGTGCGTTCAAACCTGTTTTTAGTTTTGCCGATTTAATTTTCAAGAAGGTTTTAAATAGTTGCATTCCGCTCTTTTACCGACAATCGTATTGTTTTATTCTCTTTGTAATCCGCTTTGAGTTAACTTGTTTTTCTTTTACAGTCAAGCAGTGTATATAAAAAAAAATGAACCACCACCCCTTTTTTTTCGTTATAGAGGCCAGGCACAGGGGACTCGGTGTTGTCAGCCAAAGAAACTGCTCTTCCACATTCATGCACCGGTAACGTGGTCTTGTTTCCAAGGTGGGTAGGCTCACCTGATCTGCACGTAGATTTCACCTGTCTCTCTCCTAAGGTGACTGCGAAACAGTTTTGATCTTTTTGAGATGGGATGGAAATTGCAAGTAGTTCAAAACACTGCTGCTGCCAGACTACTGGATGGTCTGGCTTCTGGGGAAGGGTGGCTGCAAGCCACAATGGCTGTTTTTATTCCTCTGAATACCAGTTTTCTGAGAACTGCAGTTGAATAACTGTTGGCTGGGTAATGATTGCAAACCCCTCCGATTGTCTCGGGCTGTATCATTTTACTTTTCAATTAGATTAGATTTGACAAATGCCGAACAGATGCAGACATAGAATAGGAACTAAAACAAAATAAACCACAGGTACATGAATGCAAGGGAGGCAGTGACTAGAACTATTTATAACATAGGATGAATGGTTAAAACGGGACAATCGGTGCAGCCATAAAACTGCTAGCACATTTGCAAAGCTAAGCAGGGTCTGGTATGGTTTCAAATTGGATGGGGGACTTGAGATTCCTACATTGAAGGCAGTTGGACTAGATGACCGCTGGGGGTACCTTTCCACTCTACAATTCCATTATTCCAATCTGCGTCTTCCTTCTGTGTTACTAAGTTTCTCTCCCTGTCCGCTACCCTAACCCTCTTACTTAGTTCCACATACATTGCTAAACTATTGGACCATCTAGCTTAATATTGTCTACTCTGGCTGGCAGCAGCTCTCCAGAGTCTCAGGTGAGGGCCCAGACCTGTTGCTTGAGATCCTTTTAACTATGTCCCCTTCAGCCTTAGCTCATCTCTTTGTATCAGGGATGCTTCCAGGTTTGAGGTGGCCCTTGGCAAAGGGCCCTCTGGTGGGTGCCACCACCTTAAATCTCACCCAGAGGTGGTGGACTCTCCTTTCTTGGAGGCCTTTGAGCAAATCACCTGCTGGGGAGTCTTTCGTTGCTGTTCCTGCTTTGCAGTGGTTTGGACTAGAAGGTATCTTGGGCTCCTTCCAGCTCTACAAGTCCATGATAAATTCCCCACAATTCAAATTCCCCTTTTGGGTGTGGGGAAGAGGGCACCCAAAGCCATTTGTTTTGACTGCTTTCCCCCCGTCTGCACCCTCACAGCCACCGTAGGGTTGAGATGAGAACCATCCCCGAAGAAGGTGAGAAGACCAGGAAGGAAAAGGAGCAGGCAGAGAAAGAAAACAGCAAAAAAGGTGGGGCAAGAGCTTTCGCAAGCCATTTTATTTTCATATATTTCCTGATATAAGGAAATATTTCCTGATATAAAGACTGATATGTCTTTATAGTGGCTGTCCTCCTGCAACATACCAGGACGTGTCCAAAATTGTCCTGGAAACAGGCTGTGTATCATATCTCAGACATGACCTCAAGCAGAGATGGGAAAGCTCTAGAAATTTTGACATCTTGCGGGGCTGCGGGGAGACGACACCATTCCCCTCTGTTTATTTATTTGTTCAGGAATATTTACACCCCACCTACTAACCAAAGTTTTTGAGGCAGCTTGCAAAAATATTTTACAGCAGTAGTCACTACAGAAGGGTAAAGATGTGTCTATGTCCCACCGCCTCCCCTTCTTGTCAGATGCTCCAATAAATGTCGTTCTGCAACCGAATCTCCTCCCTTGTTGATAGAGAAAATATTTCCCCCTTAGGTTTTTTCCCCTCCTTCAAATTTTATTTACCAGTAAGCAAGATAAACCGAAGAGCTTACAGAACTTGGTTGGTTTTTAAATGGGACATTTGTGGGGAAAGTAAAACTGCACACATTTGCTTGTCATATGTGTGTGAGTGTTTGCATTTTTCATCCATGGTTGAGTAGGTGATTGCGATAGAATGGTGCAGTCCCTTAATCTCTCCCCCCCCACACACAAAAAATGTGCACTTTTCACAGTTAATTTTTCACGAGCTGCTTCCATTCACTCTGTGGAATTCTTACGCAACCTTCTGCTTCTCTCCTTCCTGTAGAAAATCTCTCGCCCAAGCGCCTTCTGTCTCGCCAGCTGATTTCTCCAGCCAAAGTCTCAGGGATCTGTTTGACCGAAGAGTATGAGAAGAACTTGAAGCCCAAGCTGCCTCCACAAAGGTAAGATCTTGATTCTGAAGGCAGCGGGGAGGTTTCTCACTCTCTGGTCCTGTGAAGATAAGAAGCTGCCTAGGATGGACTCAGACCACTTATCAATCTAGCCCGGTGGCTTGCTCTGATTGGTTGCGTATCTCTAGGGCCCTAGGCTTTAGAGAGCAAGGCTTTGGGGAAAACAACTAGGACATGTTGGCCATATGGGTCCAGGTCATCAGTTCTTGCTCTTCCGCCTCCCCGCCTGTCTTCTTCTTTGGCGATCACTCGTAGCCGAGTAAGATTGTCTTCCATAAACACAGCTTTAACAGTGCGTCCGTAGGTGACTGTAGAGGCCAGTTCTGGAGCCACACGTCCTTCCACAGTGGGGACATAGATTTCCAGGTGGAAGTTGATCATGGTGAGAGTTTGCCAAACGTGCCTTCCTCCTAGCATATTTCTCCCTTGTGTCCTGAGTTTGAGCATCTTCAAAGCCCCTGACACCTTTGGTAAAGGCTGTTCTCCATTTGGAGCGCTCGCAGGCCAGTCTTTCCCAGTTGTTGGTGTTTATACCACATTTTTAAAGATTTGCCTTGAGAGAGTCTTTGAACCTCTTTTGTTGACCACCAGCATTACGCTTACCATTGTTAAGTTTGGAATAGAGGACAGTGGTACCTCGGGGAACAGACACTTCAGGTTACAGACTCTGCTAACCCAGAAATAGTACCTCGGGTTAAGAACTTTACTTCAGGATGAGAACAGAAATCATGTGGTGGCAGCGGGAGGCCCCATTAGCTAAATTGGTACCTCAGGTTAAGAATAGTTTCAGGTTAAGAACGAACCTCCAGAACGAATTAAGTTCTTAACCTGAGGTACCACAGTAGTTGCTTTGGAAGACGATAATCAGGCTTCCACATAACATGACCAGTCCAACGAAGTTGATGCTGAAGAACACTGGTGATCTTTGCTTCTTCCAGTACACTGGCATTAGTTCACCTATCTTCCCAAGTGATGTGTAATTTTTTTCGGAAACACCATTGATGTAATCCCTGCCTGTCTCACAACTGCCACAGCTGTGTGCCTCCAGATGTTGTTGAACTACAGCTCCATCTCCAGGGACCCATAGCCATCCTGGCTGGCACTGATGGGAGTTGTAGCCAAAAATACCTGGAGTGCAACAGGTGGGGAAAGCCTGCTCTAAGATTTAAACATTCAGGGTGGCCTGTGAATGCTTTCATCCATCTTATTCCCCCGCTGAGACGTGCGGCTGGAATTGTCCAATCTCATTTCCCTGTGCGCTCTAAATATGAGAATCTTCAGGGTCTTCAGGTGTTTGTTTGGTTATCTGTCTGAGATAGTGGTCAGTGTGGTCAAATGTTTTGCCCTTGCCCTCTCCCTGCCATGCACAAATATGCATGTTGCAATACTTTTTTAAAGAAGAATGGCAATGGAGTCTGTGGGATCTCTAGCAATTTTAATATAGAATTGAGTCAGAACGTTGGGCTCACAGCAATCTGCCTCCAGAACTGGGATTTGGTGGCAAAGTTTGAACTGGAATGGGTTCTTAAACCCTGCAACGCCCAGTGGTTCTCCCCTGCAGATCCGCCCCATTTATATGGCTGGGCTCATTTATAATTCTGCAACTTGGTTGCTTTTTGTTTAAGCTGCCAGGGTTTCATTTGCAGGAGGGAATTGAGAGATGGAGAAAGGGTTAAGCAGCTGCCTCCTGCCCAGTGATTTCAGCCTACAAGTGCTTCTCTTCCCCCCTCATCAGTCTCCAAAATACAGAAATGCAGGGTTGGAGCTCCATTTGCACTCCTGTCTAATTTGGCCCGCAGGAATTCAGTCTAGTTCTATTGTTGATTCAGACAAGGAGTTTGCATCTTCACAAAGTCACAAAAACCTTCCTTATTGTGCAAGATGTTCTTTGGGGTGCAGGTCACCCTCTCAATGTAAAGAGTCTGCTTTGGTTTTCTCCTGACCATTGCTCTTCCCTCCCCATATGCTCTCTGCAGCAGCTATTGTGCAGCTGAACAACAAAGTATAATTGAAGAGACTCAGGATCCTCTTTCTCGATCGGGGGCAAATTCTATCCTTCCTCTTGATGACAAGACACTGTTTGGTTTCGACAAGGTCAAAGTCCTCGGCGCTGAAAGGCTTTTTAAATGTTTTAAGGGCTCGTCTGAGGCGTTGTGTGAGAGGCCAACAGTTGCTCTCCGAAGCCACTGAAAAATGGATTTGCCAGCAATTAAAGATGTAGGAGAACTTTTGTCCTTAACTGGAAGAGATCCTTTGTTCAGGGCTGAGGGAAATTGGAGGAGATAAACCAGAGACCTCTTCCATTATTTGTGGGTTAACATGGAGGCATCTTCTTCGCAAGGGAAGCTGATTATAATGTTGCACACAACAGACGGCACCAAAGATGAGGAGGCCGATAGAATTTCAACTTGCTCTCTTTGCATTCTGTTTATTTAGATAATGGCGTTCAGCACGCCTGCTGTTTTAATCCTACCCCTCTCTTCAGGGGAAGGGAGGTCTCAGGTATAGACTGCTCTTAAAGGGACTGGGCAGTGCCGACGCTGGTGGTTCTGTTAGGATTCTTGCTCCGTGTGTGCAGTCATGGGATTGTTGTCTATCACATGATGGTGTATGTTTTCATTACACAGTGTGGGAAGTGACGGAGACAGGATGTTTTGTGTTACTGTGTTCTGGAAAGTGGGACTATTGTCTTTTGTTCTTTTTCTCTTTGCTGTCTGATGAGAAAGAGGAAGGAGCTAAGTCAGAATGTTCTGAGTGTAATATATGTAAATATAAGTAGATTAGCCAAAATGCTGTTCTACTGAGTTCTGTTACGCAAACTTCAAATACTCTGCAGGATCCCTAAGTATGCTAATTCTTTTTGGTATCAGTCGCTGTGATGTTCAGGCTGGAGAAAGCTTTTGAAGCTCCTGACCGACCAGGAGGGAGAGAACATGCCAGCCAGGCATGTTTCTTTGTCAGAGTCCTACACGAGTGTAGGGAGCTTCAAAAGCTTTCTTCTGCCTGAACATCACAGCGACTGATGCCAACAGACATTGGCACACTTAGGGATCCACAGAGTTTTCGCAGCTTGCGTAACAGACCTCAGCAACTCAGCATTTTGGCTAATCTACTTTATTTACATATAAACACACACGGAGCACTGCAACATGGCTCCCCCTCTCTCTCTAGCATCAGACAGCAAAGAGAAAGAACAAAGGACAATAGTCCCGCTTAACGGAACACAGTAACACAAACCTCCTGTCTCCATCACTTCCCACTCTGTGGAGTCAAAACATACCACATCATGTGATAGACAACAATCCTATGACTGCAATCATGGAGCAGGAATTCTAACAGATCCCTCTAAGGATGGTGAGGGCAGCGGTGTTAGCGCAATGGAAGCCCAAATCCTTACTCAAGGCTCCAGAGTTTGTTAGGGATTGAGCAACATTCAGGTTAAGCTCGTCCAACTTCCGATCCCACTGTCAAGGCGGAAGTCGGGACAGACACTCTCGCCTTCTCCAGAGACACAGTCCCGTGTTTGGTATGCATAAAACTCCTGCTGGCCATGTTTTTGTGTTCTCCAGGCAAGGACCGACAACAACGCCCGCTCCCGAAGCCCCGAAGACAGAGCAAGAAGCCAGCCCCGCCAAAATTCCTGCCCTCAGACCCCGGACTCCATCCCCCATTTGTCAAGATCATGGTAGGGCAGGCCAGGTATAATACGTAGCTTTTCCTCCTTTTTTGTCTATATATTTGCAGGGCCAAATAGGTATGGCCTTTGGTAGGGGACGGAAGTCAGCAGCTGGCAGCCCGCGACCCATATTTGGCCCATTGCTTACACACACACACACACACACACACACACACACACACTGGCATAGGAATTATAGTCCTGCAACATATGGAGGCCCACAGATTAGCCACGCCTGCAGTCTGAGGACCCTGTGGTGCACATTTCTTACATAGGCCACTTCTTTTGCCTTTATGACAATGCTCTAGTCATTGCACCTACTTGAAAAGAGCCTTTTTACACAAGCAAGGGGTCAGATCTGTGTTTGAATGCTGAACAAAACAATAGCTTTTGCCTGTGCAAACGCCACCAAGAATTTATGAGCTGGAGCAAAATTTGTGCTTGTTCTTCCTAGATAGATTTGGGAGGGCGGGATTTCAGGGATGCAATCTTGTTTTGTCCTAGTTCCTAACATCTCTGGTGGTGCTTTGGTGGCTGCATGAGTGGTGGTGCGCACGCTTGCGTACAAAGCATGCGCAAGGCAAAAGAACCCACCTTGGCGCTTTTGTACCTACTGGGGAAGTGTGGATTTAGCAAAGTTGTGGCTGAGAGGTGTTCCAAAACTACTGCCACAGGGTGCACGTTTTCAATATGATTGTGTGCATCCTTTGGCAACTCAAACACTAATGCATTTCTTGTAGCATGCACTTTTTGTGGCATGCACTTTTTGCTGCAAAAACAACTGGACTGGACCACTGCAATGTGCTAAACATGGGGTTGTCTTTGAAGACCTCTTGTGGCCCCTAGTCTTCCCAGAAAGAAAATGCAGCTCTCAGGCTGTAAAGTTTTCCCTAGAGCTGTTCCAGTGCTAGAAATAGCCCAACAACACTCCTCCACGACCCTTTCTGTTTCATTATTTGGGTGGTTTACTGTGATGGAAATATAACAATTGAGCATTTGTAGCCCTCTAATGTTACCCTCAAATCTGCCACCAGAGACACCCTACTCTCCATGATGGACAAGGTGCAGTTGTGCCAAGTCAAGTTTTATCTACTGAAAGCCACTAGCCTTTATAAATTTTCATTTTTGAAACTCTTTTTCTGCCTCCATTTCTGAGGAACTCAAGTCAGAGGGAAGTTTGGAGCTGATGTGCTATTACAATGTATTGGTGACTAACTTGTGTTGAGTCTTTGGTACGCTGAGGCAAACAGAACAGCCTTAGGTTTTTAAAGCAGAGGTTTTCAACCTTTTTGGGTCCATGGCTCCCTTGACCAATGACATTCTTTCTGCGGCACCCCTGTGGGGCTCAGGAGCCCAGATGTCACCCCTTGCCTGCAGAGCTGGCAGCCCCTCACCCCTTTTCAGACACCCTCGCTTGTGGAGTGTTCCCTCAGCCTCCTCTCCTCTCTCCTTGGGAGTCCTCTGGGCAGCCACAGCTGACACCTCTGGTCTCTGAACTGCCCCCCACCTGCCCCAAAGAGAGGTGCCTCATCACACTGCCCTACAGGGGCCTGGGAAGCACCCCCTGGCCAGCCCCAGAGGCACCATTTGCCTGGAGAGCTTGTAGCCAGGGCTGCTGCTGCAACAAACAGTTGTGCAAGCCTTTGAGAGGCAGAGACACAAGAGGGCATCAGAGGAAGGGAGGGAAGGAAAGAGGGACAAAGGCCAGTGTTGCCCATGGCACCCCTGACCCTCATTCAAGGCACCCCAAGGTGCCATGGCACACTGGTTGAAAACCACAGGTTTAAGGATATTTAGCCCCTTCAGAGAATAGGTAAATGATATTCCTGTTTTCATTGTTTAAAAGGACTCATAGTTAAAGCTGACCACAGTTTGCTGGTTTGATCAACACACTAAACTGCGGTTAATGGAAACCAGAAGCAAAAGCTTCTAAACTCCTCTTCCACAGCCACACTGGAGGAGGAAGAGGGGGGAAAGGAGAGAGTGAGAGCCCAAGGCTTGCTGCAGCTTATTCTCATCATGCCAAATTATGGTTTTGTACTTCGTCTGAACACTGGAGTCAACAAGCTAAAAGCGGCAAAATCAAGCCTTCAAATCAATATAGTAATGCATACTATATGCATTCCCAGGAAATGTGCTACTTGTGCATGCAGCGTGCTCAGAGGAGCATCCCTTTGTACTTGGGTGAAGAGAAGAGGAAGAAAGAGAAGGAAGAAGACAGGATATTGGCACAGTATCAGGCCCTAAAGGATCACGAAGCCTTTCAGAGGCAGCTGGTAAGGCGGCACAAGAATAAAAACAACACCCTTTTCTTCTTCGTCTAATTTAAAAAAAGGGCAGATCTTTTGAACAAGAAAAGGGATGCTTCTACTGAGGATGGATTCACACATGCAGAAATGCCTGTATTAAGAGGAAACTGGGCATGAAAATGCAAAAATTAGTGACAGTAGCATACGAAAATGCATTGTATTAGGGGGAATGGCTTGCAGAAATGTGCATATTTGTCAAAACCGCAAGCACACCTGTTTGCTGTAGGAGAAGACCCCTCTAAGATGCCGGTGAATTTTCATGAAAATTAAAAGTTGACAGTTGTTGTGAAAATGTGGAGAAATGAATTTAACATTGGGAAAATGAGAAACCGACAGATTTGTTTGTTCATGGTCTCTGAATAAGGTAGCCTCTTATGTTCACTGCTACCAGTGTGTAGAGGTTGCTTGTTTGAGAACATCTCCTGGGTTAAAGTCTCCATGCAGGTGCAAAGCTAATATATCTAGGGGAAGAATTAGACTGAGAGGGTAAGAGAAAGTGTTGCATTGTGTTGCCTTTCTAGAGAATGAACCCTTGTTTGTTGGGGCTTTCTCACACCTTTTTGTCATGTTTGCTTGTAAGTCACTTTGGGTTGCCTTGGGGAAGAAAAAGTGACTAACAAATTAATAAATAAAAATAGCAATGATGATGATGATGATGATGATGATAATAATAATTTATTTATTTATACCCTGCCCATCTGACTGGGTCTCCCCAGCCACTCTGGGCGGCTTCCAACCAAATATCAAAAACAATACAGCATCAGACATTAAAAACTTCCCTAAACAGGGCCATCTTCAGATGTCTTCTAAACATCAGCTAGCTGTTTATTTCCTTGACATCTGTTGGGAGGGCGTTCTACAGGGCAGGTGCCACTACCGAGAAGGCCCTCTGCCTGGTTCCCTGTAGCTTCTCGCAATGAGGGAACCGCCAGAAGGCCCTCGGTGCTGGATCTCAGCGTCTGGGCTGAACGATGGGGGGTGGAGACGCTCCTTCAGGTATACAGGACCCTGCTCTGTCACCCTTTGCCTCAAATGCATCTTTTAGGATGCTGAGAGGGAGAGATTGCATTGCACGTTTAAGGTGAAGCATTATTGTAAGCTGTTGGTTTCTCACCCCCTTTTATTCTGCCCTCCCCTTTTCACTTTGAATGCACCTCCGGCAAATCTCCTACACCACAGATGCGAGCGATGACAAATCGAGAAGAGAACCAGAGAATTGCGGCTTTTAACCTCGGGGTTGCCGAAGCCACCAGGAACCACAAGAATGATAAACCTTCGGACAGCTACGTGAGTTCATGCCCTCTGTGATAGTCTAACTGCCCTGGCATCTCTGGTCAAAGCGGGAGGTGCTCTGAAATAGCTCAGTACTTATTTGTTTTCTCCAAATACCAGGGCAATACCAGGGCAGGGTGCGATAATACAAATGAAAACAATTCATGAAAACATTCGTAATACAGCGGTACATTGGTTCTCAAACTTAATCGTTTCCGGAAGTCCATTCCAAAACCAAAGCGTTCCAAAACCAAGGTGCGCTTTCCCATAGAAAGTCACGCAAAACAGATTAATCCATTCCAGACTTTTGAAAACAACCCCTAAAACAGCAATTAAACATGAATTTTACTATCTAACAAGACCATTGATCCATAAAATGAAAGCAATAATCAATGTACTGTACTATAAAATAAATAAAACAGTATTGTAGATGAGGAAAAAAAAAATCTTACCTGCACTGATGATAGTCATTGTTTGGATGGGGGGCTTTTATCCATTTCCACAGTCACACAATCAATAAATCAATCAATCAGTCACTGAACTGGGTTCCACACAGTCACAAAAACAAATTAACTGAAAAAGCCTTAAAAACAAAAAAGCAAAAAAATAGCAAAAACAGAAGTGCCAAACTTAATCCATTCCGGAAGTCCATTTGACTTCTGAAATGTTCAAAAACCAAGCCGCAGCTTCTGATTGGTGCAGGTGCCCCAGAAACAATAGCTGACAGCCGCATCGGACGTTCAGCTTCCAAAAAACGTTTGAAAACTGGAACACTTCCGTGTTTTTGGCGTTTGAGAATCAAGGCGTTTGAGAACCAAGGTACCACTGTAGTGTTCAGAATCTGGCCAGTCCCTCAACCTTAGCAATAGCAGAAGGTTCCCCCCCACACACACCAGGACTGTACTCTGGGTTTACCGCTAATGTCATTGATTTATTCATTACATTAATAGTCCAGCTTTCCTCCAAGGAGCTCAAGGTGGCACACTTGGTCCTTGCTCTCTTCACAACAACCCTGTGAGATAGGCAAGGCCAGAAGATGGTGATTGTCCCAAAGCCACCCAGTGGTGCATCGTGGCGCACGGGGGATTTGAACCCCAGTCTCTCAGGTCCTGGTTTAACCTCTAACTGCTATGCTGCACTGGTTCTCATCTCTTTGGGGGTTTTCAACAGGTGTGATTTTGTCACGGGGAAGAGACATTTCAGGCTGTGGCTAGAGGCAAGCGCGTATGCTTTGCATGCAGGAGGGCCTGGGTTCAACCCAGGCATCTCCAGTGGGACTAGAAAGCTGCTGCCAGTCCATGTTGGCAATGCTGAGCTACAAGGACCTGATGGCCTGGCTCAGTCTAAGGCAGCTCCCCGTGTTTCTGTGATGGTTGGGAATTTCCTCAATGCACAAGATTGGATGAGGTCTTCTCAACCGACTGGTGCCTCTCTCCTGAACAGAAATCGTACATCTTTGAGAAGAGGCCAACCAGTGCCACCATTCAGCAAAAGCAAGAGGTGTACGCACAACAGCTGGGGAAGCAAGTGGACGACAAGATGGCCAGAGAGTTGAAGCTGAGGCAGGATCAGGACCTCATTGACCGCCTGGAGCAAGTGCAGCTGGCAGAAGAGTAAGTCTTCTGGGACGAGTTGTCCCTGTAGGCCAGGGTTTCCCAAACTTGGGTCTCCAGGGACTCAGCTGTTGTTGTTGTTGTCATTTAGTCGCGTCCGACTCTTCGTGACCCCATGGACCAGAGCACGCCAGGCACTCCTGTCTTCCACTGCCTCCCCCAGTTTGGTCAAACTCATGCTGGTAGCTTCGAGAACACTGTCCAACCATCTCGGCCTCTGTTGTCTCCTTCTCTTTGTGCCCTCCATCTTTCCCAACATCAGGGTCTTTTCCAGGGAGTCTTCTCTTCTCATGAGGTGGCCAAAGTATTGGAGCCTCAGCTTCAGGATCTGTCCTTCCAGTGAGCACTCAGGTCCGATTTCCTTAAGAATGGATAGGTTTGATCTTCTTGCAGTCCATGGGACTCTCAAGAGTCTCCTCCAGCACCATAATTCAAAAGCATCAATTCTTCGGCGATCAGCCTTCTTTATGGTCCAGCTCTCACTTCCATACATCACTATTGGAAAAACCATAGCTTTAACTATATGGACCTTTTTTCGGCAAGCTACACAGCTGCAAATGAAATGTTTCAAATGCGTTGTAAAGTGCAACATACAAATGTGACACTAGATGGCGACTGTGAGCTATGCGAAATTCAATGTGTTTTTCAAAACTTTTTTTTTGAAAAAAGCATTTTCACAGCGTTTTTTAATATGTGTGTAGATTCCACCCAGCTGTTTTTGGACTGCAGTTCCTATCATCCCTGACTGCTGGTCCTGCTAGCTGGTGATGATGTGAGTTGTAGTCCAAAAACAGCCAGAGACCCAAGAAAACATTACTGTAGATGTTCCTTTCTCAAGGTGTTTTCCACTGCGAGGTGTGAAGCAGCCTGCCCCAACCTGGTGCCCTCCATATGTTGGCGGACTACAATGCCCATCATACCTGAGCATTGACCGCAATAACAGGCTGCTGGGAGTTGTAGTCCGAAACCTCTGGAAGGTACTAGGTTGGTGAACTGCAGGTGACATCAGATATTTTCATGGACTGCTTTAAGAGCTGCAGGGAGATATCAGGTATTTTCACATTTTACCAATAAAGGGCCAAAGGAATTGACTTCCTAAATAGAATTAGAAACAAAATTGTTTAAACATAATGTGCTGGCTAAAATAGAGATGTATAATCAAGTCAGTCAGAACTCTGATTGCCTTTCCAGGGCAAGACCACAATTTATTTCCTCTCCCTCCTTTCCAAAATTGCTGTTGGGTATAGTTCCTACTTTGCCAGACAAGCATAATTAGGGCACTTTTTCATGTTTTAAAAGCTAATGGGCATATAATTAAACTAAAGATTTTAATAAACGAAGAAGAGAAGACTGATGATGTATCAGGTGTCAGGAGTGGGATAATATTCAACTGCCTATTTGCCAGAACAGCACCTCTGTACACTTCAGGTAAAGAGAGAGCCTTAGGGCTCTGGACCCTGAACAAATATAAGATTTTTATTTTTAAAAAATTAATAAATTGAAAATTGTCAACCCTGTTGTAAAGTGGCCTGAAATAATTCCTACATTGTCAACCACTGGGCAGGAGTTAATCCTGTACAGTAATCTAGAACTGTGTGTGAAAAAATAACAGAAATAACAATACACTGAGTCTAATCGGAAGTCAAATGTGTTTATTTTCTTCTTTTAATTATTTCTTTATTTTTCTTTTTTCTTTTCCTCTCTTTCCTCTCTTCTTTTCTCACCTTCTTTTGGTCTTTTTCTTTTTGATTTGCTAAGAAAGAGATAAAGAGATATAAGTTAAATATGAAAATTTGCATAAATTGATGTTTTGTAATTTGTCAACTATTGTTAAAGATGGTCAATTGTAATGAACTGATGTATTAGTTATTGTGGATTTTTTTGTTATTGTTGAATCTCAATCTCAAATAAAAGTTATTTTAAGCTTTTTTAAAAAAGGAGTAAATCCTACTGAAATTTGGCTGGCCGAATGCTACACATGTTCCTCTTTCTCTTTCTAGGTTAGCTGCCCAAAGAACAAAATACCTGAAGGACAAAATGGAAGAAACAAAGTGTTATAAGAGAGCACTGGACACGCAGGTAAAAATGAGGGATGCAAGTTAACAGCGCAGCCCCCCAGGTGTGTTTATTCAGAAGGGAATCTTGTTAAGTTCAGTGGGGCTTCCTCCAAGATAAGTGGATATGGTGCTGCAGTCCCATTGAATGAACCGAGCCCTATTATTATTATTATTATTATTATTATTATTATTATTATTATATCAGGGTGAATTTTAGGCTGTGGAGCTACATAGAGGAGCTGACTGATTGCCTCCTTTCAAAAAAGCATTATGAAAAAGAAGCTTGGCTTCTCTAATCTCAAGGTTACGGGTTCGAGCCCCATGTTGGGCAAAAAAGATTCCTGCATTGCAGGGGGTTGGACTAGATGACCCTCAGGGTCCCTTCCACCTCTAGGATTCTATGATTTCCACCTGCGATTCCCAGAAACTGGAATTCAGAAGTATACAGACTCTGATAGGAGAGATTGAACTATAGCCATCATGGCTACTAGCTATTGATGGCCTTATCCTCCACAAATTTGTCTAATCTTTTAAAGCCGTCTTGTAAATCTGCTCTGTAGGGTTGGGACTTTATATACATTATTTACACAATGGGCCCCACGTGATTGGCTAGTTCCGGGATTCACCTGTAGGCCAATCAGGCTGCGGATTCACTTCCACCTGGAGTTGGATTGGGTGGCTCCTGCGGACCAATCAGACTGCTGCATTCTGAATCCTATTGTTCTAGGACCAATCAGACTGCTGCATTCTGAATCCTATTGTTCTAGGACCAATCAGACTGCTGCATTCTGGATCCCATTGTTCTAGGACCAATCAGACTGCTGCATTCTGAATCCTATTGTTCTAGGACCAATCAGACTGCTGCAATTCGGATCCTATTCAACTCAGTACATAACACCAAACATCCCACACTCTCTCAACCGTTCCTCATAAGGCTTGGTTTGCCTTATCCACACGTTCTGTCTTCACACGTGGTATAGATCACAGTGTACGTGGCTCCGTAGTTCCCCTAGACCTGTTTCCGCTTCCTTATGAGAGAAGCAGGTGTAAGAGGAAAGAGTAAGGCTCACTTTTTGCCCTCCGAAATTTGGACCCAGATAAAGATGAGGCCAGCTCCGTTGCCGCAGTACGAGCCTGATTCGGCCGGGGTCATCTTTGGGAAGAACGACATGAATAACGAAAGAATGGGCGAAGGAAGGAAGCGCTGCCAGGAATATTCCAAATGCCAGCTGCAGGCGGCTGCGGAACGCAAGCGGGCAGCCATCCTCAGGGAGCTGATCGATCAGCGGAGAGCAGCAGAGATGCTTCAGAGAACGAAGGAACAGTAAGAACACAAAATGGTTGTGCTGCGGTTTTTCCAGTAGATATACAGAGCTGGGCCAATCTTACTGTTGTAACGAATATCCATAACATTTTTACCCTGCCCCCAAAAGGCTCCCAGGAATCAGTAATAAGAAAGTCTCTGCCCTCGGGCTTACAGTCTAAAAGACACAACACAAAAGGAAAAGGGGTTGGGAAGAAATAATACAAACTCAGGCATTATTTTTTAGCTGCAAAGTTCTTGTAATTAGGCAGTGGGAGGGTGACTCCTTCAGGCAGCAGACTTCTGGGTTTCCGGAAAGGTCAACAAGTTGCTTAAAAATATATACATATATTTTCATCATCATTTTTGCTCCCCAAGTAACGTCCTTGTGGAATTTTCTGCACTGGGAGCCGCAATAAATTGGCTAACCTTGGGTACCATGTACTTTGCTTAGGGACGGGGGAGGAATCCTGCAAACTCAGATTCCTAATTGTACTTGCCTTATTTGATTTGGGTGGACTGGATCAGGTCTGGAGTCCACTGCCCAATCTACATTCCTTTGCAATGCCTTCCAGTCTTGTTCCTCAGCTTAATCTTCCTGAGGACAATGGAAGTTGCAGTCCAACAATATCTGGGGACCCATAGCTGAAGAACAATGGTCTAGGTCTAGATAATATTGAACTAGATGCACCAATAAGCTGACTTGGTGTAAGTCAAGTTTCCTACACGGTGCAAGATTTACGTATAAGCTAAAAAAGCTGTAGCTTACACCCCAAATTTTTTTAAAAAACCAAACAAAACTGGATGTACATTTCCAAAATATAAGATAAAATACAAATAGAATAAAACCTACATACAACAGTGTTTGGTGTTGTGTAGGCTCCTATGATGTAAGTAATGGGCCCTGCCTTCTAGCCTGCTCCCTAAAATATCACTGGTTTGCTCATTTTTATATATAGGGTGTGGGACACGGGTGGCGCTGTGGGTTAAACCACTGTGCTGCTTGGGCTTGCCGATCGAAAGCTTGGCGGTTCGAATCCCCACGACGGGGTGAGCTCCCGTTGTTCAGTCCCAGCTCCTGCCCACCTAGCAGTTCAAAAGCACGCAGTGCAAGTAGATAAATAGGTACCACTCTGGCGGGAAGGTAAATGGCGTTTCCGTGTGCTGCTCTGGTTTCGCCAGAAGCGGCTTAGTCATGCTGGCCACATGACCTGGAAAAACTGTCTGCGGAAGCGGACAAATGCCAGCTCCCTCTGCCCTGTAAAGCGAGATGAGCGCCGCAACCCCAGAGTTGTTCGCGACTGGACTTAATTGTCAGGGGTCCCTTTACCTTTACCTATATATAGGGTGCCTACATTCTGCATGAACTGGTTGCATGGCAACATGTGGTAATGGCTTTAGATACCCATTAGGTCCATAAATTAAAGGTAAAGGGACCCCTGACCATTAGGTCCAGTCGTGACCGACTCTGGGGTTGCAGCGCTCGCTTTATTGGCCGAGTGAGCCAGCGTACAGCTCCTGGCTCATGTGGCCAGCATGGCTAAGCCACTTCTGGTGAACCAGAGCAGCTCAGGCAAACGCCATTTACCTTCCCGCCAGAGTGGTACCTATTTATCTACTTGCACATTGACATGCTATCAAACTGCTAGGTTGGCAGGAGCAGGGACCGAGCAACGGGAGCTCACTCCATCGCGGGGATCTGAACCGCCGACCTTCCGATCGGCAAGTCCTAGGCTCTGTGGTTTAACCCACAACGCCACCCGCGTACCTGCGCCACCCACGTCCATAAATTACGATATAGCATATATTCAACAGTGACAATTGGTTGTTGACAAAGGACAGCTGGACATATAACCATTACCTTCAGTAGCTTAAGGCCTCATCAAACCTAAATCCAGCCCTACCTACACCCCTAATGGTTTTTTGGAGGGGAAGCCTGTGTGCGCGCTTATTGCAACCCATTGCAAATGTGCATTGTTAGTTTTCCAGTTTTGCACTATCTATTCTAGTGGGGAGAACAGAGCAATGATCTGAAAGGAGCCAGGATCTGACTCTCCCCCCCAACGCTGCCTTTTCTAGGTTGATGGCTGAAAAAGGAGAGCGGCTAGAGAAGATATTCCAGATGAACTTAGCCGTGCAGGAGGACTGGAAGAAGAGTGCTGGGATGAAGAGGCAGAGGGATTACGAAGAGCAGATCTTTAGACGGTAAAGTTCAGCTGACAGCCAAACTCGCCAGCCCCTTCCTTGCCTCTCTCTTGGCTGGGCCAGAGTGCTGCCGCTAAGCTGCCATCCAAATGGCAGTGGCGTCTTGGCACTCTGTGGGTGCAGAATGGGGAGTAGCTGAGTCCCACCATCTCCCTAGTGCTAGGCTCTCTCTTCCTGGCATTGGTCACCCTCCCAAAATGACCAGGCTCAGTTTCATCCAAGAAGAGACAGTCCCATTGCATCACGCAGGACTGGGAATTCTGGGTGATGGCATAGCATCTCTCCCTGTCCCTGCCCATCAAAATTGCTTTCCATGGGGACAGGACAGTGGAAGCTTAGGTGGAAGAATGTGTAGACATCACTGCTGTAACTGAAAATCTGTTCATGTGTCTTGGTCTGTTGAAAGGGGATGTAGAAGGATGTCAGCTGTGATTAGACATGAATGGGGTCCAAGCAAAATTACTCCCCTTCACATTCATCTTTTCCAGTTGCAAATACAGTGGTACCTCAGGTTACAGACGCTTCAGGTTACAGACTCCGCTAACCCAGAAATAGTACCTCGGGTTAAGAACTTTGCTTCAGGATGAGAACAGAAATTGTGCTCCGGCGGCGCGGCAGCAGCAGGAGGCCCCATTAGCTAAAGTGGTGCTTCAGGTTAAGAACAGTTTCAGGTTAAGAACAGACCTCCGGAACGAATTAAGTACTTAACCCGAGGTACCACTGTATACGTATCAAGTCCCAACGACTTTATTTCGGAGGGGAGATGATGTTCTAGAAAATGTCAGCTCTGTTTGAAATGGGGGTGTGCAACCTTCCTTTAAAGTCTCGTGACATCACTTGCAGCTGAGAGTAGTAGTAACAAACAACAACAACAACAACAACAATTGGTGTTGCCCCAGCAACTCTGGGCGGCTTCCAACAGTTAAAAATACATTAAAAGGTTAAAAATATATTATAATTGCTTGTTGCCTTCCTGAAGCTTGTCTTGACCCATGTGATTTTTATTCACCGCCTGTCAACGTGTCAGCAGCACATGATAATTCCCAGCTGATGGCATAACATCCCATTTTTACTTCCAGAAGGTCCACCCCAGCTCTTCTGTGGCCACTCAGAGTGGCTGGGGCAAAACTGATTATTATTATTATTATTATTTTATTATATCAATTGTGGCAATGTCCTGACACACTAAATGTGTCATCATGCATCAAATAAATAATAGCAACCATTAATTTTGCAAAATGGAAAGATCTTTGAAAGGGTGGGGTTTTTTTTAGCTTAAGATTGGAACAAGGAAACAATTGGCATAGCACTAAACAATTTGAAGTCACAGGCAACGTATCCCTGACATTCCCAGAAGCTGGGGAAAAGTTGATGCCTTGATTGTGAGCATCCTCTGATGAAGATAAACACATACATTAAAAATGTTGTTATTTATGTTCCGATGTGGTTCAGAAGACCCTTCAGAGTGGTGGTTTACAGTACGTAAAATGTGTGGCTAGCCTGTGGCACTCCAGATGTTGTTGCACTGCAGCTCCCATCATTCCTGACCATGTTGATGGGAACTGGAGTCTACAGTTCAGCCGCCCTGGTGAAAAATCGTAACAGCATCATTGCTATTCTGAGCTGCCTTATACTGAGATGGGCGTTGGCTTGTTTAGCCTACGATGGTCTATGGCAGCGATGGCCAAGCTCCAGCTGTTTTGGGACTACAACTCCCATCATCCCTAGTGGTCAGGGATGATGGGAATTGTAGTCCCCAAACAGCTGGAGAGCCAAGTTTGGCCATCACTGGTCTATGCTGAATACCAACAGCTCTTAAGGTATATGATGAGAGGACAATTTCAAGGCTGAAATTGGCGAGGTGCAGGGTGGGAGGTCTCTGTAGGTGCCCCCATTGACAAACCCCTTCTATAAACAGGAAACATTTCTGATGAGGTGCAGCAAGGTTTGAGGACAAGGGGCTGGCTGGCATATCCTGTTCGGGGAGCCCGTTGCTTTTGCTAAACTCTGCCCCCTTTCCATTACAGCGCTGGCGACAAACTCCTGCTGCTTGACCAGTGTGCGAGGTATCGCCGCTGCTACCAGTGCAAGAGGCGCATGAGCAACTGTGGGGAAGCAAATGTTTTGGTGGACAGCAAATACATCCCTGGATCCCGGTTGGTAGTTTGAAGCAAGTTCGCTGCTTTGTTTCTTCCCTCGCCCTCTTTCATCTTGCAATTTTTTTTATCATTCTTTTTTTTTAAAAAAAGAAAGAAATCCGATCGTGCTGATGTGCTTGATTTGATTCCCGCAGCTCTGTGCAATGCATTCTCCCTGTTTCTGCTGCTTTCTGGCTCAAGATTCTTGTTCCCCTAGCTTCTGTATGTTTTTATGGAGAATTATGTTGAATTAAAAAAGACATGGAAGTGCCCTCTGGTAGTATCCTGCTTGCTTTGGTGCCAAAGATTATTAGCCAAGCTTCTAAATTTACACAGAAACCATTTTATTATGTTTTCAGCTGACAAAGTTTACAGACTGTGGCAGATTTCTGGTGCAAGTCGTATTTAAACTGGACACCATTGCACTTTTGTAATCAGTTTTAATAGACTTGCGCAGACGCACAGCATACGGTACTTACATGTGCTTAGCTGTTGAGTTACAAAATCATTATCCTGTCAGCCACTGCCTTGTGCTTCTTCACAGCTTATAAGAACCAACACATTCATCTTTGTCTGAGGTTTTCAGTAATAAAACAAACACCAATACATTCTAAGTGCTTTAATGCAGGATTACATACGCAGCGTGACCAACAGTCTCCATCAGATCGCTATTTGATGAAAGGACAGTGGCAAGAATGGTTGGTGGCTCATTTGAGATAGCAGCTGCCTAGATGGAGAAGCTCCATTTTTTATTTCGAGAAAGTACTTGGGAAACAGTTTAAGACCCAACCCCCCAAGGGGCACAGAGGTCTTCTCCTAGTTTCCGAGATATATATATACCCCAAGGCCACCTCGAACCAGCAACTAGCAGCACATATGAAGGAGGAAGAAAGGCTTCAGCCAGACTATCCACAAGTTCTTCTGAGGTTGGCTACAGACAGCTAAATAACTACGAAAAGATGCTTACCCATAAGTTTAAGGCATGTACGAAAACATTCTTAGGAGACCTTTTGGCTGAAATTGAAGGTGGGTATGAAGCACAATGTGTGTGAAAGAGAGATGGAAGGGGTAGGAAAATCACCAATGACCTGATGTTGTGCTCCTCAGGTCTTGCTCTTGGGCTTCCTGCAAGGACTTGGGTGCCCACTGTAACAGCAGGATATGGGATCGATGGGCCGTTGGCCTGATCCAGCAGGTTCATCTCATGTTCTTATGAGGCGGGGCTGCCCCCTATGGTTGATGGATGGCCTACCCCAGGGGTCAGCAAACTTTTTCAGCAGGGGGTCAGTCCACTGTCCCTCAGACCTTGTGGGGGGGGCCGGAATATATTTTGGGGAGAGAAAAAAATGAACAAATTCCTATGCCCCACAAATAACCCACAGATGCATTTTAAATAAAAGGACACATTCTACTCATGTAAAAACACACTGATTCCTGGACCTGGACCATCCGCGGGCTGGATTTAGAAGGTGATTGGGCCAGATCCAGCCCCCGGGCCTTAGTTTGTCTACCCATGGTTTACCTACCCCACCAAAGGCCCTGAAACCAATGTTACATCAAGACACTCCGATTGGTATTTTTGGGTGCAGCAGGTGGGATACACAAAGGTCTGTTCTTACTTGCCTCTTGTCAATCCTCAGAGTTGCTCTAACTGTGGGAGTCCTCTCTTCTTCTACATTTCATTTATATACTGCTTTATATTTTACATTTTTTTAAAAAATCTCAAAGCGGTTTACAACACAAAAAACAATCCAGAATACAACAAATCCACGCTTCCAAGAAAATATTTCAGATCCTTCTCCAAGTGACATTTTGCATTCCCCATATTTATTTACCTACTTAATTTATAGAGCTGCCCCATAGCAAAAGTTCTCTAGGAAGCCAGTGTGGTGTAGTGGTTAGACTACTGGACTAGGGCTTGGGAGATCAGGGTTCAAATCCCCACTCAGACTTGAAGCTCACTGGGTGACCTTGGAGTCAAGTCATGGCCTCTAACAATAGTCAAAGCCAGAAAGACTATTGTACTGATGGGTAATTGAGGAAGAAGAAGAAGAGTTTGGATTTGATATCCCGCTTTATCACTACCCGAAGGAGTCTCAAAGCGGCTAACATTCTCCTTTCCCTTCCTCCCCCACAACAAACACTCTGTGAGGTGAGTGGGGCTGAGAGACTTCAGAGAAGTGTGACTGGCCCAAGGTCATCCAGCAGCTGCATGTGGAGGAGCGGAGACGCGAACCTGGATCCCCAGATTACGAGTCCACCACTCTTAACCACTACGCTACACTGGCTCTCTACTGAGAAAACCTTATCTGAATTGCAGAAGGTGGAGTTGATATTTCCTCTCTTTGCAGGGGGTGGCGGAGGAAAGTTAGGCATGCCTTTTAAAAACTGAAATAGAGCAAGGGCAGCTTTGTTAAGGAATGTAAAAAATGGGCTACTTCTCCATGAGTTGGCAGAGATGACTCATTCCCCACAGTGCAGCTGCAGGCATCTTGTGACATCTTATCGGTGTTGCCAGGCAGAACTGGCACTGAAGCTGGGTAGATAAGGGGCTCAGGTTACTGCATTTGGTGTGGCTGGGCAGTGGGATAATTCAAGTGAGACAGCGCGGAGCAGTTTGAAGAACAGGAACTGCAGAAAAGACTGCAGACTTTGTGAAGAGTTGCAGGACTTCAAAGCAATGGAACTACAGACTTGACACAGTGAGGACTTTGAAGCAGCAAGCCCTCTCTGGGCTCAGAGAGTGAAGACTACGTGTAACATCTGTAAATAGTGTGGATGTATTGTGGTGTTGGCCTAGTGAAGACAATTCTGCAAAATGGCTGTTTTCCGTGACGAGTTTAACAGCTTGACTGAGATTGTAGCACCCTGCTTGTGGTTAACGCTTAGCTGGAATGAAATATTCAACGCAGCAATAGAGAAATTAAAATAATAATTTATTTGTCAGACAAATAAATGAGAGACACAGTGGTATATGGTTACCAAAGCTCTGCCCCCTCCAGCCCTGATGGCCAGCACTTATATTTCCTCAGCCCAGCCCCCTTGCTCCTCCTTTGGCTGCCTCTGTCCAATCAGCCTGGTTGAAATTCCTATTGGCTGTTTGCTAGAACCAATCATAAAAGATATACCCATTTCCTATTACCTTTTATGGGAGACAAAGAGCTATATTTCCTTCTATCTATAAATGGCAAACAAGTAGCCATATATCTTACATTTGCCTCAACAAGGCACCTTAATTACCAGATCACCTTTTGCCCTTATTACCCTATTGCCCTATTGCCCTATTCACTCCAAAACAGATGGCTAAAACAGATCTTGGGTTCACATTCTCACACACCATCAATGAAATAAGAATCTAACATAAGAATCTAACATTTCTTACTTTCTAAATCCTTTGCATAATTACATTTAAGCCAATATATTTCATACATAACATATATAGATTTTTAGAAGCAAAGGCCTTTTCAAAGTAAAAAGGAACTTAGTAAAAACACTTTCCAAAAGCAACTCCTTAAATTTACACCCCCCCCAACAGCAGCAAGAGTACTTTTAGCAAAGTATTGGAAGTCACAAGAACTACCCACACTGGAAGAATGGCAGACCAAGGTGATCGACTACATGGGACTGGCGGAGATGACTGGCAGAATCCGTGACCAAGGGAAAGAGACGGTGGAAGAAGACTGGAAGAAATTTAAAGTTTATCTTAAGAATTGTTGTAAAATTAATGAATGTTAAAATGTCTTGGGTAATGCAAAATAGAATTGCAGTGACAAACAATTGGATACGAAAAAGAAAAAAGAGTTAAAGAAAGTGTTTATGAGAAATTGAAATTAGGGGTTGCTGGAAGGATTTAAAACAGGGATGCAGAAAGGGGAGGTATGGGGAAGTCGGTGAAAGAAGGTTTTAGGAAAGAAAGGTTAAGAAATTATACGTGTTTATATGTTTGTTTGTTTGTTAATGTATTGTGTTGTTTTGTCTTTTAATATGTGTTGAAAAACCAATAAAAATTTATAAAAAAATATATAAATTTACACCCCCCCCTTTCAAGCCAGCTGCTGTTTCTATTAACCTTTAACCTTATGAAAATATGGCTCAAGTCTAATGGGAGGCACATGGTATTATATTTTGTTAAACAATAAATCCTACTATTTACTAACTCTTAATTAGTGTTTTTGCAGCTTGATTGTATTCTGTAATATGTGGGGTCAGTGTAACCTTTTTGCTCCCAGCCTATAATTCCCTTTTACAACTTTGAGAATTTTGGCTCCTGCTATAAATCAGGGGGGCCCTTGTCCAGGAGGATAAACATCTGCCAAAGTCTTTAGCCAGCTGGTCTTCTGCCTGGCATAAAAACACACAAGCATCTGCAAATATATTTTTTAAGCTCATTTTAAAATACAGGCCTTGATCATATGCCTCAAGATTACGTACACATACACCCAACCAGCTTTTCCCGGCATGGAAACAAAAAGTTGCAGAAAACATCAACCACTTTATTTCCTTCATATCAGGCTACTGTTAAGGGCATAAAAGACTCGAAGGGCGGGGAGATTGCTAACTGGAGGTGGAGTGAAAGTTTCTCAGTTAAGTTTCAGTCTTATTGGTGACTTGAATTTCACTGAGGTAACATTTGTGAGTGTGTCTGGGAATAATTCCTTCTGCCCCCGATGAACCTCCAACTCTCTTTTTCTCCTTCCTTCCTTTTTTAATAAAAAAAGAGCAACTTTCTACCATTTGCAGAACCTGAGATCTGAGGTAAAACGTACAGGGATTATTGTTGTTGTAAGAAACTAGCCTGCTCTGCCCTTTCGGTGCTGTCTGTGAATGGCTGTAGTTCAGCATCAAAGGAAAACAAACCCAGCTGTTTGTGGAGAGAAAACACAAATAAACTTAGTGCCCGCTTCACCAAGCCATGTGGCAGTAGCTTTTCTGTGGCACTATCATACGTGGGTGTCATCATAGAATCACGGAACTATAGAATTGGAAGGGATCCCGAGGGTCATCTATTCCAACCCCCTGCATTTGTATGTGTGAATGCAGCCCTGTTGTGCCACAATTCGGGTGGGCTGAGGCCCTTCATCAAGTGGCTCTTGCATAAATCAAACCCCTGCGTCCAGTCACACTTCCCTGCGTCGCTCTGCTGGAAGTTGACGCGGCAGGGGAGCAGAGCTGCAGCGGTCCCGTCCGTGTGAGATGAGGGATAAATCAAGTCCAAAGACAGCTCAGTTCTTATCTCTAGAAGCGTTTATTTACAAAGCAATAAAACCGTCCGAAACTTCAGACATTCTCTTCCGTGCTCCAGGAGCACACACGCAGCTTCTGCTGCTCACCGAGAAGTGAAACTGAGTGAGGAAACAGAAAGACTTTGTGCGTCACTTCTCTGCGACAAGCCCCTCCTTCTGCTCCCCCTCCTTTTCTTCTCAGACACAGGACACACCGGAGTACTGACCCTGTCAGTTCCAAACTCCACACCCCCTCTTGTCCTGCGTCTGGAGATAGTAGCCATCAAAGCTTTCCCCATACACAGACCCTCACAGAACTCCTCGTGCTTCTGGAAGGTTAATGGTTTTGTGAAACCATCAGCGAGGTTCTTTGTTGAGGGACAGTATTTCAGAGCAACTAGCCCCTCATGAACGCTCTGACACACATTTCGGAAGCGTATATCTAAATGTTTGGTCCTCGCTTTGAATTGCCCTGTCTCAGCTAATTTAAGGCACGGTTGATTGTCTTCATGCACCACAACAGGCTGACAATCCTCCTCACAGATTTCCTCGACCAAACACACATAGAACTCCAGTTCTCTGCAAACCTCTGATAGCGCACTGAACTCAGCTTCAGTAGATGAAAGCGCTATGAGACTTTGCTTCCGGGACCTCCACCCAATCACTGAGTCCCCAAACTTCACCACTAGGCCTGACACTGACTTGCGGTCCTCAAGGTTAGCCCAATCCGAATCCACCCAGGCGGTCAGCTTAACATCACCCTCAGCTGACATCTTGAGGCAAAAGTCTTTGGTATCTTGCAGGTAACGTAGCACCCGCTTAACACCATTCCAGGCCTGCACACTAGGACTTGAAGCCTCTCTACTGAGCAGATTGACAGCAAACGCTATGTCTGGTCTGCTCCACTGCGACAGATACAACAAACTACCCAGAGCTGACTGAAAGAGTTCAGTGTTTTCGAACACCACGCGTTCTACTTGCTGACACTCCTTCACGTACCCTGTCTCCATGGGTGATCTGGCACCTGCACAATCAGACATCCTGAACTTCTCAAGCAACTGCTCAATCTTACCTTTCTGGCGAAGCAAAAAGCTTCCATCACTTGCTCTTGCGATTTCTACGCCTAGGTAGGACTTGACATCTCCAAGTTGCTTCAGCTTGAACCGCTTACCAAGCTCCTTAGCAAACTTCTCTACCTGTTCACTTGTTCTTGTCATCAGCAAGATGTCATCAACAAACACCTGTGCCACTTGCTGTTGCAAGCCTGAATCTCTAATGTAAAGACAACTGTCTGCAAGAGATCTCTTAAAACCTAGCTTTTCTAAGGCTTCATGTAGACACATATTCCAATTCCTGGCAGATTGGCGTAACCCATAGATGGATTTGTGCAACCGCCACACGACGCCTGGCTCACTGACCTCGAACCCTGGAGGAGGACGCATGTACAACTCCTCCTGGAGATCTGAGTTCAGGTAGGCGACATCTACATCAAAATGGTTCACCTTCCAACCTCTCTGTGCTGCTACTGCCAACAGCATTCTCAAAGTCTCCGCCCTTGAAGTTGGCGAATAGACCTCTGTGAAGTGGACCCCGCGTTTCTGCGTAAATCCACGCGCCACTAATCTCGCTTTGTACTGTGGCTCTCCTGCTTCTGTGGGTTTAAGACGGTAAACCCATCTGCAGCCTACAGCTTGCTGGTTAGCCGGCAGCTGTGTGAGTGAGAACACTCCTAGAGACTTCATAGAGTTCATCTCCTTCTGCATCGCCTCATGCCATTTGCTGGCTTCTTCCCGAGGCAACTTCTGAACATCCTCAAAGGATTCAGGTTCACATCTAGCCACACCAACCCAGACACTCGTGGCTTCATACCTTTCAGGTGGCTTCCCTTTGGTTGATCTTGCTGACCTCCTCAGCGTGAATTCTGGAACTGCGCCTGATTCACCTGGATCAACCCTCCTATCTTCCATGTCAGCATCATCCCCCTCTGACCTGCTGCGCCGTTTAGGGCGAACAGCTGGTTCTGCTGGCGAGGATGGTTCCCTTCTTGGCTCAGACTTGACAGAGACCTGTGGAGGGGTCCTGGGACTCCCTTTTGGAGAGACATGGAGCATCTCCCTTGGAGATCCCGGCTCTGGACTCTGTGGCTGTGGACTGTGCTCATCAGCAACAGGTTCAGCCTCACCCTCTTCCTCTTCCTCATCTGATTCTACCAGGATTTCCGGATTTCCGTGAAGCCGCTTCCACCCACTCTGCTCGCAAAACTCAGCACTGCCGCTAATAAGCAGCCTGGACTGGTTGCCAGCAGGGTATGCGAAGCGCCATGCCTTTGAACCCGGCTCATAGCCTACAAAGATCATCTTCCTGGATCTTGGCTCACCTTTTCTGCGCATGGCCTTTGGAATCAGAACCCAAGCTGTAGATCCAAAAGTGCGCAGAAAATGGACCTTCGGCTTTTTCCGATGAAGCAGAAAGTACGGTGTGTCCCCTACACTGGAATTGAACACTCTGTTCTGCAGGAAACAAGCCGTTCGGAAACTTTCGGCCCAAAAGCGCTGTGGCAGACCTGAGTCTGCCAGCATAGCATTCGCTGACTCCTGCAGCGTGCGAAACTTCCTCTCTGCAACCCCATTTTGTTGCGGAGAGTGGGGGGCCGTCAGTCGATGACTGATACCCTTCTGCCTGAAGAACGATTGCAGCGCAGAACCTGTAAACTCCCCCCCACGATCGGTTTGAAAGGACACTACTTTGGTAGAGAACCGTAGTTCTACCGCTGTGATCCAATCCCTGATCAGTGCAGCTGCCTCTGACTTCTGTTTCAGTGCAAATAGCCAAGCATGTTTTGTAAAATCATCAACCAGAACCAAAACCCACTTAGAACCAGCTAACGAAGGTGTCGGCATGGGTCCCGACAAATCTGAATGAACAAGTTCAAAGGGTTTACTGGTTTTCCTCTCAGACCTGGGATATGAGCATGTTACAACCTTTGATTGCTTACAGGCTTGACAATCTAGGTATTTGTCACATGCCTTGAACCTGCACCCAATGGTGTTGTCTGTGGCCTTCCTCACATATGACCACCCTGCATGTCCAAACCTGCGATGCCATAGGTGTAAGCAATCATGGTGTGGTGGGACATTGGCACACTGCCCTTGGGCATCTTCAATGGACTCTCCACTAGCCCCATTTTCCACCAGCCCCATTTTCCCACCAGCCCCATCTTCAAGGGGCATCTCAATCAGGAAGAGCGTGCCTCTTCTCTGGACACTGTGGATCTTCTTCCCATTCCTGAAAAAGGAACACACATTGTTAGAAAACAAAACATCAAAACCAGCAGCCATAAGGGCTGGCACGCTTAGAAGACAGTGGGCAAGCTCTGGTACCACAAAAGCTTCTATCCAATGGTCTATGAAAGAGCAATAAAGAAGACCAGTTTCAGTCAATGGTCTTTGAGACCCATCAGCTAAAGTAACATAGCGTCCAGTTTTAACTGTCTTGCAGTTCCTCAAATGCCCAGACGATGTCACTAAACAATGCGTGGCGCCTGAATCGATGACGAGAGATAAAGAGTGTCTCTGGTTGTTTTCCACAGATGCCAAGGCGTTGCTAGCACTCCCATCGGTTGCCATGGCGACAGCCTCTCCCGGGCTAAGGCTCTTGTCTTTTCTCAGAGACGCTAGCGCAGCTGTGAGGTGGTGATAAGAAGCCTTGTCTTTGTTTTTCTCCCCGCCTGCAGCTTTCCCACGCCGTTGCTGGGAACCTGCCCTGGGAACCTGCTTTGTTGACATTCCACGCCGGCCAGTGTCCTTGGCAGCCTGGGCCTCTAGCGGATGCTTCCCAGCGCTGTTGGACGTTGCGTCAAAGCACAAACAACTTTCGAAGCCTTTCGCTTCCTCAGAGCTCTTGGAATGGCCTGCCTGGCCTGCCCCCCCACTCGCTCTTGGGGTGCAGTCTCTGCCCTGTTCCACAGCTCTCAGCCGCTCTCCAGCACACAAAGGTGTCGAAGCAGAGAAACAGCTTCCTGGAACAGCCCCCACTGGGCTTGGTGCTCTCTCTGGGCATTTTCTAGCCCCCTCTGATGTGGCTCCCACTCCGGCCTGGGGCTTGTTCCCTTGGCCCTCGGCTTTCTCCCGGCCCTTGGCTCCTGCTGAGCCTTCGCACAGGCTCCTCAGCACCTGCCACGCGGCCTGAGCCGATTTAACGCCCTCCAGGTGGGGCAACAGCAAAGCGTCCACACTTGCTTTCAAGAAGCAAAGCTCTCTCTGCTCTCTTTCACTCAGCAGAGAATCAGCATGCATGGGTGGGGCTGGCTCCTTCTGGGCTAAACTCCAGAGCCCTGTGGCCACAAACCACCCCCTTGCTCCTCTTGACCAGGCCTCCCAGTTGGCCCCATTCAGCCTCTCACCGGGGTAGCTCTCTTGGCTCTGCTGTGCCTGTGCAGCAGCCATTCTTCCTCCCCCCGGGGCTTCAGCGTACTCACAAGTTTGCCAGCAAGCCGGACCTTTGAAGCAGCCGTTCCTTCTGGCTCTTGGCTCCTCTCTCCGGCATCTCCCACTGCCCTTCCCTGGCAGGAGATTTACAGCAAACCGACGCTGGTAATTTCCTCCCTTCTCACACTTGTCAGGAAACACGACACGTCCATAACCTCTTGCATAAATCAAACCCCTGCGTCCAGTCACACTTCCCTGCGTCGCTCTGCTGGAAGTTGACGCGGCAGGGGAGCAGAGCTGCAGCGGTCCCGTCCGTGTGAGATGAGGGATAAATCAAGTCCAAAGACAGCTCAGTTCTTATCTCTAGAAGCGTTTATTTACAAAGCAATAAAACCGTCCGAAACTTCAGACATTCTCTTCCGTGCTCCAGGAGCACACACGCAGCTTCTGCTGCTCACCGAGAAGTGAAACTGAGTGAGGAAACAGAAAGACTTTGTGCGTCACTTCTCTGCGACAAGCCCCTCCTTCTGCTCCCCCTCCTTTTCTTCTCAGACACAGGACACACCGGAGTACTGACCCTGTCAGTTCCAAACTCCACAGTGGCAATGACAGTCTTTAGCCCAGAGGTTGGCAACCCAAGGCCCATGGGCCAGAAGCGGCCCATGAGGGTCGCTTAACCGGTCCATGAGCTGCCCCTGAACCGAGCCGCCCACTTGGCGAGTCTCTGTGCGCTGCACTAAAGTGGCACAGTGCAGTGCGGGGACTCTCTTTTGCGGCTCTGGAAATCGCTTCTGCGCGTGCCCAGGCGCTGGAAAACATGTCTGCGCATGTCTGTGGTGCTGGAAATCGCTTCTGCGCATGCCCAGATGCCTAAAATTGTTTCCGCTCAGGCACGATTTTTGGCGTCTGGGCATGCGCAAAGTGATTTCCGGCGTTGCGCTGCACCAGTCCGGCCCACAGAGGATCTCCGCGGGAGTGATCTGGCCCATGCCTGGTAAGCTTTGCTGACCCCTGCTTTAGCCGGTAAACAATGACAGTAGGTAAATGATAAACCAAATGGGAAGTTCATGGGGGCAGAATTATTTCAAGATGATTTTCACTCTGTGTTTCAAGTGCCCCCAATCATAGTTAGACTTGAGAACAGACACGCTGTGAGCTCAATCACATACCGCCATTACAAGCACCTGCAAATAGCTTCTTTCTTTTCATATTAAATGCCAGAAGCGCTGTGTGTGAGTGTGTTTGTGTGTGTATTCTTATAATTCTCGTTCTAATTCAGGCATGGCACTTAAAAGAAATTTAGAATTAAAGCAATCACACCGGGAAGCAAAAGATCCTGAACAGGTCAACTGGAGTTACAAAAGGGTTTTGTTGTCCGCAGCCTGGCATTTGCAGAAAATTACTGACTATCTGAAATACTGGTTTTGAAAAAGAAGCAGCTAAGAGCACTATTTGGTGAGATGCAATTTAGTTTAAAAGGTGATTGCACTGTGATTATAATTCACCCCTAGTTGATTTCTTTTATTGTGTTAAAAACAGCCTATAGTTCATGTTCTCTTCTAAAAGTCCTGCAAATTCATATGACAGCAGATGTGTACTCTGTCTTCTGGAACCTGAGTCTTTATAACTCTGAAAGCTATTCTTACTCATGCAGCTACAAACTTGTAATCCTTCAAGAATCATAGAGTTGGAAGGAACCCTGAGCTGGAAGTCCTACCCCTTCAATGGAGGAATGTGCAGCTGTCCCTTACTGGGATTGAACCTGCAACCTTGACGTTGTCAGCACCATGCTCTAACCAACTGAGCTACCCAGCTATCCCAGCAGGGGGAAATGTAGGCACCAAATGACCCATTTGCCAGGCTACAACTCCAGCTCAAGACGAGGAGCTCCAGGGACAGCAATTCTCTCTTCCTGCTTCCTGCAAACATATTATTGGAAGGTTCCATTTTTAAAGATTAAAGACCCAAGTTTCTAGTCCTGTTGCCAGTTGGAACCAATTATTGGTACTTAGATGTTAGCAGAGAGTTAGTGCCAAGGTGCAAAAGTGCCGGCTCTTTGTGGGCCAATGGCTGCAAAAGGAGATGTTTTTGGTGAAAGGGGGGTGTTTCAGACGGGGGGACGGATGGTGACAAGAAAAAATCCTCTGTATCCTTTAAAAAATAATGGATACTGTTTGGCTGACTCTGCATGCAGCAGCTGCCCTGCTATTGGTAGATATGATGTTTTCCCACAATGCCCCACGGTCCATCTCTATCCTCACTTGCACAATACCTCTGGAATAACACTGCATCCTGGTGTTGCATTGTTACCAGTGCGGCACTGAAGGAGAACATAGCAAGTGCTAGACTTCTGCGAGCAGGACAATTACCATTGGCAAGAAAACTTACATCTTTAAAAGGTCACAAAATGAACACAAGCCACTGTTGCAGGCACCGTTCATCTGCGTCAGCCTCCACGCCCATTAATTCCAATTTTCTCCTGTTCCGGAATTTGTGCTTTCTCCCCCTCTGCTCTCCCTGCCCGCTGCCCATTTTATTATTCCTCTTGTGGAGGAAAAAAAATATGCCAAACACTTTGGTTCAGATTTAGCAGGCTCAGAAACAGCTGCTACAATTGTTCTCTTTTGGTTTTGGTGCTGTGAAATCGCATCCAAGGCAAGACTCAAGACAGACGTGTTCATGGCTTTCAGGGACAGAATACCATTGAGTAACACCAGTTATAGAATCATGGACTTGGAAGGAACCTCAAGGGCCATCTAGCCCAACCCCCTGGAATGCAGGAATCTCGACATACAGTCCATCCAATTTGAAACCACACCAGAACCTGCTTAGCTTTGCAGATGTTGCAAAGGGGAGAGGCTGTTGCTTTCATACCCTGCTTATGGGCTTCTTGATAGCATCTGATTGGCTACAATTATAAAAGCAGAATGCTGGATAGGTGGAACTTTAATCTGACTAAACAGGGCTCTCATTATGGAACAAAGCCTTGATAGCAAACTTTTGAATGAATGGCCAGCAATACTAAGCACTATTCAAAAGGGGCTCCTGCGTCAGGTATAAAAGCTCCATGCGATTTTCCCATGCACGCTTCCTCCTATCAAATCCAAGCACCATGATACTTTGGGTACTGCCTTGCGCTCAGTAAAATAAACAACATTTAAAAATAAAACTGTAGTCCCTGAGGTTAAAATTTCATCGTCGTAGCTGATACTCTGCAGAACGTATCCTGACATGAGGACAGCCTTGCAAAGGAATCATCAAAACTTCGCAATACCTGGTACCAAATGATATTTGTGTGAGAGAATTGAGGGCAAATAATAATAATAATAATAATAATAATAATAATAATAATAATTTATTTGTACCCCACCCATCTGGCTGGGTTTCCCCAGCCACTCTGGGCGGCTTCCATAGCAACCAAAAATACACTAAAATATCACAGATTAAAAACTTCCCTGAACAGGGCTGCCTTAAGATGCCTTCTGAATGTCAGGTAGTTATTTATCGCTTTGACATCTGATGGGAGGGTGTTCCACAGGGCAGGCGCCACTACCGAGAAGGCCCTCTGCCTGGTTCCCTGTAGCTTTGCTTCTCGCAATGAGGGAACTGCCAGAAGACCCTCGGCGCTGGACCTCAGCATCCGGGCAGAATGATGGGGGTGGAGACGCTCCTTCAGGTATACTGGGCCGAGGCCGTTTAGGGCTTTAAAGGTCAACACCAGCACTTTGAATTGTGCTCGGAAACGTACTGGGAGCCAATGTAGGTCTTTCAAGACCAGTGTTATGTGGTCTCGGCGGCCGCCCCCAGTCACCAGTCTAGCTGCCGCATTCTGGATTAGTTGTAGTTTCCGAGTCACCTTCAAAGGTAGCCCTATTGCAGTAGTCCAAGCGGGAGATAACCAGAGCATGCACCACTCTGGCGAGACAGTCCGCGGGCAGGTAGGGTCTCAGCCTGCGTACTAGGTGGAGTTGGTAGACAGCTGCCCTGGACACAGAATTGACCTGCGCCTCCATGGACAGCTGTGAGTCCAAAATGACTCCCAGGCTGCGTACCTAGTCCTTCAGGGGCACAGTTACCCTATTCAGGACCAGGGAGTCCTCCACACCAGCCCGCCCCCTGTCCCCCAAAAACAGTACTTCTGTCTTGTCAGGATTCAACCTCAATCCATTAGCCGCCATCCATCCTCCAACTGCCTCCAGGCACTCACACAGGACCTTCACTGCCTTCACTGCTTCTGATTTGAAAGAGAGGTAGAGCTGGGTATCATCTGCATATTGATGGACACCCAGTCCAAACCCCCTGATGATCTCTCCCAGTGGCTTCATATAGATGTTAAAAAGCATGGGGGAGAGGACGGAACCCTGAGGCACCCCACAAGTGAGGGCCCAGGGGTCTGAACACTCATCCCCCACCACCACTTTCTGAACACGGCCCAGGAGGAAGGAGCGAAACCACTGCATAACAGTGCCCCCAGCTCCCAGCCCCTCTAGACGGTCCAGAAGGATGTTATGGTCGATTGTATCAAAGGCCGCTGAGAGATCCAGCAGAACCAGGAAACAACTCTCACCTTTGTCCCTAGCTCGCCGGAGATCATCAACCAGCGCGACCAAGGCAGTTTCAGTCCCATGATGAGGCCTGAATCCTGATTGGAAGGGATCCAAATGGTCCGCATCCTCCAGGCGTGCCTGGAGTTGTTCAGTAACCACGCGCTCAATCACCTTGCCCAAGAATGGAAGATTTGAGACTGGGCGATAGTTGGCCATACTGGCCGGGTCTAAAGATGGTTTTTTAAGAAGCGGTTTAATGACTGCCTCTTTCAGCGGATCTGGGAATGTTCCCTCACAGAGGGAAGCATTCACCACCCCGCAGAGCCCATCGCCCAGCCCTTCCCGGCTTGCTTTTATTAGCCAGGATGGGCAAGGATCAAGGAGACAGGTGGTTGGTTTCACGCGTCCAAGCAGCCTGTCCACATCAAATCTGAAGGGGAAGGGACTGCTGATGCAGAATAGCAAGCAATCGTCTATATTTGCTGCAGTTGCAATAGATGCTGTTTCCGCTCAGAACCAGCCAAGTTCCTTTTTCAACAGAACTTGTTAGCAGCGGTTGCAAAAGCGGCGTTAAGAAAGGGCAATGTAATCCATTTACCTCCATTACTTTCCCCAATGTAAGCATATCTGTGCACACTTTCCCCTAATAAATATGCCAGGTTTTGGTTAGAGAATTGCATGTCAAAATCTGGAGAAGTTCAATTTAAAAAAAAAAATAAATTAATTTGTGAGACAAGGGAGTCCGTTCCACTACAGAACACCTCAGGCTGTCAGAAAGTTATGCCTGAGGTTTAGTCGGAATCTCCTTGAAGTCATTGGTTTTTGTCCTATCCTCTGGAGCAGGAGAAAACAACCTTGCTCCAGCTTTCATGTGACAGCGCTTGAGATATTTGAAGATGGCTATCGTATCTCCTCTCTTTCCAGGCTAAACAAACCCAGCTCCCTCAACTGTTCCTCATAAAGCTTGGTTTCTAGACCCTTGGTCATCTTGGTTGCCTTCTTCTGCACGCCTTCCAGCTTGTTGTCTGATAACTCTTGCAACAGCCTCCAACTCACTGCAGCAGTGGCAGTGATTGCTTTGTGGTTGAGAGGGGGGAGAAATTTGTTTTGGTTCACATTTCAATGGAGAGCTACCAAAATTTCACTCCAGCCCAATGGTTGCTATTAATTTGATTTGAACTGATTTTATAATGAATTGATTTTAGAATGTTGTTAGCCGCTCTGAGCCCGGCTTCGGCTGGGGAGGGCGGGATATAAATAAAATTTTATTTTATTATTATTATTCCTGAATCAAAGACAGCTATCCTTTTAAATCTGAACTTCTCTTGAGTTTTGTGGTGCACTGCTCCAACCAACCAATGTGTATAAGAATACCAATATCAGGAGAAAGTGTGCATTTAAAAATGCGTCAATTAAAATAAGGTACAAAATGCATTCTGTTAGGGGCAAATGCTTGCAGAAATGCGTATGTAAGGCAAAATTGCGTACAAGAATGTGTATATCAGGAAAAAGATGATGGATTTCCGTGTGGCCTTTTTTTTTTTTAAAAAAAAAGTCACAAACTGATGTGGAATTGTGGGGAACTGAGCTTACGAATGGGGGAGAGGGAGATGCGAAAGAAAGTGAAATTGACAGATTTGGCCACATCCCTAGTTGTAAGGCGTCTCAGCCACTGCTATTGTGGGGTTTACTGGAGTTCTGTTCCAAGCACTAACATTGGGAAGGGCAGTGGGGTTATGCCAGAGCTGTGGGGCATTTTGGGGGACGGCGTCCCCACTGCAGAACATTTCCCCAAAGTTGTGGCATGCGCTTAAACTAAGAGAGGGAAGACAACAGGATGGAGCCATCTTGTGCCGACCTCGACGTGTCAGTGCATTTGTTTGGGAACGCAAATGGCCCCTGTTGCGTTATTTCTGGCTCAGGTATGTGTGCGTTTTTCTTTGAAAAGAAAGGAAGAATGGAAAAACGGCACCAAGGAAAGATGGGTGCTTGCTCACCCCCCTCCATCTATAAGCTGAGGAATCTATAAGCTTGAAGACCTACTGATATCCGAGGTGCTAGAAATGGGAGCATCTTAAGGATCAGAGTCTCTTTAAGACCAAAAGAGAGAGAGAGAGAGAGAGGAACATCAAATGTTTTGAGTCTGCATGGCTTCCTGCGGCCACTGGTAATTATCTATAATGAAGGAATCGTAGTCAGGGCTGTAGATGAGGGATTTGACAAAGGCTTCTTTGTCTTCCGGTTCCGGGTACCAGGAGGCCAAGTTGTTTTTGTAGGCATAGTCGACAACCTAAAAGCAAGAGAAAGACAAGAAGGAATAGAGTGGCTTCCTCCTATCTGGTGCCTTCAAGATAAAAGGTAAAGGGACCCCTGACCATTAGGTCCAGTCGTGGCCAACTCTGGGGTTGCGGTGCTCATCTCGCTTTATTGGCCGAGGGAGCCGGTGTACAACTTCCGGGTCATGTGACCAGCATGAGTAAGCTGCTTCTGGCGAACCAGAGCAGCGCACGGAAATGCCGTTTACCTTCCCGCTGGAGCGGTACCTATTTATCTACTTGCACTTTGACGTGCTCTCAAACTGCTAGGTTGGCAGGAGCAGGGACCGAGCAATGGGAATAGTAAATAGTAATATATGCAGAGGTAGAATCAATAACCCATGCTCTTACATATTGCTCTTTTTATTGTGCTATATCTAAGATTTTTAATGAACCCTTTTAATGAAAATTCCCAGGACAATCAGATGGCATTCTATGCTTCTCTAACTCCTTTCAGATCAGAAGGCACCCACCTCTCCCAGGGTGGCTAAACATTCTTCGGCAGCATGTAAAACTCAACAGGGACTGGTTTTAGTAAACTTGTTGTTATGTTCTTTGTGCCTGGTGTTTTATAGTAGCCTGGTAAATTTGTATATCACCCTATAGTACAATACAGTTGTTAGCAATTTTATTGTTATGGTTTTCTCTTTTGGTGTTATTCTATATATTTTTGTGTGCTTGTCCTGACTGTGATAACGAGTTTGATTGATTTTAACCCATATCCACATTTATGCGACTAGACTGCTGTTCGCAAGGGGATACGCCCACAAATGCTCAGCAGGGAAGCGAGAGGATCTCGTTGAGCCCTAAGCTGATCCCCTCTTACGTGGGTGTAGCGAGTTGGTGGTACTTAAACAGTGCTGTTTATGCTTGTCAGGTAAGCCTGCACCCTAGTATTTAAGTACCATTTTGCAAGGTACTTGCAAGGTACTTGCAAAAAGGCAGAGGGACCATTTTGTTTTCAAGAGGAAGACCTCCGATGTACCATTTCAACCTCGCCAAAATGGAAAAGGCCACGAAACTTACTTTGACAGCGATTTTTAAGGAGACACCTCGAATGGAGCTCAGAGGCGGATACAACCTTCCTTCTGCAAGATTCTCTTCAGTGACCTCTTCTGCGATTGACTAGCAAGGGGAGGAAAGGAGAGAGAGAGTCGTGCGGATTTTCAGCAAGATAAACGCGAAGGCCTTCTGAATGTGAGCTCTTCACTGGTAGTCTTCACTGAGACTATTATCCTACCTAGGCAGCCTTCCCCAGCTGCCTAGGTAAGATAATAGAAAATTCCCTGCCTATTGATATCAAGCAGGTGCCTGATAAAGACATTTTTGTTTAGGCAAGCCTATGCAGACATGTAGAAGGTTGTTGTACATTTCAGTCTGGTTTTCAACTCCTTGCTGATTTTATCTCTTGAATGTTTTGCAAAATCACTTCGAGGTTTGTTTGTTCGTTTGCAATCTTGTCGGCATTTATCTGTCTCAAGGGACAATGGAGTGTGCCTCCGGGTGTGAAGCCAGACTGCTGTGTTAGCAGCACTTACCGTATTTTTCGCTCTATAGGACGCACCGGACCATAGGAGGGGGAGAACAGGAAAAAAAAAATTCTCCCCCTCTCTGCTTAGCGCCCCTTCAGCGAAGTGGCAGGAGAAACGGAGCCCCTTCCATTTCTTCTCCCGCTTCATTGAAGGGGCACTGTGCAGAGAGGGAAAACTGTGCAGGGCCTCTCCAGCGAAGCGAAGCCTGGAGAGCGGGAGTGGTCGGTGCACACCGACCCCTCCCGCTCTCCAGGCTTCAGGCGGCTATCCCGCTGCGCTCCGAAGGCTTGCGGATAGCTGCCTGAAGCCCCCTGAGCGCTCCGGGGGCTTCAGGCTTCTCCGTTTTAGCCGCGGGGCTGGGCGCAGGGGAAGCCCAAGCTTCTCCCGACCCCAGCCCCCAGAACAGGTTGGGGAGCAGCGGTCCCTTCTCCCTCCTGGGGAAAAGCCCGCAAGAGCCGCACAAAGCTTGTGTGCGGCTCTTGGGGGCTTTTCCTGCCTGCCTCCCCCCTGCATTCGCTCCATAGTACGCACAGACTTTCCCCCTTTTAAGAGGGAAAAAGTGTGTCCTATGGAGTGGAAAATACAGTAAGTGGCCTCTCCGGGGCACAAGCCTGGGCAGTGTGGATGGAGGTTCTGGGCTGCCCAGACGACAAGACCCCACTCTCAGCCTCACTGATGTGGTCCAAAGGACAGCAGAGCAATACATTGCCGGAAGGAGGCCTACAAGGCGCCATCCAACCATCTTAGGGACTCCACTTCGGATTTGTGTAGAGTTTCCTCCTTAGCCTTTTCTTCTCCCGAAGGCAGTGTATAAATTTTATAAAAGAAAAATAAACTAAACAGCTTCCCTCACAGATAAACCTGGGTCTGCTCCTGTGCCTTGTGAGAAAGGGGACTTGGGGGGAGGGTAGGCCTGAAAACAGAAGGTGTATGTGCCCTGGGAAGGAGTTCTGAAAGGACGAGGCAGAAAGGGGTAGTGGGCGCAGTCCTGAGAAATTCGCCGCCGCAATGGTGGCAGAAGGAAAGGAATTTCCCAAACCTCTGCTGTGGTGAGAAAGATATCGTCGGAGATATGCCGGACTCCACAGGCGATCACTCCCAGAGCAACTCCTGGGAAAACATAGGCGTTGTTCCCTTGGCCTGGGAAGAAGGTCTGTCCATTTGGCAGGGTCACTTTGGAGAACGGGCTCCCACTCGCAAATATGCCTCGGCCCTGCAAAGAGAGTGAGAAAGATTTGGGCACCTTGAGAGACTTGCGAGAATGCCAGGCAGCTTGGGTGGAACTGGAAACCGAAAGGAAACTTGCAGCCTTTGTAGCAGCGGCCTTGGTTTCTTCAATCGCTGGCAGAGGAAGGGGGGGCAGGTGCCCTTTCCGTCGGTGGTAGAGGGTGCCGCATTGCAGGGGGTTGTATTATGTGACCCTTGTGGTCCCTTCCAACTCTACAATTCTGTGATTCTGAATCCATGAATTGCTGGGAAGGCCAGAACTCTAGGCGGGGGCTGGAGGTAAGAACATCTTGACGGCCGACTGGAGGAAACTGCACTGAGAGACCAAGAGCCATGACTGACTGCTGCTTTTGCTGAAGCGATGAGAGGGGCAACTTGACACACTTTTGGGCTTTAATGTTCTGCACCCCCTCCACTGCAGACTTCCAAGTGTATAAAGGTAAAGGGTAAAGGGACCTCTGACCATTAGGCCCAGTCGTGGCCGACTCTGGGGTTGTGGCGCTCATCTCGCTTTATTGGCCAAGGGAGCTGGTGTACAGCTTCCAGGTCATGTGGCCAGCATGACTCAGCCGCTTCTGGCGAACCAGAGCAGCACACGGAAATGCCGTTTACCTTCCCGCCGGAGCAGTACCTATTTATCTACTTGCACTTTGAGGTGCTTTCGAACTGCTAGGTTGGCAGGAGCAGGGACCAAACAACGGGAGCTCACCCCGTCGCACGGATTCGAACCGCCAACCTTCTGATCGGTAAGCCCTAGGCTCTGTGGTTTAACCCACAGCGCCACCCGCATCCCCTCCAAGTGTATACATGTTCTAATAAACCATATATCTTAAAGACAGTAGCTAGTAGCTTCCGCTGTGTCTCAATTTTCCCAACGGAAGCACAACTTTGGAGAAGCGCCTGGGATTCTGTAATTACATTCAGCGGCTCAGCAGAGAATGGGGTGGCAAGGCAGTAATATTTTTAAAGCAGCTGTCTTTAACTGTTTGCTTGTTTTTAAAACCAGTAACCTTAATGTGCCGTTATATATTTTTGCAAGCCACTTAGAGGTTTCCTTGCAGTCAAGTGGTACACAATTATTAAATTTAATCAATTAATCAAAAATGAAATGAAAGCAGGAGGAAGGGGAATCTTATACCTCAGTTAAGCGGTAACACTGTTCTGCAGTGCATTCTGCTTTGCTTGTAGGGTTGCTCAGGGCGAACACAATCGGCCTCTTGTTGAAAGACCCCATGTCCTTCAGAATCTGATCAGAGAAAGCACCAGCAATAGCAGCCACACCTGCAACAGGTAAGGAAAGAACAACAACAAAACCATCAGGAAATGGTTTATCTCTTAAGGCTGCAGTCTAAAAAGCACTGCTTAAAAGCAGCAATATAAAAACAAAAGCAAGCGTTCCAAAGCAATTGGGAACATAACAGTTACCAATGATGGCTGTTGGTTTTACTGCCTTCACCACTTCCTCCAGGGTCTTCACGTTGGGATGGTCATGAGCAAACATCTCCTTCTCATGGTTCAAGTGACTTCTGCCCTGGGAGTCAAACAAAGCAAAAGGTGATAGACTTGAAGCAGTCGCCTTTGCCCTAGCACCAGAGATCTGCTAAGATTATGCCACCTGGGCACCAAGAACTTGTGACTTGTTCTTGGTGGGTGCCCCACAAATGCTGGAGAAGCTCCTTTCCTCTGGAGACTCCCCAAAGTCCGAGTGCTATCTGAAGTTGGTGCAAGACGGTAATTTCAGACCCTCCAAGTGTCTCTATTTTCCAGGGACGTCCCTGATTTACAGACACTGTCCCAGTTTCTGATTTGATCCTGGAATGTCCCACTAATATAACTAATATATACCTATGTTCAGAGGCCTTGGGGAACTGGGCTTGGTTTTCAAAAGGAACAGAGGATGAAAATGGGACAGGATTCCATGAGTCCTGTGAACTAACCATTGCAAACTGTATTACAGACAAGTATTATACAGCAGCATGCTGGACTGTCAAGTTATATTGGCATACATGTGTTTGTGGCCATGGGTGCTAGCCAATAGGTGCTCTTCACAATGTGCTTCTCTCATTTCTGCACTGAACCATCCCAAACATTTGCAAAGCTGCTCTCCCCCCTCCCCGCCTTCCCCCAGACTTGTCCCAGGATGGGGAGCATAGACCTGTTGTTAATACCTTTACAATGAGTCCCTTGGAGTCCACCATCCAGATTTTTTTGATAGCTTCTTCCCTTGAAATTCCTTCCTTCTCCAGGGCCATCACAATCAGGTGAGCTATGCCCATCGCCGCCTGAAAACGCAGGCAGAAAAGACAGCCAATTACGGGCCTAATTCAAAGTGCTGGTGCTGACCTCTAAAGCCTCAGGACTGCAATGCCTCAAGGATGACCTCTCCCCATATAAACAGACCCAGACTCTGTGATCTTCTGAAGCCCTTCTTCATGTGCTTCCTTCACAAGAGGTCTGGAGGGTGGCGATACAAGAACGGGGCCTTTTCTGCAGTGGCTCCCCTTTTGTGGAATGCTCTCCCCAGGCAGGCCTGCCTGTGCCTTCATTACATATCTTTGGATGCCAAGCAAAAACGTTCCTCTTTAACCAGGCCTTTGGCTGATTAATATTCTATAGTCTTTTAATTGTGGGGTTTTTTGGGGTGTGTGTGTATTGTTTCTGTTTTAACTACCGTATTTTTCGCTCCACAAGACGCACCTTGTTTTTAGAGGAGGAAAGCAAGAAAAAAAATATTCTGCGCAGAGCGTGTAAGCAGCTCTCGCTTTTCTTGCTTTAAAGCAAGCAAAGCAAGAGTCACTTACATGGCTTCTGTCCCACTTTGCGCAGCTCTCACTTTGCTTGCCCATCCCTCCTCCCGCCTCACTGTAAAGCGTGGTGACGCCGGAGCAAGAAGAGGAGGAGGAGACACAGGACAGGTGCTTTGCTTGCTTTACAGTGAGGTGGGAGGAGGGATGGGCAAGCAAAGTGAGAGCTGCGCAAAGTGGGACAGAAGCCATGTAAGCGGCTCTCGCTTTGCTTGCTCCCGTCCGTCCCTCCTCCTGCCTCGCTGTAAAGCCAGCAGAGCAAGAACCGCTTACACGCTCTCTGCGGCTCTTGCTTTAAAGCGAGAGCTGCACAGAGCGTGTCAGCAGCTCTTGCTCTGCTTGCTTCACAGCGAGTGACAGACAGGAGCCATGGCTCCGGCTGTGGAGGCATCCCTCAGCTCGCGACTGCAGCGGCAGCCGAAGGATCCCTCTGCCGTCCAGTGCATTTGCTCCATAAGACGCACATTTCCCCTTACTTTTTAGGAGGAAAAATGTGCATCTTAAGGAGTGAAAAATTCGGTATTTATTTGTGCTTTGGTCTTGTGAACCGCTCTGAGATCTTTTGATGTAAGGCGATATATAAATCTAATCAACCACCACCACCAATCATTTCCTCTATTAGGAGAAATTGCCTATCAGTTAGAGTTGTTTGATAGTGAGCACAGGCAGACTTGGGAGGGGGAGGGCTCTCTTTTGCTGGAGACTCCTAAGGAGATGATGGGTGGTCATCCATTTCTGCACTATAGAACCTGCATTTACCAAGGGGTTGAATTAAAGGACCTTTGTGGTCTCTTCCAACTGTGCAATTCTGTAATTCTAATTCATTCCCTCAGTGGGGGAAAAAAAACCATAAAGAAAAATCACTTGGGAAGGTAGGTGATTCTGGTTTCTGGCTGGTTTTGGTTTTTGTGTGTTATTTTTTTTTAATTAAAATAATCTGAAGCACTGTTTACTTCATTCGCTAGACACAAAGCAGAAGCCTGTGAAATATGGGTAGCCGTGGGTCATGTCTCATTCTCTACGAAACACTGCGGGATCTTTAGGGACTTGGCACAAATGTAGGCTCACATCCCAAGCCATAAACACAAGGGTCGTTCTGGGCCGTCTCCCTCACAGCTGTGTAATCTCTTTCTGCAAAGCTACCATGTGAGGAGAGCTGCAAAGCTCAAAACTACCCCCGCCTCCTGAGGCTTACGATGACTTCACTGCTTTCAGATTTCTGTCCAGCTATTTCAAAAGAGAAAAAGGAATGAGCAAAAGGAAAACGGTGACTTGTTTGGCCTTTCCTCAGGAGTAACAGGAATCCTACCTCTCCAGCTCCTTGGAAGACAAATTTGTGGTCAGAAAGCTTGTTCTTTGTGATCCTCAAGGCTGCCAGGATGCCGGCTACTGCAACAGAGGCAGTTCCTGGGAAAAGAAAACAACAACCCAAACCCCATAGAGTCGCATGCAGTTGCTTGCAGATACTTAATGGGCTTAGGATTTTATTTATGTTAAGTGATGAATTAATATGTTTAATTCCATAAGGTGAAGATTTAAGGATGTTAATGTTTAAGTTAAATTTCATAAAAATTGGGATTTAGAAAACCATTAAAAGGACATGCAATGAAATTCAACCAAGGGGAAGCGAGGAAGTCATTTAACAAAGTTAATAACTGTAATTTTCAATAAGGCTATGATTTATGTTTGTTTGTCTTGTGTGCTTGTTTGTTTGTTTGTTTAAAATATTGTGAAAACTAATAAAAAAATTTTGGGGGAAAAAATAAATACAGTCACATGCAGTTGCTGGAAATGTCCCTGGGAACACAGAGATAACAAGACAGACAATCTTTCCCAGGGCTTCAAAACCAGCAGCAGAGGCAACTGTTTCCTGTCCTGTTTACTCATGAGATCCATTGGACAGTTGAAAAAACAGGGCTTTTCCAGTGGTGGCATCAAAATTATGGAACTCCCTGCTGATCTGAAATGGTTAACAAATATGTTTCTGTCCCTAGCAGCTTTTGAAACATGGTGCAAGTTCTGCAAGGTGTTTGCTTTGAAGTGTCTTTTGCTGCCTGTCTTAAATGTGTTGATTTTGTATTTTGGTAGTATTTTGTGCTGTTGTCAGACGACAGCTCCCATCATCCCTGACCACTGGTCCTGCTAGCTAGGGATGATGGGAGTTGTAGTCCAACAACAGCTGGGGACCCACGTTTGAGAGACACAAGGCGGCTTGTGCATTGCTCAGGTTCGTTCTGAAATGGAAGATGGGCAGCGCTGAATATGGATGAAAAACAAAGGAACGCAAGAAGCCCAAATGCTTGTCGTCTTGTGTTGTATCTCCAGAAAGCCCATGAGCAGAACACTGAGCACATGAGCAGTCTTTCAGATCACAGTCTTGGGAAACATTTATCCAGCTAGGATTAAAAATTAACACAGATTTCCCTTTAATTTCCTTCGCCCTTCCATGCCTGTCTCAATTAGGCACAGAGAAAACTATAATTAATAGTTCAGGAGGGGAGAGATTTCAACATTAGCTTGGGCAAGCATGCAATCTAAACAACATTTAAAACCCAGCAGGTGCTGCTGCTCTGCTTTTAAGTGTTAGGAAACGCCACATCAAAGAGGGAAATACAGACAGTTATTTGAAGAGTAATCACAGCAGGTTCCTTGCCCGCAGTGTGAACACAGCTTTACAATTTGCTATGGCATTCATGAAATCCAGTGAGATGAATGTTGGCTCAGCTGTCAATCCGCCTCCTTCCGCACACTTCAGGTGAGCTATTCTGTTTTTCCTTTTGAAGAAGTTGCACAGGTAGGATTCTAGGCTTAGTCCTTTATTGGTTCCCCCCACCCATCACCTTTTTACCCTTGCGGTGTGTATTTTTAGGACTCACTTTATAGTTATTTAGTATTTAGCGCAGACACCGAAATACGCAGGCGTGGGATCCGGCCCACGGAGGGATGTCCATGGGACTGATCTGGCCCAGGCAAGATAAACCTTGCTGACCTCTGCCCTGTGCGGTAGGTTAGGGGGAAAGACAGTGACTGGCTCAAGGTCACCCAGTGGGCAGTTTCCTGTGTTGTGGGTGTTGACCAATCAGCTCACTGCCTGAAACACACATAGTTGTTTTCCTCCTTGGTTCAAACGAAACCTTCCTACAGATGTAATCAAACCACTGTTTCTTAGAAGGCTGCTTGCAAGACCTCCATTGATGTCTTTGTTGCTTCCTATAATCACTTTAAAAGGCCTTTATGCAATAATCCATTCTTGCACTAAAGATTAAAGGGTATCTATTTATCTATCTATCTTTTGACCAAACTGCAGGAGGCAGTTGAAGACAGGAGTGCTTGGCGTTTTCTGGTACATGGGGTCAAAAAGAGTCGCACACGACTAAACGACTAAACAACAGCAATCTATATCTATCTATAATCTATCTATCTATCTATCATCTATCTATCTATATCTATCTATCATCTATCATCTTCTAGCTATCTATCTATTTTATACAGTGGTACCTCTGGTTGCGGACACCATCCGTTCCAGGGTGCCGTTCGCACCCTGAAAAGTCCACAACCAGAGCGGCACTTCTGCGCATGTGTGAAGTGCGATAGAGCGCTTCTGCGCATGTGTGAACTGCACAGAACGCTTCTGTGCGTGCGGCAAAGCCCGGAAGTAAACACTTCCGGGTGTGCCGCGTTCTTAACCCGAAAAAAACGCAACATGAAGCATTCGCAAGAAGAGGTATGACTGTATATGAATGTTCATCATCTCAAAACTGCTCTGCACTCCTCTTTCCACTAGGTGGAGCTACGGATTAATAGTTGGCTTGTACAGCTAACTAACTAAGTGGACACAGCCAAATAAACTCAGAGTGTTTATTTTTTTAAAAATGCTCTCATAAAGATAGAAGAAGTGGGGTGAGTGGGTTGAGGAATCGATGTTGCTGTATGACTCAGCCTGTTCTGTGATGTGGTTTTAAGAAGCCTATATCCCTGCGAGACAGGGTGTGTCGTTACTCATAATCCTATCCAATTCCAGATAGGATGAAAAGGTTGCAAGGTTTTGGTGCAGCGACAAGAACCAGTAATAGGGGTTTTTTTCTCCTCAAAATGTGTTTCTAATCCTCCATCGCCTCCACATGTTTGTTCTCTCGCTCTCCAATTACTCAAAAGACAACAAAATTAATGCACGCTGGGCACAGAAGAATAATTTATCTTTGGGATTACAGTTTGCTGAACTTGAAGGGGGGTTTAAAAAAAAAAGAAGTGTTCGCAGCTGCTTTGCACAAACTGTTGGCTAATCAATGTTTGTTTAATCCCAAAGGGTCACTCTTAAAAAAATAAATCTTGCCACGGATTGCTGAAGGGGTTCTTTTGTAAACTGGTCTCTTTGCTTTCCGCAAACTTGCAAGTTTCTACTTCAAACAAAGTTCCTTAATTAACAAAGGGAAGCTAGACTGGCTAAGGGCCCAGGGCCTCACCATGTTTACTTGCAAGTAAGTGGCTTTAATTTCAACGGGGCCTATTTGAAAGAATGTGGGTTTAGGATTCCAGCTGTAAGTCTCCTTTGGAAAGGGAGAGGAAGGCTGGAATCAAAGCTTTAATTGTCTCTTGGGAGTCTCCCCCCATTTCAGTTAATGCACCATTGTTCACAAGTTATGCTTATTCTGCTTTAAATGTCACCACAATCCCCCTCTAGCTAGTGTGGGACAAGACAATCCCACATCTTCTCAGCCTGGATTCTGGCCATACTGCTCTGAGACTAGGCTGATATTTGGTCCTTCCAGACTGGTGTTTTTTGTTTTGTTTTTGGCAGGTGTAGACAGCATCTTAAAAAGCAGAGACATCACCTTGCCAACAAAGGTCCGTATAGTTAAAGCTATGGTTTTCCCAGTAGTGATGTAGGGAAGTGAGAGCTGGACCATAAAGAAGGCTGATCACCGAAGAATTGATGCTTTTGAATTCTGGTGCTGGAGGAGACTCTTGAGAGTCCCATGGACTGCAAGAAGATCAAACCTATCCATTCTGAAGGAAATCAGCCCTGAGTGCTCACTGGAAGGACAGATCATGAAGCTGAGGCTCCAATACTCTGGCCACCTCATGAGAAGAGAAGACTCCCTGGAAAAGACCCTGATGCTGGGAAAGATGGAGGGCACAAGGAGAAGGGGACGACAGAGGGCAAGATGGTTGGACAGTGTTCTTGAAGCTACCAGCATGAGTTTGACCAAACTGCGGGAGGCAGTGGAAGACAGGAGTGCCTGGCGTGCTCTGGTCCATGGGGTCACGAAGAGTCGGACACAACTAAACGACTAAACAACAACAACAACAATATGAACATGCTGCTTTTCCAAATATAACTTCCTGTTGAGATGCTATAATTTTTTATACCACAAATTCTCACTTCCATACATCACTACTGGGGAAACCATAGCTTTGCAGCATGCCCACCTCCAAAACCTTTGAGGGTGCAGTGCTGAAAGCGGAATTGCATGTGACCACCTTGATACCAGCATGAGCACAAATAATTGTGGGTGCAAAATGAGAAGGAAATCTGTAGGGGCCCTTAATCCTACCAGTGGGGTCTACTGATGCAAGAAACTAACCGTATTTTCCAATTATCTTTCCAGTTTCACAGGGGAGCGGAGAGTGGGGTTTGTGAAAGAAAACTGCATCAGTGAAAGGAATAAGACGTGTATGTATGTATGTATGTATGTGTGGAAGTGCAATCCAGAATCCAGCTGACCCTAAAAGGCTGCAATGTGGCCGTGAATTTGCATTCCTCAGTAGCCCAATACAAGCATATTTAAAGCCCCCAGCCCCCCAACAGCAGGAAACAGGCTCCAAAACACTTATCTGTCCAGAACTTTAAAAGGAAAAGATCAACGAGGCGTTGCAAAAAGCTGAACAAGCCCCAGAGAAACCCAGTTGATGGTAGTTCCATGTCGCCCAGAACCTTACCATCTGTTACTGACATCACAGTAGCAGCCAAGAAGAAATGAGTCTTCTTACTGCCAGATAGTTGTACTACTGGGTGTCTTCCGCTGCCAGCAACACTTCCGAATGCCCCTGCGGACTTTTCCCTCAAGTCTGGGATGAGCTAGTTCAGCACATCCACGTCTAAGACGCCACACAGCTTCTGTGCTCATCCTTTGACCAATTTCCACAGCAGCGGAGAGCAGCTGCATGCGAAACCCCACGCAGCGTGGTACCAAGTCCCGTGTCTCGTCAGCGAACGCTCTGCATCTCTTACCTTGAATGTCATCATTGAATGTGCAATATCTGTCGCGGTATTTGTTGAGAAGGCGGAAGGCACTGGCGTTGGCAAAGTCTTCAAACTGAATGAGGCAATTCATCCCATACCTGCAGGTTTCAAAAGAAAGACCAAGATTAACTGAGCTGGAGCCTGGTGTCGGCACAAGTCTTTCCAGGAAGAAATGGAAGATCCATCTTCGCGCAGCATTATAGAATATTCTAATTTTGCACACGGCTGGTCGACCATTTAAAACATTTTTTAAAAAACCATTAAAAGATCCTGACAATAGGTTGCATTCCGCGAAGTCCTACTCAGAGTAGAACCACTGAAATGAACCTACATGAGTCATGGCCTTTAACTTCGACAGGTCTACTCTGAGTAGGGCTAGTGTTGAATGTCAAACAGGTGCTCAGTTTAAGATGTGGTCCAACACAAGGCAGGCTCCGTTGGCTTGGAACCATCAAATTCGGTGTAATAAAACCCATTCAAAACCAATTCCTTTGCCATCTATATTTTGGAAGCACAAAACAGATGACTCAAGAGGCAAATTTTTGAGTTTGGCATTTGTGTGCTTGTGGGCTCCAAGGAGGGCAGGAATCAATAATGTCTTCTCAAATGTAAATGAATAAACAAGAGATAGACATATGGCCAGCAGGTCATTAGTATGTTCAATGACTACATGCTCCTCTAAATGACATATTTATTGAGCATTCATGATGAATTTTCTTGCACAAAGCTTACATGGAAGTTAGGAATGTACCTGGTCTTTATTAAGCATTAGTTGTGATTTATTTGCACTGGGGTTATAGGACCTCAATGCAAATAAATCACAATTAATGCTTAATGCTTGCTTGCGGGGTGCTTATATGTCATCCTGTTAGTGATTTGTTCATTTTACACTTTCCAAAGCACCTCCCTTTCAGTTTCCAAACTCTAGAAAGCCAAGTTTCTCCTTTAAAGTGGATTTGTGTTTTGCACTGGTGTATCAGGCCCCTTAGGGACGCAGGTGGCGCTGTGGGTAAAACCTCAGTGCCTAGGACTTGCTGATCGTAAGGTCGGCGGTTCGAATCCCCACGGCGGGGTGAGCTCCCGTCGTTCGGTCCCAGCTCCTGCCCACCTAGCAGTTCGAAAGCACCCCTAAGTGCAAGTAGATAAATAGGTACCGCTTTATAGCGGGAAGGTAAACAGCGTTTCCGTGTGCGGCACTGGTGCTGGCTCGCCAGTTGCAGCTTCGTGACCTGGAAGTGTCTTCGGACGGCGCCGGCTCCCGGCCTCTTGAGCGAGATGAGCGCGCAACCCTAGAGTCGGTCACGACTGGCCCGTACGGGCAGGGGTACCTTTACCTTTACCTTTACCAGGCCCCTTTAAACCACTTTAACTCTGCAAACCTACACCTTTGGTGTGCGCTTGAATCCCTCGCGAAGAACGGTGACAGTCGGGAGGCAGGCCAAGTGACAAAAAAGAAAAGAGAGAGAACTAAACCCTGCAGCGTATGAATAATCATAATTACAATACAGCTGCCTTTGGGACCTCAAGCACTGCAAGGAAACGTTGGCACAGCTCTCCCTGAGAAATCCGGCGTGAACAAGTGGGACACGCCGAGGGCTTGAAACCAGAAACTGAAACCAGACAAATCATGTTTCGCTTCTAGCCAGGCCACTGAGAGCCCCATTCATTGCAGCTTTTAAAAAGACTCCAGCCTTTGTCAGCCTCTCTCAGACGGGGCCTTTTTTTTGTCCTCGATATTTGTGGGCAATTTCCCCTGCAAGGGTGCTAAAAAGTGCCTGTCAGCAGGAAGGTCCAATGATGGCCTCTCTTTATTGATCCAGACAAGTAACTCCCTCCTTTGAAGGGGGGGGGGAAGCACTCAACTCCTACAAAGGCCCCTCATCCTATTCATTCTACAGGCAGGTACCCTTTTTTCAGGGGCCACTTGTAAAGCACACCATAAAAGCTCCTTTCTTTTTTTAAAAATAGAAACGTATCTCCACTTAAATGCTACTATCTCATACACCCCCCAACATTTTGGGAGGAAAATTTGGGGCACCCCCCATCCCATCGCTTGCCCCCTCCTTGCCGCCAAACCCTTTCTTGCCCGCCCGCTTACTGCCGCAACTCATTCCTTGGCCCCCCTTCCCCTCTCCTATTTCTGTTTTCTGTCTTCCACCTCCTGCTCCGCAGCCTCATGAGAGGCTACGTGGAATGGAGTGTCCTGGGGAAGGTTGCCCCAGCCTGCACAACATTGGGAGACACTGTGCTGTCCAGAGCGGCCCAGGGAAGGTTGCCCCGACCTCTGCAGCATCGCGACCAGTTTCCTCCTCCTCCAAAAGACGTACTTCCGGAAGTTCCGTGGCTCAAGGAGGAAGAGGAGAGTGGTGACGTACGGGGTCAAGGTAAGTTTTCCTTCTGTTTTTTTGGTGCCGTGCTCTGGAGTCAGCCTATGACGTAAGTCATGGGCCCCGCCTGCCAGCCTGCTCCCTAAAATATCACTGATTTGCTCATTTCTATTCCTGCCAACCTAGCAGTTCGAAAGCACATCAAAGTGCAAGTAGATAAATAGGTACCGCTCCGGCTGGAAGGTAAACGGCGTTTCCGTGCGCTGCTCTGGTTCGCCAGAAGCGGCTTAGTCATGCTGGCCACATGACCCGGAAGCTGTATGCTGGCTCCCTCAGCCAATAAAGCAAGATGAGCGCCGCAACCCCAGAGTCGTCCGCGACTGGACCTAACGGTCAGGGGTCCCTTTACCATTATATATAGGGTGCCTACATTCAGCATGGACTGGTTGCACAGTAACATGTGCAAATGGCTTTAGATACCTATTAGGTTCATAAATTACCATGTAGCATATATTCAACACAAAAAACAGCAACAATTTGCGGTTGACAAAGGACAGCTGGACATATAAATGGCCCCATTACCTTCAGTAGCTTAGGGCCTCATCAAACCTAAATCCAGCCGTGATAGGGGGGTATGCTATTTTTGATCTGCTGTCCCACAGAACCTTGCTGAAATGATTGGTTCTCAGCTGGAAGCATGTGACCCGCAAGAGGCCGTATCCTTATCCCAAAGTGGACCACAAAATGGGCGCCAGCATCTTGTTTTCTTTTAAGGAAGAGGTGGAGAGGAGGAGGAGGAGAGAGCCACAGGAATGCAGAAGACCTCTTCCGGATCGGCTCAAAGGTCCATCTAATGCAACACAGAAGCCAATGTGTTGCATTGAGAGCCAGCGTGGTGTAGTGGTTAAGAGCGGTAGTCTCGTAATCTGGGAAACCGGGTTCATGTCTCCGCTCCTCCACATGCAGCTGCTGGGTGACCTTGGGCCAGTCACACTTCTCTGAAGTCTCTCAGCCCCACTCACCTCACAGAGTGTTTGTTGTGGGGGAGGAAGGGAAAGGAGAATGTTAGCCGCTTTGAGACTCCTTAAAGGGAGTGAAAGGCGGGATATCAAATCCAAACTCTTCTTCTTCTTCTTCAATAAAGATGCCAAAGGAAAACCCACAAGTAGGACCTGAGGAGACCCACCCCATACCCACTTTAAAAGACCCAGGGCACCCGTGAACAGTGCCCTGGCCTGAGTCCTGTGGGTCAATCTCTGAAACTGCTGGCTCATCCGGAAGAAAACAATGTTGTGCTACATGGAAGCTTCCAAAGCAGAACTAAAACCATGAATGCTTAAAAAGAAATATTGGCCTTCTGGCAGCTTCTTGCAAGTTTCACACGGATGACCCACTTACAGGCTCTGCCCTCACAAACTCTTCGCAACGCGGACCCTGACGTTTACGAGAGAGAGTGTTCAGCGTCAAAATTCCTGCCGAAATACTCACTTGGAGAAAGGGAAAGAAGCTTCCCCCAAGTTTAGGCTCTCTTCCCTTGAGCTAGTAAAAGAAGATGGCCAGCCCAGGGTTTGCCCTGATGGGTTTAGCAGAGAGAATGAGTAACACGACAAGCATGGAGTGCTTGCAGTGGGGAAATAGTATGCATTCTTGGTTAGCGGATGATGCAAAAATCAGAAAGGGCGAAAACTGCACGATTAGGAAAACGAAAGGTCACCTCAGACTCATCGGGCTGAAGAAATCGGTCTATGAAAACGTGCGCTAACATCACATGAAGTCCAGTTACTGCTGGACTGCAAACTGCAAGGGAAAGTTCACATGACTCAATGTTTTCTCACAGCTGGGAAAGGGTGGCATGGATGGAGGCATAAGCGCAGAAGCAGAGTCTTGGAATAATTGGTCCCAATTACCTCTTGGAACCCTCCCGGGTTGCAGAGGAAGGCAGGATTAAGGGACTGAATTTTGGTTAGAGAGCAGACTTCTCCCTGGAGATGTTTGCACTGGGAGATGTTTGTAGGTAAGGAAAACAACGAAGTAGCTTATTGTAGGAAATAGGTACGTGGATAGAAAATATTATAAACCCCCATGCAAGCCTTGCGACATGCAAATCAAGGTGAATACTCAGTAAACAGGTCGACTAGAGAGTCCCCGCTTAAAGTGGCTGGATCTGACAGTGGGCACCCAAGACTGAAAAAGTGTAACAATTTTCGGTATTTCTTAAAACCCGTTTTCATATCCCTTCTTTCTATTCCAGGTCGCCCAAGGCTACTCATATGAGAGGTAGCGCAACTGGCAGAATAAACAGAAAGGGATAAGAAAATCAATGCAATATAAAAATATTAAGAAATCTCTTGGGGGGCGGAATTTGGAGGTTGCATAAGCTTTATTAAATGCAAACCCTTCCAAACGGATAGTAAATCCTAGTTTGATGTATCAATTGCTCGTGTGGTTTTTTTTTGGGGGGTACAGAACACAGGGCTTGTGGTACAAAACGAGTACAAAACTTTGGCATCAGTTCGGAGAAGGCCCCAAATTCCAGGGTTCGCGTTTAATAAAGCTGGTTGCCTTTGGCCTCACAATCCTGTTAGCAAGAACAGGTACTCTGCCCGCCCTTGAGCTTTACCACGTCACCACGTATCAGGAATCGGCACTCAGCTGGAGCAAAGGGCACAGCCTCTCAGCAGGGCTCTGCAAACAAATGAATACTTGGCGGAAAATTCCCAGGCGTACCGCACCAACCCACTTCTCGTGAGTGCTTTCAGATGGCCTGTGCATTCAGAATCCATTGTGATTTGCCTGCTGGCTATTTAGCGAGCATCTGTCCTGATTTTTTTGTGGGGAGGTTAGACAATGTTGGGTGTCAAGTACTTGTTATCCCACACTTCTCGATGATGAATTTCGCCTGTCACTTTCCTGGCTGCAGAAAGGACTCCGGGAGGAAGCAGGTTTGTTGTGCAGGAGCTCAAAATCTACTTTAATTGTGCAACTCAAATTTGTCAGCTAAAGGCGATTGAAGCCTTCTACCGCCCTCGAGATGCTGTTGGATTCCAACTCAATGACTCAGGTCCCAAATACTTGAAAGGCCACTTCTATCTCTACAGACCCACCTCGGGTTCTAAGATCAGCAAAGGGGGCCTTCTTGGTAGTTCCTTCTCCCTTAGAAGCTTAGGAGTGTTGGTGGTGGACCAGAAGAGGGCGCTCTCTCTGCAGCAGCCCTTAAATTTGTGAAATTCTCTCTCCATAGAGTTGCACCTGGGACCTTCTGGCCAATGATGAAGATGCACCTCTTTGCTCTGTCTTTTGGCACTCAAAGTGGATATTTTTCGGACCAACCTTGGTGCCAGCAAGTTGCTTTAAATAGTTTTTAATATTGCATTATAATGCTGAAACCTGCCCTGGGGTGAAGGGCAAAAATAATAACAGCTCCCTACCAGTATGGCCAATGGTCAGAGATGATGGGGAATGCCACAACATCTGGGGTGGGGAACGTCATGGGTCCCCCATCCCTAGGAGCTTTGGGTCAGGGATACTGGCTGAACGAAGCATCTCTCAACAATGTTTCCTGCTGTTCTCTCCTCCTCCTCCTCCAGCAAAATTGCCCCGAGTGTCTGCCTTCTCGGGATTTGCGGCCTGCTGTCAAAACAGGGGAGGAGGGCTGATGAAAGGGAGCGAGCGTCTCCTTTTCGCAGTCAGCCTGGCAAAATGGGTGTGCAGCGTGAAAGGAAATAGGAGAAGGCTGTTGACAGTTTAATGAGACTTCAGCAACAGCGCTCCTGAGAGTGTGGGAGCGCATCTGAGCCTCTCGCTCAGACACCCATCATGCCAACACAAAGCAGGAGGTTTGAGGCTGGACCAGAATCCAGGATTTCCCCGATACCTGGAGACTGACGACTGACACAGCTACGGCACAGTATTGCAGAGAGGGAAGAGGCAAAGGGGAGGAGGATATGGGAAGTTCCATCCTACACGTTCTTCACTTGGAAACAAATGCCACCGAGTTCAGTGGAGCCTGCAAGTCTGCACAGGGTTTTTCAGCTTAGCCGGTGCAATCCTTTGCATGCCTACTCAGAAGTAAGTCCCATTCTGTTCAGTGGGACTTACTTCCAGCTCAGTGTGGATAGGCCTCAAATGAGGTCAAGAGAAATCAGCATGAGGTCATATTTGCTTTAAGTGTTTCACCGGTGAATTTTGGTGTCAGGTTAAATTTCTCTAGAGGCAGCTGGGGATTGGTGGATCTGTCAATTTCATTTCCTCTCTAGTTCCTCATTTTTCCATCCTTCTCCACATTTCTACATCGACTTGCGATCGCCCCCTTGAAGCCCTCATGAAAACTCGTTGGAATCTTAGTGTGAATTTCTCCTGACATATTTTGAGTGCAATGTCCAGTAATATAATTCTTTGAATGCTTTTTTCATTGATATATGCTTTTTTATTCTCTCTCTCTCTCTCTCTCTCTCTCTCTGTGTGTGCGCATTTTGCTACAAGTGACTTAACTCAAGAAGTGCATTGGAAAATTCAGAGAAGTGTGAATTTCGAAGGATGGCTGTTCACACACATCATTTCTGAAAGTGCAAAATTAGATAGGTTCACCTGCAAACGTGAATTGAATTGGATTACTCCCCAGGAGTGCCAGCTTGGCCATCCCCCCCCAATCTGCCCCTGGAATTTCTGCCTCTTGCCCTTTCTGCTGGAATGGTGAGAAAGAGAACCTCGCAGAGATTATAAGCTTGCCGTTTAATTGGCAGGTGCATCAAACAAAACTTTAATTTCTTAATTGGAAACCAATTTAATTGTGGAGGGAGAAAAATAAAACCGGTGATGCTGTAAGATAAGGAAACACTTTTAATTTTTTTAAACACAGTTTGGATCTAGGTTAGCACTGAAGGAGAAGAAAATGTTGAAGATGTTCCTTCTTTTAAACAGTGGTAGTTTTTGTTTATCAAATTGAAGCGTTTCGATAAATATGCAAATGTATGTATACTTAACTGATTATTAAAAGGCAGGTGATTTAACTAAAAATCATTTTAATCCTTGCTTAATTATCTTCCCAGTCTCTTCACAGGGCATTGGAACTGTTTTAGCACCACCAAAAAAAGGGCTATGTCTCCTGTGCTCACAAGCTGTACTGCAGATGGCTAAGGGAACATGGAAGAGGATCTCAATGGATGATCACAAGGGTCAGGCAGATTCATAGAATCTTAGAACTGGAAGGGACCCAAGGGTCATCTAGTCCAACCCCCCGCAATTCATTATGGAGGAAGGTAACTCTTAAGATATTTGGGTCCCATGTCGTTTACGGGAAACTGCTAGCTCATGAGCCTATTCAGGAGGGCCAAGCCTCCCAAACTGAGGGCGCACTGGCCATGTGAAGCCGCACCCACCTGCCTTACGATGTCAGGTGTGGGGCAGGTAAAGCCACAGCTGCCCCATAAGTGGATTTGCAAGCACCACCAACCAGCTGATCTGCTATAGGGGAACAGCTTGCAGATCAACCTAACAACTCTGTTTTGCATCGCTATTCCAAAATCTATTAATTGCTCATGTTTGAAAAATAGCTACATGCCTGAGGCACCATCACCAAGTGGCTAATTACAGGCGCCTCCAGGAATCTTGGAAGATCAGAACAGCTGCTGGATGTTACTAATGAATTGCAACGTTCACATTAGAGCAGTGACTCTTCACTTAAGTTTCCTCTCCTGTGTACCATTAAACTCCCTGTTTCTCTGAGCTGGTAGGAGAGATTCCCAATGGAAGCAGCTCCCTGGTTCTCACAGGAATCTAAATGCTTACGATTGTGCTCCACTTTAAAGATCCACGTTCAAAGGGCCTGCTCAGTGGCGTAGCGTGGGTTGTCAGCACCCGGGGCAAGGCAAGTAATTTGCGCCCCCTAACCCTGAGTGAGCCAGGTAGGGGCAGAGAGCTGCGAGTGCAAGCGTGCCCCCCCCGATGTTGCGCCCGGTGCGGCCGGCCCCCCTGCACCCCCCCACGCTACGCCACTGGGCCTGCTAAACCACTGATGGAACCAGTATGGAGAAAGGACAGAGCGCCTGGGAGACCCCAATCACCACCACTCTCTTTTCAATCTCTCCCACCAATGTATGCTTAGGTTTATTTATCAAATTTCTGCTGATATGTTTACAGGGAAGGGCCACAGCTCAGTGGTAGAGAACATGCTTTGTACACTAAAGATCCCAATGGCATCTCCAAATAGAGCTGTCTGAAGTCCTGGTGAACTGCTGCCAGTCAGTGTAGACACTGTTGAGTTAAGTGGACCAGTCGCCTGGTGTGGTATAAGGCAGCTGCCAATGTCCCTCTTTATCTGAATTTGCACAGCTATGCAAAGTGCAATATTCTAATCTGCTAAAATAAGCACAGGGGTTATATAATTTCCCCTACCACTCAAGCCCCATCTGCATACTGTCCCAATTCATTTTTCAGTCCAGCTGGCTCATGCCAGAGCGCCGGACTAAAAGATGCTCGTATTTTTGGTCTCATGCACTACCTCCCACAATAGCTCGGGACCAAAAAACCAGCGTCCCAATTTTTATCAGAGGGGTGTTGGAGGGTATGCATCGGAAGTAGACATTTAAAAGTACAGTGGTACCTCAGGTTACAGACGCTTCAGGTTACAGACTCCACTAACCCAGAAATAGTACCTCGGGTTAAGAACTTTGCTTCAGGATGAGAACAGAAATTGCGCAGCGGCAGCGGGAAGCCCCATTAGCTAAAGTGGTACCTCAGGTTAAGAACAGTTTCAGGTTAAGAAAGGACCTCCAGAACGAATTAACCAGAGGTACCACTGTATACCACCATTCTTTGAACCTCAAAGAATCCTGGGTGCCTTTTTTAAAAAAAGAAATAAAGAAATACATTTATAACCACCCTGCTGATAACTGGGCCTCGTTGACATCTGTCCCTTCTTGAGGGGCCTACGATGACAGCAGGAAATTGTTCCAGATAAACAAGTCTCTCTTCCATCAGATTTCTGTGGACATAAATAACCTTGACTCGAGCACAAAGGGTCATTCTCAGACCACCCGTAGGGGCACATATTTAATGGCTCCCCTCTGCCCAAGCCCTGCCTTGAAACAGACTGTTTGCGTGGCTAGTTTTAACCTCTCTTAAAGCCAAGCAGCTAATGGGAGGAAACACGCGCACTCGAAATCCCACTCACTTGTTAGCAACTGCTTGCATAAACTCATCAATCAGGCTGTCGTACTGTTTCCCACGAACTCTCTTGTGCTTCAGGCCAATGTAAAGCGGATCGTTCAGAAGGGCCTGAAACGGAGTGAGAGAGAAAAAACAACAATGTCTGTCTGCCTGCTGCTTTTTGGCCCAGCAAGGTAGAAACTGATATTCAATCCATTCAGCAGGATGCCTGATCGTTACCCCCATTTCAGGCAGTTAACCCTAAATAAGACCCAGCTCTGCAGGCTGTATGGTTTCTGTGCAATTAAACCACCCCCCCGAGGGGATAAAGCAAATGCAGATATATTTTGCAGTGTGAGGTCTATCTTTGTCACTGCGTTCTAGCATAGCAATGGGATGGGGCTGTTTGGAACTTAAAACTGCAGCGATCATTAATGCCGTTTTGAAGGTCGATACAGGAAGACTGCTTATTTGGAGATACAATGCACCTGTGACTCTGGACAAATGGAAACAACAGAGCGTGTGCTTCTCCAGTGCCTATACTATAGAGACATTTGTATTAGCCTTATTTCCCCACTACTCCATAAATACCCAGGGCACACAGGACAATTATATACCTCCCTGCTGTGGTCAGATACCAATCTTGCGCCAACACACAGTGTTGCCAGATTCTGCACAGAAGTGTTCCAAATTCATCAGATGGTGACCTGTGCCACAAACTAATGAACGCTCACATCAGAGTGCTCTCTAAACTGATAGTTGTAGTCTTTTACATACTAATCTTTTATGCTCTTCCATATCCGTTTAATGTTCCTAACCCTTCTTTTAGATTCTTATAGTCTTTTAGAGATACCTTCTGTTTTAATACTTTTTTAGAGTTCCAAAACGATTCTTATTGTACCCCACCGTACTTATGCTGGTCTATGACCGTAATAAAGATTTGATTGACTGATTGATTGATAATGCTGTTCTCCAAAAAAATATGGTGCAGTCGCATTTAGAATACCGTGTCACTTCCCTTTGAAAGGAATATTGTATAGAGATGGAAAAGGTTCAGGAAAACTCAACCAGACTGATAAAGGGGATGGAGCAACTTCCCTTTGGAGAAAGGTTAGAGAGGAAGCTCAGAATGTTTTGCCAGTTGCTGGGAATCTCAAGCGGAAAGATTCGCACTCAGGTCCTGCTTTGGGGCTTCCCTTAGACATCTGGGCTAGATGGGCCTTTGAACTGATCCAGCGGGGTTGTTCTTGTGTCTTACTTTATACGAGGTTCCCAACAGGCCAGTGGCAAGGTCAAGGCCTGCAAAGCTGAAGGACCACATTGTTGTTTTCCCAAATGATTTTCCATCCCGGCCACCATGCTTGCTCGAAACTGGAACGTCCAGCGCAGCCGATGACTCACAGGAAGGCCTGCCTCGGCTTTTAGCCTGGTGGGAAACAGGATCCTGGCTCAAAGCGAAGGAAACAGAAGCAGGTGTGATGACTAACTGGCCTCGGTGACTAAGTGGAACGGGATGCCGTTTGTACCCTGTGAAGACTCGGTAGCCGTATCAAAGGCAAGGGATGCGGGGGGCATCCCAACAACAGACCCCCATTGTCCCGTGACTTCCCCGTTGCTCCACGGACGGCTGGCCTGCAGGCGCTCCCACCTCATTGTTGCCGTTGTTTTCCAAAGCTGCAGGCACACAGCTGTGCTCTATCGCCAGGAAGCGTAAAAGGGGATTCCCTGAGTCGTGACTCAAGTTCCTCTGTGCCATAATGAACTCCGCAGAGGAAAAAGGCAACGTTTTATAGCAGTGTTTTCTGCGCAGACAAAGGGCACTAGGTTAAAGGAAGAGCCAGCTGTCTCTTGCTGCTAGAAAAACAGGGAATATATATATAAATAAAAGAAAAGGTACCACTATCAAGGCCAAACCCAGGTTTTTCTGGATAGAATCAGGGCCTTTTTTGCAGCCTGAGCTCAGCTCTGGCACCTCTCAGGTGGGCGCCATTGCCAGTCTAAGAGAACAAGGGAGATGTTCATGGAGGCTACCCCCTTCCCAGTTGTAACTCCACCTGAAATTAGCCTTGAAAACAGCCCCCTATTGGCTATTAGCGATGGCTTCCTGCTCCCCTAATTCGGAGGGTGGGGTGAGGCCTCAGCCCCCAGCAAAGGCCACTTGTGGGCATATCCAAACCCATGGGCACCACATTATCAACCTGTGTGGTAAGCTGTCAAATGAAAAAGAGAGCGAGAGCAAGCTTTATTTTTAAAAAGAGCATTTTGTTGACTAAACTTGGACACATCAAAAAGCCGCGAGGTATTTACTGGCTAAAAGAAGAAGAGGGGGCAATCCCCCCCAAAAAACCCCTCTTTGCAGATGTCCTTTCTGGCACAAGCTAAAACTGCTGGAGTCGCAAAGCAGAAAACTGCTAACAGATGCAACCCTCTCATATTATTATCGCAAGAATTAGAGAGTGTGATCTGACAAACCGCTGAAATTAATTAGCCTCCAGCCACCCGCGGGGGGGTTCTTCGTTTGCTGAAATATAATCTCTTCCAAGCAGCCGTAGGGATGTGTTGGTTTCAGGAAGAGTAAAGGCTGTATCAGGCCTGGGCAGCCAAGGATCTTTTAAACTCCCCATTATCGCGCTGAAAGATGGAGCGGACCTCTTCAACTCCTGCTGGCTGGAAAGCTGTTTTGAGTTTTCGGCCAGCTGGATGGGAGAGCATCCAGCATTTATCTTGGGCTCACAATACCTGCTGCAATGTTTTAGATTCCAAGAGGTTCCGCAAGAGCTGGAAAGTGTGCTACAATAGTCGCTTTGTGCCTGTGTGCGCATTCAGACAACCATCCAAACCCAAAGTATCTCAGGGACTGTCCTGGATTTCTGCATCCAAAATCTAATATTCTAAAGTACTCACATGTGTCACAATGCACATTATTAAACCCCTTTGCCAACAAAATTGGGCAGAAGTAAGATGGGGTGCGGTAAATAAGGGAGCGGTAAGTAGGGATGCGGGTGGCGCTGTGGGTTAAACCACAGAGCCTAGGACTTGCCAATAAGAAGGTCGGCAGTTCGAATCCCCGTGATGGGGTGAGCTCCCATTGCTCGGTCCCAGCTCCTGCCAACCTAGCAGTTCGAAAGCATGTCAAAGTGCAAGTAGATAAATAGGTACCACTCCGCCGGGAAGGTAAACAGTGTTTCCGTGCGCTGCTCTGGTTTGCCAGAAGCGGCTTAGTCATGCTGGCCACATGACTCGGAAGCTGTACGCAGGCTCCCTCGGCCAATAAAGCGAGATGAGCACCGCAACTCCAGAGTTGGTCACAACTGGACCTAATGGTCAATGAAAATGAGCAAGTCAAACTCACCTCGTTGTCTGTGCCGACATCCAAAAGGACAGGAAGGCAATGTTGGGGATGGACGCCCCCACAAGCCGTGTAGAGAGCGAGTTTCCCGACAGGGATTCCCATGCCGTAGCTTCCCAGATCCCCCAGACCCAGAATCCTCTCTCCATCTGTCACCACGATGGCCTGTGAGCAAAGAGAGAAGCCTGCTGTTAAAAAAAGCAGCATTTGATACGACTGTGCAAGAGATTGTATTCCACAGGGTGAATGAAGGCGGACATCACATTTGCACAGCAGTGAGGCCGTTCTAGAAGCGCCTTTGCCGCTTTCAGAGCAATTTTGTCCTCTCTGAAAGACTGACGCGGCATGTTTGTAAGGGGGGTGTGGGTGGGAACTGAGTATGGCACTGATGGGCTAGTGCCTGTGACGTCACTGAGAGAACTCGCCACTGCCACCAACCCCCTTGGAGGCTTTGCAACTGCCTTAACATTTCTTTTCATTTAATAAGATGGTGAGTGAGCATACTGATGAGTAGCAGCATGTCTGGCCCTTAAAAATAAAGAATGAGAGAATTCTACCTGACTCACAAGCAAAGCAGTGAAACGAATGGTATAGCAGGAAAATGTGCAGACAAGGTCAACCTAAATCACTAAGGGGCTTGAGCTACTCCCCCCATGAGGAAACTTAGCACATGTGCTGAGTGGTTAGCCCAAGGCAGAGGTTTTCAACCTTTTGGTGGCTAACAGATTGAGGTTGAATCCTGACAAGACAGAAGTACTGTTTTGGGGGGACAGGAGGCGGGCAGGTGTGGGGGATTCCCTGGTCCTGAATGGGATAACTGTGCCCCTGAAGGACCAGGTGTGCAGCCTGGGAGTCATTCTGGACTCGCAGCTGTCCATGGAGGCGCAGGTCAATTCTGTGTCCAGGGCAGCTGTTTACCAGCTCCATCTGGTATGCAGGCTGAGACCCTACCTGCCTGTGCACTGTCTCACCAGAGTGGTGCATGCTCTGGTTATCTCCCGCTTGGACTACTGCAATGCGCTCTATGTGGGGCTACCTTTGAAGGTGCCCCGGAAACTACAACTAATCCAGAACGCGGCAGCTAGACAGGTGACTGGGAGCAGCCGCCGAGACCATATAAAACCGGTCTTGAAAGACCTACACTGGCTCCCAGTACGTTTCTGAGCACAATTCAAAGTGTTGGTGCTGACCTTTAAAGCCCTAAACGGCCTCGGTCCAATATACCTGGAGGACCGTCTCCACCTCCATCGTTCTGCCCGGACACTGAGGTCCAGCGCCGAGGGCCTTCTGGAGGTTCCCTCGCTGAGAGAAGCCAAGTTATAGGGAACCAGGCAGAGGGCCTTCTCGGTAGTGGCACCCGCCCTGTGGAACGCCCTCCCACCAGATGTCAAAGAGAAATATAACTACCAAACTTTTAGAAGACATCTAAAGGCAGCCCGGTTTAGGGAAGCTTTTAATGTTTAATAGATTATTGCATTTTAGTGTTTTGTTGGAAGCCGCCCAGAGTGGCTGGGGAAACCCAGCCAGATGGGCAGGGTATAAATAATAAATTATTATTATTATTATTATTTGGGGTCCACGGCTCCCTTGACCAACTACATTCTTTCTTCAGCACCCCTGTGGGGCTCAGGAGCCCAGTTATGCCACCGCTTGCCTGCAGAGCTGGCAGCCCCTCACCAGCAGGAATGAGACAAAGGAAATAATGTGGGTATGTCATGGGAAGTGATGCCTGTCTCAGTCTGCTTTTAAACACCCTTAAAATCTAAACAAAAACTGACTCCAGTTGCAGACCAGATGGAAACCCCCCCCCCCTCATAAATAAGGAAATAGGTGGATAGGAAATCTGCAAAGGGCATGAAAAGCACGGGTGCAAATGGGCTGAAAGTCCAGGATTGCCCTGCTTTTGCCTTTTTGCCTTTGAAGGGCAAAAAGGGACAAGAAGCAATTGCAACTTCAGGAAGTAATTTAATTTGCTTATTTTTCATACGTCTAGTTGGCAAGCTTTGAAATGATTTACTGTAGCCTTTATCACCCACAGGAAGTGCAAAACACAATTTAAAAGAGCTTTAATTCTGTTTTCCTTTTAAGTGGTGTAATTTAGCTCTTCTTATCCTCCAGCCTCTGGGACAAGCTCCAGTTTACAATTCGGTGCCCGGTGCAGCCCATAGCAAAAAAATAAATAAAAACTGAAATCAGAATCCAGGACATAGTTAACAAAAGGAGAATTGTGTGTGGGGTTTTTTTGTTTTTGTTTTTTTGTCGAGTCCCCTTTCCTTGCTCTGGAACGCCATCAGCTTGTAGTCCTTGCTGCAATTAACCTAGAGCGATTTCCCAGTATTAAACCACCCCCCTGATAGCTGGGTCTAGTTTGGGGCTGGATCTGCAGATCATGTTCCTTGGGTAAGCCACAAGAGCTATCTGAGAACATTTGACTTAAAGCATCTTTTATACTGCTCTTCACTCTGTTTATAATTTCAGGGCTGGGTACCGTCATGCGCACCACAACAAAAATGCAACGAAAGAAGAAGACCCTTCAAAATTTAAAAATGCACAGGTTAAAATGCCTGGAAGAATGCAGGAGTTAGGAGTCCAGCCCAACTTGCTTAACCATGGCTTGTGGCTTAGCACTGCACCCAAACATGGCAGTGGAGTCCTTCTGAGCTCAGTTGGCTAGAGAATAGTGCTATTAAGGCCACAGGTTTGATCTCCATATGGGACAGCTACATACTCCTGCATTGCAAGGGGTTGGACTAGATCAGGCATAGGCAAACACCGCCCTCCAGATGTTTTGAGACTACAGCTCCCATCATCCCTAGCTAACAGGACCAGTGGTCAGGGATGATGGGAGTTGTAGTCCCAAAACATCTGGAGGGTCGAGTTTGCCTATGCCTGGACAAGATGATGCTCAGAGTCCCTTCCATCTGTACAATTCTATGATTCTAACAGGGATCGTGCACATAGGCATATCAGGGCAAGAGGGCAGCGAATGCAAGACTACGAGACTGTCGGATATTTCATCAGATTTACCTGCTTTAGGGAGTGGGTGGAAGAGGAATAAAAGCTGTGTTTACTTAGGAACAGAACAACAGACTTCACGAGGAATTTTTCCCCAGTTCAGAAGGAATTCGCTGTAAAATATTCTTAACATATTTCAGATGATTAAAGGGAGAATTCACTGGGGGATTAAAAAACTTCTGCCATATGGCTTGAGGGGTTTTTTTTTGTTGCTGCCGTGGTCAGAAGATAAATAGGCGTTGCTATCCACTCTAAAGCAATGAGCGTCACCCAAGGGGACTGACTGCTTCCTTCTTTTCCAGGTCTGCCAGTCGTTTTTGGTTGCAAAAGTTATGCAGAAAGTTATCTACACGGGTAATCGCTTCTGACATGGGCGTGGGTGGAGGAAAACTATTGTCTTTGTACACACAGAGAAAATAAAAGCATGTGTGTGTATATTTGTGGGTTAGATTTGCTGGCTGAACTCGGCCGCGCATCTGTGTCCCATTGGACTCGTTATAAACACACTGCAGAACCAACCCTCGCTCATCGGAAGTTTCCTCGTTGCACCTAATCAGGAGTTAGGTCAGGGGACATTCTCGGTGCAGAAACCAATTCAAAGCTGGAAAGCCAGACACAGAATGAGGTTAAGCAGACAGCAGGCCCCACATTCTCCAAGTCCTTTGTAACAGCGAAACCCTGATTAAAAGAGAATGATATGCATTGGCTCTGTAATAGATGCATGCATTCAATTGGCTCCGGGGTCTCTCAGCCCCATTGTCACTGTAAACTTGAAACGAATATTACTTTGAGAAAAGTAAAGTTGGTGTGGCTATCTGCTGATTAAAGGCATTTGAGCTGATTAACCATCTGCTGCTTAGCCAACTCAAGAACTGAGCATAATTAAGTGTGCAGATTAGATTAAAGAAATTCAAACCGCTATCAAATTAAGTAAATGTGCATATAACCCAAAACACAAGTGCAGGTGCCTTTTTGACGTAGTGCAGAGATGACTTATAATTTAATATACCAAATGAGCTGGTTGGGAAATCCACTTACTTTTACAGTATTACAGCAACACAAAAGAATCAGGACAGGGTAAGACTCTAAAAGTAACTCAACTCACATCACCCCCAATTGAAGCTGAGCCCTGGCAGCTCGTTAACTCACAGCTTTGACTGAGTAATCCACGGTTTAAAACTTGAAATCCTAATTTAGGGAGTTGTTGCTTTCCATCTCACCCCATCTTGCTTTTAGCATTTATCCACTGCCGGGATGTGGGAACGCGATGGTTTTCAGGAGGCTCCCAACACTATTCTGGCACTAAAACCAAAGTTCCAAAGCATTGCTCAAACCTGGATGGCTTTAAAAGCCTTTGGCTTGGCTGGGGCCCAGATCCATTAGGAGCTCCTGAATTGTGCCAACTGGTCATTATAGGAACAACTGTTCAGAAACTGGTGCCTGATTTTCCTCTTCTCTCCCTGTGCCTTTCCCCTCGCATGCTGTGTTTCTTTTAAGATTGTAAGTCCGTGGGGAGGGTCTGTCTTGCTTTGATTGCCCCTTAAGCCCTTTTGGGAGTCTTGCTGGCTGAACTGGGTACAAATGCTCTAAATAAATAAATGGGGTTTAGAGAAACCCATGGACATTATCGGATACTTGCAGTGGCGTAGCGTGGGGGGTGCAGGGGGGGCCGGCCGCACCGGGCGCAACATCTGGGGTTAGGGCAAATCCATGGGTTAGGGGGCGCAAATCCACGGGTTAGGGGGCGCAAATTACTTGCCTTGCCCCGGGTGCTGACAACCCACGCTACGCCACTGGATACTTGTCACGGCAGCTACGTACCACACCTGCACTGTCTCAGGCAGTATGCCCTTGAAAATATTCCTGCATTGCACGGGGTTGGACTGGATGACCCTTGATGTCCTTTCCAACTCTGCAATTCTATGATTCTATGAATATCGCAAGTGGAAATTGCAAGTGAGGAGAGAGCTGTTGTGCTCAGCTGCTGCTTGTGGGCTTCCCATAGGCATCTAGCTGGCCACGATGAAGATACTATGTTGAAGCTAGATGGGCTTGCCAGATCCATAGAATCATAGTCACATAGTCCAACCCCCTTGCAATGCAGGAATCTCAGCTAAAGCATCCATGACAAATGGCCATCCAACCTCTGGTTTAAAACCTCCAAGGAAGGAGAGGTCTACAACCTCTTGAGGGAGACCGTTCCACAGTCAAACAGCTCTTACTGTCAGAAAGTTCTTCCTGATGTTTAGTTGGAATCTCCTTTTTTGTAACTTGATTCCATTGGTTTGAGTCCTACCCTCTAGAACTGGAAAAAAATCAAACTTACTCCATCTTCCATGTGACAGTCCTTGAGATATTTGAAGATGGCTATCATATATCCTAGGGATGCGGGTGGCGCTGTGGGTTAAACCACAGAGCCCCTAGGGCTTGCTGATCAGAAGGTTGGCGGTTCAAATCCCCGCGACGGGGTGAGCTCCCGTTGCTCGGTCCCTGCTCCTGCCAACCTAGCAGTTCGAAAGGACGTCAAAGTGCAAGTAGATAAATAGGCACCGCTCCAGCGGGAAGGTAAACGGCGTTTCCGTGCGCTGCTCTGGTTCGCCAGAAGTGGCTTAGTCATGCTGGCCACATGACCCGGAAGCTGTATGCCGGCTCCCTCGGCCAATAAAGCGAGATGAGCGCTGCAACTCCAGAGTCAGCCACGACTGGACCTAATGGTCAGGGGTCCCTTTACCCTTTACCATATCTCCTCTTAGTCTCCTCTTTTCCAAGCTAAACATACCCAACTCCCTCAAGCGTACCTCATAAGGCTTGGCTCCCAGATCATCTTGGTTGCCCTCCAGCAGGGCTCTTGTTTATTTTCTTGGAGGGATGTTGAAGAAATCCAACAGAAACCCACAGTGGCCAATCAGATGCCTGTGAGAAACCCACAACCCCTGAGCACAACAGCACTCTCTCCACTTTTGATTCCCAGCACTCAGGCGCATAGTGCCTCTAACACAAGTTGCTTTCTATACAGAATGGCAACCTCAGAGTTCTCCAGGTAAGACTGGGAATATCTTCTGCTTGAAATGTTGATGAGCTGCTGTCAGTCAGCGCAGACAATACTGAAGCTTGATGGACTCAATGGTCTGACTTGGGAAAATGCCATTTCTTGAATCCTGGATATATTCCTCCGACGTGGCTCTGGTTTCCTGCTTTCTAACCCAGTTTGCCTCCATGCACTTTTGAACCAGGCTTTAGTCCCTGACAACAATCCCATGCCAGACGGTAACTGTAAATGACGTGGGAATTTAGCAAGCGTGGGACTGCAGAAAACAAAGGACCTCGCACTTTGATGGCAAATTTTGACGAAACCAGAGCAAATGCAATTGGGCATGCGCAACTCTACCACCCATGAGACTCAAGTGTTTTAAGAATACCAAACCACAAATTAGCCTCATGACTGCTCCGAGCTTGATTTGCTTACACTCCTGAAAGTTCTCATTCAGCTGTGCAAACTTGTAACTTGTAAATGTTAAATGGGGTCATTTCTTGCAAAGCATCCATCCACAAGTCAACCTGGAGATATTGCTGGAGACTTGGCCAGGCTTCCCTAGAAAGCTATCGACAGGTAGCATTTGCAAAAATGCTTTGTTTTTAATGGGGGAAAGGGCCTGGGAGCAATTTTGTCTGCAAGGCACACTCCCATAATAGTAGATGCAAGCGAGTTGCAATTATTCAGTGATAAAGGAATGACGCGTGCTCAGAAGCAGCCACTTCATTATCAGTTCATGTTCGTTCCTGCAATAGGTGGGAGGAGCAGAAAGCACCATTGTACCTACTGGAAGAGTCAATTTGCTTGCCCGGTGTAGTCTCTGAATATTGCAAGATGGGAGTGTAGCATCTCAGAACATCCAGGGCCATCTGCAATGCTTGAGAAAACTCAGCCTATCTGCCTATGCCTACTCCGGATTTCCATTCTTGGTCACACTTCTGTGTGACAAAGAGACAGAACCCAGGAACTGGCTTTTAGATATGTAATGGCTGAGCCTTGACACTAAAGCTAATTTCTGGGACAAAGCCCTCATAGGCACAACCCCAAATTCCTGAAGCTTTTTGCAGCTGGAATACATCACACACAAACATGAAATCTGCTCTAGCAGTTCAAGATTTTGTAACCCCTTTAATTTCTATTCAGCTAAAAATGAGTCAAGATACCCATTACATACCCCACAACTGTCTCAAAAACAAACAAACAGGGACATCCTATTTTTTTTTAATCACGTGAGCTTGGGAGCCATTTTGGTTGCTGAGATCTTGCCTGGAGAAAAGTGTTTTTTCGGGGGGGGCCATGATCTCATGCAGCACTCCAAAACACACACTTTTGGGGTGCGGCCATTTGGGTCGCTGTGATCTCATAGCGCCAAGATCTCGTCCTGAAAAAAGCCCATCTTTGGGGCTTTGTGATCTCGAGCAGATCACATGACTCCCATGGGAACACAGACGGGAAGACATGCGTCTTGGTTTGGGGAGCCCACATGTGGGAGGATATTCCATTACCTTTATGTTTTCTTCAGGCCATGAGTCCAGCATCGTTGCAATATGTCCTTTATCGTGAATGGTAATGAACAGCCCCCTGGAGGAGAGGAAAAAAGAACAGAGCAATCACAGTCTAAGAAAAGTTGCGATGCTCAGAAGTTGCAGTACTGTTTAGGGGGAAGAAAGGATACATTGCTGTGCAAAAACAGGAAACAAAAACAATTGCATCTTTCATGCAATTGTTGAACCAGGAGTGGAGAATCCCAGTCTCCCCCCCCCCCAGCTGATATTTGAATCAATATGGAAGTCTCCACTGGTGCCAATGAAGGATGCCCTACCAATGCAGCAAACAGTAGATTTTTTTTGGGGGGGGGAGAGGCATTGCAGAGACCACAGGAGGGATGGAGGAAGAGCTAAAGCAGGGGTCAGCAACCTTTTTCAGCTGTGGGCCGGTCCACCGTCCCTCAGACCATATGGTGGGTCGGACTATATTTTTTTTGGGGGGGGGGGATGAACGAATTCCTATGCCCCACGAATAACCTAGAGATGCATTTTAAATAAAAGCACACCTTCTACTCATGTAAAAATATGTTGATTCCCGGACAGTCTGTGGGCTGGATTGAGAAGGCGATTGGGCCGGATCCGGCCCCCGGGCCTCAGTTTGCCTACTCCTGAGCTAAACTCTCTCTTTCTTCTCACACCTGATGGTTCCACTACTGCTTAGGTTCTTTCTGCTTCAGCTGCTTGCTTTGGTTTGGTTTTTTTAAAAAAAACAACAACAACAACGCACTTTAAATGCATTCATGCAATTAACATCTTACCTGGTTTGGCTCTTAACTCCTAGAAGAGTTTTGCTGGCTCTGGCATTTTGTGATGATATATATATATATATCATCACAAAATATTCTATACCTCTGAGCATATATATATATATTGCCATTCTTCACTCCTGCTTCCCTTGTTTTTGTTAAATCTGCAAATTCCTGTCTGCTCTGTGTAACGCAATGCACGATTTAATGATGCATTCCCTCAGCAATACATAAAAAACAACAACCTTGGATAAGGGATTCATGGTTTGGTTTCCAGTAATGAAAACTCCCCAAAAATGTATGCAATGAAGCATGGGTCTCCAGAGAGCCTTTCCAAAGAGCCACTCCCATCATTCGCTATGTTTGCAGATATTCTTTCTGAGGTCGCCAAGGCAAGTGCATTAGGCCCTGAAATTTGAAAACCAAACATTTGTAATTGTTTAGCTCTTTGGGGGAAGGCTTAAGCTAACAAGCACTCCTCCTGACAAAGGGCCAGTTATGACAGAGGGCTCTGCCTGAGCCTGCACTTCATTTCTCCAAGCACAGATCATAATTAACCATCCGAGGGGTTGAAGTAACGGCAGTGACTAATTGCCGCTTTTTATGGGTTGGCTCTCACATGTACGTGCAAAGGCTCAGCTAATTGTTACAGGGTTTTGTTTTCTGTTCTTTAAAAAACCAAATAGCCAATAATTTCTTTCCTCCTGCAAGTACTCTTAATGTGAAGTGGAGGAAGAAGAGGAGAATGGGGAACTAGACAAGAGAGTCAAGATGGATTTGTCTTGAAATAATTTGCAAGCACAAAGCAGAAGTTAATAAGCCACCTACCTTTGCTGACAAACCATCTTAAGCTGCCATCGCATGTTTTAAGCCAGACCTTTGAATGAGAGCCAAAAGGTGCCCTTTCCAAGGCATTTTTATGAATCCACTGCAAAAACATACCCTTAAACCACGAGGATCTCAAGGTCCGTATAGTTAAAGCTATGGTTTTCCCAGTAGTGATGTATGGAAGTGAGAGCTGGACTATAAAGAAGGCTGATCGCTGAAGAATTGATGCTTTTGAATTATGGTGCTGGAGGAGACTCTTGAGAGTCCCATGGACTGCAAGAAGATCAAACCGATCCATTCTGAAGGAAATCAGCCCTGAGTGCTCACTGGAAGGATCCTGAAGCTGAGGCTCCAATACTTTGGCCACCTCATGAGAAGACTCCCTGGAAAAGACCCTGATGTTGGGAAAGATGGAGGGCACAAGGAGAAGGGGACGACAGAGGACGAGATGGTTGGATAGTGTTCTCGAAGCTACCAGCATGAGTTTGACCAAACTGTGGGAGGCAGTGGAAGACAGGAGTGCCTGGCGTGCTCTGGTCCATGGGGTCACAAAGAGTCGGACATGACTAATCAACTAAACAACAACAGCAGGCTTTAATTGTGGCTTCCTGGCTTATTTCTTTTCTTCACACTGTGTAGGAGCAAAGTAGAAGCGATCGGGGAGCGTGCATCAGAAACCGCGATAAGCGAGAAAGCCAGATTTATTGTGCCATGCGAATGCGGCCAATGAAGACAAAAGTTTTTTTGCAAGTTGGCTAGAGGTGACGGGTCATATGGGGTGTAGTCTTTGGCAGAAATCATTTAGCTTCTTGAGAGAAATAACTGCTTCAGTGGCTGGAAGCGTACAGAAAGCAGATGTATCTGAAGAAAGGAAGCCTTTTTTATGAAAGGAAACTAAAGAAGTGGGGAAAGGAATTTTGGCTCCCTTTTCCATAAACATGAAACCCACATATCACAGGAATGGCTCCCTCCTGTTGCAACAACCCTTTTCTCATAACAGTAAAAAAAGAGAGGGGGAAAAAGATGATCTTTCAATCCAGCTAGAATTTTATTGCCAATGAAGAAAATTGCTAGTCGCAGCATTGTGCTCTCTGTCTGTTCTTGAAATCAGCTTAATGAATGTATTGGGATAACTAGTTAAGTGTTTCCAGTATATAAACAATGCTGTCTCTGTAAAGGTCCAGCACAGATCTAACTTGCCTGATCATAGTCAGGAGACTATGATCAGGAGGAGACAGGGGGTTCGTGAGTTCCCTCCCTGCTTCATGGATCTTTCAAAATCAGATTATATGGCAGGATGGGAGTAGTACAGACAGGGTTTTGTGTGTGCGTGGGTGGGTGGGTATACAGTGGTACCTCAGGTTACAGACGCTTCAGGTTACAGACTCCGCTAACCCAGAAATAATATCTCCGGTTAAGAACTTTGCTTCAGGATGAGAACAGGATGTGGCGGCAGCCGGAGGCCCCATAAGCTAAAGTGGTACCTCAGGTTAAGAACAGTTTCAGGTAAAGAACGGACCTCCGGAACGAATTAAGTTCTTAACCCGAGGTACCACTGTATTCTGCACCATGTCATTAACACAGTAACAGTGCACTAGAAATGGATTTATATTGGACTGTCCACATATCATGCTCTTTATTTGTTGTTCTACAATGTTCCCTCGGGACCATCTGCATGCGAAAGCAGCTGCTGTGTCACTGAGCTACAGCCCATTACCATGGAGAATGGGGTTAACAAACTCTTTTCCTCTCCCGCAATTCAAACTGGAGTGGATCGATGCCGCTATCCCTTCAGGCTTTGCAGAACTGGGGGGAAAGACACAGAACATCCCTGGTTCAGTCCCAGGCATCTTGTGGTAGAGCTGGGAGAGGCTTCTGTCTGAAATTAATCGGTTCTGATTTTTTTGTGGTTTCCCCTAACCCATTCTGATTTTGTGAACTGCAGCCATCAGAGAGCCAGCATTATATCCTCACCCGGCCAAATCTGACGGGACAAGAACTTTTCTAAGGAAGGAAGAAAAATGCTTAACATAAACAAGAAGAGCATTATTTCTCAAGTGAAAACCACCCCTTTTAATCGTGATAAAAGAGGAAGTTTCTAGGGGGTCGAGAAGCAGATAATTGGAAAAAGATGTCTTGAGAAGGCAGCTTCCAAAAGAGCTGGAATTGAATTATTGGCTGAGGAACTTTTGCAGAGGAAGTCTTGCCTTCTTTGTGAATTAGGAAAACAACTGCACTTTGAGGAGCTAGTAGCAGGTGAGGGAACCTGTGCCTCCCGCCCAGACCTTGTGGGACTCCAGCTCTTATCAGCCCCACCCACCATGGCCAAAATCCTGCGAACCCCCAAAGGAAGAAGGCTCAGAGCCCGGGAAGCGGTGGTGGGACAATGATGAGTGGTCAGAGGGAGAAGAGGGAGGAGACTGGGAAGAGGAGGAGTCAGAAGCTGAAGAGGTAACAGGGCTTAGTGAGCTGGGAGAGTCTGTGCCAGAGAGAAGTCCAGAATCAGAGGCAGAAGCTGAAGCAGTGGAGAGGGATGAGGGAGGACAAGAGGCAGAGATGAGTCAGGCTGGTGCAGTCACAGATGTCTCCCCCTCCTGCTGCAACAAGCTTCCCTTCCTTCTGGTCTCCCAGAACCAGAAGACGCATGAAGAGGGAAGAGCAGAGACAAACACAGGCGCAAGTCTCAGATTGCTTAGGAAGGACCCAGGAGAGAAGGAGACTTAGGCAGCTGTGAGGCATTTGCGAGCTTTTTTGCGGAGAAGGTCCTGTTGCTCCGCCATGACCTCCCGGCCAATTTGGATACAATAAAGGAACTGGAGGCCCCTCGACTGTCCTCGGGTCCAGTGTTGGACCACTTTGACCGGATATCCCCAGCCGATGTGGACAGACTCCTCCGAGCTGGAAAGCCCACCACCTGTCCTCTTGACCCGTGCCCGTCTTGGCTGATTAGAGCGTGTCCAGACGAGGTGCGGGCCCCCCTGGGTGATATCATCAATTTGTCCCTTGGCACCGGGATATTCCCAGGGGAAATGAAGGAGGCAGTGGTGCGTCCGCTCTTAAAGAAAACATCATTAGATCCCTTAGATCTATCCAATTACCGCCCGGTTTCGAATCTTCCATTCCTGGGTAAGGTGATTGAAAGAGCGGTTGCTGAACAGCTTGGTAGGTTTCTGGATGAAACATCGGCTCTCGATCCATTCCAGTCCGGCTTCTGCACTGGTCATGGGACCGAGACGGCTCTGGTCGCCCTAACAGATGATCTCCGCAGGCAGCTGGATCGAGGCGGGTCGGGGCTGCTGAGTGCCTCAGGGTGCGATTCTCTCCCCGATGCTTTTTAACATCTTTATGCGCCCCCTCGCCCAGCTTGTCCGGAGTTTTGGGCTGGGTTGCCATCAGTATGCCGATGACACCCAACTCTATCTGTTGATGGATGGCCATCCTGACTCTGCCCCAGACACACTGACCAGATGTCTGGAAGCTGTGGCTGGATGGTTACGTGGGAGCCGGTTGAAGTTAAATCCTTCGAAGACAGAGGTCCTCTGGCTGGGACGGAGCGATATGGGATTGAGGGGTCAACTCCCATCTCTTGCGGGGGTGCAATTAGTGCCAGCATCGTCCGTTAAGAGTTTGGGTGTAATCTTCGATACCTCCCTCTCTATGGAGGCGCAGATTACAGCTATAACAAAGGCGGCATTTTTTCATCTCCGCCAAGCTAAGCAGTTGGCTCCTTATCTCTCTCGCCCTGACCTAGCCACTGTGATCCACACGACGGTCACCTCCAGACTAGATTATTGTAACTCGCTCTACATGGGGCTGCCCTTGAGACTGACCCAGAAACTCCAGCGGGTGCAGAATGCCGCGGCGAGACTCCTTATGGGGTCTTCGCTGCGAGATCATATTCATCCGGTACTATACCAGCTGCACTGGCTCCCGGTGGAGTACAGGATCAGGTTTAAGGTGCTGGTTTTAACCTTTAAAGCCCTATACGGCCTAGGACCCTCGTACCTACGGGACCGCCTCTCCTGGTATGTCCCACAGAGAAATTTACGGTCTGCAAATAAAAACATCCTGAAGATCCCAGGCCACAGAGAGGTTAGGCTGGCCTCAACTAGAGCCAGGGCTTTCTCGGCCGCGGCTCCAATCTGGTGGAACGCTCTGTCACAAGAGACTAGGGCCCTGCGGGACTTGACATCTTTCCGCAGGGCCTGCAAGACAGAGCTGTTCCACCAGGCCTTTGGTCAGGGCGCAGCCTGACCCCCTCCTCTGGCAATCTGCACAGAATTTTGCTTAATGGTTGCCATCAATTTGATTTTAATTTGATTTTAATTAATTTTATAATGAATGTTTTTAGAATGTTGGATTATTTTGATTGTTGCTAGCCGCCCTGAGCCCAGCTTCGGCTGGGGAGGGCAGGATATAAATAAAATTTTTTATTATTATTATTATTATTATTATTATTATTATTATTATTATTATTCAGTCTCCACAACTGCCTCACAGGGGCAAGACTTACCAAGAAGAGAAGAGAAGAAGGGTTTGGATTTGATATCCCGCTTTATCACTACCCGAAGGAGTCTCAAAGCGGCTAACATTCTCCTTTCCCTTCCTCCCCCACAACAAACACTGTGAGGTGAGTGAGGCTGAGAGACTTCAAAGAAGTGTGACTAGCCCAAGGTCACCCAGCAGCTGCATGTGGAGGAGCGGAGACGCGAACCCCGTTCACCAGATTACGAATCTGCCACTCTTAACCACTACACCACACTGGCTCTCTAAGAAGAGTTGCTGTGCTCATTAGGCCTGGCACTCCTGAGCAGACTTTGTTTCTTCTAATAAAGAGCTAACTCCACTTACTCAGTGTGATTTATTGCTGGCTCACGCCTGAGAAGCGAGGACGTATTCAATGAAATAGCAAAAGCCACAGTTACATTTGTGTACTGAAAGCAACAACAGTGAATGCCAACTGTATTCACTGGATTGACTTCTGTTCTGGGTATGGGACACAGGGGCAGAGCTCCGCCACTGGGGGGTGGAGAGCAGGTGGGGGCAGGGCTGGCGCGCATCCCGGGGGTCTGGCGCTCAGGTGGGGGGCAGCCGCAATGGCACCCCACCGGGATTGCGCTGCCGGGGTCACTGCGCTCCCCCCGCACTCCTCTTCCTCCGCCAGTGATGGGACAAAATAGGCGAACACCAGCAATTTCTGCTCATTTCTTTGAATTCTCCGACACTCCTACTTCTGAGATTACAAAACGGCTCGTAATCTACTGACAGAGCAAACTGGAAATATAATGACAGCCTCCCCAAGCCTGGTCCCATCCAGATTTTTTTCCATTACAGTTCCCATCAGCTGGTCTGATGGGAGTTGTAGTCCAAAACATCTGGAGGGCACCAGGTTTGGAAAGGCTGGCCATGGGAAGAAAGCCTGAAATGGACACAGCCAGATGTAATTTGATTCAGATTTGTAAACTGGCCATTGCTAATGGAATCCAGGGGAGAACTGGTTACCCGATATACGACATTGGAAAGTTGAAAAAACAGCTGGTTATACTTCTGCATTCTGCACAACAGGCACAATTATTCTGTATTATTAATTATACACTTAGTGTTCTACTAAGAGCTGTACTAAGAATAAAATTGGCAGGTCTCTAACAGAATGGCTGATAATCTCCATAAAGCAAGCCAAGAGGGTGTATCCATTGTTATATTGAATATATTCATTCCATGTTTTTCCTATTAATTGTCTAAGGCTGCTTACATTAGCAATGTAAAACCCATAAACCAACCATAAAGCAATAGAGACACCATCCAATAAAAACAAGGGTTAAAGCCAACAGCAGGAAGACAAAAACAACAAAAGCATTAGAACCAGCAGCAAGCTCAACGGCAGGAGAATAAAATGAGCTTTACCTGGTGCCTGAAAAGTGAGCAGTATAGTCACCAGGAACACTTTCCTGGGGAGAGTTTTCCAAAATCGGGGTGCCACCACTGAGAAGGCCCTGTCTTCAACAAACACCTGCCTAACCTCTGATGGAAGCGTCACCAGAAGCAGGGCCTCTGAGGATGATCTCAGAGAAAAGGCAGCTTCATATAAGAGATGATCCTTCAGGAACTAGCCATTATGGTCAGTCTCCAGTTCTGGAAGTGTTACGCTTCTGAATACTGAAGCAGAAGTAGGCAGAGTGCTGTGGCACTCAGATCCTTCTTCCAGGCTTCCCACAGGCATCTGATGAAAAGAGGTTGCTGGGGTCGTTTGGCCTGATCCAGCAGGACTCTTCTCCAGTCAATGTTCACAAAGCAATGTGGGGTTAGTTTAAGAAGAATATGAAACAGATCCAATACATATCAACGGAGTTCCCTCTTCCTCAGGGGTTACTTTTAAAAGCACAGAGAATCTATACCAAGGATGAGTAACCTGAGTTTTCCAAAAGTTGCTGCCTGCATAAGAACAGGCTGCTGGAGCAGTTGGGATCATAGAGTTGGACGGGACCACGAGGGTCATCTAGTCCAACCCCCTAGTGTTTTGCCCAATGTGGGGCTTGGACTCAGAACTCTGAGATTAAGGGTTTCATGCTCTGCCAATGGAGAGTTGCCCATCTCGTCCAGCACTCCTGGAATGCTTGCAAGCTGAATCTGAGTGCAACAGTGCTCTTCCTAGCTGTGATTCCTAGCAACTGGAATCTGATAGTACTGTCCTATCTCAACCGGGACACTATTCCACAGAACAGGGGCAGCCACAGTGAAGGCCCCGCTACAATGGAAGGGGCTTCTGATATTTAGGGAGCTGGAGGGTAAATCCTCCCACAGAATGCAGTGACCTCGTGTCTTGAAAAGTTCGCTCCCCTGGCTCTACTTGACCTTTCCTTATAAAAGGAAGCAGTAAGAAGCTGCTGGCAGGCTGATTGACAGCTCTCGTTAAGGGCTCTTTGGCTGTCCTAAACCTGCCACCTTTGCCTTGCTCCGCCCTGACTCTTGCGAAGTTTGCCACCCAGGTGTCGGCAAGTCCCCTGCCCATGGTCTGCAGGCATGGTTCACAGGCATAGCGATTTCTGTCTCCTGACGCAGCAAAAAGGTATTTGCTCAACCAGCCCTCATGACAAATCACACAGCAAACGCTGTTTACCCCCAAGGGTTGAACAGCAAGACAACAAGAATCTTAAAGGTTATGGAACTGACAGAGGAGGGCTGAAGTGAGAATGTTTTTGCAGTTAAATTTAGCTAGATTGCCCTGTCCTGTTCTTGAACAAAACGGCTCTTGTTTTGAAAGAATTCTCCCCAGCATGCCATTAAGCAAACACATGCAAACTGTTTTTGATAGCTGCATCGTTTCATCAAGAATCACGAAGGGGGTTTCTTTTTTTTCTTGAGGGCCACCCACATTAAGAGGCGTACCAATGACAAAAGGAACATTCATTTTCAATTAAGCATGGGGTGGCGGGTGGGGTGGCACCATGATGGGGTAAGAGAGATAAAAATAGTCCCATCTACTCACCGAGGCCTTCTGAAAGCCAGCCCATACTGCTGACAGGCCAAGCCGACGGTGGGAGTGTATACTATAGGCATGAATCTTTCTATGTCCGACGTGAGGACCCGGTAGAACAGCTTCTCATTTCGGTCTTGGAGCGTCATAAGGATGATATACCTGGCAGGGGGCAGCGGGAGGGGGGAAGAGGTGGAAGAAAAACATGAGAGAGGCATTGCTGATACTAAGCAGAAGCAACAGAGACAGTTCTCTGCCAGATTTGGGGGGGGGGGGAACTTCCGCCATCTCAACCCATGCTTCTTATAGCTGCTATTAGGCAAGAGGTGCCATGTTTAATCTCTGGTACCCCCAGGTAGGGCTAAGAGAGCCTTACTCCCAGGTAAGTGAGCACAGGACTACAGCCTAAGATTTCAAGCAGACAGAGCTCCTTGCCCCTCCCCAGTCCTTGGAAAACCAAACAAATTACAGAGAGATGTAAAGATGGCATACAAGAAATATGTAAAACAACTAAGCAAGTATTAGAAATCACCCCAGAACTGGCCCTACTAAACATCTTCCAAGACCACAATGCCCATTTACACCACAAAGAACTCATAACCCACCCACTTTCAGCAGCCAGAAACACCATAACCAGACACGGGAGAGACCTGTCAGGAGTAAGCATGGACCAATGGTACCAAATAGTATGGGAAACAGCCATACTAGAAAAATTAACCAATAAACTGAAACTGGCACGGGGACAAACAGAAGAAGACACCTTTACCCCGCTATGGCTCCCCTTCATCACATACACAGCCCAACAAGACAGTGACAGTAATCCACCAACAGCATACAAATCAATATGGCTAACCTGATCCAAAACACCCACCCACCCCACTCACACATGAAAACAAAGATCACCACAGCCAATCACAAATGAATAACCACACCCTAGGCCAACCCCAACCTCTCTCACCACCAAAGGAACACAGGTGAACAGCAGAGAGGTTGCACAAGCAACGCTGACACTAAACCCTACATACATTAAGCAAAATGGAAACATCGCCACCCGACCCCACCCCCACCCATCTTCCCCCCCTCCATCCCTCTCCCCCTTTTCTTCCTAATGTCTCAACAAATGAAACTGATTTGTAAAAATGTTACATGGAAAAAATACAAGAGAGAGACATTACACATACTTCTGTAAATCAAGAAACTCTTTAATAAAAATACAAAAAAAAAAAGAAATGTAAAGATGGTAGGATAAATTATGCAAAGCAAGAGAAGCCGTAGCTTCTGTGCAATTTTGTTTATTTATTATTAACTCCTTGGTGAGTTGGGGGTGGGTGGGTGGGGTGAACATCCCTCCATCCTCTAACCAGAGAAAGGCTACCTGCCAGTTTTATTGCGTGGTGAGGAATACAGAGCTATTGGTGTTGGAGAAGGGATTGCAAGAGCATCATGCATGAGGCCATGTGAGATCAAGGTGAATTGAAAGAGGGAAAGAGCGATGGCAACTCCACAAGCAATAATAAGGATATGGTAGGGGGATGGTCCCCATTTCATTTCAGGCTGGAAGCAGAAACATTGGCTGCATTGAAAGCAACTACCTTTTCCTACTCTACTTCCTCTGCAATACACTAGTGTATAAAGCCCTAAATCACTTAGGCCCCAAATATCTGTGAGACCACCTCCTTCCCTAGAGACCACCTCCTTCCTTTTGGGTGTTGCGATCAGTAGAGGAGGTCCTCTTGGCAGTTCCAACACCCTGGGGTGTTGTTGGCCCAGGAGAGGGCCTTCTCTGTGGTAGCCCCTAAGTTGGGGAATTCTCTCCTCAAAGAGGTGCACCTGGGACTTTCATTCCACAACTTTCATAGTATGCAGAATATGCACCTATTTATCCTGATCTTTGAGATATATTTCTTCCCTGAGCTATATATGTTTGAACCCACTCTAGTTGCAGTTGCCATTTCTTTTAAACTGTTTTTAATGGGGACCTTCTAACCACTGTCAGCCATCTGCTATTGCAACGTAAGGCATGCTGTCATATTGCAGGGTTCTCTGCCACCTGCAGAGTTCTTCGGGGTGAGCAACCTTATCTTACGTGCATCCTTCCTAACGTTTAGCTCTGGCTACAGCCCCTTGCCTAGCGCTCTCGCCTCACATCTTGCTTACTTGTCTAGATCGCTGGATTTGGTCTCGTAGCTTTTGAGGACGCGGAGAACTTGAACATCTTGGCTCAGGAAGCAAGGAGGGAGCAAGCCGTGGATTCCCAGCTGAAGCCTCTCTTCGAGGGTAAAGGCCATTCCCTAGAACGGAAGACAGGATGTGTTGAAGCAGTTATGGAATGGAGAGGCTCTCTTAACAGAAAGGAAGTATTATTAGATTTCCACTTTGGTGGACTCTCCTTGGGATATTCCACAAAGACGAAGAACTTCTCGGGAGGCATTTTGAGTCCTCCACCCCTCTGTGCTTCTGAGTGCTATACAATAAATTTGTTATCACAGCATGCTAGGGTTATAAATCAGGTTGTAGAGAGATACACATAATTCTGCATGGTTTTCTGATATTACCCTCAAACTGAGGCACACAGGGATTGCAACAGATTCCCTTCTTTTGTTCGATGAGTCACAAATCTTCTCTCTCATGAAGCAGAGGCTGCTAGGTCATGACATCCAAAAACTACCAGACTTTTGTATGTTCATCTGCTTGCTTAGAATTGCAGCCCCATCATGGAGTAATGCCTAATTACTTTTATAATTTAGATACTCCATCACAGAGCTTTTATGCTAGCTTGTCTAAATGCATTCCCCTCATCTGTATCACTTGGAAGGTTTCAAAAAATCCCCTTCCAGAACAGATTTTCTGTTCCTGTAAGAAGAAAAAACCAGATACAATGCATCACATAATTTTGGATTACCCTCACCCAACGCAGAAATCTCATAGTGACTCCCTTATAGTTCAAAATATCGACTTACAAAGAGTCTGTAATCCAAGATTAGCTGAAGGATGATACTCCTGAAACTACCAAGATTGTTTCGGGGTACAGTGGTACCGTGGGTTACAGACGCTTCAGGTTACAGACACTTCAGGTTACCAACTCCGCTAACCCAGAAATAGTACCTCAGGTTAAGAACTTTGCTTCAGGGTGAAAACAGAAATTGTGCTCCAGCGGCACGGTGGCAGCGGGAGGCCCCATTAGCTAAAGTGGTGCTTCAGGTTAAGAACAGTTTCAGGTTAAGTACAGACATCCAGAACAAATTAAGTACTTAACCCGAGGTACCCCTGTACTTAGCCAAGCTCTTTATAGTTAAATCTAAAGTTGCCCGATTTATTCAATGGTGGCTATTTAGTCTTTTATATATTGTATGGATTACCAATGTATTCCAATGACCTTGTATGATTTTGCTGTTTTAACTTATGCCAATAAAGGCTAGTAGTAGCAGTATAAATCAGGTTGTCAATCAGCTCTGCAGTGGCTTAACATCTTTGACCTGCTCAGTGGTTTTTTCCTTTAAAAAAATGTTTAGGGGTACTCTTATTTTCCTACTCATATTGAAATACTGCCCCTCAATGAGGCCAAACTTAGATTCACAAAATGTTTAGGGGTATGCGTACCCCTGCGTACCCCCAGGGAAAAAAAGCACTGGACCTGCTAATATTATTATAAGAGAGAGAGAGAAAGAGAGCTTCTTCAGGCTCAGGGAAAGGCTGGGATTCTTCCTGCTCAAACACTTGAGGGCCGGACACCCCTCCACCATGACATCACCCCCTTCTCCAACACCTTGGCCAGGGAGAGTCCAGCTTCCCAGGCCAAATAATCCTCACAGGGCTGAAGAGGCAGGTTAGGCCAGAAGCCTCGGTGATAAACCACAAAAGCCTCTCTAGGGGCATTTTTTCTTTCAGGGCCAAGAGGAGTTTCAGCCAGCTGGAAGGGAATCCCGAGAACAAAAATGGCCAGTATATCCCTCAGGCATGCACCCCGGTCTTGGAGCAGAGAGAGGTCCCAAAGGCCTCTGCATCATCCAAGATCATAGCTGTCAACGTTTCCCTTTTTTGAAGGGAAATTCCCTTGTTCCAAATAGGATTCCTCACAAGAAAAGGGAAAAGTTGACAGCTATGTCCAAGATGCCTTTATGTACATTAGAGAGAGCCATTCTCTGTTTATTCCATGAGAGCACGGCCGCCATTTTGGGTGTTGTGATCTCGCACAATTTCGTGCCGCGATTCCCAGCCCCCACTCCAAAAGTGCTTTTTCGAGGCTGCAATCTCACGTAGCATTCCAAAACATGCATTTTGGGGCGCCGTACCCAAAAAAACCCGCTGTTTTGGGGGGATGGAATCGTGGCACCACATCGTGTGAGATCACAACACCCAAAATGGCTGCCATGCCCTCGTGAGAAAAAGCGGGAAGATGGGGAGTCTTGGAAAAATAGCGTCCTGGTTTTTCCCTTAAGCACAAGGCCTTATCAGAGTTCAAGCAAACATTTTGGCTAGGCAAAAACACTCCATGATGGTAGAAAGCATAGCCAGCAAAGGAGTGGAGGACATGGGACCCGGACATAGTCCCAAGGAAGGAGAAGGCAATCAATTGCTATTAGCCATGATGGCTGTGCTTTGCCTCCACTGTCAAAGGCAGCAAGGCTTCTGAATACCAGTTGCTAGAAACCACAGGATGGAAGAGTGCTTTGCTGGCAGATTCAGCTGCACACAACCTTCCTCTAAGCCAGCACGTGCTACAGAGATGACTAAACAGATCGGGACGGGCGTGCCAAAAATAATATTGTTTTCATTTAAGTTATTGCATTGGAATATTCAGAAATGAAACATACACTTTTTTTTTTAAAAAAAGAACCCATTTGAAAAGGTTTCCAGGAGGTGGCGTGACTCATGGCTTCCACAATAACAACAAACAATTCAAGTGTCTTGAACAGCACGTGGTAACCTATCAGGCTGAACCCGAGAAAAATATTTTTATTCCAATATTGGCTTTGATTTATGTTCCATGGCAACCATCGCAGATGATTTGCAACACTGTTTTTTTTTTTAAAAACTCAGAACCTGTGTGTCTTCCCTGAAGAAACCCTTATTTGAAACTCTGGTGAGCCGCTGCCAGCCAGTGCAGACAGTATTGAGATAGGCATGTTGAATGGACTCTTTAAATTTGAAGGTTCATTATTGTTCCACAAGATGTGTATTTCTTTAAAGGCCAGAACAAATAACGTGACCTAGTTTTACAGCTGTAAAGCAGTATAGCAGGTGCTGTTAAGATGTGGCAATTACCGTATTTTTTGCTCTATAAGACGCACCAGACCACAAGACGCACCCGTATTTTTCACTCTATCAGACGCACTAGACCACAAGACGCACCTAGTTTTTGGAGGAGGAAAACAAGAAGAAAAAAAAATCTGAATCTCAGAAGCCAGAACAGCAAGAGGGATTGCTGCGCAGTGAAAGCAGCAATCCCTCTTGCTGTTCTGGCTTCTGGGATAGCTGCGCAGCCTGCATTCGCTCCATAAAATGCACACACATTTCCCCTTACTTTTTAGGAGGGAAAAAGTAAGTCTTATAGAGCAAAAAATACGGTAAGCTGTTGGGTATGGTATATAAAGAGCAGCATGTAGCTCTCTCAGTACCCTGGTGGATGGGATATGCTTATTGATATATTGTAATTTAGTGTAAAAGGAGTTTTTGTTTTTGTTATTAAAACCTAGCAAAAGTTACTTTTGCGTTTCTTGAAATGTGTGGTCTCCCCAGCATGCCTTCTGCAGCGCAATTAATCTGCAAAATAGCCAACAAGGCAGACCAATGTTCCAACTTTGTATAGGGCAGATTCCTATGTTCCTATGGGGATTTCAGTGCCTTACTTTTTAACTGGAGGCAGATTCCACGCAGCTCCCAGCACCTGCCAGCAGAGCTGTGGCAATTCACATGCCACAAGTGGCCCAGCCACTGCTAGATTAGGGTTGACAAGCAACATGCAAGGCATCACATACCTCAGGCATTTAGCCAAAAAGGAAAACCTTGAGAGGCCAATGGGAGCTAGTGCCATATGCTTCCTCCACTGTTGGAGGTCATATGACTCACAAGTCATAAACAAAAAATAAATAAATATAAAAATAAATAAATATAAATAAAAATTATTATTATTATTATTAAGTGCAGAGAGCAATGGTGTGTGGTTAGTGGACTGGGGACTGGGCTAGTCCCCTAAATGTTTCCAGTAAAATAGAGTAAAGGTAAAGGGACCCCTGACCATTAGGTCCAGTCGTGACCGACTCTGGGGTTGCGGTGCTCATCTCGCTTTACTGGCCGAGGGAGCCGGCGTACAGCTTGCGGGTCATGTGGCCAGCATGACTAAGCCGCTTCTGGCGAACCAGAGCAGCACACGGAAACGCCGTTTACCTTCCCGCCGGAGTGGTACCTATTTATCTATTTGCACTTTGACGTGCTTTCGAACTGCTAGGTTGGCAGGAGCAGGGACCGAGCAACGGGAGCTCACCCCGTTGTGGGGATTCGATCTGCCAACCTTCTGATCAGCAAGCCCTAGGCTCTGTGGTTTAACCCACAGCGCCACCCGCATCCCTCTGGAAGAAGGTACAGGATTATAAAGACTAGGACTAGCCGCCTGAGAAACAGTTTTTATCCAAATGTGATTTTGGTTTTAAACGCAGTGTAAAGTAGTCTCTGTGGGAGTATATTGTATTTAAATATGGGGTATCAGCAAAGTAAATAACTGTTATTTTCAATAAGGTTAGGATTTATGTTTGTTATGTTTTGTTTGTTTTATGTTTTCGTTTGTCCTTGATATTGTAAAAACTAATAAAATTTTTGCAAAAATAAATAAATAAATATGGGGTATCAAAGTTTTTAGGGCTGGGATAGCTGGGATAGCAGGCTTGCTGGTTTTTGAATGTCTGATGTAGATTTTTTCAATTTTGTTGTTCTGTATGGGACAATGACAATAAAGATTATCGTATCATATCCAAGGTATTTAACTTGACGAGCTGATGGTCCGACTTGGTTGGAGGAAGCTTTGTATGTTCCTGTGCTAACCACTCTGCAACCAAAAGCCCTCGCACCTCAAGCATAATATTGCCTGACCCTGCTGCTTGAGATTCCTCGGCTGGAGATTGTTTCACTCCCAACAGGCAAATCCTGTTAATGTCTACGATCTACGAATCTGAGGCCCCGGAGCCAGGACGACTGCCGATGCCAAAGGGAAATATCATAAATGGCAAGGTGGCCAAAAGGAGTGGGTTTTCCTGTGGCGATTTCCTGACAAAGCTTTTTAAATTCCGCAAATGCCGACGCGAAGTGTTCTGTGCGTCAGAAGAGGAGCGGAGCCAAGCCTGAGAGGTGAACTTTGCTCCCTTTTGACCTTGCGCTCCAAACAGATAACTCGGCTAGAGTCCAGATAATGTGCCTCAACCAACTATGGGTGATGCCAACCGTGTGAAGGAAGGAGGGGAAATGGTCCCAAACCTATTAAAAATCAACCACGTAGTTCCTAATTAGCTATTCACTCTGGTTGATGTCAGAAGCTGCAAAAGAAGAAGATAAAGAGACGTTTATCTTCCTCTCGCATAATAAAGGAAGCAGTTTTCTACCAAGCCAAGCCCATTGGCCCATCTACTTCAGTATTGTCTACACTGACTGGCAGCTGCTCTCCGGGGTTTTCGGGATGTGAGGGATTGAACCTTAAACCTCCTGCATGCAAAACAGATGCTCTAACCCACTGAGTTACGGCCCTTCCCAAAGACTAGAACCCAGGGCCTGTCAACAAAGCTGAATTTTTTGGGACAGGAGAAAGGGGCACTGCTTTACACAGTACACAGCCAAATTGGCTTTATGGAGGGGCTTGGATGAACTCATGGAGAATAAAGCAATGTGGATGTTCTATGGGGCTAATTCAAGGCGTGTTGGAAGTAGACTAGTAGTTGCCGATAGCCTTTCCTTTCGAAACAGATTTTTATTGGTTTTTGAACAAATACAAGAACCCATTAAACAGTTATCGAGCAGTACATCTAATGGTGTTTGTTCTATCGATTTACTCTAGACATATGTTCAATGTTCAACCATATTACCTAACATAACCTCCCCGCTGCAAATATTGAGCGGTTGTTGTATATTGGTCTTGATTTTCTTCATTCACATAGTTAAAGTTGGAAGGTATCTTTTTTTAAAAATTTTTTTTACTCATTTTTCTTTTTCATTCATTACATACATCTCAAAGTCTTAACATTTACTATGTATTCCTTCCACCCTCCCCTCCTAGGCTCCCCCCAACTTCTGCTTCTGGTTTGTTTCTCTTTTCAACCACTTTGCTACCTCCTAACAGAACAAGTTATTAACAACATAACATCAAACTTAACATTAACAACATAACATCAAACATAAAGATAAAAGTAAATACACCATAATATTTCTCTAGCTTCTAAACATTTTCTAATACTAATAGTGTGAATGTTTATTTAAATCCTGCCATCAAGTCTATTGACCTTCTTTGTTTCTGCAAGTATAATATAAATGGTTCCCATTCTTTTTCAAAGTCGCTGTTGTCTTTTTCTCTTAGTCTGACAGACTAAGAGAAAGTTGGAAGGTGTCTTTATACGTTTGTTGGAAGGTGTCTTTCTTCGTTCAATTCAATTGCCTTCAATTGCCCTCCTGTTCCTGGTGAGATGTTCAGACATTGTGGCAGTCCATATATTATTTTCCCATATGTTCATGAACGGGTATCTGGACCACTTCCCCCCTTAAAGCCATCTCTGCTCGCTCAAAGTCAGTCTCTGATAACCTCCACAGAGGGGTCTATGACTGCTGGTCTATGACTGTAAAAAAGATTTGGATTGTATAACCTCAGTTAACTTGTTTATTCCACTTTAAAAACCATCTTTGGCCTTATCCAGCGGGCCTTTTCTTATGAGTTGAGCTATCTCAAATCACCTCAGCTGGTGAGCTTTAAATTTCCGAGGCTTAACTAACAAGACCACAGGGCGGCTTTCCTCAGCCCATGTGAAAACATCTCCTTAGAGATGGGGGCATCCACTGATTATTGTGCCTCCTCACTCAACCTGCCCCAAATCTTCACTTTTGGCTTTTTCGAAGGCTGACAAAAGGCCCAGTGTCCTCCTGCCTGTTTAAAGAGAACAGGCAAATGTATTCCAGGTCGGTCTCAGCGACAAAGAGAGATCCTTCTGTGTTTCTCCCGATGCCTGCCAAATTACATGAAAAGTTAGTTGCGGGAAACAATTCCCTTTTTTAAAAATATACAATGCGATTCTTTCAGTGACGTTCTTATTGAGGACTCCCTTTCTTCTTCTTCCTCAAGGCTCTTCGTTTCCAGTTAAGCCACCAAAGAAATGGGGGGATAATGACCTTTCTATAGGCCTTTTGCCTGTGTCTCAGACATAAATTAAAGCACGTTGTTCATTTGGCGCCTCAGAAACGACAACCGGCTTTTCTCTCCGTTTAACCAGGCCTCTGCACATAGGCGAAACATATGGTACCAAAGCCTGATCTTAATCACACATGGGAGCAGTGAACCCTTTTGTGTTTACTTAGACCACGAAATGGCCACACTCCAAAGCAGGCCATTCGCTAAGGACCCCGCTGCTTGATTCATTCTGTAAACTGAGACTTCTGTTTGATAAAGGAGGCTCGAAGGAAAGGAAAGGAAAGGAAAGGAAAGGAAAGGAAAGGAAAGGAAAGGAAAGGAGAGAGAGAGCAGAAAGCAGCTAATGGCATCTTCTCCTACAGCATACAAAATATTAAGGGCTGAAAAGTAACTCTGTTCTGGAAAAATCCTCGATATTTGCAGATATAGAACCCGGAACGGCAAGGATCATTCAGTTTCTGAATTAAGGGTTATCTCTGTTTTCAGTTAAGTCAGTTAAACCAGGGTGGTGGAGGTGTTGCTCAGGAACCAGGCAGTGTGTCATGATCTTTACTGAGGCAGCTCGTGCTCTGACTGGCTATGCAGATCTGAGGGAGTTTTCCTCTGTACGTTTGGTTGGCTGTCCCCCTCCTATGTAGAAGGCCTGACCCATGCGAAAGACAAGAACTCTCTGCTCCTTTCTCCTCAAATTATGCATGGTTTTTTTTATTCAGTTTGCTCTGTAAAGTGTACTGGATTCAAATAAGTAGCTCTGCTAGCGGAAACCTGCACAAGGACATCCACTAGCACAATGGGGCTTTTGCCCCTCTTTATCCCACCCCATTGGCTCCTCTAGACTGGTGGAGGGGGGTGTTTCAGGAGAAACATCTAAATAAACAGCATGAGTGGGGAAGAGAGAGGAGGGGGTTCCATGAAAAAAGCCAAAATGCTGGTGCTGATCGCAACATTGAATTCTTCCCAGTGTTATCAGGACTTTCCTCTCTGCACTCTGCATTATTTAATTGATTTTCTTGACAAGCTGATGAATCTGAATCGTGGGAGAATCAGGGTGGCCCAAAATAAGGACAGTTTCACGCAGCGCATAGTTAAAATGTGCAATTTGCTACCACAAGATGTAATGATGGCTGCCACCTTAGACTGCTATAAAAGGAGATACAAAAAATTCGTGGAGGAAAGAGCTTTCAACAGCGGCTACCCACCATGGTTATATACCGTCTCCAGGATCAGAGGCTGTACGTCTCTGAATACTATTTCTCTGAATACTATTATTTCTCTGTGGCAAGCGAGTTTCATAACACAGAGGCCACCACAGAGAATGCCCTTTTCTGGGCCACTGCCACCCTAGCTTCTGAGGGCAGTGGAAAAGCCAACAGGTCCTCTCTGCTGATCTTAACACCCAAGGGGGTCTTGTAGGAAGTGGTTTTTCGGGTATTAGGAACTTGAGTTGTTCAGGACATGAAACGTGAGCCCCTTGAATTGGGCCAGGAAATAACAGGCAGCTAATCTCCGGGGAGCAATAGTGGAAGAGGGCTAGTGGCCTAAGCCCTGCCTCCCATAAGCCTCTGCTTCGGCACTGTGGGGGAAGAGGAAGCTGAACAAGAATAGCTCTCAGTCTGATCCAAAAGCGTGTGGACCATGCATGATGACTAGCAAAGGCCTTTCTTACTTCTGCAGAGACTGCTCAGGTATAGCTCAGTTGGAAGAGCATGAGATTCTTAATCTCAGGGTCATGGGTTTGAACCCCACACTGGAAAAAAGATTCCTGTATTGCAGGGGGTTGGACTAGATGATCCTCATTGTCCTTTTCCAACCCTACAGTTATTTGATTCTTGTGCTCCATAAATTGGCCTAAAGAAAAGAAGCTCTGGTACAAAATAACACACACACACACACACACACACACACACACACACACAGTCTTTTAGAAGGAGTGGTGAGCCCACTGAACAAACAAACGAAAACCACAGTTGGAAAGGGTGGGGAAGGCGCGTCAGGAGAGGGGCACACAAAAGCAGTACAACGTGTTGATCATCACAAAAATGTTCCCGCGTACCAAGCGGGAAAAGACGATTAAAAATAAAATTGGCATGCAAAAGGGATGGGCTACCAACTGTGAGCAGCACATCATAAAAAGCATTGTTAGGCAGCAGTTCACAGGTCCGCAAACATGAGGCATCTGCATCCTGGAAAGCGCTGGCCAAACATCTGCAAATAAAGCAGTCTTGAGGGTTACAGGAGGATTTGAAATCAGGATCAGCTGCGGCCCCACTCCACAACCATCAGAAGAAGAAGAGTTTGGATTTGATATCCCGCTTTATCACTACCCGAAGGAGTCTCAAAGCGGCTAACATTCTCCTTTCCCTTCCTCCCCCACAACAAACACTCTGTGAGGTGAGTGAGGCTGAGAGACTTCAGAGAAGTGTGACTGGCCCAAGGTCACCCTGCAGCTGCATGTGGAGGAGCAGGGAAGTGAACCCGGTTCACCAGATTACGAGTCTGCCACTCTTAACCACTACACCACACTGGCTCCGATCTTACCCCATGGCCTGCTGCTAGTCTGGCCCCATCAAGAGGACTGGAACCTTTAAAATAGGGAACAGACATCATATTGGTTTCCCTGGCTTATATTGTGCTTGCATTCTTATCGGCGCAGGGCTGATAGAAACATTGGGGATATGCATGAGAAAGATTGGGGTGATGGAATGGGAGGGAAAGGTTAAACACACCCTGCCCAAGAGATAGAGCTCAGATCAGAACCAGAGCATCCCCCCACAACAGGGTTGTGCTGCTTTTACAGTTAACAACAAGACAGAGGACATGAGATGCGACTACAAACCATAGTCTATTCCAGACCTCAGCAAGCCTAGTGAGGCCAACCTGAGTTATCCAATTGGGCTAGCTAGGTAATCAGTGCAGATCTTTCAAGTTGGGCTCATTTCCTTAACTTAGATGAGATTTTACATCTTTCCCCTACCACCTTAAAGGGGCCACTTCTAGTCTCTGCTTCACTTAACCCTCTTTCCCACCCGCACCCCATGCAATCTGGAAAATAACGCGTTTGATTTCCTTTTTATATTTCACCAGGGGGAAAAGAAAAGAAACATCGTTCATTTTCTTCTCCGTAGATCTGGCATGTCTGCTGCATGACTCAGGCATGGAAGCGCTCTATAAATGAACTCCTCCTCTGTTCGAAATGTTAATATTTTCCGACATCTTTATTCATTATGCTGCTCCCTTTCGCCCTCCTCCACACACACACACACACACACACGATTTTCTATTTTCATCCCAACACTGAACAGTTTGTCTTGCCACCTGGGAAACAGACCACAACAAACCACAATGCCCTAGTCATTCAGCTTTCGTTCCATACCGTTGTCAGGTTACAGGACAAATAATCCCTTACTGGCACTTACTGTTTTTGCAACACTGGGCAGTGAGAGGAAGCCACCTCGGGCAGCAGATGCCTGTAAATTGTTGCTGCTGCTGTGTGTGGCATAAAAGGTAAAGGTAAAGGGACCCCTGACCATTAGGTCCAGTCGCGGACGACTCTGGGGTTGTGGCGCTCATCTCGCTTTACTGGCCGAGGGAGCCGGCGTACAGCTTCTGGGTCATGTGGCCAGCATGACTAAGCCGCTTCTGGCGAACCAGAGCAGCACACGGAAACGCCGTTTACCTTCCCGCCAGAGCGGTACCTATTTATCTACTTGCACTTTGACGTGCTTTCGAACTGCTAGGTTGGCAGGAGCAGGGACCGAGCAATGGGAGCTCACCCCGTCATGGGGATTTGAACCGCCGACCTTCTGATTGGCAAGTCCTAGGCTCTGTGGTTTAACCCACAGCGCCACCTGCGTCCCTGTGTGTGGCATACAACCTGCCTTGTCCTCGTCCCCCTGCCCTATAAGTTAGCCTGCTTCCCTCAGGTGTGGTAGAGGAAACTTCCCTTTGGCCAGGGTTCAAGGAAGATGCCATCGCCAATCTGCTCAGCTTCTGCACATGGGCTGGAGGGCGGCTGGCTGCCTTCTTTTCCGTTGCGTCAGGCAGCAAAGCATATTGGACCAACCCTGTCCCAGCCAGGGCTCATCTCAAGGGCTGTCGCGTGGAATAATAATAATAATAATAATAATAATAATAATAATAATAATAATAATAATAATATTTATATCCCGCCTCCCCAGCCGAAGCCGGGCTCAGAGCGGCTAACAACAATAAAAGTGACACAGCATTCTAAAATCAATTCATTTTAAAATCAGTTCAAAATCAAATTAATGGCAACCATTGGGCTAGAGTTCTGTGAGGATTACCAAAGGAGGGGGTCAAACTGTGCCTTGGCCAAAGGCCTGGTGGAACAGCTCTGTCTTGCAGGCCCTGCGGAAAGATGTCAAGTCCCGCAGGGCCCTAGTCTCTTGTGACAGAGCATTCCACCAGATCAGGGCCACGGCAGAAAAAGCCCTGGCTCTGGTTGAGGCCAGCTTAACCTCCCTGTGGCCCAGGACCTCCAAGATCTTTTTGTTTGAAGACCGTAAGGTCCTCTGTGGGACATACCAGGAGAGGCTGTCCCATAGGTAGGAGGGTCCTAGGAAGAGGGAGCAAGCTTGTTTTCTCCTGCTCCTGACTGTAGGACTCGAACCAGTGGCTTCAAATTACAAGGAAGGAAATTCCAACTAAACATAAGGAAGAACTTTCTGACAGTAAGAGCTGTTCAACACTGGAACGGTCCCCCTCAGGAGATTGTAGACTCTCCTTCCTTGGAGGTTTTTAAGTAGAGGTTGAGTGGTCACTTATGCTTTCGTTGAGATTCCTGCATTGCAGGGGGTTGGACTAGATGACCCTTGGGGTCCCTTCAAACTCAACAATTCTATGATTGTATAAATCCAAGTCTTTACATGCAAGGCTATATACACCAGGGGTGGCTGACTTTATGCCCTCTAGATGCTGTTGGAACTCCAGCTTCCATCCACCAGTACGGCCAATGGCCAAGGATGATGGGAATTGTGGTCCTGTAATAGCTGCAAGGCCACAGGTTTGCCACCCCTTGCAGACATGAAGACTGGCAACATCAACCCTGGAGTGTGGGAATCCCTTGCAGACAACCACAGTGCCCACATGCCTTCATCTTCCCCAGCTGCAACAAAACATGTCTCTCCCACATCAGTCTCTATAGCCACAGCAGGTGCTGAAACTCTCCAATGGTTTGACTTCACCTCCAAAGGTGCTCTTCTCCAATGTCTCCTGAAACATACGGGTGCCAACCATTCCCTAATGTACAAAGCTGTCTTATACAGTATACACTGGGAGCTGACTTCTTCTGAGTCAGACCATTAGTGCATTGAACTCAGTACTGTCTACACTGACTGACAGAGGCTCTCTAAGGTTTCAGGCAGCCCTAGCTGGAGATCCCAGGGATTAAACGCGGGACTTGCTCGAAAGTCCCCTGTGCTATAAAGCTAAAGGAGGAAAACTTCAGGGCACAAAAAGATTTGGCACATGTAGACCTGGAGCTTGCATCCTGCGCGTTGAAAACCCAGGTCAGAGGATAAACATTGGCTGTAATTAGGAAGTCAAACCAGATCCTGATTGTTAATGGACTTGCTGGCTGTCCGGGTTAATTTCAAAGCATTCCTGCTTGCTTCTCCCAGGGGATGTCTGGGTTTGGATCTAACATAGCTGATGAAAAATGACGGGAAATGTTTCCTTGGGGTGGATCTACTCGTAGGAAACATGTTAATAGCGCAGCCTGCCGCCACCACCACTGGGAAACGCAAAACTAGGCCCCTGAGGCTCCCAGCGCTGCAATAAAAATCATTCACGTGCAGCTTCAACCATGAAAAAGAAGTGAATTATCTGGGTGTTGTTCATCTTGTTCGCAGATTTTGACAAGGAAATCAAACATGTTCAGGCGTCACCTGCCATTGTAAAAGAGGGCTGGTATTGGAAGCACAGCTGGCATCTTTAACAGGGAGCCAAGGCAAAGAATACTGATTTAAGGGAGGGGAAAACAATGCTGTTTTAACACTGTCTAGGAAGTTAAAAATGCATTTGACTCAGTGCATAATGACCTCATCGCTAATCAGTAACCCTATATTGCAAGCAGGGATGGGTGTGTATTCAACATCCTGGAAACACACAAGATTCTAGCACTTCTGTTTTTTTTTTAAATGATATTTATTAGAAATTTCAAAAATTACAGAGAAAGAAAAAAGAAGAAAACAACAAGAAAAAATTTAACAAAACATACATAACAATACATAAAAAAGAGAAAAAAAACCATAAAAGCCAATACAACAATAACAATAAAAACAACACTCCAATATTCCATATCTTTATCTTTCATTTACTTGTTTCATTGACCTCCTCACACCTCCCTTTTTGTATTCTAGTTTAGTTATTTATTTCAGCAAATTCTTTCCATCTTTCTCAATATTTATTGAATAGTTTGTCTTAACAGTCTAACCTATTAATTAACTCAGCAAATCCTTTCCATCTTTCACTATATTCTGTCATTCAGTTTACCTTCATTTATTTTAACCTTGTCTTACCATAAAATACCTTAAAGCTTAAAACTTAATATTTGTTTGTACATAATTCCTTATATCATTTCTACTAAAGCCAAATATTTTCATTCCAACATTTTTCCTAATACTCATTAATTTTACACTAATTCCCAAAATAAATTTTTAATAATTTTCTTCCAATCTTCCTCCAGCGTCTCTTCTTCCTGGTCTCGGGTTATGTCAGTCCTTACTGTCCATTCCATCTAGTCCATCAACCTGGTAGTCTTATGTCCGAGGCTCTTAAGTCTTTTCCATGTCCCTTCTGCAGATCTTCTTCTTGTTTGTACTTGCACTTTACCTTGTCTTTTGTTGATCTCTTTCTTAATTTCTTTCCTTTCTCATTGAAGAGTAGGTCTCGGGGATGTTCCAACTCGAAAATGTCTCCATCTCTCCTCAGCAGATTGGCCCATTCCCCACAGTGTAGTCCAGAAAACATTTAAAGGCATGTTTCAAAGCCCCTCCAAACTTAAGGGCCCCCACAACTCCAGACTCCCCCTGGCCCATTCCAAATTCAGCCTTCGACAACAACGGCTTATGCTCCTGTAGGGCCTCTGGCCTCTCCATTAGTGTTACTTGAGGTTCAACAGCCGCCTCCTCCATTATCTTCTGTGTTTGCACTTGCTCTATCAAAACAGGTTCCTGGGTTGGCTCCTGGATGGTTCCTGTATAAATATTCACTGTTTGTCCAACGTTTTTGACTGCAACAGTCATCAAATCCATCTTCTCATGCATCTGCTCCAACAAAGCGCTTGTCTTGCAAAAAGCAAGCACCAAAACTTCTTCCAAACACATTTTTATTCAAGGTCACAGTCTGGTCCCACGATCCTAATCTCCACAGCTGTAAGGTCCCTGGATTGACTCCAGCAACAATTTAACAAGCTCCCTCTAGAGGAGACAATTTCTATTTGTATCCATCTTTTGAAAGCAGGTCCAACAGAAGAAAATTACTTTCATTTTCGGATATTTTGTTTCTTTTAAATGCAAAAGGCAACATTGGAATCAATTTGTTTCTCTTCTTAACTATCTGTCAAAAGATGTTCCATTCACAGTCAATGAACTTCACCAAAAATCTCTGTCTCTGACACCCCGTTCCCAGGTTTGAGACGGTGGAAATTATCTTTCTTTACTCTCTCTCCTGCAGGCTTGAACAGTCAAAATTCCCCCTCTTTACTCCTGCTTCCAAGAGGGGTTTAGATGGTTAAAACAGGAGGAATTTTAAACCTTTATGTACAACTTTCCAGGCTTTAGCTTACACAGTTTTTGCTTCAGGCTATTTACAAAAGCGGAACGTGGACTTCCTGTTTAGAACCTTCCCGCTTGAATGCCAAATTAAAATGTTTCTTAGCCCAATTTTCCGTTCTACTCACGGGTACTTGTTTAGAGTCCAATTGTCCCCAGGAAAAAGTCAGCGCTCTCCGGCAACGGCTGTGCGGCTTCACTCCGTAAAAATAGCGGTCGATTCAAAACACCGCGCCGCTCACCCCACGTCGCTTCGGATCCCCGAAAAAGGGGTTTCCCTGCTCCTGGTGTCAGCCGAATCCCACGTTCCCAGGCTTCCTCTGCCTGGGATTTTTAAAGGGTCTCCGCCTTCGCCGCGGCGGCAAGACCCGATTTTCGCGGAGCGGGTTCCTCTGGATCAGAGGAATTCCGCCATTGCCGATGGCGCTAACCCGGAATCCCAAGATTCTAGCACTTCTGACACTGATGTAAAGTACATTTTTCTCCCTCTCCTCCCCTTCACACTTGAAAAGATGCAAGTACATACAAGACTGATGTTCCATTGGCATTAACCCAATATGGGCCTTCTAGGAGGTTGTTTTCCATTTGTAGAAATTCTTCCTTCTCTGGCGATCACTCGTAGCCGAGTAAGATTGTCTTCCATAAACACGGTTTTAACAATGAGTTAAGTGACCGTGGAGGCCAATTCTGGATTCACATGTCCTTCCACAGTGGGGACATTGGTTCCCGGGTGGGAGTTGATCACAATGTGGATTTGCCAAGCGTGCCTTCCTCTTAGCACGTTTCTTCTCCCTTGCGTTCTGAGTTTGAGTGTCTGCAAAGTCCATGACACCTTTGGTAAAGGCTGTTCTCCAACTGGAGCGCTCGCAGGCCATTTGTGGAACACCATCCCTCTTGAGGTGTTTCTGTCTCCCTTGTTATTGACTTTCAGGAGAATTCTATTTTTTCAAAATTCTGTTTACTCAGGTATTTTGATAGATACTGGCCACATCAGCCAGGAAATTAATAACTGTGAGGGCATGCAGTTGCTTTGAAACGTTTTTTTTTTTTTAATGTTCTAAAGTGTTAGAAATGTTTTTAGAAAAAAATACTGTTCTGTAATAACGTTTTGATGTTTGCCATCCTGGGCTCCTTTGGGAAGAATGCTAGGCTTGCCATGCGTCAGGAAAATTCCCAACATGTCTGGATGTCATGGCAACATGATGGAAAAAGCAGCGGAAACAGCTCCAAAATCACTATTTGGGGGGGAGCGCAACAATTTTGGTGGTCTCCTAAAGAAAGCTCAGCAACTTTGCGGGTGTCAAGAACTTTACTTTTTTAAATACGGCAACCCTAAGGAATGCAAACTCTGCATCAACAGAAGTCTAGTATCCATATCAAGGGAAATAATAGTACCACTCTATTCTGCCTTGGTCAAACCACACCTGGAGTACTGTGTCCAATTCTGGGCGAAACAATTTAAGAAGGATGTTGACAAGCTGTAACGTGTGCCGAGGAGGGCAACCAAGATGACCAAGGATCTGGAAGCCAATAATAATAATAATAATAATAATAATAATACAGTGGTACCTCGGGTTAAGTACTTAATTTGTTCCGGAGGTCCGTTCTTAACCTGAAACTGTTCTTAACCTGAAGCACCACTTTAGCTAATGGGGTCTCCTGCCGCTGCTGCGCCGCCAGAGCACAATTTCTGTTCTCATCCTGAGGTAAAGTTCTTAACCCGAGGTAATATTTCTGGGTTAGCGGAGTCTGTAACCTGAAGCGTATGTAACCTGAGGTACCACTGTAATAATAATACCTTTATTGTCATTGTACAACCTGTGTACAATGAAATTAAATGAGCCTCCCTCCCCCCCCAAACACTCAATCTCTTATCGAACAACACACCACCTCGCAAGTCAATTTCGCTATGTTATTTTCCGTTCAACAGCCTAACGGATAGAAGCTATTTTTTAGCCTGTTGGTATGGCTGATTAGGAGGAAGTCTTAGGAGTAAGAGTTGAGGAAGTTAGGTATGTTTAGCCTGGAAAAGAGGAGACTGTGAGGAGATATGACAGCCATCTTCAAATATCTGAAGGGCTGTCACATGGAAGAGAGAGCATGCTTGTTTTCTCCTGCTCTGGAGGGTAGGACTCGAACCAATGGCTTCAAGTTACAAGAAAGGAGATTCCGACTAAACATCAGGAAGAGCTTTCTAACAGTAAGAGCTATTTGACAGTGGGACAGTCTCCCTTGGGAGGTTGTGGATTCTCCTTCCTTGGAGGTTTTTCAGCAAAGGTTGGTCATCTGCCATGGATGCTTCAGCTGAGATTCCTGCATTGCAGGGGGTTGGACTAGATGACCCTTGGATCCCTTCCAACTTGAAGATTCTATGAAACAATAATGTAGTAGAATGCTTCCTGGGCTGAATCTCTTTATGTTGCAGGTGAAGGAATTGCATTGTTAATGTATTCTCTTTCTTTCTTTCCTTCCTTCCTTCCTTCCTTCCTTCCTTCCTTCCTTCCTTCCTTCTTTCCTTTTTTCCTTCCTTTAAAAGAACACCCAACTTTATATGTGTGTGTAAAAAAACCTAGCATGTCAGGCATTAAACTTCATCATCGCTCTGATATGGTAGCTTTGTTTAAGAATAAATTTTATTTTATTTGTTTCAGTGAAGGCTCATCCATACGTGCCACCCTCCAATTGCAGCTCCAAGTGGTACAGTCAAAAAAAGACTCTATCATGTGTGAGCAATTTGGTTCTATAAAAAGGGCCTATATGAAAATACAAGACTCCATAGGAAAAAAACAACTTATGAACTGCAGTTATACTGAATAGATAAACCAGATGACAAATGTTGAGTCAAGAAAAAAATTGCCCAGTTGAAATGAAATGAAATTTATTATGGTCCCAGACCAGATTCAGATACCATATTAAACGAACATAAAACACAATAGAATTGAGTTTGAATTAACAATCAATATAGCAATAAACAATACGAATATGACAGCCATTAGAAATGTGGTTTAGGTCTTAGTCTCTAAAATGTTATCTAGAGTTTGCATCTGAGGCCTTAGTCTTTGTAATAGCACAGCTTGTTCCCTCAGTTTTATGGCAGCCATGCAGAATTTGGCCACCTTTAGCATAATCTCTGGATCCTTATACTCTATCAGGGATTTTGAGCAGACCCACTTGGAATTTTCTGTATAACAGGGGTGATAAAAACTGAGCGTATATCCTCATAGAAACGACATCGTAGCAAGACATGAGAGACGGTTCCCACCTCTGTCAGGCCACAGGGGCAGACTTGCTCTGCGTATAGTTTACCCACATATCTGCCCTGCAATAAGGCAGATGGCAGCATGTTGAATCTAGCGTGGGTGAACGACTGCCTATATTATATTGCCCAGTTGTTTTTAATCACAGGAGAGGGGGGAAGTTGCATCATGTATGTAGCACATGCAATGTGTTCATTTACACAGGAACACTCAATTATGTTTACAACTTCTTTTTTAAATGGATTGCTTTTATTGGATTGTTAATTCATTTGTATTTTAATTATTTTAAGCTGTAAGCCACCCAGAGCACACAGTTTTACTTTGGCACACAGAAAAAGCTTAAACAAAACACAGTGACTGTAAATTTGAAAAGGCGTGAGAAAATGTATTAGGATATCCTATGCAGCATAAAAGCTTAGAAATGAAACCGAGGCTTCTTTTTGCCTTTATAAGATGCTTCATAAAATAAATTCTCCAAATGTTGTACAGTGGTACCTCGGGTTAAGTACTTAATTCATTCCGGAGGTCCGTTCTTAACCTGAAACTGTTCTTAACCTGAAGCACCACTTTAGCTAATGGGGCCTCCTGCTGCCGCCACGCCACCAGAGCACGATTTCTGTTCTCATCCTGAGGTAAAGTTCTTAACCCGAGGTACTATTTCTGGGTTGGCGGAGTCTGTAAACTGAAGCGTCTGTAACCTGAAGCGTATGTAACCTGAGGTAACACTGCATTAACACAGTTCTTTGATTTTAAAACCCCCCCACAATATTTACAGAAATGTAAACAGCATAAAAGCTACATAGCCGACAAAAACCAGGAAACATCTCAAATAAATTCAATTCAATTCTAGGGCTATGTACAGTTTAAGAAGGATATGGACGAGCTGGAATGTGTGCAGAGGAGGCCAAGTAAGGCGATAAAGGGTCTGGAACCCACGCCTTATGAAGAACGGTTGAAGCAGCCGGGTATGCTGAGCCTGGAAAAGAGGAGACTGAGAGCTGATGTGGTAGCTATCTTCAAATACCTGAAGGGATGCCTTGCTTATTGCCTGAACAATTATATATATATATATATAGAAGGCTCTCTGCTTTGTAGCGAGAGAGGGCTCTCAAACTGGCTTACAGCTAAAATCCACACAAAAGTACAATATAATTAAGGCTATGGTGAGAAGGAGGCAAGTCTCTTCTGGGTATTTGTAGGGTAAGACTGCCACAGGGTTTTAAAAAATATCATTTCAAAATGCTTTCAAAATCTCAATTTCTGCCTAAGAAACAAATGAAGAAGTGTGGTTGATTTTCTCATACTCTGAAGAATGGCATGGACAGTATTAGTCAGAACAGCCCACTAGTCTCGCTGGAAGCAATTCGGAAAAGGTTACAGTGATGACACCATGGGAAAAGAATTACAAACTTCTTTCAAAAGGAATGCTTCGAACCAGAATGGAGCTGTTTCAGGATCACTAAATGATCCAGTCAGCTATAATCTTGCTTGGGCATATCACTGAACATCCATGGCTTCAAATGGATATTTAGGAAATGTAATACTTTATGGAGAGACCCTTCTATTAGCAATGTCCAGGGGTAAGGGCTGATTCCTACTGATACCATCTGTACACAAGTTATATATATTAGCTTGAAGAAAATTTAGTTTGTAGAAAGACTTCTACTAATACTACTAATACAGTGGTACCTCGGGTTAAGTACTTAATTCATTCCGGAGGTCCGTTCTTAACCTAAAACTGTTCTTAACCTGAAGCACCACTTTAGCTAATGGGGCCTCCTGCTGCCGCCACACCGTCAGAACACGGTTTCTGTTCTCATCCTGCAGCAAAGTTCTTAACCTGAGGTACTATTTCTGGGTTAGCGGAGTCTGTAACCTGAAGCGTATGTAACCCGAGGTACCACTGTAATAATAATAATAAATCTGAATTTAACTGGCAGCTCACCTAATGAGGACTAAGCATGTTTAGTTGTTGGAGAAAAACAAATACATTTCCTTTTCTTGAGTTTGTAGTTAATCCACATGTTACTTTAAACCCCACGAAAGCACTGTTTGTGTAGCTCCACCTCTAAAAGCTAAGCTGTTCACACCAGGTAAGTTGTCTACTGCTTTCTCTCTCTCACCTCCGCTCATCTTGTAAATAGTTCCCGCATGAATAAAACCTTCGAACTCCAGAAACTGTGACTATTCCAATTTAATTTACCCAAGCTGTGACCCGGAGCATCTGGTGGTGGGGTTCCGAATGGAGTATCCTGGAAAGGGGTGTGGCTGGAGCCCTGAACAAAAGCAATAAACAGGAACAGTCCACACCACAACATTTTGTTATGGGTCCGACTTAAGAACGTAAGAAGAGCCCAGCTCCTGGATCAGGCCCAAGGCCCATCTAGTCCAGCATCCTGTTCTTCTAGGGGCCAACCAGATAACCCAATAGGAAGCTCGCAAGCAGAACCTGATAGCAGCATTCCCTGCAACATTCCCTGTTGTTCTCAACAACTGGAATTCAGAAGCAAACTGCCTATGACAGTGGAGGTGCAACAGTGGCCACTTAAAAACCCCTTAATTTATAGCTCTCAGTTCTAAAGCACTACAATATCACCTTGTTCTAGGAAGATGCTCCTTTCCCCAAATTTCTTGCTATATCAAAAGATTCTATAAAACAGGCGGCCCCTTCTTTTGTTACCGCACGCAATAAATTCTTGCAGAGGACGGTGAATCCTTCAAGTTCCAGCCCATCCATTTTTATTTTGTGTCCGTCTTTCTTTTCTTCCTGTTGAATTTTCGTGTTCAGGCACAAACCAGCAATTTGCTCCTGATACCTACAATTTGCAATATGCCTTCGATATCTGCTCAAGCAGTTCACCCATAACGGCTCAATTGTATCAATTAGGTACTTCTGCTGAGCTGAACAAGAAAGAGAGAATGCACATTGCAGGGAATGGTCCAAAGGCACACGAGACAGTTCTGTCGCCGCCTGAGCAGGTCTGGCGCTGTAAATTGACAGGATGGGAGAAGTTAGCTTGGGGGCCAGTCTCAAGCAGCCTGCACCTCTGGGGACGTATAAATTAATATTCCTCTGAACAAACATCCAAAACCGGTGATAAATATTTCTGAAAGTGAAGAATTAGGGTCCTTCCAGGCTGGTGCATTCTGCAACATGACAGGGGCAGATAGCCATTCTATTTATTCTGCATTTCTGACTATTTGTGTTCCGTGATGGGGAGGTTATAAATGATCCAGCTGTCGATGCTATTTGCACCTGCAAAGATTTCAGGGCAGTCACACTGCTTCATTTCCAGTTAGTGCATATCCTGAAATGCAGTAACTTTTCATGCAAAAATAAATACATTCCTGGTTATTTCTGGTCCCATTTTTGTTCTGCTATAGCCCCTCTGGATAGTAATAATGAAGCAGCATCAGTGAAGCATCGTAGAACAACGTGCTGGCATTTGTCTGTCTCAGGAGACAATGGAGTGCACCTCCAAGGGTGAAGTCAAACCACTGTGTTAGCAGCACCAAAGTGACCTCCCTGGGGCGCAAGCCTGGGCAGTGAGTATGGAGGTCCTGGGCTGCACAGATGACAAACTTCACTGATGTGGTCCAAAGGAAAGCAGAGCAATACGTTTTGCACCAGTTTGGCTGCAGGAGTTGCCAGAAGGAGGTGCCATCCAGCTACCTTAGTGGTCAGGGGGAGAAGAGGGAGAAGACTAGGAGGAGGAGGTGTCAGAAACTAAAGAGGTAAAAGGCGAAAGATTTATACGATCTGAGGAGAAGCCAGAGTATAGATTCTATACTCTGATTCTATGGCAGATTCTATGGCAGAATCAGAAGGAAGCCAAGAGGCAGAGATGAGTCAGGATGCTGAAGAGGCAAGGTCCCTCTCCTGCTACGACAAGCTCCCTTCTCCTTGTCTCCCAGAAACAGAAAAGGCATGAAAAGGGCAGAGAGACTGGTGACACAAAGGCACAGTCTCTGATTGCTTGGGAAGATGCCTGGAAAGGAGGGTATGTAGATGGCTGTGGAGAGGTAGGGACTTTCAGTCTCAGCAACCGATTCACGATTCCTACCAGGGATGAGATGCTGTGCTCCTTGGGCCGGACATTCCTCCGAGTCTGTGCAGATTGTGTTCTTGCTAATGAGAGTTAACTCCAACATGCACAGTGTGATTTACTGCAGGCTCACTCGTGACATAAAGAAAATAAGGTTGACCCAATTGGCTGGCTGGGGGCAGGCTGAAGTTGATGGAGCAGCGCCCATATGGCCTAATGGACCAGGCCTTCACTGCCAACTGGAAGCGAGTGGGGAAACTAAGTGAGGAAAAAGAACAAGGCTTTCTCCTCCCTTCTTTCCTTCAAAAGTCTGGGCTAATTAAGAGTGAAACTACTCCACCCATCAGTTTCCTGAGCTCGACTAATGAAAGTGTTTTCTTTTCGCCCCCAGGGCTGGCTTCAAATCCAGACCACAGAGGTGTGGCAGGCTGGTCAAGACCGCCGGCTGCCACAGGGATAGCTCACAAAGTCCTTCCATTGCAAATACCTCCCAGGCAGCGATGAGAGGAAGAGGAGAGACACGTGAAGTTCGAGAGCATGGATCCGAACCTCACACACGCCTGCTTCTTACAGATGGAACTCCCTGCATGTGAGGGAGAGAAATAGCTTCTGCAGAAGAAGACAAGTCTGCAAAAATGCTACCCATGCTTCAGATATTAGTAATGTTTCCGAGCACAATTCAAAGTGTTGGTGCTGACCTTTAAAGCCCTAAACGGCCTTGGTCCTGTATACCTGAAGGAGCATCTCCACCCCCATCGTTCAGCCCAGACACTGAGATCCAGCACAGAGGGCCTTCTGGCAGTTCCCTCACTGCGAGAAGTGAGGTTACAGGGAACCAGACAGAGGGCCTTCTCGGTAGTGGCACCCGCCCTGTGGAACACCCTCCCTTCAGATGTGAAGGAAATAAGTAGCTATCCTATCTTTAAAAGACATCTGAAGGCAGCCCTGTTCAGGGAAGTTTTTAACATTTAACACTGTATTGTTTTTAATACTTGATTGGGAGCCGCCCAGAGTGGCTGGGGAAACTCAGCCAGTTGGGAGGGGTATAAATAATAAATTATTATTATTATTATTATTATTATTATTATTATTATTATTATTATTGGAGAACGTTGCACTCAAGTTGCAACGCCCCTTTATGAAACGGATTTGCAAAATAGGACAGTGCTGCCAGGCGGAGCCATAAGATGATCTCACTTCCAAAAGATGCAGTGATAAGTCACCAACTTGGGGGACTTAAAAAAAAATGATTAAGCAAATTCCTGAATAGTAAGGCTATCGGTGGCTATGAACCAGGGTGGTTGTGCTCTGTCTTCACTGTTAGGGACTGTACACCTTTATAATAATAATAATTTTTTATTTATACCCCGCCTTCCCAGTTCAGAAAACAGGGCTCAGGGCGGCTAACAACAAATTTAAAACACTTAATTGTAAAAGCAGTATAAAAACATGAATAACAATAAAATTCAAAGTTCAGAAATCAATTTGGGGGAAATCCATCTAATAAGCATTAGATAGTCACCAGGGCTAGCTGGCTGAATTGGTCCTACTTGGGCCAGTGAGGAGGCCAGGGGAGAATTAGCTGTGGGGTCTCAGAGCGGGTAATCTTCATAAAAAGGGGAGGGGGAGGGAAGAGAAGGGAAATAAAAGATCATGCTGAATTCAAATTAAAGGCCAGGAGGAATAGGTCTGTCCTACAGGCCCGATGGAAGGACGTTAAATCCTGCAGGGCCCTAGTCTCATGGGACTGAGCATTCCACCAGGTCGGAGCCATCACCGAAGAGGTCCTGGCCCTGGTGGAGGATCGTCTGACTTCCTTAGGGCCTGGGTTCTCTAAACTATGGTTATTCATGGACCTTAAGGTCCTCTGCGGGGCAGACCAGGAGAGGCGGTCCCGTAAATACGAGGTCCCTAAGCCACAAAGGGCTTTGAATAACACTTTTGAATCACAGGTGCTGCTGCACTCGGGTCCTACTTGCCAGCTATCCCATTGGCATCTGGTCCCTGTGAGAAAGGGATGCTGAACTAGATGGACTGATTCAGCATGGCTTTTCTTAACCATACATCATGCACCAAAGGAAAAGAAAAAAACTTACTGCATTGGTTTTTTTGTTTGGTTTTTTTTTAAAAAGCAATTTCATCTTTAAAATATGGCAAGGTTTAATTTTGCTTTTCAGGTGAAGGGGCTCCTTGCTGGTACACACCTTCCTCCAGCTCCGATGCCACCCCTCACTTTTGAGTTTTCACAGGACAGTTTGCCACAACTGTGCAGTTTATGGTTTGTGCAAACCACAGTTTCCCACAAACCACAACTAGGAACCTACTTCAAGCCACGGTTTCCAATACCCAAATAATTCCAAATTATTGCAATTTCAATGCATTAACATTTGGTTGTGACAACCACTCCTTCTCACAAACGATGTGTTGTGTAAAAGGTAAATACAGGACTACTTCCTTCTATTCCAAGCTTGAGAAAATAATGTATTTGTATCAGATCTATGAGACACATAGAAAAAAAATCTAGTATAAAAATAAACACACACTCCATTTATTAATGCATTATGTAGCAAACTCTCATTTCTTTTCCCCAAAATAACTGGTCCCCCCCCATAAGGCACCACACATACTTTGAAATACCCATCCAGTGGGGAGCCACTAAAATCTCTTGTAGGCTACAGCACAGTAATTTGGAATTCAACTTCTACCAAAACTCTGGCCTTCAGGATGATCACCTAATAAGGCTGAAGTATGTCCTGGTTCTTTGACACACAAAAATAGCACAGTCTTTGAAAAGGTCTTAAGCACAACTCTGCACTGCAGGACTCCATGATGGGAGCAAAGCCTTCCTTAGTAAATCAAAAGTTTGATCTCAAAAAAATAAAATCGATGCTCTACATTAGACTCGCTTGTTGCTGTTAATCCAAGGGAGGTATTGAGTTCCTAATGGTGGAGGAATGAGATCGATGTGTCAGGTTTTTAGAGGGGTTTCTTTCGTTTTGAAAAACCTTCCCAAGTCTGAGAAATTGGGGAGAACCCTTCAGAGACTGGGTGGCTTCAATGTACAGCAGAGTCAGTTTGCTGGCCAAAGCGCCAAGGACGAAACCCAAGTTTTATAGACCTTGTTCGTAGAATCATTCCTCCACCTTGCTTAAAATACTTTGATTCATGTTGGAATGGCATACAAAGCATGAAGAAGTTAAGGCAGTGATGATTCATTGGGCTAGTGATTTTGGGTATAACATCCAACTTTCATTTTGGGGAAAGTTGTGGAGAGAAGAAATAAAATTTACAGCATGCTGTGCGTTGAAAGAAAATTACATGAAAACGATGTCCCATTGGTATCTAACACCAAGTAAGATTGCAAAAATGTATAAAACTAAATCAAATATGTGTTGGAAATGTAAAGAGAAAGAAGGTACTTTTTCCATATGTGGTGGTCATGTACACACGCATGTACACATCACCCAAACTCTTTATGGCAGTCGTCGTGTGGGACTTCTGTGGAGGAATCTGGTTACATTCTAAACCAGCCCTAAATGGTGCCAGGAATGTCCGCAGAAGGGAAGACAGTGGTAGATTTACCAGTTAAAGGTACCTTTACCAGTTAAAGGTAAAGGGTAAAGGGACCCTTGACCATTAGGTCCAGTTGTGGCCAACTCTGGGGTTGCGGCGCTCATCTCGCTTTATTAGCCAAGGGAGCCGGCATACAGCTTCTGGGTCATGTGGCCAGCATGACTAAGCCGCTTCTGGCGAACCAGAGCAGCGCACGGAAATGCCGTTTACCTTCCCGCCGGAGCGGTGCCTATTTATCTACTTGCACTTTGACGTGCTTTCGAACTGCTAGGTGGGCAGGAGCAGGGACCGAGCAACGGGAGCTCACCCCGTCGCAGGGATTCAAACCGCCGACCTTCTGATCGGCAAGTCCTAGGCTCTGTGGTTTAACCCACAGCGCCATCCGCGTCCCTAGATTTGCCAGTTACACAACACAATTTAAAAAGGAGCAGAGTATCAGGTGACAAGGTGGTGGGAAAGGACAGGATTTTCTTAATAAATGCATTCCTCCTACTTAAGAGAGATGCTGTGTCGAGGGGGGGGGGGAGACCATGCTTCTCAAGAGATCTGCAAGAAGGAGGAGGGTTACTGTGTTTAAAGGATGTGCCAAAAATGAAAAAGAACAGCGTCTTGTGTGTGCTGTGGACTGTAGTCTTGCTCCAGAAATAGCTCTGGGGGAAGGTGCCAGCTATTATTAGAATGCGAGCTACTTGCCACTTCTTTCAAGCTTATTAAGACTCAGAAAATGAAAAAATACAGAAGCAATAGAAATAATGATGGTGGTGATTTTGTTCTTTATACTATGCCCATCTGGCTGGGTCGTTCCCCCCTCCAAAGAAAAATGAGGAGGAGAAGTCCTAATGGGTTCTCATTGCCCCACATGAGCACAGCTTCCTCTGTCTTCATAACCAGGGATGGGAAACCTCAGGCCCCGAATGCAGCCCCCCCCCAAAACTCTATCTGGTCCTTGGGGATATCTCCAGGGCCACCCACACTCCTGAGTCACATCTATTACCAGCCCTGCTTTGCACTGCCCTGAGTTTTTTTGCCTAGCTGGAAAGCCCCTGAACTCTTCATCAATCTGCATGTTTGCCTGGAGGGAGCATAGAGAGAGAAAATAGCCTAGTGGGCACGGGTGGAAGTCACGTTTATGGCTCCACACACTTTCCCCTGTGGCTCCGCTCACCACTGGTATGCACCCCCCCACCCAGAAAAAGTTTCTCAGAAAAGGTATATGGCAACAAGAAACCAAATCTTCAGTGTCATTGGCCCAGCCAGCCCTGTGGAACTCACTGCCACTAGAGATACAGCAGGCTCCTTCTGTTTCAACCTGAACTTTTTCCTGTGCTGCCACCACCCTATGAAAGCCTTTCTGGCAACATAGGAACCAGGGAATCTGCCTTATACAGAGTCTGACCATTGGTCCATCTAGCTCAGCCTTTCTCAACCTGTGGGTCCCCAGATGTTGTTGGACTACAACTCCCATCATCCCTAGCTAGCAAGGCCAGAGCTCAGGGATGATGGGAGTTGTAGTCCAACAACATTTGGGGACCCACAGGTTGAGAACCGCTGATCTAGCTTCTCTACTGTTCTGCATTGGCGGGCAGATTTCAGATGAGACTCTATCTGGAGACGCCACAGAGTGAACCCAGGGCTTTCTCCATGTGATGCAAACCCTCTGCCACTGAGCTGTGGTGCTTCTCTCAGGAATACCAGAGGCGAGCCAGAGGTCCTTTGGGTAATGTTTATGCTGCTGCTGCATTTAAGTACGAAACGTCTCCCATCAGAAGGGCACAATAAACAAACTCATTTGGAAAGACTTACAGGATTACATGGGTTCCTTGGTTTAGAATCCAGGAAGATTGCAGGAGTCTAGTTAGGGCTGAATGTTTATCAGTTTCTGGGAAGCGATTTGAGACGTATTTTATTGCTGCTTCTGTGCTCTGTATTGTCTGCTCTTTCGTGCTTTTTAACAGTTTCTAGGTGGCGCAGAAAGGAAGTTTACAGCTTCTCGTTTTTATTTGCTGGCAGATGTGCAAAGAGCTCTTTGAAGCCAGGCTGGCAGGGCAGAAATGAATTAATAAAAGTATCCGGGCACTATATAATTATGCAGTTCAAGCAAGCAATATTACGTATAAAACCAGCCAAGGCATATCTAGTAGCACAAAACAATCGTTTCTTCAAGCAACAGAGCTTCTATGTTGTATACCACCCTGCGATCTTCGAATGAAGGGCTATATATAAATTTAATAAATAATAATATTAGCAATGTCCTTTGCACGTGTGGTGATCCTAGGTCAGCCTTCATCCACCAGACATTCTGGACTACAACTCTCAAAAACTCCCGCTTCCCAGGCTGGAGAAAGCCATTTTAGATACATGCAATTTATTGCATTATATTTGTAATGCAGGAACACTGAGAAACGAGCTCTGCCCCTGACCATCAGGGCTTGCTCTGAGCTCTCAGGACCCAACAGGATTTTCTGGGCTCGGTACATTGAATGTGGATTGGGGCCCAGACAAATTAAGATGGTCTCACTGGCACTGCAATCTGCAGGATGCTCAGCTGCCTATAAGCAAAGTAAAGGACATTTGAAGATTTTTTAAAAGGGGAAGAGGCAAGAGATTGGGGTCCAGTGCACAGGACTTGCGTCTTGAGTGTTATGGGCTGTCTTTTAACAATGACCCTGGGTAAAGGTAAAAGGTAAAGGACCCCTGGGTGGTTAAAAGGTAATGGTAAAGGGACCCCTAACCATTAGGTCCAGTCGTGGCCGACTCATGGGTTGCGGCGCTCATCTCGCTTTATTGGCTGAGGGAGCTGGCGTACAGCTTCCGGGTCATGTGGCCAGCATGACTAAACCGCCTCTGGCAAACCAGAGCAGTGCACGGAAACGCTGTTTACCTTCCCACTGGAGTGGTACCTATTTATCTACTTACACTGGTGTGCTTTCGAACTGCTAGGTTGGCAGGAGCTGGGACAGAGAAACGGGAGCTCACCCCACTGCGGGGATTCGAACCGCCGACGTTCTGATCGGCAAGCCCAAGAGGCTCAGTGGTTTAACCCACAGCGCCACCCACGTCCCTCCCTGGATGGTTAAGTACCATCAAATTTGACTATGGGGTGGGACACTCATCTCCGCTTTCAGGCTGAGGGAGCCAGTGTTTGTCCACAGACAGCTTTCTGGGTCATGTGGCAAGCATGACTAAACTGCTTCTGGTGCAACGGGACACTGTGATGAGTGCCAGAGCTTGTGGAAATGCTGTTTATTTTCCCATTGCAGCGGTACCTATGCTGGTATGTTTTAGAACTGCTAGGTTTGCAGGAGCTGGGTCAAAGCAACGGGGGCTCACCCTGCTACACAGATTCAATCTGATGACCCAGGCTTCCTCAACTTCAGCCCTCCAGATGTTTTCAGACTACAATTCCCATCATCCCTGACCACTGGTCCTGCTAGCTAGGGATCATGGGAGTTGTAGGCCAAAAACATCTGGAGGGCTGAGGTTGAGGAAGCCTGTGCTGGCCCTTCAACTGGCAAGCCCAAGAGGCTCAGTAGTTTAGACCACAGCGCCACCCGAATCCCTGATTAACAGACACAGTAGGTCACAACCTCCATTTAAAGCACTTATAACACTTTAACAGTTATGGTTGCCCCCCCCCCAAGGAATCCTGGGAACTGTAGTTTGTTAAGGGTGCTGGAAACTGCAGCTCTGCTAGGGGTAAACTGCAGTTCCCATGAGTCTTCGGGGGAACTGTTAATGTGGTTTAGACGTACAGTGGTACCTTGGGTTACATACGCTTCAGGTTACAGACTCCGCTAACCCAGAAATAGTGCTTCAGGTTAAGAACTTTGCTTCAGGATGAGAACAGAAATCAGGCTCTGGCGGTGCGGCAGCAGCAGGAGGCCCCATTAGCTAAAGCGGTGCTTCAGGTTAAGAACAGTTTCAGGTTAAGTACGGACCTCCGGAATGAATTAAGTACTTAACCAGAGGTACCACTGTACTTTAAAGCTAGGGTGTGAATTTGACCTGAAACTATTGGGGGGGGGGGAAGGAGCTGAAAGAGAGGAGGGCAACCAGCCTCTTAGGAGCATGGACCAAGACACACGGATTTTTAGAATTAAAAACACACACCCAGCTTAACACACCAATCTGATTCTTCATGGGAGCCGTCTGGATTCCTGCCAAAGGAACAAAATGCTCTGCGCAGCAACTGCTGTTGCATGTGACTCTGGTTTGAGCTAAACAAGAATGCAGCGACAGAGTTTCGCAAATAAAGGTCTAAACGATGGTCTCGTCCGCAAGTACCCTTGATGTCAATCACACTGCAGCTTAGGCAGCAGGATCCAATGAGGCAACACATAGGAATTCTGGCAATGCCTGAGAAATAATCTGAGACTGTTTATTGCCTCTTTCCACGGGGCTGCAAGTATTCCCCTTCCCCGCCTCCCCCCCTTTCCCCAATCCTTTCCAGCTGTGACACAGCAAAGAGCAGAAATCTCAAGACCCTAATTAACCCAGAACGAAAACACCCACCATGAGTCCCATGTCATTCTCTATAATCCTCTGCTCTGCAACTAACTTTTAACAGGTCTGACGGGCTGCAAAATTGTCTCCCTCAGATAAGTTACACCCACATCATACACAAAGGGGTCTTTAACACAGGCTCTTTCAAGGCCCCCTTCCCTCAGGCCCCCTCAGGTGATCACTCCTAGAGACTCTGGGCTCACACAGTGAGCTATAGCTATCTGCAGCACGAAAGAGGGAATTCAAGGGTATTTTGCCTGTGTGCAGACTCAGGAAAAACTGGAATTCACAAGAACACAAGGAATTCACTGGAATTCTAGGAGACATCCATAAAAAGGTAAAGGGATCCTATATATAGGATGCCTACATTCTGCATGGACTGTTATGTGTGAATAGCTACATAGTATCTAACCTATTTGTTGTTGTTGTTTAGTTGTTTGGTCGTGTCCGACTCTTCGTGACCCCATGGACCAGATCACGCCAGGCACTCCTGTCTTCCACTGCCTTCCTCAGTTTGGTCAAACTCATGTTAGTAGCTTCGAGAACACTGTCCAACCATCTCATCTTCTGTCGTATCTTGTTGCTCGGTCCCAGCTCCTGCCAACCTAGCAGTTCGAAAGCACACCCAAAAAAAGTGCAAGTAGATAAATAGGTACCGCTCCAGCAGGAAGGTAAACAGCATTTCCGTGCGCTGCTCTGGTTTCACTAGAAGTGGCTTACTCATGCTGGCCACACGACCCGGAAAAACTGGCTGCAGACAAACGCCAGTTCCCTCGGCCTGTATAGAGAGATGAGCGCCGCAACCCTAGAGTCGTTTGCGACCGGATGTTGGGAAAGATTGAGGGCACAAGAAGATGAGATGGTTGGACAGTGTTCTCGAAGCTATTAACATGAGTTTGACCAAACTGAGGAAGGCAGTGGAAGACAGGAGTGCCTGGCGTGATCTGGTCCATGGGGTCACGAAGAGTCGGACACGACCAAACAACTAAACAACAACAACAAATAGGTTAGATACTATGTAGCTATTCACACATAACAGTCCATGCAGAATGTAGGCATCCTATATATAGAAATGAACAAAGCAGTGATATTTCAGGGAGCAGGCTAGCAGGCGGGGCCCATTACATCATGGGAGCCTACACAACACAAAACACTGTTGCTGTATGTAGGTTTTATTTTATTTGTTTTTTTATCTTATAATTTGGAAATGTACATCCAGGTTTTTTTTCCTTTCAATTTTTTGGGGGGTCCCCAAGAGAGTGGGGCCCTAACTACAGCTTGTTTAGCTTATACGTAAATCCGGCACTGGGCCAGACAGAGCGGCCCCCACTAGGCCTCAGGTTCCCCAACATGACTCTAACAAACATATATCTCTGCATAGCTCATCTATAATTGTATTGGGATGTGCCTTCTAATTGTGAGCTGCTGTTGGAGCCAATCTAGGCTGAAAAGAACAGCATGTCTAATAAATAACCCCCACTTACTTCCTCAGCATTTAGCATCCAATTAACAGTTGCCATCGCTATGCTGTTAACAGCTTTATGCAAAGCTGTGCAGTTTCCCATGCATAAGGGGTTTTCTGCTGCTAAATTAAGCACAACTGGCAAAGCCCTCCTCCCTTTGAGAAGATCTCTTCTGAGAAGCCATCCCAGGCACAGTTACTCAGCAGTGACTATGAAATCAGCCACAGCGGCTTCTAAGAAGAATGGGCTTAGGTGTTAACCATAAAAAAGGATGCATTTGGCCCTGGGAAGGGTGCAAATCTGACCCTCAGGCTGAAAGAGGATCTGCACCCATGATACAGGCCTTAAATCCAGGCCTGTTGCACACAATCTGTCAATTGGAATGCCTGGCGTGGCGTTTAATCGTTCCAACCAAGTGCTGAGTCAGCACCACCACGAGGCAGAGTAGCCTTGGGGCTGGTTCTCACTTGCTGCCCTGCCACCCGCAAGGAGCTGAGTCATTGCTCAGCTCTCAGAGGATGTAAACACAGCTGCACGGGCCTCATCCACGCCAAGATCTCCAAGAGGTTTTTGCATTGCGCAAGACTTAATTCCTTTCTTGCAGAGATTCCAGATGAATTGTGGTGCCCTGGAATCCTGCGTCCAGTTCTGGGCGCCACAATTTAAGAAGGATATTCTGTGTTTCTGTGAACCGCCCTGAGACCCCCGGGGTATAGGACTGTTACGAAAAAGGAGCAATGCTGCTGAGTGCTCCAGATGGCTGGAAAGCCAAATAGGATGTTGATGTTATGAGACTGTACCGTGGGAACCAGGGACAGTCTATTATGTGCACTGAGCACCGGATGTTAGCTCAGAGTGTCACATGACCCTGTACTGGAAGTACATGGGTGGAGTTTTTCTCTCTCTGGCTGCTGATATCAGAGGGTACAGACATGTTTTCTCTGTACTGCTGGAACGACAGAAATAAAGACATGTAGATATATTTCTGTCTGTCTCTTTCCCCTCCCTGGGAGAGGAGGGGGAGGAATGGTGTGTTCTTCTTTCACGTTGGGAAGAATCGCCGATTGGAGACCTCCCTTGATCCTGCCGGGAGTCGCAGACAGAGGGTCACAAGGATTCAAGCCGGGCACCTGGAGGGTGGCCAAATTCCTCTGATATATGGCTTGATATCAACAAGGACGATATATAAATTCAATAAATAAATAAGCTGGGACGTGTGCAGATGAGGGTTGCCAAGATAATCAAGGGTCTCAAAACCAAGCCTTATGAGGAATGGTTGAAGGAGTTGGGTATGTTTAACTTGGGAAATTAAAAGATGCCTGCTTCTTGGGAGAAAAGCAATGACAAACCTAGACAGCATCTTAAAATGCAGAGACATCGCCTTGCCAACAAAGGTCCGTATAGTTCAAGCTATGGTTTTCCCAGTAGTGATGTATGGAAGTGAGAGCTGGACCATAAAGAAGGCTGATTGCCGAAGAATTGATGCTTTTGAATTATGGTGCTGGAGGAGACTCTTGAGAGTCCCATGGATTGCAAAAAGATGAAACCGATCCATTCTGAAGGAAATCAGCCCCGAGTGCTCACTGGAAAGACAGATCCTGAAGCTGAGGCTCCAATATTTTGGCCACCTCATGAGAAGAGAAGACTCCCTGGAAAAGACCCTGATGTTGGGAAAGATGGAGGGCACAAGGAGAAGGGGATGACAGAGGACGAGATGGTTGGGCAGTGTTCTCGAAGCTGCCAGCATGAGTTTGACCAAACTGTGGGAGGCAGTGGAAGACAGGAGTGCCTGGCGTGCTCTGGTCCATGGGGTCACGAAGAGTCGGACATGACTAAACAAATAAACAACAACAAACTTGGGAAAGAGGAGAGAAAAGACGGAGAGAAGATATGAAAACCATCTTCAAATATCTTAAGGGCTGCCACATGGAAGAGGGAACAAGCTTGTCCGGAGGGTAGGACCCGAACCAATGGCTTCAAGTTACAAGAAAGGAGATTCTGGCTATAAACATCAGGCAGAATTTTCTGAAGTAAGAACTGTTAGACAGTGGAACGGACTCCCTCAGGAGCTGGTGGACTCTCCTTCTTTTTTAAGCAGAGGTTGGATAGCCATCTGCCATGGATGCTTTAGTTGAGATTCCTGCATTGCAGGGGGTTGGACTGGACAAACCCTTGGGGTTCCTTCCAACTGATTCAATATAGGGAGTTCAGTCCTGCTTGGTCACTCTCTCTCACCCCCTACCCTTGCAGACCAACTATGACATGTGGGTGGTCCAAAACTGGCCCATAGGGTGGAGATAAAAATCTAGAGTAGATGACCATCAGGGTCCCTTCCAACTCTATGATTCTGTGATTCCATGAGACCTCTTCACTTCCTGGAGCCTTTATGATGGGCTGGTTCATAATAGCCAGCAACCACTTACAATCACCCTCACTTATGGTAGCATCTAGGATGATGCACTGCTGCCCCCAAGCTCATGACCCGGCTGTGATCACGCAGAGGCACCCATTTTAACAGCTCGTATTTCCGCACAGTGCAGGAGTGGGGGGACTTTTTTTAAGCCCGAGGGCCACAGCCCATCCTAAGCAACGTTCTGAGATGTCGCATAGCAGGTGCAATACTGGGCAGCGCAATAAGCTAAAACAAAAGGCTAAAAAACTATGGAATAAAAGGAAACATCTTGGCAGAATTAGACTGATCCCTGTATTGTATAAATATAAGTTTGTAGGGAGGTAAAAAGAAATTATATAAGAAATATGTAACTGTGCGGTATAAAGTAATGGATAGATAAAGTACAGTGAGATTAATTGGAAGTCAGTTTTAAATTTCTTCTCTATAAGTTTTATCATTGTGTTCAGTATCAGGAGTATATATGATGATAATTATATTGATCTTCTTGTATCTTATAGTGTGGTGGTTTGTTTGTTTTTTCTGTTATTTGTTTGTTTGTTTGTTTACTTGTATGTCTGTTTTCTCATAAATTTATTTTAAATTAATAAAGATACATTAAAAAAAATAAAAAAGCTAAAAACCAAACCAAAACTCATGCCAACAATCTACATATCTGGATGGAAATGCCTAAACAAAAGCCTTCTTAGTGGGTGTTGAAAAGAGTTCCTGATGTCTATAGGCAGGGAGTTCCAAAGTTTAGGTGCTGCCATGCTAAAAGATCAAATACGGAAGGTGTATTATGTGGCGCACCTGGAACAGTGCCCATTCTGCAGATACATATAGGGTAAAGTGTTCTTATCAAGGTTATGTAAGAAGCATTAGCATTCACACCATGAACTTCAAAAACAGAGAACAGATTCCACTGAGGACAGGATTTAGCCTTTGGCCCCTCTACTGAAACATTTTCTTCCTTTCTTTTTTTTTACCACCCAATGAACCCTTCCAGCAGCAAGAACAGCTCTCTTTTGTGCTCCATCTATGACAACTCAGCCCTCAAAGATTTCCTCTTGGCCACCACGGACTTGACCCGCCCTGGCAATGGCCTTCTTTGAAATGCCAATATTCATGCATCATGAGCGTTGCCAACAGCTTGCAAAGGAAAGGACTCTGTGGTTCGTTTAGCCCAATTTTCTAAATTGCACGCTGACATCATTTTTAATTTATTTTTATTTTTCATAAAATGAGATGATAAAAATGTTCAGTGCAGCAGGGAAATTTTATTTTATTTTTGAAAAAAATATGAATATTGCAGGCACGTGGTAATTCATCTATGAATTGAACTGGTCTTTCAATTATCCATAGAATAATAATTGCTTGGAGATCCTAAACTAAGCTAGGTAGTATGTGTGCCTGTGTGTGTAGATACCATCTGTTCCCCAATGTGGACTACAACTCCCATCATCCTTTGCCATCGGCCATCCTGCCCAGGGCTAATGGGAGTCCAACAACTTCTGGAAGATATCAGGTTGGAGAAATAATAAGAATAATAATTTATTATGTATACCCCGCCCATCTGGCTGGGCTTCCCCAGCCACTCTGGGCGGCTTCCAAAAACATATTAAAATACTGTAATACATCAAACATTAAAAGCTTCCCTAAACAGGGCCGCCTTCAGATGTCTTCTAAAAGTCTGGTAGTTGTTGTTCTCTTTGACATCTGGTGGGAGGGAGTTCCACAGGGAGGGCGCCACTACCGAGAAGGCCCTCTGCCTGGTTCCCTGTAACTTGGCTTCTCGCAGTGAGGGAACCATCAGAAGGCCCTCGGAGCTAGACCTCAGTGTCTGGGTAGAACGATGGGGGTGGAGACGCTCCTTCAGATATACTGGACTGAGGCCATTTAGGGCTTTAAAGGTCAGCACCAACACTTTGAATTGTGCTCGGAAACGTCTCGGCGGTCTCGGCGGCCGCTCCCAGTCACCAGTCTAGCTGCCGCGTTCTGGATTAGTTGTAGTTTCCGGGTCACCTTCAAAGGTAGCCCCACGTAGAGCGCATTGCAGTAGTCCAAGCGGGAGATAACCAGAGCATGCACCACTCTGGCGAGACAGTCCGCAGGCAGGTAGGGTCTCAGCCTACGTACCAGATGGAGCTGGTAAACAGCTGCCCTGGAAACAGATTTGACCTGCCCCTCCATGGACAGTTGTGAGTCCAAAATGACTCCCAGGCTGCGCACCTGGTCCTTCAGGGGCACAGTTACCCCATTCAGGACCAGGGAATCCTCCACACCTGCCTGCCTCCTGCCCCCCAAAACAGTAACTATGTCTTGTCAGGATTCAACCTCAATCTGTTAGCTGCCATCATTCCTCCAACCGCCCCCAGACACTCACACAGGACCTTCACTGCCTTCACTGGTTCTGATTTAAAAGAGGTAGAGCTGGGTATCATCCGCATACTGATGAACACCAGAAACCAGATCTATAGCTACGGCAGGGGTGACACAAACTTTTGCAACCCAAGGACTGCACTCCCTTCTGGCCTGTCCCCAAGTTAACCTCTTCCAGAGCAGAGGGAGAAGGCATTCGGGTGAGAACCATGGTGGTGAGCTCAAAGTTTTGACAGTTGCACTGGCAACACGTCACTGAATAGGAAATGAAAGCAGGGACTTGCCATGCAAAAAGACTGCTGTTAATTCAGCCTTATCCAGCCTTGATTTTGCTTAGACAAGGAAAGCCCCTTTTCCTGAAGCCACAGATTTGTTAAAACAACTTCTAAATCCTTTTGCTCACAGCTCCACCATCGCACAGCAGAGGTTGACCCTGCCACCCAAGAACAGCAGCACAGGCCCCTAGCAAGAAAACCCGACTGTGGGCTGCATCCAGTGCTAGTCAGTTTCAAGATCAAACCCTCTGGGTTGAAGCCAATGCATTGTTTATCTATTTATTGCATTTGTACCACACTTTTCCCCCTCCACGGAGCTCGAGGGAGTTTACATGGTTCCCCCCTTGCTCAATGAATACCCACAACGACACTGCGAGGTAGGGTTAGGCTGAGACCAAGTGGCCAGCCCAACGTCACCCAGTGAGTGTCATGGCTGAGTGTCCTAGTCTGACAACTCTAACCACTACAATGCACTGCAACGCTAAGGAGAACATTCCATCAGTACAAAGATTTCCGCTTGTGCAACAGAACCTTCTCCCACTGTCTCCTCACCCTGTGCACCCCCTAAATCTGTTGTAGGGGTTCCCCCGACACCGTGAAGCAAATCTGGAGAGGGCATGGGGCATAAAAAGCAGGAACAAGGAGGGAAATGCCATTGTGTTAAGTGGAAATCCTTGTGCTGACGAGACACAACAGAGTATCACCCATATAATTGACTTAGGTCCATTTGTTCTATTTTGAATAATATTTTTTGTATTTATAGAGTAGCGGGCATTGGGGATGTGTTTATGGAACCAAGGAGTCAGCGGTCTGAAAAAGTTTGGGAACCACTGATCTAGGGATGAATGGCAGTACAGTGGTACCTCGGGTTACAGACACTTCAGGTTACAGACTCCGCTAACCCAGAAATATTACCTTGGGTTAAGAACTTTGCTGCAGGATGAGAACAGAAATCATGCAGCAGCGGTGTGGCGGCAGCGGGAGGCCCCATTAGCTAAAGTGGTGCTTCAGGTTAAGAAGAGTTTCAGGTTAAGAACGGACCTCCAGAACGAATTAAATACTTAACCCAAGGTACCACTGTACAGTGGTACCTCTGTTGTCAAACATTTCAGTTCTCGAATGCTGAAAACCTGGAAGTAAATGCTTCTGTTTTGGAATGCTTTTCGGAACTCGAGCGTACGACGCAGTTTCCACTGAGTGCAAGAAGCTCTTTCAACCAATGGGAAGCCGCGCCTTGGTTTTCGAACACTTCGGAAGCTGAACAGTCTTCCAGAATGGATTACGTTCGAGAACTGAGGTACCACTGTATACACATTTTATAAATAATAATAGCACATAATCTAAATGTTTGGCTCTGCATTGCTTTCCTGCTGCAACACTTTGGGTGGCTGCACAGAGCAGACCTATTTGCAAAAAAACCCAAAAAAACCTACAGTTGGCAAGTCACTATCGTATCGATATCCTGTCACGTTCTTTAAAAATAAAAAAGGAAGGGAAAACTGCTGACTGCTGAACTGTGTGTCTGCAAAGCTAGCAGTGGCAGTTCTCCAAAAGATAGGGAAAGCTTTGCTCCAAAGTACATAAATTACACCTCCTGCAGAAAAAGCTGAAAGGTGTTTAGCTGGGTAAATGAGATGACTTAAGGCACAGCTCCCACAAACAGTAAAGAGGGGAGCAATCCTGTTTCAGGTCCTAGTGGGGGAACCACAAGATAAAATGCTGGACTAGGTTCTGGGAGACCAGGGTTCAAATCCCCACCTGCTATTCAGCCAGGACTCTCACCATGTGGCCTTGGACCAGTCTCAGCCCCTCAACTTTAGCTTACAGGGGTGTTGCGAGGATAAAATTGGGAAGGGGACTGTGTCTCTGAGCCCCTTGAAGGAGAGGGGTGTTATAAATGCGATGAATAAATAAAAAATGCAGCTATCTGCCCATAGAAAAATGAAGGCAGAGAAGAAGAATTTGGGACCTGCTTTCTCACTCCTATGGTAGTCTGGCATCCACAGATGTCATGGTCTCATCGTCAATAAATTGCTTCAGGGTGGGTGTTCAAACTCTTAAAACCTTAATTCCAGGGAAGACAGGGCAGGATGAGCAGTTTAACAGATTTTATTCTGCACCTGGCTATCAGCCACTTGTGACCCAAGGAAGATGCCCAGGTGCTAGGATGGCGCCAGACGTCTACACCATCTGAAAGCGCATATGGTTTTCACATACAGCTGTACCTTGGAAGTCAAACAGAATCCGTTCCAGAAGTCAGTTCAACTTCCAAAATGTTCTGAAACCAAGGCTTGGCTTCTGATTGGCTGAAGGAAGCTCCTGCAGCCAATCGGAAGCCACGGAAGCCCCGTCAGAGGTTTGGCTTCCAAAAGAATGTTCGAAAACTGGAATGCTCACTTCCGGGTTTTGATCGTTCGGGAGTCAATTTGATCAGGAGCCCAAGGCGTTTGAGATCCAAGGAATGACTGTACTAGCAACACATCTTGTAGAGTTATGTATCAGTTATGTTTTATCTGCACAATCAGAATGAATTTCAGGAACCAAAAAGTCCTGTTGGGAAATAAGACTTTAGAACTGCCTTGTCCAAAAATGGCAACTACACATTCCGTTCTGGAGACGGTAACTCTGGCTTAAGGAACCATTTGGCGCCTAGCTTATATACCTGAGTTTCTAATACTGCTTCCAATCTTGAAGCATCCTGCCTTTGGACACTACATAATTCATGGTCCGGTAGTAAACTCCAAATGGGGAGAAGCCATTTTGGCATAGTGAAGTGGTTTTCTACCAGTGTTCCATGGCACCCTGGGGTGCCTTGAATGATAGTCAGGGGTGTCGCAGGCAACACTGGCCTCTGTCCCTCTTTCTTTTCCTTCCTCCCTCCTCAGATGCCCTCTCACTTTCGTTGCAGCAGCCCCGGCTACAAGCTCCCCAGGCAAATGGTGCCTCTGGGGCTGGCCAGGGGGTGCTTCCCAGGCCCCTGTGGGGCAGTGTGAGGAGGCACCTCTCTTTGGGGCAGGAGGTGTGTGGCCCAGAGACCAGGAGTAGCAGGAGTGGCTGCCCAGAGGACTCCCAAGGAGAGGGGAGAAGAGAGGAGGCTGAGGGAACACTCCACAAGGGACGGTATTGGAAAAGGGGTGAGGGGCTGCAGGCCCTGCAGGCAAGGGGTGGCATAACTGGGCTCCTGAACCCCACAGGGGTGCCAAAGAAAGAATATAGTTGGTCAAGGGAGCTGTGGACCCCCAAAGGTTGAAAACCTCTGGCATAGTGGGATTAGTTCTTTAGCTTATTATTGTTGTGTGTTGTTTCTTCACTGTCCGGGAGATCTGCTGCTTCAGATGTCTCTGAAGACACCTTGACTTTACTTAATAGTGTGCACTTTGGGGGCATGGTGTGGGGAGGGGAGGGGGGAGATGACACCAGCAGCTAAATGTCCTGGGCCAATCCTAGGTCAAGCCTGCTACTTGCTTTCCAGAAGCAATGCTCAGCACTGCAGCTATGAGTGTGTGTTTATTTCCAAAACAAGCCCAAAATGTTTTCAGTCTTATTTGGCCAACAGATATCCACTCTAGGAATGACGTGAACCCAACAAACACCAATTATCTGAAACATTCATCTATTAATAGGTAACTAGCAGAAAACTGGTGGTGGAGGTGTATTGTGGGGTGGGTACAGAGAGACAGAATTATATGCACTTTATTATCTGATTCTAAAGCCTATGCAGGTTATCATAAGTGCAGTTAAGACTATTGGGGGCTGGAAAATAGTGGGCAATACAGAGGAACATGACAGAGAATGTGTGTGTGACATGGAGAAATGGGATGGAATGAGGTTTCTCCTCCCTCTCTCATAAGACCAGAACCTGGGTTTGCCCCCAAATGCTGAATGTTCCAATATTCATGGCTTATTCACATAGGTAAAGGTAAAGGGACCCCTGACCATTAGGTCCAGTTGTGACGGACTCTGGGGTTGCGGCGCTCATCTCGCTTTATTGGCCGAGGGAGCCGGCGTACAGCTTCCAGGTCATGTGGCCAGCATGACTAAGCCGCTTCTGGCGATCCAGAGCAGCGCACAGAAATGCCATTTACCTTCCCGCTAGAGTGGTACCTATTTATCTACTTGCACTTTGACGTGCTTTCGAACTGCTAGGTTGGCAGGAGCAGGGAGTGAGCAACGGGAGCTCACCCCGTCACGGGGATTCAAACCGCCGACCTTCTGATCAGCAAGTCCTAGGCTCTGTGGTTTAACCCACAGCGCCACCCACGTCCCCCCTTATTCACATATCACATAGTTAAAAAGGGTAGAATTCTCTGCCACAACCAGGGTGGAGAACAAGCCTATCAATGGTACTAGTCAAGATGGTTTTCTACCACATCCAGTATCAAAGGAGATGGGCCCATAAATACCAGTCACTGGGAATCGCATTGTTGCACGTAGGCCCTTTTGGATTTTGGCCACAGTGAGAACAGGATGCTGGCCTAGACGGGCCTGTGGCCTGATCCAGAAGGCCTCTCCTTATCTTCTTACATAATGCCAAGACCACGAAGACCTGAAAAAGATTTGCTGATCCACAATCCTGCATCGTGAGCTACAGCAATGAGAGCAGGAGCCATGTTATTGGTATGAATGGGTATCATAACCAGGAAGCTGTTTGGGGGCACAAAATCGAAACCTGGGGCAGTTTGCAGGAAAAGTTGCACAGTGTTAGGTTTCCTTGCTTCTTCCAGACTTCGATAAAAGTGTTCATACAGCACTGTGAGATCAAGAAGAGGAAACATACCTGGGAAGAACTAGGCGAGGTGGACTCCACAGCAGTGACAAAATAAGAATTTTATTAACAGAAGATATACACACATGCAAACTCTCTCTCTCTCTCTCTAAGCAAAATAAATAATTGCAAAAATGAACAAAAGCTTCCAAGCAAGAACAGAGAGGTTTAGTCTAACCTTGTTGAGATGGGGGTTCCTGGTGATGTCATAGCCCCTCTTCTTCACCCCCCTGGCTTTAGTGGGAGAAGGGTAGGCGTCTCCAGAGTAGCAGCATCTGTTCTGGGGGGAGCTGAACACCTGGAGCCGCAGCGTGGCCCCCGCCAGCCGAAGGACGCTTCTGCTAAACGTGGGCATCATCAGCATCGTTGCACAAAGCAGCCGGTGTTTATCCTGAGCTGTTTTCGAGACAAAGGCACACACATGCAAAAGGTTGCACTGAGCAAAGGCGGGTCCTGCCAGCGCCACCAATAGATGGGATGGGATTTGGGGGCGGGGCTGGGGGCTCCCTTTGCATGGAAGGTTAACGGCGCCCTCCCCAAAAGGCCCCCACCCCAAACTCTGTCCTCCTCTCCCCGGACCAGAAATGCAAAAGGATAAAAATGACAAAGAGCCATCGCTGCTTACTTTCGCCTCTTTCTCTGCTCGGATCAGGGCCCTGTCAGTCACATCATCAGCCGGCAAGTGCATCCAGCAGCCTTGGAGGAGGCGACCCTGCAAAGCGAAAGCAAACCCCAGGAAGCAGATCAAGTAACCAAATTTGCAACCCGGAGACTGGCTGCTGCGGAACGGAGCCCCGCGGCGCCTCCGCCTCCCAGTTTCCGTCCTCGACCCCCATCTGGGTTGAGACGCTGGTGCTCCAGGACGGAGGGGAGAGGAAAGAGGAAAAGTTGTTCTTTAGCAGAGAGAGATCCTTATGAGCTTGTAGAGAGACAGAGGGGGAAAACAGAGCGAGGAAAGGAGAAGGCGGAGCTGAGGTTTGCAGGCGCCGTGCGCTCTGCGTAATCTCCAAGGTTGCACCTGAAATCGAAGGAATTTGGCTGCAGCTGGGGCCAGGATGTGTGGGCAGTGATGCAGTTAGAACCACAGAATTGTACAGTTGGAAGAGACGCTGAGGGTCATCTGGTCCAACCCCCCCCCCCCGCATGCAGGAATCTCAACTAGATGTCCGATGGCCATCCAACCTCTGCTTGAAAACCTCCAAGCTAGCAGAGTCTACCAGCTCTCGTGGGAGTCAGTTCCACTGTCCAACAGCTCTTACTGTCAGAAAGTTCTTCCTGATGTCTAGTCAGAATCCCCTTTCATGTAACTTGAAGCCATTGGTTCGGGACCTAACCTCCAGAGTGGAAGGAAACATGCTTGCTGCATCCTGCATGTGACAGATATTTGATACAGTGGTACCGCAGGTTAAGAACTTAATTCATTCTGGAGGTCCGTTCTTAACCTGAAACTGTTCTTAACCTGAAGTACCACTTTAGCTAATGGGGCCTCCCGCTGCTGCCGTGCCACTGGAGCATGATTTCTGTCCTCATCCTGAACCAAATTCTTAACCCGAGGTACTATTTCTGGGTTAGTGGAGTCTGTAACCTGAAGCGTCTGTAGCCCGAGGTACCACTGTATTTGAAGATGGCTGTTGTATCTTCCCTCAGTCTCCTCTTTACCAGGCTAAACATACCCATTTCCCTGGGAAAGGCTTGCTATTTCCTATTTAGTTAAATAATCCATAAAAAGGTAAAGATAAAGGACCCCTGACAGTTAAGTCCAGTCATGAATGACTCTGGGGTTGCGGTGCTCATCTCGCTTTACAGACCAAGGGAGCTGGCATTTGTCCGCTCCGCAGACAGTTTTTCCGGGTCATGTGGCCAGCATGACTAAGCCGCTTCTGGCGCAACGGAACACCGAAACCAGAGCAGCGCATGGAAATGCCGTTTACCTTCCTGCCAGAGCGGTACCTATTTATCTACTTGCACTGGTGTGCTTTCAAACTGCTAGGTGGGCAGGAGCAGGGACCCAACAATGGGAGCTCACCCCGTCATGGGGATTCGAACCACCGACCTTCTGATCGGCAAGCCCAAGAGGCTCAGTGGTTTAGACCACAGCGCCACCTGCATCCCTGTAAATAATCAATAGGAACTTGGAAAACTGTCTAATAGTCAGACCATCTTCCATCTAGCTCAGTATTGCCTGCACTGACTACCAGCAACAATCCAGGGTTTTAGGCTCCCAGCAGCATTCACATGACAGCTAGTTTCTTTTTAGTGATGTTTCCCCATCTGGAGAAAAGAACAGAACTGGTGATATGACAGCCATTTTCAAATGTCTGAAGGGCTGTCACATGGAAGAGGGAACAAGCTTGTTTTCTCCAGCTCTGGAGGGTAGGACTCGAACCATTGGCTTCAAGTTACAAGAAAGGAGATTCCGACTAAACATCAGGAAGAACTGTTCCACAGTGGAATAAGCTGCTTCCTTCACTGGAAGTTTTTCAATAGAGAATAATGGCCATATGTTTGGGAACCTTTAGCTGTGATTCCTGCATTGCAGGGGGTTGGACTAGATGACCCCTGGACGGTCCCTTCCAACTCTGTGGTTCTGTGATTACACACTTGCTGAAGTGAGGGAGGTATTTGTAAACTGGCATTTGCATTTCATGATTCTAAGCAATAAAAAGAAAATTCAGAAAGAAAGGACCAGCTTATATATACAGTGGTAACCTCGGGTTAAGTCGTTCCGGAGGTCCGTTCTTAACCTGAAACTGTTCTTAACCTGAAGCACCACTTTAGCTAATGGGGCCCCCTGCTGCTGCTGCGCCGCCAGAGCACAATTTCTGTTCTCATCCTGAAGCAAAGTTCTTAACCCAAGGTACTATTTCTGGGTTAGCAGAGTCTGTAACCTGAAGCATATGTAACCCGAGGTACCACTGTACACAGAAAATAGAGTGGGAGTTTTGGAGAAGGTAAAGGTAAAGGGACCCCTGACCATTAGGTCCAGTCGTGGCCAACTCTGGGGTTGCGGTGCTCATCTCGCTTTATTGGCCGATGGAGCCGGCGTACAGCTTCCGGGTCATGTGGCCAGCATGACTAAGCCGCTTCTGGCGAACCAGAGCAGCGCACGGAAATGTCGTTTACCTTCCCGTCGGAGTGGTACCTATTTATCTACTTGCACTTTGACATGCTTTCAAACTGCTAGGTTGGCAGGAGCAGGGACCGAGTACTGGGAGCTCACCCCATCGCGGGAATTCGAACCGCTGACCTTCTGATCGGCAAGTCCTAGGCTCTGTGGTTTAACCTACAGTGTCACAGCGTCCCTTTTCTTTTGAGAAGACTTCCTCACAATGATGTGGTGTGTACACACACACACACACACACACACACACACACGACTTTCATTCCACAGAGGGTGGTAGGAGAAAGTTTTGACTGTTCACTTTGCTGCTTGGTCACCAGTCAGTCCTCATCAATATACTTTCCCCTGAGCCTGCTAATTAGTTTTAATTGGGCCGGTCTGTGTTTTGGATTGTCGGGAGTCGTAATTGTGTAAGGAGCCAAAGAAGTGTGGCAAGAGGTTGATGCTGCCATGGCTTTAATCCCGTGCCTCTGGGTGTGCAGAGGGGGGTCTTGGAGGAGCCAGACTGGCAGTAGCATTCTACAAAACAAATTTCTTTGCCTGGGTCAACAAGATGGTGAATCCAATTCAGGGCAGTTTGGTACATGTGCTGGTAAATCCCACTCAGAGGAAAAAATCCACTTGGGCACTTCATTGCAATGAAAGGGAGATAAGGTGTGCAAGAGGTCAGGCGAGCACAACTGATCTCTTGCACAGCTTCCTCTCAGTTCACCAGGGTAGGAGAACCTGAAGGAATGCATCCCATGGGCCAGATCTTCCTGTATCCTACTATACCACCCTAAATGGTTCCCTTAAAGGTAAAGGGACCCCTGACCATTAGGTCCAGTCGTGGCCGACTCTGGGGTTGCGGTGCTCATTTCGCTTTATTTGCTGAGGGAGCCGGCGTACAGCTTCTGGGTCATGTGGCCAGCATGACTAAGCCACTTCTGGTGAACCAGAGCAGCACACGGAAACGCCGTTTACCTTCCCGCTGGAGTGGTACCTATTTATCTACTTCATGCTTTCAAACTGCTAGGTTGGCAGGATCAGGGACCGAGCAACGGGAGCTCACCCCGTTGCGGGGGTTCGAACCGCTGACCTTCTGATCGGCAAGCCCAAGAGGCTCTGTGGTTTAACCCACAGCGCCACCCACATCCCAATGGTTCCCTTAGTCTAGCACTGAAGCACCTTACCTCAAGGGTTATAGGCTGCACCATCTCATATGCTGTGAGGTAGAAGAGGAGTGAATGAAGAAACCTGCTAGGCAATTACTTGGAAGCTGTGATGTATAGCTTTTGAAAGAGGCATAGCTGCAATCCAGGTTTGATTAGTTACTCCCAAAAGATGTGATATTTCGAAATGCGTATGGTACTTGGGCAGCCTGTGGGCCTCTGTCCAATTCCATTCGGATGACACGCAACTTTGTTTATCCTTTACAGCTCAAACAAGTGTGGCTCTGGATGCCCGGCCTCAGTTATGGATGCTGGGAACGGATAAACTGAAACTCCTTGGGGTAGTTGACTCCTTGCTCACCTTACTCTCTAAAACTGATTTCATGTAGGTGGTAGGAAGGGGGAAACACAGCAGAAGAGGGTAGCAGAAAGAGAGAAAGGAGAATGGAAAGAGAGAGCAAAGAAAGAAAGAAAGAAAGAAAGAAAGAAAGAAAGAAAGAAAGAAAGAAAGAAAGATTGGCTAGTATATGCCCCCAACAATTACTCCTGAGATAATATGGACACGGGTGGCGCTGTGGGTTAAACCACAGAGCCTAGGACTTGCCGATTGGAAGGTCAGTGGTTTGAATCCCCGCAACGGGATGAGCTCCCGTTGCTCGGTCCCTGCTCCCGCCAATCTAGCAGTCTAAAGCACATCAGAAGTGCAAGTAGATAAATAGGTACCGCTCCGGCAGGAAGGTAAACGGTGTTTCCGTACGCTGCTCTGGTTCACCAGAAGCGGCTTAGTCATGCTGGTCACATGACCCGGAAGCTGTACGCCAGCTCCCTCGGCCAATAAAGCGAGATGAGCGCCACAACCCCAGAGTCTCTCACGACTGGACCTAATGGTCAGGGGTCCATTTACCTTTACCTAATATGGACCTAGTCAGAAAATAGTTCCAGTTACAGATAGGTAGCCGTGTTGGTCTGCCATAGTCAAAACAAAAAATTTTTTTCCTTCCAGTAGCACCTTAAAGACCAACTAAGTTAGTTCTTGGTATGAGCTTTCGTGTGCATGCACACTTCTTCAGATACACATCTGTATCTGTATCTGAAGAAGTGTGCATGCACACGAAAGCTCATACCAAGAACTAACTTAGTTGGTCTTTAAGGTGCTACTGGAAGGAAAAAAATTTTTTGTTTTAGTCAGAAAATAGGTTGTCCACGCCTATATTAAGACTTTGCTGGCAAGTACAAACGGCTTAGTTGCCGAACTTTTTGGCATCGAAACGTTCTTTGGAACCCGAATGTCCAGCGCAACGTCCATGGCTTCTGATGGGCTGCAGGAACTTCCCACAACCAATTGGAAGCCGCACCTTGGTTCCAGAACGTTTTGGAGGTCAAATGGACTTCCGGAACGGATCCCGCTCAACTTCCAAGGTACGTCTGTAATCGGTGCACATTGTTTGTTTGATGGTGTTTTGTGCAAACACTCCAGTTTTGCACACCCAGGTCCTTAGTGGCTGGAAATGTTGGAAACACATGTGCTGTTTTACCACAGCATTGCTATTTTATTTCCATTTTTGTAGGCTATGTTTACAACAGATCATAGGTTGCTTTGCAGCCAAGCGAGCTAATCATTACCTCTCTTTCTCTTTTTTTAATAGACCCCCTGTTTCTGTGCCTTAAACTTGATCTGCAGATAATCAGCAAGAATTACTGCTTATCTCCAGGCCATGAGAAAGTTCATTTGCTGATTTATACATGTTCGGGTTCACCTACTGGTTTCTATTGACCTTGTCCACATTTAAAGGGGCAGAAACAGGCCAGGCAGAGTTTTATTTTTACTGCCAGTTGGCAATGCTGAATGTAACATGGAAACAGCCATTTTTAATGCAAGATAGAATTATAAACTCAGAGGGGAGCGATTTAGACCCCATAATCCTGCCCCCTGTTTAACAGCAGGAAACTCAAAGCTAGAACCCAAACATCCGATGAGGCCAAGTGCTGGAACGTTCAAGACAAACTATGCAACTAAACTATGGAATTTGCTCCTTACAGTATCCTGGGAACTGTAGCTTACTCCCCTCAAAGCTACAATTCCCAGCACCCTTAAAAAAATACAGCTCTCAGGATTCCTTGGGGGAAGTTCCATGCTTTAAAAGGTAAAGGTACACCATTTACCTTCCCGCCGGAGTGGTACCTATTTATCTACTTGCACTTTGACATGCCTTCAAACTGCTAGGTTGGCAGGCGCAGGGACCGAGCAATGAGAGCTCACCTCGTCGCAGGGATCCGAACTGCCAAACTTCTGATCGGCAAGTCCTAGGCTCTGTGGTTTAACCCACAGCACCACCCGCGTCCCTGCTTTAAAAGGTATGAGGACTTAATTGAACTCCTCCCTGTGGCTCTGCGCTAACAGTATAAAACTTCCCTACTTAGGAAAGTATATGGATTCTAAGCTTATGAGATTACTTCTCAGTTTTATGCTGTGGGATATTTTGGGTAGTGTGGTGCAGTGGTGAGAGTGCCGGACTAGACTCCAATCAGCTGTGAAACTCAATGGGTGACTTTGGGCCAGTCACTGCCACTCAGCTTAACTTACCTCACAGGGTTGTCATGGGGGTAAAATGGAAAAGAGCCATGTATGCCATTTTGAGCTCCTTGGAAGAAACATTGGATACAACTGTTAACAGAGAGAAAGAGAAAGAAAGAGAGAGAGAGAGAGAGAGAGGAGAGGGGGAGAGAGAGAGAGGAGAGGGGGAGAGAGAGAGAGAGAGAGAGAGAGAGGTGATCCAGTATTGTTTTCATATTTGATTTTAAATGCTGGTTGCATTCTTCCTTGGGGTCTTTTGGAAAAGCAGGGGGAAAGGTCAAATGGAAATAGTGCAAATATATGTCTTGCCTTCACACATTAGGAAGGTCTTTCATTCTTTACGCTGCCAGACTCCCCACTTTTAGAAGAAAAAGTAGCTGTTGACCACAAAGAATCCTGAGCTGGAACCCAGAAACTGCCTCAGGAAGAGGAAGGCTGATATAACGATGAGCAAATTTGCTGTTGTTGTTGTTATTATTATATTTATTTATACCCCGCCTTTTTGCCTTACTCAGGGTGGCTTACAGATGAAATAAGAACAGCCAAAAATATAAGGGGGGGGGGAAACACAATAACAATTAAACATTATTAGAATTAATACTACACACAAACACACCACAGATATAGCTGACATATTAAAACCATACAGACAAATTCAACAATGATACCAGTCCCCTCATCAAAGCAGTCAGTTCCCAAAAGCCTGTTGGAACAAGACTGTCATTGCCAGATAGCAAGGATAGGAAGGAGGGAGGCAGTTTAGTTTCTCTAGGGAGGGAGTTTCAAAGTCTGGGAGCAGCCACCGAGAAGGCCCTCTCCTACATCCCAACCAAGGGTGGTGGGACTGAGAGAAGAGCCTCCCCGAAGACCTCAGAACCCAGGCAGGTTCATATGAAGGAAGAGGGTCTATCAGAGAGCTTGGACCTAAGCCATATAGGGTTTTATAGGGCTTTGAATTGTGCCTGGAAACAGATCCGTAGCCAGTGGAGCTGTCATAACAAGGGAGTTGTATGTTCCCTGTAACCAGCTCTGGTCAACGGTTTGGCTGCAGCTGTTTTGTTTTGTTTTGTTTAATTGTTAGGTGGAGGAGACAGGGATTGCTTTGTAATGTGCATTTTCCAGATCAGGATCAAAGAGACCTGCATTGATTTCAGTTCTGGGTTGGTTCTTCATATTAGGCTTGCAAACTGACTGGCATGTGAGGGGGAATCTAGCAAGCTCTGGTGCCATTGACAGCAGCTGAACCTGCTATCACCAGGCTGACCTGCTTAACACCAGGTAATGCTTGCAAATCAAGCTGCAAAGAAGATGGAACTTGATTTGCTCTTTTTTAAAAGAAGAAGAAGAAGGCAGCTCTATGCCAGGTGTACATTTCTCTGGGCTAAGCCTTTACGTTATGTTTGTTTATTGCACATGGGTCTGTTCCGACGGTGCTTCTGAAAGGAACGGGGTTTGTGTTTTTCCCCCTTCTGCAAACCTAGGGAGCGCAACTCGCCCACTCCTGTTGCAAGCTGGTGAATTAACGCCAAGGCGACATGACATGTCAGCTACCAAGTTCGACAACCTCCCACAAAGCAAACCAGCGCTTGGCCCTGCTGTCAACCCTCAAGAACAAACATGACAAATTGGTCAGAAGGAGTCCTAAGGCAAACTGGTCGTTTGTTGGTGCAGCTGGGCGAGGGCTTTGTTTCTGCACTCCACTGAATAAATGCACAAAAGGGAACTAAGTTCCGATACTATTAATATATGTTTACAAGAGAGTTCACAGTGCGAGGAACACCGTAGCTTATGTTTTAGAATCCTGTGGAAGCTGGTTTAAGGGAAAGTGCATGCAACAGCAGCATTTCTCAAAAAATTACAGTATACTTATGGATTGTGGCTAATGTCATATGTCCTCAGCTTCAAATACCAGTGGTCAGAGCGCACTGGGACCAGAGCAAGCTGTAGTGTGTCTACATTAGTGAGAGGACTGCCCTTGAAGACTGTTTAGAACAGCCCTTCAGGTGTTTAGACGGCAACTCCCATCAGTCCCAGGTAGACTGGCCAATGTCCAAAACTAATTTTAGTCCAAAATATCTGGAGGGCACCCAATTGGTGTAGGGTGGTGATGATGATGATGATTACTACTACTGGGACGCAGGTGGTGCTGTGGGTTAAACCACAGAGCCTAGGACTTGCCAATCAGAAGGTTGCGGTTCGAATCCCCGCGACAGGGTGAGCTCCCGTTGCTCAGTCCCTGCTCCTGCCAACCTAGCAGTTCGAAAGCACGTCAAAGTGAAAGTAGATAAATAGGTACCGCTCTGGCAGGAAGGTAAACGTCGTTTCCGTGCACTGCTCTGGTTCGCCAGAAGCGGCTTAGTCATGCTGGCCACATGACCCAGAAGCTGTACTCCGGCTCCCTCGGCCAATAAAGCGAGATGAGCGCTGCAACCCCAGAGTTGGACACAACTGGACCTAATAGTCAGGGGTCCCTTTACCTTTAACTTTACTACTACTACTATTACAGTATTATTATTATTATTTGAATTTATATACTGCCCTATACCCGGAGGTCTCCGGGCAGTTCACATAAAAAGATCACAGTATATAAGATAGAAATAAAAGCAATAAACTAATAATACCCCCCCCAAAAAAAGCCACATTTTAAAAGGGTATGGGATGTTGATCCGGTCAACCAAAGGCCTGGTTAAAAAAGAACAGTTTTGCCTGGCGCCTAAAGGTGTATAATGAAGGCGCCAGGTGAACGTCCCTGGGGAGAGCATTCCACAGATGTGGGGCCACTGCAGAGAACACCCTGTTCTTGTGTTGCCACCCTTTGGACCTCTCAGGGAGGGGGCACACGAAGGAGGGCCTCAGAGGATGATCTCAAGGTCTGGATAGGTTCATATGGAAAGAGGAAAGTTTCATCTGAGCAGAAAGCCGTAGTTTGTCTCCTTTTGGGGAAGGATAATCAAGAACATGGTGCTCTACTAATCTCTTACCAACATGCTGAGATTTCTTCTTCTAGTTTTATTTATTTTTTAAAATTAAAAGAATGTACTTCAACTCACTTTAACACAGACAGCCACTGGGGGAGCAGGGATGTAAACACATCAGAGGGAGACATGAGAAGAAATATGCTGGATCAGAGTCAAGTTTTGTCTAGACCAGTGATCTTCAACTTTGGGTCCCCAGATGTTGGGCTGCAATGCCCATTATCCCCAGCCTGCTTAGCCACGGAGGATGGGACTTGTATTCTGGCAGCGTCTGAGGACCCAAAGTTGAAGAACACCGGTCAAGTCTAGCATCCTTTCTTTCCAACTGTGGCCAGCCAGATGTTTCTCAGATGACCACAAGCAAGGCATTGAAGGAATAGGCCTTCAACATAGTTTGCGCCAGAGAAATTGGCATTCGGGAGCTTACTGGCCCTAACCAGGGGATTTGGTTTCGTAATTGTGGCTAAAAGGTCTACAGAAGCCTTTGTTGTCTACAGAAGTCTAGATGTTTCAGACTTCAACTCCATTAGCTCCAGTTAGTATAGCTATTGCTTTCCTGCTCTCTTAGATGACTACACCAGCTTTCTCCAACCAGTGTGGTGTAGTGGTTAAGAGCGGTGGACTCATAATCTGGTGAACTGGGTTCGCGTCTCCGCTCCTCCACATGCAGCTGCTGGGTGACCTTGGGCCAGTCACACTTCTCTGAAGTCTCTCAGCCTCACTCACCTCACAGAGTGTTTGTTGTGGGGGAGGAAGGGAAAGGAGAATGTTAGCCGCTTTGAGACTCCTTTGGATAGTGATAAAGCGGGATATAAAATCCAAACTCTACAGCTCCCACCAGTTTACTCCTAGCAGAGCAGGCATAGGATTACAAACATAAATTGCTGGTTGCAACCCAACCTGCTCAACCTCTGCATTTTATCAGTAAGCAAATTATAAGATTCCAAAAACCTCTGGTGAGTTCCCTCCAAATAAATCTTAGCCTTTGTAGCCTGTTCTGAGCATTCAGTTGTTTGAAGGAAATTGGAACGCAGTGTGATATGAAGAAGCATCGTTCCAGTGGGAAATACACGAGGCATGACGTGACACAGAGAGATTAAGGGACATGTCCAAGGTCATAAATGAGCATCCAAGCCAAGAATAGAGCCTATTATCAATCCTCCACCCCGTTTCCATTGAACTCCCTCATCCGCAGTTGACTTCTTGGATATCTTTGCTGGAGAAGTTGTTGTCTTAGTGGTTGCCAATGTCTCATGGAGACAGAAAACATCTGTAAGTATTAAGCTAAGTGGTTTGGCTCGACTCAGAGGCCAATTCCTGGCTCCATTTAGTAATCACCATTATCATTATTATTATTATCTTAAGGATAGATTGTACTTTTCTTCTCTTTAAGCTGAAGAATGAGCAACTAAGAGCACTCCCCCTTTTCTTACTGTATAATTTTAAAACTTAAATAAAAATTATATAGATAATGCCCCAATCAGCAGTCTAAAATGCCACCATCTAGGACCAGTTTTCCTATGTGATCTGCCCTTTGTCTGGACATACCCCAATTTGTGCAGGAGAAGTCTTGGTGCTATTAAAAATAATACCCACTTGGTCACAATTTCAATGTATGGCTACTACATGCTACAATTCTTCATTCATATTATTTATCATTGTCATACGGGACATCAGCATTGTTATGCTTCAGCCCAACAAAACAATCTTTTGTCTTTCTGCTGATCCCTGAACTTGTGTCTCAATAAAGTCTGTATTCCTGGCTCCAGTACGTAGCTAAATTGTACCGTCTGTGATTCAGAGTTGGACTAGATGGCCCTTGAGATCCCTCCCTCTCGACTCTACAATTCTATGATTCTATGATGACTTACGGATACCAGTGGCTTCTGAATCTTAAGTTCTCTTCAGCCAAAATTTGCCAAACCTCCACTTATTTTCTCCCCTTTTTTTTGGCACAGACATTTTCGTAGCCATGCACAAAAATAGCTACCTATTTATAAAATGTCTGCACCCTTCTCACTGTCAGATTATTTGTGAGTCATAGAGTGGGGCTGGGTATTCAGTGTCAAATAAATGAGATTCTTCCAATATGCAAAACGGGAAGGGGGAATTTGCAAGGCAGAAACAGTAGGGAGGTGTCCTGGCACACGTCTCCCACCTGCCCACCCTACTGCTCCTCTATCATGGATCAAGACTGATCAAGTTACTGAAAATAGCTGGGGAGAGGACTCGCTGGGGGGGAAAGGTGCCAGACAGAGGATGGGTCAAGCACCTTTGGTGACTGCATTGATACAGAGTGGAGTGGATCCACTTAGTAAAGGGTCTTGTCCCTCCATCTTTGATACCCGCAGCTATTGAACTGGTGTCTCCCAAATGTGTGCAAGTTATGTTAACTGGCATGCAACCAAAAGATTAAGATTGCAAACCAAAAGATCAGTACTGGGTATTAGCTCTTCATCTATCAGTTGCCATAATACAAGACACCTTAATTAGCATGAATTTTTGATGTTCAGAAGCCAAGCGAACGGGATCTGTTCTGGAGCCCCATTCACAACATGAGCAGAATGGGACACTATAAATAAGTTAGAAATTAAATCGTTATAACAAAAGGAACAAAAACCGCTATGGAAAATCGCATGGAAGTTTTATTTGCTCTCCAGCACCATCTGGTGTTGCATGTTTATAACTCATTCAGAACACTGTTTTTTGACTAATGTAGCTGAGTCCTTGGTTCTCGCCCACAAGGACATCCAAATGGCCACTGCCTTCCCACAGCAACTAAAAGGCAGAAATCTGGTATACAGACAGTCTTAATCACCAGATTTCTACTGAAAAGGGGACTTAAAAATATTTAACAACCAATGCATAAAATAATATCAACAATATTAGCTGCCACTCTAGCAGAAAGCAAGCCATTTGCTAAGGAATGGAAGAGGGCGTGGGAATTACAGTACCCCGTCACACACTTAAACCAGCTCAGATTAGATATGAGGGGAATGTTATTTAGGGCAAGGGAGCTGTTCTAGAATGTAAACTGTATTTTACAGTACAGTATTTATATTTGTATTACTAAATATATTATTATTATTATTATTATTATTATTATTATTATTATTATTATTGGCTCCTGCAGCCAATCGGAAGCCGCGGAAGCCCCGCCGGACATTTGGCTTCCAAAAGAACATTTGAAAACATGAACACTCACTTCCGGCTTTTGATCGTTCGGGAACCAGAACATTTGACTTCCAAGGCGTTCTGGAGCCGAGGTACGACTATGCTTATTGATACGCTGCCTTTTCCCCTGACAGGGACTCAGGGTGGCTTACAGATCAAAATAGCTGAAAACATAGGTGGAGAAAACAATAATTAAAATAAATAAAAATAAAACATTTCTAGAATTAAAACTATGGATATCTGTAAAAGATCTATTTAAAACGTACAGATAATTGCAATAAAAACAGCACGGTCCCAACCCTTTCATTAAAAACAGTCCATTTCCCAAAGTTTGTAGGAATAAGAAGGTCATATACACATGAAGAATCACAGAATCGTAGGGTCGAAAGGCACTCCAAGGGTCATCTAGTCCAGCCCCCTGCAATGCAGGATTGTGCATGACCTCTGTTGCCTTTGTCTTTCTCTTCCAGGCTAACCGCTTTGCAAATGTACGTAATATGAGGTCTCTCTGTATAATGATTTACCCGGAGCTTGTCAAAGGGCAATGACCAGTCCAACCAGGTGTGTGCCAGGAGAGATAGCATGATAACAAGTGAAAACTGTCCAGCTTTTTCACCCGTTTGACCTCTGAAGCCACTTCACACTTTCCTTTGCGATTGCTCGTTCTTTTTATCAGTCGCTTATCGTGCCCGCCTTCCTCTGAGCAGCTTGCTGTGTGGGTCACTCAGGTGCCGGGAAGCAAAAGGGGTATAGAAGCCCACGATAAAACACACGTGAGATCCGTTCCACTAACAAATTATAGGTGGACAGGTGGCTACTTTCCTTTACCGCAGCATGCATCTGAGTGCTCCGTAGGCAATCTGGCTGGCAGTATCATCCTGCCCCCCCAAAAGGGAGCGGGGGCGGGATTCTGTCTTGCTGATTTATACAAGACTGTTATTGTAGACGGCACTTTTGAAAAGTTCATTGCAGCAGAAAAGGAGCTTTCTGTACAGGTGTGGAGTTGATGCAAAATTCCACCTCAGAATATGAGAGCTGGCCAGCTCAGCAAGTAATGGTGATGTTCACATGCTGGGTATCTCTCTATCCAGAAGTCAAAGGGTGGTGCAGGAGTGGAGGAAGGGGGGTGCAGTGGGGGCAGGTCACCCCAGGTGTCACCACTGAGGGGGGTGACAAAATGCACTCACCGCGGGGCCTGTAGCGCGCCTGAGCCACGAGTCTCTCCTGGGAGTGACGCAGTGGCTTGGGTGCTTGCAGGTTCAGCACTGCCCCAAACGGTCCGCCTGCCGCCTCCCCCTCAGCTGTAGGGTGCCTGAGTGGGAGGAGGCAGGCAGACTCCTCGGAGGCCCCATGGAGCATCCTGCCCCTGCTCAAAAAACCCCCCAAAACACACATCCAGAACAAGGCTTCTCACCTGCTCACATTTATGATAGTTGTTCAATCTGAATCTTCGCCCCTCCCACAATAGGCAGGACACCAAACTCCCGTCTTTCCCCTCTTGCCCATCCGTTGCCATCTGATCTTACCCAGTCTCCTAGAATGGAGACTGAGAGGCTGACCTCTGCCCTCCCCACTCTCACTCAACCCAGACGCAGACCTCTGCTTATCTGCTGATTGCCTAGCAACGCTCTGGCTGCCTTCCAACTCTTCCTCTTCTTGAACGCTAACAGAGTCTCCACCCGGAAAGTGGGGTCGAATTGTCCTTTCCTGACTCTGTCAGCCAGCTCTCATCTGCACAGTCAGTCCCTTTTTCACTTTGTTCAATTTCTGAGTCTGATGCCACGTTCCTGACACCAGGCTTCCCACGGATATCTGATTGGCCACTGAGAAGAGGATGCTGGACTAGATTCATAGAATCAAAGAGTTGGAAGGGGGCTTGCAGATCATCTAGTCCAACACCTGCAATGCAGACAATACGCAGTTGTCCCCTCTGGAGATCAAACCTGTGACCTTGGCATTATCAACACCATGCTCTAACCAACTGAGTTCTTTTTTATGTTCTTTGTATGTTCAGAGGTACCGCTATATATACTCCATGTTTTCTGACATAGGACACTAATTCCATCATTGGACATATGGCAACAGTAAAATAAACAGCACTGTATAATTACGATGCAGAAGGACATTACAGCACAAGGCTTGATTCTTTTATACATATAATATTTGTATCTTTCCACTTAATTAGCATATAATTGCATACAATCTTTTCATGTAATTGTAACTGACAATGCACGGGCAACTCAGGCATAAGTGGGCACTCAAGGCAAGCGAAGCTCGATGGGATCAGAACAGCCAAGTTCCATGTATAAATCCATTTATAATGGATTGCTCTTCCATCTATAACTCCAGAGAGTTGATGAGTGTTGGAATAGTTAGTGCTTTATTAGACGGGCAAAAGTGCAACTCAGGGCAGCACCTTATCATCCGCTGCAAGTCTTACATCTGCTGGCGGAAAATGGTAATGATCTTGAGGTCTTCAGAGTTAATATTTACTCCCCGTGACTCAATAACCACAATTAAGGACATCCTCTTCTTATTCCATTTTGCATTTGTTTGAGAACAGAGATATCCGAGAAGTAATTTTGCTCTGGCCGCATTGGTGTGTTTCTGTTTCTGTGCTCATTTTTATTTTTTTAAGAAAAAAATAATGAACTCGTTAAATGCAACGAATGAAGAGCTTTAATGGCTCAGAACTTAAAACTCCTTCTTTTCCTGCATCTCTCAGACAGAAACCCAAAATTTCTTGTCGTCATGTTTCTCTCCTTAGAGCTCAAGAGTGGACAGTGATAGTAGAGGTGGCCAGGTATGAGGAAACCTGTCACTTTCAGTTTCTTTCCATTTCTCACTTTTTCAATCTTAAATTCAGTTCTCCGCATTTCCACATCATTTTGCAATTTACTTGGTTTTTTAAAAAGCCCTCATGGAAATGAATCAGAATTTTGGTGTGAATTTCACCTAATATACACATTCAGGGTTGGATCTGCACACAGGGGGAAAATCCCGCTATAAATAAGTCAGAAATTAAATCGTTACAACAAAAGGAAAAAAAAACGCTATGTAAAAATCGCTTAGAAATTTATTTTGCTCTCTGCTGCCATCTGGTGTTGCATGTTTATAACGAATTCAAAACGTTGTTTTTTGACTAACGTAGCTGAGTCCCTGGTATGCAATTCTGCATAACATACAATGCTTTGAAAAGCAATTTCTCCTAATGCAGTTAATTTTTATAAACTATTTCCCCCAATAGGTTTGAGTCTCCTTTCCTTCCTGGAATCCTGGATCCGGCAAGGATTCAAATCTGATGAAGGATCCCATTGTTGAACTAGCCAGACAAGGGTCACAGGTGCCCCCTAAGTCCCACCAAGGCTAGAATAACAAAGGAAGTTACTCTGAGTCAGAGTCCAAATAGGTGGTCTCCTCACTTTGCTGGCAGTGCAAAAGACAATGGCCAGAGTGGAGTGTGTGTGATCCGGATGAGAAACAGGCAAAACCTGCGAGGGAGAGAAATGCCCGATTTCTGCTCACCACAGTTGGGCGTTTTGAGTTATGTGCAGGGCCAGATTCAGGTTTGATGAGGCCCCAAGCTACTGAAGGTAATGGGGCCCTTTAGATGTCCAGCTGTCCTTTGTCAACAACAAATTGACACTGTTTTTTGTGTTGAATATATGCTACATGGTAATTTATGGACCTAATAGGTATCTAAAGCCATTTGCACATAACAAGAAGGAGCCTACACAACACAGAACACTGTTGCTGTATGTAGGTTTTATTTTATTTGTTTTTTATCTTATATTTTGGAAATGTACATCCAGGTTTTTTTCCTTTACATTTTTTTGGGGGCCCCCAAGAGAGTGGGGCCCTAAGCTATACCTTGTTTTGCTTAAACATAAATCCGGTACTGGTTATGTGAGCCAGAGAAGCTGGAAGTTGGAAGCAAAGTGGCAGACTGGGAAGCCAGAGAGACGGAGCCATGCCTGATTTCTGTTGGAATCCTACGCTGTGGCAATGGGAGAAGCAAGACCATCCTTGGGGTGCGAATGGTGTGAACCCCTCCATTGCAGTCTCAGATTGTATATACAGTGATACCTTGGGTTACGAACTTAATTCGTTCTGGAGGTCCATTCTTAACCTGAAACTGATCTTCACCTGAAACACCACTTTAGCTAATGAGGCCTCCCGCTGCCGCTGCGCCGCCGGAGCACGATTTCTGTTCTCATCCTGAAGCAAAGTTCTTAACCCGAGGTACTATTTCCGGGTTAGCGGAGTCTGTAACCTGAAGCATATGTAACCTGAAGCGTATGTAACCCGAGGTACCTCCGTATGTGTAAATAAACCATATATCCTAAAGACACCACAGTCTCCGCTGTCCCTCATTCCGAAGAAACAGAACCCTGCGTTAAGCGTCTGGAATCTTGCACCACTCGGAGATTGGGGTGGTGTGAACAATATGCATAAAAATGCACACTAGTATGTGCATTTTTGTATAGACCACCTGGCAGGTTAACTGCATTTCCAAGATCTGGAGAAATTTCGAAGGATGGCTGTGTTTCAGGTTCTTGTATTTACGAGGAGAGTGGATGAGGTAGATGAATCGATTCAGATTTCTCCCCCATCCTTGGTGGTGTGACACCCACCCTGTGTGTGTTTTCAATCCCGTGTGAACCATTCTGCAAGTTTTAAGTCCTTGCTGAGTCATAACAGAAGGAGCTGGGAAGTTGACCCTGGAATTTCTGTGTAGGTGGTGGTAGTCAAAGAACATCCCGTCTCAAACTCTGTGGTCATACCAAATGCTCCGTCCCTGCAAGCTCATCTGGGTTCAAGGGAGAGGGAGAACCTTCTCCTTTCATTAGGGGATAATAATCTTTGACCCTCTGGCAAATGGGCAGAGAAACACAAGCAGCTTGCTCGCTCTCTTCCTGAAATGGCAGGTTTCTTTTCACTCGTTGTGGGAAATACCGAGGCTGCTAACACGAGTGAGAGAAACAAAAAAGAGATTATATTATTTTTTTTAAGGGGGAAAAAGTAACTGTATCCCACATACTTTTTGCGTGATGCATCAGAGATTCATGTGGAGATAAAAAAAAATGTTGACAAAAAAGAAAGGCTTTGGTTTTCAAATAATGTTTCCTCAGGAGATGGCTAAGACTTGATTGTCTGAAATAAACACAGAGAGAAAAGAAATCCTTTGCCCGCTCTCTGAGGTAACATGATCAAATGCTGCCTCAGCAATTCCTTTCTTTATTTCCTCTTTTCTTTTTTCTTTCTTTTTTAAAAATGGTTTCCCAGAACCTGCGGAAAGCAAAAGGAATTTCTTTGGGTATAGATTTTAGTTTGCCTCGTGATTTTTCAGCACTTGGTCGTGGTGGCGGTAGGGGATTTTTTTTTTCTACCAGAAGAGCTCCCAAGTTTTGTTTTTTTTCTAAGAGGCCTTCTCAAGAAAACCACTTTGGGCAAAATGCATATTTTATCAAAGCCATTTGGAAAGTATGTGAGGCGCTGGAGTGTTTATCGTCGTACCCTCAGCCAGCCCTCAGGACTTGGGTCTACAATCAAATTTTTGAGGGCAAGATAACTTTACAATGTAGGGGGGCCACTTACGCATTGCTGGAAAGAGAGAGATGGAAAGCATTGCCAAAAAAGGAGAAACAAATCTTATTCCTTCGTGTATTTAAAGTACTTATACACCACTCTCTCACAAAACATCAGGTTGGTGTACAACAACACTGAAGCCTTAAAAAGCAATACAGAATTATCATTAAAAGAGATAGGGTTTTCCTGGAAATTTTGCCAATTTTCACCCAGACACTACTTCTGACAACAGTATGTCCGGGAAATTCCAGACGTATGGCAACCCTAGAAGAGAGGCAGTGTGGTATAGTGGTTAGAGTGTTGGACTGGGACCTGAGAGATGAGCGTTTGAATCCCCATTTGGACATGAAGGTCACTGGGAGGCCTTGGGCCAGTCATTGCCCCTTACCTCACAGGATATTGTGGGGAAGAGGAGAACCATGTACACCACCTTGAGCTCCTTGGAGAAAAAAGGGGGGATATAAATGCAATCAATCCATAAATCAAATGAATGAATAATTTTTTTAAAAAGCTTCAAAGGCATGTCAGCATAAAACAGCCTTCAAGAGATGTAGTGTACCTTGATTTCAGTAAGGCTTTTGACGAAGTCCCCCATGATATTCTTGCAGACAAGATGGTAAAATGCGGGCCGGATGAAGTAAATGTTTGGTGGATTTGTAGCTGGTTGACCGACAAAACGCAAAGAGTGCCCATTAATGGTTCCTCCATGTCCCGGAAAAAAATGACAAGTGGGGTGCCGCAGTGTTCTGTCCTGGGTCCATTGTTGTTCAACATACAATGGTACAGTGGTACCTCTACTTACGAACCTGATCCGTTTCGGGGTACCATAAGTAGAGTGCCAATACTGCGCATGCATGAAGTGTGCAGATCGCTTCTGCGCGTGCCCGTGTGGTGAAACCCAGAAGTACAGTGGTACCTCGGGATGTGAACAGGAGCCCCGTTCGCATCCTGAAGCGAATGCAACCCGCGTCCACACATCTGCGCGTGCACGAGTCGTGTTTCACCGCTTCCGCGCATGTGCATGATGTCATTTTGACCGTCTGCGCATGCATGTACCGCGAAACCCGGAAGTAACGTGCTCCGTTACTTCTGGGTCACCATGGAGTGCAACCTGAAAATACTTAACTTGAAGCACATTTATCCCGAGGTATGACTGTATACACTTCCAGGTTTGCCGCGTTCACAACCCGAAAATCCACAACCTGAAGTGAATGCAACCAGAGGTATGACTGTACCTTGGTTTTTCGAAGTTAATCCATTCCGGGAGTCAGTTCGACTCCTGAAACCATTCGAAAACCAAGGCGCGGCTTCCAATTGGCTGCAGGAGCTTCCTGCACTCAAGTAGACGCTGTGTCAGACGTTTGGCCTCCGAAAAACATTTGCAGACTGGAACACTTACTTCCAGGTTTGCGGCATTCGGGATATGATCTGTTTGACAACTAAGCCGTTTGGGAACCAAGGTCTCACTGTATTATAAATGACTTGGATGAAGGAAGTGATGAGATCCTCATCAAATGTCCTGGGAACCCAGAAAAAAAAATGTTTAAGAGCAGGGGCTGCCTCCCCCCAAAAACCCTGGGGTTTAGCCAGTCTAGCTGGCTGAATGGCCTGACTAGAACAGTTACCTGTGTTCATCTGATGGCTGAGTTTGGAAATAATAAAATGGCTACAGATATTTTCAAAAGAGCCTGATAGATTTATAACTGCTTATTTTGAACGATGCTTGGCTACTCTCTCCTTCCTAATCAGTGAATGTTTGGGCCTCTCATTGCTCAAATAGCCTCTGAGACCTGCATTAGTCACACACCACAAAAGAAAAGTGTTGCCGTAGTTGAGTTTGTCTAGACGCTGTGGGTGGGGGAGATGTTCTTACGCGCATTTCTGTATGGGAGCTCATCACACATTGTCATGTTCGCCCTGCGATATTTGCGCAAAGTGTCATTCTGCCGACTTCCCCCACTCCCCATTAGAAAGGCACTCAGGCTTCGAATGAGCTCTGCTTGATGGTTTGCTGTAGGAACGAAACACACCTTTCAGCAGTAATTGGCTGGCTCCCCAAATGGCTTGCAACATTAGAATCCAGCACAAAGGCACAAAATCGATTAGAGATGTGTTTGTGTTTGTGTGTTGTATGGCACATCAATTTCTTCTAGCCCCTGGAAGCTGAATCCATTTCTATATCAAAAACCCTTTCCCAACCTTGTGCCCTCCAGTTGTTTTGGATTACAACTCCCATCAACCACAATCTTTCCCTTAATCTCTAGAAGGAACAGCAACAAGGAGTCTGGTGGCACTCTATTATTATTATTATTATTATTATTATTATTATTATTATTATTATTATTGGCGGCACTCTGGGCAGCTTCCAACAAAGATTAAAAATACATCAAAATGTCACACATTACAAACTTCCCTGAACAGGGCTGCCTTCAGGTGTTTTCTAAATGTCGGGTAGTTGTTTATCTCTTTGACATCTGATGGGAGGGCGTTCCATAGGGTGGGCGTCACTACCGAGAAGGCCCTCTGCCTGGTTCCCTGTAGCTTTGCTTCTCGCAATGAGGGAGCCGCCAGAAGGCCCTCGGCGCTGGATCTCAGCGTCTGGGCGGAATGATGGGGGTGGAGACGCTCCTTCAGGTATACTGGACCGAGGCCGTTTAGGGCTTTAAAGGTCAACATCAACACTTTGAATTGTGCTTGGAAACGTACTGGGAGCCATTGTAGGTCTTTCAAGACCGGTGTTATGTGGTCTCGGTGGCTGCCTCCAGTCACCAGTCTAGTTGCCGCATTCTGGATTAGTTGTAGTTTCTGGGTCACCTTCAAAGGTAGCCCCACGTAGAGGGCATTGCAGTAGGCCAAGCGGGAGATAACTAGAGCATGCACCACTCTGGCGAGACAATCTGTGGGCAGGTAGGGTCTCAGCCTGCATACCAGGTGGAGCTGGTAGACAGCTGCCATGGATACAGAATTGACCTGCCCCTTCATGGACAACTGTGAGTCCAAAATGACTCCCAGGCTGCGCACCTGGTCCTTCAAGGACACAGTTACCACATTCAGGACCAGGGAGTCCTCCACACCACACCATACCGCCCCCTGTCCCCCAAAAACAGTACTTCTGTCTTGTCAGGACTCCAAAGACCACCACATATATCATGACAGGAACAGGCATTTAAGGAGGCGTGTTACATGTCTGTAGGCTTCTAGCCACGATGACTATTCTCTGCCATGGAGACAGTGATGCCTCTTCTGGTTCCTGGTGAGTGTTACCATCCCCTTTCGTCCCAGACCAGAGGTGCTTGTGGATCAGGAGGGATTGGGTGGGGACTGACCGATGAACGATCACTCGCATGAATCATTTGGGGTCAGAAACTTCTCTCCTTGCGTTTCCCATGAGCAGACGGCTGGGCTGTCCTCCTTGCGAGAGGAAATGGGAACAAGTTCAGCAGCTCACCACCGCTGGCTTCCCCTGGTGTTTTTCTTTCTGTTCTCCATGTCCCACATTAGCAACAGATACGACTATTATAAAATCTCCTTGGGAACATACAGAGAGACTGTACTGCAATTCTTGGCTATGGCTGCGTTTGATAATTTAATCCACACCGAGACCACAGGGCTTCCCACAAGCTCTATAAAACGTGCCATGGAATAAGTCGTACTTGATTTGGAATCCGTTTTTCATTTTCCTCTACCCCATTTTGCCATAATAAATCAGGTTCTGATCCACGATATCTTGAGTGAGCACACACGCACCCGGTCAGCCTTGAGCCACACAAACTCTCACACAAGTTTCATTGCTCGGCAAAATTTCCACCAAAGGCAGGACCTGAACATCGGGGTTGCCTCTAGCAGACCCTCCAAGTGTCCCTATTTCCCAGGGACAGTTCCAGATTTATAGAAGGCATCCCAGTTTCTGATTTGATCCTGGATTTGATCCCACTTTTCCTTAGGGAGTCTCAATGTTCATCAGAGAAATGTTGGAGGGTATGGAGTTATCCAACCCCCGAGCCATCTGAAGGCAGCTCTGTATAGGGAAGTTTTAAAATGTTTAATGATTTATTAGGTTTTTTTGTATGTTGGAAGCTGGCCAGAGTGGCTGGAGCAACAACAATAGTATAATAATAATAATAATAATAATAATAATAATAATAATAATAATTTTATATTATTTTATTAAATAATGATTCCTAGAATCATAGAATTGTTGGGTTGGAAGGGACTCCAAGAGTAATCTAGTCCAACCCCTGGCAATTATTATATATTATTATTATTATTATTATTATTATTATTATTATTATTATTATTATTATTAAATAGGATGCCCCTATTTTCATCAGAGGTGATGGACTCTCCTTCCTTGGAAGTTTTTAGGCAGAGGCTGGATGGCCATCTGTCATGTACTTTAGTTGAGATTCCGGCATTGCCGGGGGTGACTCTCTTCGAACCCGACGTTCCTGTGATTCTATGAATGAGAAGATGTATAAGTACCTCATAAGCAAATCAGAATGAGTGCTCATAGTCATATAACAACCCCACAAACAATTCAGAATGAAAGCTCAATAAAGACTGAGCATATAGTCTATCCTCCTCGTAAGCTAGGTCCAAACCACTCTAAAGCTGGCAGTAAAAAGGTAAAGGGACCCCTGGCCATTAGGTCCAGTCGTGGCCGACTCTGGGGTTGCGGCACTCATCTCGCTTTATTGGCTGAGGGAGCCGGCATACAGCTTCCGGGTCATGTGGCTAGCATGACTAAGCCGCTTCTGGCAAACCAGAGCAGCACACGGAAACGCTGTTTACCTTCCCGTCAGAGTGGTACCTATTTATCTACTTGAATTTTGACATGTTTTTGAACTGCTAGGTTGGCAGGAGCAGGGACCGAGCAACAAGTGCTCTCAGGGATTCAAACCGCCGACCTTCTGATCGGCAAGTCCTAGGCTCTGTGATTTAACCCACAGCGCCACCCGCGTCCCTAAGCTGGCAGTAGACAGTGCTAAATCTGGCTCTACTGTTGCTGATATGACCAGGAACCTTGGAAGACCCAATAATTATTATGCAAATTATGTAATTAATCATCATTGTCACAACAGCGCAATTAATCTACATGGCGTTCTCTGGAAAAAATAAAAGCAAAAAATTGCCAAGGAACTTGCAGTTTAAATTTAGATCGGGGTAAGGAACCTCCTGCACTCCTGGTTTTGTTGGACTGCAACACCAACTCATCAACCCCAGTTTCAGACACTGTTGGCGATGGGGGAGACTAAGGAGCTAAGCCAAATACTTCCCAGAGAGAGGAATTTTGAATTGGAGATTGAAGGAAGGAGAAGTGGTATTCCTATCCAGGCAGGTGGGAGCTGTTGTGTGTGTCATCCCTGCTCTAAAACCTAACAGAACTGAACAATTTTGGTAGCAAAGTTCCGAAAAGTGGGGATAAGCGGGAGCATACTGGGAAGGCCCAGGTGACAGTGAGATCAGCACAGTGCAAGCACACCGACATGAACTCCTTTCTCTTTTTAAAGAAGAACCACAAACTCCTGTCCTGCAGAAATGTGAAAGACACAATCTAAGACTGGAAGACTGAAAAAACCTGTGGGATAAGCAACCTCATATAACCAACTAGCTTAAGTCTAGTTAATGCATGAAGGGGTGAAGACCATAGAGTAAGCTGTCCTGACAGACTTAGCTAGGTTGCCCACCCTCACATTGGGAGGAAGGGTCTATCAAGCCTTAGTTCTTCCCATTCCACCATGTGAACCCTACAAGTAAGGAGGTCTGGACCAGTGACTCGTAACTGCTGCCATCCACGTTGTTTTTGCTGCATTAGCAACAAGAAAGTGACCTCCGCAGGGCACAAGTCTGGGCAGTGTTGATGGAGATCCTGGGATGCCAAGATGCCAAGACATCCCCACCGCCTCGCTGGTATGGTCCAAAGGAAAGCAGAGCAAGATGTTTGGCACCAGCTTGGCTACAGGAGTTGCTGGAAGGAGGCGTACAAGACACCATCCAACCACCTTAGGAACTCCACCCCAGATTTCTGTATGGTTTCCTCCTTAGTCTTTTCTTTTCCCGAAGATATCCCACAAGGCGGTGGAGGTGTAGGACTAAAATTTCCCTTCTCCTAGATGGGCTGGCTACCTTCCCAGGTTAACAACCCCATCTTCGCCTCACTTTCCTCCACAACATGTGCAGAAACTGCCTTCTTCACCATTGGATCCACCATTGATCTTGTCTGCTCAAACCACTGGAGCCTGGCTTTATATGCAGGGCTAGTCTCCAACTCAAGGGACGCGGGTGGTGCTGTGGGTTAAACCACAGAGCCTAGGACTTGCTGATCAGAAGGTTGGCGGTTCAAATCCCCGTGACGGGGTGAGCTCCCGTTGCTCGGTCCCTGCTCCTGCCAACCTAGCAGTTCAAAAGCACGTCAAAGTGCAAGTAGATAAATAGGGACTGCTCCGGTGGGAAGGTAAACGGCGTTTCCGTGCTCTGCTCTGGTTCGCCAGAAGCAGCTTAGTCATGCTGGCCACATGACCTGGAAGCTGTACACCGACTCCCTTGGCCAACAAAGCGAGATGAGCGCCGCAACCCCAGAGTCGGTAACGACTGGACCTAATGGTCAGGGGTACCTTTACCCTTTACCTAGTCCCCAACTCACCAAGGGTTTGTGAACCATCAACTAACCTCACTTGGTTTAGCTGGCCAGTTGAAGCCATTCCCGGGGTGTGGCTGCTGTTGCATCTTGACAGCTTCCAGGAGCCTCAAGGCGAAAGGTGCTTCGTTCATTCACTGGCATCCTTGACATTAAGCTTCATGAGGCTTATTTGCACTGGATTGTGGCCAAGATGCCTAAATTATGAATCACATCAGCCTGAAGTTCAGAGGGTATTAAACAGTAGAACAGTTTGTCTCTCCTACACTGGGTCATACTGGGTTATTTTTAAATGAAAACGACTTGTACTTATGATTTTCTTCCCATACAAGTATTTTAATAAATTAAGCCTTTGGTGATCAAGAGGCATATTTTAGATGCTTGTAACATATGTAAGGATGTGAAATGGATGGGGGGGTGGGGTGGGACTGGAAACTTTCAGGCCTAGATTCGCCATCGTTTCCTTGCAAAGGGGAATATAAGAAGTTGATCTCAGAGGCCTTGACTCTTAACTTTCATCCACCCAGCTGAATCACTTTGTTCAGCACCTGGCTGTGGTGGCCCTGGTCAAAAACAAAGAAGACCCCCTTCCCTAACCCTAAATCTTCCCAGCCTCTGTGGCATGACCCATGCATGTTTATCTAGACTCCCTGGATGTACAGCTGTGCAGCAGGAAACTCATTCTGTGTGACAGGGACAGTGGAGATGTTCTGCCTCCACGATCCAAGGCTTTATGGCCCCTGTATACCAGTTACAAGGGATCGCAAGTGCAGAGATTGCTAAGGCACTCAAGTCCTGTTTGAAAGGTTTCCCACAGCCACAGTGAAAATAGGATGTGGGACTAGATGGGCCTTTGACCTGATACAGCAGGCTCGTCTTATGTTAAGGCTCCTTCCTCCAATATAATAATAATAATAATAATAATAATAATAATAATAATAATACCCCGTCCTACCTGGCCAGAGCTGGGCTCAGGGCGGCTAGCACCAGTAAAACTACAGTAAAAACATAATAGGGGAAAAAACCCAATTTAAAATAGAGGTTAAGATGCAATTTAAAATGCAGCCTCATTTTAAAAGTAGCCCATAGATGAAAACCATAAGGAGAGGGAAACATAAAGGTCAGACTGAGTCCAAACCAAAGGCCAGGTGGAACAGCTCTGTCTTGCAGGCCCTGCGGAAAGATGTCAAGTCCCGCAGGGCCCTAGTCTCTTGTGACAGAGCGTTCCACCAAGTCGGGGCCAGTACTGAAAAGGCCCTGGCCCTAGTTGCCCTGGCACTAGGCACAGATGCACCCCTCAGCTGTCCCAGTAAGACATCCCATTATTTCCTGTGACAGCATGACAGCCACTTGGGGTGCTGCAATCTCACACAATTTCATGCTGTGATTTCGCCCTGAAAAACAACAACACTTTTTCGGGGCCGTGATTTAGCAAAGTGCCCTGAAACGCACCTTTTGGGGCACCGTGCCCCAAAAAGCACTTTTTTCCAGAGCTGCAATCTTGCGTGGGTCACGTGACTCGTGCGGGAGTGTGACCCTCAAAAGATGGCATCCGGGCATTTTGTTCCAACATATTGGAGGGTATGAAACTACCCACTCCTTTTACTTGTGACATTTGCTTCAGAACACATGAAAACTGAACCAGATGGACCTTAGTCACATTTTTCAGAAAAGAATGCACGTTCCTATCCCTTACATCAGAAGCCACAAACAGCTTGACTTTGGTACGTTGGTTCTCAGGACTGGGGTGTTTCAACTTTACTCTCAGTGTGCTATATAGATGTGTTTCAAAACTGCTTACATTTGTGGACAATTATCCGCCCCGTCAAGGGAGTCCTCTTTCTGAGGTATGCTGGCAAGAATTAGCCTCAGAGCAAGAGTTTGTTCCAGGGACAGCACCCAAAACGTCCATATAGACTGCAGTTTCCATCCAAAGCTAGCCATTTTTACAGCAGGATATCCCAGGAACTCCAAGAAAAGCAATCCAAGGCCGGAACTCCTGTCAGCCAGCCCTACTTACTCAATTCCACCTCTCCAACAAGGGTAACCAAACGGACAGAGAAACAGACGAGGCAGGTCAGGTTGCCAGAAAGGATTCATGGGTAGGGATGGAGAAAGTAAGACAAACAAGGTCAGCTTTGAGACCCAAGCCAGCACTCCTTAAAGGATAGGGCTTCAGGTGCAAAGCCTGCTTGGATTTCCCAGAAGGCTTTGCAAGTTGCTGTGCTGGTAGCTAAGAACAAACAAGAGCTAGCCATCTTTGCATATGTTAATATAACCATTCAGATCAGTTTTCCACTTTTACATCCATCAAAAATTCTTTACTCTGTTGAATTTATCTTAATGCTGCCAGCATTTTCATCTGTATACAATTATTTTCCACATATTCAATAAATGTTATCCAATCTTCTTTAAACACATGCTTTTCTTGCTTCTCTTATTTTATATGTTAAATCTGCAAGTTGTACATATTCTGTCAATTTAAGTTGCCAATCTTCTTTAGTTGGGACCTTGCTCACTTTCCATTTTTGGACTAACACATGCAACGGGCTGCAGTTGTTGCATGCCTAAATAACCTTTTCTGACACCTGGGAATTTCAGTCTGTGTTATCCCCAACAAAAAGGACTCTTGGTTTTTGGGGAGAAGGTAGTTTTGAACATTTTTTTCAATTCACTATTAATCATTTCCCAATGTCTTAACTGCTGATTTTTGGAAGTTTCTCTGGCAGCATTTTTGGTGAAAGGACGGGGTGCAATTATAGGGCCCTTTAAAAAATTAATATAGTCAATAAACAACAAAAGAGAAAACAAGCTAGCAGGGCAAATGTTGAACATTAAAATAAGTAAAGAGCAGGTGTTCTATATTTAAAAAATAAAGAGTGAAACACACCACTGGCAGGGCTCTTAATACAGGCCTGCAGCAGGGCTATTCCTAGTTTATGGAGGGAAACAGGGAGTGATACTAGGCTGTATTTAAAGGGAAGGCACACAATTAAGTCAGTGTGCCTGTCTTCAAGAAAGGGAGCAGGAGGCTGACACCTGCCCCGGCAGCTACGGAACTGAAAAGGAAATGCTTGACTTGTTTTCTTAATAGCCTTGTTGTTCCCTTTCTCCTTTACAGAAGATATTATCAGCTCCAGTGGCTTGGCTCTGTAGCTCCAGATCGCCCTCTCTCAGAGTCTCTTGTTCGCTTGACTCTTGGATCAACTCTTCCGCTGGCTGCGCTCGGAAAGTCCCATCGCGAGCTGCTTGTTAACATTTAACCGAAGCAAGCCTTAAATCATAAGTGGAAGCTGTCCAGCCCTCATTCCAAGCTCTGCCTCCATGCCAGGTCTGAGGACCGCTTCAAGGTGGGGTTGACTTGCTGGGAGTGATTTGTGTGTTTGCGGTGACATGTTTCTGGTGGCGGTTCTGCACTAACTGGGACATACAGCACAGGCCTGCATTTCTGACCCAGCAAAAAGAATTCAGCCCATTGGCCATCAAGTGAGGTCTACCACAGTCTTGACAACTCTCTCCCTCTGACCCCCAAGAGCAAAACAGAAGGTTTGTTGATGAGGGACTGTGCCATCTCATGAGAAGGGGGTGCCGCAAGTTCTAGAACAGTGTTTCCCAAACATGGGTCTCTGGCTGGCTTTGGACTACAGCTCCCATCATCCCTAGCTAGCACGACCAGCAGTCAGGGATGATGGGAATTGGAGTCTGAAAACAGCTGGGGACCCAAGTTTGGGAAACAATGTTTTAGGATACAGTGGTACCTCAGGTTACATACGCTTCAGGTTACAGACTCCGCTAACCCAGAAATATTACCTCGGGTTAAGAACTTTGCTTCAGGATGAGAACAGAAATTGTGCGGTGGCGGCACGTCGGCAGCGGGAGGCCCCATTAGCTAAAATGGTGCTTCAGGTTAAGAACTGTTTCAAGTTAAGAACAGACCTCCAGAACGAATTAAGTTATTAACCTGAGGTACCACTGTATTGCTTTACAGTGGAGCAGGGGAGGGCTAGCCTGTGGCCCTCCAGATGTTAATGGACTACACCTCCCAGAATCCCTGGCCACTGGCTACGCTGACTGCAACTAATGGGAGTTGAAGTCTAGCAACATCTAGAGAGCCACAGGTTAGCTTCCCCTGTTTTGCAGAAATCCAACCATGAAGAACACGGGGTGCCTCCTGTCAGTATTTTGCAGGAATAATTGAAGCACATACTGGGAAATGTAGGTTTGCACAAATAAAGTCAATTAAAGCACTCTATGCTTTGCAACAAATCCACTTTAAAAAAAGAGAAAATTACTTTTTGCTGTTAGGAAAGTGAGGAGATGCACTGAAAAGGGCAAGATGAATGACTGACCAACAGAAAGATGAATAGCAAATCAAGATGAATAGATATTGTTGTATAACCTCCCTGTAAACAAAACAATGAATTCTCAATAAGGACCTGATATAATCTGGCCTCCATGGGAGCTTTGTACAAGCAAAGCTGGTTGAATGCTCAATAAATAGGTTGCCAGGAGAAACCCATGGCTGATGTAAGGGAAAGATTTATTTGGCTGAATGCCTCCCTTGAGCAGTGCGTGCAGGTTTTACCACTGCAAGGGAAACTCTGTTTGATCTGCTTTCACTCTGTTACAGGGATGTGAGAGAATTCTGTCAAAATGGGAAAGGGACCAGTAATTGTAATTAGCAGTGCTTTCTAAGGCTCATTAGACTTCGCTCTCCAGGATGTCTGGCTCAAGGTCAGCAGCCACACTGTCTGGGGTGTCTGGGACATCCCTATTTTTCTGGTATAATTCCTCTGTGTATTCTTGCCACCTCTTCTTGATGTCTTCTGCTTCTGTTAGGTCCTTACCACTTTTGTCCTTTATCATGGTAATCTTTGTACGAAATGTTCCTTTCATATCTCCAGTTTTCTTGAACAGATCTCTGGTTTTCCCCATTCTATTGTTTTCCTCTATTTCTTTGCACTGCTCGTTTATGAAGGCCCTCTTGTCTCTCCTTGCTATTCTTCAGAAGTCTGCATTCAATTTCCTGTATCTTTCACTATCTCCCTCACATTTTGCTTGCCTTCTCTCCCCCGCTATTTGTAAGGCCTTGTTGGACAACCACTTTGCTTTTTTGCATTTCCTTTTCCTTGGGATGGTTTTCGTTGCTGCCTCCTGTATAATGTTACGAGCCTCCATCCATAGTTCTTCAGGCACTCTGTCCACCAAATCTAAATCCTTAAACCTTTTCCTCACTTCCACTGTATCCGTGCTCTGGTCCATGGGGTCACGAAGAGTTGGACTCGACTAAACGACTAAACAACAACAAAAACCAGTAATTGCTTCAATTCACATGTCCTTCTGCAAACAGGAATGGAAACGAGGCAGGAAAATACGATTGGCATTTGCTTTCAAAACGCCCCATCCCCAGTATGCTACTGATGGCATTTCTACGCACCCAGTTAGCACGGCCAATGGTCAGGGATGTTGTAGCCTAGCAACATCTTCAGGACCACAGGTTCATTCCCCATCCCTTATTTACACATTTAGAAAAACAACAACAGGCATCTCCACCAGCTGTAGATGGCCAGGGTAGAAGGGGGTAAAAGCCCTTGAAGATCATAGATACTGGATGATTACATCCAAGGGATGCAGAAAAGGGAGGTATGGGGAAGTCGTTGAAACAAGGTTTAAGAAAAAGAGGTTATGAAATTATACGTGTATATATGTTTGTTTGTTTATGTGTTGTTAGTTGTATTGTGTCTTAATATATGTTGGAAAATCAATAAAAATTTATTTTTTAAAAAAATTTAAAAAAAATGGATGATTACATCCAATTCTCTACATCTGCAGTTGAATTGAATTGAATTTTATTATTTCGGTCACAGACCAGTTCCAGCCCACATACAATATCAAGGAAGTCATAAAAAACGATAGGGATACATTTGAATTTGCAATTAGGTATAACAGGGATAATACAGATATAGCAACAGTTAAAAATATATATATAAATTAAAACTTAGGTAAAGGGACCCCTGACCATTAGGTCCAGTCGTGGCCAACTCTGGGGTTGCGGCGCTCATCTCGCTCCGAGGGAGCCGGCGTACAGCTTCCAGGTCAGGTGGCCATCATGACTAAGCTGCTTCTGGCGAACCAGAGCAGCGCACGGAAACACCGTTTACCTTCCCGCCAGAGCAGTACCTATTTATCTACTTGCACTTTGACGTGCTTTCGAACTGCTAGGTTGGCAGGAGCAGGGACTGAGCAATGGGAGCTCACTCCGTCGCGGGGATTCGAACCGCCAACCTTCTGATCGGAAAGTCCTAGGCTCTGTGGTTTAACCCACAGCACCACCAGCGTCCCTTAAATTAAAACTTAGTCACTAACATATAACCTAAAACTATCATTTAAAACCTTAATCATTATGATAGCACAGCTTGTTCCCTAAGTTTTATGGCAATCACACAGAATTTGGCTACCCTTAATGTGATCTCGGGATCCTTGTCCTCTACCAGGGATTTAGACATTGAAGTTTGGATTCATTTGGAGATTTTTGCATAGCAGGGGTAATAAATACCGAGCGTATGCCCCCGTAGAAATGGCAGCATAACAAGGCATGAGAGACAGTTTCTACCTCAATCAAGCCGCGGGGGCAAACTCGTTCCGTGTATGGTTTACCCTCAAATCTGCCCTGCAATAAGGCAGATGGCAGCACGTTGTACATCTGCAGTTGTAGGAAGCAAATTCAGAAATATTACATGGCACTGTCCTTCAGAATGTTCCTCCACAGTAAAACTAATTCCCTGCATGTAGTAAAGTAGCTTGTCAGGGAGAAGGTTAGCCTAGAACCCTTAACATAGTAATGTGGTTAGAATACATTTAGGGAAAAGGTATGACCAGATGCAAATGCAAAAATATCCTCTTTGGGCCGTTTTAGGAACTTTGCACTGACAGGGTCCAAGTAACTGAATGTTTCCACTTGCCCTTGCTTCCCACAGGGTATCCCCCCTCCCTCCAACAGCTCTCTTGGCTGTTCAGCAATAGCTTTAGGCCAGCACAGAATTCGACATACTTCACCCCATTAATTTCAATGGGTGTTTGCAATCATAACTCTGTATTGGATATAGGCCTTAGTGCTTGCATTGTGGTTATAGGTTTCCTGCCATATAGTATGTTGCCAGGAACTAGGCTGGAGACAAGCAATGATAAAGTCTGAGTAGATCAGGAAGTTGGGGGAAGAATACAGATAAAACTGTCACGGCACACCAGCTGTCTCTTCTTGAAACAGCAGTGCAGTGCTTAGCCCAGAACTGGAGCTCTGGGACAATTGTCCCATGCGTCTAATAGTCTGGCCATGCCATATTATTATACCAAATTGAGCAGGAGGCATGGTTGGAAATGAACATGTGCCATAATTGTTTTGATGCCATGGTCTATTGTGAAATTATTCTCAACTGTTTTTGCTCTCTTTTGACAAATGGGTGTAGAAATTCTGCCATGCTCATTGGCACCAGGCTAGGAAATTTGGGTGAGTGATTCATCTGGATTCTCTCAGCTCAGGCTTCCCCAAACTGGCACCCTCCAGATGTTCTGGACTACAACTCCTATCAGCCCCTGTGCTGACAGAATCATAGAATTGCAGAGCTAAAAGGGACCCTGAGGATCATCTAGTCCAACCCTCTGCAATGCAGCTCTCCCACATGGGGATCGAACCTGCAACCTTGGCGTTATCAGCACCACGCTCTAACCAACTGAGCTATCCAGGCCGAGTTGTAGTCCAAAACATCTGGAGGGCACCAGCTTGGGAAAAGCTGTCTCCCTGGCAGCAAGCGAAGCATTCTTGCTCGTTTGTCGAGTGCCAACTGAATAATGTGTTTATTCACAATGATGAGTTATTTACATTCGACGGCGTTTTGGTGCCTGCAGAGTTTTATTGGTCATAAAATTATTTGAGAATAAACTGTGATGTGCTTTTGATTTCCCAGTGAATAAACATTTGGGTTGAATTTATCCCCACCCCTCTCAGCCCTGATCTTAATGTGGGAAAGAACAGCCGTGGTGTTGTTGACCTGGGACATTTCATGGAGGTAAGTATTCGAGGAATTTATGTCGCTAATCAGAACAACGTGTCTTGCAGTACCATAAAGACAAACAGATTTATTGAGGCATTAATTTGCTTAGATGCACAAAGTTCTGGTCTAAGACAGCTTATGCCACAGTATGGGCTGTTTTCACCACGGCGGTCAAACACAACCCCTCCCTCTTGCAATATTTCACTAAGTTAACCTTTCACATAACAAGCAAACTTTGCAACCTGCTCTCTTTCTTTGTTATGTCCAGGTTCTTCCCCCCTGCCAGAAGGATTCTCAACTGATTTACTCATGTTTAAATGTTCCTAGGCCACCTTTAAGGTGATGGCTGCCAGAACAGATGCATTTGGGGGGGGGGACTATTTAAAGAAATATTGCAGTATGGTGAATTTGTGAGCAGGATTTAAGTTATGACCAACAAAAGTAATTAGATTATAATACTGTGGTTATGATTTAATAGATGGAAGGTAGGATGCAGCAGGGGGACATGGGTGACGCTGTGGGTTAAACCACAAAGCCTAGGACTTGCCGATCAGAAGGTCGGCGGTTCGAATCCCCGTGACAGGGTGAGCTCCCATTGCTCGGTCCCTGCTCCTGCCAACCTAGCAGTTCGAAAGCATGCCAGTGCAAGTAGATAAATAGGTACCGCTCCGGCGGGAAGGTAAACGGCGTTTCCGTGCGCTGCTCTGGTTCACCAGAAGCGGCTTAGTCATGCTGGCCACATGACCCGGAAGCTGTACGTTGGCTCCCTCGGCCAATAAAGCGAGATGAGTGTCGCAACCCTAGAGTCGGTCACGACTGGACCTAATGGTCAGGGGTCCCTTTACCTTTACCTTATTTAAAGAAATATTGCAGTATGATGAACTTGCGAGCAGGATTTGAGTTATGACCAACAAAAGTAATTAGATTATAATACTGTAGTTATGATTTAATAGATGGAAGGTAGGGTGCAGCAGAAGGGGAAAAACAGCAACTCCATGGAAAACGGGATAAAAATAAGAGAAACGGTGAAATTGTGCATATGTTAAAGAGGCAGCAATGCTTCTGAAGATCAGTTGCTGGAAACCACAGGGGATGAGAGTGTTCCTGTGCTTGAATCCTGCTTCTGGGTTTCCCACAGGCATCTGGTTGGCCACTGTGAGAACAGGATGCTGGGTAAGATGAGCAACTGATGTTATGTCAGGAGCTGGACTCAGCAGTAGGTCAGCCCTACTTCTGACTCCTGCTCCTGATCCAGCAAGCCTCTTCTTATGTTCTTCTGTAACGGCAAAAGCCCCAAGATGGCCTACAAATATAAATATATAATGTGTTTATTTAATGTATTTCTATCCCGTCATTCTCCCAAGTTGGGATTCAAGGTGGCTTGCAACATTTATTGACTTTCAAAACAAAAAACCTCAAAGCGGCTTACAACCCCCCACTAGTAAAAACAATTTAAATCATTCACAAATAATTAAAATCATTTTCTCACCGTCATGCTTCTGCAGCACCTCGGACAGCTCCAGAGACAGCACAGACTTTGCTCCGGCAGCACTAACGCTCATCTGAGCCCTTGCATTTCTCAGTGCTTAAATGCCACCCCCCCCCTTGATGCCGCTGGGGATTTGAACAGTGAGTTCTCTGCCTTGGAATCTGTATTGCTATGTTTTTGAATGGCTTCAGAAGTTGTCCCCCTTTCTGCCTCCTCAACAAGAGAGCAAGTAGTTCTTAACTGCTAGTGCACTAACAAATCCCCAGCAGCATGAAGGGTGGAGTTTGGACTCCCTGGAAGACGCTGTTCTATGATTTGGTGGTTACCTACCTGTCATGGATGAAGCTGTAGGGAGCATTGAGTGGAAGCCAGGAGCCAAGCTAGAAAGCCCCACCAAAGTTTCCAGTCAAAATTCTCCACCTTCTTGTCCTATTGAATTCAGTGGGGCTCACTCCCAGGTATATGGGGTTAGGATTGCACCCTTAGTATTTTTTTGCGGGGGATGTTTGCTAGTTTTATCGATGGTTTTTATTAATGACTTTATGGTTGTACTTGTACATATTATATTATATGACTCGCTCCCAGGCTACCTGAAAGATTGTATCTCCCTATACAAAGCTGCCTGTGTGCTAAGATCTTTGGGTGAGCACCTTCTCTCAGTCCCGTTAACATCAGAAGTATGGCTGGTGGTGACACAACTAAAAACATTCAAAAATACTTAAAATCAACACTAAGCTTAGAAACAGATCAAACCTCTTCAACATTCTACAGGTTTGTCTAAACAAAAATGCTTTTAGCAGGTGCTACAAACCATTTGGGACACAGGTGGCGCTGTGGGTTAAACCACAGAGCCTAGGACTTGCCGATCAGAAGGTTGGTGGTTCGAATCCCCGCAATGGGGTGAGCTCCCGTTGCTCGGTCCCTGCTCCTGCCAACCTAGCAGTTCAAAAGCACGTCAAAGTGCAAGTAGATAAATAAGTACCACTCCGGCGGGAAGGTAAATGGTGTTTCCGTGCACTGGTTCACCAGAAGAGGCTTAGTCATGCTGGCCACATGACCCGGAAGCTGTACACCAGCTCCCTCAGCCAATAAAGCGAGATGAGCACCACAACCCCACAGTCAGCCACGACTGTACCTAATGGTCAGGGGTCCCTTTACCTTTACAAAACCTTTTACTCCCCCTTTCTGCAGGATGTGGGTGAGCTAGCAAGGTCCCTGCAGGTAACTATAGTATAGTATAGCTGTTTTATTATGGTTAATGACCAGTATCAAGATAAAATTTACATACAACATATTGACTAGCACCCAGGAGTAGTATAATATATCAACGGATGGTCATCTCTAGGTCAGAAGGGTTTCCTTCTGACAGATAACTGCTTGTTTATGTATATGTGATTTCATACTATTTTATTTTGTTCTGAGCTTTTAAATTTTGTATTTGGTGTTTTTATCTTGATACTGGTCATTGAGCATAATAAAACGACTTAAAGAAGGATGTTGACATATTGGAATGCGTGCAGAGGAAGGCAACCAAGATGATCAAGGGTCTGGAAACCAAGCCTTATGAGGAATGGTTGCGGGAGTTGGGTATGTTCAGCCTGGAAAAGATGAGACTGAGAGGAGATATGACAGCCATCTTCAAATATCTCAAGGGCTGCCACATGGAAGAGGGAACAATCTTGTAGGACCCGAACCAATGGCTTCAAGTTACAAGAAAGTTCAGGCAGAACTTTCTGAAGGTAAGAACTGTTAGACAGTGGAACCAAAAGCAGACCAACTTTGACAGGTGGGTGATCCAAAAATGGCCCATGAAGTTGGGTTGGGGAGATTAAAATCTGGCCTGTCGGGCTGAAAAGTTTCCCCACCCCTGCACAAATGGGCCAGTCAGTTTTACTGCATTATCAGAATGAGTAGCCATGCCTCATGATCAGAACAGCATGTTGTAATTCTCTGTGTCAATATACAATGCTTATCAGTACTAAGGCTGGTCCTTGTTGACGCCTTATAACACATGATGTTTTCTTGCGCTGCTCCTGTTTCCTTCCCGTGGGTAAACAGTGTTCATATCAGTCATCTGATATGGTGAGATGACATTGGATGTAGTCAAGTCGCACATGCAGACAAGTAGTTGTGGAGGGTGGCCTTTTGCTAGCTTTGTCTGGTATGCCAGCTATGGCCCTGTCAGGATTGGGGTCACTTAGCCACTGCACCCCATGCATGGGTAAGCTACTGCAATGCGCTCCCTTTGGGGTTGGCCGTGGGTCTGCTCCAGAAACTCTAGCACACAGGGGTAGGCAACCTAAGGCCCGTGGGACGGTCTGGGAATCAGCGTGTTTTTACATGAGCAGAATGTGTCCTTTTATTTAAAATGCATCTCTGGGTTATTTGTGGGGCCTGCCTGGGTAGGAAGGTGGAAATAACTAAGTTAATGGTTCTTATTAGACTGAGTAGCACCGAGTTAAAAACAGAAGAGGAATGTAAATGGTTAAAATTGATGGTAATTGCAGCCAGACAGGTTATAGTGAGTAACTGGGAAAACGCAGAAGAGCTAGGGGTGAACCAATGGAGGAAAAAATTGAATAATATTATAATTTTAGAATATCTAATTGTGAAGATACACAAAAGGGTGTAAGGTCAGTGAGAAAGAGGAGGATTGGATTGAGAAGATATTGAATTGTCTGGGTAGGTTTGAACAATTTGGAGCAATTAATATGATAAAAGTTAAATAACCATGTGGAGGGAGGAGTGTTAATGTATATAGAATTGTACTTATGGTTGAATTGAATATGTTATTGTTGATTAAGTATACCCAATGTATCAGCCTGCCTGGGGGGTGTCACTGTTTGTGTTTTGGTTGTTGGTAAAAATAAAACCAAGGAGAAGGGGACGACAGAGGACGAGATGGCTGGATAGTGTTTGCGAAGCTACAAACATGAGCCTGACCAAACTGCGGGAGGCAGTGGTAGACAGGAGTGCCTGGCGTGCTCTGGCCCATGGGGTCACAAAGAGTCGGACACGACTAAACGACTAAACAACAACAACAAAAAATAAAAACTATTTTTTAAAAAATGTCTCTGGGTTAGTTGTGGGGCATAGGAATTCGTTCACACACCCCCCCAAAATAGTCCATCCCCCCACAAGGTCTGAGGGACAGTAGAGTGGCCCATGGCTGGAAAAGGTTGCTGACCCCTGCTCTAGCAGGTACTGAATGGCTGCAGCTTGACTTGCTGAAGTAGGCACACAGCTGGCATCATGGGATCTCTCCGCTGAAACATCTGTACTGCCTACGCGGCCAGGTTCAAGGATCTGAACAACTTGGGACTGAGACACAAAGATGGCACAAGCCCTTATGTATCCCTGCTTGATCGCTGAGATCTTACAGAGAAGCACTGTTAACTCTTACTCTTGTTACAGAGGGCCAGCTGGCTTCATCCAAAAGTCAGATATTTAATGCTGCCAACTCCATGCTGTCGAACTCTCCTCTGGCAGAGATTAGGCAGGCAGCTTCCCTTTTGACTTCCAGGCATCACTTGAGGAGCTTTCTAAAATGTCAAAAGGCCTTTGTAGCTATTTATTTATTTTATTTCTTTGGTTAGCCAGTGACTTTGATTATTATCCCTACTGTTTTAATGGTGTTTTGTGTTGTTTATGTTGTGCACTGCCCTGATATTTTACACTATGGCAATGCTTTTATTTATAAACAATTAAATGCTCTGTAAATGATCTAGCATGGCCTGATCTCACATAGTTTCATGAGGGAAGGAGCACACATTTTTGAGTGCCATCAAGGCACGCCACATTTAGATGGGCCCAGGGAACAGAAGTCCTGCTCCTTGCCGACCTGTGGAGAGCCAGTGTGGTGTAGTGGTTAAGAGTGGTAGTCTCGTAATCTGGTGAACTGGGTTCGCGTCTCCGCTCCTCCACATGCAGCTGCTGGGTGACCTTGGGCCAGTCACACTTCTCTGAAATCTCTCAGCCCCACTCACCTCACAGAGTGTTTGTTGTGGGGGAGGAAGGGAAAGGAGATTGTTGGCCGCTTTGAGACTCCTTTGGGTAGTGATAAAGTGGGATATCAAATACATACTCTTCTTCTTCTTCCCTGCCCATTTTTCTGTGTGTCTCCCTCTCTGGTTTTTTTTTTTTTTTTAATAAACCTGCCAGAAACTAGAGGCATGCTGAAACCTCCGTCTTGTTCCTTAGCAGCCTTGTTTGGGCTGCAAAACCATCCATGCTCATTGCCTGTGTTTGCTATGACAGAGAGGGAGAGGGAGGGAGAGAGAGAGAGAGAGAGATTGGATAGGTTTCCTAAAAGTAATCCATGAGATGACAAGACTATCAAATCCCGCCGAATTCTTAAAAATACACTTCTTTGTTAATTCAGAGATGTGACTGAACTGACTTGGAGCTAACAGTTGACATTAACAGGAGCAAAAGACAACTGTTGCCTTCCAATTACTGGCTGGTTTCGAAAAATCTTGTGCTCAGGATTAATTTGACGTACTTCTCTACAGATGACAACTGGGAAGTTCTTTGAGTGAGAAATAATACGTATCAGGATAACAGTAATTTCTATGTATTGTTCGCAGTGTCATAATGGGTGGAATTCAACATCGCACTAAGAGGAACATGCCTTATACTCAGTCAGAACATAGATCCATCTCGCTCCAGGGTTTCAGGGAGGGATCTCTCCCAGCCCTCCCTGGAGATGCCAGGAACTGAACCTGGAACCATCTGCAGGCAAAGTAGATGCTCTGAGCTGCAGGGCAGCCATGTCACCTTCCACCCATGCAAGCATATCTGTTTGCAATGAGAAACCCCCTCCCATCTCCTTCCCCACATGCCATCCTGGGGGTCCTCCAGAGTGAATTTGGGGGAGGTTGGGAGCCCATGGAGGGAGTCAGGGGAATGAAAGTCCCATTGCATTAGCAGGAGCCCTTGCACTGGTTTCGGCTGGTTGAATCCAGCCCAATGTGGGTTTTTTTGTTCATTTTTCTCAATTAGCAATCTATTGGAAACAGATTCAGAACAAATGAACCCCAGCTGAAATCCCCGGAGACATTTTTTGAAGGGAAATTTCACTTACCCAGGGTTTTGATTCAATCTGAGCATCTTTGAAGCTTTTTCCGTTCCCCTTTGTCTTGCTTTCGACAGCATCTTAATCCAGCAATTACATGCCTTTTATGATGTTTGGCTTTTGCTGGTGGTTCTGTTGTCCCCAAGTATATTGACTTTGCGCAAAGAATTCAACAGGTAGGTTGGAAACAAATTCCCTTCTCAACAATGTCATCACCCTTGCCTTCTCATTGCGGGCTCGATCCGGAAGAGAGAAGGGGAGCCCTTTAACTTATAAAGTAGGGGGTGAGGAACCTTTCTCATCTTGAAGGCCACTTTCCTTGATTAGCAACCTTCTGGGACCTGCGTGCCAGTAGCGGGCAGGGCCAAAGACACAAGCAAGTGGAGCAACAGACATTACCTGTCTATCATAGGCTATATTCTACCCATGCAGATGTCAGAGGTTTCCATATGCAACACACAATACACATTCATTCTAAGCAAGCAGCACAGATTATTACAGTCCAAGGAGACATTCCAGCCCCCACAAAAATAACAGAGAGGGGAACAGAGCAGGGCCCAGGTTGGGTATGGCCTGGAGAGGGGTGTGTGTGATCAAAGGAAGGGTGTGGCTTTAGGGAGTTCCAGTGGCTGGAGAGAGAAGCCTGATTGGCTGCCTATGGCTCCTCCAGGGCCTAAGAGTCCCTGCCCCTGCTATAAAGGTTGAAAAGACCACCATGGAATGACAGATCATCTAGGTGACCAAAGGTCACCAAAGGCCACTTTGGATGGCTTTAAAAGAGGGCTAGACAAATTTGTGGAGGATACAGCCAGTGTGTGTGTGTGTGCTTTGTGTGTGTGCTGTGTGTGTGTGTGTGTTTATGGGTACTCTCATTTTCCTACTCATAATGAAATACTACCCATCAATGAGACCAAACTTTGATTCACAAAACATTTAGGGGTATGTGTACCCCCGTGTACCCCCAGAAAAAAGGGCTGGATACAGCTGTCAGCGGCTAGTAGCCAAGATACTTATGGGCCCCAGGTAATGGGTGTCCTGCACATGACATCATGAGGTCACATTGGGACCTGACTTCCGGTGCCACTGGAAGTCGGGTTCTGAGGTCTTGCAAGGCCTCGGACAGCATCTCCGAGGCCTTGGGCATGACTTCCGGTGCTTCCTGAGGCACCAGAAGCTGCATCAGGGGCCCTGTGCTGTGGGTGCTGAGCACTCACAACAAAAAATTTGTGGGTGCTCAGGCACCCAGAGCCCCCTATAGTTGGCACCCCTAATGCTTCTGAGTAGCACTCCATGTGCTTGGGTCCTCCTTGCCCACTGTAAGAGAGGATACTGGAGTCAATGGATCCACCAGGCTGTTACATTCTTATGATGTGACAGAAGAAGGGGGAACGTGGCCCAGAAATCCAAGTCTCCATAATCAAGACATCTTCTCTCCCACTATACATCCCAATAGTGCTTGTTTTTGTCTCCTGCTTTGATTAGCTTTGTTGCCAAGTCACTGTAAGCTGCAAGACTTTATATTAGAGACGCATGTCTTGAGATGCTGGTGGTTTCAGCCACGGCTTGTAGCTGCTCATTCTTGAGATGGAACACGGCACTTTCTTGATGTCTAGGATGAGTCGGTGATTCATCTGCCGTCGGTACCACCATGACAAAACCCAACTTGTTAGCCCCAGTCCAGTGGAGGAGATTAGCTAGCTATTGATACTTGAGGGATTTGTGAGTATTTGTCAGTCTGCACTGGCAGATTCTTTCCACGCTAGCAAAGAAGGCAGCTTAGAACAATGCCATTTACCTGTTTACTTTTCAGCACTTGCCAGAACATTAATCTGGGCTGCTTCCTGCTTAAGTTCCAAGCTTGACTTAGATCTTTGGGAGAGAGAAAAAACCCCACTCAATTTTGCCAAATATATGCTGCATCCTGAATCAGGAATGACAGACAGCAATGACTCGCATATAGTGGTAAAGTGTGACATATAGCCAGTGTTATTTGAATACTAAACCACTTTGGTGAACTCAGATAAACCCAGAGTTGTCTGGTTTTTACAGTTTTGCTTTCCAGACAAGTATTTTATAGCATGATACATGACCCTTTCAACTCAGTTGTTGCAGGAACTCTGTGTCCATTTATAGATCTGTTGCTGGGAGCAAGGAGAGAATACTATTTTCTTAGTACAGTGGTACCTCGGGTTACATACCCTTCAGGTTACATATGCTTCAGGTTGCAGACTCCGCTAACCCAGAAATAGTACCTCGGGTTAAGAACTTTGTTTCAGGATGAGAACAGAAATCGTGCTCTGGCGGCAAGGCGGCCCCATTAGCTAAAGTGGTGCTTCAGGTTAAGAACAGTTTCAGGTTAAGAACGGACCTCCGGAACGAATTAAGTATGTAACCAGAGGTACCACTGTACTAAATTGCATTATATATATTATTATTTTTAAAATTTTTGATGGAGCAATGCAATTCTCACCTTTCTCTCAGCTAGCATATCCATTATAGTTTGAACCAGCAACACGCTGTAGTTGCACAGATGTCAGGCACCTATTGGCCAGTGTCTGTGGCAACATTGACAATGAATTCTGCATTTCTCCTTTTCCATGTTGAAACTATACTGAGAACATGTTCTGGGTGCCACATTTTAGGAAGGACATTAAAAACTGGGAAGTGGCCAGGATGGTGTGTTGTCTGGAAACCAAATCCTTTGAGGAACAATTAAGAGAGTTGGGTATGGTTAGCCTAGACAAAGATTATTAAAGGTTTTCTGATATCTGAAGGGCAGGCAAAGAGAAGATGGAGCAGGCTGGTTTTTCCATTGATTCCACTGATTGCAAAGAATCCTATTTCATACCAGGTGAAACTCCCTAAGGAGCTGTTTGACTTCAGACCCCCTCCAGACAACCTGTTTATTGAGCGTTCGCTCTGGTTTGCTTGCACAAAGCTTACACGGAGGTTAGATTATATCCAGGACTTTATTGAGCATTTATTCTGATTTGCTTGAGGGGCAGTTATAAAGCTCTGAGCCTTTGTCCTGCTTCCCTCTTAATTTGCTTGCACATCTTCCTGTTAGTCATTCCTTCATCACACACTTTTCAATGCATTTCCCCAGCAATTTTTTAACCGCAAAAAAAGTCTGATTCCTTTTAAAAAGTGGATTTGTTGCACCTGGGCAACCAAGCCCTTTAATCCACTTAAATTGCATAAACCTAAAGTTCTGCTGCGTGCTTGAATTCCTTATGCAAAACAGTGACAGCCTGGAGGCTCTCCTTTCCTGCAGGCCTTGAAGCACAGGGTGGACTCGATAGCTGTCCATCAGAGATGCTGCCTCAAATTTGTTCCAGTTCTATCATTCATCTATCATATTTTCTGGAAAGTTGCTAATACAGAAGATAGAATGGTTGGATCTTAATGAGTGAATACTATATTTAGCTGCAGGACACAGAACCAGAATTCTTTTTTTTTTTTAATTAAACTTTATTATTCTTCCTTCCTGCCTCCTTCTTTTTGCCTCTGCTCTTTTTTAAGATTAAGTAGTTATTTTATTTCAGTGTTTTATAAAAAGATACTTAGTAAGGGGTATGAACTTTTTTTGTATCTTTGAATAAGTATCAATAAATACTTTTTTAATAAGGAAAGTTGTTCGTTCACTATGCATTTGGACACCTCTTAGGATACTGTAACAAAATTTTGCATGATAGTTTTTTTGTCCATCTCTGAACGCAAAATTGGATGCCTTTCCGTACAAGTTGGCAAACTGAACCTTTTAAAATGATACTGATTTTAACCAAATGTTACTGAGATCAAGAAGCAGTTTTCCACCTATGTTTGGATGCTGTTTGGAATCAGAATGGCAGACAGGACTTTTTAGAACTGGGCTGACTTTAACCCCTTATTTCAAAACTGCAACAATTTTTGGGTTTCTTAGAATGGCTGCTAGTCATGCATGCCTAGTGCTGGATTTACGTATAAGCTAAACAAGCTATAGCTTAGGGCCCCACTCTCTTGGGGGCCCCCAAAAAATGTAAAGGGGAAAAAAAAACCACTGAATGAACATTTCCAAAATAGAAGATAAAAAACAAATAAAATAAAGCCTACATACAGCAACAGTGTTTTGTGTTGTGTAGGCTCCTATTTCTTATGTGCAAATGGCTTTAGATACCTATTAGGTCCATAAATGAGTATATAGCTTATATTCAACACAAAACACAGCAACAATTGGTTGTTGACAAAGGACAGCTGGACATATCAAGGGCCCCATTACCTTCAGTAGCTTGGGGCCTCATCAAACCTGAATCTGGCCCTGCACATAACTCAAAACGCCCAACTGTGGTGAGCAGAAATCGGGCATTTCTCTCCCTCATCAAACCTAAATCCGGTTCTGTGCATGCATATGCATGATCCAAAGTTAAAACGCTTTCAGATCCTATTGATTTCCAAGCAAAGGAACCAAATGCATGCCTGTTTCTGTGAGTGTGCTCAGTTAGAATTTGCAATGATTAATTTTGCGTGTGTGCTCTCATTTTTTATAAAACGCTGACAGCTTGCCATTGCACCACTCCCAGCAGACGGATTATTGTGCCCCGAAAACACAAAACCTTGGTGAGCACCGGCAAAACTGTTCCCTTCCTCTTGAGCTGGTGTCTGAATGCTGTTGAAGAAATGGCATCCCAACAGCACTCCTGGTGGAACCAGTGACGTCAGCCTTTGGCCCTGCAGCCAGCAGTTTAACTTGCCCAGACAGCACAGCATTGAGAGCTCAAACTCCCCGGTGAGGAGGGAGGGAGGGAGTGGGTGGAAGCTACAGGCAGCCAAGAGCAATAGCTGCGTTCGTAAGGACCAAATCTACACCATTCCATGCAAACATGGGGAATTGTGATGTCCTTGTGACTGAGAAAAGATCATTTTTTAGGGGGGGGAGAAGATGCTTAGCTTAATCAGTGGAGGCTGGTGCTGTGGGTTTGGGCAAATGGGGTACTGCCCCATCCATCAGAGTGCCATGGACCACAGAGGAATGATGGGAGGAACCAGCTAGGGCAGGGGTCAGCAACCTAAGGCCCATGGGCCACAAACAGCCCATGGGGGTCATTTAACCGGCCCACGAGCCACCCCCGAACTGAGCCGCCTGCTTGGCGAGTCCCCGCATGCTGCGCTAAACTGGCGCAGCACAGCGCAGGGACACGCTTCCGTGGTGCCGGAAATTGCGTCTGTGCATGCTCAGATGCCGGAAATCTTGTCTGTGCAGATGCGCAGTGTTGATGTTGACCTTTAAAGCCCTAAACAGCCTCAATCCAGTATACCTGAAGGAGCATCACCACCCCCATCGTTCAGCCCGGACACTGAGGTCCAGCGCCGAAGGCCTTCTGGCGGTTCCCTCACTGCGAGAAGCCAAGTTACAGGGAACCAGGCAGAGGGCCTTCTCGGTAGTGGCGCCCACCCTGTGGAACGCCCTCCCACTGGGTGTCAAACAGAAAAAGAACTACCAAACTTTTAGAAGACATCTAAAGGCAGCCCTGTTTCGGGAAGCTTTTAATGTTTAATAGGTTATTGTATTTTAGTGTTTTGTTGGAAGCCGCCCAGAGTGGCTGGGGAAACCCAGCCAGATGGCGGAGTATAAATAATAAATTATTATTATTATTATTATTATTATTATTATTATTATTATTATTATATGCTGGAAATTGTGGTCACTCACGCTCACGTGTGATCTGGCCCACGGAGGCATCTCCACTGGAGTGAACCGGTCCAGGCGAGGTAAACTTTGCCGACCCCTGAGCTAGGGAACCCGCAAGGAAAAAAGGCTCCGAGCCAGAGGATTAGTGGTGGGATGACGATGAGTGGTCAGAGGGAGACGAGGGAGAAGATTGGGAAGAGGAGGTGTCAGAAGCTGAGGAAGTCCCAGGGCTTAGTGAGCTGGGAGAGTCTGTGGCAGAGAGAAGTTCAGAATCAGAGGCAGAAGCTGAAGGAGGCGAGTGGGAGGGAGGTCAAGAGGCAGAGATGAGTCAGGCTGGGGAAGAGTCATGGGTGTCTCCCCCTCCTGTGGCAACCAGCTTCTTCCAACCCCTCACCCCCGGTCTCCCAGAACGAGAGGAGACATAAAAAGGACAGAGGAGGGATTGGTGACATGCAGGCACACCCTTAATAAGCTACAGTTCCCAGGGCAAAGCCATGACTGTTGGTCTCTCATGTCCTAGTCCAAAGCTTCCTGTAATAAAAGAAACACCCTGGCAGTTTGAAATACAGTGGTACCTTGGTTTACATATGCTTCGGGTTAGATACGCTTCAGGTTACAGACTCCGCTAACCCAGAAATATTACCTTGGGTTAAGAACTTTGCTTCAGGATGAGAACAGAAATCGTGCTCCGGTGGCGCAGCGGCAGCAGGAGGCCCCATTAGCTAAAGTGGTGTTTCAGGTTAAGAACAGTTTCAGGTTAAGAACAGACCTGCAGAACGAATTAAGTTCTTAAACCGAGGTACCACTGTATTCATCTTGTAACTGAACGACTGCTTGGCTAACAGTGCAACCCTCTGCGGGTCTGCTCAGAACACAGCCCCATTGAGCTCCCTTGACCAGGGACCCTCCAGAAGTTCCAGACTACAACTCCCATCAGCACCAGTTAATACGCACAATGGTCATGGATGATGGGAGCTGTAGTCCAAAACATCTGGAGGGCGCCGGGTTGGGGAAGGCAGCATCACAGCCTAGATAAATAAATACAAAACCAAATACTGTGCCTTTGCCGGAATTATTATTATGCTTGTAACTCAGCACATGAGGCGCTTAATCTCAGGGTGGCAGGTTCGATTCCCACCATGGGCAAAAGAGTCCTGCGTTGCAGGGGGCTGGACTAGATGACCCTTGGGGTCCCTTCCAGTTCTATGATTCTGCCTGCCTACCTCTGGGTCCTCCGGTGTGAAGGGAGGCGCTTAGTGGCAGTGCGCCTAATGTCCCAGGCTCATTCCGAGGCACCTCCAGGCGGGGCTGGGAATGTCTGGAATGCTGGTGAGCAGCTGCCAGTCAGTGCCGACAGTATGGAGAGAGATGGGGGAATGGTCCGCCTCGGTACATGGCGCAGAAGCCGAGCCAATCTTCCAAAGGCCATTCATTTTCTCCCGCGCGCGTCTGCCAACTCTCGCATCCTTCACTTGCAGCCAGTTTCTGCCTCCCTCTCTCTTTCTCTGGGCAAACTTTTGAGAAACTTGGGCGCGCTCTTTCGTCTGAACGCATCTCTCTCTCCCCCTCGAGGGAACAAAAACCCCCATGCAGTGGGGGCGAACTTTTTTCTTTTTTTTTAAGTCTCTTTTGGCCTGGGAAAACGGGAGAGAGAGGGCTCCTTTCTTTCCTCCGCCCCTCTCCCCAATTCACTGCTTCTGAGGAAGGGGGAAATTGCCTTGTCCCCTTTTGCAAATCCTGCCCCCGCCCCGCGCGCGCTGGAGCTGCGCGGAGGCAGCCTCTGTTTGCGCACGGAGGGGCGTGGGCACAGGGGGGCAGCGCAGGCGGAGGGGGGGTGCGCGTCGTGGGGAGGGGCGGCTCCTCGGCTGCAGCCAGAAGGGGGTGGCTTGAGTCGCAGGGCGCCTGCGCCGAAGTACCGGCTTGCCTCCTCCTTGGGTAGGACTTTTTCCCCGCCTGCCCCCCTCGCCGCCAGCCCCATCGCGCCGAGGGGTGAGAGCAGCAGCTGGGCAGGAGGGGGCTCCGCGGTGACACCTGCAGGGAGCTCTCGGCTGCGCTCCTCTCCGGGTGCCAGGTTTTGCAAGAGAGAGAGGAGAGTCTGGGTGGGGAGGACATCTATCTGCAAACTTCGTTTTGTGTGGGTGCGAGGAAGGGGTTGCATCGACTTGGGGGAGAAGGAAGGCAACGTCCGAGCGAGCAGGGAAGACGTCTTCCTCCCCTGCAGCGCCGTGAACCTGCGAGTGATGGGACTTCAGTCTTCATCTGTCTGAGTTGTGTCTTAAAAAAAACACCTTTGCTCCCAGGACCCTTGAGAACTCTTAAATCAGCGTGCTGGCACAGCCATGAAGAGGTAAGTTGATCAAGAGTTCTAGAGAACTGTAGAGATCTTAAGCAAGGAAGCAGCCCTGCGTACCCACAAGGAAAGTCCATCTGGGACCCAACTTCCAAGTCGTTTTAGCCCAGAAGGGAGAGCATCAGCTAGAAGCCCGGCTGATCTGAAAGATGATCTGGCCACACACCTGATAGGTGATGTTGATTTGAACAATTCAATAAGATAGGATCCTTTCCTCTTTAGTGGATTATTACAGGCGTTGGGATGGCTACTCTTCCTGGGAGCCATGTGAAATGTTTGGGACTTGGGCAAGTCGAAGAGATGAAACAAAAGCCTATTGTTTTTTTAAAATTTAAACTCTTTGGGGTGGTACCTCTCTCCTTTACCTTTTTCTTGTCTACCTGAACTTTGATTCCCTATCCCTATTCTGATTCCCTATGATTACCTGTACTTAACATATTGTGGAGAGGGGCTGTAGCTCAAGGGTAGAGCATCTGCCTTGTATACCGAAGCTTCCAAGTTCAACAGCTAACCCTAACCCTGGTCTTATCTTATTGGAGAAACCCTGGCTTAAAACTGCTGCCAGTCCGTGTAGACAATACTGAGCTAGATAGACCAATGGCATGACTCTTGTGTTTCCTCTATTCCTACATAACCATACAAAGCACAGCACAGACCAAGGACAAGTGATCTTGATTCTAACTAACTCTTCTTGGAAGATTTGAAAACTTTATCCTACTTGCTGTTTGTCTAATCTCTTTGGACCCTCCCAAATTTCCACGGACCAGCAGTCTCTTTAAATTGTTTTCCATCCACCGCTGCTGCAACACCACCCTAAGAGGCACGCTCCGGGGCTTAGCAATCCCCCCCTCGGTCCCTGCATACCGAATTATTGAATTATGGGGTCTATCATGTTCTGTCCTCTCTACTAACACAGAATTGTAGAGTTGAAAGGGACCCCAAAGGATCATCTAGTCCAACCCCAAAGGAATCTCAGCTAAAGCATCCATGACCATCCAACCTCTGCTTAAAAGCCTCCGAGGAAGGAGAGTCCACCACGTCCCAAGGATGACTATTCCACATGTGCCAGATATCGCTGGACTAAGACTTCTGTCTTCCCTGACCATGGGCTATGCTTCTTGCCGGGGAAGCTTGCGGAAGTTGGATTACACTGCCTGGCGACAGTTATCCAGAGTTTCAGGCAAAAGTCTTTTCCAGCCTTATTCGGAGATCCTGGGGATTGAACCTGGAACCTTCTGTATGCTGAGCCCATGTGCTGTACCGCTAAGCCACAGCCCCCCCCCATAGTTGTGGTTATCCTCCGGTGGTCTAGTTGTGGTTATTCTGCGGTGAGACCTAAGTGCCTCTTACGTACGGTTGCTAAGTCACATCGTGGATACTCTCCTTGTACTTTTTAATTTGGTAGTGAATTGGGAGTGGAGGCAGGAGCTGCAGCGTCTCCTCTCTCTCTCTCTCTCTCTCTCTCTCTCTCTCTCTCTCTCTCTCCCCCTCCCTCCCTCCCTCCCCCCTGCCTCCCCAATTGCCCATCATCTGCAGTTCTTCCTGCTGTGCAAAATCCCTGTAGCCCTACTTGCTTAAGTAGTCTCATGTAATTCCACAACAGTCCTATAAGGTAGGCTAGAAGAGGACTGAGAAAACAAAAGAGGTTAGATAAGGCAGCAGCAAATTAAACCATGCCAACTTTGTGCTGTGGGCACAGCGTAGCTTCTCCAGGTTATATCGACCAACTTGGCACCTTTTGCAGTGCCTGCTGTAAATGCGGTTTTGGGGTGCTGTGTGTGTGTGTGTTTTACAAGAAGTACATTTTTCTCCAGTTTAGAGATAAGGTCTGTTAAGAGAAAAATATGCAGGCCACGTGGGGAAGTTTTGCAAGGACCTCTTTCGACATAAGCCATTATAACTCAGCAAAAGAAGACATTTGTGCAAGTGTTACATGGGATGGTGTCCTTTCTCGACTTGGTGCTTTCCAGATGTTTTGGATTGCAGCCAACATGACTGGGACTGGTGGAAGTTGCACTCTGGAGGGCATCAGCTTGGGCCGAACAAATGTGCATGTTGTGTTCCTACTGCACAAAGGTGGCATTGGCATCCAACATTCCTTCCACTTGGGCCTGTGCTTTTGCCCACTATGGGCATGTGGCTCTCATAAGGTTGCCTGGAGGGGAATGCATCTCTCTGTTAAAGGTTCCACACCCCTCGGCTAGAGTCTCTCCCAAGTGTTCCATTTTGGAAAAGGCCAAGAGAGGCAAAGAAACAGGAAGCACCGAGAGTTTGTGCTTCCTGTCCCCCTCTGTGTCATTGTCACTTCTGAAGCAGCTCTTAGGCCTGAGGTTTCACTGGTGGCTGATGGGGAAGTAAGTCCTTTGGAGTTCAGATTGCAGACACGGCCATTCTCCTAGAGACCAGGGAGAAGGGGTCTAGCTCAGCTGCCTTTGACAACTGGATTTCTATGTGCAGGGAATTCTATACCCCTCTCTCTTTTGCAGGAACATTCATGTGCAGTCCAGAAGCTGCTCTAACACCTCATTTGCCGTTTGTGAGAACAAGACCAAAGGGTCCAACATGTAAATAAATTTGGGTGGCGATGGGCATGTGTTTATTATGTGTGCCTGTGAAACTGAGCCAGTTTGCCCTTTTAGTATAAACACTAACATTCATTCCCTGGCACGCAGTTATCAGAAAGAAACTTTGTGCGTGTGTGTGGTTTGAGGAATTCCAAGAACACAAGGCAAGTCCACGCATGGACTTCATTTTGCTTGCCCTTGCCTTGGTTTTATTTGGATACTTTCAAAGAGTATTCTATCAAGCTATGCCTTTGGAAAGCAATTAATGTTTAACTTCTTATCTACATGCATGCGAGCACACCCAATCTGGGCTGCCCCTGCATTTTCTCAATTCAGCCTGGCTGAAAACAGACGGAAAATAGACCGGCTTTTCTTTGTTCTTGGATTCTGATTGATGATTACAGAAGCAACACTGATTGGAAGCAAATGTCCAGCTATTGTAATCCATGCTTTAATGAGGTAATGAAAGTCATGCCCTAGTTGGACATTATGGTCAATGCATATTTTTGGAAACTCCAGCACAGAATGCCTATGCGCGCACACACAGGCTCACGCGAAAACAGCTGATTAATATCATGCTTGCTTTCTTGGGTGACACCCAGGAGATACTCGCTTATTTCCACCAGCTGTAAAAAGTTTCCCTTCGTTGCGAAATAGTTGGGCTTCGGTATCCTGGAACGACTTTCGAAGTCTCTTGGAATCCATATAAATACAGTACAATGGTGGGGAAGGATCTCTCTAGCTTGCACATGCAACGTCATGAGATTGCAGCCTCAGCTGCATAAATCTGCTGTGCGAAAGCCTATAAAAACCCATCCTTTTCCCAGAGTGGCTGGCACCCAGAGTCGTGTGGGCACTGTTTTGGCATGATGTGATCCTGGGCTATTGGCGAGTGTGTCTTGATGAAACAACCGCATGAGCTGTATCCCCCTTTTAGCTTACAGTTAGCGAAAGGCTGACATTTCAAGAAAGGAGAGTGAAGTTGCCCTGCAGACCTGACCAGTCCCACCCCTCTCGCCTCTGCATTTTTGGCAAAGTCTGAAAGAGAGCTGGCTGCAGTCATAGGGTGCATGCATTTAAAGGACCCTTAAAGCACATTGCTTCCCCTGAAAGAATCCTGGGAAGGACAGTTTACCCCACACAGAACCACCATTTCCAGCACCTTTGTTAAACTACAGTTCCCAAGCTCCTTTGCGCAACGGGGAGTCTTGCATGACCAGGGCTCCCAAGCAAATGTAGAAGCCTGTCTGAAAGCTCTTCATTCATCTCCTGCAGTGCTTCCCAACCTTTTCCAGGCCACTGACCCCTTGGTTCCATAAACTTACCCTTGGTGCCCCCTGCCCTATAAAAAGTATTATTCAGAATAGTGGTTTGCACTATGAAAGACAATAGCACAATAAAATCATAGAATTATAGAGTCATAGAATAGTAGAGTTGGAAGAGACCACGAGGGCCAACTAGCCCAAATCTCTGCAATGTAGGAATCTTTTGCCCAGTGTGGGGCTCAGACCCACAACTCTGAGATCAAGAGCATCTTGCTCTGTCAACTGAGTTGCCCTCCCCATGAATTCTGAATAAAAATTCAATGAATGAAATTTGCTTTGAAATTCAAAACAGTAACAATGAATTGCACATGCATTCAAAATCCAGTTAAAACTATTTACTTTAATTCATTCAACAAATGAATCTCGATTCAGTGATACCAGCTTCACTAAGTCTGATGGTCGTTTACTCCTCCAGCAACTGCACTGTTGCCTCTGAGCATCCACCTAGGTAATACCACCGCCCCCCAGGGGGTAATATAGTCACCCTTGGGAACCACTGATCTAATGCACAGACATCAGATGGGTGTTGGCAAGGTGCTGGGAGGGACAGGAGAGGTGATCTCCCTGTGCCAGGTGGCAGGAGAGAGATCCCCAGTCTCTTTGGGGACACATTTTCGAAAATCTAAGAGCTCAAGAGCCATTCCAGGCTTGCTTTGTATTGTATATTCGTGATGATTTGTGCTCATGATGGGGCAGCTAAGCTTGAAGCCTCTTCCTTTCCTTTTTTTCAATACTTTTATTTTGCTTTAAACAAATACAGATAAATATAAACAACCAAAATTACAAAAGAAAAATCCTTAATTATAATAATGGAAAAAGCTAAAAAACTACAAAAAAATCAAAGTACATGGCATAGAACATAAGCCATTATGGGAAAGAAAAAGGAAAAAGGAAAGAAGGAGGGGGTGGGAGGGGGGAAAAGAAAAGAAAAAAGAGAGGAAAATGAGCCAAAACACAAGAAGGCGCATCTATTGTACGCTTCCGTCAAGGTCACAACAGATCATTATTCTTTTCAATTCTCTCTATCTGCATTCCATAGAATCCCTCATCTTGGTATCAGCGAATATTTCCCTATTCGGTATCATTCTAAACATAACCAGGTCTTTATTGATGAACCCTTATCCTCTAGAGAATTATTTAAACATTCCCGCATGAAGCCTCTATCAGTACTGTTTGCCCCTCCCCGCTTCCCACAGTGGAGGGGAGCCACTAAGTTCTCTCCTGCCAGTCCAGCACTCGTTTCACTGTGCTCCGTTGGCTCTCTGCTACTGTTCTGCCGTTGGATAATGGTACCCATGTTGGGCAAAAGATTCCTGCATGGCCGGGGGGGTTGGATTAGATGAGCCTCAGGCGTCCCTTCCAAAATCCACCATTCTATGATCCTGCAACTTAAGCGTAGGAACATAGGAAGCTGCCACTGGTATATAGCTCAATCCCAGCAGGGAACTCTCCCTGCTGTAACTGGAGACGCTGGGGATTGAATCTGGGGACCTTCTGAATGCTGGCAGATGTTCTGAGGCTGCATTAGAAGAACCTTTCCCCAAAAGGAACTTGGGAATGAGAGAACAGGGGCCGGGAGGACGGCTCCGTGGGCTGCATAGCATAGTCAAGAAATCCAAATTCCTTTTTTAAGTGTGTGTGGGGTGTATGAAGAGTGGGGATGTAGGCGAGCCAGACCCAGTAATTCTTAAACTAACTTTGCCAGCTGGTAACCAAATCACACAATGATCCTATTACTTTGGCGCGGGGCTGCACTCCGGCCAGCTTGCCAGCGTACCTGCTGTGTCTACTGTATGCGTTGGCAGGTACCCTGGCCCTGGACGCTCTGGCGACCTGGTTCAGATTTTCCAGCGTGTCTTCTCTCGTAACCCTCAAATTAGCAGGGATTTGGGAAGGAACAGTCTCAAGAAGCACAGCATCGCCAACAGGCTGTGTCTCAACAGACGTAGCTTTTGTGTGTGTGTCAAAATGTGCTTCTGTAATCCTTAAAGTGCCTTGCTTGTGTTTTTAACAACCTGCGCGGCCAAGAAAAGCTGTTTGAATGCTTTGCCAGGAGTGGGAACTATTGCTGGATTCTCATTCTGTACAGTGGTACCTCGGGTTACAGATGCTTCAGGTTACAGACTCCGCTAACCCAGAAATAGTACCTTGGGTTAATAACTTTGCTTCAGGACGAGAACAGAAATCACGGCATGGCAGCAGCGGGAGGCCCCATTAGCTAAAGTGGTACGTCAGGTTAAGAACTTTGCTTCAGGATGAGAACAGAAATCACGGCATGGCAGCAGCGGGAGGCCCCATTAGCTAAAGTGGTACGTCAGGTTAAGAACTTTGCTTCAGGATGAGAACAGAAATCACGGCGTGGCAGCAGCGGGAGGCCCCATTAGCTAAAGTGGTACCTCAGGTTAAGAACTGTTTCAGGTTAAGAACAGACCTCCAGAACGAATTAAGTTCTTAACCCGAGGTACCACTGTGTAATAATTTGTTTAAAGACGCTCTTTGCTCTGCCTTCCCGCCTCCTCCCCCTGCACTGCCCCCGCTCTCCTTGTTAATCATTCTGGCTCCTTGCCCTGTGGAAAAAACTATCTTCATTGCAAAATGTAATGGAGACTATTCTTCTTGCAGTTTCCCCCCTCCTCTCCCCCCAGTGGCGTAGCGTGGGTTGTCAGCACCCGGGGCAAGGCAAGTAATTTGCGCCCCCTAACCCGTGGATTTGCGCCCCCTAACCCGTGGATTTGCGCCCCCTAACCCGTGGATTTGCCCTAACCCCAGATGTTGCGCCCGGTGCGGCCGGCACCCCCTGCACCCCCCACGCTACGCCACTGTCTCCCCCCCTCTCAAAACTGTACATTGCAGGAACAAATTCTAATTAGCAGGACTGAAGAAACACCTCCTAAATAGTGACCTTCATTACAAAAACAAAAACAAACCGTAGGCATTTAGAATGGATGTCCTTACTGCAAAGGTGATTCATGCCGTAGAGAGAGTGAGTTTGTAGGTATGGAAAAAAAGAGGGCATGCTCTTTCCATGTCATATCCCTGAGAGGTGAAAAAGGCTGCTTGCATCTCATCCAGATGTAAGTCAAGTATTCCATGTGGTCAAAGAACACCCAAATTGCCTGCCACAAGAAATAAAGTAAATTATCCAACTGAAGTCTCCCGTGAGCAGGAGAAACAGCTTTCCAAATACAGGAGGCCTTCTCTTTCCAGCTCTGTGGGATGGGAAGGCTGCCCTACTGTACCTGCTAGAAGCAAGACCCAGTTAACTCAACGGAATCGGCTTTTCTCAGCAGGAATGTTTAGGTTTGCACAGTAATTGCTACAGGTAGGATATCGGTGCATGCTTCAATTCATTTTTTTATTGGTTGCTGGTTTTAAATTTTTTCAATGTAGCTGTTTTTAGTGGTAATTTTATTGGGCTTTCTCTAAGCAGGTGTGTTCAGATTTGCACAATAATTGCTGTACCTGCACAGGTAGAATGTTGGTGTGTGTTTCTTTTCTCTCTTTCTTTTTATAAAATTTATTTATTTGGTTTTTCAGATTAAAATTTTACAGTCACATATCCAACATACAACATAAAAATAAGATTCCAAGGAATCTCTTGGAATTCCCTCCTCCCCTTTGCGGGTCCTTTTCTTAATCATTTCCTCCTGCATCTTTGATGACAATCTAAATCTTTTACCTCTCCATTATGTCCAAAATTCACCATTCAACTACAAGTGTTATTCCAATCCTACTAAAGATTTTAACAGTTTACAATGGTCTTTAAGATAAGTTATAAATTTTCTCCATTCTTTATTAAAATTTTGGTCTTCTTGATTCTGGTTATTTTAGCCATCAACTTGATCTGCCATTCTTCTCTGTTAGGGACTTTTTATCTTCTTTCCATCTTTGTGTGTTTCAGTTTGTTTTTAGTTGGTTGCTGAGTTTAAGTTTTTAAAAAATAAATAAATAGATAACTGCTTTTAGTTGTGAGTTTATTGGTTTTTCTCTTTGCAAGTCACTTTGAGGGTTGGTTTTTCAATCAAGCGGTGTATAACTATTATTAAACAAAATAAATAATAGTTTTTGTGGGCTTACCTCCACTGATGGAGGTGAGGGGTAAGGTTAAGTTCCCACAGGTACCTCTTACCATTTATTGTAAACCTTTTCAGTTGCAAGGGTGAAGAGCGCTACCAATAACTTTTTGGGGTGGGTGGGGGGTAATTTGGGGGAAGTTGCTTTTGTGTAAGTGCTTTACTGCGCCTCTTCGCAATGGCAGGTGTGGGGATCCCCAACTCTGCAGAAATCAGGGTTGCGGTTACATGCGCAGAAACACACCCTTTTATGGGAGAAGCGGCTTCCAGGGTCAGCTTCACTGCCTAGCATCCCCTGCTGGCCAGGTACTGCAACTGCAGGCATCTCTGAACAGGAAGAGGAAATGATTCGGCAGGAAACAGGAAGCAAACCCACTCCAGTAGCCATTGCAATGGTATAGATAGCAAGTGGCAGGGAATGGGAATTACCCCCGAGTCCACTGCTGTGGGAATAAGAGATCTCCAGGATCTGGCATCATTTTCTGTGAAGAGAGCAGATGCTAGAGTTTTCCAGAAGGCTACCTGAAATATACTCAGAGTCGCAAAGTGATTTCATGCTCTTTATTCAGCTCATAGAGGTGAGGAGGAATGAATGAATGTCCCCTCAAAGTATCTGCTTTATATACATTATTTACACAATGGGCTGCACATGATTGGCTAATTCCGGAATTCTACTGTAAGCCAATCAGGTTGTGGATTCACTTCTATCTGGAGCATGATTGGGTGGTTCCTGCCAAGCAATCATACTGCTGTATTGTTCTAGGACCAATCAGACTGCTGCCTTTTGGATCCTATTGTTCTAGGACCAATCAGACTGCTGCAGTTTGGATCCTATTCAACTCAGTACATAACACTACCGATTTTTTTGGTAATTGACATGGCTGCCTGTGCTTTCCCAGGGTTCCAGTACACCTGTGCCTTAATGACTTGACCCGAAGTTGACGGTCGTTGACCTCTCAATTGACCAAAGTATTTTTGACCCATCTAAGGCCACCTCTGATCCAGCCTTCAGTAACACTAATGCACTAGAACTATAGCTATCTACGTTTCCCTTTTTAAAAGGGAAATTCCCTTATTCCGAATAGGATTCCTTGCAAGAAAAGGGAAAAGTTGACAGCTATGGCTAGAACCTAGTTTGATCTATGGCGGGAAGGCGGGTGGGATGGAGACGTGGCCGTTAGACACCCTGCATAGGCTGTGTGCCTTTCTCTAAGCTTGCCGTCATGCTCAGGTGTGTAATTGTAGGGATGACAAAAGACAGGCAACTCCCAGCTTTAAAAGCAGGAGAGAAGGAAACCTGTATTTTGGAGCCCAGGGCCATAGCTAAGGAGGGGAGCCAGCTGGGGTCTCAGCCCTGGGTGAAGCCTCTAGATGGGCACCACTGAGGCTCCCAACTTGCCAGGGGCTTCCTCCGACTGCAGCCCCTCCTTGGGCTCCAGAGTCTAAAAGTGTCCCTGATGTAGGAGAAGCAGGGAAACCAGGAAAATGATCATACCCCCTTCCTGTTTGTTTATGGTATCAGAACATCACCTCCTGTCCTTTTTGGAAACAGAAGCACTTTGGAGTATTGCTTGCTCATGTGTTCTCTCTCTCTCTCTCTCTGTGTGTGTGTTTGGATCTAAATGACAACATACATGTTTACACCATGTGGATATATAAAGAGGGCACTGCTGCATACAATCTGCTACAAACACTGAGTCCTCTTTATACTGAAAATAAAATACCTGCAATGAAAGAAATGTGATGCTGACATACAAAGCACTTTGTATTTATCCCTTCCTGTAATTTGGAATGAAAATGTAGCCAATCCACTTTAAATTCCTTAATTGCAATGGTTCAGCAGCCAGCAATTTTTAAAGGAAACTTGTGGAGTATTTATTCTTTTATTTTATTCTTTAGAGCATGGGTAGGCAAACTAAGGCCTGGGGGCCAGATCCGGCCCAATCGCCTTCTAAATCCGACTCATGGACGGTCTGGGAATCTGCATGTTTTTACATGAGTAGAATGTGTCCTTTTATTTAAAATGCATCTCTGGGTTATTTGTGGGGCATAGGAATTTGTTCTCCCCACCTCAATATAGTCTGGCCCCCCACAAGGTCTGAGGGACAGTGGACTGGTCCCCTGCTGAAAAAGTTTGCTGACCCTTGCTTTAGAGCCTTAAACTGCAAGTCTTTAGTGCTCAGAAGTAAGTCCCACTGAATGCAATGGAGCTTACTCCCAGATAACTGTGTAAAAATGCTGTAGTCTTATACTGCAATCTTAAGCATTTTTACTCAGTAGTAAGTCCCACTGAGGGACGTGGGTGGCGCTGTGGGTAAAACCTCAGTGCCTAGGACTTGCTGATCGTCAGGTCGGCGGTTCGAATCCCTGCGGCGGGGTGCGCTCCCGTTGCTCGGTCCCAGCGCCTGCCAACCTAGCAGTTCGAAAGCACCCCCGGGTGCAAGTAGATAAATAGGGACTGCTTACTAGCGGGAAGGTAAACGGCGTTTCCGTGTGCTGCGCTGGTTCGCCAGATGCAGCTTGTCATGCTGGCCACGTGACCCAGAAGTGTCACGTGTCACCATTAGGTCCAGTCGCGGATGACTCTGGGGTTGTGGCGCTCACCTCGCTTTATTGGCCGAGGGAGCCAGCGTACAGCTTCCGGGTCATGTGGCCAGCATGACTAAGTCGCTTCTGGCGAACCAGAGCAGCGCATGGAAACGCCGTTTACCTTCCTGCGGGAGCGGTACCTATTTATCTACTTTCACTTTGACATGCTTTCGAACTGCTAGGTTGGCAGGAGCTGGGACTGAGCAACGGGAGCTCACCCCATTGTGGGGATTCGAACTGCCAACCTTCTGATCAGCAAGTCCTAGGCTCTGTGGTTTAACCCACAGTGCCACCCACGTCCATAATACTTCTTAGAATTCCTCAAATGATCTATTACTTTCTGATGAGATCTACTTAAGGTTGAATGAAAGCCAGATACACACACAGACAATTTTACTCTTTGGAGAGACTTATCTCTTCTCCAGCCTCTTTCAAACTCCTTTTTAGGCCCTTTCTGAACAATTGTTTTGAGATGTGTTTGTGTGTGTGTGTGTGTGTACACATGCAAACACACATGGGGTGTGTGTGACAAACTGGGTCTTTGGCCCAGGTGACAGAAACCCTGGCTTCGGCCCTGTGAAGCCTACTAAACGTAAGCTCACCAAAAAGTGATGGAGGAGTTGAAGACAGCAATGTTGCCTTGCTGTTGGTGGCTATTAGCTATGATGGCTGTGCTTGGCCCCCATAGCTGGAGGAAGCAATGCTTTTGAATGGCGGCTGCTGGAAACCACAGGAGCTTAAAGTGCTCTTGTGCACAATCCTGCTTGCAGGTTTTCCATGAGCATCAAGTTGGCTACTGTGAGAACAGGATGCTGCTCCCCCTGCAGGCTATTCTAATGGCCTTGCTGGATTCTACAGGACTCATGCAGTCAAAGGACTGTTTCTGATCCTTTTCCAAGGAATAAAATCAGGAGCGGTGGTTCTTTTAAATAAGAGTTTACCCAGCGCAATTTTAGGTTATTTTTTAGTGATCAAGATTTAATATATATTTTTAACTGCCGCTATATCTGAATTGTCTCTGTTATACCCAATTGCCATTCAATGTATTCCTGTTGTGTTTTATAATTTTCCTGATATTGTAAGTGAGCCGGAACTGGTCTGTGACCATAGTACAGTGGTACCGCTGGTTACGTACTTAATTTGTTCTGGAGGTCCGTTCTTAACCTGAAACTGTTCTTAACCTGAAGCACCACTTTAGCTAATGGGGCCTCCCGCTGCTGCCGTGCCACCGCTGCGCAATTTCTGTTCTCATCCTGAAGCAAAGTTCTTAACCCGAGGTACTATTTCTGGGTTAGCGGAGTCTGTAACCTGAAGCGTATGTAACCCAAGGTAGCACTGTAATAAAATTTGTTTACCCAGTGCGTGCTTCAAAAAGAAAGTAAGATGCAACTTAATCATTAAGTAGCATGAGGTAATGGTACCAATAGAGAAATATGAAAAAGATGAGGAAATGAATTATTATTATTATTATTAATATTAATATTAATATTAATATTAATATTAATACATGCATATCCCATCTTCCAAAGAAGCCCAATGTGGAATATATGGGTCGTTCCCCCCCCCCATTGCCATCCTCACAACCATTCTGTGGGGTAGAAAAGGTTGAGGGAAGTGACTGACCCAAGGTCATCCAGGGAGCTTCTTGGCTGTAGTGGGAATTTGAACCCTGATCTCCCAGGTCCTAGTCCAGCCCTCTCATCACTGCACCACATTGGCTCTAACACGACATTATCTTTCCATTTCTCCTGCTGTTGCCCCACTGTTCATCCCAGCACTTGGAATGCAAAGACTCCCTGTTCCTGAACATCAAAGCTCCATGGATGCAGCAAATAGCCGTTGATAAAGCAATCCTCCACGAATCTGTCTGTCCCATTTTAAGCACGCCATCCAAGTCAACATAGATAGGTGGGCTGTAAATTCCACATTCCAAATTCCATTATGGGACACCCAAAGAAGTGTGTTCCTATGCCTTGTCCTTAACTTACAGCACATTGGTTTGTTGGAAGCCACCCAGAGTGGCTGGGGAAACCCAGCCAGATGGGTGGGGTATAAATATTAAATTGTTGTTGTTGTTGTTGTTGTTGTCATCGTCGTCACCATCATCATCATGGAACCCTTATTGCTATGCGAGGAGGAGGAGACTGTCCAACTTGCCCATACTTTTTATGCAAGATGATGCTCCTTTATACACCTTCAATATACAGTATTCCTCCTTTTGGTTTCCCTAAACCCCCAAATCACCATTCATCTATCTCTGCAATAAGGCCTGTAGAGAAAAATATGCCAGATGTACCAGCTGATACAGAGCGTTCCCTAGTCAGTTCCCTTGATGCCGTCATGTTTTCCAGCGACAGTGACATCTTCTGGACATAACAGTGCCTAGAGGCAAAAAAAAGCTGGATATTCTTCGTTCCTCTCCCTTTCTTTTAATTCAGCCAAGCTAGCGAAGCCACCAGGCGAGGGAGATTTGCAGCAAACTTAGCAAGCCAGGTAAAACAACAATATTAGAGCACTTGAAAACGCACACATACAAATCACTCCCATCGGTAGGTGCAGTTCTTGAAGCACATTTTCTTGCAAGTTTCCGTTGTTTTTGATTTGACAGAGAAGCTGATGGAGAAAAGCAATTGCAGCTGTAATAGGCTCACCTAGTGATCTGCCCTGAATGACTGCTGCATAGTCAGTTGGATGCAATGCACCACGGGCATGTTTTGAGTGTTCTGTTTTTCGAAAGAGAGCTCCTTCCATGCCGTCCTGCCACCTGGATCAGGGGAAAGAAGCGCATGAAGACACCAGCTGTTGCCTCCTGAAGTTTTGCTATTCATTAAAAAAATACCAGTGCGGCATACAAGAATTTTATCTAAAGCCATACAGTACCAAACCACGTAGAAAGGTAAAATCAGAAATGGCTAACCGTTATGGAAAGATGTGTTAATTGCCTGCATAAGCCTGATGTTTTCAGCAGGCGTTTAAAAGTTGGCACAGAAGGCGCCCGCTTAATCTCTGCTGGCAGAGCCATTCCGCAAGAGGAGGCTGGTGGCGCTTAGGGCTCGGTTCCTTGTGGTTGTCAAACTAGCCTCGCCAACTCAGTAACAACTGACGACCTAGAAACCAGGATATCGGGGTTCAGGCAGTCTCTGAGGTACCCTGGACTTAAGCTGTCCAGGGCTTTGTAAATTCCTCCAAGGACCTTGAACTTGGCTCAGTTGTAGATAGGCAGCCAGTGCAGATGTTTTAACAATGGCATCACATGTTCTTGGCCACATGCCCCCATCATCAATCTGGCTGCCGTCCTCTGCACCAGCTGGAGCATCTAAACCAGCCCTTGAGATATCTGAAGATGTCCATCATACCTCCTCTCAGTCTCCTCTTTTCCAGGCTAAGCATATCCAGCTCCTTCAACCACTCCTCATAAGGCTTGGTTTCCAGGCCATTGATCATTTTGGTTGCCCTCCTCTGCACTTTCCAGCTTGTCAACATCCTTCTTAAATTCTGGTGCCCAGAACCGGACATAGTATTCCAGATGTGGTATGACCAAGGCAGAATAAAGTGGTAGTATTACTACCCTTGATCTGGACACTAGACTTCTGTTGATGGAGTCTAGAAGAACATTAGCTTTTCTGCTGCTGCATCACACTGTTGACTCATGTTAACATGACCCCTAGATCCTTTTCACATGTACTACTGACAAGCCAGGTGTCTCCCATCTTATATTTTTGCATCTTGTTTCTAAGTGCAGAACCTTACATTTGTCCCTATTGAAATTCATTCTGTTAGCTTGGGCCCAAGGTCTTTTTTGAACCCTGATTCTGTCTTCTGTGCCATTAGCTACGCCTCCCATCCATCCAGGTTGTTACCTGGATCAAATAATTTGTGTGGATTTGTGCTGCGCAGCCTGCAAAACAGATCGATATTCCGCCAGGGCTCAAATAATAACATTTAGTTAGTGACTTCATCTCTTGACTTTAGTTAGTCATCACCTCTTGGTCCAGCCTACCTCACAGGGTTGTTAAGAGGAATAATTTGAGGTGAATCCTGAGCTCCTTGCAGCAGCAGCAGGAGGAAATAAATGTGGTACAGAAAACAAACCAGAGAAGCAAGCATGCACCCATTCGGTCTCCATCTGGAGAAGTTTTGAGGACTGGGAGTAGCAGAGCTGTGGCCTAACTCTGGCCAGGTACAGCAGGTAACCTGATTATCCGCAGACTGAAGGCAGCATGGGGTGGAATTGTGGGTTGCAGCACAGAGGGCTGCTTTGTGAATGCTAGGAGGGACCATTCCTCCCTCGCACAGCTGCGGACACCTTTTCTAAGAGCCGGTTGTATTCTGTTCCGTTGAGGCATTTCAAGAATGATGCTAAGCTGCTCCGGCCATTATTGGTTTAACCCCAGCCGGGTTTAAATATGCATAAGCTGCATCTAATAGCTGTGATTTGTTTGAGTAATCCCTTATCGGGAATGGGCAGGCCTTCCCTCCTCCTCTCTCGCAAGGGAGCATTTGGGCTCCTGCAGAGATTCAGCTGTCTGGCTAATTTTCAAATAAGCCAAAGTCCTGCATATTTCCTTGGCATAGTTGTGGTACCTGCAGCTCTTCGCTACTGGAGACCTCACTTAATCTGCCTGTCATCTACAAATACACCCTACGATGTGGCTTTTATCATCCGAGCCGAGGAAGAACGCTGCCCTGGGTTTCCTGGGGGATTTAATTTAACATGGAAAACGGTGGCTGCTATTAGTCTACAATTATCACCCACACACACTGTCCAATTTAGCTGCACCAGTAGATCCACTTCGTTTCCCCCAATGCAAATCTGAAAGGCTATGCTATTTAATTAGACTTCTTCACCGCTTGCGACTGTGAAGGAAAGGAGCCCCTAGACCTCAAGAGCAGAATAAACAAGATCATGTATCTCTCGTCTCAGGTCTGTTTGTTTCAGCTGTGGGATGCTTCTTGCTAACAAGTTAGAACCAGTGTGGAATTGTGGACTGCAGAAGAGCCGTAGCTCAATCGCAGAACATCTGCTTTGCATGCAGAAGGTCGCAGGTTCCATCCCTGCCATCTCCAGTTCTGTCAATACTTATTGGCAACAGCTCTCCAGGCAGGGTTGACCTCTTCAGCCCTATCTGGAGATGGTGGGGATTTCAATTATGAACTCCATTGGGTGGCCTTGGGCTAGTCACTGGGAATGGAGTTTCATAGAATCGGGCCCACAATACTGCTGGAAATGAGTGGCGCATCAGAACCATGCAGGACCACAAAACAGTGACTCCCCTGAAGACCCCAGTGATCAGGCAGGGATTAGGTGAGCCTTGAGGTATCCACCCAAATCGTTAAGGGCCTAGTAAATTAATTACAAGAATCATGAATCTGGCCTGATAGTATTTGGACAGGCAGTGTAGACTTTTGAACACTGGAGTTATGCGTTGGACGTAATTTGTTCCACTCAGGAGTCTGGCCCCGGCATTTTGCACCAGCTGGAGTCTCCACACGAGGCCCAAGAGTAGCTCCATCTCAATAACCATCTTGCAGTAACCAAGTCTTGAGGTTACCAATGCATGGATCTCTGTGGCCAGGGTGGTTGAGGGAGCCAGGAAAAGGGGAGATATGACAGCCATCTTCAAATATCTCAAGGGCTGTCAGATGGAAGAGGGAACAAGCTTGATTTCTCCTGCTCTGGAGGGTAGGACTCGAACCAATGGCTTCAAGTTACAAGAAAGGAGATTCCAATTAAACTTTCTGACAGTAAGAGCTATTTGACAGTAGAATGATCTCCCTTAGGAGGTTATGGACTCTCCTTCTCTGGAGGTTTTTAAGCAGAGATTGGACGGCCATCTGTCTTGGATGTTTAGTTGAGAATCCTGGATTGCAAGGGGTTGGACTTCGATGACCCTCAGGGTCCCGTCCAGCTCTACAGTTCTATGATCTACTTTGATGTTCTGTAATAAATCACAATATGTTATATAAATGATAAATAAATAACATCTTCCTTCCTTTTCACAGTTCAGGGTTCACCATGGCCAGCCTACCATGCCTTCTCTTACTCCTGTGGACCATCAACGGTGTTCTACCTTCCAGTTCTCATTGGAGGCCCACCTGGCCAGCCTACAGAGTCCCCGTCGTTCTGCCACAATCAACCACTTATTTGGACAAACCACAGTTTGATGCCGAAGCTAAGCTGGAAGTGGTCTCGTCTTGCAGCCCGTCTTGCCACAAGAGTTCCCCGCTACCTACTTATGAGGAGGTGAAGGATTACTTGTCCTACGAAACTTTGTACTCCAACGGCTCCCGAACAGAGACGGAAGTAGGCATCTACATTCTGACCGGTGGCAGCGCCGGGACGCAGAGCAGATCTCGGGCCAAGAGGCAGATCTACGGATACGACACGAGGTTCAGCATTTTCGGCAAGGACTTCTTGCTCAACTACCCCTTTTCCACTTCTGTGAAGTTGTCCACGGGCTGCACCGGGACTTTGGTGGCCGAGAAGCATGTCCTCACGGCCGCCCACTGCATCCACGATGGCAAAAGCTACGTCAAAGGGGCCAGGAAACTGCGTGTGGGGTTCCTGCGGCCGAAGCTGAAAGATGGCAGCAAGGGGGCGGACATCAGCAGCTCCCCTGAGCCGGAAAGGATGAAATTCCAGTGGATCCGAGTGAAACGGACTCACGTCCCCAAAGGGTGGATCAAAGGGAATGCCAACGACATTGGCATGGATTACGACTATGCCCTCTTGGAGCTCAAGAAGCCCCACAAACGGAAGTTTATGAAGATTGGCGTGAGCCCGGCTGCAAAGCAACTGCCTGGTGGGAGAATCCACTTCTCAGGTTATGACAACGACCGGCCCGGGAACCTGGTCTACCGCTTCTGCGACGTCAAAGACGAAACGTACGACCTCTTGTACCAGCAGTGTGACGCCCAGCCGGGCGCCAGCGGCTCGGGAGTTTACGTACGGATGTGGAAGAGGCAGAGCCGCAAGTGGGAGCGCAAGATCATTGGGATATTTTCCGGGCACCAGTGGGTGGACACAAACGGCTCCCCGCAGGATTTCAATGTGGCCGTTCGCATCACTCCCCTCAAATACGCGCAGATTTGCTACTGGATTACAGGCAACTATCAGCACTGCAGGGACGGCTAAAGACAATGGGCATCCTTTTTTTAAAAAAAAAGAAAGAAAATAAATGGCCTCGGTTGCTGAATCGGGGGCAGGGTGGGGTGGGGGGAAAGGGGAAGCGAAACTCTTCTATATTGCCGGTGCTATGGGGCGCAGTTCTGTTTTTCTTTTTTATAAATACCTGGATGCAGGAATCAATAGGGAAGTCTGTCTTGTTTGTAAAGGTGTTTTATGTTACATACTATGCGCAGCCAGGCTGGCCTTAGATACTGGGGCATCCTGGGGTGCAGACCTGGCTCTGCCCTTCTCCCACAACTCCCCTTCCTGGTGCCCATGTCATGGCAAAACACTCTCCCCCCCCCCCTTTGGCTGTCTTCTAACTTAGGCGCTTTGCCTAACTTGTGCGCTTTGTATTTGATTTTTGCAAACTGTTGTTCCTGGGGCTCCTGGCCCTCAAGTCAAGTCAGAGAGCACGGCGTTGATAGGAGCTGAACCAGGGATGGTGGCCAATTTAAAGTTGAAGTGAGACAGGGGTAGGCGTGAGCGTGGCTGTGGGCTGTGTTTTTTGTTGCACTGCTGTGGCTGCTTTCTCCAGGCAAGCAAGAGAAGAAAAACTCTCAGCTTTGATGCTCCCGTGTAGATAGGCTATACACTTTGCATCAGTCAAGTTCTCCCCGAAAAAGGCTTTTTGTCTGAAATGTATTTAGCGTCGGTAGCTCTGATTTCTATTTCTGGAAGCTATTATATTCAGAGCGGAGGATATTGTGAGTCTGTGGGAGCACAGAGCAGCTTCAGAATTTACCGTAAATTCCTAAGAATCGCAGGGTGTTTTGGAAGCTAGTCCACCACGGCAACACACCCACCATATTCGGCCATATGCACAGACTTCTCCACTAACCTGTTCTGCTTTGCAGCCAAAGCTGGATTTGCACAATGTTGGTTCGACTAGCCCACAAAGCCACCTCCCACTTAGCTGGAGCAGGGCTGTGCACAGCGCTGATTGGCTGCTCCTTTGTGTCAATCGCAAAACCACCTCTCCCTTCTTGGAGCTGTGCTGTACATGGTTCTGATTGGTTGGCCCTCACTGATCATGAAGCCACTCCCTCCCTCTCTCATTGTTTTCGCCCAAATGTATATATTGCAACCTTTAAAAAAATGCAAGGGACATTCCCAGCCCTACCTGGAGTTGCAGATGGGGAGCTGAACCTGGGACCTTCAGCATGAACAGCAGATGCACTAACACGGAGCCCTGTCTCTGTGGGTGGCGCTGTGGTCTAAACCACTGAGCCTCTTGGGCTTGCTGATTGGAAGGTTGGCGGTTCGAATCTCCACGACGGGGTGAGCTCCCGTTGCTCTTTCCCAGCTCCTGCCAACCTAGCAGTTCGAAAGCAAACCAGTGCAAGTAGATAGATAGGTACCACTGCAGTGGGAAGGTAAATGGCATTTCCGTGCGCTCTGGCACTTGTCACAGTCCTTTGTGCGCCAGAAGTGCTTTAGCCATGCTGGCCACATGACCCAGAAAACTGTCTGTGGACAAACGCCGGCTCCCTCGGCCTGTGAAGCGAGATGAGCGCCACAACCCTATAGTTGCCTTTGACTGGACTTAACCGTCCAGCGATCCTTTACCTTTACCCAGAGAACAGCTGAAGGAGAGGAGAGGCACCTCCCAATAGCATCAAATTTCAACTGTCCCGAGTCTGTTCAAGCCAGGAGCAAAGTTTCCTTTTAGCTAGAGGGACTGGCAAGGCTAAGTGGGCTTTGCAGCAGAAGCAGCTGCTTTCTTTCTTTCTTTCTTTCTTTCTTTCTTTCTTTCTTTTTCTTTCTTTCGTTGGGTAGCCCATGCCAATGCGGAGTTCAGAAGTAAGTTTACTGAGTGCTGCTCGCTGTGTGGGATCTGTTACCTTTATTTATGCCTCGTCTTTCTTTTTTCTCCCGTGGTTTTACCTTTCCTCTTGTTCCCCCCCAAATTCTCCAGCGATTCTCAGCAACTAGAGAGCAGGCAAGTTTTAGTGAGGTTCCCCCTCCCACTTTTTCCCCTTTTAACTGCACTGATATCCCTTAGCATAATGGATGCAAACTGAGAAGGGCATTTGAGCTTTCGCACACCAAGATTGCCAAACACAATCTCTCCAGGGTTCAGCTGTTTTTCCAGAGCACAGTGCAGTCTCGGAAGCCGGGCTGGTGCCTCGCAATTAGGGATAGCAGAAGATGTCTGTTTCAGTTTCTTGCAATCTCTCATTTTCCCCATCTTGAGTTCTCCACATTTCCGCATCATTTTGCAATTTTCACAGAATCCCTGTGAAAATTTGTCAGCATTTTAATGCAAACTTTCTCCATGCACATTTTTGTAAGTTGGAGTTCTTGTTATTAAATATACCACGAAAAAAGCACACCAAGAACTCAGGCCAATGTAAGTTTCAATAGTGGGAGTTTCTAACCCATAATTGACTTCTGACTTCTGCTCTAAAGACCTCCATGTCGAATCTGACTAACATGAACTTATCTCTACTCATAAACTCTTATCTCTAATTCTGTAACGAATTTCTGTGTTATACATATCTTGATGAGTTTGAGTTTGTAATCTCTGTTAGAGTTTGTAATCTCTATTTGAGTTTGTAATCCTTGTCAGAATACATACTTTTGAATAGATTAGTTTTTGTTACTATTGACTATTGATTAGCGAGTAGAGACCACTCCCACTAGTGGAACTTACATTGGGCTGAGTTCTTGCTTTGCACATTTTTGTATGCAGTCTTCCCTGTCAACCACATTTTTTGCAATGCAATTTCCATTAATATAATGCATTTTCCCGCCAATAAGTGCAATTAAATGCATATGCATTTTTGCACATGTCGCCTGGCCAGAGAACCACACTTGCAAGATCCTTCAAAATGTGAATTTCGAAGGGCGGCTGTGTTTTGGTTTGCCTATTGATGCTGAAAATGCAAATTAGGTAAGTTCACATTTAAATGCAAACTGAATTGAGATTCCCCTCCATCCCATCTGGAACATAGAGGACTGAGCTGCTGTGGACTCACCGGCCTCAGTGCCCTCTTCAGGCACGAAAGAGAACTGCAGCAAGCACACTGACCCCTGCAGTTGGCAGGCAAGACTGTGGGTTGGTCTGTGTCAAAAAGAGAGAAAAGCTCTGAAACTGTTGGTTGTTCCAAGGTAGCATCTCATCAACTTGTGATTCATTGCATCTTCAGCTTTGTACATGGCGGGTGGCCTTTCCCCCCAGACATAGACAGTTGCTCAAACAGATTCTCCCCATTTAAGCAGCTCAGTTCAGACATTGCCCCCAAACCATGGTTAGCAGGAGCAGACTTCGCTTCATTTCCCATCTGTTCAGTATTCCCATTTACCGTATTTTTCCCTCTATAACACGCAGATTTTTTCTCCTAAAAAGGAAGGGGAAATGTCTGTGCGTGTTATTGAGCGAATGTGTGGTCCCTGGAGCCAAATGGCAAAAAAAATCAGGCAAAAATCAAATCGCGCGTCTCGGAGAAGGGAAACCTGAAAAGAGGAAGTGGCTGCTTTCCTGCATTCTGCCTCAGGGTCTTACTGCCCACCCACCTCTGTTTCCTTGCTGTGTTTGCTCAAACGGAACAAAGAGCAGGGAAAGCCCCTCCCCTCCAGGCAAGCAGAGTGTCGTCTCTGTGCTCCGGTGCTGCTGAAAACATGCAGGAGAGAGAGAGAGAGAGAGAGAGAGAGAGAGAGAGAGAGAGAGCGCTGGCTGGCTTGGGTGGGTAGGTGAGGCAAAACTTTTGCCTTCCTTTCCTCCCTCCCGTTATACCCCTCTCCTGCATTCTTAGCCAGCTGCTTCTCTGCACACCCCTCTCGTGCTCCTTGTCCATTCTGTATTTTTCCTTCCTTCCCCACTTAAAATGTGGTTAAAAAGCATGGATCCACATGGATCCTCAGGATCTTTGCATTGGGTCACCCCAAATTCACCATCAGATCACATAGCATGTCCATGGCTACAGCCTGCCCCCCAAAAATCACACACGCACTGTTGCCTGGGGCTGCAATGGTGCAAAAATGTGGTTAAAAAGCATGGATCCACATGGATCCTCAGGATCTTTGCATTGGGTCACCCCAAATTCGCCATCAGATCACATAGCATGTCCATGGCTACAGCCTGCCCCCCCAAATCACGCACCCACTGTTGCCTGGGGCTGCAATGGTGCAAAAACGTGGTTACAAAACATGGATCCTCAGGATCTTTGCATTGGGTCACCCCAAATTCACCATCAGAGCACATAGCATGTCCATGGCTACAGCCTGCCCCCCCAAAAATCACACACCCACTGTTGCCTGGGGCTGCAATGGTGCAAAAACGTGGTTACAAAGCATGGATCCACAGGGATTCTCAGGATTTTTGCATTGGGTCACCCCAAATTCACCATCAGATCACATGTCTGTGGCCACAGCATGAAGCACAAAAATGATACATCCACTGTTTCATTCAGAATGCTTTTTCCCTTGTTTTCCTCCTCTAAAAACGATGTGCGTGTTATGGTCAGGTGCGTGTTATCGAGCGAAAAATACGGTATGTGGTGCAGCAACCTCCAGGGTGCAGGGATGGTTATAACAATGGTATGTCGGCACAGTTATCACATCTAGCAATGTTTGGTACAAACCATGGTTTCCCAAACACCCCTGCAGTGCATGAGAGCTGTGATGAAAAAGTGAGACCGTGGTCAATGTTAGTCCCTCCCACTTGGTTTAAAAAACATATTGGCAAATATAACAAAAGGAATGAAAGAGGAAAGCAGCAGACATTAAGAATATTTGATCAATACTTTTTTAAAAAAAAAAATTCTTAAGGTTTATAGAGAAAAATACCAAACTTAATATACAGTATTTCCCTTTTTTAAAAAAAAACAACAACAAACTTTTATCTGGATAAAAATACAAAAAGGGGAGAGAGAAAAAGAAAGAAAAAGAAAGACATAACAAGAGTAAGAAAGAGGTTAAAGGAGAAAGATAGAAAGATCCAGAAAATAAAGTACTTCTGATTCTTCACCTGTCGACTATGAAAAAAGCCTATCAAATGAGACCCATCCCTTTTGTTTATCAATTTTATTTATTGCTTCACAACAAATAGGGAGTCTCAAAGTAAAATACAAAAGTACATAATAATACCGTTTGGTAGGAGAGGGTCTCATTCAGATACCATCTCACCAGGAGGTCTGTTCCATCTGTGTCTGAATCAGGCCATTAGTGTGGCAGCACCTGTGCTTTGAAACTCTTATTACATGTTAAGACAGGCATCTTCTCTAATGTCTTTTTTGGCGCCTGTTTGGCGCCATTTCCAAGTCTTTTAAGCAGAGGTCTGTATCCCAGTCCGCATCTGGATTGGACTTGAAAAATGTTCTTAGGTATGTTTTTATCATTAAATCAGTTGGGGATAGTTCAGGCCTCATATGTGACAAAGAGAGACATTCAACCAAACGGACAGAGGAAAAACTCCCTCAGAAAGACACAGCCAATCAGAACACATGCTACCTCAGTGAGGGTCATGTTGCTGTGATTGGTTGCTAAGTAAAACCTACACACACACACACACACACACGGTTAGCTGACTTACTGTTAAAAAATTAACTCTTTAGTCACACACAGAATGATCCCTGCTGTTCTGCCAAGCCATTCATTAATTAAACTATAGTTAGCACCAGGCAAGCATCCCCAGAAATATCAATCCTTTAACCTTGCATCAGACCTCCCTGCAGATGTCCACTTTCCAGATGTTCAGCAGAGACTGAGATCTGCTGATGAGTGTTTACAAACCAGACCAGAGCAATCAAACTGAGCAGCACATTTTCATCAGGGTAAAGCCTTTCAACAGGGAGCCTGCTAGTGCATTTGCAAAGCTAAGCAGGGTCCGGTGTGGTTTCAAATTGGATGGGAGACCGCGTGTTGAGATTTCTGCATTGCAGGGGGTTGGACTAGATGATCCTCGGAGTCCCTTCCAACTCTACAATTCTATGATTCTACAAATTAGAATGTGTCAGGTGAGAACTCCCCCCCCCCCCGTGTATGTATCTCTTTTATTTCCACTCCACCCAACTGTTGTCAAGGGTGTTAATGGTGCTTAATTTTTTTTCCAGTTATTGTGGTCCTTCTTTGGAATGCCAAAATTGCTTCTCGACACGTTCACATAGCAGGTGTAGCTTTCGCACATAATGCTAGAACTCTTCTTCTCTGGCACAGACAGTCGCTGATGTTTTAAAACAAAATCTGGCAGTGGGATGGTGGGGGCGGGGGAGAGAAGAGAACCTTTTTGCATTTGGCAAAACCTCATCCACCTCCTTTCTCTGTAGACACCTGACTCCTGTGACTGTTTTAATGCCAGTTCTTTTGATGAATGTATCACAGAAAACCAAGAGGAAACGGAAAGAGACAGAGGATTTTGTACCTATTTATATGTTATCTGCCAGAAATGAAAAGCGCTCATTGTAATTACACTTCATTTGTAAGGATGTTCAAATACAGCACAGTTTTTATCGACCTCTGCAGGAATAATATGCTTGTTCATTTTCTTGTCATTTTTTTTTTAAATGCTTGCAGAAAACTGGATGTTGCTTTGCATGCTTCCTAGCCACATGAGATTGTGATGGGTGCAGCTCCAGAGCATAGCTGTCAACTTTTCCCTTTTCTTGCGAGGAATCCTATTTGGAATAAGGGAATTTCCCTTTAAAAAAGGGAAAAGTTGATAGCTGTGCTCTAGAGAGTGGCAAGCCTGAGCTTCAAAACCATCGTATGGTCCACCACCCTAACCAGGGCTACTGTCTTTTGTAAAACACTTTTGAAAGCAACAACAATAAAGAGGTATATAAATTTTAATAAATAAAACAGAAATAACATTGCCGCTTTGAGCAGAGAATCCAAGGAAATCAGCTGCAGTTTAAGACAATTCCTTGCTTCCACATCTTCCAGGCTGCCCTGTGCAAAAGGACCCGTCCTCACCCAAATCCTGATACCAGCATCATTGCATCTTTTCCACCCAGGAGTACATCATCCCAGAAGCAGCTCTTTTCTACAGGAAAAAGGAATACTCACAATAAACATGAATACTCCCTGAAGCAAGGACTGGGAAAGGGATTATTGTTTTTCTTTTCATTTCTACAATTCATATTTTTAAGGGGATTGGAATCTCAAAGCGGTTTGCAACCTATATTAAAACATCAAAGGAAGCAATTCCAGAAGAAAGTCAGACATAAAGTATACATTCAAAGAAACATAATTCACTGGAAACCATTATTATTATTATTATCATTATTATTATTACTATTATTAAAATGTACTTAGTTATATTTGTATACAGCCCTATACCCATAGGTCTCAGGGTGGTTCACAATGCAAAGTTACAGCATACAAAGCACAGAATACACAATGAAAATAATGAAAACATAAAGACAGTAAAAGGTGGCTTTTCACTCAGCGAGAAAACGCCTTCTCCAAAGCAAATAAAACACCACACAGGAGGTCAAATGCAGAATGCACATTTAACGCAGCAAAGTTAATAATTTTTTATCTTAACATTTCAAACGAAAGCATAACCAAAGGAAGTCAAATATGAAATGTGCATTTAAAGCAGCATAATTATCAAGAGAATAAAATAGTATCATAAAAACATAGAACATATCTTCTGCCGTTGCTGCCAATGGTGGTTCATGGCGGACGGCGGAAGCTCAGGCTCGATGACCTGGGTCTGCACTAAGAGGCCTGCAAAACAGTCTCTGGCCTCTTCCTCAGTCTCCGCTTTTGTAGCTGGAGTCAGTCGGGCAAAATAATCTCTGGCCTCTTCCTCAGTCTCCGCTTTTGTAGCTGGAGTCAGTCCGGCAAAATAATCTCTGGCCTCTTCCTCAGTCTCCGCTTTTGTAGCTGGAGTCAGTCGGGCAAAATAATCTCTGGCCTCTTCCTCAGTCTCAGCTTTTGTAGCTGGAGTCAGTCCAGGCCTTGCAGGAAAAGCCTGCAAGGCAGGGAGCGGGTCTATCAGGACTCACAGCCAAGATGGGGATCATTACCCTCTTTCTCTAGTTTTCAGTTGCTCTCTCCCTATGGAAGATTCTACATGTTCTGTGAAACAATGAGGACACATCCACACAATACAAAATACATTTACTGAATGTGAGTTTTCCCTAAAGAATTCTGGGAACTGCCATTTGTTAAGGGTGCTGGGAATTGTAGCTCTGTGGGTGGGTGGGATAAACTGCAGTTCCCAGGAGCTTTGGAGGAAGTTATAGAATAGTAGAAGTGTAGCGCTAAAAAGGACCCCCATCTAGTCCAACCCCCTGCAATGCAGGAATCACAGCGAAATTTGTTTTGAAACCTCATGTGCTTTAAATGAGCTGCTGATGTATGTTGTGGGTTTATTCTGAGTCAGCAAAAGGAGGCACCGGCTGCCTCGCCGACTCACCCTTTCACTTGCCCACCTGCACTCTGAGCAGAGTTCACCTCGCCCCCGCCCCTCCCAACGCTACTCAGGGAGAAGTTCAAGTGACTTAGCAAATGTGATGGCTTCTCCTTCCATGGTCAACCCCCTATCATTTATTAATTTTAGCCCGCTTTGCCAGACGGTCCCAGGGCAAGGTGCAAAAGCGTCAGTCTGAATCACAACCACAATTTTCCATTAAAAAAGCGTAAGGCAAAGCCGAAAAACAACCGGCGGCAAAATAGCAATGTAACAGAACGGCAGCAAAGTATCAGAGCGGCAGTACCGGCGAACGTAAACACGGCATTCATTTCTCTACTTCACTTTTGCCTCTGGCCCTGCGCACCACTGGCCTGTGGCCCTCATGAGCTTACCCAGAAGGCAATGTGGCCCTGGGTCTACAAAAAAGTTCCCCACCCCAGGAAGAGCTTGGTGTGGCAAGACAACTGCACAGAATTGACAGTTAAACGAGCCCAAACCATCCTGCACCGCCACATTGCCTTGACTCTCAAAGCAGCCTTGCAAAGCCCTAGCTGGATGTTGCCTTGCACAAGGAAATACGACACATACTTGAGATTCTTCTCTATGTTGCCTCTTGTTAGCACCTCTTGTGGGGAGAGCCAGCTTCAGGTACACATATCCTGTCCTTGACATGGAACCTGGTCCCTGTAGCTTTTGTTTGGTGGCATTAAGAGAAAATGTGATATTAGATGTGTATTCTCGTTGAGAAGGGAAGCTCTCAGGAAATAGGGCAGTGGAAAAGAAAGGAGCTGGGGTTTTGTTTTGTTTTTTGCTTTTGGAACAGTTACTATTTCCCTTCTCTCTGTGTTTGTTTGGGGTTTTTTTTTTTTGGAGGGGTGCATTAATTTTAATGCATCTATACTGCACCACATCTTCCAACTGCACTGTGCAGAAATGCAACTTGTTCAAATGCATTAGACCAGTCGCAACCCACAAATGAAACCCCAGTGGCCAAATGCTAAGGCTGTTTGGGGGGGGGGGAATCTGTACTAACCTCTTAGCTGGGGGAAGGGGCATTGCAAAGCATATGGGGCCACGACAGAGAAGGCCCTGCTTCTTGTGGTGGCTAATGAAGCTCCTGTAACTTTCTACAGCTGTCTAGAGGATGAGAGTTCAACAGGTGTAGCTGGCACAATTCCCTCACAGGGTACAGCTTGGATAACAGCTATGTGGCTTGCATAACATGACCCTGAAATCTGAGCACCTTTTACACATGCTCTTTTGCATCTGCAAAACTGATATCCATTTGCCAAGTGCAGAGATTCCTTCCATATTGAAGGCTTAGGAAGTTGCTTTATGTGGGATGTAATCCACTGAGAGCAGTCAAGTACAACATTCCTTGTTTTCCTAGAGTGGACATGCAAGGGAATGTTTGGTCCAGCCAGTCGAAACTTCCTCCTGTTCCTCCTGGCCTGGAGCATCCTTCCTTGCATGTGACTAGTAGGTAAGCGTGACCTTTCCAGACCTGGTAAAAGGACAAGGCATGCTTCCACTCTCCTTTTTTCCATCTTCTTTTCATCCTGCGAATTTCCTGGAATGGACTCCTGGCTGCCAGCCAAGCAGTCCTCCAGGCCATCTTCCTTATGGGATAAACCTGTTAGTATAAGTTTGTAGCTTTAAGCCTTAAGCCTGCCTTCAGTGATCACACTGTGCTCTGCCTGATTGTGAGTAAACTTTCTTTTTATTACTTATGAATAAGACTGTGGTGTCTTTATTCTTTTAGGAGGGATTCAAGGGGTCTTACCAGGAAAATATTAGAACACATTTCAATCTGGACAAGCCAGATTGAATTGTGTATTGTCTTAAGAAACTCACACGAGTTTGCAACTAGTTTTCTGCTGTCTAAAGGGGAATGCACTCTGCTAAGTAAAGAAACTTGCCAACGCAAGTTAGGAAGGATATTAATAAACAATATAGCCTCTCCTGCCACCCTGAACATTCCCATACCTTATACTGAGTCAGACCACTGGTCCACCTAGTTCAGTATTGTTGACCCTGGCTGGCAGCAACCCTCCAGGGTTTCCGGCTATGGGGACATTCCCAGCCTTACCTGGAGATGCCGGGAATCGAACCAGGAACCTTCTGTTATGCAACACAGCCCTTCCCCCACTAAGGCTGAGCTACAAGCACAGAGCATTTCACGTGAGCGGAGGGAGAGAACTGGCTGCTCACCAGGAATGATCAAAATCTGGCTCAACACTGTTCTTTTCAGACGAATTAGCAAAAAACAAAGGACCCTTTTGCCTGGCTTGTGCACACACAGCAGACATTTCCATCAGCGAGAAAACGGGGGTGGCAGAGAGAAAATGTCAAAGGTGGGCCTCGTCTGGCACCTTCAGCTCCGGGCCACAGGCATGAGATCGAGAAGTCACGTGACTTGCAGAATGTCACCGCCAAACGGTCATGTGGGATTGTGTTTCTCCTTGCCGGTGTCTGTCCTTTCTGTATATAAGCTAAGCTAGCCATTGAAGCAAAGAATATACTAGCTGATGGTGTCACACATTGTGTGTGTGTGTGTGTGTGTGTGTGTGTGTTGTGTGGCTACTCTGATAACCAGGTGCAAAGAGGAGAGGGGTCCCTGTGCCTTTAATAATTATGTAGAAGAATGAATTTTGGAAGGTCAACTTAAGATTTTTCATCACATTTTGGAGAGTTGATCCACTGCCTTATCAAAACAACAAACCTGCAAGGCAGATCAGGATCATGGCCCCTCTATATCTGCAACAAAACAGGAGATGGGTGGAGGCTGAAGGAGACAGTGAATTCTCTGAAGATACCCAGTGAGAGGTGAGATTTGAACCCAGTGCTTTTCGATTCACAGCCGAGGCTGCCATCCAAATCCCTCCGCTTGCTTCTGATTCAGCTGGTCTCCCACGGAAGTGTCATTCCACCGGCCCAGATCTCTTCCTTCCTCCTGCTGAATGTACGGGCAGGTGGAAGTCTCACTGGCAGGAATTCCACCAGCAGAAAGTGCTGAAATGAGATCCATGGATCCTGAGCCATCACAGCCGAAATTTGCAGCAGTAGCAGCAGACGATGCACTCCTTGGAGGGCAGATCTGTTGCCCCAGTGCAGTGGCAGACATTGGGCTCTCAAATTTCAGCAGCACTTAGTGTGACACTAAAATTCAGCGCCCCCTGCCTCCAGCGCTCCTTTCTAACAGCATTGTTTTGGCACCCCCTGCAACACAGCACCTAGTGCAGCCAAACCGGTCGCGCTACCCTAAAACTGCCTCTGCCCAGTGGGTCCTGCCACCCGAGGCGGCTGCCTCACCTTGTCTCATGATAGGGCCGGCCCTGCAGGCATGCAATACAGATGCAGAGGCAGGGTGAGTGGGGAGCAGTGTGCCCTACAGAAAAATGTCGTTTGGGGCTGCTGTGAATCGCAGTCCAAAACATTTGGAGGGCACCAGATGCGTGTGGAAATATATGTAGAAAAATGGCAAGGACAATGTAGGTGCCACAGACGGCAGCTGTATTTCAGAGACCAATGCTCGGCTGGCTGAATTCTGGCAAAGGAATCCTTTGTGATACCATCAGAGGACTCCCATTCAGTCTCTAAGTGCAGGGGACTTTCTTTTGGAGATCATGGGACGGTTCCGGTTGCAAGTGTGAAAGAACAGCATGTGCAGATCTTTGTCGGCGGGACATTAAAGAGCTTCTCACCTCCAAGCTCCATGGGGCTTGCTTGTTTTAACAGGAAGAATAGGAACAAAAAACAGGGTGTTTTTTATTATTATTTAATCATCCAGAATCCTGCCCTTGGCAATAGACGGAAAAGGAATGAATGGTTTTTGGAGAAAACCTAACCTTTAACCATTCAGGAGAGGCCCCAGCAGTTAAGGGGCAGGAAGTTCGGGTAAGGATGGATTCACAAGTCTGGTTTAGTTTTTCTGAATTTTTCGTTACTCCAGTCTTGAGCTCAGCTTGCCACAATTCCAGAGTTTGCAGCAACAACAAACTCTTGGGGAAATCTGCCAGCATTTTGGTGTGCTGTTCTCCTAACATACAATTTTTGCATGTGATTTGAATCCGAACGCTCCCTGGCAAGGCTTAACAGAGCGCTAGGACCACCCGCTCAGTCTGGAAGCAGCAGCAGCACCACCACACGGAGGGTCTGGCTAGGGGGCGCAATACTTGCCTTAGGAGCACAATACTTTCCTTGCCCTGGGCGCTGGCATCCCACGCTAGTGATGATGACACAACGCCATGGCATCACATCGCACACTCAATGTTTTACCTCACTTCAGTGTTCAAATAAATGGGCAGCAATCTTTCGCAGAGCAGTTTATTGACAACTAAGCAGACAGCAGCTCTGCCCATATGCCAATTGTGGTCAGAGGCCACCATCTGATTGCAGCCCATCTTGTCCGGAATGGAATGGAAAGTGGTCAGTTCGATATTCTCATTATGGTCTGCCACGCTCTCTCAGTGGCATTCAGCTGGAACTTCTCAAAACTGATAGAGCAATCGTAGACTCATAGAACTGCAGAACGGACCCTGGGAGTCATGTAAACAGCTATATAACTTTCTGTAGACATCAGAAGGGAGCCCTGTTTTGGGAAGCTTTTAATGCTTGGGTTTTCCACCCCCCCTTTCCCCCCTCTGTATTTTTGTTGGAAGCCGCCCAAAGTGGCTGGGGCATAAGAAATTTTTGTTATCACATACCCTCCAGCAGTTCTCTGATGAAAATAGGGAAGGAAAAGTGAGACATTCCGGGATCAAATCAGAAACTAGGATGGCTTCTGTAAATCTGGGACTGTCCCTGGAAAATAGGGACACTTGGAGGTTCAGGTAATTATCTGGATGCACATCAAGAAGAGTTTGGATTTGATATCCCGCTTTATCACTACCCGAAGGAGTCTCAAAGCGGCTAACATTCTCTGTGAGGTGAGTGGGGCTGAGAGACTTCAGAGAAGTGTGACTGGCCCAAGGTCACCCAGCAGCTGCATGTGGAGGAGTGGGGAAGCGAACCCGGTTCCCCAGATTACGAGTCCACCGCTCTTAACCACTACACCACACTGGCTCTCAAGAAATCCTTGGCAGAAGGAAGAACTGGCCTCTCGTCCGACGCCAGTGAGTGCTCCTGTTCTAGAAAGCCTGAGGGATACATGTGGCCCTCGGCCTCATTTCATGGACCCTCAGTCTAATTTCAGGTAGGGGGAAGGATGGGAGAAAATGGAATGGCAGGGGAAGGGGAAGGGGATGGCAGAAAGAGTGGTCCCACACACCACTGGTTGTGGCCCCTCCCATTGCTGGCTTGCGGTTGGGGAAGCTCAGCTCCAGGGGCCAAATGTGGCCCTCTCCACCTGGCCCTTCCCCTGCAGGCAGCACGCCTTTCCAAGCCACACCCTTCACACACCCTGCTTTGCATTTTCCTGCAGCGTTTTCCCCGGGCAGGAATGCAAACTTGTACTCTGATAACACAGAGAGGTGTGTTTTGAGTGTGTAGCCTAGTAAATCTTTTGCTATCTCCAGTTTCGCCTCTGGCCCCCAGGAGATCGCCCAGAATGGAATGTGGCCCTCGATGGAAAGAGGAATATCATTGCAGCCTGTACTTCTTACTTCAGATATTGCTGCTCTATATTCCCATTGTTGTTTAGTTGTGTCCGACTCTTCGTGACCCCCTGGACCAGAGCACGCTAGGCACTCCTGTCTTCCACTGCCTCCTGCAGTTTGGTCAAACTCATGTTTGTAGCTTCGAGAACACTGTCCAACCATCTCGTCCTCTGTCGTCCCCTTCTTGTGCCCTCCATCTTTCCCAACATCAGGGTCTTTTCCAGGGAGTCTTCTCTTCTCATGAGGTGGCCAAAGTATTGGAGCCTCAGCTTCACGATCTGTCCTTCCAGTGAGCACTCAGGGCTGATTTCCTTCAGAATGGATAGGTTTGATCTTCTTGCAGTCCATGGGACTCTCAAGAGTCTCCTCCAGCACCAGAATTCAAAAGCATCAATTCTTCTTTATGGTCCAGCTCTCACTTCCATACATCACTCCTGGGAAAACCATAGCTTTTACTATACGGACCTTTGTTGGCAAGGTGATGTCTCTACTTTTTAAGATGCTGTCTAGGCTTGTCATTGCTTTTCTCCCAATTAGCAGGCGTCTTTTAATTTCGTGGCTGCTGTCACCATCTGCAGTGATCATGGAGCCCAAGAAAGTAAATCAAGATGAGTGTTCCAGGATGCGGCAAATTCAACCTCACATTTTCCTCTTGATCTTAAGGATATTGCTCTGCAATTAATAGGTATCTTAGGTTTAGGGCAGCACCCCCCACCTCTACTAATATATAACTTTGATTTTTGTCCCTTCAAGTTATTTCAGCTCATTATGGTGGCTGGAACTTCGTGGCTTATAAAATCCACGATCAGTGCCTCATCAAATTGTCTAGTTAACAGAAACGACAAAGGGTATGTCTGATTTATTTTTATTTATTTTTAAAAAGCTCTTTGAAGTTCTGGCATTTTGTGATCTTTGAACGCTTTAGGGAAACAGTAGCTTTGTGCAGGAGAAGAGAAGGAACAAAAAAAGATCATTATTATCAGAAAGTTGAAAAATTCTCAGGAAAAAACAGCAATGAACAGTATCAAGCCACTTAACCAGGGATGTTGTTAAGGGGTGGCCCAGTGCAGAATTGTGTGTGTAAAACCCCAGATCATTTGCAGCGGGGGAATCTCCAGCCCCTTCCCCCTTTTTTGTTTAACCTCTGTCACTTGCACAGCAGCTTAATCCTTTGAAAGCCAGCCTAAATTTGCCTCTGTACATATAATTTAGCACATGCAAAGTGTATACAAATTCATGTCCTCGGTCTATGGCCTGAGATTTTTAAGGATCTAGCGGTATCCTAGCACTGAAGTCTATTTAAGCGAAGAAAGGTCAGGCACTGCATTGATTTAGCACGGAAATGGTGGCGGCACAAGATTTTTGCTGCCTGATGCGGAGGTCAAATGTTGACATACACACACCCAGTGCTTCTGATGCAAACACTTTGAAGAGTTTTGTTGACACGTTTCTGCCTTTTATCTATTTCCGTTCCTGATCCACAAGTTAAAAGACCAATGCTGGAGGAGACAATAGACCATGATTTCTTTTCTCACATTCCCGGCAGAGGATGTAGCCTCCCTCGCCCCACATTTCCTCTGAGACGTCTAAGCTAGCCTACTGCCCCCAGGTAGAGGACACTCCTTGCCCCGTGACCAGCGATGAAGTAAAACTCCACTGCCACTCCCTTTGGTTTCTGCATGGGGAATGGGCAGGGATGCGCTTTTCTCCTTGGCCTCAGGCATCAGAAAATATTGGGCTGCCTCTTCCTCCTCGCTCGCCTCCTCATGGGGCAGACGTTGGAGCCCTGTTTGCTCCAGTCAACTGAGTCTTAGGCAAGAGACTTGGTGGGTGAAGAATGCACATTTTTGAATCATAATTGTTATAAACACTGATTTATAATCCCACGGCCATGTCGTTTCGAAAAGCAGATTCAAGATGCAATTTAGCAGCGTTACCCATGTGCTGATGGAATTAAAGTTCACATTTATTCTTAACCATTTCTAAGAAACCAGAACCTTTTCTTTTGGGAATAATAGGATTTGAGATACCCAAACAATATAAAAACTTATTTATTGATTGATTGAGAAGCAAAGCCTGATCTTTATTTTTCAAATATATATTTTTATTGAAGATTTATTGGTTTACAAAAGTATCTGCAATGTCTCTTTTTTCAAGTTATGTTTTCTACAGGTCAGTTTCATTTGTTGAGACATTAGTGTTACATTAGGGACGCGGGTGGCGCTGTGGGTTAAAGCACAGAGCCTAGGACTTGCCAATCAGAAGGTCGGCAGTTTGAATCCCCGCGACGGGGTGAGCTCCCGTTGCTCGGTCCCTGCTCCTGCCAACCTAGCAGTTCGAAAGCACGTCAAAGTGCAAGTAGGTAAATAGGTACCGCCCCGGCGGGAAGATAAACGGCGTTTCCGTGCGCTGCTCTTGTTCGCCAGAAACGGCTTATTTATGCTGGCCACATGACCCAGAAGCTGTACGCCGGCTCCCTCGGCCAATAAAGCGAGATGAGCGCTGCAACCCCAGAGTCGGCCACAACAGGACCTAATGGTCAGGGGTCCCTTTACCTTTACCTTTAGTGTTACATTAGGAGGAAAAGGGGGGAAGAGGTGGAGGGGGGAATGGTGAGTGGGGTGGGGGTGGGGTGACAATGCTTCTTAGTGTATGTGTGGGGTTTTGTGTCAGTATCACCTATGTGGGTTCTCTTTACTATTCGCTTGTGTTCCTTTGGTGGTGAGAGATAAAAAATATTTTATGTATGCATCCATAGCATTCCAAATTATTTTAGCCCAAAGACGGAATAGATAACACCCCAGCCAAAGAAGAATGGCAGCAAAAACTGCTGGAATACGCAGAAATGGCAGAACTTACCAGAATAATAAGAAATCAAGATGACAAGATTTTTAAATTTAGAGTGGAAATTGTTTATTGAATATTTTAAAAATGAATTTAAACAGATCAAATCATTAGCAGGATTAATGTAAAGACGTGCAGTGATATAAAACTAATTTTGTAATATTGGATAAATAATAATTAGGTTTAACTTGGAGATGCAGCAAATATATTATAAATATAAGTAAGCGCAGAAAGGGAGGGAGGTTGAAATGGGGTATTGAAATTCAGTGCAGAATCAGTTTGTTTGATGTGAAATGTAAAATGAAAAAAAAATTATAACAAGAAACAGAAAATAAGTTTGTATTTCTTTATGCAGTACCAGACATAGCCCAAAGTTTCTCCAGCTTCCAGTTTTTTGCTTTGGGTTTTGTTTGTACTATTGCCTCGTTTGCATCTCAGCGATATTATTTTCTAATTCAGACAGACTTCCTCACCCACCCAATTTTTAACAGCGATCTTCTGTTGGTTCGACAAGGGGATGTGGAATGCTTTAAAAGAACAAAACAGGAAAACCCCACTTGGCTCTTTCATCCTTCCCTCTTTACCCTTATCTCTGCCAGTTTCCATCCCTCTGCGTTCTACCTCCTCTTACTGAGCACTTCAGCATTTAATAGCTTTTGATAAAGATGTCAGCCTTGAATGTATTTATATAACGGTTCAGACTCAATCACCTTAAATGGTCATTAGTATTCTATCAGCCTCCATTTCCTGTTGATGCGTCTCTTTGTCTTCAGTTAACAATTATTTCTTTTGCAGGATATAAGAGGATGTTTTCAGCATCAACCCAGACGCTATTAAAGCACTTATAAAAGTCAAGTGGGGCTGCCTCCCCCCCCCCTTGCGAGGTTCCTTTGTTTTTTAATGCCTGCAAGGCAGACAAAATCCAGCAGTTTTCTTCTGACATGGAGAAAGGGAAATGCACTGCCTGCTGGATTTCTGCTTTTTCAGGAGAAAAGGGAAACACGTGTAAGGTAATAATAATAATAATAATAATAATAATAATAATAATAATAATAATTTATTTATACCCCACCCATCTGGCTGGGTTTCCCCAGCCACTCTGGGCAGCTTCCAACCAAACACTAAAATACAATAACCTATTAAACATTAAAAGCTTCCCTAAACAGGGCTGCCTTCAGATGTCTTCTAACAGTTTGGTAGTTATTTTTCTCTTTGACATCTGGTGGGAGGGCGTTCCACAGGGCGGGTGCCACTACCGAGAAGGCCCTCTGCCTGGTTCCCTGTAACTTGGCTTCTCGTAGTGAGGGAACCGCCAGAAGGCCCTGGGCACTGGACCTCAGTGTCCAGGTAGAACGATGGAGGTGGAGACGCTCCTTCGTAAGTAACTGCAGAAAGGGACGGAGGTTGAATCATGCAGGCAGAAGATAACCATGTTCTCCTTATACAGACAAGTACAGGGGTCGGTCTTTCCCAGGCTTGTCTAGAGATGCCAAACATTGAACCTGGAACTTTTTGTGGGCAAAGCACCAGCCCTACCATTGAACTACATTCCCACCTCAAAGCTTAACCGTAGGCGCCTGCAGAAGACCTATTGTAATAATTAATAATAATAATTTATTATTTATACCCCACCCATCTTGCTGGGTTTCCCTAACCACTCTGGGTGGCTTCCAACAAAATATTAGAAATACATTAAGCTTTGCTTCAACAAAGTTTACGCAGAAGTCAAATTGTATCTGGTCTTCTTGCAATTAACTGGCAAGGGGAATTCATCCTGGTGAGGTCTTTCCATTGGTGATTTGTTCACCCCATGCATTTCCCCGCCACGTTTCAGAAAGCAAAAACAGACACGGGTTTCTTTGCTTTTAAAAAATGGATTTGTTCATAGAATCATAGAGTTGGGTCCTAGGGTCATCTAGTCCAACCCCCTGCAATGCAGGAACGTCAGCATCCAAGACAGACGGCTATCCAACCTCTGTTGTGCTAGGTTGCCAGAGAACTGCAATTCACTTCAGTTGCACAAACTTAAATCTTCCTTCCTGCAAAATAGTGGCAGTCTGGAAGTGTCCTATAACTACAGTGGTACCTTGGGTTAAGTACTTAATTCGTTCCGGATATCCGTTCTTAACCTGAAACTGTTCTTATCCTGAGGTACCACTTTAGCTAATGGGGCCTCCCGCTGCCACGCCGCCGGAGCACAATTTCTGTTCTCATCCTGAAGCAAAGTTCTTAACCTGAAGCACTATTTCTGGGTTAGCGGAGTCTGTAACCTGAAGCGTATGTAACCTGAGGAACCACTGTATTAGAAATAAAGGCTCCATCTTCAGGTGTGCTATGCAAAACGGTCGAAGCTCATCCCCATATGAACTGACCTGGACCCTGCGGTCATCATCTGAGGCCCTTCTTCACGCGCCTCCTTCCACAGGAGGTCCCACAGGTGGCAACACGAGAACGGGCCTTCTCCGCGGTTGCTCAACATTTGTGGAATGCTCTTCCCAGAGAGGCTTGCCTGGTGCCCTCACTACGTAGCTTTGCACACCAGGCGAAAATGTTTCTCTTCCACCAGGTCTTGGGCTGGTTAACATTCTATGGCCTTTTAAATGTGTTGCTGGGAGGGGTTTTTTGTCTTGTTTTTGTCTTTGTGTTATTACACATTTGGTGTTTTCATTTTGTATTTTTATGTTGCGAACCGCCCTGCGATCTCTGGACGGAAGGTGGGATACAAATTTAAATGATACAAATTTATATTTTGACAACAATCTCCCAGCCCTAGGCGGATTGAACCTGCAACCTTTTGCATGATGAGCACATTCTCTTCCACGGAGTTATAGCCTTTCCCAAGTTTCCTTGCATTAAAAAAAGCCTGTCTTCTTTCATAGTGTGGAATTTTGCAACCACCGTTCCGGGGTTGTTTGGGGTGGTTTTTTGGTTGTGTGCCAACAGTACTGCTTCCCTTGAAAGGGACTTGCACTTTGATTATAATCACAGACTAAGGCTGTGTGCAGTGCCAGATTTACGTATAAGCTAAACAAGCTATAGTTTAGGGCCCCACTCTCTTGGGGGCCCCAAAAAAATTTAAAGGGGGAAAAAACTGGATGTACATTTCCAAAATATAAGATAAAAAACAAATAAAATAAAAGCTACATACAGCAACAGTGTTTTGTTTTGTGTAGGCTTCTATGATGTAAGTAATGAGCCCTGCCTGCTAGGCTGCTCCCTAAAATATATTGCTCATTTCTATATCAATTACTTTGATAAAATACATATTTTGTTATGTGCAAATGGCTTTAGATACCTATTAGGCCTGTAAATTACCACATAGCATATATTCAATACAAAAAACAGCAACAATTTGTTGTTGACAAAGGACAGCAGGACATATAAAGGGCCCCATTCCTTTCAGTAGCTTAGGGCCTCATCAAACCTAAATCCGGCCCTGGCTGTGTGCACTCAACATTATATTCTACATGCAATGCACATTGAGGTCTTGTTTCTCCTACCTAGTCCACACACAACCCAGATCCATGGCATCTTTTATGAAGAGCGTTTTCTCCAACCCGTTTCCTTCCAAAAATAAAAGCTCAGTGCAGAGTGATCCTGCGTTACCACACAGTGTGTCCATCTGAAAGTGGATGGAGGTGGACTCAGCATTGTGGGGTGTATCCACGCCTGCCCAGTGATGTTGTGGGTGGGCATACACCAAGATCACAATCACCACTCCCTTCCTTATTCATGGGTGGTAAGCGAAAGGTGTTGTTGTTGTTGTTGTTGTTTAGTCTTTTAGTCGTTTAGTCGTGTCCGACTCTTCATGACCCCATGGACCAGAGCACGCCAGGCACTCCTGTCTTCCACTGCCTCCCGCAGTTTGGTCAGACTCATGTTTGTAGCTTCGAGAACACTGTCCAACCATCTCATCCTCTGTCGTCCCCTTCTCCTTGTGCCCTCCATCTTTCCCAACATCAGGGTCTTTTCCAGGGAGTCTTCTTTTCTCATGAGGTGGCCAAAGTATTGGAGCCTCAGTTTCAGGATCTGTCCTTCCAGTGAGCTCTCAGGGCTGATTTCCTTAAGAATGGATAGGTTTGATCTTCTTGCAGTCCATGGGACTCTCAAGAGTCTCCTCCAGCACCATAATTCAAAAGCATCAATTCTTCGGCGATCAGCCTTCTTTATGGTCCAAAGCGAAAGGTATGGATAAGCAAATCAAGGGGTGGGTTTTCAAATATCTATCAGGTTATCATATCCATCTTGGCAGATGGCAGGATCTGGAATTAAACTAGCTTGAAAGCAGCAGGTGAGGGATGAGCATGCACAGCCCTGAGAAAAACTAACTATCTGCATTGTAAACTGACGCAGCCCAGAGGCTACAATTCTGTACTTACCTTGTTGTTGTTGTCGTTTAGTCATGTCCGACTCTTCGTGACCCCATGGACCAGAGCACGCCAGGCACTTCTGTCTTCCACTGTACTTACCTACTTGAGAGCAATCCCCCCACTAAACTCCACGGGACTTACTTCTGAGTAGACATGCCTAGGATCGTGCTGACAATATCTGGGCTGTGAGAATTTTTTTTTGTTGGGGGTTAGTGGTGAAAAGGGACTTGCATATGTTGAGATCAGCCATGAAGGTCTTGGCTCGTGATTGATTTTCCTATAGAGAACCAGCTGATTCCTCCAGGAACCATTATCCTTTGAGACTATCCTGGGGCTCCCTCTGGCGGCCACTTCAACTTGACTTTTGTGCAGCCCGGCGAACTGTCCCATGAAGAGCGCATCCACCCATTTAAAGAAATAAACACTGCATTTATTTAACAGGGAATATATTGCTTCTCTGGCAGCTTCTCGTTGACATCTAGACCCAATTCAAAACGCTGGTTGTTGAGGACACGAGGAAATTCACAGAGCAAAGAGTGCATGGAGAGGAGCACACCCACCAAATCCCAATTCCACTGTCCATATCCTTTAAGAACATAAGAAGAGACCTGCTGGATCAGGCCAATGGCATGATCCCTCTGACGGTGGAGGCAGAAGCAGGTGAGAGAACATTCTTGGTGAGACAGCTTTGTGTTCCAGGATCCCTCATAGAATCGCAGAATTGGAAGGGACTGTGAGGGCCATTTTGAGAGTCCCATGGACTGCAAGAAGATCAAACCTATCCATTCTTAAGGAAGTCAGCCCTGAGTGCTCACTGGAAGGACAGATCGTGAAGCTGAGGCTCCAATACTTTGGCCACCTCATGAGAAGAGAAGACTCCCTGGAAAAGACCCTGATGTTGGGAAAGATGGAGGGCACAAGGAGAAGGGGACGACAGAGGACGAGATGGATGGACAGTGTTCTCGAAGCTACCAGCATGAGTTTGACCAAACTGCGGGAGGCAGAGGAAGACAGGAGTGCCTGGCGTGCTCTGGTCCATGGGCTCACGAAGAGTCGGACACGACTAAACGACTAAACAACAACAACGAGGGACATCTAGTCCAACCACCCTGCAATTCAGGAATCTTTCGCCCAACGTGGGGCTCGAACCCACAACCATGAGGTGAAGAGTCTCATGCTATACTGGCTGATCCATCTCAGTTGGGATGGCTTCCCCAGGATGTGTCCACCTGAGGGCTCCATGTGTTGGTAGAAGGGAAGCAAGGTGATCCCCAACACTGTTCACACAAACCTGCTTTAGCAGTTTCTAAAGCTCTGAAGACACAGCATATGCTTAGAGAGGGTTATCTCTTATTATTTATTAGTTCGGTGGTGTCTCATGATACAAGGGTGCAATTCTGTGCAAACCTATTCAAATGTGGACCTCACTGAGTTCACTGGCACTTACTCCTAGGTTAAGTGTGTCGATTGAAATCTTAAGCCTTGTTTTTATCTACAAATGCTTTTTAGTTCTTCACTTTTGCTGCTTTCATCAAGAGTGTAGTAGTATTTTCATTGTTTCATTCCCAGATAACTGGTTTCATCTAAGGGTTTGGTTCTGAATTGGCTTATACTCTATTGGACTATTTTAAATCGCTCAGATATTTGGAGAAAACATCTAATGAACCCCAATGAAAAACATGGCACACCCCCCAATATGTTTTGACTGACCTGCCTTCCAAAATGTAATGAGCTGGGGTAGGAAACAGATTCTGGGAATTTTATTTATTCATTCATTCTTTCACAACCTTTCATCAGTTTTGATCCCAGGGCAACTTGTAACTCAAGCATTTAATTAAACGAAAATTAAGCCACTGATTTTAAACAAGCTTAAAACAAAACCATATAACCAGAGCAGCGGACAGCACCTATACATTTACTTCTGCTTTTGTCAAATCAACTTTCTTCAAATGGGTGAAGAGAGAAAATTTTCAACAGGTGCTGAAAACCCACAATCACACAACTTGCACCTCTGGGGGGAGCAATAGGCTTACCTCCTGTTGAAAAAATATTAGCAGACGGACATCTTACATTTATTTATTTATTACATTTATATACAGTACCACCTTTTCCACCAAGGAGTTCAAGTGCAGGATTCTTCCCTCCCCATTTTATCTGCACAACAACCCTCCGAAGTAGGTTATGCAGAGAGACAGTGACCTTACGCACGCCTCCACAAAGTCCAATTGAACCCAATAATGGGTTGCAGCCTCAGAAATCCTGGAAAATCATAGAGTTGTAGAGTTTTAAGGTACTCCAAGGATCATCTAGTCCAACCCCTTCAATGCACGAATCCTGCCCATGGTCATCCCTGGGTGGGCTTCTTGAACCACCAACCTTCTGGCTCACACACTGCCCCACTGCGCCACAGGAATAAGCACAATTGAATTTAGTGGGATTTACTTCCGAGTTAGACATAATACAGTGGTACCTCGGGTTACAAACTTAATTCATTCTGGAGGTCCATTCTTAACCCCAAACCATTCTTAACCTGAGGTACCTCGGGTTACAAACTCGGGTTACAGTGGTACCTCGGGTTACAAACTTAATTCATTCTGGAGGTCCATTCTTAACCCAAAACCATTCTTAACCTGAGGCGGGCTTTCGTTAATGGGGTGTCCCGCTGCCGCCGCACCACAATTTTCGTTCTCATCCTGGGGAAAAGTTTGTAACCCGAGGTACTACTTCCGGGATAGCGGAGTTTGTAACCTGAAGCGTTTGTAACCCGAGGTACCACTGTATAGGATTGCATTGTAAGCCAGCAAGGTTTTTACAGCATGTGTAGCAGTACTGATTTCCTGTTTGAAGGGAGGGACGGCTCTGATAACAGAGAAATAGCAAAGGCCAATTGCACACAGGTATGCTTAAATAGATGGGATGCAGGTGGTGCTGTGGGTTAAACCACAGAGCCTAGGGCTTGCTGATCAGAAGGTCGGCAGTTCGAATCCCCGCGATGGGGTGAGCTCCTGTTGCTCGGTCCCTGCTCCTGCCAACCTAGCAGTTCAAAAGGACGTCAAAGTGCAAGTAGATAAATAGGTACCACTCTGGTGGGAAGGTAAACGACGTTTCCGTGCGCTGCTCTGGTTCGCCACAAGCAGCTTAGTCATGCTGGCCACATGACCCAGAAGCTGTCCACCGGTTCTCTCTGCCAATAAAGCGAGATGAGCGCCGCAACCCCAGAGTTGGCGACGACTGGACCTAATGGTCAGGGGTCTCTTTACCTTTTATGCTTAAATAAGTGGCACTGACGGATGCAGATAAGAGTAGGAGAAAATACAGTAGGAGAAGATACAGAGCAACCTCTTTAGAGGCAAACTGACTCTTTTCAACACAGGAGTGGGCTGCCTGTCTTAGAAGCATCCAAAGTTCAAAAGAGCAAGTCCTTGATGGACCAACTTTTCCATCAGGCGAATTGGACCATGATGACTTTAGCATTAAAGACCTAGGAATGGCCCAGTGAGGTTGCTAGGTACTTACAAGACTTTGGGGCACAGGCCCCTGACACAATTTGCGAATGCACTAATTTATATAGCTGCCTCTGGACAAATTAAGGTGGCGGGTTCCTGGGATCTTCACCAGCACTGCAATTTGTAGGCAAAGTAAAAACAGGAACAAAGTCGTTCTAAGAAGGGAGGGAGAGGTGCAGGAAATCAAGGGCTCAGCCCCAGAGACCTGATCCACCCCATAACCACATCGGACCCATTCTGCTCACAGCAGGTGTTGCAAAGGGAGACCCCCCTAGTGACAGGCAGTGGAGGGGTATTTCAAATCTTGTATGTGGGACAGGAAGAAGCAATGCCCAAATATTCCATCTCCTACCCATAAGAATGGAATTCGGCTTCCAGGGAGTGGAACCAGCAATTTGACTCAGAGTAGCCCTGCAGGCTGTGACTTGCTGGACTTTGGTCCGCCCACGTCAATCAGTTATCCAGTGGGGATAAACCATATGTAGATAACCAGATTTTAAGCAACAAAGTTTCACAAGTGTTTTCTGGTTGACCAAATTCCCTGGGCGGCTTATCTTCTCCTTTTAGACATCTTCCAACATTTATTTGCACCATCAGGAACAGGCTGGTCTTTTCGTTCTCATTCACCAGGTGGACATGAGTTCTTCTTGGCTGAGCCATCAACAACCGACTGAGAACCAAGACTTACACTTGCTCTTCCGATCTGCTGGGGTCCAGTCTCCTAACAGGCACCACCTGTGTGGATTTGCAGCACCCGGCGCAGATGTATTTCAAGAAACACAGGTAAGCACTTCCGGAGATGATGACTGTGACGATGATGATAACGGTGGCACTGAATGCGGGCGACACCGTGTCCTCCAGCACAGAGTGGAGCCCCGCAGTGGCAGAGAAGGTCGGCAGTTCTGTGTTCTCCCCTAAGAACAGAAGAGAAACGCAAGACAGGGTTCGGTCATTCTCTTTAGAATACACTAGGAGTAGAAAACACGCTGGGAAAATTGAATTCCAAGAATTTGTATTTCCAACCCTTTGAGGACAACAGGACAGGCAGGTGAGGATCAGGAAGGTGCTAAATCCTATAGTTGTCAACAACTATATGAAACACATAAAGAAGACAGCAAGAAAGGATTTAGTTATACTAGATCTAGGTTTCAAATGGAAGTGATTGAAGGGAAAGTGAAACTACTGAAGGCCGCATACAGCATACTATTAGAATGGGAGATGAAAGATGAAGAGGTAAAATCAGTTATGATTAAATGAGCACAAGATGTAGGTCACAACATTATGATGGAAGATTGGGTTAAATTATGGAAAACTGACTTAAAATTTACAGATTGTTCCCTATTGAAGGAGAATTACATGAAGATGATGTACAGATGGTACACAACACCAGTGCAGTTAGGGAAAATGTACAAAACTAGTTCAAATATATGTTGGAAGTGTAAGGAAAAGGAGGGGACATTTTATCATATGTGGTGGGATTCTAAGGTAATTAAAAAATTTTGGGAAACGATATACAACGAATTGAAGAAAATGTTCCATTTAACATTTGTTAAAAAACCCGAGGCATTTTTGTTGGGGATTGTAGGGAAAGACCTGCCAAAAAAGTTGAAAAACATCTTCATGTATGCAACAACGACTGCGAGAGTTCTGGTAGCACAAGAATGGAAGACTGAAGAAACCCCAACTAAAGAATCATGGCAAGAAAAATTGATGGACTATGCAGAACTGGCAAAACTGACATATAAGCTACGGGACAAGGATAACTGTGACTTTAAGGACGAATGGGAACCCTTTACAAAGTATCTGAAGATGCAACAAAGTGAACTGGACTCCTTGGCATGTTTTGAATAAACATTCACAAACTTTTTATTGATAAAAATCAGCTAAATCGTTTGAGGATCTATATAACTTTGTAACATGCAGAAAATAGCATTCTTAGAGAAACCAAAGACTGGAACTGAGGGAAGTCGGGGGGTGGGGTGGGTTGGTTTTGTGTGGGAGGGAGGAAAAATGGGGGGGGGACAAGGATGATATGTTTTTGGATAATATGTCTTGTTATAATTTTGAATTTTTTTTTTAAAAAAGGACGGTGCCAAGACCTTAATGCAAGATTGGGGAACCTCCACATGTTTCTGGACTACAACTCCCATCATCCCTGGTCACTGGCCATGCTGGCTGGGGTTGGTGGTGCTGTAACTTCCGGCCACAGGTTCCCCATCCCTGTGCTAAGGCTTAACAGGAGGATGAGGAACCAGAAGTTGTTTGACAGCCAGCATGTGGATGATAGGAGTTGTAGTCCAACAACATCGAGGTGGGGGCACAGGTTTCAAGTCCTTTCCTTAACAGGGTTGCTTAATAAGCAGCCTGTGTTGGGAGGAAATTAAAGCAGAAGTCAGAACAGAATTCCTCTATTGAGATAGCAAAGCCAGCTGCTCCCAGCGTTGTAATAAAGTTCAGGAAGGTGTGGCATTGACACCTACTGCTCATTTCTAATATATTGGGTGAGACGAATTTAATACACTAGGCGAGTAAAATCATGGGCTCGCTGATATTTGCCAGCGATGGATGAGCTAGAGAGTCGGCAGCTTTCAGAGTGACCTTAAGAGGTTTATAATTATCGGTAAGCAGAGAGAAACAGAAAAACAGAAACAAAAGGCAGAGAACATAGGTACAGAAGCAGAGCAGGTGAAATTAATCAGTAAACAGGGACATAATGAGCTCTGTGTGGACAATGTTTCAATGTAGATAAAACCTGCCATCCTCTAAACTCCCCTCTGAATACTGTGGTGAACCTCTAAGGTGTTTGTTCTATTTGAGTCTGTTGCCTGAAAAGTAATATTTTTATTCATTCAATTTCCAACTCATCCTTCCTCCGAGATGAGCCCAGGGTGGCAGAGTAATAAAATATTGCAGTTAAGTCTCTTCAAGCCCTGCGTGGAGATCTCTGGGATTGAACCTGGGACCTTGTGCATGCACTACGACTGAGCTACAGCGCTTCTCCTAAATGCACATAAAGGAAATGTACATGTTCTGTAGCCCCACACCGGCGCACACTAATTTATGGCCTCAAAATGTCACCTTCAGAGGGGCACGCTCAACCTGCTTTCCCTTGCAGATGAAGAATTAAACACTAGTTGGTCTGCTCTCCCCTCCATCTCTCTCCTGACCTGTATTCACACGTCATTGCTCAAGCACAACTTCACCTTGAAAGTTCTGTTCCTACTTTGTGTTATTGAAAATGAAGTGGGATTAGGAGAACCAGCAGATGAAGGAGAGTCATCGCACAATGGAAATCAGCAAGCGTTATCTTTAGAGTGGAAACAAAGTGTAAGTAAGTAAGTAAATAAAAATTATATCCCAGCCACTCTGGGCAGCTCCCAACAGAATTAAAAGCACAATAAAACATCAACCATTAAAAACCTCCCTAAACAGGGTTGCCTTCAGATGTCTTCTAAAAGTCAGGTAGTTGTTTATTTCCTTGACATCTGATGGGAGGGCACCACTACCAAGAAGACCCTCTTTCTGGTTCCCTGTAACTTGGCTTCTCGCAGTGAGGGAACCATGAGAAGGCCTTCGGAGCTGGACCTCAGTGTCCGGGCTGAACGATGGGGGTGGAGACGCTCCTTCGGGTATACAGGACCGAGGCCGTTTAGGGCTTTCAAGGTCAGCACCAACACTTTGAAACGTACTGGGAGCCAATGTAGTTCTTTCAGAACCAGTGTTATATGGTCTTGGCAGCCGCTCCCAGTCACCAGTCTAGCTGCCGCATTCTGGATTAGCTGCAGTTTCTGGAAATGGAGCATGTGGATCAGAGATGGGGACCTGTTGGGTTCAAAGGCCATATGTACCCCTCCCGGGCTTCTTTATCTGGCCCCTGGGACCCTCAGCAGGCTACACCCCTTAGCAGTTCTGCTTCATACCCTCCTTGAACACTTCTGCTTTGCTGGAAGGTGTCTTTGAACTCTGATCATGTTGGGTGGAAGATAGAGAGAGGAGGTGCGTTAGGTGCAAAGAAACTAGCCTATGAAACAAAGGCGAAGTTGCTTTGCCCATTTTTGCCTCTGCTTCCGCCTGCTTTTGCCTCTGTCCCGGCCTGCTACTGGCAGGTGGCCCCTGGAAGACTTCCCAGAATGGAATGTGGCCCTTGGGCTGAAGAATCATGGAACTGGAAGGGACCAGTCATCTGGTCCAACCAGCTGCAATGCAGGAATCTTTTGCCCAACGTGGGGCTCAAACCCACGACCCTGAGATGAAGAGTCTTACGCTCTACCAACGGAGCTGTGGTTCCCTGCCCACAGCAAAGGGGGCTGCTATGCAAGGTGTTGGGGGTCCTCACCTGGAGCAAAAAAATGCCAGGCAGCATGAGGATGCAAGGGGCTTAATGCGGCCATACACGGTTCTCCTCTTCCCCCATTTTATCCCCACAACAACCCTGTGAGGTAGGTTAGGTTGAGAGGCTGTGACTGGCCCAAGGTCACCCAGTAAGCAGGGATTTGAACTCTGGTCTCCTAGGTCCTAATCCAAGGCTTTAACCGCACGGCCTCTCAAAGCCAACTCAGAGAAGGAAAACGAACGTGGGCACATTCTGCAACACGCCATTGATGCAATAGTAGCATGTTAGTGGCAGATTTGTAATGGACCTTCCCACACACCTCTTTCCGCTTTATGGGCTGTTCTGCATTGCTTCCCACCCACTCCCCTGGTTCACTGCATTACTGCCACCTTGAGGGGCCTGTTCTTGCATTACGGTGCAACAAAAGCGCAACCCAAAATAAGGTAGAATGTTTGTGGTACAGTGGTACCTCTGGATGCAAACGGGATCCATTCCGGAGCCCCGTTCGCATCCAGAAGCAAACGCAACCTGCGTCCGTGGGTTGCAATTTGCCGCTTCTGCGCATGACATCATTTTGACCGTCTGTGCATGTGTGAGCAGTGAAACACGGAAGTAACGCGCTGTGTTACTTCTTGGTCACCGCAGAACGCAACCAGAAAATACTTATCCCGAAGCTACTTCAACCTGAGGTATGACTATATATAAAAAGTTACAGGATTTCAGCAGGGAGTAGTGGGGCATCCACTGACTGAAGACAATGCAGTATGCGCTGCCCCCCAAAATATTTGCTGGTTTGTGCAGAGTTGGAAGGGACCCCCCGATGGTCTTAGAGTCCAACCCTGAGAGCAAAAGTCTCGTGCTCTGCCAACTGAGAACTACCGTTGCATTTTTTTAGTCCAAGTTCCTGTTGTATCTACCCTAATTCTGTTCCACACTCCACTGACCCCAACTCCCAAGACTGATAAGCAGTCAGTGCACGAACACCCCTGAAAGACCAGCCTTTCAAACCATTTTTTCCCTCACCTCTGCAGTTCACTCACAGCTTGGCTGCTACCACAGTTGAGCTATGCTCCTTTTCCTTCTAAATTTTTCAATGCTGAAACTGCCACTGTTTGCTTAAATTGCTGTACTGGTGTCAGTCCCCTGGATCCGTCCCTGAGGACTATGTCATTACCCATGAGGCGGAAGTAGCAGAAAACCAAACACCTCCAAACCAATGCTTAGTGAATTTCTAGGTGCAATCCCTAGGGGTGCCAACTTGGGTTGAAGCAACACACACACACACTGTATTTTTCCGTCTATAAGACACCCCCATGTATAAGATGCCCCCTGTTTTTGGGGACTCCAGTTTAAGAAAATGCGGGGAGATACTATCCATGTATAAGACAAGCCCAGATTTTGAATATTATTTTAGAGTAAAAAAAACCATAGTCTTATACATGGAAAAGTATGGTGTGTGTGTGTATGTATATAAATATATCTCCTGGTACCTATTAAACTGACAAAATTATTAGTCCATCTGCCAGCAATTCTTTAGCTGCAATTCCTGCACTGGAGGTGGTTGGATTGTACAATCCTTTGAGTTCCTTCCAATTCTACAATTCTGTTGACATCAGACAGGCACCCTAGCTATACTGCCTACTGAAAACTTTTCGAGACCCACGGTTTAGTTACACTTCTTTTCAAATTTGTTTTAAAACGTTTTATGGGCTTTATGTCAATGTTTTTAACTGGCTGTTATGTTTTAGTCGTGCTTTATATATCATCGAGCCCGTACAATGCTTGGAGGTTGTTGTTGTTGTTTAAGCGATTAATAATTTTATTTAATAAAGTAAATCAATCTGCTTCATCACGTGTCCTCTCACCAGCTGACCAGAACTTATTCACTAGGGCAGGACTCGAACCAATGGCTTCAAGTTACGAGAAAGGGGATTCTGACTAAACATCAGGAAGAACTGTTAGACAGAGGAAAGGTTGTGGACCTCCTTGGAGGTTTTTAAGCAGAGGATGGATGGCCATCTGTCAAGGATGCTTTACGAGGGTCGCTCATTAAAGATTTCCCCTGACCTACTTCCAGTTAACGTAGCAGGATGAAATTGCACATGTATAATGATACATCTCTCCATAGGTAACGTGGTAATTTGTAGCTCTGAACTCTTAACGATTTCTCTGTTACGGGTGCTAACATGGAGCAACATCTGATAATGGAACCAGTTAAATGCAGAGTTATTTCTGACGGAAAAGCTTTTTCCAGACAATGAAATGCTGATTTCTAAGGTCAAGTTGTTGCTTCTGGTGCAACCTGCTGACTTCTACAGACGAGGTCTCCACAGCTGCGTAAAACATTGGGAGAAGTGTTTGATTCTTGCTGGTAGCTATGTAGAGAATTGATGCTTTTGAATTATGGTGCTGGAGGAGACTCGAGAGTCCCATGGACTGCAAGAAGATCAAACCTTTCTATTCTGAAGAAAATCAGCCCTGAGTGCTCACTGGAAGGACAGATCCTGAAGCTGAGGCTCCAATACTCTGGCCACCTCATGAGAAGAGAAGACTCCCTGGAAAAGACCCTGATGTTGGGAAAGATGGAGGGAACGAGGAGAAGAGGACGACAGAGGACAAGATGGTTGGAAAGTGTTCTCGAAGCCACCAGCAAGAGTTTGACCAAGCTGCGGGAGGCAGTGGAAGACAGGAGTGCCTGGCATGCTCTGGTCCATGGGGTCACGACTAAACAACTAAACAACAACAACAACATGTAGAGAAAGAAGTAACTGTGCGCAGTTTCATTTGTCTCAGTCCACAGGAAGTCAGAGGAAATCTTTAATGAATGCCCCTTGTAGCTGAGATTCCTGAATTGCACAGGGTTGGACTAGATGACCCTTGGTCCCCTTCCAACTCTACAATCCTATGATTCTCTGTTTCTGACCACAATTACACATCCAGAAGCTGAGCAGCTGAGCTTGGATATGAGATGAGCACCATGTCCCCACTGCACGGATCTTGCCTTCCAGATGTGTCTCTGCCCGGGAGAAACTTCTTTCTTCCCCGTAAGACAAAGTGACAACCAGCAACTAGTAAAATAAATTATTGCCATCTTACTGATGAATAATGCAAGGCTGATTTTTAAAGGCCCTTATTTTGACTGGAGGGGAAAGGGAAACTACTTCAAATTCAGGTTTCTGAAGAGGACCCATCTGTGCCAGACTGACACCTCCTGAGTGGAATCAAAGAACGTTGTTTCGTGGCTTGCTCTTAAAATAAACGTTGTCTTTGGAACACATCTTTGTTTAAGAGTCAAGAGGGAAAAGGAAGAAAGGAAGGAACCTGTGCACATCAGCGGTTCAGACACCTAGATAAAATAATAATAACAATCCTCTGCTACAGGCAGTTTTCTATGTTCAATATTAAAAGCAGAATAAAATTAAAATGTAAAGAGGAAAGGGAGGGGAAATGTAACCAGTCAAGTATTTTTGCCAGCCAGCCAGCAAGGTTTTGTTTTGTTTTTAAATTTCATTTTTTCTTTTCACAATTATTTTAATGAAAAGGAAAGAAAAAAACCTTTATACAATGGCTCTATCCTCTTCAACGCCCCGACCCCACTTCCCGCAGTGACTTATTTTGTATTTTTTACCACTGCATATCTGATGCAAACCTATTTACTAATTTCTCTTTCGTATCCCCTTTAAAGCCAGCAAGGGGTGTTTTTTTGTGTTGTTGTTTTTAAATGGCATTCAGCCAGCCAGCAAGGTTTCGAATGCCATTTTTAAAAAGCCTTTTTTTAAAAAAAACGTCAACCATGAAAAACCTAACAAACCAAAGCGATTAGAAGCTTTCATTCCCGTTATGTGCTTCTACCCTAAAAGCTATCTAATGGCTTGCTTATTGAGGTGTGTTACGTGAATTTTATTTATTTAGTTAGTTTTTAATTTAATCAGGGTATGCTACATGCATTTAATTTGGGGGTGGTTTTTTATATATAAAAAAATATTGTTCCTGTTTCTCCATTTGGAGCTTGCTTAAGCTACTCTCCCCATACATTTCAGCTCTCCGAAGCTTTTCAAGTGTGTCATCTGGTTGCTGGATGGAGATTCAGGAAAAGCAGCATATCATCATCAGGTGTAACCCCCCCCCCCACCGAAATACTGCAATTGGGTTCTATCCCAGCTAATGCTAGAATGATAACACTGCAATTTCATACAACTTACACTAATGCGTGCCCAAATCTACCATGCTAAATTGCAGAATGGTGTCATTATCCCAGCCGTTATAAGCGGTTTTGGCAGAATATATTATTTATATATACACACAGCAGCCGACACCAGTCTTTTTAGGCCTGTGGGCACATGAGCCTGGCCTTGGGTGGGGAGGGTGGGGTATAAATAAATTATTATTATTATTATTATTATTATTATTATTATTATTATTATTATTATTATTTTTTATTATTATTATTATTATTATTATTATTATTATTATTATTATTATTATTTTCTTCTCCACACCGCACCCACGAGGGTCAGTGTGTGTGCATGCACTTCACTTTTCTGAGGGATATGGGCAAAAGTGAGATCCAACAGAATGAATCTGAGCCTTGAAGAGGAAGAGGAGTTTGGATTTGATATCCCGCTTTATCACTACCCGAAGGAGTCTCAAAGGGGCTAACATTCTCCTTTCCCTTCCTCCCCCACAACAAACACTCTGTGAGGTGAGTGGGGCTGAGAGACTTCAAGGAAGTGTGACGAGCCCAAGGTCACCCAGCAGCTGCATGTGGAGGAGCGGAGACGCGAACCCAGTTCCCCAGATTACGAGTCCACCGCTCTTAACCACTACACCACTCTGGCTCTCCTAACAAAACATCATAGAGCTGAAAGAGGAAGTGGGAAAGAGCGCCACTCTTCCAACTTTCTCCTTAAGCTCTTAAATCCATTTTAATAGAGAAAAAGGAAGCAAACTCACCGCTTCACAACCAAGGGGAAGCAGGAGGGTGAGGGGCGCAGGGTTTTTGAGGGAACCGCAGAAAGACTTAATGACAATAATAATTTTATTATTTATACCCCGTTCATCTGGCTGGGTTGCCCCAGTCATTCTGGGTGGCTAAAATGTTTTGCGGCCTCTTTTAATGAAAACCAGATGGCTGTATTTCAGTGTGTGTCAGGAAGGAACGCAAACAACAACCGGAACTAACACTGCAATGCAAACCTGCCCATAAAGACAAACCATTTGGGTTTCGACATGCAGTGGTACCTCGGGTTAAGTACTTAATTCGTTCCAGAGGTCTGTTCTTAACCTGAAGCACCACTTTAGCTAATGGGGCCTCCCGCTGCTGCCGCGCCGCCGGAGCATGATTTCTGTTCTCATCCTGAAGCAAAGTTCTTAACCTGAAGCACTATTTCTGGGTTAGCGGAGTCTGTAACCTGAAGCGTATGTAACCTGAAGCGTATGTAACCGGAGGTACCACTGTATATCCAGAATGGACCAATGGTGGGAGAGTTGGGAGCAGCCTCACCAATGCAAATATGTGTAAAGAGGGTTTTAGACTCACTGAACTGAAGGAACATGAATAACTCAGTGGTAGAGAATCTGTTTTGCATGCAGAAAGTCCCAGGTTCAATCCCCCAGCATCTCTAGGTAGGACTGAAAGAAACTCCTGTCTGAAACCATGGAGAGCCATTGCCAGTCAACCAAGGGTGTCGGAAACCCAGCCAGATGGGTGGGGTATTATTATTATTACTATTATTATTATTATTATTACCGCTGCTGCTACTCAGTATAAGGAAGCCCTATGTTCTTATGAATTGAGACGTACCTCTGAGTAAATCAATACCATATTGCATGCCTGTTCATGTGGCTTCTTTGAAAGGCATTATCTCACACTAGTCCCACTACCATAAATACCCTGACCATAGGTGGGCTTAAAAAAATGTACAAAACTAGTTCAAATATATGTTGGATGTGTAAGGGAAAGGAGGGGACATGTTATCATATGTGGTGGGACTAGTGTAATTAATTTGGGGGGGGGGGATGATATACAATGAATTGAAGAAAATGTTCCTTTTAACATTTGTTAAAAAACCTGAAGCATTTTTGTTAGGGATTGTAGGGAAAGATCTGCCAAAAAAGCTGAAAAACATCTTCATGTATGTGACAACGGCTGCGAGAGTTTTAATAGCACAAGGATGGAAGATTGAAGAAACCCCAACTAAAGAATCATGGCAAGAAAAATTGATGGACTATGCAGAACTGGCAAAACTGACATACAAGCTACGGGACAAGGATAACTGTGACTTTAAAGATGAATGGGAACCCCTTACAAAGTATTTGAAGACGCAACAAAGCGAACTGGACTCCTTGCCTGGCTTTGAATAAACATTCACAAACTTTTTATTGATAATAATCAGCTAAATAGTTTGAGGATCTATACAACTTTGTAACATGCAGAAAACAGCATTCTCAGAGAAATCAAAGACTGGAACTGGGGGTGGGGGTGGGTGGGTTTTGTGTGGGAGGGAGGAAAAATGGGGGGGAATAAGGATGATATGTTTCTGGATAAAAAGTTTTGTTTTAATTTTGAATAAAAAAAAGTTTTAAAAAAACAACAACCCCAGAAAAACATGAGACCAGGCCTTGGGCAACCTAGTCAGATGGGCAGGGTACAAATAATAACATGATTATTATTGCTGCATTCAAGATTTTATATTATTGCACATCTCAGAGTGGTGCAAGATTCCAAGGGTTCCAAGCGCTTACTCCGAGTATACAGCTTGTTGTTGTTGGGTCGTTTAGTCGTGTCCGACTCTTCGTGACCCCATGGACCAGAGCACACCAGGCACTCCTGTCTTCCACTGCCTCCCGCAGTTTGGTCAAACTCATGCTGGTAGCTTCGAGAACACTGTCCATCCATCTCGTCCTCTGTCGTCCCCTTCTCCTTGTGCCCTCCATCTTTCCCAACATCAGGATCTTTTCCAGGGAGTCTTCTCTTCTCATGAGGTGGCCAAAGTATTGGAGCCTCAGCTTCAGGATCTGTCCTTCCAGTGAGCACTCAGGGCTGATTTCCTTCAGAATGGATAGGTTTGATCTTCTTGCAGTCCATGGGACTCTCAAGAGTCTCCTCCAGCACCACAGTTCAAAAGCATCAATACTTCGGCGATCAGCCTTCTTTATGGTCCAGCTCTCACTTCCATACATCACTACTGGAAAAACCATAGCTTTAACTATACGGACCTTTGTTGGCAAGGTGATGTCTCTGCTTTTTAAGATGCTGTCTAGGTTTGTCATTGCTTTTCTCCCAAGAAGCAGGTGTCTTTTAATTTCATGACTGCTGTCACCATCTGCAGTGATCATGGAGCCCAAGAAAGTAAAATCTCTCATTGCCTCCATTTCTTCCCCTTCTATTTGCCAGGAGGTGATGGGCCCAGTGGCCACGATCTTCGTTTTTTTGATGTTGAGCTTCAGACCATATTTTGCGCTCTCCTCTTTTCCCCTCATTAAAAGGTTCTTTAATTCCTCCTCACTTTCTGCCATCAATGTTGTGTCATCTGCATATCTGAGGTTGTTTGTATTTTTTTCCGGCAATCTTAATTCCGGCTTGGGATTCATCCAGCCCAGCCTTTCGCATGATGAATTCTGCATATAAGTTAAATAAGCAGGGAGACAATATACAGCCTTGTCGTACTCCTTTCCCAATTTTGAACCAATCAGTTGTTCCATATCCAGTTCTAACTGCAGCTTCTTGTCCCACATAGAGATTTCTCAGGAGACAGATGAGGTGATCAGGCACTCCCATTTCTTTAAGAACTTGCCATAGTTTGCTGTGGTCGACACCGTCAAAGGCTTTTGCATAGTCAATGAAGCAGAAGTAGATGTCTTTCTGGGACTCTCTAGCTTTCTCCATAATCCAGCGCATGTTTGCTTAGTTACACATATATACAACCTGAGCCTATGTAGGGCTTCACAGCATTAACACCCCAAAGAGGATATTGCTTTTTCCATAGTCTTGGATTCCAACAGAAATCAGGCATGGCTCAGTCTCTTTGACTTCCCAGCTTGCCACTCTGGCTCCAGCTTCTACTCCAGCTCACTTTGTTTTCCTAAGTACGAGTGAGTCACTGTCTGGCACAGAGCCACTTCCTTAGTTACCTTAACGGTCCATACTTAAAGAGCCATTAATATGGAAAAAGAGTCCTCCAATGATTCTTGCGTAAGGAGAAGAAGATGCGAAGTGATGGAGAGGGAGAGGCGAATGCATCTCAGAGAATGATTACATGATTGTAATAAGTGCGAAGGAGGGAGGGGAGGCCACGCAATAGAAAATGACCAGGGCGACAGGGTCAGGCAGCCTTTTCTTCCGCCAATTACATAGGAGAGCACTGTATTTTAAAACCACCTACACAGAAGGGAGCCAGGGAAACAAGCCACCAGCCTGCAAATAAAGTGTCTGAAGGTCTGAAAAGCATATGTATGAATGCATCGGGAAGGAAGGAGAGAAAAAAGAAAGAAAAATAGCAGCTATTTCAAACTTACTCCTGCTTTAAAAACGAGGTGTACAAAGCAAAACTGAAGTTGAAAGTGGACCGGAAAAGTAATCGTATATCATTCTGACTCAAAGCCAAAAGAAGAATGCATTAAGCACAGTAGGAGAACGGACTCGCTGAATCCAGCAAAATGGTCTAATTCTGCACAGCTGCTCACCAGCAACCAGCTAAAGCAGTCACAGCTGGAGACTCAGATGTCTGGAGGCAGAAATCCAGAATTTACGTGCCCACCAATACCCGGCATCGCAGTCATTTAAAAAACAAATTAATGAAATTGTTGTTGTTCCCAACCTAAAAATATATATATAACAAAACCTAATGCTGTTTGTTACAGTCTCACAGATTATCAAAATACTATCTCTGGTGCAAATTTAGAGTGACAAATGAGGAAAAGAGTGAAGAGCTAGCAAATCAAAGCTTTTCCTTATATTATCAAGTAACAGCTGACACAGTATAAGTTTCTGCAGAATTTTCAAATTCAAAAATGTTATAAAAATGACCCCTGACTCCATATATTAGTTCTCTGGCTGACTAGATTTCATTAAGGGCACGACACCCATGATCAGCAAATGACCAGTTTGGCAATAAACAATCCATTATTAGTGGAACATTCTTTTTCCAGGTGTAAGTTGTAGAAGTTCTCACGGCAGTCAGAAGGTGCATTTTTTAAAAAAAATCCTTTCCTAATCTGCTAACAGAACTATCCCTGTTGCCTCAACTTTGCCCTTCCTGGTATGCAGCAATGACTCAGCTTTCAGGGGGTCAGGTGAGCCCACCACCCAATATGCTTTTGGAAGCCACTCATTATCTAGTTCGTGTTGTTGTTGTTGTTTAGTCGTGTCCGACTCTTCGTGACCCCATGGACCAGAGCACGCCAGGCACTTCTGTCTTCCACTGCCTCCCGCAGTTTGGTCAAACTCATGCTGGTAGCTTTGAGAACACTGTCCAAACATCTCATCCTCTGTCGTCCCCTTCTCCTTGTGCCCTCCATCTTTCCCAACATCAGGGTTTTTTCCAGGGAGTCTTCTCTTCTCATGAGGTGGCCAAAGTATTGGAGCCTCAGCTTCACGATCTGTCCTTCCAGTGAGCACTCAGGGCTGATTTCCTTAAGAATGGAGAGGTTTGGTCTTCTTGCAGTCCATGGGACTCTCAATGGTATTATCTAGTTCAGTGGTGGCCAAACTCAGCCCTCCAGCTGTTTTGGGACTACATTTCCCATCATCTCTGACCACTGGTCCTGTTAGCTAGGGATGATGGGAGTTGTAGTCCCAAAACAGCTGGAGGACTGAGTTTAGCCACCACTGACCTAGTTGATGGCTAGTCTATTGATGGCTACCAGCCATGATGGCTATTCTTTGACTCCACAGTTGGAGCTAGCAAGGCTTCTGAGACCACAGGAGGGGAGTGTGTTATTGTGCTTGGGGTCCAGGAGTGCTGGACTACAGATGGGTCATTGGCCTGATCCAACAGGCTCTTCTTATGTTCTTAGCCTAGGAACACAAAGGTTTAAGAGGCAAACAAGAGATTTTTGACGGAAGGAATATGCAGAGCAGGCCGTGCCAGAGGATTGAGTCAGGCAAGGCAGGTTGAGAGGACCTGGTTGTAGAGTCAGTAAAAAGGGGTTCGGCTACCGTTCTACCAGGTTGCAACAGACAGAAAGGTCCACTTCACCAGCTTATGGGATATGGAAGCCACCATTTGGAACCTCCCCTCCCAGAACCATCTGCAGCTGGTCACAATGAATGCATTTTACCTCTTCACTCCTTGTTCCTTTTCCTTCTCCATTCCGTCTCCTAGCTCACAAGCAATTCATGAAAAATGCAAGTTGTCTCGAGTGCTTTTGCAGAGCAATGTGAACAATCAGAGTAGGAGATATTGATTGGTGCTGGAGTGATCGGGTGGATGAGTGTTTGCAAGTACTGTTGGAAGAATTGGGTGAGTGACATTGAAATAACAAGTGTTGTGTGATCTGTGCAGAACTGGGTAAGGCAGAACTGGGAGTGTGATGTGTATGTCTTAGTGGGGTGATTGTTGTATTTAGTGAATCAGGATGTGCATTCGCAGGAGAGAAACTGAAGAGGGGGGGGTTCTCTGGCTCTAAAGATGTTTCACAAATATGCTGCTGTGCTTTTGTTGTGGTCGTTTTATTGCATTGCATTGTGTCATGCTGTAGTTTCTCAGTTCCATTGTTTGTTATATATACCAAGACTCATAGAATTGTAGAGTTGTAAGGGACTCCCGGGGTCATCTAGTCCAACCCTCTGCAATGCACAAATCTTAACTAAAGCATCCATGACAGATGGCACTCCAACCTCTGCTTAAAAACTTCCAAGGAAGGAGAGCCCACAACCTCCCAAGGGAGTCCATTCCACTGTTGAACAGCTGTTACTGTCAGAAAGTTTTCCCCAGTGTTTAGTCAGAATCTACTTTCTTGTAACTTGAAGCCGTTGGTTTGAGTTCTACCCGCAGAGCAGGAGAAAACAAGCTTGCTCCATCTGTGACAGTCCTTGAGATATTGGAAGGTGGCTATCATAGCTCTTCTCAATCTAACATACATACAATTTGTGTTCATTATCCTTCAAACCGCTTAGAGACTGTATATAAATATGTGAAATAAAAATATCAATCTCTGAATGTGGTAAGTAAATAAGTATTGCAAGCTTCCTTCTTTGACTTCCAGACAGGTTGACAGTGAAGTGAGGACAGGCTACATGCACTGTTTTCAGCTTGGCTGCAACAAGACTAGGCATGGTCTAAACCACTGAGCCTCTTGGGCTTGCCGATCAGAAGGTTGGCGGTTCGAAACCTCATGATGGGGTGAGCTCCCGTTGCTCGGTCCCAGCTCCTGCCTACCTAGCAGTTCAAAAGCATGCCAAAAAGTGCAAGTAGATAAATAGGTACCGCTCCGGCAGGAAGGTAAACGGCGTTTCCATGCGCTGCTCTGGTTTTGGTGTTCTGTTGCGCCAGAAGTGGCTTAGTCATGCTGGCCACATGACCCGGAAAAACTGTCTGCAGACAAACGCCGGCTCCCTCGGCCTGTAAAATGAGATGAGTGCTGCAACCCTAGAGTCATCTGCGACTGGACTTAACTGTCATGGCATCTTTACCTTTACCTTTAAAGACTCAACACCTGAAGGCTGTGGGTCTAAACTAAGCTCCCAACCTGTGGGCCATGGACCCCAGGGCAGTTATCCCAAGGGGCCTGTGATTAATGCCCCTCCAGTTGGAGGTTTGAGTGATTTCCTCCACGACCCTCGTCATCTCCACAGTGGCGTTGCTGAGCAGCTTGCGACAGCAGGAAAGCAAGGAAATGTGGATCAGTGCCGGTGGCCTATGCCTTCCCCATTTTCCTTCATCAATGTGAATTGTGCTTTGAAGAGCCCCATCGCAAAGCGTGATAATGCAGAGGGTTTCAGGTTTCCTGATTTGTTTTTTTTCTGCAGAAGCAGGTTATGCCCAGGGTTTTCTGATCTTTCATGTTGCGCTACAAATAGGGCTTATTGGTGGGAGGTGGAATACCCAGGGCGGTGGTTTGAATCTGACTTTAGTGGATTTTGCACTGTGAACCTCTGGCAGGCTTTCCGCCTACTAATTACTGATTGTGTTTGGGCTCCTTAAATCTGGGCAGTATTGGGGATTCCTTCTGCTGCTTTATCAGGATTATTTCTGTGGGTGGGGGTTGCCTAATTCTTCGGGGGTGGGGTGTTTTTTTGGCTTTCATTTATCTTAGGTCTTTTTGGGGGGGCAGACCTTTGGGGTTGTCTGTTGTTCCAAGCAGCATTTGCTACTCATGCCTGCTGGCTTAGAAAAATGATAAACAAATAATAAATAGAAATAGAACCGAATCAAATCAATTGTTTACATGAATAGCTTAATTTCCAGGCATTGGGGATTTCATTGACGTATACAACTGAAAGCCCTCATTTCATACATAAGAATGTATTACATTGGTGGCAATTAAAGTTTTCCTTTTCGTTCTTTCGGGGATTGCCTCAGTTGAGTTCACTTGGAAATAATTAAATTTGTATTTCGTCCAATTTGATGGATCAGTTGGGTTGTTGATCATTGGGTATATTGGGGAAATAAATGAATGAATTCATAACTATAAAATTTCTTTCGTAACTTTTGAATTATCTAATTGGGTTGGGGAAATAAATGAATTTATATTTAACACCTTTTGGAATTAATTACTTGGCTCGTCAATTATTTATACATAAGTAAATTAAATTTTGCTGCCTTCTTTGATTTTGGCACATTTGCAAATTCATTTAAACACTTCTTTTTTCTTGTTTAGCAGAGCCTAAAATTACAGCCATTAGCATGTAATTTTTTTACTATTTTTTAAAAAAATGAAGTTTAAAAGGGGCCCATCGCACTTGTAAAGGTTTGGAACCACTGATTAAGACTATTTATTATTATTTCTTACCTGCCCCTTTACCGTAATGTCCCAGGGTGGGTTACAACAAGTATAAGCATACAACTGAAAGCAATTAAAACATCTCCAAACAAAAGCAGCACAGTATAGGTTAAACCATGGGTAGGCAAACTAAGGCCCAGGGGCTGGATGTGGCCCAATCGCCTTCTCAATCCAGCCCGTGGACAGTCCAGGAATCAGCGTGTTTTTACATGAGTACTTTTATTTAAAATGCATCTCTGGGTTATTTGTGGGGCCTGCCTGGTGTTTTTACATGAGTAGAACGTGTGCTTTTATTTAAAATGCATCTCTGGGTTATTTGTGGGGCATAGGAATTCATTCATTCCCCCCTGCCAAAAAAATAGTCTGACCCACCACATGGTCTGAGGGACAGTGGACCGGCCCATGGTTGAAAAAGGTTGCTGACCCCTGGGTTAAACAAAGGAGAAGAGGAGGGTCCCACACAAAAAATAATCAGCCAGCATCTTTTTTTAATTTTGGCACTTTTGGTCCCAGTACTAATGAATCTTTTTTGTTTCTCAGAATGCATGTCCTCCTTCCAACTTTGTAAGCTCAGTGCTCCTTAGCTTTTCTGAAACAACACAGAATTTTACAAACAGCAGCCCCTTTGCTTGCCAATGAATTTGACTCAGAATGTTGAACTACGAGAAGGAAATGCGGCTACATTAAGCCTCAAGAATCAGCATGGATTCCTGGCCAAAGGATTTATTCAGCAGAACAAATTAGCAAGATGCATGGGGTGAATGGGCGCACAGGTACAGTAGAACAAAATAAGCGTCAAAAATAATGAGTGGTGATGATTGCAGAGGTGGGGGCACAACGTCTGTGAAAGGCAACATGTTGACTTTCATCTGGGTTGGCTGCTGGAAGGTTTGCAGTGCGTCTCTTCAGCGACGTCACAAGCTTTTGTTCAACCCACACCCAAAGAGGGAGGACACTGAGGGGCAAAGCACATGCCCACCTTCGGCTCCCACCCTGCACTCAGCTCTTACAAGCGGTTGCTAGACTTGGGTTACCAGATGTCCCCGTTTCCCGGGGACAGTCCCCAGATTTGTGAATAAGTACCCGGACAAATTCCATCTCCGGAATGTCCCCGGATTTCATCTAATGTCCCCGGGAAACGCAGCAGCGACTGTCTCAGCAGCCCAGAGCAGTTGGCTCTGGCTGGCTTCAGGAGCTGCTCGGAAGTCCCCATATGATGGTGGTGCAGGGGCTCTAAGATGCAGCTTCCGGGCTGCCTCCACCTTCCCTGACCCCAGCAACTAAGCTGTGAAGGGAGGCTTCAGGCTGCCTATCGGAGCAGCCTCCCAACTCCTACTTGCATGCAAGCGGGGGGAGGGGAAGGGATCTCTCAGTTAGGCAACGGGAAGCCTCCATTCCCAGCTGAGGGATCCCCGCCCCCTCCTGTTTGCACGCAGGTAGGAATGGGATTGGGGCTGCTCCGATGAGAAGGGAGGCATTGTGCCGCCCGAACCTCGCTGCTGCTCTCGGCCCTCCTCCGTCTTCCATGCCTGACCCACTGCACACCGCTTCCCCACCACCACCGAAGAACCAACAATTCAGGGGCTGCCCAGGCTCATGGAGAAAGGAGACAGAAGCCTCGGAGGAAGGGGAAACGTGGCGGTTGAGGTCAAGGCAGCAGCCGCCTGTCTGCCACCGCCATCGCTGCAGCATCAACATCCCAAACGTACGTTTATTTATTTATAGTGTCCCCGGATTCACTGAAAAAAATCTGGTAACCTTATGCTAGACGCTGTCAGCGCATGACAGTGCCCACACCCCCAGGAAAGGCTTAGACTGGCTACCTAAACCAGGTAAGGGTAGTTGATGGGTCTCAAACCCTCAGTGAGTTAGGGACTTCCCCTGCATGCGAAGACAGGCTTGGGCAGACTGAGTGGACAGGATGAAGAATGGATCCAAAGGTCAAGAAAGTGATTTCTTCGCATGCTGTAGAGGGAAGTGAGAGGCAGATGGGGCTCATCAATCTGGGAAGGTAGCTCATCTAGGAGAAGGAAAACTCTGGTCCACCTTCTTCAAGAGAAGAAGAAGGCTAAAGAGTAAGTGTAAACCCTACACAAATGTGGAATGGATTCCCAAGACGGTTGGATGGTACCTTGTATGCCTCTTTCTGGCAACTCCTGGACCTAAGCTGATGCCAAACACATTGCTTTGCTTCCTTTTGAACCACATCAGCAAGGTCAAGAATGACCAATGGTACCAAATAGTATGGAAAACAGCCTTACTAGAAAAATTAACCAAGAAACTAAAACTGACAAGGGGACAAATAGAAGACAACGCCTTTATCACATACACAGCCCAACAAGACAACGACAAGAATCCATCAACAGCATACGAATCAATGTGGCTAACCAAGGGGGCACAGTACACAACCCCTCCCTCCTCTGTCCCCTTCCCATAAGAGGAATGTACAGCTCACTAAAAAGAAATTCGTATCTACTACACTCATGGAAAGCCTGCAGTTTCAACAACGTCTTAAGAAATTGTGGCTGTTTAAATATAACTTCTCCATTCCAGTCTCCGGGCCCCTATTTTATTTATAGCATCGATAAGAATTTCTTGTTTTAAGGCATATACTTTCGCCCGCCTTAGGAGCGTTCTTTGTGACGGATAGGTTTACTGAGGTTATCTGCAATGTTCAGATAAGCAATCTTTGAAGCTCATCTTTGGAACACAAACTTCTGAAAAGATATGCTTTAAGAAGGACAAGAAAGAAAAAAGAGAGAACTGCCAGTGGACTTTCTAGAGGGGAAAACTTCTAGAAAAGGGCCAGCAACAACGCTTGAGTCTGCATAGGCACCGATTAACAGATTCCCTCTAAACTCATGAAAACTTAGTTCTCAAAGGGCTTTGAGTCTCATCAGAAATCCCACCGCCTTGGTTGAGAATGTCAAGTTCGTTCCTTGGGTCACCACAAATGTCAAGCTCCTGGCAGAGTTCAGTGGAATTATGGCTATGATGCTGCCCACAAAAATCACATTAATAAAGGAAAAGTGTGGGGGGGACACTATGCAAACTCCCTTACTCCTCAGCACAATTAGATAGCTCAGGGCTATGGCCAGCCAGAAAGCCTGTAATTGCCCATTAATATATAATTCTCCCTCTCCCCCCCCTTTGGGTCCTTCTTTTTAATATTGGAGGAATTTTATTTTTTTTAATAATGTGTTAGGCATGGCAAAGGCTTCTCTGACAGCCAGCTTTATTTTCTGACAGCACATTTCATATTTAAGAAGGCATGTGGCAGGCTTAAGTTTTAAAATTTTAATCTCACTGCAGACGGCAAGAAAATGAACGGTGGAATTTCAGTCACCCTTTGGACGAAAAGAGGGCAGGGGAAACCCCACCTCCAAGATGCTCCAGATTTTGTTGGTCTTTTATCTCACACCCTGTATCTCCATTTATAATTATAAGGATCTAGCAGCACACAGTTTGTTTGTTTTTGGGTAGTGTTGTGTTATCATTTATTATGGTCATCGTACCCACCTTTAATTCCTCAGGAATGGCTTACAACAACATAAAAATGAAAAATCAATTACAGAAATTTACAGTTAGAAGAAAAGGTTGAATCTATAAAAGAGACAATGTGGTTTCTCCAAGTTTTGTTTGTGAGACATTTGAGAAGAATACTCCAAAAATATAAACAGCAAGTTCAGCAGTGCAAGAGGAATGGGAGAGAAAGAAACATGATCTAGGTTTCTGGACAGCTTATCCCACTGTGCTGATAGATATCTGCAACCGTACTGATTTTCTATATATGGTTTTGCATGATTTTAAACTCTCTTGTAAGCTTATGAATTAGCTGAATGAATTACGAGGAGCTTGTAGCTTGGGACAGATAGGGACAGCCCAGGACCTCCAAACACACAGGCCAGGCTTGTGCCTCAGTGCTGCAAATGCAGCAAACTTTGGGCTCACAAGTTCATCTGGCATTGGCACTGATGCATGGCAGGGCCTTCTCGGTAGAGGCTCCCTTTTTGTGGAATGTTCTCCCTGGTGAGGCACAACTGTTGATTACAACCCACCTGGGGGGGGGAAGCATGTCTATGGGTTTCTTTGTCATAATTTTTTTAAGATAAATATGGATGGTCATTTCTGATACAAGAAAAAGCAGAGGAGCCTTGAAAAGTTTGATTAATAAGGATGGAATAAATTATATTACTTAGCTATTGATTTTGCCTACATCTCCAATGCATACCCCCCCAAAAAAAAGCTTTCTGGTGGTAAGGAAACATATTGGATTTTGTTCCTCACAGGAGCAGAAGATTTAGTCTATTCCTGGCTCCTACAGTACAAACAGAAGTTTGCTGTATTGTTTGAGCTTCTGGGAACACAGGGAGCATAAATATGAATAGGAGTTACCTTGGCGTTTCTGTAAGGTAGAATATAAACACAATGTAGTCTATATATTGCCTCATCAGATCACTGTTTGCCAGTTCTTATTACTCATTTTTTGAGCAAGAATTTGAACACAAGGGCTTCTCCCTCCATGACATCAAAGCCATGACAGACTGGGTGTCTGTCTCATCCAGCAGCAAGCACAATGCAACACATGCATAAATGACAACAAATCCTCAGCAACCCAGAATTGTAGACCCTGACGGTCATCTAGCCCAACAACTTGCAATGCAGGAATCTCAGCTAAAGCATCCATGACTGATGGCCTCCCAACCTCTGCTTAAAAACCTCCAAGGAAGGAGAGCCCACCACCTTCGAAGGGAGTCTGTTTCAATTTTAAGCTGGAAAGGGAAGCACTCTGCTGAACTCACAAACGTGATTATGGAAGGATAATTAACACTGTGCCTCTGAAGAATACAGTAGTACCTCAGGTTACAGACGCTCCAGGTTACAGACGCTTCAGGTTACAGACTCCGTTAACCCAGAAATAGTACCTCGGGTTAAGAACTTTGCTTCAGGATGAGAACAGAAATCGCGCAGCAGGAGGCCCCATTAGCTAAAGTGGTACCTCAGGTTAAGAACAGTTTCAGACCCCCAGAATGGATTCAGTTCTTAACCCGAGGTACCACTGTACACGTAGACATCCAAACTGCCAGAGACCAAGCACATCTCCAGGCCAAAAAATGGAACGCCCCAACAAATTTCTTCATGGTGAACAAAGCAAAGCCCTTTGCACCTCATGTAGAAGGCAGAACAATTGTTTATCAATAGAAGCAGAGGCATCTCAGAATACACAAGATGAAAAATAGGGGCAAAGAGTTATCTTTGCATACATTTTCTTCCAATACAGAAAGGCAATTTCCTCTAACAAAACACGTGAGCGAAGTTGCTAAAAATCCAAACAAAGAGGAGGGCAGGCCCTGGCATTTATGTTCGCAAGATTTTTATTTAGCTCTACGCATTTCTGAGTACAATGCTCCTTCAGGGCCATGAAGAGCCAGCAAGTTGTTTGGTTTCAGAAAAAAAAACACAACACAGCAGAGAGGAGAAAATTTTGCTACATCAAGGATAGATTTCAGCGCCTGTGGAGCAGAACAGGGCTTGCATTGACAAGAGCATGAACTTCCGAGGCTTTTGAACAGATCTTGGATGTTCCCACCAATTATTTCCTTCTGCCACGGAGAAGCGCAAGCACCTTGCAATTGAGGAAGATGGTTGCTAATATATTTTAACACATTCGACTGTTATTTCTTACAGAGAAAGGCACATGAAAAGAAATCATCAAGCACCCTCCCTCCCCGAAGTGCAAAACCAGCCATAAAAGAAAGAGAATAGGAAATGGCAGTAAAGTATTTGAAAGTTGCTTGTCCCATTTGCCTCCCATGCTTGGGAAGTTGAAGGGAGGTAGGTTCCTGAAATAGGGCTTGGATGCAGCAAGGGCCTTGAATCAGCAAGGTACTGGGGGGTGCCTAGGGGGAAGGCTGTGTGGTGCAGTGGTTAGAGTGCTGGACTAGGACCCAGAAGACCAGGGTTCAAATCCCCACTAAGCCATGCTGCACACTGGGTGAACATGGGTCAGTCAGCTCACAAATGGCTGTTTTATTAGAATAATATTAAAGGGGGGGTGTTCTTTAAGAAAAATTATTTTATTTGCTGCTATACTGGATAATGATTTCTGCTCCCATTTTAATATATTCAGGGTCCTGTATTAGACTGAAAGTGACAGTTTCTAACGTTAGCATCTATGGATTAATTTGGCTGTTAAATGAGCTCCCGAGGAAGAACAGGGGGAATAAATGTTAAAACAAACAAATTGACTGATTCTGCTCACCAGGCAGCAGTGGCGTACAGTGGTACCTCGGGTTACAGACACTTCAGGTTACAGACGCTTCAGGTTACAGACTCCGCTAACCCAGAAATAGTACCTTGGGTTAACTTTGCTTCAGGATGAGAACAGAAATTGCGCTGTAGCAGCAGGAGGCCCCATTAGCTAAAGTGGTGCTTCAGGTTAAAAACAGTTTCAGGTTAAGAACGGACCTCCGGAACGAATTAAGTTCTTAACCCAAGGTACCACAGTAATTGCAAATGTGTGGAGCCCTGCTTCCCAGAATCCTTTGCAGCGCACAAGACGGAACCAATTCTCAGGAACAGTAAACTAACCAAAGCCCCTCTTCATCCCTCCCCAAAGCAGTCTCTAACATTTACTCTGCAAGATATAGAACAGTTTATTATCCTGCGCCTTCCCAAGTCGTGCTCCTGCGTACGTTTTCTGTTCCACCCGGCAGATACACCTCTTTCAGGAGTGCGTGGTTAATGATAGGCATTAAACTGTACTCCATATGGGGAGAAAAGAAAAGCGAAGTTATGGTTTTGATACACAAAAAGAAAACACTCGCCTGCAGTTTTTACGTTTAAAATAAATACCCTGCAATTTGACGCAGGATCTGCATCAACCGGAAATGTTGAAGGAGTAATGAGCAAAGGCTTAAGAAAAAAACAGCCAAGTGCAGCTGGAAGTTTATTATGGTTCCCATAATAGCCGCAGCATCTAAACTGTCCTGGAGGTTGGGTCTTTAAGCAACAGAAAGGCTGGCATCATCATAGATGCAAGCTAACCGATCATATGCTGTGAGAAACCCAACTGGAGTGTATAGAACAGAAGTCAACGGGCACATAGAGATGAAGAAATATTATTTGGAAAGGCGTGCGTATATGAATGTGCGTGCAATTTATCTATTTTTATCTCTCTCTTTGTTGCAAATCGCCCTATGGCTTGCACAAAGGGTGGTACATAAATAATCTAAAGAGCTAAGAGCAATCAGTATCACATTAAAGGTACTCAATTCCAAATCCAAATCCCAGGGCTTGATGGAGAGGTGTAGCCATCACCACCTCCAAAGCTGGCACTGGCTAAGGTGCAAGAGAGAGGAAAGGACCCCTTGGCTGCACCAGCTGGCATGTTGGTGCTTCAAAGAGACCCAAATCTGTGCCCATTGCTGTTGTGTGAAGGCAGAAGGGTTGGCAGTATCCAGTGCTCCAACCCCTGCCCTTAAAAACCCTGTGTAAGGGGTATCGGGTGGTTGCTCGAGAGCAATCAGGCACGATGCCTCACTAGTCTGTGCTAAAGCTTTCTTATTGGTGCTAAAAAAAGCCCTTGCAAAGCAGAGTGCCACTATTCCATGTCTTGCTCATTCACTGGCAGAATCTGAGATTGGGCGGTGCTTAAATCTCCCCCAGCAGAGTAGTTTCTTGACCCCCAGTCTGTGCCTCCCCTCTCTGCGCGGAAGCCTACTGCACAGGGACGGCTTGGGTAAAGGAGGACCTCCCTCCTCCCCACTTTGCTCAGGCAAGGTCTCCACCCCCACCCCCATCGTTCTGCCCGGACACTGAGGTCCAGCACCGAGGGCCTTCTGGCGGTTCCCTCACTGCGAGAAGCCAAGTCACAGAGAACCAGGCAGAGGGCCTTCTCGGTAGTGGCGCCCTCCCTGTGGAACGCCCTCCCACCAGATGTCAAAGAGAACAACTACCAGACTTTTAGAAGACATCTGAAGGCAGCCCTGTTTAGGGAAGCTTTTAATGTTTGATGTATTAAAATATTTTAATATCTATTTTTTGGAAGCCGCCCAGAGTGGCTGGGGAAGCACAGCCAGATGGGCAGGGTATAAATAATAAATTATTATTATTGCCTCCTCCGAGCCCTGCATCTCCTCTCCACTAGAGGCGTGGCTTCCTTCCTCCGCTGAGAAAGTGCTGCTTCCCACGATCTTTGGGGGCTCTCTGTAATCCATCCGGCTTTTCCCCTCTTGCCCCTGCGTCGATGGCAGTTCCCTGACACCCTGCCTTTGGGGTTACTGCTGTCGATAGTCCCCACCCACCTGGTGGATTCACTGGGGTGTTTCTTGCAGGCAGTGTTCAAAATTATTTTGCACCTAGCTCCCTACCACTTGTGACAAAGTGAAGGCGTCTGGGTGCCAGGATGCTGCCTGACGTCTCCACCACCTGGGGATCATTGGATCGGGACTATTTTCACACACTAATGCCCCATGCTGTAGAAATCTATCAGTTATATTTTATCTGCACAATCGGAATGAATTCCTGGAACCAAAATGCTTTTTTCTGTGCAGCCTGAGCAGGAGCAGTCACCATTAGGAAAAAGAGGTTGGAACAGGCCAGTCTATACGTGGACCGTCCCTGGATCAAGTGGCTTTTCTTCTTCAAGTTCTCAAAGTTCTTTTTTTAAAAATAATTTTTATTAAACATTTTCAACATACCAAATTATCATTCCAAATAATCAATTGCATTATTTCCCCCCTTTCCCTCCCCCCCACCAAGGATTTCCCTCAGCTCCCCTCTCTGATTTCTTTGCACATATTGTTCTCTGCGTGTTATAAAATTGCACATATCCTTGCCTTATCTGTCATCTGTTCAACTAATAAATTTGTGGGTGTTTATTCAAAACCTGCCCAAGTCATTTTGTTGTCTTCCTTGAAGTCACGATTATCCTTGTCACGCAGTTTATACATCACTTTAGCCAGTTCCAAATAGCTCATCAGTTTTTCTTGCTAATGTTCTTTCGAAGTTCTCAAAGTTCTTTACCTAGCTCTAGGTTATCATCTGAACCAGCCAAATGTTTCACCAAGAATCAATCACAGTCAGTCCATCATTTGAGAAAACCAAGACTTTTGAGCCGTCTTGCCCCAAAATGGCAGCTAGATGTTCAGTTTTTGTGACTGCAACCTTGGTTTAAGGAGCCATTTGGCGCCTAGCTTATACATCTGAATTTCTAACGCCACTCACAGTTGGGGCTTCCCCACCAATGGCAGAGACTGACACAGTTGAGAGTCGCTGGGCACAGGGACTCATCTGACCCCAATCAAAGATCCTCTGGCAGCACAGCATATCAGTGGCTAGAAGTGCCTTTTACCAACTGCAAATGGTTTGACAGCTACGGCCATTCCTGGGCCTGGATTGTGTGGCCACAGCAGTTTTGCACTGGTTACTTTCAAGACTGGATTAGTGCAGTGTGTTCTGTGTGGGGATTCCCTCACGCTTGATCAGGAAGCTGCAGTTAGTGCAGAATGCTGCAGCACCATTGCTGACACCACATGTGAAAGAACTTGCCTATTGATCCACATGGAACTCCCTGCCTATTGATATGAGGCAAGCGCATTCACTGCGTTCCTTTCCTGCCTGCTGAAGACATTCTTATTTAGACAAGCTTGCCCAAGCTGTTTAGAAAGTTGGTATGCGTTTTGGTCTACAGTGGTACCTCGGGTTAAATACATCAATTTCATTCATTTCATTCATTCATTCCAGAGGTCCGTTCTTAACCTGAAGCACCACTTTAGCTAATGGGGCCTCCTGCTGCCGCTGGAGCACGATTTCTGTTCTCATCCTGAAGCAAAGTTCTTAACCTGAGGTAATATTTCTGGGTTAGCAGAGTCTGTAACCTGAAGCGTATGTAACCTGAAGTGTATGTAACCCGAGGAACCACTGTACTCTATTGTGGCTTTCGCTTACTGTGTGTGTTCAGTCACGGTTGTAAATTTATTAGGAGTCATTTTTATTGTTTTGCCTCTTCCGTAAACCACTTTGAGGGTTTTTTCTACAATCAAGCTGTATGAAAATTTTATGAAATAAAATATTTAACAAAATTCAAGCAAAAAAACCCAAACAAACCCCTGTCTGGGTGGTTTACACAAAACAATACAACATATTCGAAAGAAAGCTGCTCTGTAAGTCAGGAGATTCTCAGCTGAGAAAGAGAGGGAGTGATTGTTTGCAGATGGTGCATAAGATATGGCATCGGAAATTGGCTCTTAAGAGAGAGAGAGAGAGAGAGAGAGAGAGAGAGAGAGAGAGAGAGAGAGAGTCTGTCCTTTAGCAGACTTGAGCAACATCTAAAAATCAGAACAGCACCCAATAGCAACTGGCCTTGCATCCAGTCTAGAATATTCAGGCTCTGCCATCTGGCATAGGAAGGAGGCAAAACAACCCACAAACCTCACCCCCCCCTCAAAAAAAGCTGCACAATATTCAGAAAGAGAAAATATCCCCAACTGGCAAATCATGACCCACATTTGGTCACACAAGAGCCACCACTATTTGACAAACTATTGTGTGTAAGATGGCAAAATAAAGTGAAGACAAAACACATACAGGTGGGAGATTAGACACAAACCAAGGCAGAACTCTGATTTTTAAAGAGAATTTTTAAGAATTTTAAAGAGACATCTGAATTTTGCACCTAGATCCGGCTCAGGCTGTTACTGGGTCACCCAGAGGCAAGTGTCCCAGAACAGTACAGCCTCTGGCTAACTTGGAAAAATCGTGAACACCTGGGAAGGGATTAAAATATGCACTGAACTAGCAGGAAAAGAGCCATATTTTAGTGATACACCCAGAATCATGCACACCACAGGGCAATTAAAGAATGTTACAATGGGTCTCTGTTGACTGTACACATGACCCTGTAAACATAATCTTATCTATCCATTCATCCATTGGATGGTGTTTGCATACTGCTTAAAGTTGTTTCCCTAGTGTTTATTTTTAAACAGTAAGCCCCCTGGGGTAAGGAGCTGTCCCCTCATTCTTTGCAGAGCTTCTCATATATATATTTTCTTTGTTCAAATATTTATAACCTGCACTTTTATAAAGTATTTGGAAGTAGCTCAAGGCATGTAAAATATAATAAAACCAGTTCATAAATACCCACAAAACGTGATCGAAAAACATCCACAAAGCATCAGATACTGGTCTGTTAAGGAGAGCAATTTGTTCTGTGAAAAGTTGCCTAAACAAGTGCAGTTTCCAAGAGATGTCCAAGAGGAAGGACAGGGACTGTCCCTGACAAACGTCTAGCAGCAGGGAGTTCCACAGAGCAGAGCCTACCACACTAAAGTCCAACCAAACCCCAGTGAATGCCAGTTCTTGGCCAATCTTTCTGCCTCTCTGTGCATCACCACAAGCACATATGCTCAAATGCTGATGTCCAAATATACTACCTCACTTCCGCTATGTATTCCTGTTGATATGACAGGACCCAACTATCTGCACTTTCCAGAAACAGCTGGAAGACATTTTGTTCCAGCAGGCTTTCCCAAACGTATCTTTGCCACGAGTGTCTGGTTGTTAGGCTTTCAGCCTTTTTTAAAATGTGTTTGCTGGTTTTGTGAGGTTTTTAATCATTTTTAATTCTCATGTGTAAATTGCCCTCGTAAATATATGACAAAAACTTACTCGGGCAAATACAACGGAGATTTGCAATCGGACAGGATCAGGCAGAGGAGAAGAACAGGAAGCTCCTGCCAGCCACACAACAAAACCTTCTGGTGTTTAGGAGAATGTCTGGATCAAACATGTGCATGCGCTTGAGATAAATGCCTGAATGTGGAGAACCCTGTCTCTATGCACTTTCTGAATGGAATATTTCCCCTTCCGTTTAACACGTGAGGAAAGGCAATCTCCCACGATGAAGCAGCTAACAGAACCTGGGACAGCTTAATTGAAAAGCCGGAGAAGCTCCTTCCTCTTTAGTTTTCATTAATCAATTTTTCTCTAGGTAGTTACTGTAGTTTGATTGAATCCTACATACCTCATGCTGGTGACTTCACACTTAGCAAAAGACCTGTGCCTGCAAGTCAGGTGGAATAACTCTGCTATAGCGGTTTTATTTTCCCTTCTGTGCTGGCTGAAACCAACCTCTTTCCTAATAGTTTTATACCACTTACCTGTAGTCAGCCTTGCCTTCACCCAACCCAACACCATTTTCTCAATTCCCTCCCCTGAAGCTGCTAACATACAGGTACTTGCGTTGGAGGGCTAACAACAGCTTTTGGGGTCAGGGGATGCCACTCAGGAGCAGAGAGATTTAAATAATAATAATAATAGTAATAATAATTCTTCCCTAGCACCACTTCCTCAACCACTCAGGGGGCCTTGCAGCTGGTCTTCAGATGAAATCAAAATGTCAGGAAAGCCAATACAATTATACACTCCATCTTATTTTAGCCACCAGCTTACAAAAGCCTTTATTAACCTGCCCGTCTATCCACAGGTTAATTATAAGCCTCCACAGCTGAAAAAAAACCCCAGCTCATCCTTTAACAAATTTCCCTCCATATGACTAAGAGTTGTTATTTAGCTTTCACATCTTTACAGGTAAGTGATTATTGAAAGACCTGGTTGACCTATGCCTGTGTGCTCAGAGAGAGAGGAGGGAGACACAGGTGTAGAATTCCTGTTTGCACTGAAGATTCTCATGGATCCACAGAACTGTTGTGTTGGAAGGGAACCCAAGTGTCATCCAGTCGAACCCCCCGCAATGCGGGAATCACACCTAAAGAATCCGTGGCAGATAGCTTTCCAACCAGTTTAAAAACCTCCAGTGAAGGAGTGGGGAATAAGGGAGAGTGTGTGTGGGAGAAAGAGAGGAAAGATGGAGGGGGGGTGGAATTGGGGAGGGCGGAGTTAGGGGAGGTTGGGGGGGTAGGCAATGAGCCAAAGGGAGGGTTCTGATTCCTGCCCACCCCTTTTATTCTCAAAGACAGAGTCAATCATGTTTTAACAATAGTTTTCAATTAGTTACTTATATTTATATATTGTCCCCTCACACAACACTTAAAAGCAAAACAAAGCAATCACTGAAGTAACTGGCTACTCTAGAGGCATTTTAAACAACCAAACAGGGCTGTATTGTTACATTAATGTTGCCCTTTTTCTCCTAGAGTTCTGAGAAGTGTACCTGGTTCCCCAGTCCTTTTCTTTGTCTTCACAACAACCCCGTGAGGTAGTAGCTCAAGCTGAGAGTGTGTGTGATTAGCTCAGGGTGACTTAGTGTGCTTCTTGGCTGCGTGCAAATTTGAACCCAAGTTTTCCTGCTCTGGTCTTGCACTGCGCTGACTTCGGCATTTTCTACCCTACCTTTCCTTCAGGTTAGAGCACAGGGCAGCTTAAATCACAAGATATAATATACACAAGAGAATGAAACATAACAAAATAAGAGCGTACATCCTTTACTAATGCAGCGACACGAACCCTGAACTCCAAGCAGTATCGACACCACCAGGTTCCAAAGGTCCGGGGCAAATTAGTATGTTTTCACCTGTCACCTAAATGTAACTTGCATGGACAATTGACACGTGTCCCTCAGGAGGTAAAGGTAACGGGACCCCTGACCAGTAGATGCAGTCGTGGCCGACTCTGGGGTTGCGGCGCTCATCTCGCGTTATTGGCCAAGGGAGCCGGCGTACAGCTTCCAGGTCATGTGGCCAGCATGACTAAGCCGCTTCTGGTGAACCAGAGCAGCACATGGAAACGCCGTTTACCTTCCCGCTGGAGCGGTACCTATTTATCTACTTGCAGTTTGACGTGCTTTCAAACTGCTAGGTTGGCAGGAGCAGGGACCGAGCAACAGGAGCTCAACCCGTCGCGGAGATTCGAACCACCGACCTTCTGATTGGCAAGTCCTAGGCTCTGTGGTTTAACCCACAGTGCCACCTGCATCCCACGTCACTCGGAAGAGAGTTCCATAAACAGGCATGGGGCAGCCGTCCAAATGAATGAATAAATGTTGCTATCAAGACCAGTTTGGCAATAAACAATGAACTTGTTAAACAGCCTCCGGCAACTGACACTCTCTCAGCTTTGCTCTTCTCTCCCCATTACTGTGAGATGAAGAGAATAAGGGCTGACTTTACTCACAGCACCCTTTGCAAGCCACAGTTCCTATTCTCCACAACCGTTAATAACGTAAGGGCAGCTCTGCTGGATTTGCCCAAAGGCCTATCATGTCCAGCATCCTTTTCTCAAAGTGGCCAACTATAGGATGCCTGTAGGAAACTCGTGGTCAGGGCTTGAGCACAACGGCACTCTCTCTTGGAGTAAATTCATGCTTGCAGGGAGAAAAGGCAGGGCTTAGGGTTAACTGCTTGCACCTACAAGGTCAGGAGCTCGTGGGGGGTAAGAGGCAGAGGCTGATGCCAGTGATTCAGCACAAAGTAGGGTATAAGTAGCCCTGTATTTGTAGCGTGGGTGTTTTGGGATGGTGGAATCCAGGTATGTCTATTTCTGCTGGGAGAACTTTTGCTGAGAACACCTTCTGCGAACTACCTGCCAGTAAATATACTGAGCTGCCTGGTGTCTGTCTTCTCCGACTGGCGATTGGCTTGGGTTCAATTTAATGCTTCTGCTGGCGCACTGAATGCACTCTGCACATGCCCCAACACTCTCCCCCACATGATTCCTAGTGGATGATACTAAGAAGCACACAGCCTCCAACAGTCAGGGGGAGCACACAGCCATCATCGCCAGTAGTCTTAACCCTTCAGGAATTGTAGCTTGGTCTTAGCTGCACCAGCTCTCAAGAAGCAAATATTGGTATTTTATATTCCTCAGCACCACCACCACCCCAAATAAAAGAGGGAGGGAGGAATCGGCATGGCTTGCAGAAGCTCCAAGTCAAAATATAACAAAATTAAAACATGGCAGATAGCATAGTTTAAGGTGGTTCCCAAGCAGTTGCCAAAAAAACCCCTGAAAGCCTGTAGTGTAGATGTGCCTTAAAAAAACCTGGTTTTTCTTTTTATCTACTTCCTACGTTTATCATTACTAAGGAGCAGCTTGGGTTGAACTGCGATCCTCTTTCAACAGGTGTGACAATCTCATTTGTGCAGGGAAGAAGAATCGCTTGTTTCTAGTAGCAGCACCTACGTGATTTGAAAACCCCAGCATTGCAAGCACTGGCCAGACATGGGACAACATCACTGCTTCCTTGGTGTTGTTAGAGACAGTGTTAAACAGTTAAGGCTCTTCCTCCACATTCAGTTGCCGGCTAGTAATGCTGCATCACACATGCGTAATATTATCAAAGGAGAGTATATGCCTAAGCTTGCCTGCAGTGGCAGCTTAAAACATATTCCTGGCTGCAACTGCACGTCTGTTTATCTCTTCATTATAAAGAGTAAAGCTGCTCCATATAGATTCATCTCCTTCGGGTTTAAAATGAAAAAATCTCTTGCCAACTTGCAAAAGTTAAGAAAGAAAATTGCGCATGTCCATTCTGCTTTAGTGAGCAGCACATCCAGCTGTTTCTGAAGTCCCGTTCATGTAGCCAAACAGGACAGAGTGAATGCACATGGGAGGCACTTCTGCAATCCCCATGTCTCCCCACCTCTACTTATTCACTGCTGGTCTTTTATAAACGCCATCTCCAACTCCTCGAAAGATTCCATCAACGGTGTGTCTGAAATTTTTTACACATCACTTGGGAAGACAGGCGAACTAATACCAGTGTACTGGAAGAAGCGAAGATCACCAGTGTCGAAGCAATGATTCTTCAACATTGACTTCGTTGGACTGGTCATGTTGTGTGGATGCCTGGTTATCGTCTTCCAAAGCAACTACAGTGGTACCTCGGATTACATATGCTTCAGGTTACATACGCTTCAGGTTACAGACTCCACTAGCCCAGAAATAGTACCTCGGGTTAAGAACTTTGCTTCAGGATGAAAACAGAAATCGCCCAGCGGTGGCAGCGGGAGGCCCCATTAGCTAAAGTGGTGCTTCAAGTTAAGAACAGTTTCAGGTTAAGAATGGGCCTCCAGAACGAATTAAGTTCTTAACCCGAGGTACCACTGTACTCTATTCCGAACTTACGCCGATAACAAGTATAATAATCCTGTGTGGATTTCCCGTTCCTCCACTAAGTCCAGATGGTTTCCATATATCTCCTTCGTAGATAACATCACTCTTTCCATCATAAATTTGGCATTTGTCGCTCTTAAGTCCCACCGAGGAGTTGATCCACGATATGTAAACAACTCTATTTCTCTCTTTCTCCTCCCAGACCCAAGAGCTCCAACAATGCCTCCCAAAATGGCGACGGCATTTTTAACTGCGTCATTCCAAAACTCTTAGCTTTCCAGCTTCATCTTGAAATTGCTTTGGATTGAAAGTTTATCTCCACACAGCCTTAAATCCACAGCTTAAGTCCTTGATTTCTGACTCATTAGGGGAGGGGATTCTTATTAAATCACATAAAAAAAGGGAAGGCAAGTTTTTCCCCCCTCCCCCCTCAGTCATTTGTCGTACCGTATCTTGACGTATCTTCTCATATTTTATTCTTGTCTTGTTATCAGAGATCTCTTCTGTCAGCAGTCTTTACTCCCCTTTTTCCTTGAAGCATGTGCAATTTATCTCATCCAAATTGTTTCTTTTGAAGATCCCTGCAACTAGCGGCGCGAATCAGGGACGGCGTCCAGGAGTGCCGGAATCCCACAGGAGGGCTTTGTGCCTAGTGCCCCCACCCCCACAAATTCGGGGGTGGTATAGGGCGCAGCAGGCAAGGGCTGTCCCCCCCACAATCCTGGGGGGGGGGGGTTAAGGAGGCTAATTACCCCCATCATAGCCTCCAAATTACCTCGTGTGGGTCGGAGAGATGTTATTGTCAGCCATCTTCCGATGCGCCACCTAGTGGCCCCCCCTGCAGCTGAATGGCTGATCAGGATTTTGTGCCTTCCTTACTTTAGCCAAGGGAGAAACTGCAGCTTCTCTCATCCTTGCCTGAAAGCTTCACCTGCCTGCTGTGACCCTCTTCCATTAAGCTATGAAAATTCACCGCTTGTTATGCATTAAGGAAAATTATGGTATTTGACACCATGCGAGTGGGCTAAGATGTATAGAACAGTCTCAGATAAGTGTTGGGAGTGTATGTAGGTGGAAGGTACCTTTTTCCACACCTGGTGGATGTGTGTAACAGAGAATTATTGCGAGATGATGTATAACGAACTAGAAAAGATGTTCAAAATAGATATACCCAAAAAGCCAGGAGTATTTCTTCTGGGAATACGTGGAAGAGGTAAAGGTAAAGGGACCCCTGACCATTAGGTCCAGTCGCGGACGACTCTGGGGTTGCGGTGCTCATCTCGCTTTACTGGCCGAGGGAGCCGGTGTACAGCTTCCAGGTCATGTAACCAGCATGACTAAGCTGCTTTCTGGCAAACCAGAGCAGCGCACGGAAACACCGTTTACCTTCCCGCTGGAGGGGTACCTATTTATCTACTTGCACTCTGACATGCGTTCAAACTGTTAGGTTGGCAGAAGCAGGGACCGAGCAATGGGAGCTCACCCCGTCGTGAGGATTTGAACCGCCGACCTTCTGATTGGCAAGCCCTAGGCTCTGTGGTTTAACCCACAGTGCCACCCACATCCCTACGTGGAGGAGAGATCCCCCCAAAAGTTGGTAAGCCAGAGTACTCTACACACAAAAATGGAAAGCACCAGAAATCCCAATGAAATAGGAATGGGTACTCAAGCTACAAGAGTACTTAGAAATGGCAGGACCCACAGCTAAAATAAGGAATTAGAAAGACAAAATATATGTGGAAGAACCAAGAACCTTTTCAGTCTATATAAGAATGCAATACAGCCAAATGAAATTTCAAACCTATGAGCAATGGCAAGAAAAGATTGCAATATAGGATTTAGATAAACAGATAAGGTTGGACAGGCAGCAGGGAGGAGAGAGAATCAGACCATCACAGATGTAAGGATGGGAAGTCGCCAGGATAAATAAATAGATTTTGATGTAAATTGTATATTATATGAGCTTAATGTATATCAGTGTAAAATAATAAACTTTTTTTTTTAAAAAAGAAAAGGTACAGGAGTCCTGTGTTATTCTGCATTCAGACACCCTGGGTGTCAAAGACTCAGCAAAACCTCCCTTGGAAAGAAGTTGGTTTTACTAATGCAGCTTCCTCCAACAACTTGCCAACCCAAAGTTCAGCATCTGCTGCATCCCTACAGCATTCCAAAAATCAAAGTTAAAAGTCTTGTAGGGATGGCAGCTTCTTAAGCAGCTCCTGTAACTGTGTCTTTAATGGATGTCTGAGCTGCATTTGTCAGCAGGCGGAATATATTTATGCACACACACACATACACACACACACACAGTTTTCCCTGTTCATTTCTGCAGCTGTTAAAGGCGCAATAGCAGGTCAGGTCATTTTTGCCGAACATCTGGCCACCTTACAACCCTTCTTTTGCCTATGCCTGCATCTCCTCTCCTCAAGATAACCAGATTAAAAAGGGAGGCTGGGCTACTGAACCCTTGACAGTTCTGCAGAAGGTGAATTTTGGCAGTACATCTTGTCACACTGCAGCGGTGCAGAGATGAGAAAATTTGCAGTGGCTGAAATTCTCTTTGGCACACAAGCTATGAAATCGACAAGGAGGATGGATGTGTAGAGACAGGAATTTTGCAAGTTGGGAGCGCTCTTTTGTAGAGCTACATGAGCTTGCTCTGCCTTTGCTTCTAAAGCTGCAAACCTCTCCTCAATTACTTGCAAGCAAGTCCACGCACAGTCACCAAAACACTAAATTCACCATGGCAGGTAAGAAAAGTACATTTCCCCCAGGTGTGTGTGTTTAAAGCTATTAAGCTGAATTAATAACTGCGGAAAGCTACAGTGGCGTAGCGTGGGTTGTCAGCACCCGGGGCAAGGCAAGTAATTTGTGCCCCCTAACCCGTGGATTTGCGCCCCCTAACCCGTGGATTTGCGGCCCCTAACCCTAACCCCCAGATGTTGCGCCCGGTGCGGCCGGCCCCCCCTGCACCCCCCACGCTATGCCACTGGAAAGCTATCATCCTGTGAACAGTTTGCTCCTGGGATTGGCTCCAGCCACAATTTACTTCCGAAGCTTATCAACAGAGTCCCATCAGTGGGACAGAAAAAGGAAAGTAAAAATCTCTTGGGCTGTCAGCCTAATGTACACTTACTTAATGCTAGGGAGTAAGGCTGCAACCCTAATCTCACTTGCTTGGGAGCATGCCCCGCTGAATTAAACAGGACCTACTTCTGAGTAGGCATGGCTATGATCACACTGTAAGACTCACTCAGACAAAAGGAAACTTACTCCTAAGTAAACACTACAGTGATGATTACAGTGATAATTTCTCATCCCTATTTTATTTTTATATTGTGCAACGCTACCCTAAGAGAAGGGTTTCTTTTCTCTCTTTTTTTTACTATATACGGAAATAAAATAGGATTTAAAAATAACTATAACGTATGGGTTTGTTTCCATGACTAACGAATGCCCTAAGCAGAGGTACTCTGAACATGGCTAAGGTTCACATTACTGCCTTTGTGAGCAGTGAAGTTTGTTCTTCCCTTGCATTCTAGAGCTCTTTCCCTCCTACCCCCAGCTGCGTATTTAGAGGAGTGCGACTGATTTGGTTGCCCTGGGCACAGAACCTTGGAGGTGCACAACCATGGTTTTGAATGGAAGGTGAGAGGGAAGGGCACCCAATTTTGGTGTCACAGGGTTCCACTGAATTTGAGACCCCAAGGTCCGCCACTGCCAGCTGCTTACACCCGTAGGGCTTCATTAGTGTCATTCTGTTTGTTTCCACACCAGCAGATGTTATTGTGGGGGGCAAAGGTACAAAGATGTTCACACCTTGGCTAGCAACAAATTAGGGAATTAGGAACAGCTTAGCCTTAAAGACTCCCAAGTGGTGGGAAGAAGCTGGTTAGAGAACCAACCCATCACAGTATAGTTTGACATTGTCTATCCGTGTTTTCTCTACAGGTGTTCAGATGCCTCTTGAGATCCTTGGCATGTGGTTTTCCAAAGGTGGTCTTCATCAGTGTTCGAATTCTAGCTGCCATTTTGAATCAAGATAGCAGACCGAAACAACACGTTGCCGTGATTTTGCTCGTTTTTTTCCAGAATAGGTTCGGCCACCTCTTGAGATATCATCACCAAACATGGCATAAGGGTCCCAGAGGTGGGGGGGGGGTACATTGATAGTAGGGTGCCAGGAGGGTGGACTGAAACACAACTGTTTTGGCATAGGTTTGGCCGCTTCTTGAGATTTCATTGCCAAACTTGGCACAAGGGGGTTGTCTTTGTTGTCATTTGTTGGCTGGGTGCCATTTTGGATCAAGACGCCACACTTAAACCAAAATTGTGGTGTGACTTCGTATTTTGTACATAGGTATGACCACCGCTCATGATATCGTCACCAAATGTGGTACCAGAGTTCCTGAGGTGGAGGTGGGACCAAAATGTGACTTTGGAGTGACTTCACCTGATTTTTAGTGTGTTGGTCCAAAAACACAAATTATCCTATCACAGTCTGTGCTGGGCAGTCCCCACTAGCGTGTTACAACAAAGTACAGGATACACATGCATTCTGGATAATGTCCCACAAATGCAGATTAAAAACCCAGCATTGGGAATGCAGTGAGTGCACAGTCAAAGGGTGCGTGAACACAGCCAGGAAGTGCAATCCTACAGATGTTTACTCACAAGTGAGCCTGGTGTAGAATTTCTTGCCCTGCAAACCTAACGCACATTTAATAGGGAGTAAGGCTGCAATCTTAACCCCACATGCCCGAGAGTATGCTCCACATAATTCTGAGAAACACTGAATGGTGGACTTGGATGGGACCCTTAGGGTCATCTAGTCCAACCCCCTGCAATGCAGGAATCACAAGTAAAGAATCCCTGACAGATGGATGGCCATTCCACCTCTGCGTCAAAACCTTCAAGGAAGGACAGCCCACCACTTTCCGAGGGAGTTTCTTCGATGGTAGAACAGCTGCCATCAGAGAGTTATTCCTGACATTGAGCCTGAATTTCCTTTCTTGTAACTTGGAAGTCATTGACTGGAGTCCTACCCTCTGGAGCAGGAGAAAACAAGCTTGCTCCATCTTCCATGTGATGGCCCTCTAGATATCTGAAGACAGCTCTCATACCACCCTCTCAGTCTCCTCTTCTCCAGGCTAAACATACCCAGCTCCCTCAACCACTCCTCATAAGGTTTGATTTCTAGACCGAAAACTGGTACTTACTTCGGAATAGGCATGGCTACACTTACACCGCAAGTATGGAAGTGAGAGCTGGACCATAAAGAAGGCTGCTCGTTGAAGAATTGATGCTTTTGAATTATGGTGCTGGAGGAGACTCTTGAGAGTCCCATGGACTGCAAGAAGAGCAAACCTATCCATTCTGAAGGAAATCAGCCCTGAGTGCTCACTGGAAGGACAGATCCTGAAGCTGAGGCTCCAATACTTTGGCCACCTCATGAGAAGAGAAGGCTCCCTGGAAAAGACCCTGATGTTGGGAAAGATGGAGGGCACAAGGAGAAGGGGACGACAGAGGACGAGATAGTTGGACAGTGTTCTCGAAGCTACCAGCATGAGTTTGACCAAACTGCAGGAGGCAGTGGAAGACAGAAGTGCCTGGCGTGCTCTGGTCCAGGGGGTCACGAAGAGTCGGACACGACTAAACAACAACAACAGCACTTGTACCGCACATCCAGATCCAACCCAACAAACATTCTTTGCTGCAGGCTGTGCAGAAACAAACCTAGATTGGTCCCCTGCCCCATCACTCCAGCCCCAACAAGTGACCTCAGACAAATAACGCCTTTGGCAAGGAAAAGGCACCTCCCAGCAAACGAAGTGCCCTAGCCCAGTGGTTAGAGCATCCCCTTGGCATGCAGAGGGGCCCAGGTTCAATCCCCGGCCGCTCCAGCAGCCTTTCTCAACCTGTGGGTCCCCAGATGTTGTTGGACTACAACTCCCATCACCCCTAGCTAGCAAGGCCAGAGCTCAGGGGTGATGGGAGTTGTAGTCCAACAACATCTGGGGACCCACAGGTTTTGAACCGCTGCAAGTGTGTTCACACACACAAACACACCCCTAAAACCCTGGAGAGCCGCTGCCAGTCAGTGCTGGCAATATTGAGCCAAATGGGCCAGGGGCGAGGAGGAGTGGGGGGGGTGTCCCGGCTTCCCCGCTCCGCAGATGCTCCCGAAACGGGCTGGCCACTCACCGTGCACGGCGGAGGAGGGAAAGAGGAGCAGCAGCCACGGCAGCCAGAGCCCCGGAGGCGTCTTTTCCTTGCCCGCCTCCCTCAGCATGGTCCTCCGGGCTCCGAGGGGCGGCTGCTGCGGCGAGGAACGGCGGCGGTAGCGGCGACCAGAAGCGGGGCTGGCGAGAGAAGCCTCAGCCGACCCCGGGCGATGGTTGCATCTCTGGGAGAAAGGCAGAGAAAGTCCCCTCGCCGCCGCTGGAGGCGACACGGGTCTCAGCGCGCGCCTTCCTTCGGGCGCAAAGCGCGGGCTCCGCGGCGAGCGGCGGCGGGGCTGAGGCGCTTCCTGAGGAACTCCATACCTGAGGGGGGCGGAGAGAGACGGAGGGAGGGGTCCTTCCGCCCCCCGCCCACTTTCCAAGGGAGGGGGGAAGGGGAGAAGCCTCTTGGCGCCCTCAAGGGTCAGCGCGCGCGCCGCCGTGGCTCCGAAGTTGCAGCCCCTTTCTCTCCAGTGGTTCCGCCCGAGGAGTGGGATTCGGGATTCGGGTCAGGGAGTTGGCCCGTACCACTTTGCTGCAGCGGGGGGGGGGGGAGGAGGCGGGCGACTCGTAAATTTCTCCTCCTCTCCCCGCCTCAACCACGTCAAGTTGCGTTGGGATTCAGAAACCTGGCCAAGGTCGGCTCGTTCCTTCCAATGGGTCTACTCGGAGTAGGGCCAGCACCGCAGGCAGCCCAATGCGCGCCCAAGGCGATATAACCAAGTTATTTTGGTGACGACCTGAGGTAGGGGGGGTGTTGAATTTTTTAAGTCACACAAGCGCCTTCCTTCCTGAAGGGCGTCGAAGTGCGCAGAAGACAGCAATGACCAATTAAGCAACCAACAATTTGCTGGCCTTTTCGTGACACTGCGAATCAGCTCTCTTCGCCTGGGTGGTAGGACAGGCTCTAATTACTGTTAAATCCATTCTCTTGCGTTTAAATTCTAGCCCACCTTTTCCTCCAAGGAGCTCAAGGTGCCTGGTTCTCCCCCTCGTCATTTGAACTCCAGCAACAACCCTGTGAGGCACACCGTTTCCCAAACTTGGGTCTCAATCTGTTGTTGGTTTTTTTGGACTACAATTCCCATCATCCCTGACCACTGGTCCTGCTAGCTAGGGATGATGGGAGTTGTAGTCCAAAAAAAAACAGCTGGAGACCTGAGTTTGGGAAACCCTGGTTTAGATGGTGCTGTCGCTGAAGACGACAAGCTTCATTGTGGCTTAGTAGGGATTTGAACCCTAGTCTGACATTCTGAGTGCTACATCACACTAGTGAACTGGTGCAAATGGTAAGGTAAAGGGACCCCTGACCATTAGATCCAGTCCTGGGGTTGCGGCGCTCATCTTGCTTTGCAGGCCGAGGGAGCTGGCGTACAGCTTCCGGGTCATGTGGCCAGCATGACTAAGCCGCTTCTGGCGAACCAGAGCAGCGCACGGAAACGCCGTTTACCTTCCCACCAGAGCGGTACCTCTTTATCTACTTGCATTTTGGTGTGCTTTCGAACTGCCAGGTTGGCAGGAGCAGGGATCGAGCAATGGGAGCTCACCCCGTTGCGGGGATTCGAACCACCGACCTTCTGATCGGTGAGTCGCAGGCTCTGTGGTTTAACTCACAGTGCCACCTGCATCCCTGGTGCAAATGGAGAGAAGAGCAATCATCATCATCATCATCATCATGTCATGGTTAGTTGCCATTGGCTTTGAAGAACATCAGGTGCAGCAGCTGTGAATGGCAGGTGCAGTCTGTGAAATATTCACATCGTTTTTTTAACTTCATCGTTATTGCTTCTTTTTGGTTCTTGTGTTTTATTATTGTGGCACTGTATGTAATTCAAACGGCAATATAATAAAAGGCAACATGAAAAATAAGCGAAGCAATATCAATGTGATTAAGAGTCATATAGCAACTAGGGCGGCACGCTGCAATTGCTCAAAGAAGCAGAAGTGGTCCTCCAAGACTCTCTGCATTATTAAAGTGGTCCGTGAGGCAGGGGGAAAGTTTGGGATGATCCTGAGCTGGATGGATGAATGGGCTGGCTCAGACTAAGGCAGCTTCCTATGTCCCTGTGAGGTGGAGCAGCAAACGGCACAACGGCAAGCACACAAACACATCTCCACAACAATTTCAACATCTGACACTTTGCAGCCCTTTTGTGACACCTCTCTAAAAGCCAATAACTAAAGAGGGGTGTTTTTCTGAGAGCAACACAGTTAATATCTGGACTTAATATAACAAAGCATGATTTACTGACTTTGAACTCGTCCACACTTCTGCTAGTCCCTGTGCTTTCTAGGCAGTTTTGCCTTTGCCCTGCCACTTTCCCCCAGAAAACCCACTCTTTAGTGATAAATTGGAACAAATAGCACTCTGGGAAGGAACCCAATTGCCATTTATTCCAATTCAGGGCTAAATATCGGGTTTCCAATAGAGGCAAACAGAGTTGTGGATAAGCTCTATATCTGATGCCACTTAGGAATATTATATGGTGTCAGAGTTGGTCTTGCTCTCCATTGACACCCCAGCACAGTGACTATGGGACAAACAGAGTCCCTGGGGCAGCTGGTGCTTCAGAGCAATGTGACCAAGAACTGGATAAGGTAGGAGCAGGTCTTTGGACAGATTCCAATCTGCCCTTTTGCTGAATGCGTCTGGAGAAGACACCAGGGAGGTTTTCAGTATCTTTCAGTTCACTGATGAAGCTGAAAAGCAAAAGGTGTCTGTTGTTCCCAGCAAATTCGAGGCTTGCTCTGCTCCAAAATAAAGAAAAGAAAGAAAATAGTGTGACTATTCAGAGACACAAGAGGTTAGATGGAATTGGGTGGGGAAGCATTGGTTTCTGTGGCAGAGATTTAAAGGTGATTACACAAACTTGTGCTTTTGCAGACTGATGTGAATCCTGTTGTCTGTGGAGTAAACTCAGAAACTCACTGAGAAACTCACTCTTAGGTTGCTAAGAGACCCTCACTTGACCCTTACTTGTGCTGTCAACATTTGCCGAGCTGAAGAAGCAGCGAGCGCTTAGAGCTGCAGAGAGACAAATGTATGCAAGAGCTCAGGATAAACAGAAGCACCCCCACCCACCCACCCACCCCCGAAGTGCAAAAAGCCATGAAGTCCCCTGCTATGTCTGCTGCGCAAGGGAAGTGCTGCACAAACTGGGTTGGGGCTCCACCCACAGTCCCAGGAGCTGTCCAAGTGTTCAGAAGCTTTTGTTTCGGCTGCTCCACAAAACATTGCTTTGCAAAGCCATGGAGGACATAGCAAGCTAACACATTAAGGAGGAGAACCTTACTCCTTGGTGCATGGGCACTGCATTGGCAAGACAGAGAGCAGGGCAAAAAGCATTCAGGACTTCCTGGTGTTCCACAGGGATTGTTATTGGCAAGCATATTTCTTTCGAAGTGGACAGGTGCATTTGAGGCAGCTCTCTCCGTTTTTTTTATCACTGCTAAAGGAGATCCGGCATTATTAGGCTCTGCAGCATGTGAGGCTATGGATCTGGTCCAGGATGTGCGTGAAGTCACATGACAATTGCCCGCTGCTAAAGAAAATCTCCTTACAGCGTATTCTGGTGCTTTTGCTGGCCTGGGATGCTTTTTGGTGCGTGTTATATTTATGTGGAGGGACGCGGGTGGCGCTGTGGGTTAAACCACAGAGCCTAAGGATGATCAGAAGGTCGGCGGTTTCGAATCCCCGCAACGGGGTGAGCTCCCGTTGCCTGGTCCCTGCTCCTGCCAATCTAGCAGATTGAAAGCACATCAAAGTGCAAGTAGATAAATAGGTACCGCTCCGGCGGGAAGGTAAATGGCGTTTCCGTGCACTGCTCTGGTTTGCCAGAAGCGGCTTAGTCATGCTGGCCACATGACCCGGAAGCTATACGCTGGCTCCCTCGGCCAATAAAGCGAGATGAGCGCCACAACCCCAGAGTCATCCGCGACTGGATCTAATGGTCAGGGGTCCCTCTACCTTTATATTTATGTGGATGTGGCTGTGGGCCCCTGTTGTCCATAAATGCAAGAAGATTTCCCCACACCACCATAGATTCATAGAATTGTACAGTTATAAGGGACCATGAGGGTCATCCAGTCCAACCCCCTGCAATGAAGGAATCTTTTGCCCAATGTGTGGCCTGAACCCACGACCCTGAGATTAAGAGACTCACGCTCTACCAACTGAGCTCATAGAGCAATTGAAGCCTCTCAAGTCTATGGAGGTCACCTCTATAACGACTAACCTTCCAGCATGCGTGAGTAGTTCAGTTATTATTACACAGAAAAATAATGAGTCACTCATGGTGTGTCTTGATCCTAAGGACCTTGGTAAGACTTTCAAGGGACAACACTTCTCTGTCCCCACAGTCAATGGCTTCCAGAGGATCCTGGCTGGGAAGAAAGTCTTCACCATCCTTGATGAAAAAGATGGCAGAGAAAGGGAGGTCCCAAAGGAGATTGATCACAACCATTTGATGACCTCTGACTCAGTGGGTGAGATTTATGGGGTGGGTGTGTATTTCAGCCCTCTGCCGGATCAGTTCTGAGCAAGCCAGCATCAGAGCTGGTCCCTTTTATCCACTGCTAAATAAAGCACTTGTTCTTCTGATATCTTGGAGTGTGCTGTGCTGCACGGTTAATGGGAAGGCATGCAACTCACTTACAAATAGTATGACAGATATTCTCTCCCTCCCAAATGTCTCCCACCAGGCAAATCGTCGTTTCTGGGAAATAAATTGGCCATAGATTTCTAATATGATGTTGCTGAGCTCTGTATTACGCCTTTGCACTCTTGTTATTTGCTGTTCTTAAAGCGTTCAGAATTGTCTGGTGTCGAAGGCAGGTCAATGGGATGAAACCGTAGGTGTTGGCGAAGGCCAATGTATGAGCAATCTGGCTCTTGAATAACAGAATGCACTTGTGGTCTTTATTATGAGGAATGAGAACATATTTGCAAAATCTCCAGCAGCAAAAAATGGCAGGGGTAACACACACACCAATTCTGCCCCAAAGTCTTTGAAAGAAAGCCATCAATCCCCAATCTGGCGGCTTTTACAGGTTTCTATAGTAAAGTTCTCTTGTGGTTCTGAATTGTTTTAACCAGCACTATATTTTGATCATAGTTTGTAATATGTGGGGTTTGATTGCATTTGTTAGTCACTGTTGTTTTTTATTATTCTTACACTGTGGAATCTGCTCAGTGATCTTCATGAAAAAGGTAAAGGTAAAGGTACCCCTGACCATTAGCTCAAGTCATGGACGACTCTGGGGTTGCACGCTCATCTCGCTCTATAGGCCGAGGAAGCCGGCATTTGTCCGCAGACAGCTTCCGGGTCATGCGGCCAGCATGACTAAGCCGCTTCTGGCGAACCAGAGCAGCGCACGGAAACACCGTTTACCTTCCTGCCAGAGTGGTACCTATTTATCTACTTGCACTTTGACATGCTTTCGAACCGCTAGGTGGGCAGGAGCTGGGACCAAACAATGGGGATTCAAACTGCCAACCTTCTGATTGGCAAGCCCTAGGCTCAGTGGTTTAGACCACAGCGCCACCCGCATCCCAATCTTCATTAAAGAAACAAGCAAATCCCACCAATAAGTCACCAGCCGGCTACTGCTGTCAGTGCAGGTACCAACATTAAGCAGTGCAGATAGCTCCTTTCCAGTGTCCCAACTGGGAAGCTCTGTTCAGTTCCAGTACAGTCCGTTCCATTTCCACACCCCTTCCCAGTTACTCAAAACTCTGGGGCAACTGAGCATACCCAGCCCTCACTGGGATCCTCATTCTTGTTTCTTGTTGGCTCTGTTTTGGCTACAATTCTATTGGCACTAACTTACTGAGTTCAGGATTAGGAGGAGGGGTGTTTAGTTGTTCTTTCCTTCTGGTTTGGCTTGGAGGGAGGGCGCAATTCTTTGATTTGCAGTAGGGTCTTGATTCCACTTGGTATCCAACTTTGTTATATTCAAACACTGTCAAATTTGCTCTCTACCCTTGAGCCAGGAGTGTCTAACCTGGTCCAATTCTTTGAGGGCTGCATATCAATGTTGGGTGTGTCCACCTCTCCGCTCTCTCTTACATAAAGGCACACAGCCCCCTGCCCCATGTGATCTGTGTGGACCAATTGATGAAGGGGATTATCACCTCTTCATTGATCATCAAATGATCAATTGAAAGTCCAGGAAGGGGGTGATTTGCAAAAAAAAAAAAGACCAAGCAACCAAACCCTCCGCAGAGTGTTTGACTGGATGGAGAGATTTAAACTTCTTTTCTCAGCCAAATGTGTATCTACAGGCAGCAACTGCTTTGTGTGGGGGGGTTACATTCTGAGGGACCACAGGCTTGCATGAAATCATGTATAATTGGAACACCCATTGAAAAAGCCTGCAAACAGCCTGTAACACCTCTGTGATATTTTTTATTTATTTGGTCATTTCTCAGTTTGGCGCAATGCACATGTGTGCAGTCGTGCATGTATCAGACACTCCTAAAACAGTCACTGCCTCTACTTACTTTATTTGCTGCTGCCAGAACCAGTTAGCCTTGGGGTGGGGCAGGGAAAAAATGGCTTGGAGTCTGTGGATTAGATACACCGGTCTTAAGCAGTGATGTGGGCTGGATGTTTTCTGCTGAGATAGTTTCAAAGGTCCGTTTAGTAAAAGCTATGGTTTTCCCAGTAGTGATGTATGGAAGTGAAAGCTGGACCATAAAGAAGGCTGATCGCCAAAGAATTGATGCTTTTGAATTATGGTGCTGGAGGAGACTCTTGAGAGTCCCATGGACTGCAAGAAGATCAAACCTCTCCATTCTGAAGGAAATCAGCCCTGAGTGCTCACTGGAAGGACAGATCCTGAAGCTGAGGCGCCAATACTTTGGCCACCTCATGAGAAGAGAAGACTCCCTGGAAAAGACCCTGATGTTGGGAAAGATTGAGGGCACAAGGAGAAGGGGACGACAGAGGACAAGATAGTTGGACAGTGTTCTCGAAGCTACCAGCATGAGTTTGACCAAACTGTGGGAGGCAGTGGAAGACAGAAGTGCCTGGCGTGCTCTGGTCCATGGGGTCACGAAGAGTCGGACACGACTAAACGACTAAACAACAACAACAAAGTTTCCAGGGGTGCGGGGAAGGGAATCCATTTCTCAAATACATTGTCCATTAAAATTAGTCGGGAGCATAATGAATGGATGCAGCACCAGTGAAACATAATGAAGGCATCCAGCTCCATGGCTGTTTGGGTATGCTTAAATGAGTATGTTGCTGTTTTCAGTGCCTTCATTTCGCCTGCTCCTCTTTCCCCCAACCAAAAAAGTATGCTATTCAATTTTCATGTCTTAAAATAACTACATGTATTTCAGTGAAAAAGTACAGTCCAAGTAAAGCTGTGAATTCAGTTGATTATAGCCTTTCAACTTCATTAAGCATGCTTTAGTGTTGGTTCTCCCATCAACTATTTTAATCCCAACACTTAGTTTTGCATAAAGCCCAACTTACGAAAAGGGGAAACTAGCGAGACTCTTATATGGCAGTGGGGGGGGGGGTGGAGCAGAGAGGCAAAGTTAACAGCACCACATTTATATGCTACAGGTCAGAAAATAAAAGGAACGTTCCCCACCCTGGTTGGCTAAAGCGAGGCGGGGCTAGGAAATGCGGACCACTGTGACATCACAGCAAGCGCCACATTCTCCTAAGGCATTGTGGGTTGGAAGGGGTGGAGCTAGTAGTGTGTCTAAATTCTAAGTCACAGATTTTGCATCCGTCCTCAAAACTGATTCTAACAGGTCAGAAAATCCAAAGAGTTCTGGTAGAGCCGGTGTGTAAGTGCCTGGGTGCTAAATGCCCAGTCTAGGTGTTCAGAGTGATGAGGAGAAAAGAGAAAGAGGAGGTGTGGGGCTTTGCCATCAGACACATGCTGCTCCAGGTGGGTGCAGAATTCTTGTCCAAACGATGCTGTTTTCTGCTCAGACATATACTCCACCCCCATGCTCTCAGAGCATCAGTCCCTGAAACCTCCTTCTTTCACATGGTTTGTTCTCTCCATCGATCAGCTCAGTGCTGGTCTTGGGTTGTTCTTCCAGATTGAGGTCACACAAGGACGTGGCTGAGCGCTGCTCTTTGAATTTCAGAGGAGATGGGCATCTCGGGCTTTGGCTGGTTTTGTTTTGCAGTATTGACTTGAAGTTAATGTTTCCTGTTAAACAGGTGGTGAAAGTAATGATGACTGTTGCTCCTTTCTTGCAGCAGAGTGTTCATTTCTAAGCTAAGCACCCGTTCCTCACACACATTGTTTACAAGTGAGCCACAGTATGTTGACATCACTGAAGGTGCTGGGGGAACTTAAGTTGCAATATGGCAGAAATGTAAAGCTTCTCCAGGTGAGAGCTGGGAAGATTCACTTCTTTACATGTGATTGAACACAATAATGCTCCTTATCTTTCTGTTTTTCTCTCTTCTCTCTTCTCTTTGTTATTTGTTTTTGTTTTTGTTCTTTTCTCCTCTTTCCTTTTTGTTTTCCCAATTCTATGTGTTCTAGATTTTATTTTTGGTTGGGGCTTTTGTTTAGGGGCTTTTGTTGGGGAATGTATTTTTTTATTAGTTTGTAATAACTAGAGTGAGAGCTGGACCATAAAGAAGGCTGATCACCAAAGAATTGATGCTTTTGAATTATGGTGCTGGAGGAGACTCTTGAGAAGCCCATGGACTGCAAGAGGATCAAACCTATCCATTCTGAAGGAAATCAGCCCTGAGTGCTCACTGGAAGGACAGATCCTGAAGCTGAGGCTCTAATACTTTGGCCACCTCATGAGAAGAGAAGACTCCCTGGAAAAGACCCTGATGTTGGGAAAGATTGAGGGCACAAGGCGAAGGGGACGACAGAGGATGAGATGGTTGGACAGTGTTCTTGAAGCTACTAACATGAGGTTGACCAAACTGCGGGAGGCAGTGGAAGACAGGAGTGCCTGGCGTGCTCTGGTCCATGTGGTCACGAAGAGTCGGACACGACTAAACGACTAACAACAAATAACTAGTATTGTTAAATGTTTGAATTATTCTTTTTATGCATTCTGTGTTTTTTGCATTGTAACTTGATGTTGTTGTGAACTCCCCTGAGACCTCATTGTATGGGACGGTATACAAAATTAATTTAATAACAATAATATTAATAATAATACCCGTTCTCAAAGCAAAAATTCCTGACTCAGTATCGGAGAGGGAGAAAACCTTATGAGAAGGAGAAAACCTCTCTATTTACTTACACCACAGTGTCCATACATTCGTTATGTCCCCTCGTTCATTCTTTTTGAAACTAACCTCCTGCAACTTTATAATCGCTTTTCATAGGAGAGCTTATCTAGCTCCTTGATGATTTGGGTTCCCTTTTTCTCAGCCTTCTGCGGCCGAACAATAGACATTTTGAGGTGTGGTGACCAAAACTGTACATATTATTTGCAACATGGCTGTGCTATAAATTCGCATCAATGCCTTTTTCACAGCTACCATGCACTGGGTCGATATATATATTTTAAAATCAAACAATCCCCAACATTAATTTGATCAATCTACTGCAATGCAAATCTCGCGCCGATAACCAGTAATGGTCCAAAAACTCCTGAAGCAATCAAAATGGCTTCCCTTTCTCCAGCAGTTCTGTTCCTCAGCCTGACCAGCAAGCAGAATTAATAAACTGAGGTGACAGGAGATGCTCAGATGTCTCCTACGACAGCAGCTAAATGACTTCACCTCAAGAAAGTTCTCATGCACCAAGGAAAGGAACTCACGTCTTAGCTGCTACTGTCAGTTTTCGTTAAAAGCTCACTTTGTTAGAGGTTGGCCAAAGCCCAGCCACGTTGCTTCAGGGAGACATCCTGCGACGAAGGAAAATGGAACTTCGCCAGCACACCAGCATGCAAGCGGAAAGTTTATTTTCATCTAAGGCAGGTAGGTAAGATGGGAAATGCAAGACTGTCAGAATATGTGGTTAATAAAACAGAACACCCTGCCAGGGAAGGGAAGATATTTCACAAGGCAACACCTGTTCATCTGAAACTTAAAAGTAGCAAGGCATGGCTCAAATCAAACCAAGCGTGTGACCGTTCAGTTGCTTCTGCTTCTAAAACAAACAAAAATAGAATAACTTTTCCTGAGGGTGAACACATTCCATATACTCTGATGGTCACTGGTTACTAAGGTCAGTGCTTTTTCTGGTACCAGTCCCTGATAAATAATTGTCCCATAATATTTTGCAGTGGCGAGGGGAGAGTGCCAGATTAATAATAATAATAATAATAATAATAATAATAATGGGTGGTGCATGCGGTTCTTCCGCACAGGGCCAAGGGGGTGCAAAATTGAGAAGATCCCTAATTGAGAAGATTAATTTGGGGTGCCAAATGTTCTTCACAACTTCCACAAACTCCATGACTATGCCAGGTTCTGGTTGGGCTCGTATTATGACTAAAGCAAGGGGAGAAATTTGATTCAATTCACATCTTTAGGCAAACATAACCAGTTTGCACTTTCAGAGAAAAAGACACAAGTCATGGCAAAAACATTATTTAGAAATTCTCACTTCTCCAAATTTTACCACGCAGTTCCTGAGCCAAATAATTCGATTTATTTTATTTACTTCACAAAGTTAATATGCCACCAACCTTGAAGCAGTTTACATAATGAATAAAACAATAAAACCAGTTAAAAACAACTATTTAAAACATTCAAAATATAATTAAAACCAATGATAAGCTAAAAACTAGATTAAAACATGTATCAACATGTCAGGTGTCAGAAAGAGCAAAGTGAAGGTGCCTGCCTGATGTCAATAGCCAGGGATGTGCACACAAATACAGCATCCAAAATTCGTTATATAACGGGAAACAGCTTTGCAAAAATGTGTATATTGAGCAAAAATTTCCCTTAAAATACTGATGAATTTCCATGAGGAATTTTTAAAATAAATACCGGTAAACCATGAGTTGGTATGGAAATGGAGAGAACCGAACTTAAGAGTGGAAAATGAGAGAAACTGAAACCGACAGATTCTCCCATCCCAAATTAAGTTGCAACCCTAACTACGCGGTCTGTGGGTTTTACTTCCCAAATGGGCCACTTTTCGACGTTGACTCAACCTCTCTCCTTCAAAATGAGAATGCTGCTTCGATTCCCAGCAGCGAAAGTAATTGGCAAAGTGCTCCTGACATCTGAAAAACATAATTCTTTCTGCATGAGCTCTCATCAGCATATATGCAGCCTTGTGTGTGGTGCTGTTCACCATGGGATGCTGAGGGTCATTCTGCAACGGTTGCTATGAGCAGCAGTACCTATTTTTAAAAAGGATGCAGTTACAGCTTGTACCAGAATTCCCCCTCCATGCCCTGTTAGCAAATTTTGCATGGTTGCTGTTTCGCTTTTTTCTCCTCGTTCCATCCAGGTTTCACTGCCTGCTCCCCACTTTCAATTTTCAGCTTAAAGCCTATAATTTTATTGGAGTGGAAAGCACGGTGGTGGTGAACTTCCAGCCTGCAAGCTTAATTAGACGCGCCAGGCTTCCCCACGTGGCTGCAATGTGATTTGGCCCAAACCACACTCACCTGTCCATCATCTGATTGACACAGAGATTCTCCCTTTTGAATTCAAGCCAGGGCTGCAGAGGAGTTCACGGGGACGGACTATCATTTCTTCCTTGAAGTTTAAGCATGACATTGGGTGATTGACAAGTGGTGTGTCAAAGTGACCCACAGAGGGATCCACTTCCTCACCCCCAAGTTTCAGGGTTCAATTAAGAGACCAGGGGTCAAATCTGCACTCAGACAGGAAACGTACCGGGTGCCCTTGAGCCAGTCTGAGGCTGTGTACACCATGTACCTGAAAAGCACATTCGAAGCACATTTCCCCCCTAAAATAATGCTGGGCGCTGTAGTTTACCTCTCACAGAGCTACAAGTCCCAGCAGCCCTTAACAAACTACACTACCCAGAATTCTTTGAGGGAAGGGGTGTGCTTTGAATGTGCTTTAAAGGTGTAGTGTTGACACAGCCTCAGCCTAACTAGCCTCACAGAGATGTGAAGAGAAAATGGAGAGGTGTTCACTACACCACCTTGACCTGCTTGGAGGAAAGATGGTAAACAAACGTCTACTTTGTATAAAACACCTTTTAATAATATTATTATTATTATTATTATTATTATTATTATTATTATTATTTATTTGTACCCCGCCCATCTGGCTGGGTTTCCCCAGCCACTCTGGGCGGCTTCCAACAAAGATGAAAGATACACTAAAATAGTAATTCCATTTGGTGCAATGGTTTCTCACAATGGCCGTTTCTCTCTCTCTCTCTCTTGGGTGAGTCTACTCAGTGTGGGAGCAATCACACAGTGAAGGGGTTAAGCTGCAATACTCTATAACCGATCAGTTTTGCCTAAGTGATAAGGTCTCTAATGGCCACTAATGACAGTGACAATAAGTGAGGGCCATTTAAACAGAAGTAAATGAACATGTCCGTGTGTGTGTGTAAACACACACACATTCAGTAAAAGAAATAAGCATTTTCCAGCACTGCTAAAAACGTTTGCTAGAAGCAGCGAATAATCTCAGCTCATTTCTGCTTCCATTATATTTTTGTGACATTTTATCTTCCTCTATGTTGTGGTAAGCTGAGTCAAAAAAAAGAAAGAAAAAGAAAGCAGAATATGCATTTGGGAGGGGTAGGAGGAGATATGGGTGCATCTAAAAGCAAAATGTACCTTTCACCAGAACGTCTGCCCACACAACCAACAAATATGCTTGTGGCAAGAAATAGATCAATTGTTACACAAAGAGCAGTTCAGCAGAGTCCCTCCTGTCAAATTAACACTTAATACGGTTGCCTAAAATCCTAGATATGTGATGGCATATGCATACATGCATATGCTTGAATGCATGCCAGTTTTTATTATAATTAAAGTCGCTTGACCTCTGCACATATGTGGATAGGCACCAACTCCTGGCTTCCTCATGGTCAGGTCTTGGCCAGGTCTACAACTCACTGATGACAATCGCTCACAACAGCAGCAGAGAACCTCAGGCTGGAGTGACCTCCAGACTTCGTTTTTCTGGTCGCTGGAACTCTCCCCTGGCCACGCCCCCTCCGAGGCCACACCCTCTTTCCCCAGGCCACACCCCACACTGGCCTTGCTTCACCTAGGGCCTGGTTTGTCCTGATTGGCTTACACAACCAGCTGATGTAATTCAAGCTCAGAGCCCAGCTGACACGCTTTGAGCCTGGTCCCTTGAGGATTAGAGTGTTGGAGAAAATGCCATGGGCTTTGTGAACATATCATGCAACACCCCCCCCATTTGTGCATATCATGCACAAATGGGAAACCGCGCTTGTGCAAAAATTAAGCGATAAAATAAATTTGGCACAAGGCTCGAAGCGCAAGGACTCTTCTGCAGTTGAATGGCACTTATTGTGTACGTGGCTAAAATGGAAAACGGAGGACTCTCCTCACGTTATAAAACTTTGGAGTTGCCTTCTGTACAAACAGTATTCTGTTGTATAGGGCCCATAACTTACGTTATGTTGTTGTTATTTTGCATGCCTTGCCTAAACACCAGCTTCTGGGTGGGATATTTCAATAGTTATCTGTATGATGTTATACAGTGGTACCTCGGGTTACAGACGCTTCAGGTTACAGACTCTGCTAACCCAGAAATAGCACCTTGGGTTAAGAACTTTGCTTCAGAATGAGAACAGAAATTGTGCTCCAGTGGCGCAGCAGCAGCAGGAGGCCCCATTAGCTAAAGTGGTGCTTCAGGTTAAGAACAGTTTCAGGTTAAGAACGGACCTCTGGAATGAATTAAGTACTTAACCCGAGGTACCACTGTATGCTGAAAGGATTTAATAATGAACAACTGGGTTTGTGCCAGCTTTGTGCTTTGGCTGTCCGCCTCCCTCCCCCCAACAAAAATCCTGGCTACACCCATGAGATGGGGTGAAGAGGGCAGAAGCTATAAGAGGAGGCAGAAGATCTGGAGATTGTGGGTACGGATAGCTCCAGCAGTGATATGGAAGCAGGTCCTGGATATGTGAGTTTAGGGTTGTTGTTTATTTCCCACCAAGTCTTTTTGGCTATTACAAACATGGATGTTTCGATCTGTCTCAGGAGACCCACAAGGAAGTGGGAGCTGGGGGAGGAAGAAGTTTGCCTCCACTAGGGATGTACAGGAATTCCCAGGAAAATGGGAGCAGGAATTTCAAATGTTTGCTTAATTTGTGCCGTGTCTGGAATGGAACTTAATCCAGTGGATATCATACCTGTATCCTGTTAGATTTGTGTTACGTCACTGTGCAGTTTTTGGAGTCACAAGACTCTGTTTACATTCCAGGCTGTTGGAAGTCTCACGGGAGACGGGAGACGGATGTTGATGTTACTGGTTTCCTGTTTCTTTGTTTCTAGTTGTTCACTGACTCTCACAGAGAGCAGATGCTTATTCTTTTCTGTCCTGAGTAGTTAGAAATAAACTTAGCAATGTAGCACATATTTCGGCTCCTTTTACTGCTGTTTGGCTACTCTGCGTAATGGGAGCATGCTTGAAGCCTCATCAAAGGCTTAGGTCGTAAATCACCGTCAGAGCAGAGCTCGATGGATTCCGAAGATACGACGTGGAGGAGAGCCATTTCAGCTTGGTCGTACACAAGCTCCACCATATCCCACTCTTCCTATGACAGGAGCTCAAGATGGCTAGCAAATTCATGGAAGGCTATCAATGGCTACTAGCTGCAATGGCTCAGCTCGGCCTGCGTGGTTTTAGGTGTCCATATTTCTGAATGCCAGTCGCTGGAAACCACAGGAGGGAGAAATGCTCTTGTGCTCAGCTCTTGCTTGTGGGCTTCTTACAGGCATCTGGGTGACTCCTGTGAATCATAGAACCACAGAATTGTAGAGTTGGAAGGGATCCTGAGGATCATCTAGTCCAACCCCCTGAAATACAGCAAAAACAGGATGCTAGACATGGTGGGACACTGGCCTGATCCAGTAGGCTCCTTTTGTTATTGGTATTCCTTGTTGTTGCTGCTCTCAGTCTGCAAATGATGCGGAACTGATTACGTTCCCCTCCTCTCATTTGGCTTGTGTTTTCTTTGCACTGAAATGATTGGGGTGGAATAATGTAATGGCAACATAATTACCTAATTACCACAATTAATTGCATCAATTATTGGAGTTACATAATTTTGTCACAACAAACAATGAGATGAATAATGCACTTTTTGGCAGAAGATGAACTGCAACAGAGTGGAAACAATGCGACAAGTACATGGTGGGATGCAATACGGTACATGCTGACATCGTGAAGATTTCAGCTAATACCTGCCAAGAGAGAATACATGGAAACAAGCAAACAAACACTTTCTTCTGTGTGGGTTTCTAAGGCAGATTGCAGTCGTTATGGCTACATATTTTTTTATTTTGAGAAAGGGAAATTTAAAAGACAAAATGCACAGGATTAAGCACTGTGTATAGATTGGCCCCTATACATGAATTCTAACATATAGAATGCATAGGTTCCATTGGTACGGTGTGTATGAGAAGATAAAGGAAAGGAAATAAAAAGGAACTTTTAATAAGGTAGCTGTGTCTTTTCCATTAAGAACGTAGGCAGTACAAAATAATGTTTCTTCTCAGCGATGCTCCCTAGAGTGAGCATCAGCTAGTCCATTATCCATCCTATTTGGCAAGAATGAGACAGAAATTTAAGCCTTGCCCGGCTAAGCTCCCATCCAATTTACATTATCTTGGAGTATTGAGTGAACAGTACATCCTACCCAACAAGCCATTTGCGGCACACATGGTTCCTGCATTCCACAAATTACGATGGTGGTTCTTGTATCCCAGCCTTAAAACACTCATCAAAACCAAGATAACCATTAAGAGCAATACAGAAGGTGGCAATCATTTGACTAATTACCGGTATATTTTACTCCCCAAAGGCCCAAACAAGTATGTTTGAAGTTGGCACCTGAATGATAGCTTGGGGTGGGGCGAGGGTGCAACTGGAATTACTTTAGGAGGGCATTTCATAACTGCGACACTGTTGTCAAGAAGACCTTGTTTTGCATCACCACCCAGGTGCAAAAGAGATCAGGGCTCCTGTGCATTTATTACATGCCCAGAAGAGGGACTTTCAGCAGTGTGGCTTGCAAGACCTCCTGAAATCCTCATTCTCAGAAGTATGAAAGGAGCAGGAGCCCAGTCGCCCAGTGTGTAGCGTGGGTTGCCAGTGTCCAGGGCCATGGAGAGTGGGTGGTGGGTGGGAGGGAAAGGGACAGAGTATGCATGCTCATTCAACATCCTAACAGCATCTGCATCACCCAGGAGACTGCACGCCACAAAGAAAAGGAGAGCCGTTCCATTGCTTGGAGAGGTCACTTCCTGGTTTGCATGGAGAAGCCGTTTTCAATGCAGCCCAGCGACGGAAGCACGCAGCCATAGTGGGGTAGCTCTGGATGTTGAAATTTTGCACCTCTAACAATTTTACGCCTGGGGCAACTGCCCCGTGCCCCCCACCAGCTCGCTATGCCACCACAGTCACCTTTTGCATCCGGCCACTTAACCAACAAAAACATCTCCTGGCTTTCTTCTAAATGTTCAGCTTGTTCCGTTCTTGCTTGTTCAATATTCTAGGAAGAGAACGCTCCGGAGAGGTCACATGTCTTCTCTGCAGGGTAATTTTCTTCTTTTCAAAGGGTAGCCTGCGGCTAGCCTTGCTTCACAGCAACTTGATCTATCTCTGCACATTTTAATTAAAAGGTAAAAAGTGTCCATTCATCTCACAGTTTCACTTCTAAAGAAAAGGAACAATTAGTTTAGGGGCACATCCAGGTGCTGTTTTCATTGTGCATGATTTGTGCTCGTAATGGCATCAGGGTGGTTGTAGACAATCCCATTTTCAATGCTCTTTGTGCCTGCAGTCATTTTGGGGCTGGTGTACAGCTTCACTCCCAGTAGGTTCACGTCTCTTAGCTTCCTGGTGACATCCTGTAGCTTTTCATATCACAAATGATCCAGGGTTTGTTTGTTTGTTGTCACACTTCTGTTGCCTCCAGATGGCAATAATGCAATAACTTTGGGGAAGCGTCACAGAGCAACAGAATGATGTGTGGGTAGTTCATTATTAAAACAATCGCGTAGTGCATAATGCATTGGTCTTCAACCAACAGGTGTGTTGCAGCAAAGTTTTTGTGGCTGTGTTTGGCACCTCAGACTTGACCGAAGCCCAAGGAGCACTGTGTATGCTGTCTGGGTGAGATCACATTCTTCTGACAAGACACCCATTCCATCAATTTTCACAAGTGCTGCAACATGGCAGGAGAAAGGCATAAGCCATTTTTAAAAATAAGATACATACCGTATTACTGGTCAACCACATGCCCCACTTTCCTATATCTCTGTCTTTAGTGAGAGAGCTTTTGATAGAGCCGGAGAACTCTGTTCACTTTCTAGTCTATTTCTATGGCTTTCTATCATAGAATTGGGAGAGATCCTGAGGATCTCTCCCTGCAATGCAGGAATATGCAGCTGTCCCATATGGGGATTGAATCTGCAACCTTGCCATTATCAGCATCATGCTCTAACCAACTGAGCTGACTTCCCCCAGAATGCAAAATCACTAGTTTCCAATAGCTTCCCAGCCTTTTGGCTGAGATTAAGTGTAAATATAACTACTTTTCATTAGTATATAACTATATTTAACTAAATATAACTATATTTCATTAGTAAATATAACTACTTTTCCATTAGCACAATGGTTTCTGCTTGTGCAACAGGACTTTCCCTCACCTTCCATCCCCAGCACACCCTGTAAAGTTGCTCTGGGTTTTCTCTCAACCCTCCAGAGCAAATCTGTGGAGGGCACGGGGCATACCTAGGGAGAGGAGGGTGGGGAAGTCCCATTGTACAAGTGGAAATCCTTGTGCTGATGGGACAGTTAGAAGAAGAAGAGTTTGGATTTGATATCCCGCTTTATCACTACCCGAAGGAGTCTCAAAGCGGCTAACAATCTCCTTTCCCTTCCTCCCCCACAACAAACACTCTGTGAGGTGAGTGAGGCTGAGAGACTTCAGAGAAGTGTGACTGGCCCAAGGTCACCCAGCAGCTGCATGTGGAGGAGCGGGGAAGCAAACCCGGTTCACCAGATTACGAGTCCACCGCTCTTAACCACTACACCACACTGGCTTACTGAGTACAGCATTGGAAACAGGCCAGGATAAATAATCCTTTTGCAGCTGAACTGAATGATGGGTTGGTAATTTGATTCATTGCATTTTAATGTGGTTTTATCTGATCGTATTTTAATCTCTTGTTTGTTCACCTCTCCGCCCCAGATGTCCTCATGCCATCAGAGTGCTTTTCTAGCGCTCTCTCTGCGGTCAGAATTCCCGGTGGTAGACGTGTCAGCACTCTCGCTTCCTTTCCCCCCTCTTGAACTGTCAGCAGGGAAGCACGGTTTGCAAGCTGCCGTTTTGAACACGTCTCTGCTTTCTACACGGAGGTCTTACGTTCCAGTCTGATGAACTGTGCAGCATCTTTCTATCCCCTGGCCTAATGAATGATGCAAGAAGGAAGCAGGTGTCTTCCATTGCACAAGGTTTAAACAGGCGCTACAGAGCCAGAAGCAGATCAACCATGTTGGTTTCCTTCCCTGCAATCTCTGAATCAGAAAAATGATGCTTCGGTTGTGTTACCATGCTTTTTCTGACACTTCCAGACGGGACTATTGTGCTGCTCGGTGTCAGAGAATATGCTCTGCATGCAGAATGTCCCGGGTTCAGTCCCCAGCATCTCCAGGTAGGGCTGGGAGAAATCTCTGGCTGAAACCCTGGAGAACCACAGCCAGCCAGTGTAGACCAGGGTAGGGAACCTTCTGGCCTGTTGGCCAACTTTGACCCAGAATGCCATTTCCCCCAAGCCACACATGCCTCTCAATCAGCTGGTGACACCGGGTGATGGTAGCAGATGTGAGGGAGGGAGGGAGTTCAGTCCCACTTCACCCATACATTCCCTATGGGGAACAAGCTGGTAAAGCATGTGGGAGATTGCAGTCAAACATAACTATGCATGACTGCTAGTTAGTACATGATAGGGTTAAAGGCCATAGAGTTGTATTGCTAGATAGACACAGGTTGTGCCCCTCTTCTCCTCTTACCGAGAGGCTTCTTTCCTCTTCCTTTCTCTCTCTCTGCACCATGTAATAAGATGGGCATGTGTGAGCTTGCCCCCAAGATTACAGCACATGTTCAGAACTATATCCTGTACTTTCTACCCAAGAGAATTGTGCATTTATTATCCATGCCGCTGCATGGAACAATGCATGACTGAGACCTTGAATCTGTAAGTAAAGCATTCTAAAATTACTTAACAGTGTGCGCTCTCCTCACTGCAAAAGGAGTAGAAAGAGGTCATCTGCTGTGTGCAGCTGAACAGGATAAGGGAAGTCTAACAACCTATATGCCTAATGCTTTATTGTGTTGCTCAACTTTTAATACTCTGCTGCTGGGGCTCTCTGTGTGCTAGCCCCTTGTTTTGAATCCAGGCACCCAGCCAATTCTTTTGTTGTTCACCCGCACAGGTGGGTCCACAGCAATTCATAGATTTAATTCCCTTCAAAGCAGACTCCTTCATCCCACACCACAGGTCAACTTTGACAGCTGGGCGGGACCAGCCACTAATCAGTCACCTGACATGATGACATCAGATGGCCCACAGGGTGAGAAGACATAAAGATGAACCATCATGTTTCATGCACAAGCCTTGGGCTCATGCACTCCCTTTTCCTCCTCTGGGAAAACCATACGATGATCAAAAGCATTGTGTCTTGTTTCACCTAAATGAGTTTTTAATTCATAGCCAAACCTGAACAAAATTGTGCTTTTGTGAAAGAAGCCAACTTGAAATCATGATCAATGGTCCTGGCTTGTTTCAATATGCCATAGTTAACCCAAACCACAGTTCCTGGTTTGGACATAACAAGAAACCATGGTTGAAAATACAAGCAAAAGCTTCTGGTCCTCTCCTGGTAGCTGCATTGAGGCATGAGAGCATGAGAGCATGAGATTATTGTATGAAATGCTAAACTATGATTTAGTGTTACATGCAAACATTTCCATTGCATGGGATGACTATAGTCAAGATGGCCTTTAAAAAAAGGATTAGTGAACTGAATGGAGAACAGGTGTATTGTTGTCTAGTAAACAGATTGGCTAGCAATTAAGCCTCCGTGGATACCTGTAATTCCTGGGCACAGAGGACAAATAACAGGATGGCCTTTTGTATACCACCCAATTCATTGGCTGGAGAGAGAAAGTAGGACAACATATGCCTTTGTTCAGATCTAGCAAGGCAATTCCTGTATCTTTCTACCGCTCAATATGTGGGACGGGTTTTATGGGTAGGAGAGGATATATTAGTTGCCATTTATCCCTTCAGGCTCCCATGTGTGGGGGGTGAACAGAGTTCAAAATCCCATCCTTGGCAGCAGAACCCAAAGCATACGAATTAGGTTGTGCATCTAGGAAGCAAGCTGGCTCCCCTTTATTACCCTGCGCAATAAAGAATCAGGCAACAACCTGGGAAGTAAGTTTAAAAATAAGATTGACTTACTTTATAATCATGCATTGGTTCACAGCAACAGTAGCAGTAAAAACTATGCAGGCAAAATACTTACATTTACAGTATAACCAGCTTCAGGCATGTACCTAAAGCTGGAGCAAGAGGAGGCATATCTATATCCATCGTTGGTCAAAGGAAGAGAGAGAGAGGAGCAGGAAGTTCTATATTCTCCATCTCCAGGAGAGGAGGGGAAATGACATCACACAAAGCCCTCTCTACCAACTGTATTTCTATGGTCTGAGCTATATTGCCTATCAGCAATATAGCTCTGTGATATTAGCCTCTTCTCAGGCAAGAATGTGCAGTTGTTTGGCTGCTAATCTCTCACACAATAACGATGTACAGTGGCACCTCGGGTTAAGTACCGTACTTAAATCGTTCTGGAGGTCCGTTCTTAACCTGAAACTGTTCTTAACCTGAAGCACCACTTTAGCTAATGGGGCCTCCCGCTGCTGCCACGCCGCCGGAGCACGATTTCTGTTCTCATCCTGAAGCAAAGTTCTTAACCTGAGGTACTATTTCTGGGTTAGCAGAGTTTGTAACCTGAAGCGTATGTAACCTGAAGCGAATGTAACCCGAGGTACCACTGTAATCTTCTTGTTTCTTTCCCCTCCTCTCTCTTTGCCATGTGCATGCACTCCTCTGAATCATCACTCAATTTAGTGTGCTTTCCCCCTGTCACTGCAGAGGCGAAATGTAAACAAAACACATAATTACAGTGACATTAATTACCGTCGTTAATAATTTATATTTGGATTGAGCAATTGAAAAACAACAATGATGGTTGACCTACAGCTGCCTCCTGCGCTCTAAACCAAAAGGGGGTTGTTGGAGGAGCACTGTCAGCTATGTCATGTACTTCATCCAAGTTCCAGCTTTCATCCTCTCCTCTAATTGGTAGTTATAGAGCATGGGTAGGCAAACTAAGGCCTGGGGGCCAGATCCAGCCCAATCACCTTCTAAATCCGGCCTGTGGATGGTCCGGGAATCAGCGTGTTTTTACATGAGTAGAATGTGTCCTTTTATTTAAAATGCATCTCTGAGTTATTTGTGGGGCATAGGAATTCATTAATTCCCCCCCCAAAAAAATATAGTCCGGCCCACCACAAGGTCTGAGATTCAGTGGACCGGCCCCCTGCTGAAAATGTTTGCTGACCCCTGTATAGAGCCATCAGTCAAAAGCTCAGTCCCCAAGGCAACTGTTGTTCCAAAAAGGCACCAAAAGGGACAGAGCAGGCACCATAGGTAAGCCAGGTGACTGCTATGTTTTTCTTATATATCCCGGAAGCCACCCAGAGTGGCTGGGGCAACCCAGTCAGATAGTCGGGCACAAATAATAAAATTATTATTGTTATTATTCAGGCAACAGTGTTTACAATGTCATTTCTAAAGCTGTGACAACCCTTTCAACATCACAGAGAATGCTGGGATGTGTTTGGCTGCACAGCACAGCTTGAAGCAGCAAAATGCTTGCCTGGACATCAACATCACCATAATAATATGTACTTACTGCTCTCTTTTGTGTGTGTTCAAAGTGCTTGCCAAACATTAACGTAGTAACTCTTGCTATTTATGACCAGTATTCTTTCCCCCATATCGAGAGACAGTGGCAGGGCTACTACCAGGACAGACTTAGCATGGGGAAGTCACATTCCCACTCTGTTCCGCCTCCCTCTGACCACACCTGGAATAGTCTTTGGTTCTGGGTACCACAATTTAAGAAGGATGTTGACAAGCTGGAAGGTGTGCAGAGGAGGGTGACTTGGTTGATGAAAGCCTTATGATGAAGCTGGGTATGTTTAGGCTGGAGTAGATTAGACAGAGGAGATATGATTGCCACCTTCAAATATCTAAAGGGCTGTTGCATGAAAGACGGGGCAAGCTTGTTATCTCCTACTCAGGACTCATGCCAATGGCTTCAAGTTGCAAGAAAGGAGATTCCAGAAAGAACTTTCTGAGCTTAAGAGCTGTTTGGCAGTGGAATGGTCTCCCTTGGGAGGTTGTGAACTTTCCTTCCTTGGAGGTTTTGAAGCAGACGTAGGGTGGTCATCTATCGTGGATGATTTCGTTGAGATTCCTGCATTGCAATGGGTTGGGCTAGATGACTCTCGGGGTCTCTTCCAACTCTACAATTCTATGATTCGATTCTGTGACTGGGGCACTGCCCCACCAATCTCACCCAGACCCCACCCACCTGCCTGCCTTCATGTTTACTCCCAGCCCTTGCTGGCAGCTTCCTCCCACTTGGTCTCAGTGCTGCTCTTGTAGGAACGTGAACTCCTCCATTGTCCTCCAAGACAGATGGATGCCAACAAGCTAGATGGGTTGAGTTTAATGCAGCTTCCTGTCTTCCTATGTTAAGAGGCTGGTTCCTAACGCATTATACTATCTTCAGTCAAAGCAAGGATCATTTCAAGGGAGCCTTTGTTGCTCAACGCTGTACAAGAGCCATTTGGTTTTTTTGCTTACCCACTAAGACGACAAAGTGTTGTGCATGGCTTGGGTCCATGAATGTTCTCACAAGGTTGCCTTCTGGATATCCTCACGGGAATATCCTCATGGGATTTATCCACCATCTGTTTGTAGCGTTGATGGTGTGATTCATGTATTTTACAATCCTGGCAGCAGAAATACGGTCACACATTAAAGTTACACATATTGAAGAGGCTTAAGTGGGGACACATTTGCACTGTTCAGAAACAACAGAGAAAGTTTCACATCAGACGGGAACAAGCTGTTAAGGTTCTGTGGTGAGTATGGCCTGTATTTATAAGGTTTGACCACCGACACACTTTAAACATTTTGGGATGCTTCAATGGGAACCTAAGGCTCTCCAAACGGATGTTGCTGGACTGCAACTATCATCAGAGTGGTACGTGCTCTGGTTATCTCCTGCTTCTACTACTGCGTTGCACTCTACGTGGGGCTACCTTTGAAAGTGACTCAGAAACTACAACTAATCCAGAATGCAGCTGCCAGACTGGTGACTGGGAGAGGCTGTCGGGGTCATATAACTCTAATCCTAAAGGATCCTCACTGGCTCCCAGAACATTTCCGAGCACAACTCCGAGCTGACCTTTGAACCCCTAATGGCCTTGGCCTTATCTACAGTACCTGAAGGAGCCTGGACACAGAGGTCCTCCTGTGAGGGCCTTCTAGCCAGGGCCGTCTTAAGCATATCCGGCGCCGTGGTGCAAAGATCCCTCTGGTGGCGCCCCCCCCATATTTCCCAGAGTTGTCGACCTTTTCCCAAGCCTCTGCAGGGATCGCTCTTCTCCCGCGGAGCCTTGGGAGGCAAGCTGTTTAGAACATTACTTGCTTGGGAGGGAAAAGGAGAAAAGTGAATTGGGAGGGTTAAGCAAGACTTCGTAACGGTGGGTCTCTGATAAAATGGTCATGAAAGCAAAGCAAAAGGAAAGTGACAGCTGGCCAAGGATCCAGGAGTCCCTGAGCATCCTTTGGTGTGCCTAATTTTTTATGTTGCAAGCCTCCAGGCAGGACCTTGTGAGCTTCCTTAAAGAATAATACAGTCATACCTCTTGTTATGTTCCGTTCAGGTTACGTTCTTTCAGGATATGTCCCGCGGCGACCCGGAAGTAATGGAATGGGTTACTTCCAGGTTTTGCTGCTTGCACAGATGCTCATATTGACGTCACGCGCATGCGCAGAAGCGGCGAATCATGACCTGCGCACGTGCAGATACAGGTTGTGTTCTGCTCATGTTGTGAACGGGGCTCTGGAATGGATCCCTTTTGCAACCAGAGGTACCACTATAATAATAATAATAATAGCCTTGAGAATTAAGCATCACTGAACTCGGTCGACCCTGCTTCCAAGTCAACATGCATGGGAGGAACCGGTAGCACTAGGGTTCCAGCCCAGTCTTCTGGGCAGGTTGACTCTGAAGCCAGACCCCACCTAGTTTAACAGGACTTCAGCTCCTCAGGCATCCTATGGCCAATGGCAAGCCCCACCCACATAATCCATCACAGGACATGGCACACCCCCCCCCATTTGAATGGCAATGACCACCAAGTGGGGTTGGGGGCAGCTTCCTCAGACGACGATGACAGCGGCTTGGCGGGCGGTGGCTGAGGGGATTCCTGGCCGAGGGAGAGGAGGAGGAGGCCCGTCTTCGTAACTGACCGCCGCCTCAGAGTTGAAGAGCGGCTCCTCGTCCGAAGCGGCCGGCTCACAGCCTGCCCAGAAGGAGCAGCACAAGCAGCAGCAGCAGCGCCAACACACTCGCAGTGGCGTAGCGTGGGTTGTCAGCACCCGGGGCAAGGCAAGTAATTTGCGCCCCCTAACCCGTGGATTTGTGCCCCCTAACCCGTGGATTTGCCCTAACCCCAGATGTTGCGCCTGGTGCGGCCGGCCCCCCCTGCACCCCCCACGCTACGCCACTGCACACTCACCCGCCCGCAGAGGGGAGCGGGCCAAGGAGGATAGGAAGAAAGAAAGAGACACACGCCAATCAGGGCGGGAGGAGTGGGCTGGCTGCCCAATCGGCTCCCGGAGTCGGATTGGGGGGGTTTATGCCGCTGCTCCTGACAGGACAGAAAGGTTGGTGGGGGGTATGAGGGCGCTCACATGAGGATAACTGTTATAGACACACACAAAAACACACGCCGAGTTTAGAACATTATAATTGGCGGGGCGCAGCTGGGAGGCCTGCACGGAAAGGGGAGGCCGCTAACAAAGCCACGCAGCTCCCCCATTCACTGGGGCACCCCTGAGAGGCCAGCGCCCTGGCCACTAATGCGCCACTAAGCCCAATGGGAAAGACGGATCTGCTTCTAGCAGTTCCCTCACTGAGAGAAGTGAAGTTACAGGGAACCAGGCAGAAGGCCTTCCTGCCTGTGGAACGCCCTCCCTTCAGATGTCAAGGAGATAAGTAACTGTACAACTTTTAGAAGACATCTGAAGGCTGCCCTGTATGGGGAGGGGTTTTTTAATGTTTAATGTTTTATTATGTTTTTAAATGTGTTGTTAGCCGCCCAGAGTGGCTGGGGCAATGCAGTCAGATGGACGGGGTATAAATAATAAAATTGTCATCGTCATCATCATTATCCCTGACAGTTGGCCACGTTGCCAGGGGCTGAAGGGAGTCTGACAACATCCGCAAAGCCATGCGTTTCCCATTCTCGACCTGGCTGGGGGCAATTCACACATCCACATTATTTATAACTTGATGAGTATGTCATGTGTGAAGCCATTTGTCCTTCCTTTCCTTTCTGCCGTTGTCTGCTGCTGAGAATACTCTCTGCAGGCAATGCGGCAATTTAGGACAACATAAATGCTAATGAAAAATCTATTTTATTCCCAGGGTGGCATTTGTCTACACAAAGTTATCCAGCATACCCACACACACAAAAGCAAGACAGTTAGGAAATATTGAGCTCTGAGTGGGCAACTGGCAAAGAGCATCAAAAGCAGTAGGACTGCACCACCTACTTCTTAATTTGTGCACTGAAGTCCTTTTCAAGAGCTGCTCGGCCATCTGATATTAGCGGAAGGGCTGGAGCATTTGCCTTGCATGCAGAAAACATCTCCAAGAAGGGCTGGGAATATGCCCTGACAGTGTGTAGCTTGATGAACCAATGATCTGACTTAGGATAAGCCAGCTTCTTATATTTGAGCACTAATTACTTCTCTCTGCTGTTCCTGGGCTGCCACACTCGCTCCTCCTTTTGTTATTTTTGAGGCTTATACTTCCTAATTATGGCTCTCCTCTGCTCAAGTCTACAAGAGGAGGTTGTGGGTTGTGAGACGCAGTTGCTGATACATGCTAATAAACCCCTGAGGCTGCGTCACGCTTTGGGTGGAATATTACCTACATATTTTCCTTTTCAGCCAGCCAGTTAGCAAGAGCCCATCCACCTCCTTGCCTTCGTACCTTTAAAACAAGCACAACAGAGGATCTGCAAAGTTAACTTTTAAAAATCCTCCTGTCGCTAGCTCATTATACAGTGTTGGGAACATTCCTCTTGTATCTTTTCAGTCACAGGAGTAGCCAACCAACCACGAGTTGCAGCAGAAATGAAACAACGAGCATTTATCCTGATGTGTTTAAAGCGTGTTTAAATATCTTCCCATTAGTAATTTGCGCATGACACAGTTTTCAGTGATTTTCCCTGTCGTATTCCTAACTTCCAAAAGTTGGTTTCTTTTAGAAAGCAGATTTGTCGTGGTGGGCAACAGAGTCCTTAGGTAAAGGTAAAGGGACCCCTGACCATTAGGTCCAGTCGTGACCGACTCTGGAGTTGCGGCGCTCATCTCGCTTTACTGGCCGAGGGAGCCGGCGTACAGTTTCCAGGTCATGTGGCCAGGATGACTAAGCTGCTTCTGGCAAACCAGAGCAGTGCATGGAAATGCCGTTTACCTTCCCGCCGGAGCGGTACCTATTTATCTACTTGCACTTTGATGTGCTTTCGAACTGCTGGGTGGGCAGGAGCTGGGACCGAGCAACAGGAGCTCACTCCGTTGCGGGGATTTGAACCGCCGACCTTCTGATCGGCAAGTCCTAGGCTCTGTGGTTTAACCCACAGCACCACCCGCGTACCTAACAGAGTCCTTGATTCCTGTTAATTATCTAGCATTCACCTGAATCCCTTCTGCAAGTAAAAATAATATTACCAGAATCTTTTTTAAAATAAAACCTTGTGTTTATTAGCTGCACCAAGATCAGTTAAATTAGCAATCCCAGACTAAACAGTAACCTCAAAAAAAATTAAATGTTAAGTAAATATAGCAAATATTAAAAGGATGCCTCATTTACAGAGTAATCCTGTACATGTTTACTCATAAGTAAGTAAGCTACTGTGTTCCATGGGACTTGCCCTTGGGAAAACTTGCAATAGGATTGCAGCTTTAATGTCAGATTTCACAGTTCCAAATCAATATATTAGCTGCACCAGATTAATTGCTATTAATAACAGCCTCCTGCTGTTCAGTAACACCATGTTTTTGTAACTAAGTTACAAAACAGTAAACACTTTCTAATCAAGGACAATGCTCCATCTGCAAAGACATTACGAACATCCAATTCTCAGCTTTTATGTCTGTTGTCTTTGTCCATGGAGTTTTCTTGGCAGGGATACTGGAGTGGCTTGCCGGTTCCTGCTCCAGGTGGATCACGTTTGGTCAAAACTCTCCACTATGACCTGTCCATCTTGGGTAGCCCTGCATGGCATAGCTCATAGCTTCTCTGAGTTATTCAAGCCCCTTCGCCACGGCAAGGCAGTGATCCATGAAGGGGATCACTGACAGCATCTTAAAAAGCAGAGACATCACCTTGCCAACAAAGGTCCGTATAGTTAAAGCTATGGTTTTCCCAGTAGTGATGTATGGAAGTGAGAGCTGGACCATAAAGAAGGCTGACCGCCAAAGAATTGATGCTTTTGAATTATGGGGCTGGAGGAGACTCTTGAGAGTCCCATGGACTGCAAGAAGATCAAACCGATCCATTCTTAAGGAAATCAGCCCTGAGTGCTCACTGGAAGAACAGATCCTGAAGCCGAGGCTCCAATACTTTGGCCACCTCATGAGAAGAGAAGACTCCCTGGAAAAGACCCTGATGCTGGGAAAGATGGAGGGCACAAGGAGAAGGGGACGACAGAGGACGAGTGGTTGGACAGTGTTCTCGAAGCTACCAGCATGAGTTTGACCAAACTGCGGGAGGCAGTGGAAGACAGGAGTGCCTGGCGTGCTCTGGTCCATGGGGTCACGAAGAGTCAGACACGACTAAACAACTAAACAACAACAACAACAATTCTCAGCTTTCGGGACATTAAATTGAGCTAAATTTTTAGATATGTTAACAAAGCTTCTGTCCAAGTTGTTGATAGAAGTGAGTGTTCGCAGGTGTCTGGCAAAAAAAACATGAATATTTGAGTGATATTTGTCCCCAGTTAGAAAAGCAGAAAATTGTCCTACGAAAGCTGTATCCTCATCTTTGTACTGTACAGGCAAATCTGCTTATTTGTCCTTGCTAATGTTGAACCATAGCGCCATCTGGTGGACATAGGCTATTATTGCGAGATGAATTTAAGTCTTCAATAGATTGAAAGGAGCAGAGTGACGACGCCTGAGTAAGGGCCCCACTGAGGATAGATACCGTATTTTTCGCTCGATAACACGCACCTGACCATAACACGCACATCGTTTTTAGAGGAGGAAAACAAGGGAAAAAACATTCTGAATGAAACAGTGGATGTATCATTTTTGTGCTTCATGCTGTGGCCACAGACATGTGATCTGATGGTGAATTTGGGGTGACCCAATGCAAAAATCCTGAGAATCCCTGTGGATCCATGCTTTGTAACCACGTTTTTGCACCATTGCAGCCCCAGGCAACAGTGGGTGTGTGATTTTGGGGGGGGCAGGCTGTAGCCATGGACATGCTATGTGCTCTGGTGGTGAATTTGGGGTGACCCAATGCAAAGATCCTGAGGATCCATGTTTTGTAACCACGTTTTTGCACCATTGCAGCCCCAGGCAACAGTGGGTGCGTGATTTGGGGGGGGGCAGGCTGTAGCCATGGACATGCTATGTGCTCTGATGGTGAATTTGGGGTGACCCAATGCAAAGATCCTGAGGATCCATGTGGATCCATGCTTTTTAACCACATTTTTGCACCATTGCAGCCCCAGGCAACAGTGCGTGTGTGATTTTTGGGGGGCAGGCTGTAGCCATGGACATGCTATGTGATCTGATGGTGAATTTGGGGTGACCCAATGCAAAGATCCTGAGGATCCATGTGGATCCATGCTTTTTAACCACATTTTAAGTGGGGAAGGAAGGAAAAATACAGAATGGACAAGGAGCACGAGAGGGGTGTGCAGAGAAGCAGCTGGCTAAGAATGCAGGAGAGGGGTATAACGGGAGGGAGGAAAGGAAGGCAAAAGTTTTCCCTCACCTACCCACCCAAGCCAGCCAGCTCTCTCTCTCTCTCTCTCTCTCTCTCTCTCTCTCTCTCTCTCCCTCCCTCCTGCATGTTTTCAGCAGCACCGGAGCACAGAGACGACACTCTGCTTGCCTGGAGGGGAGGGGCTTTCCCTGCTCTTTGTTCCGTTTGAGCAAACACAGCAAGGAAACAGAGGAGCGTGGGCAGTAAGACCCTGAGGCAGAATGCAGGAAAGCAGCCACTTCCTCTTTTCAGGTTTCCCTTCTCCGAGACGCGCGATTTGATTTTTGCCTGATTTTTTTTGCCATTTGGCTCCAGGGACCACACATTCGCTCAATAACACGCACAGACATTTCCCCTTCCTTTTTAGGAGAAAAAATCTGCGTGTTATAGAGGGAAAAATACGGTAACTAACTGCGAATCCCAGCATTTGGGACCCTCTCCAAACCTGTGCCAAGTTTTGCAGTTGTTTTGCAGCGAAAATGCCACATTTTGCCGCAACCCACAAACTGAGTAATTGATACATGAAACATGGGATTTGTAGTCATGGGTCAAGCCAGAGGGCAGCAGGGGGGGCAGCCGCCCTCCCTAAATCAATCAAAATCAAGACAAATCTGAGGTTCTGCCCCACCTAACAAAAGCCTGCCCCCCCACACACAAAAAATTCATGGCTACGCCCATCTTCGTATTTAACACCTAAAAATCCAACATTTTCTGATTTACTCTAAACTAAGGTTACCAGATTCCCCCCCCCCCCAATGAATCCAGGGACACTTTTCAACTTCCTACTAAACAGATGGATTTTGTCAGGGGACTGATTTGTAAATCCAGGGACTGCCCCCGGGAAACGGGGACGTCTGGTAACCTTACTCTCAACCAGTGTTAATGTTTGGCAACAGTTTTGCAGGAAAAGCACCTCGTTTTACAGTGCCCCACAACCTTGGATAATAGTGAGACTGGAGAAGCCAGTACAAATTGCAATTTTAAAATATATTTTTTATTGATTCTCCAGTATTTTTTATTGATTTTCCAATATGTATAAGTTGCATTTTTAGCTAAATTTGGGGGACCCACTTCAAGCATCGGTTGTATTTAGCTATTTCAATTGCTTTTGTTTGATTTGCTCATTGCAAGCAATGCCCAGGAGCCAGAGGCTGAAACACTTGTGGTGGCAAAGACAGGAGATGGGCCAGCAAGGTGGAACTAGTAGCTTTTCACCTGCTCTTGGATGTGACTGTTAGAATTCCTGCTCCATGACTGCAGTCATAGGATTGTTGTCTTTCACATGACGGTGTATGTTTTGACTCCACAGAGTGGGAAGTGATAGAGACAGGATGTTTGTGTTACTGTGTTCCGTGAAGTGGGACTATTGTCCTTTGTTCTTTTTCTCTTTGATGTCTGATGCTAGAGAGAGAGGGAGCCATATTGCAGTGCTCTCTGTGTGTTTATAGATAAATAAAGTAGATTAGCCAAAATGCTGAGTTGCTGAGGTCTGTCACACAAGGTGCACAAACTCTGTGGATCCCTAAGTGTGCTGATGTCTGTTGGCATCAGTCGCTGTGATGTTCGGGCTGAAGAAAGCTTATGAAGCTACCGAACGATCGACCAGGAGGGACAGTGTTAAGTTGTGGGTGAACATATCAGACGACACAGTGATTCTTCAAACAGCTCTTGTTTATTCACAGGCCAGAACAGAACTGAACTGAAGCCAGTCTGCTTATATAGAGCTCCACTAGAACGCAACAGTAACCATTTTCTGTAACTATCCAATCACTGAACGTCACTTTCGATCTCTTATTTGCATATGTGGACCTGAGTGAAAACTATCTACAGTATCCCCCTGCTGGCCCAGGGTGAGAACTTCAGTACATAACAGAGAGAACATGCCAGGGTCCTTCTCAAGTGTAGGCTGATCTCCTGACAGTGACTCCACCATCAAGACCAGATGGAGAGCAAGAGATTTTAAAGTAGTGAGAAACAAAGTCGGTGCCACATTATAAATATGGGGAGGGAATTGCAAGCCTTGAACAGAAATGATAGGATTGTAGAGCTGGAAGGGACCACGAGGGTCATCTAGTCCAACCCCCTGCAATGCAGGAATCTTTTGCCCAACCTAGGTCTTGAATCCACAACCCTAAGATTAAGAGTCTAACGCTCTACCGACCGAGCTATCCGGAAGGTCGGAGGGAAATGTAACTGCAAAGAGTACAGACAGCAGCAATTCAGTTAGAATTAAGGAGGGCAACCTTTCAAAACAGGAGCAATAGGTGACAATAATCAACTTACTGATAGAGCAACGTCTATAGTGGAGCAGGAAACCGTCATCTCCATTCAGACTCAAATGAATAGAATTGAACTTCTTAATTCATTCCAGTTCAGTGGTTTCATACTGAAGTTTCCCCTTTGCTATCCCTTCATTCGAGTATGGTTCCAAAAAAATTCAGAGGAGGATGAACTTAAAGAGAAAAAGTGGCCTAATATGGGGGAAAGGAGGTGACTATTTGATGTGTTCAATAAAGAAATCTCACAGTACAATACTATGCAGGCTCATCACATACTCTTGGGGCAAAACTCCAATTTATTTATCCAGTATACCTCTATCCTATTACAGTGGTACCTCAGGTTACATATGCTTCAGGTTACATACGCTTCAGGTTACAGACTCCGCTAACCCAGAAATAGTACCTCGGGTTAAGAATTTTGCTTCAGGATGAGAACAGAAATCGTGCTCCAGCGGCGCAGCAGCAGCGGGAGGCCCCATTAGCTAAAGTGGTGCTTCAGGTTAAGAACAGTTTCAGGTTAAGAACGGACCTCTGGAACGAATTAAGTTCTTAACCCGAGGTACCACTGTATACCATAATTCAGACCCCCAAGGTGGCTAAATGTAAAACATTTTTAAACAGCTCCAAGTTAAAATAGATTAAAATGGAATGTGGTCCAAGGAAAAACTTCCCCTTATCTCTCCTAACGATTATTACACGTCTACATTTTTAAGCAGCCAAGAACTTGCCTGCAGGGCAAACCTTTTTCGGTTTTGAATATTGCATATAGAGAGGCGTCTGGAGCCTGAAGTTTTCTATTGGCGGTAAAGAAAACTGAAGGGTTATTTTGATTTGCAAGTCTTGCCCATCAAATTAAACAGGAACAAAGAGCCTGAACAGTGAGAAAGTCTCAAACATTGCTTTCTTGTGTAGCAGTTGGGGCTTTGCTTTGACGTGGAGATTTCCATCCTGATTGCCTCCTCCCTGTGTTGTCCTTCAATCTACTGGTCCTCCAGAGGCCTTAGACCTTCTTTTCCTTAACTGGGGGTTAATTGGAATCTTTTGCAAAGCCTCAAATCCTTTTTTCTGAGAGGGTAAAAGCCTGAAGAATCCACTGTGAAGTACGAGAACCGTCTTACTGGTGGCTATTTTTTTCTGTTGCAATTGCTTTGCTGAACGACACAAGTCGATGTTAATTTTTCTCTTTCCTTTCAGATCCCTGGAAAAGAAATTAGCAGCGTATAGTTAAGCTGTGGAGCTCATTTCCACAAGAAGCAGCGATGGCCACCAACTGATCTTTGAAAGAGGATTAGGCAAGTTTGCTGAGGATCAGGTGATCAGGTGATCAGGTGTTATAAGAATGTTAAAGTCTCAAATATAGAATAAATATTAAAAAATGCACACATATCTAAATATATGAAGCACGTGTCTGAAATAGTGTGAGACAGCAATCCTGAAGCCATTTTTGACTCTCTCAATGACCTCAAATATTCCTCTGCAGTACGGGAGACAAATGGGGAAAACCTTCCCGTTGTCTTTTCACTTGCAAATCCTGCCTTAAGGGCGTATTTCTGTATGAATAGGGTGAATCTGTGAGCCTGTTAATTCAGGAACTAAAGTATTAACCATTGCAAAAGAATGGCCAGGCTGCCCAGGTAATGCAATCAGTGACCATTATTAGGTATCCTGGCAGGCAGGATTTCTGCTGTAGACCGCCTCCTTCTGTGATGTATGTATGATGTTTCGGGGGGTGTGGCCTTGGGCTACAGGGTGGGCAATTTCAAAAGTTTATATAAGGGCTGGCACAGCGTTGTTCAGGGTTCTCCTTCCTCCTGTGTGTGGTGAGTGGCGACCCTGATGCAACAGTTCCTTTAATAAAGATCAGGCTTACTAGCTGCTTTGCTTCTCTGTATACTCTGGTTGGCCTCTGTTTTCTCCTACCGATAGGGAACCCACTTAAGGACTCTATACGGGCGCCAGAATACCCCATAAGGAAAGGGAGCAGGTTTTCTTATAATAATGGCTACCAGCCACAATGGCTATGGTCTGCCTCCATTGCTGGAGGCAGCAAGCCTTCTGAATACCAGTAGCTGAGAATCATAAATTGGGAGAATGCTGCTGTGCTCGTGTCCTGGTTGGTGGACGAGACAGGTCCTGTAGGGCTCATCTTATGTTCTATCTTTTTCCTTTTTTTTTTTTAAGATTCAAAATCAACACTTTGCCACTCAACAGTTATAACCCGATTCTACAAGGCACCGAAGGGTTAAGCAGTTACATGGGTGACTGGGGTGGGGATGAGGTCCTCCTGAGACAATGCTGCTGACTTTCGCTGATGCAAATAAAAGACTTGAGAAAGGAGTGGATTCAGCAGGGAGAGACTGATCATGGTTCAAAGGAGGTGAGGGAGAAAGAAAATAACTTCTTTTCTTGCTGAAAGGCAGAAAAGGGGAAATGATTTGTTTATACCCCTAGGACAGCCTTTCTCAACCTTGGGTTCCCAGATGTTGTTGGACTACAACTCCCATCATCCCTGACCACTTGTCTTGCTAGCTAGGGATGATGGGAATTGTAGTCCAACAACATCTGGGGACCCACAGGTTGAGAAAGGCTGCCCTAGGGGTATAAACAAATCCTTTGCATTTCTCTTCTGGGAGGGTGTTGCAGACAAATCGCTGAGGTGGGAGAGGGAGAGAGAGACAACCTCTCAACTGCATCACCTTGAGCCCTGAACCCTTGCTAACATCTTGAAGCACCTCCTGGGCAAAAATATAGGTGTGAGATTCTGCCTCCTTTTTTGTCCTCATCCTGGCAGCACCGCCCATTTCCTACCTTAATTCCGAGTCGCTCAGGGCAGGATAGTAGTAATAATAATAATTTATTATTATTTATACCCTGCCCATCTGGCTGGGTTTCCCTAGCCACTTTGGGCAGCTCCCAACAGAATATTAACACAATAAAATTAAAAAATATGATAAAACATCAACCATTAAAAACCTCCCTAAACAGGGCTGCCTTCAGATGTCTTCTAAAAGTCAGATAGCTGTTTATTTCCTTGACATCTGATGGGAGGGCGTTCCACAGGTAGGCTGTAGATTGGAGACCCAGTCAGGATACCTGTCAGACGCCACCCAGACACCAACTTGCTATGCTACTGCAGGCTTGAACACAGGGTGATTGGCTCATATGGCTCGCTGTTGTCTAGACACTGGTTGGCAGCATCTCTCCAAGGTTCTTCAGGCAGGGGATATTCCCAGTCCTTCCTGGAGATGCTGGAGGTTGAAGCTTCGACCTTCTGCATGCAAAGCAGCTGCTCCACCACAAAGCTACGATTCTCTTCACGCTCCCCCCATTTCTGTGTCATCTATCTCCTTGCCCCTTTCTTCCAAGGCATGGGTAGATCAGGCCTCAAACTACCATCAGTGAATAATACGCTCTGGTATTAGGAGAAAGCCTGAGATGGGGAAAGTCATTGGCATCCGTCTGTCTTGAGAGACAATGGAGCGCACCTCAGGGGGTGAAGTCAAACTGCTGCGTTAGCAGCACTGGAGTGACCTCTCTGGGGTGCAAGGAGGCCCTGGGCTGCCCAGACGACAAGACCTCCCTCTCAGCCTTGCTGATGTGCTCCAAAGGAAAGCAGAGGTTAAAAAAAAAAGGTAAAGGACCCCTGGATGGTTAAGTCCAGTCAAAGGTGACTATGGGGCTGCAGCGCTCATCTCGCTTTCAGGCTGAGGGAGCTGGCGGTTGTCCACAGAGAATTTTCTGGGTCATGTGGCCAGCAGGACTAAACTGCCTCTGGCGCAACTGTGACAAAAGCCAGAGCTCATGGAAACACTGTTTACCTTCACGCCGGAGCGGTACCTGGTGTGATGGCCTGGGAATCGGATTCAGAGGCTGAACCTGAGGAATCCCAGCCTGCACAGGAGTCCCCGCCTCCAGGACCGGCTGAGCTGGGGCTGAGGCTTGAGCCTGAAGGGCCCTCACCTGTGCCGGATCCTCAAGAGCAGACACCAGCTGAATCTGCTCTGGCTCCGGAGGTGATCAAGGACCCATTGCCTGCAGGTGCTCCACTCTCAGCCCTGTCAGGGGAAGGTGAGGTTGCCGCTGGGTCCGGTAACCCTCCAGCCTCTCCTGAGCTGCAGAGGCTCAGGGCAGAGAGGCGGAGGGAACTAAGTTCCCGCAGGAGGAGTGCTTGCCTCCAGGTCAGGAGAGGCGAGTCACCTGTGGACCGGGGACGCCCTATGCCTCAGAGGAGTTAAAAGCCAGCCAGCCCAGTCCCAGGTTGCGGGAGCAACATTGTTGGTAACCTGTTCCTGCCGGCACCCTGTCCTGCTCTTCTGCCAGAGTTCCTGACCTCCCCAACTCCTTGCCTTGGACCCCGCTTCAGCCTTGACGGACAGCCCCCATACCACACCCTCGACCTCGGACTGGACTCGGACCACGGCGCACGGTAACCCCCCCAGGACCAGCACACCTATTTATCTACTTGCACTGGTGTGCTTTCAAACTGCTAGGTTGGAAGGAACTGGAACAGAGCAATGGGAGCTCATCCCGTCTTGGGGATTTGAACCGTTGACCTTCGGATTGGCAAGCCCAAGAGGCTCAGTGGTTTAGACCACAGCACCACCCGCAATACAGAGCAATACATTTGGCACCAGCTTGGCTGCAGAAGTTGCTGGATGGAGACGTACAAGGCAACATCCAACCATAACAGAGACTCCACTCCAGATTTTTGTAGGGTTTATTCCTCAGCCTTTTCTTATCCCGAAGTTTTCCCATGAGGTGAGGAAAATGTTACTGAGCAATAGTTGAGACTACCACTAGATGTCACCAATTTGTTTTACATCAAAAAATCTAGCACTTGGAAGCGGAAATTTGCAAGCCGTTAACATATTGATTTCCAGAGAAATGACTCTGTTGTATATTCTGATGTCACAGTCTGCCTAGAAGGCTTCTTAGGATTAAGGCCTCTTCACACATATGCTCATACAACCTGGGCATCTCATCTGCTTGAGGACACTCAAATTAATGTGTGAACTGTCCTAATGTTGAAAGTATGGTGTTTTGCACCAGTTAATAATCCTCAACTGCCCCAGGGTCCACTGGGTACAGGTGGGTTCCATCAAACCTGCATATCTGAAATGACACAGGAACCAACTAAGACGCATAAAATATCTACCAATGCAAGTGCCACCACTTGGAGCACTTAATAGAAGTTCCCTACCGGGGAGTGTAGGTCTATGGTGCAACCCTGTCTCACATTTCTGAACATGTCAATATTCCTCCAGGGTACATATATGTGAATGGCTGGGTCAGGAAAGCACCTTGAAAATGGGGTGTGGTGGAATTTGCTTCAGACCCCAACCTGAAATAATAATGCAATAATAATAACAACAATAATTCTATTGTTTATATGCCACCCATCTGACTGGCCCTTTCTAATTTGCACTTCTCCAAATTATTTGAATTCTGTGGTGCAGTTATCCAACCAAAAAGAATGCATAATAATGTTTATTAGGATAAGTGTGCATTTAAAAAAAATCTGTATTATCACCAATGCATAGATTTTATTAACATTCCATTCATATAAATATCCTTGTACACATTTATGTATAAAAGCATTCTATATCAGGGAAATTGCTGGAGGGGGATGTATACATTAGGACATGTGTGCACCAGAATGCTGATGAATTTTCACAAGGACGTGATATAGAACTTTGCAAAATGGTGCAGAAAAGTGACAAAGCTGTGGGCTGGTAGTGCGTTCTTATTCTGCCTGGGGAAAGAGCTCTATGGTGCTCAAAAGCTTGCACACCCTCCAGCGTGAGGCTGCTCTGACAGTGCCTAGCTCTGCTTTTTGCTCTACTCAGCAGTACTAACACGAAGGCCAGCTTTCAAATGAATTTTAGGAAGGATGTGTCTCTTCCTTAGAATGAACGTCAGGAAATGGGAGTAGCCGTCAGGAAATTAGCTAAAGGCTAATGCAAATAGAGACATGGTGGGGCGACTTCTTAACAGGCGCTAGCTAAATGCGGTCACTTCTTCCTCTTGGGTTCGAACACGACATGCTTATATTACGAACGGCGGCTCTAAGTTAAAAGGAAGGCAGCCTAACGTAGATCTCTATCAAACAAGTGTTTTGATAAGACTGGAGGACTAGGTGGCACGTTGTCCGGGGAACAAATGCAGAACTTGTAACCTGTTGCTGGCACCCATCTGTCTTGAGAGACAATGGAGTGTGCTGCCATGGGTGAAGTCAAACATCAGCAGCACCAAAGTGACCTCTCTGGGGTGCAAGCCTGGGCAGTGTGTGTGGAGGTCCTGGGTTGTCCACGTGACAAGATGACCACCCCCCTCTCGGCCTCACTGAGGTGGTCCAAAGGAAAGCAGAGCAAGATGTTTGGCACCAGCCTGGGCACAGGAGTTGCCAGGAGGAGGAATACAAGGCGCCATGCAACTGTCTTAGGGACTCCACTCTGGATTTGCGAAGGGTTTACTCCTGAGCCTTTTCTTCTCCTGAAGATATCCTGCAAGGCGGAATTTTAGGATCAGTGTTTTCCTTCTCCTAAATGGGTTACCCTCCCAGGTCAATGAGCCTCATCTGCCCCTCACTTCCCTCCACATTCTTGACCATTGAAAGCCAGTGTGGTGTAGTGGTTAAGAGTGGTGGACTCATAATCTGGTGAACCGGGTTCACGTCTCCACTCCTCCACATGCAGCTGCTGGGTGACCTTGGGCTAGTCACACTTCTCTGAAGTTTCTCAGCCTCACTCACCTCACAGAGTGTTTGTTGTGGGGAAGGAGATTGTTAGGCTCTTTGAGACTCCTTAGTAAAGGTAAAGGGACCCCTGAGCATTAGGTTCAGTCGTGACCGACTCTGGGGTTGCAGCGCTCATCTCGCTTTATTGGCCAAGGGAGCCGGCGTACAGCTTCCGGGTCATGTGGCCAGCATGACTAAGCTGCTTCTGGTGAACCAGAGCAGCGCACGGAAACGCCATTTACCTTCCCGCCGGAGCGGTACCTATTTATCTACTTGCACTTTGATGTGCTTTTGAACTGCTAGGTTGACAGGAGCAGGGACCGAGCAACGGGAGCTCACCCCATTGCGGGGATTCGAACCACCGACCTTCTGATCAGCATGTCCTAGGCTCTGTGTCCCCTAAGGAGTGGAGACTCCTTAGGGTAGTGATAAAGCGGGATATCAAATTCAAACTCTCCTTCTTCATTGGACCCACTGCAACAGCTGGACTATGTACCGAAGGTCATCTCTGTCTCACCACACCCTCCCTGGAGGTCTTCAAATAAGTTGCAGAACCATCTGCTGAGGATGGTTTTCTAGCATTGAGTGGGGGCTGGAGCAGAAGACCTCAAGACACAACCCCCCTGCGGCTCTTTTAAAGGGTTTGAACACTCAAATCCTCACCTCACCCTCCCTCAGCGTTCATTGTGAAGAGAAAAGAACCTGCCACCACTTCGTCATATTAATAAAAACATTTTCTTTTTATTTTGATACAAAAATTAAATAGCAAAGTTTGGGGTCTTTTGTACAATGATAAATTAGAAATTTACAATAGACGTAGTTAACTCTTCTGTACAATCACCAACGAAGAAAAAATATATATCAGTGTCCATTTACCTTTAAAAGTTTCAGGGATAAGCAGTTATCGTCCTGAAGGTGAGTAACATAAAACATGTACCTGTGTGCCAAACAGCTTAAGAAACCTGGTTGTTTTAGGAGAATTACTTTTAACGGGAGCAAGGAAAGGGCAAAAAGGAGGGAGAAACTGCTCCAGAACAGAAGAGAACTTTATTAAAGGGAAAAGTAAGATTGGAAGTAAAGGTGCTTAAATCTTGGAAGCGTCGTATTTTTCTTGTTAGAAGAACAAATAGCAATGAATGAAAAAAAATGAATGAATACATAAAAATGAAAGCCACAACCCAAAAGTCTAATCATTCAGCTCTACTCCAGACCTGCAGAGAAAAGAGGTGTGAGGAATTTTGAGATGAGCAGAAAACGGTTGTACCATTTCAGAGCACAGGCTGGGGTTTGGGTTTTTTTATTTAATGTCCTTTTATGACACAGGAGATGGAACCTTTTTTCACTCAAGGGCCACAATCCATTCTGGACAACCTTCTGGGGGCCGCCTGCCAGGAGCGGGAGGGGGACAGAGCAACAGATGTGGATTTTGTGCAGCGGGCAAACTTCCTTGCGTTCACATGCCCCTCTCTAGCTACGAAACCAAGAAGAATGATCCAAAGCACATTCCAGCCATGAGAGGAGGGTGCAAAAGCAGGTCTGGCCAAGGGTGTGTTGGCCTGGGGAGAGCAAATTTGAACCCTAGACCCCTCCCTCTATGCAGAAGCTAGCTAGCAACAGAAAGCCAGCACAGGAAGGAATGAGCTGTGCTCAACTCCTCCTCTGATATGCCTTTAAAAAAACAAAAACCTGCAGGGAGCAAAAGGGGGGAGAGGACATTCAGCGCTGGTGGGCTCACACCTGCGGCCTGAAATGCTATAGTCCTCTCTCGCCGATTCAGGGTTCCTTTATTCTGAAGTCATGCACAGATCAGGGTCCAAGAGACAAATGGCCATTTCTACATTCACAAGAGATGCAGCCACAGGGTCCTTAGAATTCATTTATTTATTAAGGATGCAAGATTTGCAAGGGGTTCTGGATCACACCAAACTGCATTTCCACGAACGGAGACATTGAGAGAGGGCCCTCCCCCAGGAACCAGTAGATACATCTGCGCACCGAATACGTGGCAGCGATCTTTCCTTCCCGGGCCCACACACAACAGTCGGGATGTGGGATACAAGCATGATACTGTTTGCGTGAAGGGTCGTCGTCCCTCCACCTGCCAGGTAATGATCTTTGGTGGCGCTAAAGTTGGCCCAGGCCACATGACCCCCAAAGCCAACAGCAGAGAGGGAGCTCACCTAGTAATAGCACATGGGGAATAAGAAACAATAGAGGAACACGGCTGTCAGGCAAAGACTCTATAGCTGAGACCATGTATTTATGCTCCAGTTCTCAGGTACAATTTCCCCACACCTGGCTGGATTCACTGGCGTTAGATTATAAAACAGGAAACCTAAATACAGTGGTACCTCGAGTTACATACGCTTCAGGTTACAGACTCCGCTAACCCAGAAATATTATCTCGGATTCAGAACTTTGCTTCAGGATGAGAACAGAAATTGTGCTCCGGCGGCGCGAGGCCCCATTAGCTAAAGTGGTGCTTCAGGTTAAGAACAGTTTCAGGTTAAGAACGGACCTGCGGAACAAATTAAGTACTTAACCTGAGGTACCACTGTATTTAAAAAGGCGGACCAAGTGACAGCAAGTTGGAATTATCATTGATGGTCACTAGCCAGGATGGCTATATTCTTTATTCATTATACACGATGTTGAGAATCATAAATTGTAGAGTTGGGTGGCACCCTTAGGGTCATCTAGTCCAACCCCCTGTAATGCAGGAATCTTCTGCTCAACGTGGGGCTTGAACCCATGACCCTGATATTAAGAGTCTCCTGCTCTACTGACTGAGCTAGTCCAGCTGACTCACAAGTGGGGAGAGGGCTGTTGTGCTCAGGTTCTGCTTGCGAGTTTACTGAGGGATCTTCAAGACACTTTGGAAACCTGTGCTAGGTGGAGCTGATGGGGGTTGTGGACCCCTCAGTTTGGAGAAAGCATGTTAGGAGCAAATGGGTTTGCACCTTGCTATTATGGCAAGATTCCCTGAGCTTCGGAGGAACTCTACTTTGGCTGCATTCGCACGGCGGCCTAGCCCAACATCACATTTCCGTAACTTTTAATTTCCACATTTTTGAGCTTTCAAATGACACAAAAGCAAGCCACTTCTTGGAATATAGTGGTGCAAGTTGTGCACTAAGCATCCATATTACAGTGGTACCTCGGTTTAAGAACGGCCCTGTTTACGAACTATTCGGTTTACGAACTCCTCAAAACCGGAAGTAGTGTCCCGGTTTGCGAACTTTACCTCAGTCTAAGAACGGAATCTGAATGGTGGAAGGGCACCGGCGGCGGGAGGCCTCATTAGGGAATGCACACCTTGGTTTAAGAGCAGTTTCAGTTTAAGAACGGACTTCCAGAACGGGTTAAGTTCGTAAACCGAGGTACCACTGTACAGTGGTATCTCTGGATACGAACGGGATCTGTTCCAGAGCCCCGTTCATATCTAGAAGCAAACGTAACTAGCGACGGCACGTCTGCGCACGCACGCGTTGCTTTTCGCTGCTTCTGATGTCATTTTGAGCGTCTGCGCATGTGCAAGTGGCGAAACCCGGAAGTAACACACTCCATTACTTCCAGGTTGTCGCGGAGCACAACTCGAACACGCTCAACCCGAAGCGCATTCAACCTGAGGTATGACTGTATTTGCAAACAGGTTTATTTTTCTGGAAGCAAATACCACAGACACAATGTTGCACGATAGTTCCAGAAGTGACTTTTAAAGTTTTGCAAAAGCTCAAATAGAATGCAGAGCTTAGGAGTTAGAGGGAAGTTGTGAAAAAGGAATAAACTGCCATGTGAATGCAGCCGGTGTCTAAAGCAATGGTGGTAGAAAATCACCGTTCATCCCGGGGAGACACTAGCATTTGAGCACCGGGTTAATTCCCTGCACTGTGCTATCATTGGCAACATAGGAACCGGTGGGTGGGCTTGAAATAACCTCTGGAGCAGTAGCTCGGATGTAGCCACTGAAGTGGGAGAAAGGAAACTACGGCAGAACTCTCAAGCACCAACAGGTTTGAGCAGATGCTTTTTTTAAAAGGCATCCAGCAGAAACAATCTGTCATATGCATTGATCCAGGCAGCTTGAAAAGGCACTTGAATGATCTTTGGAAAGGGAGAGGGGAAAATATTGCTGCAACTCCTGTCATCAGCCAAACTGGACCAGAAAGTTTTGCTTTTCCTTTTTAAAAGGAGCCTAGTGAGAGCAGCAGGAGACATGCACAGCCCTCCACGCTCCCAGCTCTGTGCTTGCGGTGCCAACTCAAAATCACCAGCCTGGGGAGGGAGGGATATTATTTTAGCACTTGGTTTGCACATGTGCCTATAGTGTCACCTCCTTCTCCTACAGAGAAACGATGGCCCTCTGCTTGTTGTTGGGACTCTTGACTCCCATCTTCCCCTGTCAACACAGCCAAGGTCAGGAACGATGGGGGTTGGGATTCAGCAACATCTGGAGGGACTTCAGGTTCCCCCTCCCGGCTGCTCTCCATGGTATGTGCCACCCATGCGCAACATTTGCCCATCAGAGCAAGGACTGTGCATGCACAGGGGAGGGACGCAAGAAGAAAACTCTTGAATTCAAGGCCCACACAAGGAAGGCAAGCCGTGCTGTGAACACAATTGCCCGCCAGGCAATCGGGCAACCATTAACATTCTGTTCTCCGACAAACATCTGAGCAGCTTCTGCCGACTGCCTACAGGCTAAAGGCAAGTTTACAGTCATCAAACTCCCACCAGCTAAATATTGCTTCACTGAACTTGGCTGCTTATGTTTAAGATGGCATTACTCACAAGCAATAGCCAGGTTTATTCTCTTGGGGTCATGTAACAGGGCAGGTGGGGTGAGGGAGACGCTTACCCTTTTAGCTAAAGACAAGAAAAGAAAAGCGCACACTCACATTCTTCTCAGACCGATAAAGACATGCACGCACAAACAGCGCTTTCATTTTGGTTCGGAGTGAGTCAGCTGTACCCCCTGGTCTCATGGCTGGAGAATGTCTTTTTAATTGTAATTGACACACAAATTATGCAACTGATCTGTGCACAGGCAAAGCTGCCAAGGAACTTAACATTTCGGTTTGCCCAGACCGGCGTCGACACAGATGCAATCACACAGAGTGAAATATATTAAGCCTTAATTGCTTAATGCAATGGGTCTCCGGGGAAGGACTGATAGGTTTACTTGGAGGGCCTGGGGCGGCGGCGGCCCGTGGGGGGGGGGAGAGAGAGAATGAGGGGGGTTTGGCGAGGCAAGGAGAGGAGAGAAAAAGAAACCAAAACAAAACAGTCTCTGAATAAGCCAATTGTCAGAAATGACCCTCCACTCACTTTTCCTTATTAACCCACATGTTCTAGACGGAAAGACGACTATAAAAATAAAGGAGGACTTTTTCTCATTGAGACTGGAGAGTTTGTGACACTGGGAACAGCAGAGTCGTGTATCAGTGCTGGGGGAAGACTGAAAGAGATTTGCGGAATAGGAGAGGGAGAAGAGAGATGGGAATCTAGCTGCAAGCTAAGGTTAAGCTCTCAGTTTCCAACTTTTTTGTCTCTCCCAACAAGCACAGCCAAGCAGGGAACTCTCTTGCACAAAGCCTTGCTGAAACAAGAACCGTGCAAGAGGACACGGTGAATTTCCCAAAGGACGGCGCCATCCAAATCCCATTAAACCCAACAGCTTGCATGAATGGATCTTATCAAATGGACTTATCAAAAGCTGACCTGAGCATTCAAAGCAACCACGCGCTCTCACCCTCTATCAAGGTTGTAACCTCTTCAGACAACAGGTGGGAGTTGCATGTCGGATGCTTCCTAAACCCCGGCCTTTAAAGAAAGAAAGAAAACTAGCCCATCAAGGTGACAGATTTGGGCTGAGCACTCTCCCTGAGGTGCTAGCTTTCTACATGCAAGAAGATTTGGGGGGTGTCATAAATCATCATGGGTATTTAGACAGCTAGTCTCGCAACTGCAGCTAGTCCAACCAAGGCTGCCCCGTAAAATTACTCAACGTGGTAGATCAGTTCCTGGGAAAATTAGCAGCACAGTACATGTGCAGATCCAACCTGCTCAGCTATAACCTCTTGCAAGACACACAGTTGCAGAGCTACAGAGACCATTCCTTTAAAAAATAAATGGTTTGGGTTGAAGCTGAGCTGAGCTTGGCTCCCGTGGAAGCCAACAAGATCCAAGCAGCAACTTGCTTGCCATGTTTAAGAGCCATGCTAGCACTTTAAAAAGTCCCCCAAAGAATTCTGGGAGGTGTAGTTTGTTAAGGATGCCGGGAGTTGTTAGGAGACGCGTATTATTTGCCCTGGTTCAAAATTGGGAAAGGAGTACGACAAGGCTGTATATTGTCTTCCTGCTTATTTCACTTATATGCAGAATTCATCATGCGAAAGGCTGGGCTGGATGAATCCCAAGCCGGAATTAAGATTGCCAGAAGAAATATCAACAACCTCAGATGACACAACATTGATGGCAGAAAGTGAGGAGGAATTAAAGAACCTTTTAATGAGGGTGAAAGAGGAGAGCGCAAAATATGGTCAGAAGCTCAACATCAAAAAAACGAAGATCATGGCCACTGGGCCCATCACCTCCTGGCAAATAGAAGGGAAAGAAATGTAGGCAGTGAGAGATTTTACCTTATTGGTTTCCATGATCACTGCAGATGGTGACAGCAGTCACGAAATTCAAAGACGCCTGCTTCTTGGGAGAAAAGCAATGACAAACCTAGACAGCATCTTAAAAAGCAGAGACATCACCTTGCCAACAAAGGTCCGTATAGTTAAAGCTATAGTTTTCCCAGTAGTGATGTGTGGAAGTGAGAGCTGGACCATAAAGAAGGCTGATCGCCAAAGAATTGATGCTTTTGAATTATGGTGCTGGAGGAGACTCTTGAAAGTCCCATGGACTGCAAGAAGATCAAACCTATCCATTCTTAAGGAAATCAGCCCTGAGTGCTCACTGGAAGCACAGATCCTGAAGCTGAGGCTCCAATACTTTGGCCACCTCATGAGAAGAGAAGACTCCCTGGAAAAGACCCTGATGGTGGGAAAGATGGAGGGCACAAGGAGAAGGGGACGACAGAGGACGAGATGGTTGGACAGTGTTCTCGAAGCTACAAACATGAGTTTGACCAAGCTGCGGGAGGCAGTGGAGGACAGAAGTGCCTGGCGTGCTCTGGTCCATGGGGTCACGAAGAGTTGGACACAACTAAATGACAAAACAAAATTATTTCCCCTCTCAAGAGTTACAATTCAGAGTGGTCCTGACCCATCTAACCCTGATAACTGTAGCTCTGTGAGGGGGAAAGGGGTCTCCTAAGCACCCAGATCCCCCTCACAGAACCACAATTCCCAGAGTCCCCTGGGAAGAGGGACTGAACTCTCAAACTACACCTCCCAGAATTCTTTGGGGGATTGTTTAAAGCAGTGTCACAATACTTTAAAGGTGTGAGTGTGGCCCTTGTCTGGAGGCAGCCCAGAGCCTTTGCAGCCTGAGCTACAGAGCTCTACCAGTTCAGCCCTTCAGTGAATGCTTCTCAAAGTAAAGCCAGGGGTTTCTTATAGCACAGGAAGAAGGGGGTCGTGGGCGTGCCTGAATTTTAGTAAGCCAGTGGCTTTATAGCTATGGACTGGGCAGCAGTGGCATAGGAAGGGGGGTGCAAATGGCAGAGGCACCCTCCTGGCTGTGATGTCGCTGCGGCAGGGACAGGCAACTGTATGGCTGGAGGGGGGCTTCCCCCATACACCAGCAGGACCCTAATGCTGCCAGCCCATCACTCACCACCCTTATCCTGTCTAGTTCTTGTAAGGAGCAGCGCCATTGCAGCCGGGAGGGTGCCACTGCTGAGACCACGGGGTAGCAAGTTTCAAGGATCTCCTTTGGTTTTGCTTTTGAACTTAAGATCCTGGTGTTCAGCACCTGGAGCTTGTGCAGAACACCTAACACTGGGAAAGAACTAAAGAAATCTGAACCCAGAAATCTGCTTCCAAGTCCCAGAACTGGATAGAGCTTGCAGGCCTTCCACACAGACACAGACACACACCCCTGGGTTACCCTAAGCTTCCTTCATTTCAGCAGTATAATTCAGGGAGGGTCACTGTGTTGCTGCTATGGTTGAACATCTAAGAGTCAGAAGTCCTTGCTGACCAACAGCAAACATCTCAGAAATCTACCAGTAAGCTACCTTCTGCCTACTCATGGTTTGGATTGACCTCAGACAACCTTGTGGACTCCAGAGGTTGTTGGGACTACAACTCCCATTAACACAGGGTGCAGGCAGGGGCTGATGTAGCCCAGCAATAGCTGAAGGCCACCAGGTTGTCCTAGGCTGGCTTAGACTATAGGGACTGTGCTTGGCTTCCGATTATCTGACAGCCTTACTGGCATGCAGACATCAGGGCAGGCGCTGGAAGGCAAATGTTCACCTTCCAACCCTCCATGGCTGCAGACCTTTGCGCAGCAGGATCTCAAGTCCCTGGAAGCCAGCAGCCCTGAAGAAGAGTTCCCTAGAACAACATCAGCAGAGATCCCCTTTCTAAATTCTTTCCCGCACAAGACACACAGCTAAAAATACAACTCAGGGCAGGGTGAGGAGGAATAAAGAAAAGGCACATGATGCGTCACTAGGAGGTGCTAAGTCCCAAGACTCCTCAAGGCACAAGGATGTCGCATTCAGACAGAAGTTTCAACCGGTTCCCATTTTTTGTCTTCACAGCTTCTGAAAGCCTCTACAGGCTCCCTTTGTTGCTGTTTTTTTGCGGGAGCAAAGCCCTGCTGTTCACAGCACACACACACAAACAAGTCCTTGCAGTTTATTCGGGCCTTCTCTGCGCGCCCTTTCCCCACCACCTCCCAAAAAGCACAGCTCCTTTCCGTGGCACGCAAACCACTGCGACGTTCCTGCCGCAGTTGCTCGCGTGAACCTGGCTCTTCCCACAGGCGGAGAGAGAGCGCACCCGGCAGGTCCGCCCGCCGTGCGTTGGTCCACTTTATACCACAGTCTCGTTCCCTTTCCCAGGCTTCACCCAGCCGTCGGCCCTCTTCTCCCCCCGTTTCACCCTGCCAGAGTTCACCAGCCGGTTCGAGCACTTCTGCCAGGTGTGTAGCGTTTTGGCAGACCAAATCCACATGCCGGAGGTGATGCCCACCAGCAAGGACATGAAGATCTTCAGCATCTCCACCGCCATGTTGGAGTCGTCCGCCGAGTAGCGGAAGATAGTCCAGTTGGAGATTTCGTAGAAGTAGCAGGCGATGACGCAGGTGGCCGGGACAGTGTAGAGCACCGAAAAGACCCCGATTTTCACCATCAGCCTCTCCAGCTTGTCGGTTTTCGTCCCGTCCTTCTGAAGGTTGGACCTGATTTTAAACAGAGCCACCAGGCCGGCCGCAATGAACAGGGTCCCAATCACCAAATAGGTGAAAAGAGGAGCCACCACGAAACCCGTCAGTGCGTCCAGGTTCTGGTTCCCCACGTAGCACAGCCCAGTCAGCTCGTCCACGTCCACCAGCCTCATGATCAGGATGACGATGGTCTTCACGGCGGGGATGGCCCAGGCCGCGACGTGGAAATAGGAGCTGTGCATTTCGATGGCCTCGTGGCCCCACTTGAGCCCTGCGGCCAGGAACCAGGTCAGGGTCAGGATCACCCACCAGATGGAGCTGGCCATCCCGAAAAAGTACATCAGCAGGAAAATGATAGCACATCCTGTGTTCTTGAGGCCTTCTTGGACGAGGACAGGTTCTGCCGCCTCCTCAAAGTCGCAGGAAATCCTCTCCCGGCCCACGATCAGCCGGACGATATAGGCGATGCTATAAATATTGTAGCACATGCTCAGGAAAATGATGGGGCGTTCGGGGTAGGAAAACCGATAGGAATCAACCAGAAAGGTCAGGACCGTGAAGGCTGTGGAAATGAAGCACAGGCTAGCCCACACAGCCATCCAGATGTCTGTAAACTCCTTGGCCGAACGGCTGTAGAGGCCGGCGTCGTAACCACACTTAAGGGCACAGTTCAGGCTCCTCTTGACCCAGATGTATTGGTCTGGGTTCGATCCCACTGAGTGGCATTCCTCTCCAGGGTTCAAGGGCGACTTGCTGTGAAGAGGCACCTCTTCGTCCCCCGGGCCCTCCATGCACATGTGGTTGTCGCCATTTTGTGGCGGGAACTTGCTGCAGTTCAGGGTCTCCGGCCAGGAGAAGCCGAATTCCTTCAGGACCGGCTCACAGCGCCTCTTGACGGAGAGGCACATGCCGCTGCAGGGGCCGATCGGGGTGTCGATCTTTTCCGTGCACAAGGGGACGTAGACGGAGCAAAGGAAGAACTGGAAGAAAGAGAGAGGGGGAGGAAAGAAAGGACAAGACAACTTTTAGGAGGCTGTAGGTAGGCACCAGCACGCTCTCCCCACCCCAAGCCACTGAGGGAAAATAAACTTGGGAATCGCTTTTTAATACAGAACATAAACCTGAAAGTGTTCAGTTGCAAAAGCTTCAGTGTACGTTTTGCTCACACTTTAAGATTTGGCCAAGGTCATACCAAGGATCAGCACAGAGCTATACTTCACAAAACGCATAGAGAGAAAGCACATTATTCATTCTTGAAGGCCACGGGCCAAACCAGATAGGACTTTTATAAGATTGCCATATGTCCAGAATTCCCCAGACATATCTGGAATACTGTGGTCATAAGCCGTGTCCAGGTGGAAATTGGCAGGAACATCCAGGAAAATCTGGACGTATGGCAAGCCATGCCAGCAATGTCATTTTTCCCAATTTCCCTTAAAAATAGGCAATTTTATTTTGTGTCTGGATTTTCACTTGTTGAAATACGGCAAACCCTAACTTTTACCATGTGGTTTGATGCTGCGTAGCTGCTTGTTTAAGAAATAGGTGGCTCCAGGGGGGAAATGTCCCAGGCTGGGCCTGCAGGAAGGGGGAATTTCAATCCCTTTGCTTTTGCCACTGTCCCAGTCTGGACTCACCCTGCCTTCCTACTATTTGTGATGGTACCTTTCCTCCTTCCATGGCGGATTGCAGGATCAGGGAGGGGAGTCTGGTTAAGACTGTAGACCCCCACCACACAACAGTCCTGACTGGGCTCAAGTGCACCATGCTGCTAAACAAAGAAAGAAAAAGCTCTGCAATACCAAATTGTGTGACAAGGCACATCTAGTTTGGTCCAGAACACAAGAATTTTTAAGGAGTACAGCGGTACCTTGGGTTACAGACACTTCAGGTTACAGACTCCACTAACCCAGAAATAGTACCTCAGGTTAAGAACTTTACCTCAGGATGAGAACAGAAATTGTGCGGCGGCCGCCGCTAAAATGGTACCTCAGGTTAAGAACAGTTTCAGGTTAAGAACAGACCTCCAGAACAAATTAAGTTCTTAACTCGAGGTACCACTGTACAGTGGTACCTTAGTTTACGAACTTAACCTGTTCCGGAAGTCCGTTCTTAAACGGAAATGGTTCTTAAACCGAGGCACGCTTTCCCTGATGAGGCTACCTGCCGCCAGCGCCCTTCGACCATTCAGATTCCATTCTTAGACTGAGATAAAAGTCCTCAAACCGGGACACTACTTCCGGTTTTCCAGAGTTCGTAAACTGAATTGTTCATAAACAGGACTGTTCTTAAACTAACGTACCAAAACTAGAAAATATGCTACAGAGGGTGAATTTCATGGGAAAGGGCAATGAGATACCTCCCCCCTCCCAGACTACAATTCCATCCAGAGCATCTCCTCCTTCAATTCTATAAAGACTTGGCTATCATGCCTGACCCCTGCAACAGAATCAAACAGAATATTCTTGCCTTGCAGGGGGTTGGACTAGATGACCCCTGATGTCCCTTTCCAACTGTACAATTCATGATTATAAGCCACACTATTATTGTTTCTGGGGATTATTTGCTGCAAGTGTAAGAACCCAAGTTTTGAGTTCTGCCCTCACATACAGATTTTAAAACTCTGCATTTATGAAGTGAGCACGGGCAGTGTAACTCCCAAGTTTAGACAGACTTTCTCCCTTTTGTGGGGTTCTGAGAGTTTTGGTATTGCTGGGAATAAGTCTAGCAAAGTGCTTTACAGTCTCATTACTCCTGTTTTTCAGACAAGGGCTCAGTGACATGTCCAAGACCTAGGCTCTTTAAATTAAACCTGGCTCTTTAAACCCTGGAAGATCTTTATTTCCCAAACATGCAAGAGAATACCAGGCTTCCCATTAAGAAACAGTTTTAAAGAAAGAAGGAAAATTAAGCTTGTAAACAACCACTTTAGCTGCCAGCGGTAAGTACAGAATCTCTCTCAGTGACCATCTGAGATGGCCATCTGTCATGGATACTTTAACTGAAATTCCTGCATTGCAGTGGGGGTTGGACTAAATGACCCCTGGAGTCCCTTCCAACTCTTCATATTCTATGATCCTATGACCAGGCAGGAATGCTTTAAAACTTTACAATAATCTTAGGCCACAGTTACTAATGTGGGCTAATAAAAATATTTGTGGGCTAGTAACTTGTCTGAGCTTATTTGCAAGGCTGTCTTAACTGCATGGAAAAAACGAGCATTTCATTTGCCATCGCCTGCGCTTGGAAGCTGCACAGTTGCCTATTTCTTTTGTACATTCCATTTAGAAGTCAACTCGAAGATTCTCTCTCCAGTGGTGTGAAAATAGCTGGAATACTCCAGGCATAGCTGCTCCTCGTTTTGTTTATTAACTCCAATTCAGAGTGCACTCTCTCCCGTGTGAGCCGCAGTCCAAATTCCTGAGCTGCCAGAGGGAACATACATTCAGGCAGGGATAACCTGCCAATCAGAAGGGGGGGGGGCCATTTCTGCTCCATCGTTTCTTAAGCCAACTGCTTTCCAACTTCACGGGTAAATTAACCTCAAGAGAGGGGAGGGGGGAGAACACGGGAAGCAAAAGAGAACTGGAGAGATCTTTTGAATATTCCGTTTCACCCTGGCAGCCCCTCCTGGATTTAGATGTTATTGTAAGTGGGTTTCTTATCTGCAGATTCACACCCAGTGGAAATGTTTGCACCAAAAGTTCCTTCTCGCATGTCTGCATAAGCCTTCCGGTTTCCTTCCAGGCCCAGAAGAGTGTGGTTTAGTTGCATATTTTATAACTCACTTGTTTGATTGTTTTTATTCTTACGTTGCAAGCTGCTCTGCGTACAATAGAAGGGAAATGGCATAAGCAGCTTTGACATTTCGTCTCAGACTAGTTCCAGGAAGAAGCAGTTCCAAAATCCCTACAACTGTTATGAAGCTCACTAGATAGATGCCCTTGAGTCAGCCTAACCAACCTCGCAGGGTTGTTGTAAAATTTGGTGGGAGCTGGGAGAGAACTACTACATATGCAACCTTGGACTCCATGGAGGAAAAGCAGGAAATAAATGTAGTACCTGTTGAAATGCACAGAGGTTTCTGGAACTGTGGCTTTGCACTCCAGAGTTGCAAGTTAGATATTAACTGCCCACGGGCAGGTTGGAAAATAAAGGAGCAAACAACCTGCCTCACTGCAACTGAACAGAGAATTACCAAAACAAAACTGCAAATGACGGAGGCAGGGCTGAATCCTGGTTGGCTTAAATGCACCTGCCACCCTCCTCACCTTGGAAGGCAAGAATTTGCAACCCAGCTTCAGAAAGCTGTGAAGATGTCTCAAAGTGTTGCTTTCCTAATTTGAACTCTTCTCTCTCCCTCCCTCTTCCACCCACCCACCGGGGGGGGGGGGGGATATCCAATTGCACCTGCTGCTTTGAGATACTTGGCAAAGGTTGTTTTTGTGTGTTTTTCCTCTCTCCTAAATGTCAGCAACTATCTGCCCTCTGGGCTCTTTGCGCCAGGATGTGCCAAGGTATAGCAAAGCGGGTGTTGGACTGGTTGGGAGCTGTGGCGATTCACTGAAAAGAACTGAAGGTCTACCGCAGACCTGCTGTGGCTCCCCAGCAAATGCAAGATTCTGGGAAGCCCCCTGTGGAAGCATCACTTTCTGAAGACTCTCCTGCAATCAGAGGGTGTGTCTGCGTGGCTCAGGTCAGCTCTACAAAGGAGGGAGATGGTCTATATCTGGTGCAAAGTTCCACAAAGCAGCTCAAAGAGAAGGAGACACATTTCCCTGGGGCTGTGTCCGTCCTTCTGCAATTGGGGATGTATGTATCTGAGTTTCAAGGGGTCAGATACACAGGGCAAACAGGATTCCTGGGGCAGTGTTCTTCTTGCAGGGGTGGCTTTGCCCAGATGAGGCTTAGCAACATCTGCCCAGCAAAAGCTCCACGCATGCGGAGGCAGAACTGGATTAAAGCTGGTGCCTGCCGCTGGAGGGCTCAGCAACTCTTCTGCACCAAACTGCCGGGCCGAGGGAGGGAACACCTGAAAGGGGCAGCAGGCTGGATTACTGAGAACTGGGGATCCCAGAGCATTTAGGGCTACTGACACCAGAGGTTTGTTATCAGGTCATCACAGCAAAATGGGGAAGAAACAGACGAGGAGGTGGAAATCAAAACACAAAGAGGCAGGTGGCACAAGGAGCAAAAAGTAGCCTCGAACAGCGAAAGGGCTTTACAGTCAAGCAGAAAGGCAACTCTGATCTCCAGCCTTTTGGACTCGGATCCAATAAGCCCCTCGTCTGAGGTTTGAACTACGAAGGGTGGGCATGGCACGCACAACGCACCGCCCTGTTTGAGAGTTGGCCAGCTTCAGACTCCCGGCTGAATCAGCACACCTGATCCCCCCAAAGCCTTCTGTCTGGAAACACCCAGGAATGGATTAGGCTCTCCATTGCTGCCATGAGTGTGTTTCGAAAGGGTGGGGAACACTCACCATTTCCTCATCCTAGCAGTGAATAACACGCCAGGTATGGCAGAAGAATTGGGTCTGAGGCGGAGCCCCACCAGCAGCCCACCTTCAAGATCCTTGGCTAAAGTTCCTTTTTGTGTGCAGCAATAAGAGAACAGTAACCTTAAGCATGAACAGAAAGCATTCCGCTCCCGAGCACGTAGCCCCCCACGTCTAGGCTTGTGAAGTGCGCTCCCACCCTCAGAGGACGAATCACCACCTTCCCACAGCGGTAAGGGAAATGCACTCTGCACACGCCCCGAGACCCTCTCATGCATTCACTCCAGCCTCAGCGTCCACTTCTGGCTCATCGCTGGCGCTAAAGAACACCAGCCTTTTGAAAAACCCAGAAGCGGCTGAGCGGCGTTCTCTTTTGCGCGCCTTTTCCCCGACGTTAAAGCCCGGTGCGGTCCGAACGGGATTACTCCTCCTACGTAAAGTGGGCTCAGGATCGCAACCCTCGGGAGGGAACTGCGCGCAGCTCAGGGCTGCCGACTCCCCAAGGAGAAGCGTCTGCGGGAAGCTCCGCCGGCGCGCAGCCCAAGGTAAGCGGCGCCCTTTAACAGCCTCGAGGGCCGGATAAATCCCTGAGCGTTTGGCGAGCGAGGGAAAGAGCCCACACCCGGCGCGGAGAGGCCGGGGTTGGAGGAGACGTCGGACCCACCTTGAGCTGGCTGGAGCAGCCGTACTGGATGAGCGGCGTGAAGGTGGTGAGCTGCAGCTCGGCGTCGGGCTGCCAGTCGTTGCCGGCCAAGTTGGGCATCTTGGTGACGTTGTAGCCCAGGTTCTGGCACATGGGGATGCGGATGGCATCGCAGCGGCGCTCCTCCTCGTCGAAGCCGCGCGCGCCTTGCGCCCGCAGGAGAAGCAGGAGCAGCAGCGGCGGCAGCAGCAGCAGCAGCCGGGCAGCGTTTTCCCCCGGCTCCGGGGCCATCGCCCAGCCAGCTGCCCGGCTTCCCCTTCGCCGCCGGGCTCCAGCCCAGCCCGAGAGACACGAGGAAGCCGCGAGGCGCCACCCCAAAGCGGCCCCGCCGACCCAAAACGCCCGTACAGTCCGTGCGCCCGGCCCGTGCGCCCTCGGAGCGCGCGTCTGGCTGAGCCGGCGGCGCAGCGCGGGGTGACACCAAGCGAGGCAGCCCCTCCAGCGAACGCCAGGCGCCGCGGCCAATGGCGGAGGCCGGCGAGGGGTGGGGGGAGCAACCTGCCCGGGGGAGGGGCCGGCGGGCGGGGAGGGGCCGGGCCGCCCCGATAGGGAGCCGCGCCCACTGAGGGAAAGTTAGAAGCCCGCGCGGGGTCACTTTCCCGGGAGCGGCAGGGCGACGGCGGCCGTTTGGAAGAGGCTTCGGTGCCCCAGGGCGAAGGAGCGCCGCGGCGGAGCTTGCTTAGCACATTCAGCCGAACTGAAAATGACCGAACCGCCTGGGAATTGGAGGGGGCGGACTGCCGTCTAGGCTAGCTCCGGCTTGGGGAGCAAGGCTGCAGAGGAACCAATTCCAAGGGGCCGAGGTCTCTTCGCCCCCTTCCTCCAATATTGTTTTTGAGGGGGACAGCTTCCGCCCTCTCCAAAGTTGATGGGCATTGCCATTTAAATTTTTTGGGGGTGCAACACGTGATCAGTTATGTGGGGGCAGGGCTTAATCCAGTTGGCACCCCTGCAAGGCTGCAATTCTTTGCAAACTCGCTCGGAAGGATCTTCGAGCTTGCTGCTGAACAAACATGAACAGGAGCACGTATCTTATGCATCTTGTGGCTTTAGAATCATAGATATGTACAGTTGGAAGGGGCCCCATTCTGGTCAAACCCCCTGCAATGCAGGATTCCCAGGGTGGCCTCGAACCATCAACCAGACCCTCCGAACAGAATTTACATCCCATTCACTGTACTGGCCAGCTGTTGAGGGTAACTTTTTATGCCTTGTGACACTTGTGGTGCAGTGGGTCAGTGTGACCGGCTGTTAACCAGAAGGTTGGCAGTTCAAGGCCACCCAGGGATGGCTGTGGGCAGGATTCTGACATTGCGGGGGGGGGGGTGGACTAGGTGACCATCAGTGTCCCTTCCAACTTGTATGATTCTATCAATTAATTAATTAATTAAGAATACTCATGGGCCAAAATGTCATTTAAGAAAATCAAAGTGGTTTACAGCAATTACACACAAATTACATTAAAAAGCACATGAAAACACTTAACTCACATATCACTTGCTATTACTGCAGACGCTTTTCTTTCTTTTTTTTCCAAAATCCTTGCAGCATAGAAATGTTTCCAGCAAACATTTAAAGGTTTAAACAGAAGGTGCCTGCTGTTGGACGATACTTGACAGTACCTGTTGGCATTTGTCTGTCTTGGGAGATAATGGAGGAGTGCCCCTTTGGGGGTGAGGTCAAGCTGCTGGAAGGTCGCAGCGGCTGCTGTGGCTGTAGAGACATGTTTGGTTGCAGCCGGGGCAGGTCATGTCCATGGAATGGAAGATGGCAGGATCCCTCCCAAGGATGTGCTCTATGGGGAGCCGGCTTCAGGCACCAGGCCAGTTGGCAGACCAACTCTGTGTTACCAAGGTGTCTGCAAACAAGACGTGAAGGCTTCCCTGCCATGTGGGAATCCACAGAACTGGGCGAATGACACTAAAAGTTTGGTTCCTTATCCATTAAGTCCCACCAGGGGAGCTATTGCTATGGTCAGAAGGCATTACTTAGTCAGAAGCTTCATTGTATTCAATAGAGCTTATTCCACGGTAAGTTTAACAGCACAATCATACGCTGTTATCTACACTGGTTCCCACTATGTTTCCAAGCACAGTTCAAAGTGTTGGTGCTGACCTTTAAAGCTCTAAACAGCCTCGGCCCTGTATACCTGAAGGAGCGTCTCCACCTCCACCATTCAGCAGGGACACTGAGGTTCTCCCCCAAGGACCTTCTGGCAGTTCCCTCATTGCGAGAAGTGAGGTTACAGGGAACCAGGCAGAGGGCCTTCTCGGTAGTGGCACCCTCCCTGCGGAACGCCCTTCCCATCAGAGGTCAAGGAAATAAACAACTACAACTTTTAGAAGACATCTAAAGGCAGCTCTGTACAGGGAAGTTTTTGATGTTTGATGTTTTATTATGCTTTTATATTTGTTGGAAGCCACCCAGATGGGCAGGGTACAAATAATAAAATTATGTTATTGTTATTACGCATGTCCAGCAGTTAGAACAAGAATAGTGAACTCCTCCTGAACGTTGTTGGACTCCAGTCCCCCTCATCCCTGACTATTGGTCATGTTGGCTGGGGTTGATGGGAGCTGGAGTCAAACAACAGCTCCATCAGGCCTCTTCTCCCTCAACAAGATTGCTCAGTCTGTAGAGCGTGAGACTCTTAATCTTATGCTCGCAGGTTCGAGCACCACAGTGGGCAAAGCAATTCCTGCATTGCAGAGGGATGACCCTCGTGGTCACAACTCTATGATTCTATGAGCTGTTACCATTCCAACACACTGCCTCAGTGGGAGAGATAGGAAGCAGGACTCAGTGCATCGTTGTTGTTGTTGTTTAGTCGTTTAGTCGTGTCCGACTCTTCGTGACCCCATGGATCAGAGCACGCCAGGCACTCCTGTCTTCCACTGCCTCCCACAGTTTGGTCAAATTCATGTTAGTAGCTTCGAGAACACTATCCAACCACCTCCTCCTCTGTCGTCCCCTTCTCCTTGTGCCCTCCATCTTTCCCAACATCAGGGTCTTTTCCAGGGAGTCTTCTCTTCTCATGAGGTGGCCAAAGTACTGGAGTCTCAGCTTCACGATCTGTCCTTCCAGTGAGCACTCAGGGCTGATTTCCTTCAGAATGCATGCGTTTGATCTTCTTGCAGTCCATGGGACTCTCAAGAATCTCCTCCAGCACCATAATCCAAAAGCATCAATTCTTCGGCGATCAGCCTTCTTTATGGTCCAGCTCTCACTTCCATACATCACTACTGGGAAAACCATAGCTTTAACTATACGGACCTTTGTTGGCAAGGTGATGTCTCTGCTTTTTAAGATGCTGTCTAGGTTTGTCTCCCAAGAAGCAGGCATCTTTTAATTTCGTGACTACTGTCACCATCTGCCGTGATCATGGAGCCCAAGAAAGTAAAATCTCTCACTGCCTCCATTTCTTCCCCTTCTATTTGCCAGGAGGTGATGGGCCCAGTGGCCATGATCTTCGTTTTTTTGATGTTGAGCTTCAGACCATATTTCCTCTTTCACCCTCATTAAAAGGTTCTTTAATTCCTCCTCACTTTCTGCCATCAAGGTTGTGTCGTCTGCATATCTGAGGTTGTTGATATTTCTTCCGGCAATCTTAATTGCATCCATTTTGCCAAAAGCCCAGCTCCATCAGGCTCTTTGAAAATGCTCCTTCCCGTTTCCTACTGAGGCTGCAATGCTCTACACACCTACAGTGCGATCCTATGCGCATCAACTCAAACCCACTGAGCTGAAGGAAGCTCTCTCCTGAGCAACTGTATATAAGGTTCAACTGGGAATTCTTCTGAGTAAGCATGCCTAGGATTGGGTCTGTGCCAATACTGTTGAGTGTGACAGGATTGCTTTTGTTCTCTCATCTCCACGCCCTCTTCTGTATCTCCCAAATGTCTCTCACACCCTTTTCTAATCCTCGCACATCATGCAAGGGACCCCCTCTCAGATAAGACCCATCTACAACCCTCTGCAGGGAGTTGCACCCATTCATTATGTTGCAGCGTGTGCCTGATAAGATTCAGCCTAACACAAAAGAGTCATCGTTTCCCCCTAAATAAGAGCAGACAGCTGTGGTATTCCACTGGTCAAACAACTAATCAACCATTTTGCATAGGAAGAATAAGGGTCAATTCAAACAACTAAATTGGGGGGGGGGGAGAGAGAGAGACAGATGGGAATCCAGTAGAAGATAAGTCAGTGTGCCAGGAGACATCTGGAAAATCAGACAAATGATCCATCCATTGCTTAGATTGGTCTTCCCCAAGAAAGCGTCATCCAGATGTTCTGGACTACAATTTCCACCAGCAATGGAAGCAGTGGTGGGAGTTTTAGTCCATAACATCTGCAGGGCACCAGCTTGGGAAAGGCTAGTTTCGTCTGCCTGGAAATAGCTCTTCAGGGTTTGGGGCAATTGGAGAGGCAGTGTAGTGTAGTGGTTAGAGTGCAGAACTAGGACCCCAGGGTTGAAATTCTCACTTGGCCACAAAGCTCACTGAGTGACCTCGGGCCAGTCACTGCCTTTTGTAGAGTCACAGAACTGGAGCTGGAATTGTTCCTGAGGGTCATCTTCTAGTCCAATCCCCTGCAATGCAGGAGTCTCAGCCTAAACTACGTACCTCACAGGGTTGTGGGGATTAAATGAGGAAGGGGAGAACCATGTATGCTACCTAGAGTTCCTGGGAGAGAAAGGTGGGATATGAAAATAATAATAATAATAATCTCTCTGGGAAAATATAAAAGTTGTGCATTTGAGCACAATATTCAGAACTCTTGTAGATACAGATAAATCAATTAATACTTATCAAAATAATTGGGGAGGCATCAGATACCAACCACCATCTGGACTGGATATGGGAAATGTTCCTCAACAAACAATTAGGGCAAATTTAAAAGGGACGTTTCCACAAGTTCAATTTTTTTTGTTGATGCTCAGGTTCCTGCAGGGCTTGGACCCCTACTTACGCTGCAGCCAGCATTTCATGCTGGAAAACAAAGCAGCAAATACATTTATTTTTTGGATTTATATCCCGCCCTTTGTCCCCGAGGAGCCACATAGAGCCAACGCACAAACAATTTAAGAATGAAAACAACAACAAAAAAAGCATTAAAACAGTCTAAAAACAATTAGATCTATAAACAGTTTCCATTTAAAACATTCTTCCATCCCTTGGGATAGCTCAGTCAGCAGAATATGAGACTCTTAATCTCAGGGTCGAGGGTTTGAGCCCTGTGTTGGGTGAAAGTTTCCTGCATTGGGTTGGACTAGATGACCCTCGTGGTCTCATGATTTTATTATTTTGGGGTTGTCTCTGGGATGATGCTGTTGCTGAGATAAGCCTCATTATCTGCCCATGGTTAAAGAGCTTGTTATCAATAGTTCCTGGTGACAATGAAGAAGAACCTTCTAAGGACTTGATTAGGTTTCTCATTGTAAAATGGGGGGGGGTGTATCTCATGTCCTTATGTTATATTGTATACTTCTGATGCATACAATAAAAATAAAATGAAGATATATTTTAGTATATATTCATTATTTTCAGCTACTCTTCACCACCCAGGACTCTACTGGACTAAGGATAATATTAAAGGGTAAAGGGACCCCTGGCTATTAGGTCCAGTCGTGACCCACTCTGGGGTTGCAGCGCTCATCTCGCTTTATTGGCTGAGGGAGCCAGCGTACAGCTTGCGGGTCATGTGGCCAGCATGACTAAGCCGCTTCTGGCGAACCAGAGCAGCGCACAGAAACGCCGTTTACCTTCCCGCCAGAGCAGTACCTATTTATCTACTTGCACTTTGACGTGCTTTCGAACTGCTAGGTTGGCAGGAGCAGGGACCGAGCAACGGGAGCTCACCCCGTCGTGGGGATTCGAACTGCTGACCTGATCGGCAAGCCCTAGGCTCTGTGGTTTAACCCACAGCGCCACCAGCGTCCCAAGGACAATATTAGCCCTTTGTTAATACAGTATTTTCCCAGCATATAACTTTGGTCATGTAAGCCGGCTCTGACTCAAGGCTGATTCACACAATTCTCTGCATGTGGGGCAGATACAGGGCAACTGAATTCTTATTCAGCCAGACCAGGAGTGCCAACTTGGCCCTGTAACCATGGGTGCCCGGGGTTGTGTGTACCATGCAGCATGCATGGCCCTGGCACCTAAATTTGTGGGTGCCTAGCCCCTTCATGGAGAATTTTGTGGGTGCCCAGGTCCCCAGGGAGTTGGCACCTATGAGCCTGGCTTTAGAACAAAGCTCCTGTCTTAGCATGAGATTAAACATTTACAGACTTTATCATATGCTGAATCGGGCTAGTGATGGAGCCAGCAAACAACATATTGATGTGGAAGAAAGGGCTCCGTTCAGCTCGCGACAGATGACATGCAGAGAATGGGGCAATCGTGTTTAAAGATAAAATATTTATATCACACAAAATGAGGTTTACACCAATGCCCACAGCACAACAAAGAAAAGTGCTGTTTCCCAGCACTGTAGTCACTCCACAAATATATTTATATGACCAAATCTGACCGAAGTCATTCCTTACAGTGTTTAAAAGAGCCAGCACAGAAGGGTTTAGAATTTAGACAGCACAGAATGTTGCAGATTGTGACTTCCTCCTTTACCATACTTTACACAAAGGCACATGTCAGATTCTTCATTTTTACCTCCATATCGTGCACAAGGACGTTGACTTTAAATGTATGGTTGGGATGCGTCATTCAGAAATACCTTCCTGAAAGAATATGGCACAAGTGCAAAACATGGAGTTTTTGCTGCAAAACAACTGCAACAGTTTGGCACCGATGTGGAGGGGAACCCAAATTTTGGGATTCATAGTTAATGTTAAGTACAAACACCATGTTTGATGTATCAACTGCTCAGTTTGTCAGGTGCTGCAAAATGCCGGGTTTTTGCTGCAAAACGATGCAAAGAAAAACCATGCAAAACTGGAGCACGGGTTTGGAGAGGATCCCAAATTTTGGGGTTGGTAGTTAATTTTCCTGCAAGGAGCCATCGCTGCATCTCCTAGCAGCAAACTTGATTGTTCATGCATTATAAGAAGAAGAAAAAACTGCTCCTTTTCCCTTATGGGGCATTCCAGAGTCTGTACGGAGTCCTCCTAAGGTTCCCTATTGGTAGGAGAAGTCAACAGAGGTGAACCAGAGAATACTGAGAAGCAAAGCGGCTAGTAAGCCTGATCTTTATTAAAGGAACTGTTGCAACAGGGTCCCCACTCACCACACGCAGGAGGAAGGAGAACCCTGAACAATGGTGCGCAAGCCCTTATATAGACTTTTGAAATTGCCCAAGACCACCCCCTAAAACATCATACATACATCACAGAAGGAGGCGGTCTACAGCAGAAATCCTGCCTGCCAGGATACCTGATAATGGTCACTGATTGCATTACCTGGGCAGCCTGGCCATTCTTTTGCGATGGTTAATACTTTAGTTCCTGAATTAACAGGCTCACAGGCTCACCCTATTCATACACAAATACACCCTGAAGACAGGATTTGCAAGCGAAAAGACAACGGGAAGGCTTTCCCCATTTGTCTCCCTTACTGCAGAGGAATATTTGAGGTCATTGGGAGAGTCAAAATGGCTTCAGGACTGCTCTCCCATACTATTTCAGACACGTAGTTCATATATTTAGATATGTGTGCATTTATGAATATTTATTCTATATTTGAGACCTTAAAATTCTTATAACACAAGTATTGCATGATTCTGAAATATTTTTATACGCTTAATCAGGATGCCCCAGCGCACCACTGAGAAAAGGACTACAATATTCCTCCTGCTGAGGAAGCAGAGCAGAACATTTGGGATACTTTGACGTTCACTTGATGAAACAGTCTGCCTCCATATAAGGCAGCTCCCCATGTTACCTGGGCTTGCCCTGCTCTCAGACTTGTGGTAATTGCTTTTAGAACCAATAGGACTTAAAATGTAATTATTGTTACCAAGGATTGGCCAACAGAGTTGCAAAAACTTTGCTACTCTTCCTTCCAGTCCTGGCACACCTCCAACAATTGGTGATTAATCTAGGTGTGTGATGCTTCTCCAGCCAGCTTGCGATCTCTAACTTAAAGGCGTTGGTGGGAAGATGCATGCAGGGTTCATAGACTTCTCGTTCGGCATGCATGAGTTAAGTGAGGAGGCATTTGGATTCTGATACCATCAGAAGTGTGGGATGTAACATAAGCAGTCAAGTACAACGCTTCCTGTTTGCCTAGAGTGGACACAGACAGGGGGCTGTTGATCCACCCAGTTGAACTTCCTGTTACACCTGGTCTGGAGCATCCTTCCTTTGCATGTGACAAGGTAGGTGGGCATGACCCTTGCAGACCCCACAAAAGGTCCAGTCACACAGCCACCTTCCTCTTTTGATGCTGTCAGGGAACTGCCATCGGAGCCAGAGGGAGAGGGAGGGCTCCAGAGGGATTCCGGAGAGCGTCCCGGGAGGGAGAGAAGCAGCCCATCTTCTGGGGAAGGAAATCAGCGTAGCACCAGTGGAGAAGGGGGGCAGATGGGGGAATCGGCGAGGTGGCTCCATGACTCCTCACTGGAGACCAGCGGGGAGAGCACGGGTCCTCCGCTGCCCACGCCCTCCCTGCGCAGAAGGCTTCCGTGCAGGGAGAGTAGGCGGCGACTAGGCGTCAAAGAGCTTCTTTGCTGGAAGTAGTTCAAGAAACGCCCACTGACGGATTCTGCCAGCGATTGAGACAGCCACGGGCGAGTGGCTGTCCGGACAGAAAGAGTTCACCCAGGTAACCTAGCCAGGTGTGGCGCCGATTTACGCACGAGCAACCCCTAGAACCATTACAGATGCCTTTTCTTCTCTTGGACTGCACAGCTGGATCTCTGCCAGCAGCACATGGGCCCATCCTTACAAATATGTAAGTCACACTGTATCTACAACTACTAGCTAAAGCCTGCCTTCAGGGATCCAACTGTGAACTGAATGTGAGTAAACTTCTTATTACTTTTAAAAGAAGCTTCTTGTGTCTTTATTCTTTTTAGAAGGGATAAAAGGAGTCATACCAGGAATATGAACAAAGCCAGATTGGATTGCTTGAGTAAAGAGATTAAGACGGATCTACCAACTAGCTTCCTGCTATCTATTGGGGAATGCACTCTGCTGATGACTCACAAGTGTGAGTGAGGAACGATACTATTAAATCAATATATCCTCTCCTAGTATCTACAACATTCCCACAAGTTCTGCAGGCATTGGCCGTAGTGACTCTCCCAGTAAGTGTGCAAAGGATTTCAGTCCTGCCTGATGCATGTCTGCTCGATGGATTTTCTACCAGGGAACATGTAGAGAGGGGTTGCTTGCTGCCTAAACCTCAGTACTGTAGTGATCTTTCGGATGTTGTTGTTGTTTTAAAAAACAGTGTTGAAAACTGCAGGTTGAAAATTGGGCTTGCATCACTGAGGGCCAAGCCGCGCAATATGTTTCTCTCAAACTGACTGTTTTTTGTGAAAGTATGATCTGCTGCTGCTATTTGCACAAGCATGGGGCAAAGTCTACCCAGCACCCTGTGATCTGTCCCTGCTCTCCACTTCTGTGTTCTTCTGTACAAAGTATGTTCATCAGGAGCGAGGTGCTAGCTTACGCATTTGTTTCGTAAAATATATACACTGGGCCGGATTTAGGTTTGCTGAGGCCTTAAGCTACTGAAGGGAATTTTGTACATATTTTATGGGCTAATAGCCGTAAATAAATAAATAAATAAATAAATTACTGAAGGGAATGGGGCCCTTTATATGTCCAGCTGTCCTTTGTCAGCAATAAATTGTCGCTTTTTTGTGTTGAATATATTCTATATGGTAATTTATGGACCTAATAGGTATTGAAAGCCATTTGCACATGCAGAATGTAGACACCCTATATACAGAAATGAGCAAACCAGTGGTATTTTAGGGCGCAGGCTAGCAGGCGGGGCCTATGACTTACATCATAGGAGCCTACACAACACAAAACACTGTTGCTGTATGTAGGTTTTATTTTACTTGTTTTTTATCTTATATTTTGGAAATGTACATCCAGTGGTTTTTTTCCTTTACATTTTTTGGGGGCCCCCAAGAGAGTGGAGCCTTAAGCTATAGCTTGTTTAAGCTTATACATAAATCCGGCAATGTGTACACCATTTGATTGTAAAAACAGCAGCAGCAGCAACAACAACAGTCAGTGTGGCTTACAAAGAAGAAAAAGCGAGAAAAGCGAGAAAAAATGTGCAACGGTACAAAAAGCAACTTGGTTGAGAACAATTTTACAAAAAGAGTTACAGCTGAATACTAACCCTAAAGAAAACATGTGAAGCGAGTTGCCTAATGTCAGGGCCAGTCCCACTTCAGCCCCTCGGATTACAGCTGACGAAAAATGTGGTCATCAATGTGATCCTAGGCATGTGTTTACTCAGAGGTAAGTCCCATAGAGCTCAGTGAGATGTGCATCTCAATCCTATACATGCAGTGCATCCGTAAACTATGGAACTCACTGCCACAGGAGGCAGTGATGGTCACCAACCTGGATAATAAATAATAATAATAATAATAATAATAATAATAATAATAATAATAATAATAAATTTATTATTTGTACCCTGTCCATCTGGCTGGGTTTCTCCAGCCACTCTGGGCGGATTCCAACAAGGATTTAAAATACATTAAAATGTCACACATGAAAAACTTCCCTGAACAGGGCTGCCTTCAGATGTCTTCTAAATGTCAGGTAGTTGTTTATCTCATTGACATCTGATGGTAGGGCATTCCACAGGGCAGGCGCCACTACCGAGAAGGCCCTCTGCCTGGTTCCCTGTAGCTTTGCTTCTCGCAATGAGGGAACCGCCAGAAGGCCCTCGGAGCTGGACCTCAGCGTCCGGGCAGAACGATGGGGGTGGAGACGCTCCTTCAGATATACTGAACCGAGGCCATTTAGGGCTTTAAAGGTCAGTACCAACACTTTGAATTGTGCTTGGAAACATACTGGGAGCCAGTGTAGGTCTTTCAAGACTGGTGTTATATGGTCTCAGCGACCGCTCCCAGTCACCAGTCTAGCTGCCGCATTCTGGATTAGTTGTAGTTTCCGGGTCACCTTCAAAGGTAGCCCCACTGGTTCTTAGAGAGGATTGGACAAATTCGTAGTGAACAGGGCTGACTAGATATGATGGCTATGCTTTGCCTCTGCAGTGGACTCGATGGCCCTTGTGGTCTCTTCCAACTCTATGATTCTATGATTCTAATATACTTCTGAGTACCAGCTGCTGAAAACCACAGGAGGGGAAAGAGTGCCGTTTTGCTTGTAGGTTTCCCACAGGCCTCTGCGAGAGAAGGATGCTGAACTAGATGGGCCATTGGCCTGATCCAGCAGGCTGTTATGTTCTTAGCGAGAGTGATAGCAATCAAGCGTTCCATGGACTGAAGCCCGTGCATTTCTTTAGCTAGCTAAAATACAAATTTAAAAATACCCTGTGGGCAAGTTTGTGTTTTCAAAACAGGAGCCTAGGGAAAAGCGGCAGCAAGCGAAACCGGTGACCTCAGTTGGAAAAGATAAGCAATTACTTCATGCATATATTAACAGCGCTTCCATAGCACAGATAAGCACATGCATAATTGGTTCTTTAAATAGATCAAAGCAGGAAAAGGCAAGGAGGGCGGGGTATCAAGAGACAGGAGGCAAGAAAGGGAGCATATAGGCTGGCATATTTAGCTGGCAAAGACTCCCATCAGGAAGATCACAGATAACACCCCAAAGGGTCTATACTTTAAAAATGAAGCTCAACAGAGCCACTGATTGATTACTGCTTGTAAATATCATCTTAAACCCTTTACAGTCCCTGTGTGCCAATATCTACATTTGTCTATATAATCTGCAGGAGGACATCTACATCTTAATTATTTTTATATGATAGGGTACGGTATGTGATGAATCCAGGAGGCATGGGAGCATGAGATAACCTTATATATATATGTATATATATATGCATAATAGAAAAGCTCACAAGCTTTCTCCCTCCTTCACCTGCCAAGAGGCCAGGCTAAGGGGTCACTATTTGTTAAAATAAACAATTTAATTAATCTGGTCCTGAAGTGAGAAACCCTCGTCAGCCTGAGGGCCATATTCTATTGTGGGAAACTTTCTGGACAGCCACTTACCATGGGGTGGGTGGGGCCACGGGCAAAAGTGGGCGGGGCTATATGCATGAATTCTACCTTTGTATGGTAGGGTATGGAGAGGGGACATGTTCCTTCTGGAGTAGTTTGTCCACTATTTTGTCCAGCATCCTGTTCTTACAGTGGCCAGCTAGATGTCTGTGGACAAGCAGGACTCAAGCACAGGAGCCTTCTTCCCTCTTTCCAGTATTCAGAAGCCTTACTGCCTCCAGTGGGATGTGGGTGGCGCTGTGGGTTAAACCACAGAGCCTAGGGCTTGCCGATCAGAAGGTCGGTGGTTCGAATCCCCATGACAGGGTGAGCTCCCGTTGCTTGGTCCTTGCTCCTGCCAACCTAGCAGTTCGAAAGCATGTCAAAGTGCAAGTAGATAAATAGGTACCACTCCGGCGGGAAGGTAAACAGCGTTTCTGTGCGCTGCTCTGGTTCACATGACCCGGAAGCTGTACACTGGCTCCCTTGGCCAATAAAGCGAGATGAGTGCCACAACCCCAGAGTTGGCCATGACTGGACCTAATGGTCAGGGGTCCCTTTTCTACCTCCAGCAGGGTTATGGCCATTGCGGTTAGTAGCCATTGGTAACCTTACCCTCCATGATTTTGTCTTGTCTTCTTTTAAAGCCATCTTGGTCGATGGCCAGTTGGTCACCACTGCCTCCTGTGGGAGCGAGGGCTATACAGAGTATAATTATGTTGGTTGACGTCTGTCTGTCTTGGGAGACAAAGGAGGAGTGTGCCTTTGGGAGTGAAGTCAAACTGCTGGAAAGTTGCGGCGCCTGCTGTGGCCATAGAGAACCATATGAGAGAAACATGTTTCGTTGCCATGTGCTGCGTGAATAAGTGCTGTCTTTTATCTATCCTGAATTTTCATGAGATGTTCATGAGCTCTTTATCTATCCACTGTCTCTATACCACGCATAATTTTAAAAACTTCTACCATTTCACCTCCGTGCCTTTCCTCTGAACTCAAAACATCCTAAGCTCCTTCTGGCAGACTCCAATTCCGAGCGTTGCCTCTTTAACTGGCCTTTCTCCTCTGTCTCTTAGCAGCAATGCACTGGGCATAACTTAAGCAAGTTAATTTTTTTCCTAGGATGGAAATAAGTTGTAGGAGAAGCATCACTTTCTAGATGTTGTTTTTTAAAAGCCTTGGAAGCAGAGCTGGAGAAAAAAAAAGAAGGAAGGAAAAAATAGATGAGAGCCCAAAAACAGAACTTCCCACTAAACGGAGCAGATATCTGGTTTATACCGTATTTTTCTGTGTATAAGACGAGGTTTTTTGCTAAAAAAAATTGTAAAAAATTGGGGGTCATCTTGTACACAGAACATGGGCATCCGGGGGGATTTGTAAAATATTTAAGCATATGTCTGCGATTTTGGCTTAGGCAGGCTGAGGCGGTCCCTCCTGCTGCCGCCCCCCCTTTCCTGCCCCCCCAGACTGCATGCTGGCAACTGGCTCACCTCCTGAAGCCCCCACTGGCTCAACCACGGGATCGAGAGCAGCTGCCACCGCCGCCGCTGAGGGCTGCCTCAGCTACCTCTCCTTGCCCTTCTTTCCTTCTTTCCCTCTTCCCCTCTCAAACTCCCACCCTGCCCCCAGCCACCTCACCACCTTCCTCAGCTCAGTTTGCTTGACGGCATGGCCCGGCGCAGAGTGGGCGCTGCCTTCCCCTGGCTCTTCCTTGGTGTGACGGCCTGGGACTCAGGCTCGGACTTGGAGCCAGAAGAGTCTCACTCTGCACCGGATCCTCTGCCTCAGGCGGCATCTAAACCTAGTCTGGGGCCTGATTCTGAAGAGCCCCAGTCTGCACAGGTTCCTCTGCAACAAGCACCAGCTGGGCCGAGTCAGGGGCCTGAGCCTGCCCTGGCTCCAGATGTGGGGATTACCTCATTGCCCTCTGCTGGGCAATCATGTGCAGCTGCTCCACTACCAGTTGGGTCAGGAGAGGCTGAGGCGGCCTCTGGGTCTAGTAACCCACCAACGTCTCCCGAGCTGCGGAGACTGAGGTCTGAGAGAAGGAGAGACCTGAGTACTCACAGGAGGAGTGCTTGCCTTCGGGCGAGACAGGGAGGTGAGTCACCGGGGGATCAGGACTGGCCGTTACCCCGTCAGAGATAAAAGGCTGTCGGACCCCGCCCCAGGTTGCGGGAGCAACATTGCTGCTTGCTGGAACCTGCCTGAGACCCTGTGCCTGACCTAGCCCGGTTTCCTGCCTTGGCCCTGTTGGACTGACTCCTTGCGGAACCCTTGGATTTGGGACCGGACCTGGACCGCGTTGCTCGGGTTAACCCCCGGGTCCAACACACCTGGCATCCTGTTTGGGAGCCTGCTTCCCCACAGCAGCAGCTGCCACCCAGGGGGAGCGTGTGGTGCCTCCCCCAGTTGCTGCCTTTGCTTCTGCACCACGGTGCACTGCATGCCCCTCATGCTGGAAACTTTGAGGGCGATCGCCTCCTTAAAAATCAACAACTTGCCACTGCCAGTCATCCAGATTTTCACTTCTATTTTAGGGTTTCATTTTCTTAATTTTGGGTTCAAAAAAATAGGGGTCGTCTTATACATGGGGGCGTCTTATACATGGAAAAATACAGTATATATTTCATGGGAAATCCCCTTTTTTTATTTGGTGCTTTTCACCCTCACAAGTTTTGGGGGTGTGGGGTGTAGTGTAGTTTTGTGTTCCAGTATGGCAGCAGGCAAGAGTCTTTATCCCCTCTCATTTTGTTTCCAACTGCATCTCTCCAGGGTTTTTTTTTCAGCTGAAGGAATGACCTTCAGGATACTTTTTATTTCTTCTTCTTCTTCAAGTGGGTTGGAATGGAGCTGTTCCCACCTTGAGGCCCAGAGAGCCAGCAGGCTTTGGGGGAGGAAATGATTTAATGCTTTTGCTATGCAGATAATGACCCACACAGGAGATGCTTTCTGGCAGGATCAACTGGTGCTTGATGGAGAAGTCATTGCCCTTTGAGTCTAAAAGTAACCGGTGGGAGACTAGGCATGTCTGCTCCGAGAGCTGCAACCCTTCCTCCCCACAGCTGAAGCAGCTCAAAGTTGGATTATGTTGCAGAGTTTCAGAGGCTGCAAGGTCAGAAGAGACCTTCTTCGCCATAACATCAAAGGCTTGTAATCTTAAACCTACTTACCTGTAGGCTTGACTCCTTTTTTTAACCATCTCCAGTTCCCAATTCTTGTAACAGACACTTGTATGTAAACATTAGTGGGAGATAACGTCTTGAGAGGCTTCCCTGCAGATTTAGGAACACAGGAAGTGGTCTTGTACCATTTCATAATATTTGTTCATCTAGTTCTGCATCATCTGTAGTGCTAGTTCCCCAGAGCTCAGGCAGTGGAAGCTGGTACCCATGGGGACTGGGAGTGTGGAAGGCAAGGGAACCAACAGTAAGTGGATGTCTGGAGTGAGCCCGGAAGTAACCTGTTCCAGTACTTCTGGGTTTCGGCGGTCCGTAACCCGAAAAAACGCAACCTGAAGCATCTGTAACCCGAGGTATGACTGTACTGCAACAATTGGGGCTTGACATCTTTCCGCAGGGCCTGCAAGACAGAGCTGTTCCACCAGGCCTTTGGTCAGGGCACAGCCTGACTCCCTCCTTTGGCAATCTTCACAGCACTTTGGCCCAATGGTTGCCATCAATTTGATTTGAATTACTTTTATAATGAAATGATTTTTAGAATGTTGTACTATTTTATTGTTGTTAGCCGCCCTGAGCCTGGCTTCGGCTGGGGAGGGCGGGATATAAATAAAATGTATTATTATTATTATTATTTTGGGTTTAGATAAAAGGCACAACAGAGGTGTGTGTCACTATGCCTGGTGTAGAGAAAGTGGTGTGGGTTCAAACCCCACGTTGGGCGAAAGATTCCTGCATTACAAGGGGTTGTACTAGACAGATCCGTCTTTCCCATTGGGCTTACTGGCATGTTGTGCCAGGGCGCCAGTCTCTCAGGGACACCCGGCGAATGGGGGAGCTGTGTGGCTTTGCCAGCGCCAGCAGCCTTCCCTTTCGCTGCACTCCCACCAGCTGCGTCCCATCAACTATATGGCTGGTGGGCATGCAGCTTCCTTCCCAAGCCTCCGCAGGAAGAGAGTGATCCCCGCAGAGGCTTGGGGAAAGGTCGACAACTCTGGGAAATGGGGTGTGTGTGTGTGTGTGCCGGAGGGATCTTTGCACCACGGCGCCGGATATGCTTAAGACGGCCCTGGTACTAGATGATCCTTTGATGCTATGAAGTGATAAGTTTTTCTTCCCCTCTCATAACTCTAGAACTCGGGGCTGTCCAATGAAAGTGAATATTGGAAAATTCAGGATAGACAATGGGAGGTAGCTCAGAGGTAAACTCTGGAATTTGCTGCCACGTGAGGCAGTGATGGCCACCAACGTGGGTGATTTTAGAAGAGTACTGGGCAAATTTATGGAGATCAGGCCATCAATGGCTACCAGCCATGTTGGCTGGTTCTGTCTCCACTTTCAGAGAGAAGAGAAGAAGAGGAGGAGTTTGGATTTGATATCCCGCTTTATCACTACCCGAAGGAGTCTCAAAGCGGCTAACATTCTCCTTTCCCTTCCTCCCCCACAACAAACACCCTGTGAGGTGAGTGAGGCTGAGAGACTTCAAAGAAGTGTGACTGGCCCAAGGTCACCCAGCAGCTGCATGTGGAGGAGCGGAGACGCGAACCCTGTTCACCAGATTACGAGTCCACCACTCTTAACCACTACACTACACTGGCAGTTACAGATAGGTAGCCGTGTTGGTCTGCCATAGTCAAAACAAAAAAATTTTTTTCCTTCCGGTAGCACCTTAAAGACCAACTAAGTTAGTTCTTGGTATGAGCTTTCGTGTGCATGCACACGAAAGCTCATACCAAGAACTAACTTAGTTGGTCTTTAAGGTGCTACTGGAAGGAAAAAAATTTTTTTGTTTTGACTACACTAGCAGTATGCCTCCCAGTTGCTGGGAATTGGAAGTGGTGAGAGCTGTCTTGCACTCAGGTCCTGCTTCCCACTGGGACATCTGGGACACTGGGATGCTGGACTAGATGAGTCATTGCCTGACCCAGCAAGCTCCTTATGTTCTTACACGTGCTTCAAAGGAGGGTGGTGCTATAAGGAAAATCTGCTCCCTTTCCTTATGGGGTATTCTGGAGCCTGTATAAAGTCCTTAATTGGGTTCCCTATCAGTAAGAGAAAACAGAGGCCAACCAGAGAATATTGAGAAGCAGCTAGTAAGCTTGATCTTTATTCAAGGAACTGTTGCAACAGGGTCCCCACTCACCACACGCAGGAGGGAGGAGAACTCTGAACAATGGTGCGCAAGCCCTTATATAGACTTTTGAAATTGTCCAAGACCACCCCCTAAAACATCATACAAGCATCATAGAAGGAGGCGGTCTACAGCAGAAATCCTGCCTGCCAGGATACCTGATAATGGCCACTGATTGCATCACCTGAGCAGCCTGGCCATTCTTTTGCGATGGTTAACACTTTAGTTTCTGAATCCAGGCCACAGGCTCACCCTATTCATACACAAATGTACACTTTAAGACAGGCTTTGCAAGCAAAAAGACAACGGGAAGGCTTTCCCCATTTGTCTCCCTTACTGCAGAGGTATATTTGAGGTCATTGGGAGAGTCAAAAATGGCTTCAGGATTGCTGTCTCATACTATTTCAGACACGTGGTTCATATATTTAGATATGTGTGCATTTGTGAATATTGTATATTTGAGACCTTAAAATTCTTATAACAGTGGGGTTCGGACCTAATCATAAAATTGTTAGAGCTGGAAGGGACTACAAGGATCATATAGTCCAACCCCCCCTTCTTCACTTTGGCAAGATGTACTGTATTTCTCTTGTAAATTACAGAAATTAATTACTGCTAAATTTGCCTCTGTAAATATAAATGAGCATATTAAAATCTGTGTCCTCCACCTGCCGTTTTTTCAGTATGTAATGGACCTTTTATATCCCTAGGCTATGCATCCACTCATTTCAACTGGTCTCAGTTACAGGTAAGTAGAATCAAGAGCCCTACTGTCATCTGTGCTACTTAATCTGCAGAAACTGGTGGTGTGCAAAATCTCTCCCTGAGAGTCTGTGGAGGTTGCCCATTACAGCAAGCAGAGTGCTGCTCCACCAAACTCCATCAGCCAACCCTTGCCTGCCTACATCCTTATTTAAGATGAGTCTTCGGCAGTCGCGCATCCGCCGAAGTGTTAAATTGCGTTTTGCGCATGCACAGAAGCGCCAAATCACAACCCGCACGTGTGCAGACACTCCACTGCGGGTTGCAAACGTGCATCCCGCATGGATCACGTTCGCAACCCAAGCATCCACTGTATAACCATTTCCTGTATAGACAGAAATGTTTGTTATTATTAGGGTAAGGAAGGATAACAGTGAAATGAAATTTGAGAAAAAATAGCAGTGCGAACCCTGCTTTTCCCCTAACAAAGACAAGGGGGCTACCTCCGTCTTGCTGTTGTAGCTGTCTTGTTACATGGAAATTAAGCAGTCAAAACTTTTCCTAGCTGAGAGATAAGTAAAGGAAAGGGCTTTGTCTACTTAGTTTCTGCAGTTAAAGGCATAGGAGCAGGGCCAGTAAAATGACAGCACTTAACATTACCAAGAGGCATCGAATGAGGAGCTCCCAGAATCCACTTCTGCTGCAGACTACTTTGCTGATTAATAAAACGCTCTCTTCTGACACAGCTGGGGGATGTCTTTTTGAAAAAACACCATACTAACAGGAGACATAATATTGCTATTAACGTCTACTTGCTTCACTTCTGTTATTTGGATTCTTTTAAATTCCCATGACTGATCTTTGCCCCCCCCCCTTAAAAAAAAAACCAAAACATTATTCCCTTGCAAATTGCTCTCTGGTTCAATTATGGTCACTGATCTCTCCCCCAACAGCTTGGTTTTATAATTTGGAATCTGGCAGTCTGAGTGAAACGATGCCTTGTTTGGGTGGAAATTTCATTCCAAAATACCAAATGAGTCTCGAAGTTTTGAAATAGTAGACTGATTGCGTTCAGGATGTTATTCCACTCAGGAAAGTTAAGATTTCTATGCTATGGTACAAGAAGAAGGGAACCCCCCAGTTTACTAAGGGATTTTGACAACATGCCTGCTTCGTCTTGGGTTAAATAACTGTAAGATCACAATCTTAGTCATTACTTGCACCCAAGGGTCACAATCCAACCTAAGTACTTCTAAGCCCTGCTGATTTCAGCGGGTGAGTGTTAAGCATGTATTTAGAAATCAAAAGGATTTACAAGAATCATTTGGGCTGGATCTTGCCCAAGATTATGTAGTCAGGTCAACTATGCTGAGTCCCAGACCTTCCAAGTGTCCCTATTTCCCAGGGAAAGTCCTGGATTTACAGAAGCCGTCCTTGTTTATGATTTGATCCCAGAGTGTCTCACTTTTACTTAAAGGTAAAGGGACCCCTGACCATTAGGTCCAGTCGTGGCCGACTCTGGGGTTGCGGCGCTCATCTGGTTTTAATGGCCGAGGGAGCCGGCTTTTGTCCGCAGACAGCTTCCGGGTCTTGTGGTCAGCATGACTAAGCCGCTTCTGGCGAACCAGAGCAGCACACAGAAACGCCGTTTACCCTCCCGCCGGAGCGGTACCTATTTATCTACTTGCACTTTGATGTGCTTTCAATCTCCAAGGTTGGCAGGAGCAGGGACCGAGCAATGGGAGCTCACCCCGTCGCGGGGATTCGAACCCCCGACCTTCTGATTGGCAAGTCCTAGGCTCTGTGGTTTAACCCACAGTGCCACCTGCGTCCCTTTTCACTTTTACTTAAGATGTCCCTATTTTCATCGGAGAGATGTTGGAGGGTATGGAGATAAGTAACTATACTAGTAACTTTACGGCCAGTAAAGTGAGATGAGCGCCGCAACCCCAGAGCCATCTGCGACTGGACTTAACGGTCAGGGGCCCCTTTACCTTTATTTTCATTGGAGAAATGTTGGAGGGTATGGAATCCACAATCTTACATATGAAGAGTTGCCAACTTTTTAATGGTTTTGCTCTTGTTTCTCCAACAGCAACCTGTGCAAAACCATTGGAAAATGTCTCCCCTCTCCCTCTTCCCTTCCCCTTCTGCTAGGTTACAGTTAAAGCCACAGGTACCAGGCCAGTTTTTAAAAGCTGGTAATCCCATGTGTCGATTAAACCAATCGAGTTCCATGCCCACAGGGAGCAAAATGCTTCCCAGGAGAATGGGAAAAAACACCTGCTTGCGTTACAGGAATCAGAGCTCCTCATCTTTCCATAGAAGAGTTAATATAAACCATGCTCCAACTGAGCATAGCATACCAGTCCACAACGCTTTCGCTGCAGGATGCAGTGAGTGTGTTTAAAGAGCTTGCTTTTAATTCACAGATATGCTCCGATCATTTTAATGAAACAAAGCCGCCTTTACAGCCTGCGCAACCGGCTCGTTTAGCTGGGTTTTTATGGTCGCTCTGCATCACTGGAGCAGTGAAAATCACCTGGAGCGCAACAACGAAAGTTTACAGTTCCTTCCCTCTGAGGTTTGCCCATATAGTGTATACCAAGGTGTTGTTACCAAAGGCCACTTGCTTTTAAGTCCCAATGCAGTTTGAGTGACACTCCTGGTTTTCAGCTGTACTCGGGGTTTTGGCTGACAAACAGTGCTTGGCATATAGGGCCATAGCCTTTGAGATGAAGGGTCCAAAGAAGCTGTCTCAAACATAGTATTGGTCTACTCCAGGGGTCAGCAACCTAAGGCCCATGGGCCATAAGTGGCCCACGGGGGTCGTTTAACCGGCCCACGATCTGTCCCGAACTGAGCTGCCCATTTGGCGAGTTGCCAAACTGGCACAGCGCGGCATGGAGACTTGCTTCCGCGGTGCCGGATATCGCGTCTGCGCAGACGCAAAGAAAAATAGATGGAAATAAGTTATGAGCATACGAAGCTCTGTGGACCATTTGGATTGTTGTTGTTGCTGCTGCTGCTGCTGGAAGAGATGAAGCAAATGAATAAGGATTATATGAAGCAAATACAACTACCATGAATCTGGTTATTCAATATGAATATGGCTGCAATGTGTACTTGAGGTAACTAATGGCAGAAGAATGGTAGAAGAATGGTAGAAGATGGAGAAATGTCTGTTGAGGTGGGTGTATTGAAACATGGGTGGGTGTATTGAAACACAGACGCCGGAAATTGCAGGCGTACGCACTCACACACACACGATCCGGGCCGCGGAGGGATCTCTGCTGGAGTGAACCAGCCCAGGTGAGGTAAACCTTGCCAACCCCTGGTCTACTCTATCTAGTCCAGTACTTCCTGCTCTAAATGACAGTGGCTCCCCAGGGTCTTGATGCAGAGAGGGCATTGCTTTATTTTTCAGGGATTTCTGACCACTGTTCAGATCACATGGCTGCCGCAAGGAAGCTTACACAAATTTTAAAACAAGGCAGTACAACCATCAGTTTGAAAACATGAAAGAAATAAAAGCAGCCGCTAAAAAGCAAAGCACAATAGTAAATGAAACTCAGTGTTCTCTTCCTAGCAGGCCAGAAAGCTGGGCCACTGTGCCGGACTGGGGAGGACATTTGCTCTACTGGTAGATCATAGAATGGTGGAGTTGGAAGGGACCCCAAGGGTCATCTAGTCCAGCCCCCTGTAATGCAGGAATCCTAGCTAAAGCATACAAGGCAAATGGCCATCCAACCTCTGCTTAAAAACCTCCAAGGAAGGATGCTGACACGTGTATTTGCTAATGCTGGAAATGTGCGTAGATGGAAAGACATTACGTTCAGGGTGGTTTCACTACTGTTTCCAATTGCTGACTTATCTTTGCTAATAAAAGGAGCCTTTACAGAGCTAGCTGGCAGCTTGCTTGGAGCATGCTTGCCTGCGTGCTTCTGCACAGCTCACTTGCATACAACCTCCTGTCGACTCCGTTATTCCTACAGAAGGAGAGTCCACAACCTCCAGAGGGGGAGACCGTTCCACTGTCGAACAGTGGAATAATGGTTCCTCCCCAAAAGATGTATAAGCCGTTCTATAAGGAAGTGGGAGGGGCAAAAGGGGGCATGTGCCCCAGGCGGCAGGCTGGGGGGGGGGCATGGCAAAATTAAAGGTAAAAGTAAAGGGACCCCTGACCATTAGGTCCAGTCATGGCCGACTCTGGGGTTGCGGCACTCATCTTGCTTTATTGGCCGAGGGAGCCGGCATACAGCTTCCGGGTCACGTGACCAGCATGACTAAGCCACTTCTGGAAAACCAGAGCAGCGCACGGAAATGCCGTTTACCTTCCTGCCGGAGCGGTACCTATTTATCTACTTGTACTTTGACGTGCTTTTGAACTGCTAGGTTGGCAGGAGCAGGGACCGAGCAGCGGGAGCTCACCCCATCTTGGGGATTTGAACCACCGACCTTCTGATCGGCAAGTCCTAGGGTCTGTAGTTTAACCCACAGCGCCATCCGCATCCCATGGCAAAATTAAAGGTAAAGGTACCCCTGCCCGTACGGGCCAGTAGTGTCCGACTCTAGGGTTGCGTGCTCATCTTGCTCTAGAGGCCGTGAGCCGGCACCATCCGAAGACACTTCCGGGTCACGTGGCCAGCGTGACGAAGCTGCAGCTGGCAAGCCAGCACCAGCACAGCACACGGAAACGCCGTTTACCTTCCCGCTATAAAGCGGTCCCTATTTATCTACTTGCATTTTGATGTGCTTTCGAGCTGCTAGGTGGGCAGGAGCTGGGACCGAACGACGGGAGCTCACCCCGCCGCGGGGATTCGAACCACCAACCATACGATCGGCAAGTCCTAGGCACTGAGGTTTTACCCACAGCGCCACCCGCGTCCCACATGGCAAAATTACTGGCTTGCTAAAAATGGAGGAAGATGGTTATTTCTTCACATTGTCCTCCCTCGCTGCCGCCATTACTGCTGCTTGAGTGAGCCCCACTGGGAGAGAGAAGCAATTCCATCAAACCACTTTCTCCTCCTTGAGCAAGTCTTTGTTCTAGAGAAAAAAGCAGCAAAGGGCTTTTGTGGGTAGGATGGCTGAAGGCCGTGGTTGGTACTTTCTGGGGCATCTTTACAACTGACTTATGGTGCAGTCTTGACTGTGTCTACTCTGAAGTAATTCCTATTGAATTCAGTGGGGCTTGCTCTCAGGTAACGAATAATACTACTACTACTACTAATAATAATAATAATTTTTTATTTGTATCCCACCCTCCCCAGCTGAGGCCAGGCTCAGAGCAGCTAACATCATAAAAACAACACAATACGGATAAAAACAGACATCAATTATTTAAAATACACTAGCGTCGTATTGTAACCAAGGGTTAGGATTGCAGCATTTGTCTACAGTCATACCTTGGATCTCAAACGCCTTGGCTCCCAAACAAATTGGCTTCCGAACGATCAAAACCCGGAAGTGAGTGTTCCGGTTTTGAACGATTTTTGGAAGCCGAACGTCTGGCACGGCTTCCGATTGGCTGCAGGACGTTCCTGAAGCCAATCAGAAGCCGTGTCTTGGTATGACTGCATTTGATGAGAGGAACAGTGAATACAGTGTGACTCTCAGTCTTTCTTTGGTAAATAAGAGCTTATTTTCATTTGTTTTTGAGAATGGGGGAAACAAATGGGAAATGGTGGACTGCCTCTGAAGGTGTGCGTGTTGTTGCAACAGCTTGTATTGACTGCTTTGCACTGAGGCAGAGGAGAAACTTGGGCAAGGGTGTTCTAAAAGTCTCCCTGCAATGTCCCAACCGTTAAATCCACATAGGTAAAAGTAAAGGGACCCATGACCATTAGGTCCAGTCATGGCCAACTCTGGGGTTGCGGTGCTCATCTCGCTTTATTGGCCGAGGGAGCCGGCGTACAGCTTCCGGGTCATGTGACCAGCATGACTAAGCCGCTTCTGGCAAACCAGAGCAGCGCACAGAAACGCCGTTTACCTTCCCGCTGGAGTGGTACCTATTTATCTACTTGCACTTTGACGTGCTTTCAAACTGCTAGGTTGGCAGGAGCAGGGACCGAGCAACGGGAGCTCACCCCATCGCGGGGATTCGAACCGCCGACCTTCTGATCGACAAGTCCTAGGCTCTGTGGTTTAACCCACAGCGTCACCTATGTCCCTTAAATCCATATAGGTGGTCCTTAAAAATCACCAGCTGATTCTGCAGCAACAAGAAAAGAGCAGCCCTTTACAGAGCCCAGTACAGTAATCTAGCCTGGTGGTTACCAGCACATGGACTGCAGTGGGAACAATCATTTGTTTAAGGTGCTTAGATTTTTTAAGATACCCCCGATTTCCCTCACAGAGCTACAGTTAAGGGATGGGGGGTGGTCTTCTAACACTCCCAGGATCCTCTGGAGGAAGCCAAGGCTGTTTAACGTGGTATGACGCTGCTTTCCATGTACAGTGCAGACAGAGCCAATGTATAACCTTTCCACAAACAAATCAGAACGAATGTTCAGCCAACAGCAGATGTCATATAACCTTCCCCACAAACTTTGTGCAGACAAATGTCTGGAAAGAACCCATATGGTTTAATCCCATGGCTTTCACATACCAGCCGAAGACGTTTTCATGGAGCCATTCAAAGCGAGGTTTTGAGCTCTCTGCAAAACGTTTTAACAGAAAAGCAATCCGTTTCAACATTCTGCCGCTATTTATTTTGATGCATGTTAGAATTCCCAATAAACTATTTATTTTTTTTTAAAAAGGAATAAGACAGCTTTATTTGTATCAGCTGAGCATCAAAACATCTTGTAAGGCTGCCCAGAAGAATGGCAAACGTTAGGAGCCTACGTGAGTTTTAGTGTTTGCTTTTAATATTTCTCACAGGAATGTTTTAACTCTTCAGGGAGATGCTTCTGCAGCCAAAATAATATGGGAAGTGGTAACTTGGGTCCTGTGTGGTGGAGTTACTGCCAGATCCGCTGCTCCTTAGTTACTTTGGCCCCATAAACAGATCTCTGGGGCATGTGTCTTGTGTGTGGAAGCCTGGGAAACTTGTACATACAAACACTGAGAGACTGAGACACAAGAGTTTTGTTCAAGATTTAAAATGTGTTCGCCAAAGTTGAGCCCTAGCTCTCTTCGAGGTGGAAAATCTGGGTCTGGGCTGTAAGCAGGAGCTCACTTGGTTGAATGTTTATACATTCAAAACAAAATAATAACTATAATAACAATGATAACAACAACAACAATAATAAAAATAATAATTTATTTGTACCCCGCCCATCTGGCAGGGTTTCCCCAGCCACTATGGGCAGCTTCCAAAAAAAGATGAAGAATACATTAAAATGTCACACATTAAAAACTTCTCTGAACAGGGCTGCCTTCAGATATCTTCTAAATGTCAGGTAGTTGTTTTTCTCTTTGACATCTGATGGGAGGGCGTTCCACAGGGCGGGCACCACTACTGAGAAGGCCCTGTGCCTGGTTCCCTGTAGCTTCGCTTCTCGCAGTGAGGGAACTGCCAGAGGGCCCTCGGTGCTAGACCTCAGTGTCCGGATAGAACAATGGGGGTGGAGATGCTCCTTCAGGTATACTGCATGTAGAAAACTTTCATGTCAAGGAGATGGGGTCTTGCATAGCTTTTCTACCAATATCTAGAGGTTTTTTGTTGTTTTTTTACAACTGGACTCACCTGGAAGAATATGCAGCTAACTGGGGCCAGCATTATCCACTCATAGAGCTTAGGTATGGTGTAATTAATACCACAGACTGGAGTCCTTCATACACCAAGAGATTTGCTGGGGCATGGGGTAGAAAAGGAGCAATGTTTGCTATGTTGTTTAATGTGACCTACATGCATTCCTCTTCCCTGACCCCAAAAGCTGGGTTTTTGCAAAATCTCACAGCAATGAGTTCCACAGATCAATTGCCCATCTGTGCACAGAAAAGCTCCCTTGCCTCCAAATAAGATTTCCTGTACTTATATGCTCACAACATGTCTTCTGCTACGTGGGAACGGGATGTGGTGGAGCAGATAAAGAACCAAGTAAATGATTTAGTCCTTTGGCTTGTTTTACGAGGTTTCTCCCCCCCAAAACAGTTATGATTAACAGAGAGAGAGAGAGAGAGAGAGAGAGAGAGAGAGAGAGAGAGAGAGAGAAGGGACTCACAATATCTTTGTAAGAAAGGATACACATTTATCGTTGGAGAAAGTCCAGGTTTTTCTACAAAACTGCAGGATATTGCTGTGAATAACAATTCACCCCTTATTTATTTTGGAAAAATGACATCTGGAAAATGGGAACGGCTCCAGTTAATTCCCTTACCTTGAAATATCAGTAGACACAAGGGTATTTTGAGATCATATTCTGCTTTTAAAAGGGGAGAGAAAAGAACAAACAACTTATAGAGTCACATGCCATAAAGACTGCCTTCCAATAATGTGAAAGGTCTTTGGTTCTTAATGTTATAAATTCCCAGCAAATTCGGAGCAGAAGCTGGAGTTTTGCACTTAAGAGCTCCCTGAAGGCAGGTGCTGCTACACATATGTCAAGGATATGGGCTGGGTAGAACTTCTCGGCTCAGGGACCCGATCCACACGTGCAGCTGGTCCACACAAGCATTTACATCTCTTGAAAACTGAATGTGTAGACTGCCTCCGTCTGAATGCCATCTGAATGGGGATTCTTTCCGCCTCCTCCAGTGAATGCAAACTGCAAAGGCAGGACTCCCAATCTGGACTGGGGCTGGCTGACTGCAGTGGGAGGCAATGTGTTTATTTTATTTTATATGCCACCTTTCTCCCACTGCAGAATCCAAAGTGGCTCAGTGAATAAATTAAAACAGATACAACTAAAGGCACACCATAAATATAAATATCTGAAACAAATTAAGTAGCCCTATTAAAAAGACATCACGGGAAACACAAACGTCAGCCTCAGAAGACCCTGCCGCAACAGCCATTTATTTTTATTTTTAACATAACTTTATTGAAATTCATAAATAATGTACATAATATACACACTCTTAATTCAACAAAAATGAACACAAACATGTACTAATACTGCACTCTTCTTTGGATTTACAAAAATTAAACTTAGATTAAATTTATACAATCTCTTTTCTCCTATCTTTTTACTAACATAAAATAGACTTCCTATCATTTCCTGATGTAAACTTTCTTCGTACTGTTGAATGTACTTAACCTTGCTCTTTCTGTATTTTCTAATACCTCCTTACAACAGTTTGTACTCATTACCTTCTTTCTGAACAATTACTTTAAATAAGGGTCATTCAAATGCTGCCATAGATATTATACCACTATTATATTTCTGTAAGTAACTCTTATACTGTACATATCCCATTTTTGAATAAATGATTGTCTTGTATTGCCTCTCAGTCTACTGGTCAACTGCGCCATTTCCGCATATTCCTGTAATTTGCCACAACAGCCAGTTAATAGCCAAAGGCTGGATGGAATGAAAAGGTCTTTACTTGCTGTGAAAGGAAAGCAGAGTGGGGGCCAGCCTAGTGCCCCGTGGAAGGGAGTTCCACAGTTTGGGAGCAGCCACCTAGAAGGCCCTGTCTTGTGCCATCACCAGATGAAGGTGGTGGGACCAACACAGAATCATAGAGTTCAAAGGGAGCCCAAGGGTCATCTAGTCCAACCCCTAGCAATACAGGAATCAAGGCACACAGTAATGGATTGGATTTGTGGTTTTGTCCCCCCTCCCACCCCCGGTAAGTAGTTCCCAGGCTGGGGATGCTCCATGGATCCATCTTTGTCCCTGGAGGCAGAAGCCCAGAATGCTGCACCCAAGAAGCTCAGTTCAGCCAGAACTCTGTACATGCCCCAAGACTAGGTGTATAAGTCACCCTTGCTCTGTGCAATGGCAGCATCATTGCAATCACCAAGGAAATCTTCTGGTGTATGCTGTAGGCATTTGCCAGTTGCAAGCAGGAGGTTAAAGGTAAAGGTAAAGGGACCCCTGACCATTAGGTCCAGTCTTGGCCGACTCTGGGGTTGTGGCGCTCATCTCGCTTTACTGGCCGAGGGAGCCGGCATACAGTTTCCGGGTCATGTGGCCAGCATGACTAAGCCACTTCTGGCGAACCAGAGCAGGGCACGGAAACGCCGTTTACCTTCCCGCTGGAGCGGTACCTATTTATCTACTTGCACTTGGATGTGCTTTCGAACTGCTAGGTTGGCTGGAGCAGGGACCGAGCAACGGGAGCTCACCCCGTCACGGGGATTTGAACCGCCAACCTTCTGATCGGCAAGTCCTAGGCTCTCTGGTTTAACCCACAGCGCCACCCGCGTCCAAAGCAGGAGGTTACACTGCCCCAATTTCCTCAGTGCCAGTGTAATAATGTCAGCAACACCGAAGAGAGGCTGTTGCACTCGGGTCCTGTTTTGGGGCTTCTCACTGGCGTTGGGTTGGCCTCTGCCTGGACAAGATGCTTGACTAGATGAGCCTCTGGTGTGACCCAGCAGGTTCTCATGTTCTTAATCTTCCCTGGTGAGTAAATGGTTTCGACCTGGCAACCACACCCTGTGCCAATTAAATTCCCATTTGCTGGTAATTGCAGGTGCACAGAGTGTTGTTTGCGCTTATGTGCTGCTAGCAGCCTTTCTCAACCTGTGGATCCCCAGATGTTGTTGAACTGCAACTCCCATCATCCCTAGCTAGCAAGGCCAGAGCTCCGGGATGATGGGAGTTGTAGTCCAACAACATCTGGGGACCCACAGGTTGAGAATGGCTGGCCGTTTTGAGAACAGCATGATGAACCAAATGGGACTTTGACCCGGTTCAGCAGGCCTCTCTTATTTTCTTAAATTAGGTATCTGCATTTCTCAAGGACTTCCCAATCGCTCTCCTTTTCAGCGAAGGACAAAACACCTTGCAACCAACCAACCAACCAACCAACCAACCAACAGACCACATGCCGTATTAGCTCCTACACTTTCTGCATTGGATTCCCCTCTAACCTTTTTAACAATTCTCTCACCCCACCCAAACCATGTGTATACACATTCCTGCAAACTGAGGATTGCACTTCATGCAGCTGATGAAGTGAGCAGCAAGATCATGCCAAAATCAATTTGTTATTTAAGGGGCCGCAAGACTCTTACTTATTTATATTTGCAACCTGCTCTTCATTAAGAACAATCCCAGAGGGAGGATTATTGCAATGGTTGGTTTTGCAAGGCATTGTGCTCTTCCCACTGCTAGTGTCAACATGTTCGGAGTATAATGTTTATGGGATGGTGGCTTACAAATAAATCTGATGGTTTGTTGGCAGGTGGTAGTGTGAGTGCCACATATCTTGGTGTTTTTGTGTTGGGAGTGCAGCTAACAGGGAAAGGGGCTTTAGACTTGTTGCTCTTGCACTGGGGAAACCTGTTCCATTGATAATGAGAGATTCAACCATTCTGTGTTGTAGATATTTATTGAGGACACCCAGAAAAGATGTGTGGATCTGCGTCTAACAAGCCCCCTCCCCAAGCAGGGACTATGTCTTGAATGGAGGGAAATGATGTCCTTCCCCAAACCTGGAAGACATTCTCCCAAATCTCAGATACAACAGAGGATGATTATGAATAGTCTGGTGTGATGTACTCTGCACATGGGCAGAAACTGTTACTTCCCATTTTCAAGACTGTCCACGCATTGCAAATATGTTCTGTTGTGCTCTGCTGTGTGTTGGTCCCACTGGAAAAAAAAATCATTTTTTTTTTGTCTATTGGTCCAAATACTTTGTTCCCTTACTTTAGAGAATAGAAGTGATAATGAGTGTTTAAACTGATTTTTTGGGAAGGAAAAGCACATGCAAGTCTCCCCCACATTTTAAAAGTTTTTTTAGCGTGCTTAGTTTATTGGCACCAGATGTGCAGGTGTCAACAATACATGAATTCAAAAACTTATGCCATGTGGTATGGCTTAATTTCTAAATAAGAGGTCAATTTTGTCTGAAAATCATACTTGTGCTGTCTTACAGGGAAACTCTTTCCCTGTCCATAGATAAGCAGAGAATAATTGATTTCCTGTAGAAAGGAGACAGTGGTACTCTGCACATGCCTAATGGCACACTTTCCTAAATAACTGCTGTTGCGATGAGAACAGCAAGGTTAAAAAATGCACCCCGTCCCAAGTCAAAATGTTGCCAGCTACAACTGGCGCGCGTGCGCGCGCGCACATGGATAAGAGCGTGGGAAAGGAGAGGTTAACAAGTGATGAAATCCAAGCAGCATTTCAGTGCAATGCTCCAGGGCACAAACCTACGAATGGACCAATGGCCTGAAGTTCAAGACAGGCACAAATCGGCCAAGCAGCGGTGTACCTGCCACCCAGGGGAGGCTTACGCAGTTCCTGTACTTCCTTTAAGGGGGAAAAGGTTAAGCACAGTGGATGACTATTTAACCCTCCTACCCAAAGCGGGGGCGAAGGACACAGACATCGCGTTCAAGCCGAAGGGGAGCTGCAGCCAAGCGCTTGCTTATGCAATCCGCAAGCAGATTTCCTCAACGCCTTCCTTCCAGAACAGCTTTGCTTGCCTGTTTCCACCAATGCAAGCCTCAAGGCACGTTTCTTTCCTCTTTGTATGGGCTTGCATTAAGTACAGTGGTTAAGAACTTAATTCGTTCTGGAGATCCGTTCTTAAGCTGAAACTGTTCTTAACCTGAAGCACCACTTTAGCTAATGGGGCCTCCCGCTGCCGCCGCACCGCCGAAGCACGATTTCTGTTCTTATCCTGAATTTCTGTTCTCATCCTGAAGCAAAGTTCTTAACCAGAGGTACTATTTTTGGGTTAGCGGAGTCTGTAACCTGAAGCGTCTGTAATCCGAGGTACCACTGTACTGCAAGGTAAAGGTAAACTAAAGGGCCCCTGGACGGTTAAGTCCAAGGGGACATTTATTTTGTGCACGGGCTTGCATTAAGTACTAGGCATATATACCCACATGCTCCTTGTTTTTTAATCATTTCCCTGGGCCTGCCTGCATTTAAAGACACACAGACCACCTTTGCTCCTTCCTCGGCTGCTCCCCTTTGCAAAAACACCAGCGTGCATTATCACAGCCCTTGAGTGACAGCCCGCGTGGCCCAAATGACAAGAGAGAGAAGCGGAGAGGGGGGGGGGGTAACAAACAAAAAAAGAAGAGCGAGAAGGAGCTCGTGCCTCTCCAGCTCGCGCCAACTCCGCCCAATCCGCAGCCCCGGCAGCGAGAAGCCGCCTCCGGATTGGCTGCTGCGGCTCACGCGAGCCGAGCCGGCAAACCGCCCCTCGGCCCGGCCGTATACACAGAGCGCGCGAGAGGCGGTTGACCGCGAGTAACCTCGGCGGTTTGGGCCGCCCCGCGCGACCTTTCTCCTGCATTGGCCGTGACGCGCTCGGGGCCTCCCCCTCCCCCCGAGCCCCCCTCCGCCAGAGAGCGAGAGCGGCTGCGGGCCAAGATGGCGGCGCTGAGCAAGTCCATCCCTCACAGCTGCTACGAGATCGGGCACACCTGGCACCCCCGCTGCGGACGGGCCTTCGCGGACATCACCCAGGGGGCGCTGCTCGAATCCCTCCGCATCTACGGGACCCTCTATCTGGTGAGGAAGGGCCCACCCCCCCTTCTCCTGCCACCCCCCCCGGGGTGGGGAAATGAAGGGAGCCAAATAAAATATTTGAGGCTCCCCCCAAGTGGATGGGCATTGCCATTCGAATGGTGTATGTGTCTGCCCCTCCCCCCACGCCTTGGCATAGATTATGTGGGGCAGGGCTTGCTTGTTCCTCTCTCTCCACCCCCCCCAAATATTGTATTCAGCTTGGCACCCCTGGTATGGTATGGAGGTGGGACGGTGCCCTTTGGGGTGTGGGAGGCGTTAGAGTGGGTTCCTGAAGAGGAGTGGGGTATGGCAGGCTGGTGGCAATGGTGGGGTGGTGAAGGGGGAAATGATAGGTATAGGTATATAGGGAGGGGGTGTTCAGATGACCCCTTGGAGAGGAATGGGGATGGAGGACAGGTAGGCGGCAATGGTGGGAAGGGGGAAGAAGCAGCAGGAAGGATTTGTAGGTATGCGCTGTGGGTTAAACCACAGAGCCTAGAACTTGCCGATCAGAAGGTCGGCGGTTTGAATCCCCGTGACGGGGTGAGCACCCGTTGCTCGGTCCCTGCTCCTGCCAACCTAGCAGTTTGAAAGCACATCAAAGTGCAAGTAGATAAATAGGTACCGCTCCGGCGGGAAGGTAAACGGCATTTCCGTGCGCTGCTCTGGTTCACCATCTCGGCCATTAAAGCGAGATGAGCGCTGCAACCCCAGAGTCATCCACAACTGGACCTAAGGGTCAGGCATCCCTTTACCTTTATATATCTGTAGGGAGGGTATTCAAAAGGTCCCTTGGAGAGGGATGGGGATGAAAGACTGGTGGCGATGTTGGGGTGAGAAGCAGCAAAGATATACTGTATAGGTATATATAGATCTATAGGGAGGATATTAAAATTGTTCCTTGTCAGACTGGTGGCGATTGAGGGAGGGGGAGAAGAAGGGTAGGTAGGTGGCATTTGGGGTGGGAAGGTATTAAAATGGGTTATTGAAAAGGTTGTGTGGCAATTGCTGGGTAGGGTGTCATTTGAAGGCCGGAAAGGGGCAAAGGGGGAGGGAAAAAGGATACTACTGGGAGTCAAACATTTGATGAATCAGACCACTCCATCCAGTTTTCTGACTGTAAGAGCTGTTTGACAGTGGGATGGACCAGAGGTGGTGGATGCTCCTTCCTTGGAGGTTTCTAAGCAGAGGTTGGATGGCCACCTGTCATGGATGCTTTAGTTGAGATTCCTGCATTGCTGGTTGTTGGGCTAGATGACCCTCAGGATTCCTCCTAACTCTACGGTTCTGGAGGGACATTCCCAGGACTACATGGAAATGCTGGGGATTGGACCTGGGATCTTCTGCATGCAGTGCTGTTGTTTGGCTACTGAGCTGTGGCCCAAATGTGTTGGAAGCTGACCCACATCAAGTCAGACCATTGGTTCATCTAGTTTAGTATTGTCCATGCTGACTGGCTGCTGCTGGCCAGGGGTTCAGATGGGGGGAGCTTGTCATTACTGCTAGAGTTGATGTGTGATCCTGGTTAAGATTTTGAGTTTAGGAAGTTGGGGAATGCAGAAGGATGCTTTCAGATCAAACTTATCAGCCCAGCCCAATATTTAGTCCAAGTGGTTCTCCAAGATCTCAGGCAGAGTTATTCCCCAACCTGCTACCTAATCTTTTTAACTGAAGGTGCAAGGGACTGCATCTTGGATATTTTTCATGCAAAACATCACATGCTCTACCACTGAGCTGTGGCCCCAGTGCATTTGCTCATACAAGCAGAGTTTGGGTCTAACAAATTTTTCGGCAGGTCAAATAGTGGTATGCATACATGAAGGTTGAAAGATGAAGGGGGAAAGGATCTGGCTTTGCAGACAGAGGATCTAAAGTTCAGTCCTTGACGTCTTTGGGTAAAAGGATGTAAGGTGTCAGGGCTGGGAAAGACTTCTGTTGAGGACTGAGCCACTGCTGGTCAGTACTAAATGAAATTGGCCATTAGATTAGATTGTGTTGTTGTTTTTGCTTTTGAAGGATAATAGTTAATTCATTTCCGAATGTATTTGGCTGTTGTAATTAGTCCATGTTTAGATTTCTGTATCTGCAAGCTGGATTTGCTATCACTTTTGGTGTCTTGCAAACATTTAATTAGTTTGCGACAGGCTGTTCTTTATGAAATAGCAAAGAGTTTGGTGCAGTTAGCAGTTAATCCCTTTGAACTTAGTGGGATTTACTTCTGAGTAAACATGCATTGAATTGTGTCCATAAACACATTTAACTGTTGGATTGTGATGTGTAATCTGAAGAAAAGCAGCATGTCTCAAAGTGTTCTTAGTTGTGTTTTTTTTAAAGACTATTACAATATGAGCTAGAGCAAGCCAATTCAATACCAGGCCCACAAACTGATTCCTTTGCCTGACTGTTCTTCAGGAGGAGTTCACAATGTTCCTTTTCTACTTTTTGTGGGAACCTTGAAGCCTGACAGGTACAAGTGAGAATGGGAGTATTATCCCTTATCTCCCTAGAGTTGGAGGCACATGGTCTTTTTGCTGAATCTAGCCCCATTGGGAATCTCACTGTGCCTCTGACACTTTTTCACTCTGTGAATTACTGGGGCAGGGTAGGGTTGGGGAGAAGGGGTAGCATGGAGTGGAGAGATCTGTGGGTGTGAAAAGAGAGGTTGAGTAGTGGAGATGGGGGTGGAGAGAGAGAAAATGTATGGGATTTAGAGAAAAAGGAGAATTAATTGAGAAATAGTCAATAGAAATAGGGACCTGTGGTTAGGGTAGCAGAAGGAGGATCAAATAGAAGAGGTTTGTCATGGGAGAAGGAGAAAGACAGAGCAATGTGGGGTGAGACTGCTTGTGAGTCTCTCTCAGCTCTTAGGCAGGAGGGAGGATGCCAGTTGGGTGAAAGAGACTTACAAGTACTGTATTGCTTCACTGTTAAGGAAGTGCTGTACACTATTTAGGATCACACCACAAAGGAGTGTCTCTTCTGTGGCTATGCATGTAGGTGGCGTCTTTCATGAAAGAACCAAGATGTTTTCTTGAAAGCAAGATGCATTAAGAAGAATTAATATTGTTGAATTAATAGGTTGAAGCTAGGTTTCTTTGATAAAACTGGGGTTTCTTCCCAAGTGCTGCTGTTTCCCCCCCATCATTTGATAAACATATGGTAATTTCAGATATCACTGAAGAATACATGGGTGAGAAGATGGAGATTCCCCCCCCCCCCACACAATAGTTTTTAAAGAGAGATTTTTGTGTGCATGCTAAAAATGGATATCATTATATCCTGCGTCTTGACATGACATTCAGATAGAAGGTGCTCTCCATCTTCCATGGATCACAGAAGCTAATTCTACTTCCTTTCATCCCCAGCCTTCCCATTCTTTCAAGAACGCAAGATTCAATGTGTGGAGACTGCGCTGTAAGAGCTCTGTCAGACATGTTTCCTCTCTGTGTTCTTTCACCCTAGATCTCTAGGTCAGTGTTTCCCAATCTTGAGTCTCTAGCTGTTTTTGGACTACAATTCCCATCATCCCTGGCCACTGGTCTTGCTAGGTAGGGATGATGGGAGTTGTAGTTAAAAAAAACAGCTAGAGACCCAAGGTTGGGAAACACTGCTCTAGGTTACAAAGTCCTTTTGCACCACCGCTTCCTGACTCAGACTATGCATCCATCAAGCCTATAACACACACCATCTCTCTAAGCCTCCCCACATCACAGCATACCCCATTAGATCTTCAGTTGTGTGTGCAGCATTCTCCATTAACTCCCCACCTGCTGAGATCTGAAGGGCATCTACATGGAAGTCTGTCTCCTTTCACCAGACGCTACAAACTGGGATTATTTGCTTCTGTAGAGGCGACCTTCAGTAGGAGAGCATTCCAGCAAATGCTCGCCTCTCTTAGATTTCAACACTGACAGTATATTCCTGCTCTATAGGAACTAAGCTAAGGTACATCCCATTAGTGGCTGAATGTCAAAGATAATTTGGGTGAAAGTGCATTCTTTCTGAGATAGAGTGAATGAGGCATCCAGAGCTCCCCCTGCTTGCCAGTGTTATACTTTCATATGTATACTCATGAGAAGTATACTCGCTGCACTGTTGAATCTAAGCTCGTTTGGGACCTTTTTGAGTTATGTATGTGTGATTCTGGCAGACTCTGAAATGCTGGCTTTTTGTTGAAGTCTCACCTCCTTGATATCTGTCTACTAGTGGCTTGGCTGTGGATGAAAACTGGGAAGGGGCCAGCAGGACTGGGATAGTCATTAAAAACTGGAGGGAGGGATTAACCCATTAGTGGATAGATACCTCCTTTATCCCACTAGTGAAAGTACTTTCAAAGTAAATACCCACGCTTGCTTTCTCAGAAGTAAGTCCTATTGACATAGTTAAGGATTGCTTCCAAGTAAGTGTGCATAGGATTACAATATCAAAAGACTGAAAAGTTTTTCCCTTTAATCCAAGTCTACAATTCTATGATTCTATGATTCTAACCCATTATATTGTAAGTGCCTTGCAAAGGCAGTTGAAACTAGTATAAAGATGATTCTTCAAACTGGAGCACAAAGTACTTTGTCCAGTAATTAATTAGTATGTTCTATGCAGTAGCTGCAAGCTGGATTTCGAAGGGGCAGAGGAACCAGAGACCAAATTGCAAGCTAGAGAGTTCCAGAAAAAATCTACTTCTGCTTCATTGACTATGCAAAAGCCTTTGACTGTGTCGACCACAGCAAACTATGGCAAGTTCTTAAAGAAATGGTAGTGCCTGATCACCTCAACTGTCTCCTGAGAAATCTTTATGTGGAACAAGAAGCTACAGTTAGAACTGGATATGGAACAACTGATTGGTTCAAAATTGGGAAAGGAATATGACCAGGCTGTATATTGTCTCCCTGCTTATTTAACTTATATGCAGAATTCATCATGCGAAAGGCTGGACTGGATGAATCCGAAGCCGGAATTAAGATTGCCAGACGAAATATCAACAACCTCAGATATGCAGATGACACAGCCTTGATGGCAGAAAGTGAGGAGGAATTAAAGAACCTTTTAATGAGGGTGAAAGAGGAGAGTGCAAAATATGGTCTGAAGCTCAACATCAAAAAAATGAAGATCATGGCCACTGGGCCCATCACCTCCTGGCAAATAGAAGGGGAAGAAATGGAGGCAGTGAGAGATTTTACTTTCTTGGGTTCCATGATCACTGCAGATGGTGAAAGCAGCCACGAAATTAAAAGACGCCTGCTTCTTGGGAGAAAAGCAATGACAAACCTAGACAGCATCTTAAAAAGCAGAGACATCACCTTGCCAACAAAGGTCCACATAGTTAAAGCTATGGTTTTCCCAGTAGTGATGTATGGAAGTGAGAGATGGACCATAAAGAAGGCTGATCACTGAAGAATTGATGCTTTAGAATTATCGTGCTGGAGGAGACTCTTGAGAGTCCCATGGACTTCAAGAAGATCAAGCCGATCCATTCTTAAGGAAATCAGCCCTGAGTGCTCACTGGAAGGACAGATCGTGAAGCTGAGGTTCCAATACTTTGGCTACCTCATGAGAAGAGAAGACTCCCTGGAAAAGACCCTGATGTTGGGAAAGATGGAGGGCACAAGGAGAAGGGGACGACAGAGGACAAGATGGTTGGACAGTGTTCTCAAAGCTACGAACATGAGTCTGACCAAACTGCGGGAGGCAGTGGAAGACAGGTGTGCCTGGCGTACTCTGGTCCATGGGGCCACGAAGAGTCAGACACAACTAAACGACTAAACAACAACAATGCAGTAGCTAAACTTTTAAACTTGTGTGTGGCTAAAATGTTCCCCATATGATCACAGTTTTGGAATGCCTGATACATTCTGGTCTGGAAGAAGTAGTTTAACAGCTGCAAGAAGTTCTACAAAAATACTCATTTTGTTAGCCAAAGTTCATGAATTGGTTAGGGGTTTAATTCAAATCTCATTCTTAGAGTATGATTTCCATGTATGCCAATGTGAGCTCGTTGGCAGAACAGTGAAATAAAAAATGTAATACATAAATAAACTTGAATTGGCTTATCTCTTTCAGATTGCTGCAATTCTCCGGAAACGAAAACTAGATTATTATTTGCACAAACTGCTCCCTGAGATCCTACAATCAACATCCTTTCTGACAGCAAATGGAAGTTTGTATATTGCATTTTTCTGCATTTTAAGGTTGGTTTAACTTCATTTTACATCTTTGCCAAACTTTGCGGATGGTAAAATAGCATTTTCTGTAATTAATGTTGACTTGTGGAATGAATTTATTTATTTGAAAAATTCTTACCTTATTCTTCAGCTGCAAAAAAGATTCGCGGATTGGCATACACATGCCAATAATAAGACTGTCCCTGCCTTTAGGCTTATAATCTAATGCACATAACACAAAAGAAAAAGTGATTAGGAGTAAGGAGGAAAAAAGCATGCTGATAGTGGTTAGAAAATTCTTGTGTTTTCTCTAAAAAGGAAGCAAAATCCTTGCAACTGCTCCTTCTGTGGCTGATGGATAGGACTAGATTGGTCACCCTTTTAGATGCAGCATCCCAGTGGTCCTTAGACCCCTGGCTGACATGTTCTGTCCTAATTCTCTATGTGGTTTTTTTTTTAAAGAGACTACAGCTATTTTGGGAACAAGATTAATGTATCTGCTAAAATGTAACCCTCCCATCATTATTTATTATTATGTTTAGATTGCTATCTCACCCCATCCCTAGGGCTTATTCGCTAAGCTTACATTCACATATTTTCGCTATTCTGGAGATGGCAGACAAGTGCTGTTTCCTCTTTGCTAGCTAAAAAGTGCTTACTTGCCATCAGGGGTCATCCTGTGGGATTATGAAAACAAGCCCATTTTTCTGTTCAGGAAATGTCTCTTAACTCTTTCATTTGCACAGATCAGCAGCTTACAATGAAATATTTACCAAGTACACAATCTTGTTTTGTTCTCTAGGGCATAGTGAGCTTGAGAAGTTTTTTGTTGTGTTATTTCTTCCTTTCCACGCAAACATATTTGCCACTTCAACTGTTAACATTTTGGAACAAAGCGTAGTCATTTGAGGGAAGGGGGAAGGGCATTAATTGGTGCAATCATGCTTCTTTTCTCTTTCTGACATTATCTAACCACTAATAACAAAGGCACCCCAGATTCTTTAATATGTTGTTAGAGCTGCTAATGTGCTGTAAGAATAAAATAAAGAAATGTAAGCCCAAATAACTTTCATTCCAACCCTAGTGGGGGACCATAGGTTGGTCATTCTGATGTGTATCTGTCTTGGTTGCATATGGGCCACTTAATTGACCACAGTGCAAACATGCATGAGAACATGCCTCCAGAGAAGGCTGCCTGCTCCATCTTGGCGTGAGTCACTGTTCTAGATTTGCCTCTTTCCATTCAGGGGGGCAGTTCCACGTGAAAGATGGAGAATGGGCTGCCAGTCCTTACACATCAACCTGAAAATGGTTAGTTTTAGAGAGTTAGACAGGGAAAAGGTTTTCCTCTGATATTGGCAGTTGTGTTTCCCAAGCTGTGCAAATTTATTTTTGTTTCTTGGAGTGACAGCTGCCACTTCTATAGTTCAAGGTGTGAAACTGGACAACATAGTAGAAACTCATCTTTGGGTTCTTCCTAAGCAGCTATCCTATCTTCAAAAGACATCTGAAGGCAGCCCTGTTCAGGGAAGTTTTTAATATTTAACGCTGTACTGTTTTTAACACTTGATTGGGAGCCGCCCAGAGTGGCTGGGAAACTCAGCCAGATGGGTGGGGTATAAATAATGAATTATTATTATTATTATTATTATTATTATTATTATTATTATTATTATTTATTATTATTCCTAAGAACATCGTGATAGTTACATTGTCCAGAGAAACTTTGTTAAGAAGTTCAGAATAATTCCCTAGCCCACAAATGTTTTGATTAGGTTTCTTGCTAGCATGTGCCTACGTTTGTCATTTATGAGCTAAAGGTGGGGGGAAACAACTTTTGTGAAGTTTCACAGCTTGGTTGGTTGTCTGGTTGACATTCCTTCCTCGGAGGTTTTTAAGCAGAGGTTGGATGGCCTTCTGTCATATATGATTTAGTTGACATTCCTGTATTGGAGCGGTTAGACTACATGACTCTCGGGGTTCCTTCCACAACTCTACAATTCTGTGATTCTAACCCTTTCTTGTCCCAGGCAGTCACTCCCACTCTAAAAAATGAAAATAAGTGCATAACAAGTCAGTGGTATAAAATTCTGTGAGTGCATTGGAAATGTAATTTACCTATTGATTTGAACTTGAAACCAACCCTATTCCAGGGACCCAAAGCAGCTGCAGTATAAAATGTGCACAAACAAAATATCTAAATAGAAAACAGACCACACAAAACATATGCTAAAATCTTAACCCTTGTCACCAGAAACCTGACCAAATTGACATGCTTTGCACTCTAGAGGAGGGGAAAGACATAGGTATAGGGAAGTCAGCTAAAGTGCCTCTTTTTGTGCTATGGTTCTCTGCTGGTTACACAGAATACCCAGAAGGTAGTATTGATGCTTCTGGGAAATTACAAGGAAGGAGTTTCAAAGAAATACAGGACTCTAGGCATTTCAGTCTTTTAATGTTTAAACAAGCATCTTTTAAGTATCTCCTTTTTATTGGGCACTAGTAAACATTTTCGGCATAGGCTGGACCAGCCTACAGCTTGTCCTGTGATAACAAATATATTTTGTCACTGGGAAAATAGACGTTAGTGCCTTGTAACAAAGTAATCCTTTGAAATATAGTGGATGTAAAATTGATGTTCTTCCTTGGGTGTTACAAGAATGAAATTTTATGAGGTTCTTTGATGTTCTTGTTAAGAAGAAACATGAGATGGCAATGGGCTGCTTTTTGCCTGATGCAGCCTTTGCATCTGTCATACTGGGCTGCATCCAGAGTTTTTGTTTTGCAAACAGCTCCTCCTGAAAGGAGGAAGGAAGAAGCAATTTTTGCTGGTTCTCCATTAAATCCCCTGTGCCCCCTTCCACACTCTCCCGGAGAGTACCCCAACACTGTGGAGCACACTTCTGGGAGGTACAGAGGGCTGAAGGAAGAGAAATTGGTGAAAATTACCTCCCCCTGTGGGGGTTTCCTATGAGTGGAATTACTCTGGATCTAAGCCACTGTATATGAACAGATGTACACTTTTACTAGATGCTGTGTATTAACCCAAAAATCTTTCTTTATGCTTTAGCATGCAGAATAACAAATATTGCACATTTTATTTCCTCAGGAGGATACTTGGAAAATTTTATTTTTGGACTCCTGGTTTTGGCGCCGCTTTGCCAGCTTCTTATGTGGCTATTCTTATTGAAAGGAAGAGCAGGTATGTATTCATATATCCTTTACTTGCTTCCACTCTTTTACAGAAGATGGGAGCCAATTGCATGGAGCCAAGTTGAGAATATATTGTGTCGTATGCAGCTGTCAGATGGGCAGGGTACAAATAATAAAATTAATATTATTAAGAGTTTGCGGTGTGGGTAGGTAGTATACTCGAAAAAATACATGGTGGTTTTGTTTAGGGTTGCTGGTTTATACATACATGAGTGAAAATGCGCACCTAGTTCCTCTTAAGATTCTGTTGTTTTCAGGAAGTTTTTCTAGAGGATGAGAATTCTGTGTTGTATAGGTCCAGGTATTCCCCATTACTCCTAGTCCTCATCCCGCTGCTCTTGATGTATCCTTAGCAATAACTGTAAACGTAATGGTTGCCTGCCCTCTGCTGTGTTTATACTGTTGCTCCTCCCAACGCTTGAAGCTGTCACCACTTAATCTCTCCATGCCTGTCTTTCTCAGGTTTGTGACCCTGCTTCATACAAATAGAAGGGACAGATGCCTAGTGCCACTCATTATTAGTCTTTCCTGGCATCCTTGCTTTCTTACCTCCTTGCCAAATAGCCACAACTTCATAAGACTGCCTGGAATTCCCACTGGAATAAATTAGTGCTTTTGTGTTCTGCTTGTTCTTGTGCAGAATCTGTATGGAGTTGTGTGACTTCTTAAATGATGGTTAAATGATGAATTCTGCTATCTCATGATGTGATGGTTACTGACTTAAAGGTTTTTTTAATTTTTAAAAAGGGGTTTATCCATGGCTACTTATCATGATAGCTATATGCAACCTTCAGGACTAGAGGCAGCATGTCTTTGGATTGTGGTCGCTGGGGAAACAGCTGCCTGAGAGGGGTCTTGGCCTCATCTCCTGGCTGTGGACTTCCATTCTGGGAAACAGGATGTGGGGCTAGTTAGACCTTCGGTGTAAGCATTTAGGTTCTTACATGTATGTGTTAACCTACTCTCTAATTTAACTTCATCACTTTTTAAAGAAAAGATGTTTGTATAATGGCTGAATCAAAAAATTCTGGGGGAATTGTTACTCTGTGAGGAGTAAACTGCAGTGCCCAGGATTCGTAGAGGGAGGGGGATGTGCTTTGAATGGCAGCCTTACTCGTTATAGTAGTACCTCGGGTTACGAACTTAATTTGTTCCGGAGGTCTGTTCTTAACTTGAAACTGTTCTTAACCTGAAGTGCACTTTTGCTAATGGGGCCTCCTACTGCTGCTGCCGCCGCGCAATTTCCATTCTCATCTTGGGGCAAAGTTCTCAACCCGAGATAATACTTCCGGGTTAGCGGAGTTTGTAACCTGAAGTGTTTGTAACCCGAAGCGTTTGTAACCTGAGGGACCACTGTACTTTACTTCTCTGGTTTGGCAGGTTTCACAGAGGACCTTCTTCAAGAACCCTGGCTTTGTAAAAATCCTCAGAACATACGATCTGACTTTCTTGCTCCATGATTTGACACACCCTGCAGCTTTCCCATACATTTCCCTGGTCCAGATATCATGAAAGTACTCTTCATATTACTCCATTTGACCTCTACACATATCTGAGACGCCCGCCTGCCCTTCTCCAGTCTCCTGCTTCTCCTGCGACTCCTAAAGATGTCCTTAGGAATGAAGTCCTCCTTTTCCCCTCCTGCTGTGCTCATGTTGTTCTCATCCATAGCTGCTCTTTACAACTGAAGGAGTCACTAGAGAGGGCGAAAGGGATTAGTGGGAACAGGTGCAGTATTCATGAACTGCCGCTAAGGTCCTTGAAAGGAAATAGGCCTGGCAAGAAGCTGGCATAAAGAGATTGCCAAGAACTGGAGAAGGAAAATGGGCAGACTGTCTACTCTCCCCCTCCCCACACAGTTTGTCTTCGCTCTGTTGGTCTGTACCATTTATCTCTTAAAATATGAGCATGCAAGTATGGGAACCCTGCAAAATTTGCAGGGAGAGTTCATTGCGGGAAACCAGCCCTCTCTCTCCCCATATGGTCCTCTCTGTGCAAAGGGAATCAGAGTCCTCCCTTCTCCTCCAGAGAGCAACGTCTGTGTCCAGTTTCCCCTCTCTCTTTACCCAGACCATTTTGGAGGAGAAAACAAGGTCAGATTCTGCCCTAAAGTGACCGTTGCAGGGGGTGGGGAGATGACACTTGCAGCTCCTTGTGTTGGCTTGGGGAAATGAGCTGAGCTTTCTTCCTTCATCCAGCACGGTTAAGCTCTTGTCCCTTCTCAGACCTAGTGCCTGCTTACTGCCCTCTTTTGCTGATAACATTTCTGCAAGGGTAGGGGTGTGTTTGGTCTCCCTCTTTGCCCTGACCTCTGCATTAGAACTCCCAGTTTGTTGTTATTTTGGAATATGCTATCTTGAGTTCCATGGAAGAAAACTGGTCAGCGAAATAAATAGCCCCGGGAGTCCACCGGCCCCTCACTTTCCTCTACAGCACGTGCAGAAACGGCCTTCTCTGGATCTCATCCGCTTCATCTGCCGGAGCCTGTCTTCTGACACAGGGGAAAGTTCCTCACTCAACCAGTCCATGACATTGCTCCACCCCTCAGCCTCTGTCCCCACAAGCCCCTTCCTCCTACCTGATCTGGTTCCACAGCTGCTGCTTCCCTTCTGCCCCCATGAAAAGGTGGATCAGGAAGTCTTGCCGGCATCATTCTGTCACCTGCAAGAGAAAAACGGTAAGCAGGATGCTAGGAGTGCCACTTTCTCTCACAGGTGAAACAGGGCATCTCTAACCACAGATGGGCCTTTGAGAAAGTCTTACCTGCTGAGTGCATTTGGAGGTTGGTGCCCATTTCATATGTTAGTTGTGCAGAAATACACCTCCGCTCCTTTGGACCCTTGGACCCAACAGTCCCCCCCCTCAAAAAGATGAATAGAACCCACAGATTAGTTGGAAAACCAACAGAATGAGAACAAATGGAGAAAAACCACCGTCCTCCTTACCCAGTGGCCTCATTGGTGTCCAGCGGAGCCTGAGGTCCGTACTTCCTATAAATCTTCTATGATGATGTCATTTGGATGGAAGAGAAGGAAAATGAGAGGCAGAATTTTTCCACAGGCCTTTATTCACCATATTTATACCCATCCTTCAGCCAAACGTCCCAGGTTGGAAATGTAGCTGGAGTCAGTCTGAGCGCTGCCCTCCCAGGCCAGGTGGGAAAGGCCTGTCAGACAGGGAGCAGAACCTGCAGGACTCCCAGCAAGAAGGCTTGGGAGGTGGGTCTTGGTTTCCAGCCATGGAAACCGTTCTTGGTCCATTGAAACTAGTCTTTGGAGTTTCAGTCTAGGCTCTTGTACTACCAACCCAACTGTACGCTTGTGAAACATGGACCACTTATAAACGCCATCTCCAATTCCTTGAACGATTCCATCAATGGTGTCTCCGAAAAATGTGATACATCACTTGGGAAGACAGGCGAACGAGTACCAGTGTCCTGGAAGAAGCAAAGATCACCAGTGTCAAAGCAATGATTCTTCAACACCAACTTCGTTGGATTGGTCATGTGGTTCGGATGCCTGATTATCGTCTTCCAAAGCAGCTACTCTATTCCAAACTTAAAAATGGAAAGCGTAATGCTGGTGGTCAACAAAAGAGGTTTAAAGACTCTCTCAAGGCCAATCTAAAAACATGTATAAACACCAATGGCTGGGAAACGCTTGCCTGTGAGCGCTCCAATTGGAGAACAGCCGTTACCAAAGGTGTCATGGGCTTTGAAGACTCTCAAACTCAGGACACAAGGGGGAAACGAGCCAAGAGGAAGGCACACTTGGCAAACCCTCACTGTGATCAACTCCCACCCAGAAACCAATGTCCCAATGTGAAGGACGTGTGGATCCAGAATTGGCCTCCACAGTCACTTATGGACTCATGGTTAAAACTCACTGTTCATGGAAGTCAATCTTGGCTACGAGTGATCACAAAAGAAGAAGAAGAACTAGTCTTTGCTATGTGTATCTTGTTCAAGGTTACCTAGTATCTGGTTGTAGCACTTGCCTACTCTTGCAGCAGGAAAACCTTCAAATATTCATATAAAAGCAATATAACATTGGATTGACACCGTTCCAATGCTGTTTTGCTCAGAAGGAAGATGGCTACCAGAGGAGGCACTTGGGATATGGCATGGGGCAGCCATCATCCCTGAAGCATGAGACCCCATACACAGCAACCCTTCTGCCTGGGTGGTAATCACTGCCCTCCTGGTCTCTCAGTGCCAGACAGGTTGCCATCTCAAGGACAAGAGTGGATCCAGCCTACATGGTTTGGGGACTTGGCCAGGACAATAGGGGGTACTCAACTTGGTTGAGAAACAGGAACATGTATATATTTTCCTTTGTTTTACTTAATGAGTGTAAGGTGGAGGTCAAGGGAGGGACAGGGGCAAACCTATTACTCAGGTTTCCGCCAGAAAAATCCTCCCAGTTTGTGACATAGATGTGATGTATGTATGACGTTGTATTAAAAGGTGTTGTGGGTAAAATGGGCTTCTTTCTGCTTCTTCCATGTGGTAGTTGGAAGTCCTGTTGCAACAGTTCATTGAACAAAGACCAGGCCTCTCCAGAGAGCCAAGGCTGTGCAGGAGACCCCAGGACTCACATCCCCCCCCCCCCGACGAAGAGAAAGGGAAGGAATGCTACTTACAGTCTGCCCATTTTGTCCAGGAAAAGATCCCACCCTCCTCTCTAAAGTAGCTAGCTATCTTACATGCCCACCCAAGCCTAACTCCGACCCCAGCCCAACCCCTGCCCTAAGCATACACCTAACCCCCACCCTAAGTCTACACTTAACCCTACTACTCTATGTACAAAATAAAAATATACAAAATATGTACAGATGTGCACAAAAAATATAAAATGAAAAACAAAGAACAAAAATATTAAAATGAACAATAAAATAAAAGTGTTAAAATAAAAACTTAAAAGAATAAAAGAAAATCAAAATAAATCAAATAAAAGTAATAAATGAAATCAAAATCAAAATAAGAAAATGAAAAAATAACAATTCACTAATCCTCCGCCTAATCTCCACCAACCGCAACTAACTCCTCTCTCCTTCACTCGTCTCACTACTAATGGCCTCCTCCAAGTCTGTGGCTTTTAAAGGAGAAGCAAGAGATGTCACAAAGGAGGGTGGGTCCTTGTCACCGTGGCAACCCCCCCACCTGGACCTGGGCCTGCCTGGCTCCTCCTGAGAGGTGATGCTCCTCAGAGGCACCTGCTGTTCCGCCTGCAGCTGGATTCATGGAAATATTTCTCCAGACTCCTCCTCCTAGAATCTAAAAATCTTCGGAAGGTGACTACCCATTCCTACTGTTCAATGTTCCTGAAGGGAAAATGACACAGACTGCTAAGGCCAATTTTTGAAGAGAATACTGCTCCTGCTTGCTCCTGTTTCTAATGGTTGAAACCAATTAAACTTTCCTTTTTTCATTAACCGCTTTTCAGATGGTGGGCTTGATAGGGTTCCTGAAAGTTAACTTCTTTGACGCTATCACTCCAGTTGGCTTTACTGTTTCATTCCTCAAGGAAAATCAGGACAGCTTTCTGCATCTCTGCCAAGGACAATTTGAACTTCTTTTTATTGCACGTCTAAAACTAAGGAAAAAGAAATGTTGCTTGGAAAAATACACACATTGTTAAGAATAAGCCAGAGCTTGGCAGTAGATTTTCACACTGCCTCCCAAGAAGCATTAAAAGAACTGCACCCGTTAACACCCTTTCCCCACCCCTCCAAATGATCCCTCCTTAAGGTGGCTTAATGTAACATGATCGCCACTTGGGAGACTGCAAGAAATTTTTTCCAGGGTGCCAACTCCATAACCCATTTTGTCTCTTATTAGCTCTTATGGGGTAACCCCCCCGCTTTGTTTGCCCTGGCACCCTTCTTGTGTTTGGGTCAAGTGTTTGTTACTTGCGAAGAAATGGAGTATTTCCCCCAGTATGAACTGTGGTCAGGGTAATATGGAAATAGTGGATAATTTCTGGGCAAGCAACTTGTGGATTTTGATGCAAATGTTCAACTCCTGTTGTGTGGTGTTGAGTAATAGTAATATTAAACTCTGAAAAATATCTTAACTCCAGGGCACTGGTCTCTGTTTAACCATGATTTAGGGGCATTGAAACAAGATTTTTCTCACTTTTGCTTGCAAGGAAATAAGCTGCTTATTAATGAATCCAGAATTGTGTTGAAGTCCATTTCCAGACATCTGGTTCAGAAGCAGATTAGGTTCAAGGTGGTTAGCTAAGCTTGTAATTTCATAGAATCCACTTTTGGTCCTCTTTATCCAAGTTTGTGGGTTTTCTTTTCTTTTCTAAAAAACGTTCAATAAAGCTCCCATCATTACAGCTTTTCAGTATGGAGTTTTGAGCTCTTGTGCAGTGCAAGTTCTTATCTCTTCTGCTCAGGCGTAGAAGTCTGGTTGTCTAGCAGGGAAACATTCAGGCTTATACTTGGGTGAGCTAACTTGTTGTTATTCATTAATAGCACAGACCTTTACACCTGTCAACTGGTCAGGGTAGGGGCTGCTATTAGAAAAAAACTGATCAGAATGAGTGAAGAAGTGAGGGTGGATAGAGGAGGGGAAGGCAAGGTGATGCTGAAGTTGATTGCTAGTTCCCAGTTAGTTATTTGCTGAAATTTGAAATGTTGAAAAAAGAACTGGAATGTATATGTCCTTGAACCCAGAAGCAAACTTTGGAATATCCCTATCATATATCTCCATGACTGTGGGATAGTTGCTTTCTAATTGCACAATACTTTTCCTCCAGTGTGTTTAGAGGCCTGTATAAATTACACAGATTTATTTGGCAAATAAATGGCTATGCAAATTATGGGAGGAGCAAGGAATTATGCAGAGCACAAGATTTTTGCTGCCTGCCCCTGTACATTTTATACAACCACCCTTCTGGCTACTGAGATTATTGCCAGCGTTGGCCAGATGCTTGCAAGCCTACTTTTAAAAGGGCTTAATAAAACAAACAACCTCCACCCCCCCCCCCAATTTTGTTAGGAGCGGGAATTCTCTGCTCATTTCAAATTTGGTGCAATTTCTGTACTTTTGAGAAATGGTGGCTTTGCAGAAGCTATAGGTTGTATCCAGCTAAATTAAAGCAGATCCACTGGAATGAATGGATTTATGTTAGTAACCCATTTCAGTGGGTCTAATTTGTGCAGGACTGAATTGGATCCAGTCCTATGTGAAATCACCAAACATCTTCATATTTTTTAAAATGGCTCTTTCTCTCTCATCATGCCAAATAGATCAAAAGAGGGGAAAATAAACAAACAGTAATTGTTTTACTTTAAAATTCTTAAATATGTTTCTGGCCTTTTAAATGTATCTAGCAGCTGGTAACAAATAATCACTTAATCTCTTCCCAGTGGGCACTCTATTTTAAGTTCCCTGTAGGCATTTGCTTACAGCGCATCCATATCAGACTGAGTTCAGGAATGAAATGCTTGTAAATTAGACCTCCATTGTAAGTGTTGATGTGTTTAGGTTCTGGGCCAGAGTACTGTATACAAATTGTATCTTTAGAAAAATGTAGGGAACATTGAAGGCAAGCTAGCGAATGGCTAAAAGCCTTCTGTTTTTCCTTCAGTTAGTTGACACTGAAATTGCCATGATTGTCAACATAATCAAAGCTGTTCATAAACCACAGTAATCAGCCAAAATGTTTTATTCTCTTTTCTATTAAGAAAAAAAAGCTGTTGCCTGTCTCTTCATATGCAACCTGCAGTGTAATCCTAAGCATGTTTGCTCAGATGCAAGTTTCATGGTTTCATGTTGTTCAGTAAGACTGTAATAGGACCCTTCTGCTGGGTCAGACCACTCACCGCATCTATCTCAATGTTGTCTACATGGACTGGCAGTGGCTCTCCAGGGTTTCAGGCTGGGCATCTCTCCCAGCCCTACCTGGGATTGAACCTGGGATCTGTGTACAAATCACACTCATTCTCTAAGCCATGGCCCTTTGCGCTTACTCAAACTTACGTTTATATCATTTACATCATTGTATATTAGCAAAATTTCTGTTACTATGCTGGGTAGGTTATTTTTGGAGGAAAGACTTGTACATTGCAAGAACTAGCATTTTTTTGCTTTTAGGTTGCTATTGAAAGCATATCTTTGAAAGAGGGCTTTCCTTTAAGACTGATTAAGCCATTTTCTATTGGAAGCTTGTAATTTAATGCTATTAAGGTCTTGTATAGTGGTACCTCGGTTCCTGAACGCCTTCGTTGTCGTACATTTCAAATGCCGTAAACCTGGAAGTAAATGCTCTTGTTTTTGAATGTTTTTCGGAACCCGAACATGTGACGCGACTTCTGCTGAGTGCAAGAAGCTCTTGCAACCAATGGCAAGCCATGCCTCGGTTTTCGAATGTTTTGAAAGCCAAATGGGCTTCCAGAATGGATTACATTCGAGAACCTAGGTACCACTGTACTTAATTTTCTCTCCATGTGTATTTGTTCTATATATGTTTTTTTTCCTTTTTGTTTTACTATATATTTTGTTCTTTTGATATATGTGTTGCAGCATGGAAACATGTTGGGAAGCACTTTAGAAACCTTTCAATAATAAACCAACCCCTGGGGTGTAGTGCATCCATGCACAGATCCAAGGCAACACATATATGGTGGAATCTGCATCAATGTGGACTAGCCCAGTCTACTCGATGTCAATCTTGCAGAACCTATTTTACATCCACTTCAACAGGGGGATGCTTGGGGTGATAGGTGTACCTTGTGATCTCAGCTGTTGAGAGCCATCCTTGCACCTATCTGCACAACTGCTGCTTCAGTTGGGTTTCTTGATGATGCTAGAGTTTGAAAGACATTTGGGACCCAGGTTTTCCACTTGTAAATTAAGAGGAAGTGATGAAATTCCTGTTTGCCAATTTCACCTCTCCATTTCCCAGAGAGCCTGCTTTGGAGATGACTGAGTTGGGCCACAAAGGAGGGAGTGCTTTTCTCCTCCTTTTTCTATCGGAGAAGAAGGGTAAAGGCACATCTTCTCTTTGTCTTGGCATTCTAGCGTTATGTTCTAGCGCGATTAAAGGTTTGGAAAATATTTGGTGCATCTCTGTGTGTCCCTCTTTCCCCCTGCAAATGAATCATATTAGCAAGTCAGGCGGCACCTAGATCCAAGATAGCGGTGCTAAATGTAAGCGTTCATTTTAAATCTGCTACCTAGACCCTGTCATTTTTAGCCTAGCAATGCAAATGCAGTTGCATGTTGTATAAGAGTAAAGTGCTAATTTTCACACAGTTTGAGGAAAGGCAATTAGATCTCTCCAGAAGTTAATTGTGTATTCTTTTGCCTAATGAGCCTAGCCCTTTACGCTTTTCCTTGGTTAATTACACCACTATGAACTGGAGAAAAGAAACCTAATTATAGCTAATCAAAATAAAGATCTAGAGTGGTTTTGAAAGGACCTCTGTGTGTGTTTTCCTTTTCCCTTCTTCAAGTGCCCTGTCCTCTAGGCAGAATTAGTGTTTACTTAGTTGCTGTTAACATTATAGTGGCGCCTGTCTCCTTGCTGTAGAGCAGGCTCTGTCATTGGTGCCATTATAAAGCCCTAAGTTGAGGTTCTGTAAATTGGCAATAAAAATGTACCATAGGCTACTTCTAACACCTTTTAACTTCCTTTTAGGATTGGGGGATGGGTGGGAAGGGAGGATAATGTCCTTAACATTTGCTGGATATTTACAAAGGTCATTCCAGAGTTTGAGGTGGGACCCTCGCAGTTGAGAAATTTAAATGTGTTCATTTTAATACTAGACTGGCATTTTGAAGGTCTGAAGTATGCTTATAATGAGTTTGGCTTTTTGTGTTTAGAATCTTAACTGTGCAGAGTTCTGGTTAAGTCTGTATTGATCACAAACATAAATATATTAAGCACGGTTACCCTGGAATGTTACTAATTGCCTGTGCAAAATTGGCAGGCATATGTATGGATCTTTTTGTACTTTTAAATTTCATTTTAAAGTTGGCTCTCCAGGTGCGTGAATAAACACTTTCTTAACAGAGATTGATTGTATGGCATACTGTTATTACTGATTGTAGTATGTTGCCTATTAAATATGCCACAGTATATGTGCCATAAGCTAAACATGAGAAAATTGCTGTGGCTTTTGTGGATTTGACAACTTAGAACACAAATTGTACATGGGCTGAATGTTATTGCAATTTAATGTTTGTGGCAGCTTGGAATGGTTAAACTTTACCAGCTAATTCCATAAAATACTTTCTGTTCCCTGGAGCTTTTTCCTGCTTCAGAATGGCCTTATTTTAAGTTCACAAGGCAGTAGTCTGGTTAAAATACATTCTGAAATCCATATTTGGCCTAATAAAAGTATTGCCCTGGAAAAAAAGCTCACAGAATAGTGTGCAAGGTTTTTGAGATTATTGGAACTCTTCATCTGACTGTAAACAAAGCAAGGAGTTGGGAAGGAAAAAACCTGGCTAATGGAAGGCAGTGGAGTCTGCATCTGCTCCCAGCCCCAGAAATATGGCTTTGGATAAAATAAGTTAACTCTCTGTTGTGTATTGTGACTTATACTTTCCTAAAAAGATGCAAGAGCAGCCTTTCAAGCTTTCTGCCTGCTTGATATGAGCTTTTTTTGTGTACGAAAGGAGTTTTGCAACCAGTCTTGTAATTCTTTGGCAAGCAGCGACTGTGGTTGGCATTAAGCACGGTGTCCAAATCAGTCATACCTCTTTCATTTTAATAGAAATGTAAGTCTGAAACCAATAAAGCACCAGGGCTCTCGAGAATTTCTAAAAGGCCAATATGTCCTCCTGTCTTGTTTCAACAGAAGACAGGTTATTTCCCCTCCTTTCTCTGACTGAAGCATAATATCCCGTGTGTGTGTGTGTGTGTGTGTGTGTGTTGCCATCTCCGCCAAACATAAATTTAATAGAAGGGCAGGGGTTTTGAAGACAGAGGTAGGACTCAAAATGGCAAAATTAACAGCAGCCATAAGATACTAGACAAATCAGAAACGAAGGCTAGAATGGCAATGTTTTGAAGAGTACATGAGTAAACACTGTTCTAAGGAGAACATGTTGGTATGTATAGATTAAGTTTGTAAAGTAGACTTAGGTGAAATTAATATATTTAGAACATTAAAGATGAGATGTATAAGATGCAATGTAAATAGGAACTTAAAACTTTAAGGGATGATGAGTATTGGAGGAGGGAAGTCACATTGGTGTATTAATTTTACTACAGTGGTGCCTCTGGTTGTGAACGGGATCCGTTCCGGAGCCCCGTTGGCAACCTGAAAGGAACGCAGCCCGTGTCTGTGTGTCTGTGCACGTGCAGGTCGCGATTTGCCGCTTTTGCGCATGCGCGTGACGCCATTTTGCACATCTGCGCATGCGCAAGTGGCAAAACCCAGAATTAACCCTTTCCAGTACTTCCGGGTCGCTGCTGGACACAACCTGAAAAAACGTATCATGAAGCAAACGTAACGAGGCATGACTGTATTCTTTTTTCTTTTTCTTTTCTCTTCTGGGATATTATTGCTATTTCTGTCTGTGTGAATGATCATTGTTTGTTTGTCTGCGTATGAAATAAAATAAAGTAAACCTGAAAAAAATATTTAATAGAAGGGCAGGGGTTTTGAAGACAGAGGTAGGACTCAAAATAAGTTTGTGTATGTGTGTATGGGGAAATACAAGGAAATCCCATTCTGACCTCAAAATATACATGAATAGTTAAAAATATGGCACAATTGCAATGTTAGAAACTGGGATAGAAAAGCTAGGAGCCAAATGGCTTTGGGGACCTGGGTTCTGGGTGCCAAAACAAACTGTCTAGTCGCCACTGCGACTAGCAGTGGCAACACTTTTCCCCCCTATTATTTTGATAAGCATGAACTAATACACAATTCACATAAGTGACACATTGTTAACATCACATTTTTAGCCGAAATTGTTAATAGATGTTTAATTTGGTGTTTGCAATAAAAATATTGGTACTGTACTTCAGTTTTTGAAACTCTACCCTTTATTGTTAAACTGCTTAACATATTGTCTATCCTTAACATATACTTCGAGGCTTCAAAGCCCATACATTTCAGTAATCACTGAGTGTCAGGCAGGCGCAAAAAATGGCACCCAGACTTTTTGAGGTGTTCAGAAATGGAGAATCTTTAGCTGCAAAATGTGCCTGGCACTCTGCTAATTTCAAACCCTGAACACTGGAGAAATACAACAAATTACATCATGTGTTACTTCTTTAGGGGAGAGGGAACAATTCATAGGCAAACATTCCTCAGTTTCCCATTATATTTTGTACGATCAAATAACTTTTCATTTGTTTTGCAACAATAAAACAATAAAAATAAAATTTGATCTGATGATTAGTGATGTATTTTATTTTATTTTGCTAATATATTTTTTTTGTTTTGCTGCCAATCATTGCCATGTTTTTTTCCTTAATGTTGGTTGTATAGAATTTTTTGCAAAGTATTTATTGTAAAACATGTCTGAATCATGTAATATTTAAAATCTTTAGCAGTGTAAAAAATAAATAATTAAAATTAGTGAAACAGTATTATCAAAACAGATTAAAATAGGAGAAATTCTAAGAATATCGTCTTTAATAATAAAACAGAAGTCTTGGCCAATGTGTGAAATTTCAGAAGCATGAAGAAAGCATGGTCACAGAATAGGTATTTTGTGTCAGATATTTATCCTTCTTCATAAATACTAACGGCAGAAGATATGTCCCATAATATGTAAATCCGGATGAGTTATTCAGATACACAACTCATTTGGCAGTGGAAAATTATAGGCTTCTTTTAGGGGGAAGATAGCTACGCTTTTAATGGTTTAGCCTTAGGGAATATCCTGTGTAGTTAGTCTTCAGTGTCTTGGGGATTGTAGCTGTCATTGAAGTTATGCTGGAATCATATAGCTGTGGAGGTGAGAAAATGATATTGTGATCCTGGCAAAAAGTGAACCAAATACCAAACTGGAAATGTAGAGTCAAAAGCTCTTCCTTTGAATGGACTGCAGAGTCTTTGAAATTGTGCTTGCTTCCCCCCCTTTTCTTTCTAGGGGCAAAAATGATGGATGCCTGCACTTCAGTGAAAATTAAGCTTTGGGAGCTTACCATCAATTTTGCTTGCCTTTGAAACTCTCCCACTCAATGCGCACAAGAGTGCAGAAAGGCTTTGACCACCGAAGCAGTTTCCATAAATGTCCTGGGAATTTTTAGATGAATGCTCCTGTACTAGATATGTAGGAGTTTTATTGTCTCATCTTCCAAGTATTTGAACTCTTCAGTGTTGTTGTAAAAGTGGAGGGGGAAGATTAGTTGTTTCCTCATATTTATTAGGTTGGTTCATGCCTATTTGGTTTCTAACCTTCCTCAAATATCCTTTTATCTCCTTTGTTGGATTCTCATACTCATTTGTTCAAATATAAATGCATCCGTTGGAAGGGATCTTTTCCGCTCAAGGTCCAGAGTGCTCTGTAAAAATCATGTTAATTTTAAATTTGTTTTGATTGATATTTCAGTGTTGCATAGTTTAAGAGCAAATTAATATCCAGTTAAATTCCTTGCTTTAAAAAAACTGATAGAGAACTGTGAACATCACCAGAGTGCAGCATTGGCAAGTATTTTGATTTTTTGTTATTGTTAGCTACCCTGGAAATATTTGTTACTGATGAAGTAAGAACATAAGAAGAGCCCAGGAAAGGTTTCTGAGGAGTGGTTTCAACAATGCCACCTTCAAACAGGCAGAGAACACTCCCTCTCCCAATCCTGCTAGTTTTTATCAGCCAAGAGGGGCAAGGGTCAGGTTGCCCTGACCGATCCAAGTACCATGTCCACATCCTTGAGTCTTACTAACTGAAACTCATCCAGCATAACAGGACTAGTGCTCTGGACACATCTTGAGAATCATCTGCTGTAACAGTGAAGGTCCTGGTGCAGGGTCAGCAGACTTTTTCAGTCCACTGTCCCTCAGACCTTGTGGGGGGCCGGACTATATTTGGGGGGGGGGGAATTATGCAAGAGCACCACGAGCCCCAGTGGCTTCTTACCTGTGTCTTGCGAGCGGCAGAGGCTGGCAGCGGTGGGATGATGAGTGGCGTGCAAAAGGGCTCTGGAGAGGGGCAGATTAAAATGGCGGCCGCTCGAGCACTGCTGCTGCTGGCACCAACAAAGCCCAGCTCCCTTCCTCCTCTAGGCAGGGCAGGGAGAAGCCAGGAGGAGGGAGGGAGGAGGCCCTGCTGTCGCCGCCGTGTGAGGGAGAGGGAAAGAACTTGCGCACGCTGGCGATCCACACAGTGATTCCTGGACTGTCCGCAGGCCGGACCCAGAAGGCAGTTGGGCCTGATCCGGCCCGCGGGCCTTAGTTTGCCTCCCCATGTCCTGGTGGATGCAAGCAATGTTATCCTCAAGTGTGTTGGCTGCAGTGTGTAGGTGTGTCACGCAAATGCTCCCTGTGCTCCTCCCGGGACTGGAAAGGGGTTAGTTTAACCTCTGGTTTGCTAGTAAAACTGAATTACTGTGTCGCAAAATGATGTACAGTAGTACCTCGGGTTACATACACTTCAGGTTACATATGCTTCAGGTTACAGACTCAGCTAACCCAGAAATAGTACCTCGGATTAAGAACTTTGCTTCAGGATGAGAACAGAAATCGTGCGGCAGCAGCAGGAGGCCCCATTAGCTAAAGTGGTGCTTCAGGTTAAGAACAGTTTCAGGTTAAGAACAGACCTCCGGAACGAAATAATGTCAAAAATGTATAACTTGCTGCTGAAATGGAATACACAGGATGAAACGGTTAAGTCAGCTATGATTAAATGGGCACAAGATCTTGGACACAACATCATGTTTGCTGACTGGGAACAGTTATGGACCACAGGTATGAAATTTACGGCATGTAATGCCTTAAGAGAGAATATTATGAAAATGATATACAGGTGGTACATGACCCCAGTCAAGCTTGCAAAAATATATCATTTGCCCGATAATAAATGCTGGAAATGTAAGGAGGTTGAAGGTACATTCTTTCACCTTTGGTGGACGTGCCCAAAGATTAAGGCTTTCTGGGAAATGATTTATAATGAAATGAAAAAGGTATTTAAGTATACCTTCTTGAAAAAACCAGAGGCTTTTCTCTTGGGCATAGTCGGCCATTTGGTGCCAAAGAAGGACAGAACTTTTTTTATGTATGCTACAACGGCAGCAAGAATACTTATAGCAAAGCACTGGAAGACTCAAGATCTACCCACTCTGGAAGAATGGCAGATGAAGTTGATTGACTGTATGGGACTGGCAGAAATGACCGGCAGAATCCGCGACCAGGGAGAAGAGTCAGCAGAAGAAGATTGGAAGAAATTTAAGGACTATTTACAGAAATACTACAAAATTAATGAACTCTGAAAAGATGTTGGATTGAACTTTTGTGGTCTCTAGCTGTTATGATAAAGATAATAGGGATTAAAATTGTTTAAGTCATTAAATTTAAAAAAGTTGAGTGGAAAATAAGGTGTTATTTTAAAAGGAATGTTAAGAGATTAGGATTTGCTGGATTAACAAGTTGAACTAGAAAACAAGAAGGGGAGGTATGAGGAAGTCAAAGAAACATGTTATTGAAAAATTGTTATTGAAATTGATTTGTTTTTAATATTTTTCTTTTTCTTTTTCTTTTTGTGTTTATATAAAATTGGAAAATCTAATAAATATTCATATATATATAAAAAAAGAACAGACCTCCGGAACGAATTAAGTACTTAACCCGAGGTACCACTGTATGTCTAAAAAGCGTGTCACCATCATAAAAAGTCTGGAAGGCTCTGCTCTAGAGTGTAGCAGGGAGCCAAACAGGCTCCACAAAGCAGGAGAGTGTACTCAGGGGCTATCATGCCAACGACCCTAGCCATTCGGATGTTCCAGAGGTCAGCCAGGGCTTTGACAGGAGTGCAAGTCATATTAGTGGGGAAAAACCCCAGAGCCGTCGGAAAACCCATTGGATACATCAGCCTCTGAGGGCAAACCATAATAGTTCCCCCGCCTCTGCAGAGGGGAAAAGGTGCCGAAAGACTAAATCTCAACAAAAAGTGATCTGACCATGACAAGGGACTGATGTCAATATCCTACACTTTCAGATCACCCTCTTTCTGCTCAGTTTTGATAACAAGGTACAAAGTGGAAGTAGTACCCAGCCATCATAGCTGGTAGCCATTAATGGCCTTATTCTCCATGAATGTTTCCAACCCCTGGTTAGGATATACATCTACCTAACGTTGTAAGTGCCAAACTTCCAGAGTTCAAAAAATTACGTGGCTTTTCTAATTGCTGCTATGGGTTTCTTTCCATCCTATGGGTTCTCTTGGCATCTGTCTATCTTGAGAGATATTGGAAGAGAAGAAACCCATGTCTATGTGGAAAAGGCTTCTACAAGCTATTGGGAGGCATGTCAAGAGTTGTCTTCCCTATGGCAAGCTGTATTGTACAATAGGTCTATTGTTTGTCCCATGTCACATATCCTTAGGCGTTCATGGGAGCAAGTGAAGTGTGCCCCATGAATGGTGCTATTTAGTCTGGTAAATACCGTATTTTTCGTTCCATAAGATGCACCTGACCATAAGACGCACCTAGTTTTTAGAGGGGGAATGCAAAACAAAAACAAAAACAAAACAAAACAAAACAAAAAACAACCAACTTTAAAGAGATGTATGCATCTCAGGCTCTGCTCAGCACTCCCTTTCACGAGCCGCATGGAGTGTGTGTGTGGCGCTTGCAGGCTTTTCTCTGAGGAGTTAGAAGGGACTGACGGGCTGCCCTCTGTCCCTTCCCCCACTTCCCGGAAAAGCCAGCAAGAGCCGTGTGCTCTTTAAAGAGCCGCACACAGCGGCTCTTTAAAGGGCGCACTGAGCAGAGCCTCCCGCCTGCATTTGCTCCATAAGACGCACACACATTTCTCCTTACTTTTTAGGATGGAAAAAGTGCGTCTTATGGAGCGAAAAATACAGTAGGTAGTAAACTCTCAAGCAGGTGAGCTAACTTGGTCAATTGTCATGCTCCAGGCCAGTAAACTAGTTATCTTTTTAAATCAGTTTGGCACAATCAGCTTTTGGTGAACACGAGCCACCCACTTGTTATTTCCTTCCATATTTTTGAATTCTGGCCTCCATAAATATTTGTTCTGTAGTTTTCTTTGAGGTCAAATCAACAGAGGGCTTAGTTCTTCTGTTTTTTTCCTTTTTTATAAACATAGGCACAGTATCAACTACTTTCCAGTTAGAAGGTATCCAAGTTGTGTTTTTTTTTGAAAAATGTAAGAGATTGTTATTTCACACATTACTTCAATTAATGTTTTTGGCTGGAGTTCATCTCCATTCCAGATCTGCATTCATAAACTGCTTTAAATTTCAAATTAAGCTTTGTGACCTCCTTTTCTTGTGAATTAGATGCATTCTTAAGACATGGCACCATTCACTAGCATTTTCTTTTTAGAATAAAAGTGAGTCAGTGTATTCATTAGGATTTTGTGCCATATATAGTTCCTTTAATCTCGTGGTCCATGGCCTTGCCCCTTTTCAGATTAGCAAAGAAAGATGGATTGATGTCCATGCCACTGCTTGAAATGCCGCCTTGAGAAATGCGTATGAGTCAAACGTTATAGCAGTACATAATGATCAATCTTTCTTCATTAGGGCTTGAAGAGAGGATGTTCCTGGAAGATTGTGGTCATGGTTAGTTTAATTAGTAGTGGATCTTTTGATGTTACAGGTCACTTGCTTTAATTTTAAGGTAGCTATAAGCTGCACTTATAATACATTTTCATAGAATCTTAGAGTTTGAAGGAGCCTCAAAGTACAGTGGTACCTCGGGTTACATACGCTTCAGGTTATACACTCTGCTAACGCAGAAATAGTGCTTCAGGTTAAGAACTTTGCTTCAGGATAAGAACAGTAATCGGGCTCTGGCGGCGCAGCAGCAGCAGGAGGCCCCATTAGCTAAAGTGGTGCTTCAGATTAAGAACAGTTTCAGGTTAAGAACGGACCTCCGGAATGAATTAAGTACTTAACCTGAGGTACCACTGTACATCTGTTCCAATCCCATGCCACCTTGGTAAGAATATAATATCTCCACTCTTTAGTTCCATGGGCCTATTATGGCTGGCAGAGTCATGAATGACAGCATGCAGCAGAACTAAGTAATCACACTTCTGCTAGGTAACAAACCAATTAACATTTAAATAGAGTATCATATAACAGCAAGCAGACAAAATAAACAAACAAATTGCCCATCTATAAAATAAGATTGACAGTTTAGTAAACGTTCCCCAAATGAAGTTTTGGTCACTGTAAAATCATTGTGTCTGAATCCAGATCATCAAATAGACATTAGTAGAAAATGCTAATAGGACTAGTGGATACATTTAAGTACAGGCAGTGCGTGTGTCCAATTGACATGTGATTGCCAACTCGCAGGTCCTTTTGGACCCGAAAGAGGGCAGAACAGGGCGGGCTTATGCATTTGGATTGGAACCCCCGTGCAAAATGGTTTCTGCATGCATGCAACATTATGGTTTATAAATATGTCTTTTTCTAGTAGTGCAAAATTGTCTGATAATATGCTTAAGCTACACCACAAGGATTTTTTCTGCCTCCCTCCCCCATCTCCAGATTACTTAAAACAGTTTTGGAATGTTTTGTAGAATAGATCTTTTGCTTACTCTTTAGTATTGGCCATTTTGATTAGGCTTTCTGTGTGTGTGTTCAAGTGAATATTGGTGTTAGACAGCTCTCCTGCTGTATTCTATTTTCGAGTCTACTTTACTCAAAGGCATTTTGGAGATCTGAAATGGTAACTGTACAGGACACTATAAACCATGTGTCATGATAGGTATTTGCTTTCATAACAACTTATGTTTGGGTTCTTTTTATATTGAAAAGTCACTGCTTAAGTCTGTGTTTTGCATTCTCTGTATTATTATGAAAGCTTAGCTGTTCTTGTTGGTTTTAAGTGAACTTTTGCACTGGTATTTCACTGTCAGACTTCTGCTGAAAGTAGGAAATAGGTGGGTGTGAGTGATTAAGCATAACCTAAACATCAACTGTAATGCTTTGTTATTTCAGACTTCCCTTCCATCCCCATCTTAGTTCTAGATCTGGAATTGTAGGATTTTCAGTGTTTGGTAATAGGTGTTACGCAGCTGTTTGGAAAGAAAATTGGTGATTTCTTGATTTGGCTATGGGTTTGGATTATGTACCGGTATATTGGATTTAGTTGTACAGGTTAAGTGGTATGTTTTACTTTTTATATAAAAAGGTCTGTATTTGTGGATCAGATTGTACCTTCTGAAGAAAAACAGCTAGGAATAGTTTTATGCTATCACATTTATGGTCAGAAAATAATGGTGATATTAACTCATGTCTCCAGTTTAAGCCAAATAAATACAGGAATTTGTGCCTGTAGAATGCAAAATGATGTATTGAAATATTGCTAAAGGTATTTTATTTTAACTGAAAGCTCTTAAAACAAGATATGGTCAAAACCTACTAAGGTACGGTATGGTGTTGCTTGGCTCAGCATGACATTTGGGCGAAGCAGCACTAAGGGAAGGTAGGCATTGCTTCTGTTGATGGCAGCAGATGGTCCCAAGATCAAGGAAGGGAAGGGTTGCAATGGCATCCTGTCCTCTTCCTGGCTCACCCAGGCATTCACTTCTATTCCAGGCTGAGCAGCAGCAGCATTTTCACTTGCCCTTTTGAGCAGTTCCAGATGATTCATTGGGAGGGCAGTTTCTATTTGCTTCAGGCAAGTAACTGAACATTAAACCAGGCATAGGCAGACTCGGCCCTCCAGATGTTTTGGGTCTACAATTCCCATCATCCCTGACCACTGGTCCTGTTAGCTAGGGATGATGGGAGTTGTAGTCCCAAAACATCTGGAGGGCCGAGTTTGCCTATGCCTTCATTAAACCATGTACCTGGTATAACTCTACCAGGGAGCACTGAGTATCAATCCACGTGCATGCTGCATGTTTATATATGCTGAGAATATTACTAGATAGAGCTATTGTGAAATAAAGTTACAACATCTGGAACTGGATCATGGAAAGTTGGATAGAGCTGAAGAAGCAGTTCTCATAGCATCAACAAGAGATCAGATCTGGTTTATTGAAGATCAAAGCTTGAGTTGTAATCTGAGGGATCTTTGTATGTAGAGTCCTATGACAAGTCCGTTTGGACTGGGGAGAGCTGGGTTCAAATTCTCACACAGGTTCAATCACTATCTTGCAGCTTAAACTACTTCACTGATAAGGGGGAAAATATTGTTAGATTCCAGCTACTGTCAGCCTCAGTTAGCATGACCAATGGGTTTTAGCCCATAACATCCTGATGGCACCATGTTGCCTTAGAGCAGGCATGGCCAAACTTGGCCCTCCAGCGGTTTTGGGACTACAATTTCCATCATCCCTAGTTAACATGACCAGTGGTCGGGATAATGGGAATTGTAGTCCCAAAACAGCTGGAGGGCCAAGTTTGGCCATGCCTGCCTTAGAGGAAGGATAAAGATACAAATGCAGTAGATTGATGGCCTTAAAGTTCAAACCCAGCCTCTGAACTCTGTAGTGAACAAGGAGCCATTAGAAATGCAAACGTAATGACAAATCACCTCTTTCAAACTAACAACCAGTGTGGGATAAACACCAAAGCAAAACACTAGTGTGAATGAGTTCTAAAGCAGAGCTGGTGTTTTCAGCCCTCTGGCTGTTGAGTGTGTAGGAACATAGAAAGTTGCCCTATACTGGCTTGGTTCACAAGTCATTGTAAGCCATCCCACTTTTTCCTCCCCAGGTTTTAAATCAGGGCAAGATGGCAGCTAAAGCAAGGCTTGGCTTGGCTTGGCTTGGCTTGGCCTGCCATCTGAACCTGGGATCCTAAGTTCCAAAGGAGAAACATTGGCTGCAGATCATGGTTAAGGATCATGCTGCACTGAGCTAAAAAGGATGGAATGAGGTCCCTTAGCAGGACCAGTCTTCTCATTGGAAGCCAGCACATTTGTGCTAAGCCAGTGAGTTGGACCATTGGTTCATCACTCTATGCTCTATTGGTTCAGAGCACTCTATTATCTATGCTGACTGGCTCTCCGGGATTTCAGGCAGGGGTAGAATTTATCATAGACTTAGAGTGAAGTTCTGGGTTTTTGTGTGTGCAATAAATCAGCAGTTAAGCTCAGTATGGCTTAATAATTATATGTTTTGGTTTCTGTCTCTAGGAGAGGGCTGCTTACAATTTACATGGCGAATTTGGTAAGTAAAACTCTTAACATTTCATCTGCATATTAAAATGGAATCATTTTAGAAGCTGTTATGAAGTCGAGTTTCCCTTAAATGTGATACATAATTTACTGGCTCAGTCGGTACCTAGATTTCACCAAGTAATTCAGAGATCCTGAATGTTCTTAGCTAGATGGTGAAGTGGAAAATATGTTATATTTACTTCCAATATTGTAGGCAAATGGATAAACATTTTTTCTTCCAGATAAATTCTCTTGCATATTGTACTTGCATATTGAAATATTAAATTTTATGTCAAGTGGGTACTTATTCTGAACAATGTGTTTAATGTGACTTTTTACTTTCCATCATCAGCTTTCTGTATTGAACTTCTTTGAAAATAAATACACAATTCAAAGGGTGTCATTCTTCTGTGTTCTTTTGATGCTCCCTTCTTGATATGCTTCTCTGGAGTCCCTCAGATTCATCAAGGAAATTATACCATGCTTGCTCCAGTAATACAATAACACAGCTGCCTATTAGTAAAGCAAAGGAAACGTGCTGTGTCTATAGAGAGGAATAATTTGATAATTTGATAATATTTCCAGATTGTTTCTAAACCAAATGATGGGAAGTTTAGAAATACATATTTGATAAGCTGTGCTTCCTGTGTTTGTGGACCTATGGTGGCAATAGCCACCATATTTTTAATTTTAATTTTAATTAAAATTATTTATGATAGTAGAAAGAATGATTTCCTTGAGGTGTATGGATAACTAATTCTAGTATTAGGATAGGTACTAAATATATTAATATATATACAAGAGCAAGAATAGAATTATCAAAGTAGACTATTATTTTACATAAAAACACCTTTAGCATCAGAGCACTGGGAATACAAATTTAATAAGGTAGTTGTGAATCGGAAAGAATTTATTTAGCTGTCTTCTGCATGGTTGTGTCATTTAACTTTCTTCTAGATGTGTGTAGGCTATTCATGGTCAAATTAAGATCACAAGGGGGAGTCTTCAGTGTACCTTAAGGTAAAAGATTAGCAAAAAGGACTTTTATAGATCTCCAACTATCTCTAACTATGACAGATTAAATTGGGAAGATTGCTTAGGATTTCACAAGCAGTATGCATTATTTTTCATCTGTTATTGTTCCATATACTTGGTTGATGTCTGCATTACAAACAATGTGACGTAAGGTTGGCTTTTATATATATATATATATATATATATATATAAACTTTGATTCTTAATTTTTAAGTATTACTCTCTATTGTCACAAGAAGAAATATGTCCGAAGGAATTATATTGCTAATGTGGACTTCCTATTAAGCCCTGGTATTGTCAAGTGAACATAGGCACCAGGTTTCGGGATACTGAATTAAAATTGAGGTTGTCACCGCTAAACTGACATGGGTGATCTTGTAGTCTTGGGTAGATTGTGGTTCTGAAAATTTCAATTTAACAGTACCCAAACACAGACAGATGAATGCAGATGTTGTACAGCACCATAGGCTTTATTTGTGACATGCAAGTTTAATAACACAATAATTGATCTCTTTGGAAGTTAGTGTGAAAAAAAAAAAAGAATTCACATAAAGTAATATGAGACCTTATGTAGCTGAGAATGTGGGCTACAGAATCTGAACCAGTTGCAATCAATGAATCAACATTTCTGTAATACCAAGGAACCGAGAATGATAGTAGCTGGTCCTGGAGGCTCAACAAACATGCACAAGTCTTTCCAGATCTATTTTGGATTGCACATGTTGAAGGCAAGACATTTCTAAGATGGTAAAAGGGGTGTATTGGTAACATATGTATATATAAGACGATCCCTCTAAAGATATATTGGGATCAAAGCGAACCCCAGGATTCCAGCTGGAGGGTGAAAGTGAAATGTGATCACTACAGTTATTTCTGGATAATAAGGTAGGAGAGGACTGTAAATAAGATCCTTCTTAGATTCCTTGAAAGTAAAAGGCACAGTAGATGACAAGTTGGCAAAATGTTCTCCATTTGAATAAAGTGCTTTGGAGCTAGAAAAATTGCATAAACCTGTGTAAAATTCTAGACACTTAAACAGGAAAGGAAAAATGAGTGGCAGGAGTGGGAGTAATTCAGAAAGCTTCACATGGTGATTGCAATACTGAGTAGAATAATTAGTGGTATGCGAATCAATATTTTTTTTAAAGCTAAATTTACATATTGCTTCTTAGGTGAAACTCTTAAGAGTAGTTAACAATGAAATATAAAACAATAAGTTGCAAAGAAAGCAATAAAAAATTATAAAATAATGTATGTCCTTGGAGAACTTACAACTAAAGGGAAAGGTACAATTAAAAATGGGTAGTTATGAAACCCAGTATTACCTTTTTGGTTCTTATTTCTCTAATGCTGTTGTTTGAAACTTCCAGCTTTTTACCCAAGCTTCAAACCAGTTACCAAAGTTTTCTTTCCACTTAGAGGAATGAAGTAAAAATAAAATGATAAAATATTTAAAAGAGATGGTTTTCTGAGTAGCAATCATGGGGGGAACTAAGGTTACTGAAACAGTAGCAGTGGTGGCTTTCCTTGCTCTCACCCCCCTTTTCTTTTTCTAAGATATTGGCCTAGTTCAGACATACCTCTGTGCCATAGTTTGGTACTACATCTGCGTGGGCCTTGGCCTCAAGTGCATCCCCTCTCCTCTGTTGAGCACTGGAAGAAAAAGTGGAAAACCAAAAAGTTACATTTCCTGTAACTCATTCTCATAATGCTAAATTGTGGTTTAGCGTTATGTCCAAACAAGGTCAATGGGTTATTTAATTTTTGAAGAAGTCTGCTATATAAAATACCGTAGACAAGAACCACATTCAAATACAATGCCAAATACATACATGAACAACAGCGAGACTCAGGCTTCTGTACATGATCTGCCTGCTCCTTTCATGACCCAGTTTCTAAAATGACTAATGAGTTCTGAGAAAAACAAAGCTTGCGTTACAACACAGCAAATTGCAGTTTGCCTAAGCAAATTGCAGTTTGCCAAGGTATAGGTTGTTGGACAAATATAGAATTAGCCATAGCAGTCCTCCCCAACTTGAATCTCTGATGTTTTTGGATTACAACTTCATCATCCCCAATGATGATTCCTGGCTAATTGTAATGGATGAAGAAAGTTAGAAGGCTGTACTATACAAGATGAGGCATAAGTGGGGAAGAAGGGGTTTGTGAACCCAAGGATTGTTGATGCTCATGCACAAAAGACTAAACCATGGCTTGGTCCTAGGTCTGAATACACCTGATGTAAAGAGTGCCCACAATGTTTTAGTTTCATTGTGTGGATATGCAACTCGTTTTGCAAGAAATAAAGCAGAAAAGCCACCTTTGAAGGTGCCTCGGAAACCACAACTAATCCAGAATGCGGCAGCTAGACTGGTGACTGGGAGTGGCTGCCGGGAACATATAACACAGGTCCTAAAGGATCTTCACTGGCTCCCAGTATGTTTCCTAGCATAATTCAAAGTGTTGGTGCTGACCTTTAAAGCCCCAAATGGCCTCAGCCCAGTATACCTGAAGGAGCATCTCCACCCCCATCGTTCAGCCCGGACACTGAGGTCCAGCTCCGAGGGTCTCCCTCACTGCAAGAAGCAAAGTTAACAGGGAATCAGGCAGAGGGCCTTCTTGGTAGTGGCACCCTCCCTGTGGAACGCCCTCCCTTCAGATGTCAAGGAGATAAAGAACTACACAACTTTTAGAAGACATCTGAAGGCAGCCCTGTACCGGGAGGTTTTTAATGCTTGATGTTTTTATTATGTTTTTAGATATGCTGGGGAAACCCAGCCAGATGGACTGACTCTGAATAATAAATTTATTATTATTCTTACATGCTACATACATACGTAGAAGAAAGGAAAAAGTGGAGCATGCTGAAACCCTTGTGCTATAATGCTAATAAACTGATGCATTGTGTCCCTTTGAGCTGTATGAAGACCATAAAATGTTGCAGACGAGTATCCTCCCTGCCCTGCTTGTGAGTAATTGCTGTTGGAGAACACTCATATCATTATGGGACGAAGAAAAAAAAAGATTTGTGGTAGTGAACTGGAATTACACTCATTATTGCTACTCAATTCAAATCAGCAGGGTAGAAGACTCTATATTAGAATATTTTTGGTTTGCAAAACACTTTCTCGTGTATCCTCAAATTCTGCCTTCTGTCATTCTAATACGTTTTTGTTTGAAAGTCACATGCATATTTTCCACGGCTTTTTAGAAAATAGTTTAGAAATAGGTAACATGTTGTTTGAAGATTGGTTGAACTTAGGTAATGAGTCCTGCTTTGGCTGGTGGAATTATCTGTTGATTTTTTTGAAGACAGTGTGACTGTTAAGGTTCTTCAGAACTTCCTTTATTTTAAAACTTAAGTACATGATTATCTGCCACCTAAGGCATCCAAAACATTTTTTTTTAAATAACTCACTTTAAGATCTGATTGCAAATCCACCCACAACTACATAAAATGTAAAAATTTGCTACAAGATTTCAAGAGAAGAGTCAATGCAGAAATAATCCTAACAGCTGCAGAACAGCTTTCAGAGAAACCAGGTTTTTATTACTAACAGTAAGGTGTTACCGAGTATGAGTATGGAGAAGGCTCTCACCTATATCATAGTTGGCACATGAAGGGGTGTTTCGCCATTAGGTTTCAGGAAACAGCGATCTGTGTAGCTTTGAGAGCGTGGTTCTTTAAGTATATATCTGCTGTATAATTATGTCTCGATATAATAACCATGTAGGAGTTTGTTTTGCACTGGAGGAGACTACTAAAGATGTTCCAAGTGATATGCAGGATATTTCAGTGAAATTGCAGTCCATTTTAATGAACAGTTTCATGAATGATAAAACAGCCTTAGAAATGATGTAAGCAAAGAAAAGGATAATTTTTTATCTGACTTTATTACCATTGATTTATTAATTGCCTTCTAAATCAGTTTCTCAAGGCGATTTGCACGCAAGATAATTTAAAAAGGTTAAAAATACAAAAACAGCAAATACTTTAACAGGAAGATTTAAAAACTCTTAACAATTGGACACTTATGAGAAAGACCCATTTATCCAGCTGGGAAAACCCATCAGAACAAAAATGTCTTCAGTCGTTTCCAGAAAGTGCAGATAAGTTGGCTCATCTTGTATCTCGGCAGGAATGCCATTCCACAGAGCAGGGGCAGCCACACTGAGTTACTATGTAGCAGACTTTTGAGAATTTAGGAACTTCCAGGACTTACTGTCTTAACAATAAATCTGCCCCCCCCTCCTGAAAGTGTTAGGTAGGCTTTGTGTAGGCTCAAAGGGATTTGCTATTGGTATGTCAGCCTTCTCTGTTTGTTCTAGAGCTACACTTTGTGTAAGCAACTGGTGGGAAAAACAATCTCTGCTCTCTGTGACTTCAGTTTGTTTTGGTGACTTTGCAAGGAAGTTAGTCGAACTTTCAACAATACTGAGATTCTTGTTTTAAAATGAAATGCACATGTTTTAAAGCAATCACAGAACAAGCATGTTTTGTGTTAGCTTGAAAGTGCTCCGTACACTTTGCAAAAATGCATTTCTGAAATGGATGCCCTCATTGCTTAGCCGTGTATATATTAGGCATCTCATATTTTGTGGAATAAGCAGTTTGGGCTATAGCAAAGACAATACTGCTATAAATTGATACCCTGAAAATAAGAAAGTTATATGAAACATAAGCAAAAGATACATGATAATTCAGATTTTTTAAGGCTTGTAATATAAGCTAATTTGATTAACAGTGCATTATATAATCAGGTTAAAGGAAATGGAGAGTACTCATATTGACTTCTTAAAAGCCGAAATCTAAGGTCGCCGTTGCTGCCACCTCAATAAATCTTTTTGAGGCAAGTTTTAAAATTAGGAGTCATGTGAACTCTTAACATTGCTGATGTCTTCACTTTTTAAAATCATGCACTAATAATATTAGATCCTGGCAGCTGGCATACTTGTGGATTGACATGGCTAATTGGCCATGGCATGTTAGCCCCAGGAAATCTCATCTGTCACTTCAGCCCAGAAATTCTGGCAGGAACCAGAGAAAGCATCTCTTCGTGGCCTTTTACAACTCTCCCAAGAAATGCTTTAGAAGCTTGATATGGGAATGCTGAAGTGTTCATTTATATTTTTCTACAGTGTACAAACTTGAGCTATGTTGGAGAAGAAAAAAAATCATGTAAGGGATTTGGCTGACATGTAAGATCAGCCCTCTCAAACAGTGACTTATTCAAGCAGTAAAGAACTTCACATCTGTATTGTCCACCCTACCAAATTGTTTGTTGAGAATGGTGCCTTGTCTGTTATGAATGGATCAGAGCAGCTCTTACCTGGTTCCAGGACAGTGCTGAATCTAGGAGCCCTTCTGTGCTATGCTCCTGACCTTTGTGCAAAACTCCATCCAGGACCAGTCACCTACACCCTGATCAACCAAACAGTCCTGTGATCTTCAGATGAAGGGCAACATAAAGGTAAAGGGGACCCCTGACCATTAGGTCCAGTCCTGACCGACTCTGGGGTTGTGGCGCTCATCTCGCTTTATTGGCCGAGGGAGCCGGCGTACAGCTTCCGGGTCATGTGGCCAGCATGACTAAGCCGCTTCTGGCGAACCAGAGCAGCGCACGGAAACGCCGTTTACCTTCCCGCCGGAGCGGTACCTATTTATCTACTTGCACTTTGATGTGCTTTCGAACTGCTAGGTTGGCAGGAGCAGGGACCGAGCAACGGGAGCTCACCCCGTCGCGGGGATTCAAACCTCCGACCTTCTGATCGGCAAGTCGTAGGCTCTGTGGTTTAACCCACAGCACCACCCGCGTCCCGAAGGGCAACATAGATATTTACTAAATAATAAAACAACAATAAGTGACTTTTTGTTATTCTACAGTGGTACCTCAGGTTACATATGCTTCAGGTTACAGACTCTGCTAACCCAGAAATAGTGCTTCAGGTTAAGAACTTTGCTTCAGGATGAGAACAGAAATCGGGCTCCAGTGGCGCGGCAGCAGCTGGAGGCACAATTAGCTAAAGTGGTGCTTCAGGTTAAGAACAGTTTCAGGTTAAGTACGGACCTCCGGAATGAATTAAGTACTTAACCTGAGGTACCACTGTATTTCTTTGCTGCTTTTTATTCAAATAAATCCCAAAGCGGCTTACAAACAAAAGATAAAAATAACATAATGGAACATCACAAATACAGCATAAATCGTATAGAATACTTAACAAATCATCAGTAAAACAATCATAAATTAAGCAATTGCCATCTATGTAACACTATTAACAAAACAACTAACAAATAAGCTAAACATCAAAGTTACACCAAAAATCGTATTATAGGATTCACAAAGTACTACAGCATTCATATCTATAAAACAATATTAACAACATTAACAAAATAGCAGTAAAACAAACAAAGTACTGTTGAAGTTGTACACATGCTCTCCCCACCATCATGACTCAAAGCTCCCATTCTAAAAAACATTCTTAGAAAGAGCAAACCCAAGGGACCACTTCAGTATTTTGCTGTATACAGAATACTTACGGTACATCTTTGACTGCTTGAAGCATGTGACTTTATTTGGTTTGTGCCATCCAGGCTACTGGAGAGAGTTTGTTTGTTTATTGATCAGGGGAGATAAATATTGCCTTTGTAGTAGCATATGGGAGATTGGTAATTCAACAAAACAGATATGTACAGTATGTACACATACGCACACCTAATCCAAATAGGAGACTAGGACCTTAGCAGGTTGCATAGCTCAATGACAAATGATGACAGGATCGGCACATTTCTTTTGCTTCATGGCTGAACTTGAGCCTGTCACCACAGCATAGCATAGAAAAAATATGCAGCTATAATTGCTCAGAATTAAACTCCAATGTGCTAACAATGAACATGCATATTGAGAAGATCTAATTTGAGTTGCATTTGCAGTTACATAATAATTGCATTCAGAGTCAAAATTCTAAATGGATACTGATAGGGCTGGGCTGGGCTGGGGCAAATAAACTGGAGCTTAATGCAGACAAGGCAGAAACTTCCAAATTGCAGCCTAGTCTTATTCTGGTATTCCATTTTTCTGTTATGAAAATGGAAGTGTCATAGTGGCAGAAAGGATGTGCGGGGAGAGAGTCTTTGTACTGATGACCTCCAGTGCAAGGATCCTTCAGAAGAGAGTTGCTGCCAGGAGCGTTATGTACAGGTGTATTTTGATGCATTGAATAGAATGACTCAAAGCTCCCATCCTGTTTACCTCCAGACCCTAAAGGAGAACCAGCCGGATAAAAGGACCTGGGGTGAAAAATACTACAGTGGTACCTTGGTTCTCGAAGGGCTCAGTTGTCAAACAAATTGGCTCCCAAACGCTGCAAACCCGGAAGTGAGTGTTCTGGTTTTCAAACGTTTTTTGGAAGTTGAACGTCCGACGCAGCTTCCGATTGAGTTCAGGAAGCTCCTGCAGCCTGTCGGAGCTGCACCTTGGTTTTCGAACGGTTCCGGGAGTTGAAGGGGCTCCCAGAACGGATTAAGTTTGAGAACCAAGGTACCACTGTACTTACAACACTACAGGGTTTTTCACAGTTATTCCCTAGACACAATCAGAGATTTGCAGGCTAGCATCCCAGAATGTGTGTTGCGATGTTTTAGTAAGCTGCCAGAAATAAATAAATTAAAAATTCCTTCAGCCAATCATTTTCACCCACAGAAGAGGCTGCCTGCTGTGTCTTTGCATGATCACTGCCCTGAGCTGATTTTGTTCTAATTAGCTTCTGTGCGGTGCAGTTGATTCTTCCATATCACTTTATTAGATCTGGTTGGAGCATCCAATCACACCTGATACAGAATCAAGCAAAATTGCCTGGCTGTTACAGGAGACTTCATGTTGCAGGGCTGCACAAGTTGCTGGTCTGTGCTTTCTTGCTTCTATCTACGGTACTCACCCAAATTCATGCAATCATAGAAGTGGAACTTCAGATAGGTAATTCTCTGTTATAATATACATTTTGCTTTGTATTTTATTATTTTACCTGCAAGTCACTCTGAAAATAATTTAATTAAAGGGTGGCAAGTAAGTTCTCAGAATGATGGAATAAATAAATTATTGCAACTCTTAGATATGTGCACCTTTTGGGTTCAAGAGGGAAATGTAATTTTAACTTTAATTCAAGGGAAAGTTGTCAGAGGTTTGGGAAATGGGCAGCTAGATGCTTGGTAGAAATGGCAGAGGGAAAGTTTTAAATGAGTGTGCTTGAACCAAGGCAGATAACAAACAGAGCCTCTGAGTTGGCATATGGGGGAGGTGGAATCTTGTCTCTGTGATATGCTCCTTATGTCTTGATTAATGGAAGAAAGTGGAGGAAGGTACACTCTAGGAAAGCTTGTAAATGTCAATCTTGATGGAAGGCAGGTCACTTTGCAGACAGGATTGGTGTCGCTAAAAGCCAAAGGAAAAGAAAATTCCCCAAGTTGATTAGTTTAAGGGGCAAAAAAACTGTTGAGAGAAAATTACTGATTTAAATAGAAAAAAATGTCAAAATATCTATACCTGGAACTACCTGTCATATAGATGGATCTTTTCGTCTTGCTCAATCTGCTTCCTGTAGCTGTTCGAACTAACTTTGTTCCCTGGAAGGGCTAAATCTTAGACATGCAAAGTATGCTGGGCAGCTAGGTAAGTTAGGGAAGAGAATTACTTGAAAAGTTAAGAGGCCAGTTCAAAACTCTGTTTGCTTATGTACAGAAGGTATCTGAGCTATTTCAAAGTTGCTGGCTGACTTGCATCTTTGCAGTGACCTTTGCATCACATGGATTTAAGTATTTGAGAAGGTATTTGAGCACCCCGTCTCAAAATCACCTCACAGGAGTACGGTGGTACCTCAGGTTACATCGCTTAAGGTTACATACTCCGCTAACCCAGAAATAGTGCTTCAGGTTAAGAACTTTGCTTCAGGATGAGAACAGGAATCGTGCTCCGGCGGCGTGGCAGCAGCAGGAGGCCCCATTAGCTAAAGTGGTGCTTCAGGTTAAGAACAGTTTCAGGTTAAGTACGGACCTCCGGAATGAATTAAGTACTTAACCCGAGGTACCTCTGTAATGGTATTGCATGTAGGATGACTGCATAAGAGAATCTACATTTCATAGACTGCTTAAGAGTATCCAGTTTTTAATCCTTGATGTAAAGCGAATCAATTTGTTGAGAAAATGTGTAATGCTTACATGTGCAGCAAAGGGATTCTCTTCCCCTCCCACCAAATATTCTTGGAAAATGTAATTGAGTGAGAGACCAAATGCATTAAACGTTCCCCATAAACTTAAAATAATAGAATAGTCAAGAAGTTTTCACTTTGAGGTCGCTTCACCTTTTAAACTTTGGAAAATATTTCCCCAGTTTTGGCTCCTGTCATGAAATGACTTAAATAAGATTGGCGAACAAGTTATTGCCATTCTACATTACTAATGCTTGGATCCCTGTCATGGAGTCTTGTAAGTAAAAGTGTTCTGATCAGAATTGCCAGATAAAATTATTGTCAGCTGTTGAAAACTGTTTGGCATTCAGTGTGCTTTTGATGTCAGTGCACCAGTGAAAGTTTTTAGTAAATTTTACTGGTGATGAGCACGTGATCCCCCCCCCCCCCCCTGCTAACTTCACTACAAGCGTTCCCAAATTGCTGCGCTAAAACTGTTCAGAAGCTGCGGCTGCTTGCTTATACAACAGCTATTGGTACGGGGTGCAAAGTGCAACTTGGCACCACAGTCTATACAGTTCTTTTGTCCTATTCAATATAGTGGTACCTCGGGTTACATATGCTTCAGGTTACATATGCTTCAGGTTACAGACTCCGCTAACCCAGAAATAGTAACCTCAGGATGAGAACAGAAATTATGCGGTGGCGGCGACAGGAGGCCCCATTAGCTAAAGTGGTGCTTCAGGTTAAGAACAGTTTCAGGTTAAGAGCGGACCTCCGGAACGAATTAAGTACTTAACCTGAGGTACAACTGTATTTCTGTTTCATCCTGATAACCTATTCGACCATGAAAGCTGGCTGCAGTTCTATCAAACTGGAAACCTAAAACAGGCATGATATAACTAACAAAGCCTTACTCCGACCCATCAAATTTCAGGGCAGACATTGTACCAACTTGCTCCCCAGTCTACAAAGAGGCCAGCTGCTCTGAGGAAGCACACAGGAAGGGAATGCTTCATGACGGGCTAAGGATGGGTTCCTAGAGGGAGGGAAGGACCTGGATTCTAATATCGCCTTCATGGAATGGGAATGGCTCCTGTTCCACATATGCAAGGTGAATAGGGTCACTAAGGCACAGAGTAGTACAGTGGTCAGAGTGTTGATCTAGGATGGGGGAGATCCCATTTCAAATCCTTTCATAGCCATGAACTTGGTCAATGAGCATCTCTCTTAGCCTACTATATCCCATTTTACAGCTCCTTGGAAGAAACACTGGATACGAAATTAATTAATTAAATAAATAAAATAAATAAATAAAATGCTTCTCAATAGTTAAATCTATAAGTACTTCATCCATATTTTATTTTTTTTAAAAGTGGGGAATGTTAATAAAATAGTTGGGGACCATGTTACCTGAATGGCTACCTATGCCTGCCCAAGCTTTATGGTTAGCCTTGTTGGCCCTGCTTTCTGGCCTGTCATTAAAAGACTGGTAGATGGATACTAGAGACGGGGTCTCTATAGTGGTGGCCCCATACCTTTGGAACGCAATTACCCAGGAAGTCCCACAGCTTCTAGTTTTATTTTTTTCTTGCATTAGTGTTGCCTTCTTGCTGTCCTCTCTCTCTTTCTGCTGCTTAATTGTACCTTTGCAGCCTATTTTAAGGGGGTTGACTGATGTTTTTAAACCACGGGTGGGAAACCAGTTGCTCTCCAGATGTTGTTGGACTCCAGTTCCTGTCAGCCCCAACCAGCATGGTCAAAGATTGGAGATGATGGAAGTAGTAGTCCAACAATATCTGAAACGACATAGGCTTCCCACCGTGTTATAAATTGCTGTGTTTATATCCTGTTATGATTTGTATGCCCCCCCTTGGGGGAGCACATTGCCCTAAAAAATGGGATACTTTAAAAATAATAATAAAATTATTAAATAAATAAAAGCAGGCTGGAAGTAGAACTTATTAGGGAGTGGGGAGACTAGCATATAACTACCATAGTCATTCTGGGACTGACTCCTTTCCAGCTGTCACAATTGGAAAGATTAGCTTTCTTGTTGGAAAGAGAGGAAAGCCATCTTATAAAAGTGCACCTAAAATATTTGGGACTGGCTTCTCTTGCAATATACATTAATTTATATAAGCATGTGTCTGTGTTTGTGCCTAGTTACCTCTCACTCCTGCACAGAGACTTGCGTTTGTGCATGTGTCTTTGTGCGTATGTAAGAAAAGAAAGCTTACAACGAAAAAGAGCTATGTATCTAAAACTATATAGTTAGATGTTTTGTTTCTGCATTCCTAACTAATACTGGGTTTAAATGATGCCATCCTAAATTTTTGGGATGAGAGATTGTAAATCAAAATAAATACATAATGGAAGAGGGAATTTGTTCGTTTCTCTGTCACAGTGGTACTGCCTGCCTTTAATATAGCTCTTAATCTTCTAATTACTGTAAATCTTTGAGAGAGCCTAGTTACTTTTTCATCGAAGGGTTAACTAATTTTCTTTTGAAGGGATTCAATTAGGAGCTATTACAATGGTTTATTGCTTCAGGGCAGTGAAACTTAGGAGTCCAGTTGTTGTTCAGAAATGAGGCAGCACTTTTTTTAGCTGTCAGTGTTTCAATAACTTTAAAAACCGAGCTTAGTCCTTCTGTTTTTGGGGAGAGAGAGAGAGAGAGAGAGAGAGGGAGAGGGAGAGAGAGAGGCTTTTAACATGTGGCTTCAATTCGTGTTTTAATCAGAATGTGGAAGTAATTACTGTGACATCTGAAACTGAGGTAGCAATAAAAAAATTATCACAAACAAGACAGCAGACGCAAATTATTTTGTGTTTATTAATGGGTGGCCCTTTGGAAACTTTCCCCCTCAGCTAATTGGTTCCAGATATTTGAAAACTGAAATTGTTTTGACTGGTATTCCTGGCCATATTTAATTTGAGCTGCCTGAATGGGGATGAAGTTGTCAACCATTAATGCCTGTCTTTAAAGATTTTGGTAGTGGTATTCCTGCTAGTTGGTTCACCAGGCAGCAATTTGACAACAAAACACTTGTACTTACTGCTCTGCAGTAATTATTTATTTATCATATCCTATGGTGACAGCAGCCACGAAATTAAAAGACGCCTGCTTCTTGGGAGAAAAGCAATGACAAACCTAGACAGCATCTTAAAAAGCAGAGACATCACCTTGCCAACAAAGGTCCGTATAGTTAAAGCCATGGTTTTCCCAGTAGTGATGTATGGAAGTGAGAGCTGGACCATAAAGAGGACTGATCACCGAAGAATTAATGCTTTTGAATTATGGTGCTGGAGGAGACTCTTGAGAGTCCCATGGACTGCAAGAAGATCAAACCGATCCATTCTGAAGGAAATCAGCCCTGAGTGCTCACTGGAAGGACAGATCCTGAAGCTGAGGCTCCAATACTTTGGCCAGCTCATGAGAAGACAAGACTCCCTGGAAAAGACCCTGATGTTGGGAAAGATGGAGGGCACAAGGAGAAGGGGACGACAGAGGACGAGATGGTTGGACAGTGTTCTTGAAGCTACCAACATGAGTCTGACCAAACTGTGGGAGGCAGTGGAAAACAGAAGTGCCTGGCATGCTCTGGTCCATGGGGTCACAAAGAGTCGGACACGACTAAACGACTAAACAACAACAACATTATTTATCCTATTGTTAAGGTTTTACAACTAGTAAGTGCTGCAGGGTCGCAAAGATGCCAAGACTAATTAAATGCTTGCGAAGGGGGTAAATACAGTGGTACCTCGGGTTAAGAACTTAATTTGTTCTGGAGGTCCGTTCTTAACCTGAGGTACCACTTTAGCTGATGGGGCCTCCCGCTGCTGCCGTGCTGCGGGCGCACGATTTCTGTTCTCATCCTGAGATAAAGTTCTTAACCCGAGGTACTACCTCTGGGTTAGCGGAGTCTGTAACCCAAAGTGTTTGTAACCTGAGGTACACATCCTGTATGTAACCTTAAGTATTCACCCATAACAAAATAACTAAGTAACAATGAGAGGATAACTTAAACAGATTTTTTTAAAATTAAAATTTGGATTCCACCCAAATACCCAAAGGGTATTTAAATTTAATGTGATATAGTCATTTCGAATCAGAATGAGGTATCCTGGAGAAAGGGGTTAGTATCCAAAGACAGCTGTGTAGACCTCTGTGTAGATTCTCAGTTGGGATAAAGAAATGATTGCACCTTCCTTTTTACTAAATTAAAAAATTGTCCAGTAGCACCTTAGAGACCAACTAAGTTTGTTCTGGGTATAAGCTTTCGTGTGTTCTGGGTATAAGCTTTAAGGTGCCACTGGACACTTTTTATTTTTTAAAATTTATTTTGACTGTCATGGCTACCTATTTGAATTCTTTTTTACTAGTCTTCCTAATTTTCATTGTGATTGACTTTCTGTTAGCTCTTTGTTCTGACACAGCCTTTTCATTGCAGCCTTGAATAAAGATTGAGAAATACTTCAATCCACATATGAGTATTAAAATGTTCCTCATGCTGCCTTTTCTTCTAGATGGGTTTTACTCTCGAATTATACAAATGCATATTAATAGCAAAAGTAGAATGGCCTTTTTGCATTCCATTTGGGTTCCCGGCTAGACAGAGAAGGCTGACACATCCATGCTTTGGTAATCTCCAAGTTACCTGTTTTATGGTAACTGAAGATGGTTCTGAAACTGTACTTGGTTCACAAAATGACTGCTCACCTGCTAATTGAGACTGGTTATTAGCATCCTACGTCAATTCATTTGGTTTCAGATCTGTTTCTCAGCCCAATTCACAGTAGTCTTGAATTTTTAAAGCCCTTTATAGCTTGGGGCCAGGGTACATAAAGAAGATCCTGTTTCCAAAGGTGTCTGCCTGTATTTAGATCATCAAACCTTCTCTGAGTTCTCCCAATCTCAGATACAGTATGTGGCTGGTAGTTACCAGGGAAGGATGGCATCCCAGCTTTGCAACACACTCCTCTGAGAGACTTACCTAGTATCCACTTTTTTTAGGCTTTTTAGACTTTTGCTAGGCAAACAGTTTTGTATTTTTTAGGCTTTCAAACTTCAATTTATCTATTTAATGATAACAATTGTACTTTAATAGATTTGATATTTTCAACTTACGTTTATGTATTTCTCTCTCTTAAATATGTTGTTGTGAGTTGCCCTGGCAAATTCTTGAGTAGTGGGGTATAAATCTTAATAAACAGCAACTATTTTTTTTTAAGTTAAAAAAACAAGGTCAGTCCTCTTAAAGGAGGAGTCTTTATGTTCAGAATATGCTGTTTTTCCAAAATGGACATTTTTGTGTTTGAAAACGCCTCCTATATATAGCTAGGATTCAAGTACTGGTGGAAATTTATTTTTGCTCCAGAATTATTGGTAGGTGGTAGGGACATACGGATTGTTGGAGCTGTGACTTAGACTACTATAAGACCGCATTTTGCCAGTAGAGTTTCAGCTATGTGTCTGGGTACCAAGTTGAATTTTAAGTGATTTATGGCCCAAATAAAAGTCTGTCGCTGAAGGAAGCTGGTGTAGGAAACCGTGTTAGAGGGAGATGGGGGTAGTACTGAAACACCTTAAACATTTTATAAAAACAGTGATGTGATTGTTTCCCAGTATTCATCTAGGCAGGCTAGAAGTTCATTTACAGTCTACTTAACAACAGCACTGTGCTAGTAAAACAACACTTACTGAGAAGTGTTGGATTGTTTCCAGCCCTGCTCTTTTTTAGCCAGTGACAAATTAATCTGCTCCCTTTTTTGCCCCTAATCACACAAAGAATTCTGTCCTGGTGCCCTGTTTATAAGGCTGTTAAAACTTGTAGTTTGGTATACCGGGATAATGCTTTGCATTGTGGTCAATTAGCACAAATGAAGCGACAGGAGTGCCAGTTTATGAAATATACATTTTTTAATTGCTGTAAAGCACACTGAGGGATTCATTCATTCCTGAATTACTAGCTCCATGGGCGCCAGCCTCAGAGACTGCAGCCTCTGGAATCTAATAAGGATTTGTCTTTGCAGTTCAGTGACACCACCATTTTGTAGGGAGTAGTATAGACTTTCTGCTTTAAAGCTTTTGGCCATGCCTTTAAGTTTATTTTTGGTTTGGCAATGAGTGCCTGGTGTGTGTGCAATAGGTTTAACCATGGTTGTCTTCAATATTGGATAATTCAGAGGCAAAAAAGCATGTTCTGGAGTCGGAATCCTTATTGAGATGCCCTGATTCTCAAAGTTGCTCTTCTTTGATACTGTATCTCTGGACAATTTGTGTGTTTGTTTGTGTTGAAGGTAATCGGAGCAGACTTGTGGTGTTTTATGAATAGCACAGCCCTTTCACCGAACATTACGTTCCTTGGATTCTGCTGCCTTAAGCTGTGTTGTGATGTCTTCTTCCCCCTTCTCTTTCTCATAGTTGGAATGGGAGCAAGCTCTTATCAGCCATGCTCTCCACCCCCCCCCCAAGCCAGTGACAAGTAATGCTAGGGAACTTTGAATAACAATATATTCATTTCAGCAGGCTGATTTTGGCAGGACCACTCTTATTGTTGCCAGACCAAAACTCTTATTTTCCATGAATCCTTCATATCATGGCTTTTTAAGTGAAAAGGGGAATTGAAAGGCTATTCCTCATTTTTGTTTCAGACTTGGCAAAACTTTATGATAACCAGAAGCTCTGAGCATAAGAGCTGCATACTAAGGGTTTGTGTGACTAAGAGTCTCTGATGGCACAATCTTGCAACTTGCATTTAATTTGTTTTGCACTTTCCTCAAAGGTTGTCCCAAAGCTTAGTCAAAAAGTTATAAGGGTGGATCAAGCTTTGCTTAAGCTACCCTTACAACCGTTCTTCTGTCCTATAAAAATTGCCTTCATAAGAACGTACGATATCTTTATTGTCATTGTCCCATGCAGAACAATGAAATCAGTGGCTTGTGATGTACTTTCAGTTGTATCAAAATGTCTACTAAATTTAAAACCTTTGCAGGAGGGAGACAAATATGTCACCAATATGCTGATGACATTTCCAGGTTTGTCTTTCCAGCTCAGTCAGGTGACACCAAAATTGGTGTTTGGGAGCAATGTCAGACTGGATGAGAGTCAATAAATTGAAACTCAATCCTGACAACATACAGGTGCTTTTGAGCTGCCTTCCATATCAGTCTGCCGGTCCACTGAAACTGTAATCTAAAAACTTTCTCTGGGTTCTCCTTCTGTGTGAAGTGTTGTGACTGGCAACTAGAGAAAGGGCCTTTTCTGTTGTGGCTCCTTGCTTTTGTTTTGCCCATCTTAAAGAAGCCTGTCTTGGGGCCTCATTACTATTATTAGACAAAAATATCTGTTTTCCCAGGCTTTAAAAAACTGCTAAATTAAGTGGTTTTTTTAAAATAAAAAAATAGGGCAGTTTAATTTTACTGTTTATTTGAATGGGTTGTTTCCTCTTTCAGTTGTTGTTGTTGTAATTTACTGCTTTAGTTTGTATGCTTTATATTAGTTATTATTAAATGATGCTTTTGTTTTTTATTGCTTGGCAGCAAAATTTATGTTGAAGGTAGAGGATATAACTTATGTAAGAAAATAAAAAAGTCAGTCTTCAAAGCCCGTTATTCCTTGCCTTCCTTTACATAACCAATGCACTTTCTAGGGAAAATGCTCAATTTTTAAAATGAAAATATCACCTTTATAGTATATGCCTGAACTTTTAACTGTTCCTATCCAATTAATTATAGGTCTTTGGTTCACTTTGACTATACTCCAAAAGTAAATATTGCACCAACTAGTTCTGTATCATATTACGTGTATCCTCGGTAAGAAATGATTCCGTTCTAATTAGCCATCTGTCTAGACAGGAGGCAGGGGTAACGTCAAGAAATGTGAAATAGGTTAAGTCTTGTTCTGTTTCTGATTAGTTCAGAGGGATTGCATGACATATGTGTATTGGAACAAAAAAGCTTTGTCACCCAAATTAGATGCAATTGGTAATATTTATTGTTTACCAAGGGCTTGTGATAAATCACTGGCAGCCAGGACAGGATGCATTTTCCACTTTCCTAAAATATGTATAAATCATTGGACTCAATCAATATACATAAAAAACAACTAGTATAGGGATGGTGACGTCTTCCTTTTATAAATATTGCATGCATAAACCTGTTTTGGCCTTTGGGGGAATGTAAAAGGTAGCGTAATTTTACAAATTGAAACTGTTATGATTGTGAAATATATAAAACATAAATCTTTTGAACCTTATAGTAAGTCTGTTGTCCCACATCTGCCCACTTTACATTTTCTCAACAGGATCTGTACAAATCTGTATTCCAAGTCGCCCTCATCTTGTTCGTAAATCTAATATTTCTCAGTGTTGCTTTGTAAGCAAGAAACGTTTCTGTTGCATTATGTTAATGCAAGCAAACCAGCATGTGCCCTGTCTTAACACTTTGCACAGCAAGATATTCATCCCTCTAAGGCAGGTTGTGGCTCAGAAACTATTATTCATGAGTGTTAGCCCCTGGTGCTGACAAGTCACTTCAGAAACTTAGCTTGTTCCTCATGTTGAAATGACAAAGTCATCTGCACATCTGAGGCCCTTTTTGACCTGTAACATCTTGGAGACGTTCTATAAACTTCCTCTGCTTGGGAATCCTGTTGTCTGGTATATTGATCACTAATTTTAACTCTCGAGCTATGATGGAGCACCAGAATTTGTGAATGAGTACATGCTGTGCTCTACTGCACAGCTGGGACGCGGGTGGCGCTGTGGTCTAAACCACTGAGCCTCTTGGGCTTGCTGATCAGAAGGTTGGCGGTTCAAATCCCAACAATGGGCTGAGCTCCCATTGCTCTGTTCCAGCTCCCACCAACCTAGCAGTTCGAAAGCACCCCAAAAAGTGCAAGTAGATAAATAGGTACCGCTCCGGCGGGAAGGTAAACGGCGTTTCCATGCACTGCTCTGGTTTCGCCAGAAGCGGTTTAGTCATGCTGGCCACATGACCCGGAAAAACTGTCTGAGGACAAACGCCGCAACCCCAGAGTCGTTCATGACTGGACTTAACTGTCAGGGGTCCTTTACCTTTACCTTTACTGCAAAGTTACTGTATGCATAGGACATAGTTCCTTGGTTCACATTTTCCAGCTCCTGTATATTATTTATTCATTTTTACCCTGTCATTTTATTTAAAAAATACACAAGAATGCTTATATAAAATCAGTATCACTCTAGCTGAATCAGGAATTCCTCTATTCAGATTCTCCCCCCCCCCCCATTTCACTTTACTATTGTCACAACATACATTTTTCTGTAAAAAAAAAGTTACCTTGACTCTGTCTTCCTTCTTGATATCTTAGATAAATTGTCAGACCATAACCTCAAAACCCCAAATTCTGGCTCCAGCAACCATGTAGAAACCTGTTCTCCTTCTTCAGATCTAACTTTGTTTTCACATACTGTAGTTTAATAAAAATAAAGGTGAATTTGGAAGGTGAATTTGGTTAGAGTGTTGGACTACGACAGGGTTGAAATCCCCATTTGGCCACGAGGCTCACTAGGTGACCTTGGGCCAGTCACCATCTCTTAGCCTAACCTGTCTCACAGGGTTGTTGTAAGGGTGAAACAGATAGGATAACCATGTACACCACCTTGAGCTCCTTGGAAGAAAAAGATGTTATATAAATGTAACAAATAATTTTTAAAAAGCTCTTTTTTTTTTACACCTTGCATTTCAACCACATGGTGAGAAAAGCTGTCCGTCTCTTCTTGATAGTTCCAACACAAAGATTGGTAATTGTTGTTAATCTTCTTTATCTTTGTTCATAACTTTGAGGCAATTTTCTTATATCCGTGTTTAAGGAAAATTTGTGAGTTGGTTTCAGAAAGTTAAATCTGGGAAAAGGTTGGGTTTAAATTGCATAATTTTTTGGGTCAGCAGTTTTGGCTCCCATGGTTTATTTATGTATGGAATATAGTGTAATACCACTGGAAGGACAGATCCTGAAGCTGAGGCTCCAATACTATGGCCATCTCATGAGAAGAGAGGACTCCCTGGAAAAGACCCTGATGTTGGGAAAGATGAAGGGCACAAGGAGAAGGGGACGACAGAGGACGAGATGGTTGGACAGTGTTCTCGAAGCTACCAGAATGAGTTTGACCAAACTGCGGGAGGCAGTGGAAGACAGGAGTGCCTGGTGTGCTCTGGTCAATGGGGTCACAAAGAGTCGGAAACTACTAAACGACTAAACAATAACATAGTGTAATACAATGCAGAAAGACGGTCCTGATGTTTGCCTCCTGGTGCAGACCTGCATTTCACTTTTTGGGCTGGTCTGATGGGCTGCTTATCTGTGGCAGTTTCTGCTGGATTCAGTCAAGTTACCAAGTGTTAAAGAGCATGGCTGACTTAACTCTCATGGGAATGCTTCAGCTGTTCTTTGGGGGTTGAATTCTAACAATAATAGCATATTATATCTCTGTGAAAGATGTCCTGTTAAAACCTTTTTTGATAGCTATGAATACTGGAACTAGAGGTTTTCATGAGTTTGCAAGTTCTTGGTTGAATCCATGCTGTGCATGATAGAAAACTGATATGAGCAAAATAATTGGCATGCTATCTTGCAAAATAATTGGCATGCTATTTAAATGTTATGAGGAAATATAATACTGCAGCCTGCTGTCACATTGTATCTGGTCTGTGATGAAGTAATATGCATTTCTAGGGGGGAAAGCACACATTTTAATTGAATTTAATTATTAACTCCTTGCATGAATCGGGCTGTGGCCCATGAAAACTTATGCTACAATAAACATGTTTGCCTTTAAGGTGCTACAAGATCATTTGTTTCAAATTCAACGATATTTTGTGTTGGGATGACTAGAGTTAAGCGTTATTTGTTGGGTGGTCTGGACACTATCCAGGTTTTGAAACAGAAGGAGGGGCACTTTAAATCTCGTACTACTCCTATGTGTGACCCATGTTTCCAATCTCTTGGAATGTCGGGTGAGGGAGACTCCTACTCTTTGAGTAAACACTCTGGAATAGGAGCAAAATATACAACTGTTTGCTACATATTACAGGGCTAAAATATATTGCTGTATTTCTTTGGGCATAAATTTAGTGCTTTTACGTCCTGTTGATTTCACTTGGAAATATTCCTCTTCCCCCAGGCCTTTGGCTGATTAATATTCTACAGCCTTTTAAATGTGTCTGTGGGAAGGGGAGGTTATTGTTTTGCTGTTTTGTTTTATTTCTTTTCATGTTTTTATCCTGTATTTTATAACGTCAACCGCCCTGAGATCTTACGATGAAGGGCGGTATATAAATCTAAAAAATAAAATAAAATAAAATAATAGTGCAAGCGGGAAGAAGAAACCACGTCCCCTGGTTTAACCTTATATTCAAACCAGGAATTGTGTCTTGTTTCACTCCCAACAAACTATGATTGGGAGGTGGAGAACAAACATTGGCTTCACCTTGGTTTTTATTGTTACATGCCCTAGAATCACATGGTTGATGAAGTTACAGATAGGTAGCCGTGTTGGTCTGCCATAGTCAAAACAAAATTTTTTTTTTCCTTTCAGTAGCACCTTAAAGACCAACTAAGTTAGTTCTTGGTATGAGCTTTCGTGTGCATGCACGTATCTGAAGAAGTGTGCATGCACACGAAAGCTCATACCAAGAACTAACTTAGTTGGTCTTTAAGGTGCTACTGGAAGGAAAAAATTTTTTATGGTTGATGAAGAGTGGGATATGAATTCAATAAATAGATAGATTGTGGTTGTGGTTTGCTTGGCTTACATGGAGTAAAGCAAACTTTGAACCTTGGTTTGTTCATAACACGTGTGTCAGGGGTTGTGGTTTGTTGTTCCCACTTGTGATAACGGAGGAAGACAATGGGAACAGTGGTGTAGCTAGCCGCTCAGACGCCCAGGGTGGTGCACATGCCCTGTGCCCGGGGGCGGGGCAGGGCACGCTGCACAGAGTCTCCACGGAGTTCGCTGCTGCCTCCCCCTCAGCTGAAGGGCGGCTGAAGGAGAGGGGGCGGGTGGCCACAAGCCCCACACTGCTGTTTTGGCCAGCGCAGAGCTTGCAGGCACCCCGAGCCACCAAGTCACTCCCAGGAGAGATATGTGGCTTAGGTACGCTGCAGGCCAGGCCCCACGGGAAGTGCCCTGCCCTGCAGTGTAGCACCCAGTGTGCTCTTACCCCCCCCCCAGCTATGCCTCTGCATGGGAACCACCTGCTTCTTCATGGTAATAGATTAAATTAGCCATTGTCTAAATTTGATTTTTAGTCTATACAGATTTCTGGTGCACGATACATGGATTCCTTGAGAACCTGTAAAAAATCTTGGGTTCCTACAACATACTCGCCTGCTGCTTAGCATTGCAATTGGTTGGCCACCATATCAGTGCTGTTCCCTAGAGTACAGCCATTCATCCCTCTTATAGACCAATCAGAAACAATTTTTTTGTGCTGTTAGACATTTAGTCTCTTAAACAACAATGTGCTATTCAGTTGTGAAAGATAGGCTTTGAGTCAAATGCGCTCACATTGTTTGTCATTTTGAAGGAAATTGCCGCTTATAAAATGCATATTGTTTTGGAAAATGCTCCCATTTAGCAGTTTCAGTGTGGGTATTATGAGGGCCAATTTATATTGTTCTATTTATAATTTATATTGTACATTTTCTCTGATATATATATATATATATAGAGAGAGAGAGAGAGAGTGTTAGTTAGTTAGTTAGCTAGTTACAAGAGTGTCTGTATAGCCAATGTACCCCGAATATCCCCATAGGAAGCATGTTTGCTTTGTAGTTCAGTCTTCCGATTTAATATCTTGCATAATACTATCATGGAGTGGGGCTGGTTGTTAATAAAGTTAATTTGTAGCTGCTTCACTCCACTTTGCTAGGGATGGGCTAATCAGTCTGTTTTTACCCAGAGTCACTTTTTTGTGTTCACTCATAAATCTTTTCCATTTCCATTTTTGCAACATTTTTTTTTTTTTTACAAAGAAATTGTCCTGGCTTCTGCTGGATGACAGACTTTGACTCGGATCTCATTTTCTACTGTAGACTTTATTGCTCGGGTCAATATGGTCCTGAAAGACCTACATTGGCTCCTGAAAGACCTACATTGGCTCCCAGAATTTCCAAGCACAATTCAAAGTGCTGGTGCTGACCTTTAAAGCCCTAAGTGGCCTTGGCCCAGTATACCTGAAGGAGCGTCTCCACCCCCATTGTTCAGCCTGGACACTGAGGTCCAGCTCACTGTGAGAAGTTACAGGGAACCAGGCAGAAGGCCGCCTTGGTAGTGGTGCCTACCCTTTGGAACACCCTCCCTTCAGATGTCAAGGGGATAAAGAATTACACAACTTTTAGAAGACATATGAAGGCAGCCCTGTATCGGCAGGTTTTTAACACTTGATGTTTTATATTTAGATATGCTGTAAGCCGCCCAGAGTGGTTGGAGAAACCCAGCCAGATGGGTGGGGTATAATAATAATAAAAATAATAATAATAATTACTATTATATGGTAGAAAGGCAAAGCAAGGATCATCAGCACAACAGGTACAGGGCATAGCCATAATAATAATAATAATAATTTATTATTTATACCCTGACCATCTGGCTGGGCTTCCCCAGCCACTCTGGGCGGCTTTCAACAAAATATTAAAATACAGTAGTGCAGCAAACATTAAAAGCTTCCCTAAACAGGACTGCCTTCAGATGTCTTCAAGCTAAGACATTGATCCAACAGTCGACATGCTCCTTGGGGTCTTGTTATAAAGGAGAGGGATGAGCACGGCTTTTCAGTGTGCCAAGCAGGATTCAGTTTGGGTTTGCATCAGCAAACAGGAACTTTGCCTTGGTGTCTGAGCCTGGGCTGTCTGTTTGTGCCAGCTCTGGTGTCTCCATGTCCTACCTAGGTGATAGAAGAGATGACAGTGCCAACTCAGAATCAGAAAAAGCATTGGATGCCTTCGGTGGGGGTGTGGAGGCTCATCAGCAGAGGCTGGTGAGGACAGAGGCTCTGGTGGCGCAGGAGGGGTACCAAAATGGGAGTGGGGCAGGCAAGACAAGCCCCAGCAAGGTGACAACCCACTGGGTTCCTCTCTAGGATCAAACTCCCCACCCCCTCGCAGCTCGGATGACTCCTGGGGTTGTAATGTGGCTTTACCAGGGCTGCCATTGGGCATCTCCTTAAACTCCCCCCACCTCTTGTCCTGAAAAGACCAGCCCCTCAAGGACACTTGGGACTCATGACAGAAACTAGTACAAAAATTGAATTTAGCTATGGATTTTAAGCAGATTTCCTTCTGAATTTGTAACTTTCTTGTATTTCTTTGGGAGTTGTGGGATCAGATAGTTCATAGTGGAATTTGCAAAGATCAAATTCCTCTAGCATTCTTAACCAGAATCGGCTTCTGGCTGTGGAGTCATCTTGGCTATATATAGCAATTTTAAAGTGTTTGTGTGCCCCATTATGTGCCAAGTGTAGTTTCATTTATCATATCCTTCATACACTATTTGGGTATGTTCCCAGTCAGTCCCCCATTGAGTTGGCCATTGATTAGATACCACAATGCCTTTTCAGTGCTTGGAAAGGGGTGGGTTGGCATTTCCCAAATTTTCCGTGAGCTTCCATGTGGAAGATATTTCACAATTCTGAATTTGGAGAAACTCTATAAACTGTATTTGTCCACATCTGTTGTAACTGCTTGTTGTTCCTCTTATTCAGTAAGCTTAGAAAAAACCCCAATAGATACGTAACACTAAAAACAAAGAACTGATAAGAATCAGCATCAATACTAAAATACATCTAGACCACCAAAAACACTTAAGATCTGATAAATAACTATAACTAAACTTTATTAAATCAGCATCCTGATTACAGTGCTGTTTAACAGAACTCGAAAGAAAACAAGCAAGTTTTCAGGACCCCTTTAAAGGTCTGCAGTGATGGAGCCTGATGTTTCTCCTCTGGCACAGCATTTCATTGCCTAAATGTATTTCTGTACATTTGCCCTTACTTATCTGAAGGGCGGATGGATTATCCCAGAGCTTTCTAAACTTTTCATGTTGGTGACACACTTTTTAGACATGCATCATTTCGTGACATGGCAGTTCAGTTTTACTAGCAAACTGTAGGATAAACTAACGCCTTCCAGCCCCTTGAAGAGCATGGATAGCGTTCCTGCAACACACCTACACACTGCAGCTGACACACAGTTTGGAAAGCTCTGGATTATCCAGTGTTGATCTACTACTTGTGGGTGCAGGTTACCTAGGAGTCTGTTGATACAGCAGGCCACTTCAATTTTGCAGAGAAAGGACTTTTAATATAATTCATCTCATTTTATTGATCTTTACAAAGTGGATTTGCTGTTGTATTTGATAATCAAGCAGTTACTTTAATTGCCATAGGAATGCTTCTATGAACATGAAAGGGTATATGACAGGCAGTACTTGAAATGTGAAGAACTAGTCTTTCCTTTTTCAACAGGAGGGTAATCTGCCAACTGGGATTGCATCCCCTCCTGGCTTGCAAATCCATAGTCATCCAGGAGGAGGGGTTCACACTTGCCCAGACTGGCACCGGATTAGTGGCAGAACATAAATTTATTGGGAGCTTCTGCTAAAGTGGCTCTTCATTAGCTGTTGGTGTGTGTCTTAATATGGACATAACGTTTTCTCCTTCCTAATGACCTTGGTCAGGAGGCTGGGAAGGGATTTATTTAAGTTCTAATTGTGAACCCCTTTGGCTTCTTGCTCTTTTTTCCTGGCCGAGATAACAGCTTGAGATGCCATGCCTTTATTTACCGTATTTACTTGAGTCTAATGCGCCCCTCAGTTTTCAGAACCTTGAAACCAAAAAAAGTATTTGCTGGCAAATGTAAATGTGCCATCAAATCTAATGTGCACCTTAATTTTTGTAATGTAATTTGGCCAAAAAAAAGGTGAGCATTAGATTCCAGTAAATAGGATATTTGAAGTATTTTTAACTTGCTATTCAGCCAAAAAGGTTTGAAGAGCTGCTTGCATAAAACCACTTAAAGCAAGGCCATCCCTGCCTGTTGGTTTACAGTCTAAAATATGTGACATAAAAGAAAAAAAGGGATGGAGAGAGAGAAGGGGGGGGGAGCAAACTCAGGCCCCAGTTTTCAAATACAGTGGTACCTCTGGTTGCAAACAGGATCCATTCCGGAGGCCCGTCGCAACATGAAAAGAGCGCAACCTGAAGCGCCGTATCTGCGCAGGTGCATGGCATGATTTGGTGGTTATGCGCGAAGTGCGATTTAGTGCTTGTGCGCATCCGCAAGCGGCGAAACCTTGAAGTAACATTTTCTGGTACTTCCGGGTCGCTGCGGGACGTAACCTGAAAGAATGTAACATGAAGCAAACGTAACATTAGGTATGACTGTAACACTTAAAACAACCAGTTGTTATGTAAACATTTCAGGGACTGGAGGAACCCAATGTAGCTGGTTTTTCAGCAGACTTGACGGTATGGGCCCTGCTTCCCATCTCTCCCTCTCCTACAGCCTGTTGTAATGGTTGCTGCCAGATTAGAGTAGAAAGAGAGTCTTTGAGAAGAAGAGGCTCACCATTGTGAAGTGTGCAGTTTACATGCAAGACAGCAGTTCTCACATGCAACTCTGATTTGTCTCCCGCCCCGTTTGGATCGTTTGACATTGAAACTTGGATGCAACCTATAATTTGGTACCCCTAGGGTTAAGAAGAAGTTAAGAAGTATAGGGGTTAAGAAGTATGAAATTGAATAAAACAGTCAGATTATATTCTAAAACATATTGAAAAACTAGGATGCAATAAAACCAAACAGGAGAAGTGGGGAGAATGTTTGCTGAGTGAGGAATAGGGAAAATGATGGAGTTGTAAGGAAAAGTGGTTAGGGGAAGAAGGCAGGTTGAGCTCTGAGCACTTTTTTCGGTAACACTAAAAAGAATGCAAGTGGGAGACTTTGGGTTCAATGGCAAAGTATTAAAGCTCTGCTTTTGCCCTGTGTGTAATGAGCAAAGTAGAGTGGGATTTTGTGGGGAGACAACCCAGGAAGGAGAAAAGAGCATAATCAGGGAAATAAAGCAAGCTGAAAATGGAAAGGCAGGGTGGAGGCAGGGATAGAAGCTTTAGAGGGAAGAGAGAAGGCAGATTTAATACATGCCCTTGTTCTGCTAGTAGATGTGTTGTAGTTTGAGGTACCTACCTCTTTAGCAACAGAAAGAGAAAGATAATAGAAGGAGAAGGAGGGTGGGGTGGGGGAAAGTACATAAGAAAGGCCCTGTGCAGGGAGCTGATAGCTCTTTTATACCTTTGTTGGTAAGGAGAAAAGACAAAGCCTCTTAAATACTGTCTTGCTGGCAATGATCAGGTGTTAAAAGTATTGAAATGGTGCCAGCCAGGAAGTATTTGTTCTCAATGTCTGAGAAAGGTCTTTTAAAAATTCATCCTTATTCTGCTTTCCCAGGGGAAAAGGGATCAACATGTCTTTTTAGCTCTTGTGGCAAAAGCCTGGAGCTATTGAAACAAACTTGGTTGGAAGGAGGATAGGAGAAGCCAGAGGAGTGACATTTTATGTGATCATAACTTGGCATAACACTTCAAGGAGTCTGATGCTTTAGTTTCCTTTACAGGGGTATGGCAGAGATTTACAGTGAAGGAGAAAGCAATCGGTGCATTTAAGATGAGAGGCAGCGTAACACAGCTTTGCTTGAACATGCACCGCCTCATTTGGAGGCTCTTCTCTTGCTTCTCTAGGCCAAAACCAGAGCTTCCCTTCTCAGGTGCAGGCTACCATGGCAAAAGCTGGATTTTTGGAGTGCTTACTAACAGCATACGCTCCCCTATTATGGTAGTTTTTTCAGAGTTCAGGGCGCTTTTTCATGAGATTCTATTCAAGCACATGAGCACTTTGGACTGGGCCCAGAAGTGAACTGGCAAATAATGCAGCTATTTTAAAACATGGGTTATATGGCAAATACATTCACTTTAACTTGTGATCTAGATGCCCAGCCAGCTATCTGACTGCTACATTTTTGACCATTGGAAGTTTCTGAGTTATCTTCCAAGGGCATCCCCATGTAGAGCACATTGCAAAAATACAATCTGGAGGTTATCGGAACATGGAAGTATGGTGGTCAAGTCAATATTCTGATGTAGAATATTAAAACTGTTGGATTCTTTCATGGGAGCAGAGCTTAAGTGCATTGCAGCTCTAATTCTGTGCAGCAGTAGTGCACTATTAAAATCTGAAAGACACTTTGAGCAGAGCATGTTGAGGTTGTGTATGAAATTTCCAAAGCATTTACATTTCCGTGTTAATTCAGGTAATTCAACCCAAATTCCACCCCAAATTCAAATTTCTCAATTTCCCTCTTTATGTTGTAAGGTTTTTAATATTTTTAAAAATTAAAATAATTTTTCATAGAGTTAATTTTATAAGGGTGGACTTTATTAACTCACTTAACATTGTTGCTACAGCCATGGTGGTTTTATATTAACACAACATCTTATACTTCCCAGTCTTGCTCTTTGTATTGGCTAATTATACTTCCCATTCTTGCTCTTTGTATTGGCTAATTACATAACCCCTTAAATAGTCAGCTGCTGCTGCTTCTGCTCCTGTTCTTGAAGCTTTTGTGCATGTTAGGCCTTTCCCTCCAGTTTAAGTAGGAAGTCTAGTTCTAATCTTCTTAGCTGCACTCAACGCATGTGAGGGGTGATCCTATCAAGGAATCTGTGGCCCTAGATTCACAAATGATGTGAACACCTCTCTTTTTCTTTTAGAAGCTTTGACAATTTATTTTAGCTGTGTGAGTACAAGCATATTAAAATAGATCTCTTGTCAGTGGGAGAAGAAGGAAAGTCACACACACCACTGGTTTTCAATGGAAACAAAGGGAGCTTAGCAGTCTTGACAGAATGTTCTATTTGGGTGAAACATCCTTAAAATGTTGGTGGAAAGAATGGATGAAAGGAATCAATTCTGAAGAACACAAAAGGTTGCATGAGGTTCTCACCCCTTTAATCTTCAAGAGGCAGAAACAGAAGTAGGTATTGGAGCTGGTATGGACTTATGTGGGTGTAAATGAGCTAATAAATAAAAGTTTACGAGTAGGCGGGGGCATTCATTGGAAACAAAAAGTTAAAAGTATGAGGAAATAAAATGCTTATAAACCAGTGGAAAGTGCAAGGGACAGTTAAAAGTATTATGCATTCATGCTCACCTCACTATGCAAGTTTAGGAAAGCAATTCACCATGTATGTTGTGCGTTTAAAAAGCTATCTGTGTCATGTTCCTCTCCTTACAATGAATGAAAGGGCATTCCTCTTGTAATGGGATGAGTCTTTCTAACCCAACCATTTAGTTCATTCAGTCAGGAACACTGATAAAAACGGCAAGCAATTTGTTCAACTATTTTTCTCTTTCTTTGTTTTATCTTTTTAATCACTGCATGATGCTACTGGTGGTCAGAAAAGAGGATTATTCAGTGCCTGCATTATTTTGTGGGTGACCATTGTTGAAAAGGCTTATGTTTTCTTTATAATTAGCTTTCTCTAAAAGCTGTTGCGCTGAGCTACACAGAAGACAGATCTCTTCATTTCATGAGATATATCTGTTATTACTTTTCTTTAATAAAGTAACCTTTTTAAATGCTGTTTATTGGGTGTGGATGTGTATGTTCATGTTTGTTTTTTCCCACCAGCACGCAAAGTGTCAACTTCTTTGTGTAAAAATTTCATTCATTTAGCACTTTCACCTGGAAAGAATACAATGTACAGAAATTATTTAATAACTGCAGTCCTCTCTGTGTTGACTTGGAAGTAAGTCCCATTGACTTCAGTGGAACTTACCTCTTAAGCTAGTGTGTGTAGGATTGCCATGTAAGTATGGTTTTATTTTTGAGGATATTTGAAAAAAAGGATTCCAGATTTGACTGCTTTTTGAAATAACTTTACTTTTTTGTACGCAGGCCACCGAAACTCTATTTCGCATGGGGGTGTCAAGAGGAACAATTACTCCTTTAAGACACGGAGAGGTAAGACTATGTTTGTTTTCTCCTGCTGTTTATAGTCTTAGAACTGAACTTGGTGCCATCTTGGGCAAAAAATACTTAGAGTTGTTGAAAGATGATGATGATTAAGAAATAGATAATTCTGTATGTAGATCATCATTATTTTCTGTTTGGGGCGGGGGAGATGCAATTCTTATGTTGTCAAAAGAGCAGGACACCTCCATCATACACAGGAAGGAGGGTAGGTGACAGGCTAAGGAGAACTACAGTAAATCTTTAGAAGAAAAGAAACCTAATGAGGCACACTCCCCCCACTGTCCGGTGAGGACTGAGCACGCTCAGTTGCCATAGGATGTTGAAAGTGATGCAGGACATGGGAAAAGGGGAGAGGAAATGGAGTATATTGAAATAAGATGTGGATGCCTGGAACAGTGAATAGGGACCCTCCAACTGCAACTTCACCTCCCTCCCAGATCCCACTTGTATAATGGGCAACATTTGTGACATGACCCTGTTTCATTGTTGAACTTAGTGGTGATTGTTACCAAAGACGTAAAGTAAAAGCTTTCATGCACAATTAAGAAGGCAGAACTTTTTCTTGAAAATTGTAACTGCAATTTGAAAACAGGGTTTGAAACTGTTAGCAGGTTTTGGTCATCCCTGCTTCGTAGTGACCATAATCCAAAGTTGCAGCTGTGCCATAGTAATCATGGGGAACCCTGACATAGTGAAAAGGTAGGGGAATTCAAGTGGGAGAAGGGAGGTGCTCCTGGTCTCTTGAGCAGTATTCCATCTGCAATGGACCTAAGAGAATGCAATCCAGAATAATGGAGAGGTTATGAGCAATTTTGATGAACATGTGTTATGTTCAGTTTCAGCAAGATTTGTTCCTTAATATTGTATTTATTTATTTGTTCAATTTATATCCTGCACTTCATCAGTTTTATTGATCTTTGGGCGTGTTGCATCACAACACAATATAAAATCACCACTCAAAGATGACTCACTGTAACCAGAATTTGCACATTTGGTAAAAAGGGTCAGTTAAAGGCTTTACCAATGGAACAGGTGAACCATCCTGCAGTCTGTTGTCCAGGGAGTTCTTCAAAAACTCTTTGTCAATTGACACATTGCAAAGCTGGAATATATGTGTGAGTTGGCTTGCTGCTTATTGAAGTGTATTTTAGATGGAACAGAGTTAACAAGATATAGTGTATGAATTAATGGGGAAGAGTACACCATGAAACGCCATATATTTTGGCCTTTATAAGGAATACCAATATGAACATAGTCACACAAGCATATAAAGGGCTCGTGATTGCCTTTAGGTGAATGAACAGTTGTTTAAAGGGTGATGCTTTGATCTCCAGGTTAATAATTCAAACTTGCAACTAAAGGATTGCAAGAATATCTTCATAGGTTTGTTCAGCCTGTGTATCTTTCTAGAAAGAGCTTGATGCTGTACTTGCGAGGGTTATCCTGTACTTTGAAAGTGGAAAGGATATATAACCGAGTTCTATAAAAGGACAAAACCTTCAGATTTGTGGCTATGAAGATAATTAATTTGTTTTGTTTGCGATGTATAGTTGCATTTTATTTTAAATTCATTTTTAGGATATTATAACAGATTTGATCTGTTAATGTAAACTGTGTAGAGTTTTTATTATTATGTTAAGTGGCATAAACATTTCAGAAATAAAAAGTAAAAAGAAAAATGCAAATGCTAAGTGTTTGCGTGCTCTTACTGAAAATGCAGTTAAAGCCAGAATTGGAGAGATTAATACTTGGACGTTCCAAGTTTACTTGCTCAGTTCAGAAGTGCTAATCTGGTGGTGAAATCCCCAAAAGCTAAATTGTTGGGAAGCTGAGGAAATAATACAGATTGGATGAGTATAGACAGAAAAGCCTGTGGTCAGATCCTTGGTGGTTTTAACCAGTACACATCACCTAGTATATATTAAAATAATGCATTATTTAAAAACATATTTAAGATCATTTCTGTCAATGTTGTAAGCGCGGCTGGTGCTGGGGATAGGCAGAGAAAAGCAAGACTAGTTCTGAATTAATAACAGACCCTCACATTGCACTGAAGCAAACAGCTTTTTTTAAATAAAAAAAAACCACTATTCAAACAAGAAAAGTCACTAAGGACTCTTCATTGTTGGCTTGTTTCCAGGTCCAGATGGATTTGCAGTTTATAATGCTGAATATTTGAGGGAAATCTTCCCCCTTATTTCCTGCTTACAGCTTTTCTGCATGCCAGGAGAGTCATCTCCATAGCCTCTCTGGCTATGAATATAGTTTACTTTTGTCAACCTTTCCACATAAGAAACCAGGTTTTTGTGCTGAAAGCTGTGTTATTTGCTGTTTACATATGGATTACAGAATTATTGACAAGGTTTTGGCATGAGATTTGGAATCCGTTGCTGCCAAGTGTCATTCATCCAAGTGAGACAGATAATTCTTGGACTGGTTTTCCTGTTCAACAATAGCCACAGGGTTGTGAAAAATTACCTCAGGACTGGTTATGGTCATGAAGTTGACTGATCTCCAAGAAGTCTAATAGTATCAGGGGAGGTAATGAAATTCAAGAATATAATTGCCTTCAGGACTGAGCACATTTCTCTCCTTGTTGCTGAAGTATTTCTATCAAGACTCGCTTTTTGGAGAATGTTTAGTGGTTCAGAGGTCACCCATTTCTCCTCTCGCTCTTAGCCATTATGTTGATGTCTGACTATTTTGTAAAGGTTTTGTCAGTCCTGAACATAACTTTAGAGCACTGGGAATTTAAAGAGCATTGAGCTGCGATTTTATTTCTAGCCATGCCTGTCTTTCTCTATACCCTCTTTTTCTGCCTTTAACAATAGTTGTCATTTGTGTTTTGAGGACCATCACCAAGGGACCATGAAAGATGCAAGACATCTTTTAAGTTCCTGCCTCTTGAAGCCTCTCAGGCCCCAAATAAATTAACTGAGATACTTGTCATTAAGGAGGCTTATTTCATAGTGTCACCTGCCTCCTGCCATATTATATCAGATACAAAAAAGCTGGATATAATTCTGAAAATAGCACTTTGGGAATAAAGATTTGCTGGACAAAGGCAACTGTGATCCTCTCTCATGTTTCCCAAAATGGTATGATTCTCAGGGAAGTTCTTGGAGGAAATTACACTGTTTGCCTGCTGCTAAGCAACACTCGTCTTATTTACGAATCCAACCCTCTGCTCCCCTGATTTCCACTGGTTTTTACTCAAAGTCTTGAGGTTGTTGGATTTGTTTGTTTTTTAAAGACATCCTGGGCAATTTTGTGTTGTAATTCTCAAATTAAACTTGCAAGAATGTGAACGTATTTGGCATAAATACTGTGTGTGGAGTATATTTGTTTGTTATGAGGGTATGTATTTTTGTGTTTTTATATTGTAAACCACCCTGTGATCCTCAGATGAAGGGTAGTACATAAATTCTAATTCTAATTCTAATTCTAATTCTAATAATAATAATAATAATAATAAAAAAAAAAAATGGGTGTTTTTGTCTCAGGGGTTAAACAGTAAGGACCATGTCATCAAAATTCCCATTTATTGGCTGCAAAAGGGCACTGGGAATCTGGAGGTATAAGATAATATCCATATGCCAGCAGAAGAGTACACTCAGGCTTCACATGGCAAGTGATATATGGTTGCTGAGCTAAGGAGCAGTGTGTTTTCCCTAAACATTGTGAAGCCGGCCTTTAGATTCTTCCCAGCATCTCTCTTTTCTCTTAGGGCAAGCTGCCAACTTGATTTCTACGACCATCTTACACACCTTTCTCTGCTAGCCTGCAGGGGTGAAAAATGCATCTCAAAATGCTCCTGTTTTCAGCAATAGATTGAGACGGATCTGGCTCGCATCCAGGTTCCTACTGAAAGCTGAATTTCAAGGCTCTCTTACTGCCCATCTATATTCTAATGAACACACAAATAGCTTTGAGATTTCTGCACAGATCATGTTTCTTGGGCAGCCAAACAACTGGGATATGGCCAGGGTTGAAGCAATATCTCGGCAGCTGCCTGGCAAGTGTTGTGAATGAGCTTCTGCCAAGTCCCTAGAGCAGGTACTTGATGGTGTGGAGTTGGGGGGGGGGAGGGCTGTAAAATGGTCTCTGATAGGATTAGCTCATCTAGTTCCCAGCTTTTCATAGTTACAGATGGAGAACATTTCACCTTGTGTGAGTCTCTAGGTCTCGCAAGCCTCTTCCCTCCCAGCAGAAATAAGTGAATTGGGCTGTGGTGTGTTTATTTGAACTTCTTTCTGGGGACGGACCTGGTCTTCAGGAAGGGAATCATATCCAAATAAATGCAGGCGCAGTTGCTACTTTGTGGTGAGGGCAGGGATGTATTGGATTTGGCCTGTTCTGAGGTTTCTCCCCAGAATGTAACAAATAATAGGAGGTCTTACATGGAACTGATAGCATCTGCGTGGTCAAGCAGATGATCTACCGTATTTTTCACCCCATAGGACGCACCTTTTCCTCTCCAAAAATGAAGGGGAAATGTGTGTGCGTCCTATGGGGCGAATGCAGGCTTTTGCTGAAGCCTGGAGAGCGAGAGAGGTCGGTGCACACCGACCCCTCTCGCTCTCCAGGCTTCGCGCAGATCTCCGCAAGCCATGGGAGCCTGCGCCAGGCTCCCACGGCTTGCGGAGAGTTGCCTGCATGCCGAAGGCTGGGTGCGCTGAGCTCAGCGCGCCCAGGCTTCACGCAGCTCTCCACAAGGCGCGGGAGCCCGGCGCTGGGCCCCCACAGCTTGCGGAGAGTTGCCTGTTCTGGGGACTGGGGTTGGGGGAAGCTCGGGCTTCCCCCGCCCCAGCCCCGCGCCTGGGGGGAAAATAATTTCCCCCCTTTATTCCCCCCCAAAAAAACTAGGGGCGACTTATGGGACGGTGCGTCCTATAGGGCGAAAAATACGGTACATCCGCTGGTTGAAGCAGCTGATCGGACAAGAATGAAACACTCGGCAAGATTTGGGATGTTGCAGGAAAAGGCCTTTTGTGATGGAACATGCTCTTCCGCAGAGACATATTTGGAATAAGCTCTGCAATCGTGTCACATTTGGCTTCCTTGAATTAAGTTGCCGTGCCCAGCAAGTTCCGCTCATCAAAAATAATGAGAATTTAAAGGGTCTGTGTCAGCAACTTCAGAAGTTCCTAATTTGTCTGAACTCCTGTCCAAGTCAGGATCTATTAATTCTACTTGAAGGGGCCCCAAGAGAGACATTTAGCATTAAAGTAGGGAGAGGTCATAGATTTAGGATGCTGCCTAGCACCATGGTTGGGTGGGTGCACAGGATGCTGCATAGCCCCTAGCTCCACTACTCTGGAGTAGGGATGGGGATGATTCACTAAATTTAAAAGTGCCAGGGCAAATCGCTACATTGGGACTACAGATATGTTAGCAAATGTCATGAGAGAGGTATGAATATGACAGCTGAGTGGCAAATGAAGGGGTGGAAATAATAATAGTGTGCACATAAGCATGAAAATTAGGGTTTGTTGTTTATTCAGTCGTTTAGTCATGTCCGACTCTTCATGACCCCATGGACCAGAGCACGCCAGGCACTCCTGTCTTCCACTGCCTCCTGCAGTTTGGTCAGACTCATGCTGGTAGCTTCGAAAACACTGTCCAACCATCTCGTCCTCTGTCGTCCCCTTCTCCTTGTGCCCTCAATCTTTCCCAACATCAGGTTCTTTTCCAGGGAGTCTTCTCTTCTCCTGAGGTGGCCAAAGTATTGGAGCCTCAGCTTCAGAATCTGTCCTTCCAGTGAGCACTCAGGGCTGATTTCCTTAAGAATGGATAGGTTTGATCTTCTTGAAAATTAGGGTATGTGGCTGCAAAAGGAGTGATTGATTTATGTGTATGGGGAGAGGGAGGAGAATGGCTCTAGTGGTGTGCTTGTGAAAGGAGTGAAGGAAGGGTCATAGAGTGGTACCTCTGGTTGCGGATGTGATCCATTCTGGAGCGCTGGTCAGATCCCAAGGTTTCCACAACCAGAGGAACCGCTTCTGCACATGCGCACAGGGCGGTAGAGCACTTCTGCGCATGTGTGCATGGCGAAAACTGGAAAAATTCTTCCGGGTTTGCTGCGTACGTATCCCGAAGGATTCGTAACCGGAGGTGAATGTAAGTAGAGGTACCACTGTATATGTGTTTATGGAAGAGAGCAAAGAATGAAACCAGTTCATAGCTGAAATTCTATTTAAAACATAGCAATTGGAGACAAGACCTTAACCCTCACAATTTAATAAGAATCACCAGTTTCCCAATTCCCTTTTTCTAATCATGCCACTTCATTTTGAAGCATGCACAGGGAGGATGGGTTTAAAGACATTAAACTGTCCCTTTTCAAGTCTAACCAGTTTATTACGGCATAAACCTACGTGCTCTCAAGCCCACTCAAGTCAGATGCATGAAATGAAATCCAAGTCGGCAAGTCTATAAAGGAGAAACTTGTACTGTGGAAGTTGCATGGTCATGAGATGCAAACATTGCAGACATTGATAATTAGAGTTTAAATATAATGTCCAGTAGACAGCTTTAACCTTTTATGATAGGGAGGATAATTGCTGAGATATTACCAGTAGTGGAGCTGGGAATAATTTACAAGGATCAATAATATAAACTGTAGCTATCCTGGCATTGATAAACTAGGTACATCACATCTGTAGAATGGTAAAATACTCTTTGTCTTAATTAATGCCGCTACTTGTGTGCTAAATTGAGACAATGTGTGTTTGTTTTTTAGAAAATCAAAATACATGTATTAATTGCCTTACCCATGCCAGGAAACCTGTGTTTCTTGTGAATATTCTGTGGGAAGCCACTCAGAGTGGTGGGGGAAACCCAGCCAGATGGGCGGCGTATAAATAATAAATTATTATTATATTATTACGTAATGGTTCTCTGTCTGACTGTAGGTGTCAATGCAATCATCTTAGTAATACAATCATCACCAGGCTACTACTGTAAAAGGTTAAAAGTGTTATTAAAAGGTTTAAAAAGTCTATTTATTTAAGTTCTTATTATCACTTACAGTAACCATTACTGTTCAACGCCCACCATAAAATTTTCTCATTTGTATATCTACAAACCAGGATTTCACTTAATGCTTACAGTATGGCAAACTGGACTTGAATCCCCAAATACTTATGCCAGTTTATTAGCTTTTAAGGCCCCACTGGTTTTCTCTGCAGAAGTCTTATCATTGCTACCCCATGGAAACATGTAACTAGGTAAAACTTGATGGAAATTGCCAACTGCACCCCTCAAAAGTGCAACACATGTGTCACACAGAACACAATCATATGAAACTCAACGGGTGACCTCAAGGAAATCACAGTATTTCAACATAGCTTACTTCAAAAGGTTGCTTTGAGGATAAACACTTGTCTGAGCTCCCTGGACAGATTGGTTGCATGCAAATGTAGTAGAGAACTTTTTATTTTATTATCTGAAAAAATCACTATTTTAACACCAGGATTTATCTACTATACATTTTGGAAAGTTGTTCGCCTGTTTGGTTTGCATTTGGACACCTTTTAAAATATTGTAACCAAAGTTTGCACGATGGTTCCTGAGATCAAGGAGCAGTTTTTTGTCTATGTGATACAATTGGACACTGTTTTGAATCAAGATTGTGGACTAACCTTTCAAAAATGTGCTGATTTTAACCACCACTTTTTTAAAAATACCCTTTTTTGCGGGTGTGGTGGTGTAGAATTCTCAGGCAGTGCCAGGCATGAGAGGCTGCTAGAAAGGAAGAATTTTAAAAACACAGTCCAAACAAGGGTAATTCTGAAATGCACCTTTTTAAACAAGGCATTTCTTCTTTAAGAAAGGAGTTTATTCTTGAAACTGCTGAATAATTGTTCTTTTTTATTTTTAACTCTTGACTTAGCATAATGATCTGTCTGTTTGATAAGATGTATAGTGCATGAAAGAGATCTTCAGTTCACAAACTGCTTCCTGCAGTTTATAGACTGAAAAAGCAGTGAAAGTTACTCTTAAAACTGATTCTGATTTAATTAATATTGTTTTCAGCATGTTTTTCCTTTTTTTCATGTATAGTTTCAGCTTGAGGGCATGCCAGGCCCCAGTCACAGGCATATTACGGAGCAAAATAGTGATGTGATCCTAGACATCTGATCTCCTCACCCCTCTCCTTCGTATCACAAAGATGTCATTATTATAGTGGGTTCAAAAGTTCCGTTCTCACGGATTGTTCAGTCATCTCTGGTTTCCCTCCTTGTTGTCTGAATGCTTTGCTGCTATCATGTTAATTTGTGGAGAAGATAACAAACTTCCATTCTACATGTATTCTTTTTCCTTTGTACATACAAACACACACTTGTTAAAATTTGAGCATTTTGTATTAGCAACCCTAGTTTAGTTTGATGGTCTAGAGAAATTCCGGATTTTTAGAAACAGTTGAGTTTAAGTATATGGTCCCGGGAGCTGAAACATCTCACACTTGTTTGTCTCAAATGTGATGTTTGCGGAAAGCTGAGCACAGTAAAGGTTTCCTGGAATGTTCAGTCAGAGTGTGAGAAAATAATGCTTTTCTAGAATTCTGTAACCCTGTAACCCTGTTAACATGTATGCTTGAAGAATGTTAACTCTTGGCAAAATGAAGATTAAGTGCAAGTTAATACTGTGGAATTTTCCCTCCAATTACATCATAGGAGCCTATGACAATGCCAGCTATTTGAAATTGGTTGGACGCCATGCAATTCTTTCTGTGCCTAGCAGAATGCATGCAGCTCCGGAATATGTAGGATTTTATCATTTTTGCCCAGTGAATCCTGTGTTTCCTCAAATCATTTCTGCCAATATTTCACTAAGACTGAACTGACATTAAATTCTAAAAGTGTGAGTATGTCTTTTTTTCCTAGGAGAGAGGGATTCCATTACATAGTAGTTCAAAGAGATGTTTTAACAAAGAGTAATAGAACAGTAAAGTCAGTGAAACAGACCAAATCCACTATGCTGCAGTTAGTATTACACTATGTTTATTGAAATAGAATTATTTTTTAGGTTCTTTAAATTCTTTAGGTTCTTTAAATTCTTTTGACTGCACATCCTCTTTGCTGCACTGTGGATCAGGTTATTCTAGTAACTGGAGGATCAGACCCTCTGTATCTTTTTTTTAGGTGAAGCACACTGATGCTTTAAAAGTGTATCTTCAGCACCTTTGGGCTGTCTTGTCTCTCTTGAAATAGAACAGCCCACCTTTTATGAGAAGAAGCTCATACGTACAGGAAACACACACAAATGGGATAAGAGGTGGGGAATTCAGAGTTATGAACTGGAACAAAGGTGTGCTAATGTGGAAAGTCTGGAGCTCATTTTAGGGCACATGCTCTGTATGCCAAATTCTCTGTCTGGCATCTCGATGATAATGCTAGAATTCAGAGATACTGAATGAAACTGAATGTTGGAGATTCAGGACAGACGAAGGAAAGTGCTTCTTCACACATACATAGTTAAAATATGGAATTTGCTCCCACAAAGGTTGCGATGGCCACCAACTTAGAAAGCTTTAAAGGAGGTTTATTTCTTTATTTCATAAAATGTATATGCTGCCTGATTGTAAAATGAGCCTCAAAGTAGTTTACAAAAAATATAAAACAAAAAAATTATGGATAAAAACAATTAACAAGAATTTAAGACGTTGTAAAAATTGAAATAAGCAATAAACTAAAAGCAGGTTTCTTCTTCGGGGGAAGAAAAGGCCTCCTTCTGGCAACTCCTGCAGCCAAGCTGGTGCCAAAGATACTGCTCTGCTTTTCTTTGGACCACATATGGATCTTCTCTTCTCTTCTCTTCTCTTCTCTTCTTGTTTCCACAACTTGCTTGAGCAGCCTTTGTGGTTGGCATTCTGCCTGTCCAATAAAGCGAAGGAATAATGGGAAATCAACCGGCAGATGTACAATTACAAGGCCATGTGGGTTTAGAGAATGGGAACTCCATGTTTCTTCTCCTGGGGAGCAACTGCAGAAAGCATTTCCTGGCATCTCTGAAAACCTGTATCCCCCCCATCTACATATAGGATGTGCTGGGAAATGCAGTGACCCCAAACATTAAAGCTGAAAGCAAATAAATTTGAATGCTATGGGGACATTTTAAACTTGCTGCGAGCTTGGACATCTGCAAATGCTTAAAAGTTCCACAGATCATTATTTGGTACCCCCTCAAGAAATCTGCACATGCTTGCTGCACTGTGGAACACAGGAACCTGCCATAGACAGAGACCAGACCACTTTGTCATTTAACTCAGCCTTGCCTACACTGACCGGCAGTGACTTTATAGAGTTTCAGACTGGATTCTTTCCCAGTCCTTCATGGAGATGCCAGGGAGTGGACCTGGGAGGACCTTTTGCTTTCAAAGTACAGTGGTACCTTGGGTTACAGACGCTTCAGGTTACAGACTCCGCTAACCCAGAAATAGTACCTCGGGTTAAGAACTTTGCTTCAGGATGAGAACAGAAATCGTGCTCTGGTGGCACGGTGGCAGCAGGAGGCCCCATTAGCTAAAGTGGTGCTTCAGAACAGTTTCAGGTTAAGAACGGACCTCCAGAACGAATTAAGTACTTAACCTGAGATACCACTGTATGTACTCTGTCACTGAGCTATGACGCTCCTTAAAGTTGGCAACCCAGCTTACAAAAGGAAACCAACTTCTGGTTCCTAATCAGGGCTTTTCGTTGTTAGTCAATAGCTTTTTGTTGGGAAGGTTTTCATTGTTATCGTCTGGGTTATGCCCATCTTCTATTTCTCCTTGTTAAAACTCATGGGTTGGGTTGAGGTGTCTAAAAACATGTAGGGAGGATCGCCAACCTGAGACATGAACAACTGCTTTCTATTTAAAATTTGAAGAACCTTCTCACCTTCCATCTACCACTGTTTTAGCTCTGGAGAGGAATTGAACTGAATGTAGGGAGGACATTTCCAGTGTGATCTCACTACAATACGAATGTCATGTCTGTGTTTCCCCTAACACACTCACTCATTCATCCTCTCTCTTTGCCAGTGAGTAGTTCTTTGTTTTAAATTGGGATACAATGAAGTGCACATTTTGTTTCCATTTTGCCTTTCTCAGTCATCTGCCAAACCACTAATTGTGTTTTAAAAACGGTGATGTTAAAACCTCCTTCTGTCGTTTTGGAGAAAGAACGTAACAACAACAAATATATAAGAAAAACCACCAAGCAGGAGGTGCACAACCTCTGTTGTGCTACATTGCTGAATTGGTGCCCTATGTGATGGCATACTGCTGAAACTGGGTAATTTGGTTTTTGGCTACCCAACTCTCTGTTGTTAGACCTTCAAATCCCTCCCCCCATAGAATATAATATACCGGTGTATTAAAAATCAGAATATAAAGATATATTAAGAAGAAATCATTGATAACTACTGTTACGATTTGTTCTCTAACTCATTTTTTTCTACTTGGTGGTGGTTGTTTTTTGGAAAACTGGAATATGAAGTATTTTCTTACTCTCTGGAACACATCTGGTTTAGTAATTTGCACAGACATACGGCATTAATTAGTCTCCTATATAGAAGCTCCTGTTATAGCTGTGAATCTGTCTTTCCATTCATTACACAAAAATAGAAATGTAAGTATTTCTGTTTTTTGAGAGGACTCCATGTGTTCAAGCTACTGAAAAACGAGTTGCTCTGGGGCTGCTACTGGATTTTGGAATCTTGCAAAAGTGTGGCAAGTATTAAAGTTCCTCATTGCTCTTTCTCCACCTCTTGCTTCTCTCTCTCTCTCTCTGTCTTTCTGTGGTTCAACAAACCTCCAAATTCAGGTTTTGCTAGGAGGACACGGGTGGCGCTGTGGTTAAACCGCAGAGCCTAGGACATGCTGATCGGAAGGTCGGCGGTTTGAATCACTGCAACGGGGTGAGCTCCCGTTGCTCGGTCCCTGCTCCTGCCAACCTAGCAGTTCAAAAGCATGTCAAAGTACAAGTAGATAAATACGTACCACTCCAGCGGGAAGGTAAATGGCGTTTCCGTGTGCTGCTCTGGTTCACCAGAAGCGGCTTAGTCATGCTGGCCACATGACCCGGAAGCTGTACGCCAGCTCCCTCGGCCAATAAAGCGAGATGAGCGCCGCAACCCCAGAGTCGGCCACGACTGGACCTAATGGTCAGGGGTCCCTTTACCTTTACCTTAGAGCAATCATCATGCCCTATTCCTTCCAACTCCCAAGTTAATAGCTCTTTGGATGGAAGTAACTAGGAATTTCATGTGAGTGTAAGCAGGCAGTTTGAGGAGAAACAAAACAATGAGTAAGTAAGCAATGCAACTTAATGAGATGAGACTGAAATGTAAAGCACTTCAGCAATTTCTACTACTTTCCACATGTGCTTTTGTGGGATGCAGGTTTTTCCTTTCTTTCCTTGTTTTAGAAACTGGAATAAAATGATAGAAGGCTTTTCTCAATAAAGCCTACCCATGGTGAAGGTGGAGGAGGTGGTTGTCCCTACCATGGTCTCTCCAAAAACTTGTTATGTGCAGTATCCCTGCAGCCAACTTCTAATAAATGTGAGAAAGGGACCAGCAATGGAAGAGGCTGGGGAGGAACAGGGGTCTGCTGGGAAGTGGGAAGGTCCCTCAGTCCCTGGGACCCAGAGGAGTAAAAATTCCTGCAGCCCCCTCTGCTGGCACTGCAGTTGAAGCTTTCTATATCCTGGCTGCCCAGAACTGCAAAAATAATGGAGGAAAATATTTGGCAGAGATGGGAATTCTGAATTTATCTCTCCAGACTTTTATGGTTTCTGCAGTCTCCCCTTTTTGTGTGTCTTTCTTCTCTGTTGCATAAATTCCATTTTGCCACAGGCATGGCAAAGGCCTCTGCCTCACGCACCTGGTCCTTTAGGAGCTGGCTTTCCAAAGAACAGCAATGTAGGCACATTGTTGGTTGTTGTTCTTTACATTTCTGTAAAAAAAATTTATCAAAGTGACTTAATGTGTGGCCCTCATTTCTTCGTTGTCAATCAGTTGAGGCAGTGCTGCAAAAATACGAAATGGGACTTTTCATCCTTGACCCACTGCCTTACTTTTTCCTGGTGGAATGGAGCCGCTGTGGCACAAGGTAAAAGTGAAGGACCCCTGACAGTTAAGTCCAGTAGCAAACTACTCTGGGGTTGCGGCGGTCATCTCGCTTTACAGCCCGAGGGATCCAGCTGTTTGTCCACAGACAGTTTTTCTCGGTCATGTGGCCAGCATGACTAAGCCGCTTCTGGCGCAACGGAAGACTGAAACTAGAGCAGCGCACGGAAACGCCGTTTACCTTCCCGCCGGAATGGTACCTACTTATCTACTTGCACTTTGACATGCTTTTGAACAGCTATGTTGGCAGGAGCTGGGACCGAGCAACAGGAGCTTACCCCGTGATGGGGATTTGAACCGCTGACCTTCTGATTGGCAAGCCCAAGAGGCTCAGTGGTTTAGACCACAGCACCACCTGCGTCCCTTTTAGACCACCCCCTGAAACATCATATATACATCACAGAAGGAGGCGTTCTACAGCAGAAATCCTGCCTGCCAGGATACCTGATAATGGTCCCTGAATGCATTACCTGGGCAGTCTGGCTATTCTTTTGTGATGGTTAATACTTCAGTTCCTTAATCCAGGTCACAGGATCACCCTATTCATACACAAATACGCCCTTAAGACAGGATTTGCAAGCAAAAAGACAATGGGAAGGCTTTCCCCATTTGTCTCAATTACTGCAGAGGAATATTTGAGGTCATTGGGAGAGTCAAAATGGCTTCAGGATTGCTCTCCTATACTATTTCAGACACATGGTTCATATATTTAGATATGTGTGCATTTATGACTATTTATTCTATATTTGAGACCTTAAAATTCTTAGAACAACTGGCTCTTCCCCATGCCAGTGTTGCATATTTTCAAAACTGGGGCAGCAGGAATTAAGGAAAGAACTTAAACATGGGCTCCTTCTGATAGCCCGGGACATCTAGTGTTGTATTTTGGAGAACAGGAAGCAGCTGTGAATCAATGGCTCCAACGCCACCAGAACAGGGCCTGAATTGCTGACTTCCTTTGCAAGCCCCACATCTCTCAACGGTCTCTGTTCCCACAAGCCCATATTATATATTTACATAACTAGCACACACAAAGGATTCCAGGGAGTTGTGGAGGACTGGAAGCAATCTCTCCATTGGGCTTCTACCAAGATACTTGACATTTTTGAATTACAGAATGCATTTAGTCACATGGTAAACTTAAAGAGGCACAGTTAGGTTCCTGAATTACATCGCTGAGGAACTTCTGTACAATTCAATGTCCATATTGTATCTTGATTTCATAAAGCTGATGGAACGGCTGCCAAGTTCTCTTGAAGGATTCCGGGTTGTTTACTATCTCTTATATGAGCGCGTACTGCCAGCTGGCTGGCTGAGATATATTTCACAATTTGGAAAACTTTGAAGCTGACACACAAACATCCAGAAAGCAGGAGTTCGCATTTGTATCTCTGCTTAAAAATGCCAGCTGCCTCCCCTTTAAATTATTGCTCTTTCCCCAAATCAAGAAACCAGGCATATGTGGTATGCCTCCCCGGAGTTCCTAGATGCTGGAAATGAGCTACACTCGTAACGTCCAAATGGTGGGAGAAACATCCATACATTTTATTGTTAAATGTTGTGTTCTGGTTAATAGTAAGATGCTCACATATTGAACAAATGTAGCTGTGCTTTCAGTTACTTTCTAGCCCTGCCTGTGCTCTGCTGCCAGCCGCAGTTGCTAATCCTCAGATAACAATTTAATTTCGCCGAAGCCCCCACCCCTTTAAATTCTCTTTTCATCAGTACCAATTCAGCTTGTGGCCACGAATGCCAAAAGTGGGCCTCTAATGAGCAGGCTGGCCTAGCCACCCTCATTGTTGTACAGATTGAGTTAATTATTCATAAATGGCTGTTAATGGATGGATGGAGTATCCTGATTTGAATAGCCCCATTGATGGCTTCTTTTGGAACCTTGTTCCATTGTCTAATGTTTTACAGCAGTGAAATATCCTGTTATTTTACCCAAATGCAATTAAGCAGGGTCTTGGAAATGAACAGGATGCCTGTTTACTAGAACATTGACATTAAAATCAGATATGGATACAGGTACAGGCAACTCCCCGTTTACGCATCCATTCCGAGGCACCGCACGTTTAAGTGAAATCGTGTATATTTGGAACACCAATGAAAAGCCTGCATACACCCTCTAAACTTCTGGAAACCTTTGATAAACCCAAACTCCCACAAACTCTAATACAGAGGTGTCCAACAGGTCAGATGCGATCTACTGATTGATTGTGGGTCGTTCCTGGTCGATCGCATGATCCTGATTGACCGCCCAACAAAACAAACAAACAAACAAGCTCCACAACTTTGGGTCTTTCTCCCCCCCAAAAGCTCCACAACTTTGGTCAATTTAACGGGTAGATCACTGCTAGGTTTTTTTAGATGGGAGTAGATTGCAGTCTCTTGGAAGTTGGACATCCCTGCTCTCTTACAATCACTCCCTCCAAATCTCCTTGCTCAAACGCCAACTCTCCACAGGCCTCAAAGTTTGGTGCGAAGCCTCCTGGGATTGCACTGGCAAAGACTCACACATCTTTTGCCACTTTTCGTGCAACTTACAGGTTCAAGGTGATGTGTGTGTGTGTGTGCGCACACACACTTTGAAAATGCGTAAATGGAGAGTTGCCCTTACTACATAAGCAGCATCCCAGGAAGGGCAAGCTTTGCATGGCTTTTCCCTTTACGTCTGCAATAGGATTTTAACACCATTTTTTTTTACTAAACATTTCAGCACGAGCTTTTGAAGCATTTGATCCATTCTGAATGAAAAGGCATTTGGTGGTGCGTAGATACAGCCCTCCTAAATTCAACCATTTTTGTGGCTGCAGCTTGGGCTGTTCCTAGCGTAATAACCTTTTCCATATTTATAAATTTGCTGTTCTAGGCTGCTTTGGGAAGGAGGGTGGGATATGCATTTAATAAATGAACGAAATAATAAATGAAATAAAAAGCAGGCTTCTAGGACTCTAATCCATGTCAGAGATATGTCATTGCTCTGTAAGCCTTCTTTTTAATTTGAAGTGTGTTGGGAAAGGGGAGGCTGTCATGGCTCAGTGGTGAGGAGAAAAACACTGTACCATATCCGTTAAAAAAATCTGGGGCATGGGTTCACTGACAAATCCTTTCACTAGTCATTTATTGGGTCCATTATTTTCTGAATGATATAAATGTGGCATAATGCACCTATCCTTGAGTGTATTTGGCATGCTGTGTGGCTTCCTCAGTGCTCATCATGTAGAACCATCTTCTTTACGCACTTTTCATTCCTGTTTTCTACGTGTTGAATATGGCTTGTGTTTGTTAATTCTTATTTATTTGCTTAAAGCATTTGAACCCTGCTTCTCAGCCAAAAAGGTTGCCAGAGCAGATTACATAAGATCAGTAACAAACAGCCCCTGATTTACAAACCAAAAGACACAACACAAGAAAAATAAAGGAAAGGCGAGGGAAGAGGGAAAACAAGCAAACTTATAAACTTCTTATGATGAGCAAGGCTGGCCCAAAACATTCTGCGCCTGAGGCAAAGAACAATATTTCACCATCCCAGGAATATGTGAAATATTGAAGGCACAAATGCAGGCAATTCCAACAAGAAAGGAAAGTGGAAGGTATCTAAAGAAACTGGTGTGGCTGCATAAGGAGCTTACAGATGAGCTGAGAGCTAAGAAGGGCATGTATAAGAAATGGAAGAAAGGGGGAATCACAATAGAAGAGTATACACAAGTAGCCAACAGTTGCAAGGAGAAAGTCAGGTGGGCCTAACCTAAAAATGAGCTGAGGCTTGCAAGAGAGGTTAAAAATAATAATACAGGTTTTTCAGCTATGTTCGAAGCAAGAGGAAGAGCAAGCATGTAGTAGGTCCTCTGCATGGAGAAGGCAGAAAAATACTATTGGGTGACAGAGAAGGTGGAACTGCTCAACATCTACTTTAAAGGTAAAGGTAAAGGGATCCTTGACCATTAGGTCCAGTCGTGACCGACTCTGGGGTTGCGGCACTCATCTCGCTTTATTGGCCGAGGGAGCCGGCATTTGTCTGCAGACAGCTTCCAGGTCATGTGGCCAGCATAGAATCATAGAATCATAGAATCATAGAGTTGGAAGAGACCACAAGGGCCATCGAGTCCAACCCTCTGCCAAGCAGGAAACACCATCAAAGCACTCCTGACATATGGTTGTCAAGCCTCTGCTTAAAGACCTCCAAAGAAGGAGACTCCACCACACTCCTTGGCAGCAAATTCCACTGTCGAACAGCTCTTACTGTCAGGAAGTTCTTCCTAATGTTTAGGTGGAATCTTCTTTCTTGTAGTTTGGAACCATTGCTCCGTGTCCGCTTCTCTGGAGCAGCAGAAAACAACCTTTCTTCCTCCTCTATGTGACATCCTTTTATATATTTGAACATGGCTATCATATCACCCCTTAACCTCCTCTTCTCCAGGCTAAACATGCCCAGCTCCCTTAGCCGTTCCTCATAAGGCATCGTTTCCAGGCCTTTGACCATTTTGGTTGCCCTCCTCTGGACACGTTCCAGTTTGTCAGTGTCCTTCTTGAACTGTGGTGCCCAGAACTGGACACAGAGCAGAATACAGTGGCACTATTACTTCCCTTGATCTAGATGCTATACTCCTACTGATGCAGCCCAGAATTGCATTGGCTTTTTTAGCTGCCGCATCACACTGTTGGCTCATGTCAAGTTTGTGGTCAACCAAGACTCCTAGATCCTTTTCACATGTACTGCTCTCAAGCCAGGTGTCACCCATCTTGTATTTGTGCCTCTCATTTTTTTTGCCCAAGTGCAATACTTTACATTTCTCCCTGTTAAAATTCATCTTGTTTGTTTTGGCCCAGTTCTCTAATCTGTCAAGGTCGTTTTGAAGTGTGATCCTGTCCTCTGGGGTGTTAGCCACCCCTCCCAGTTTGGTGTCATCTGCAAATTTGATCAGGATGCCCTTGAGTCCATCATCCAAGTCGTTGATAAAGATGTTGAATAAGACCGGGCCCAAGACAGAACCCTGTGGCACCCCACTATTCACTCTTCTCCAGGATGAAGAGGAACCATTGATGAGCACCCTTTGGGTTCGGTCAATCAGCCAGTTACAAATCCACTGAGTGGTAGCATAGTCAAGACCGCATTTACCAGCTTCTTTACAAGAATATCATGGGGCACCTTGTCAAATGCCTTGCTGAAATCAAGGTAGGCTACATCCACTGCGTTCCCTTCATCTACCAGGCTTGTAATTCTGTCAAAAAACGAGATCAGGTTAGTCTGACATGACTTATTTTTCAGAAATCCATGCTGACTATTGGTGATCACAGCATTCCTTTCTAGGTGCTCACAGACTGTTTGCTTAATGATCTGCTCCAGAATCTTCCCTGGTATTGATGTCAGACTGACTGGGCGGTAATTATTTGGGTCCTCTCTTTCCCCCTTTTTGAAAATAGGGACAACATTTGCCCTCCTCCAGTCTGCCGGGACTTCGCCTGTTCTCCAGGAATTCTCAAAGATGACTGCCAGTGGTTCTGAGATCACATCTGCCAGTTCTTTTAATACTCTTGGATGCAGTTCATCTGGCCCTGGAGACTTGAATACATCTAGACTAGCCAAGTATTCTTGTACTATCTCCTTAGTTATTCTGAGCTGTGTTTCCTCTGCTGAATCATTTGCTCCAAATTCTTCAGGTCAGGCATTGTTTTCTTTATCGGAGAAGACTGAGGCAAAGAAGGCATTGAGGAGTTCAGCCCTTTCTGTGTCCCCCGTTTGCATTTCACCATCTTCTCCTCTGAGTGACCCCACTGTTTCTTTGTTCTTCCTTTTGCTACGAACATACCCATAAAAGCCTTTTTTGTTGCTTTTAACCTCTCTAGCAAGCCTGAGTTCATTCTGTGCTTTAGCTTTTCTGACTTTGTGTCTACACGTGCTGGCTATTTGTTTGAATTCCTCTTTGGTGTTTTCCCCCTTTTCCATTTTTTGTACACATCCTTTTTTAATCTTAACTCAGTTAAAAGTTCTTTAGATAGCCACCCTGGCTTCTTTAGGCACCTTCCATGTTTCCGTCTCATTGGTATTGCCTGAAGTTGTGCTTTTACTATCTCCCTCTTAGCAAACTCCCAGCCATCATGAACTCCCTTTCCTTTTAGTATTACTGTCCATGGGATCTCACCCAGCACTTCCCTAAGTTTTATGAAGTCGGCTTTCTTAAAGTCAAGAAATTGAGTCCTAGTATGCTTGGCTGCTCCTTTCCGCTGTATAGTAAACTTCAGAAGAGCATGATCACTCGCGCCTAATGATCCTTCCACTTCTACCCCACTAACCAGGTCATCAACATTGGTTAGGACCAGAGCTAAAATGGCTGTTCCTCTTGTTGCTTCTCCCACTTTCTGGACAATGAAGTTGTCTGCAAGGCCAGTGAGGAATCTGTTTGACCTTATGCTCTTGGCTGAGTTTGACATCCAACAAATATCCGGGTAATTGAAGTCCCCCATTACTACTATCTCCCTTCCTTTTGCATGCTTGGCCATCTGTTCCAGGAAGGCATGACTAAGCCGCTTCTGGCGAACCAGAGCAGTGGACGGAAACGCCGTTTACCTTCCCGCCGGAGCGGTACCTATTTATCTACTTGCACTTTGACGTGCTTTCGAACTGCTAGGTGGGCAGGAGCAGGGACCGAGCAACGGTGACTCACCCCGTCGCGGGGATTCGAACAGCCGACCTTCTGATCGGCAAGTCCTAGGCTCTGTGGTTTAACCCACAGCGCCACCCGAGTCCCTCACATCTACTTTGCCTTCACCCAAAAGGAAAGCAGTGGCCACCCTTGTGAAAAGGAATACACAATGCAAGGAGGGAGCTGCGGTGCAAGATAGGAAAAGTGGTGGTAAGGGAACACCTAGCTGCTTTAAATGAATTCAAATCCCCAGGGCCTGTTGAGCTGCACCCAAGGCTACTAAAGGAGCTTGTGAATGTAATCTCAGGACAAGTGAGGTCCCTGGAGGTGGGCAGATGTTGTCCCCATCTTCAAAAAGGGGAAGAAATAACACTCAGGTAACTATTGATCATCTTGATGTCAATACCAAGAAATACCCACTTCATCACTCTGTCTAATGGTAGGACCAGCCCTGATTACCAACTTGAATTGAAATCATTCAGGGAGAGGAGAGGCCAAAGGCACCTGCTCTTTTAGCGGTGCCAACAGAGGGGTCCCTGCTCTGCTGCCCTTCTCTCTTTGCTATAGCCTGGTGAAATGGCTGACCCATTATTGTCTCCGAGGCCATGGCACTGGGCTGCAAAACAGCCCCTGGCTCTGCCTTCTCATACACAAGAGTGTCTCTGTTTTCATCCATGAAATGTTGGAGGGTATGAATCAGTCCATACTTTTTTTTTTAAATAAAAAGAACATAATTCAAAATAGAAAGCATTTGGTTTGCTTACAAGTATAATGGCATAATAGCATTCCTTTGCTTGGAGCCCTAGGGTAAATGGGCTCCAATGTAGTACGTTTAAAATTACCTGCTCATGACATAAAGATAATTTTGTGTGAAAAGACAGCATTTCTCCCAGCTCTTTTCAGTAACGTGATAGCTCCAAATATCAATTTATATCTTGCACTGATGCAAAGTGATGAAGTATGTCAGCATCAGCATGTGTTACTCAATTCAACAGTCAGAATTCTGGCTTTCTTAAGGCAATGTGCCGCCTGCCTAGGCTGCTCTGGTTTTGTCTCAGTTGTTTTCACTTTTGGTAATTATTCCCTTTGGCCCATAAACATTAGGGTCCTCCTGAGGTCAGGTTAAACCTCAGCTAAAAAAAATATGACACATATGAAGAGTTGTATGGTGTTTCCTGTTTCCTCCCAATGTTTTGAGGTTGATGATTTTTAATGGCATATACTCTCAGACTTATAAAAATAAGGAGCAAAGTTCAGAATTTATCTTTGAGTTCAGACTGGAGTTGCTGGGCAGTTCTTTTTAACATTACCCATTGTTTAAAATGGGGAAGGGATTCTTGTTTTCCTTATAGGTTTTGCCCATTTCCTTTTGGCACATGTTTTCTTTCAATGTTTTCAATCAAGTTAGGTTTGCAAACCTGTTTCTAGTTAGGCAGCACCTCAGTTCAAAAGTGTGAAGAGGAAATTAGAACAGCTTGGGAATAATATTGTTGGTTAATTGCTGCTGAGAGCCCACATAGGCAGGGTAAAACATTTTATTTAGTCGAACACATGTGTTCTGAGAAGTTTTGTGCAACTTTAGCCCTCTGAAATAAAGCTCATTCTCGTCGCTCTTTGGGATTGCAGAGCCGTACAGTGACCAGAAGTGCATGGTGCAATTTTTTAGGACAATACTGGTAAAGGAGTACTGTCTAGCAAGGTAACTAGGGTTCCACTGAGCTCATTTAGCTTGGACTCAGAGTCTCTTTAATATAAAAGGCTAATAGAACAGTAATTCTGGTGCCCAGAATAATGGATCTCTGTGAGCTTGGTGGTTTGTGTCTACTTTTCTTCTGTTTGAGGCTTCTACACAGAGTAAACCTGTGTGCGGAATAACTCATTTGTCAATATAAGCCTGTAGGCCAGAGTTGGGGCAAATGTGGGTAGTTAAAGTATGCTGCCTCTGGTTCAACTGTTGACCAGAACAGATACTTGCAAGGCATTTAGTGCTTTACAAGAGGAATCTCCCTGTCTGGAATTGAATAACATTGGACTCGCTCCCTCTCCAACTTTCATTTTTTCTTCTTCTTTTTCTTTTCTCCTGTTTGTTTCTTTTTTACTTAAAGTATGGTGTGCATGTGGCGGGGAGTAAGATGAACTCTTGGGATTCTTGATCAAGTAGCAAAATAGGGTTTGAGAAATCTGTTTAATAATTCTTAATACAATGAAAGCAATAATGGGAGGGGAGAAGGAGACACCAGTGATTCCGAAAGGTGAGGGGCAGTAGTCCTTTTGCTGGATTCTAATAAGTGGGGCTGGGATAGCAGAACCAAGGGCTTAAAGGCAAAGATTATGTTTCACTTGTGGGTAATCCATTTCTTGGTGGCTCCGTGAAATATTTGAAGTCACTGTCTTAATATTAAGGATATCTGATGACTTCAAATGAGGCTCTTGCTAAGGGTACTAAATCTTCAATTTGGGTTTATTTTATTTCTTACAAACCATGTGAGTGCTGGTTAAACATATAGGAATAGCAAATAAAGTATCAGCTGGGATTTGGAGAAAAAGGAGTGTACCTACCTACTTCAGTGAAAGTAGATTGTAAATTGCCATATGCTCATGTAAATAATGTCAGAGTACATACATCACATTAAATTATCGTTAAAACAAACTATGGTTTAATGTGAACATGCAGCTAAAACGTTTTTACTCTGCTTCTCCCTTGCTCTTGCTGCGCTTGCAAAATGTAAGACTAGGAACCAAGGTTTGTTCTTGGCTTACTGCTTGTGGCTTTTGGGCAGAGCGGGCAGGGGGGAAACAATCACAATATTGTTAATTGCCTTTTATTGAAGAGTGTTATGAACAAACCAAGGGATGCTTCTTGCAGGAGTAGATAAAATGTCTTCCCACCCAGCAAGGATTTTCATAGATTTGTAGAGTTAGAAGGAACCACGAGGGCCATCTAGTTCAACCCCCTGCATTGCATGGGGCTCAAACCCATGACCCTGAGACTAAGAGTCTCATGCACATATTATTCTGGGATATCATAAAGATTAATACAAATCTTCAGCAATGTTGAATAGAATTGTCTACCACTTTAGAGTTGCAATGGAATGACAAGATAGTATTATATGGTCCTTCTGAGGTTTTGAATGCTTAGCTGCTGCTCTCCTCTTGCTATTAGCAATACATGTTAAAATTACTGACATCTTCTCTCATGTAATTTGGGGATTGATCCTTGAATGATTCTGGATGGGTCTTAAAAACAGTAAAGCTGCAAGGTAAAGGTAAAGGACCCCTAGACGGTTAAGTCCAGTCAATGGCGACTATGGGGTTGCAGTGCTCATCTTGCTTTCAGGCTGAGGGAGTCAGCGTTTGTCCACAGGCAGCTTTCCGGGTCATGTATCCAACATGACTAAACTGCTTCTGGTGCACAGAACGCCGTGATGGAAATCAGAGCACACGGAAATGCCGTTTACCTTCCCACCACAGCGGTACCTATTTATCTACTTGCACTGGTGTGTTTTCAAACTGCTAGGTTGGCAGGAGCCTGGGACAGAGCAATGGGAGCTCACCCTGTCATGGGGAATTGAACCACCCACCTTCTGATCGGCAAGCCCAAGAGGCTCAGTGGTTTAGACCACAGCACCACCTGTGTCCCTAGTCGTCGTCGTCTTCTTCTTTGGTGATAACTGGAAGCCGAGTAAGATTGTCTTCCATAAACACGGTTTTAACAATGAGTCTGTAAGTGACTGTGGAGGCCAATTCTGGACCCATGTGTCCTTCCACAGTGGGGACATTGGTTCCCGGGTGGGAGTTGATCATGGTGTGGATTTGCCAAGCGTGCCTTCCTCTTAGCACATTTCTCCCTTGCGTCCTGAGTTTGAGTGTCTTCAGAGCCCATGACACCTTTGGTAAAGACTGTTCTCTAACTGGAGCGCTCATAGGGCAGTGTTTCCCAGTTGTCGGTGTTTATACTACTTTTTAAAGATTTGCCTTGAGACAGTCTTTAAACCTCTTTTGTTGACCACCAGCCCTCACTCGCTGGATCATCACCTTGTCGTGGTGAGTGGGCTTGCATGTTCCTATGACCCTTGTGAGTGAAGCTGTCAGGAATCTCGTCCCTAGTAGAGCTGCAAAGAGTACTGACGTAAACAACACTGGACATCCCTATAACACGGATAGGACTGTCAAATATTTTAAAGCAGAATCATCAAAATTTGTATGAAGTTAATAAGTAATGGCCATATTGCAGGTGGAGGCCTCTCAGTGGAAATGGTACTGCATGGACTTATTTAAGGATGTGTCCATGAACTCAGGTTCAAGAGACTGGAACTGGACTGGGCAAGATACAACCAGATTCAGGCAGGTCATATCAGGACCATGGAAAGCTCTCAGTGTGATCTGTTGGTTGTAGCTCTGTTTCTGTTGTAGGCAAGGATATTGCCTCAGCAAAGAGTTGAAGGATTGCAAGGCCTGTTCTGCTATGGACCCCAGCTCCCTGGATGAGCTTGACATGCTCTTTAAAGGGCCCTTCTCTAGTTATGTAATTTTTGGATATGGGAGGAGGTGCTGAAATTCTTCCTCAGGGCTTGGCTCCTTTGGGGGCAATATCTGAACATTCTGTTAATGCTAACCTGAAAACTGAATAACAGGATTTTGAAATAGAATGTAACATAGGTCTGTATTTGCATTACGACTGCAGGAAAAGCTAAAAGTGTTCAGAATGCCTTATGCCAAAAATGTATTGTGCCTTTAAAGGAGATAGGTGGGATAATGATGACTAGAAGTGTGGCTGTGGTTCAGCCCCCTGGGCAAAATCTTGCTTTTTAAAAACCAAACAAAGACTCAACCTTATCACATGGTATTGTAACAAATGAAACTCCACAGTATAATGAAGACATGGCCACAAAAGAAGACTTGCACCATGTCAGGCCCATTGAAACCAGGCTAAAGGAAGTTAGCTATTTCTTTGAACTAACTCACTGGGTTATTTGAAATGCACTTCTGTGGGGTTCCTGAGATTACCAGTGTTTGTTGAGTTCTCAGAGTACAAAACACTTCACAGATGAACAAGGGCTTCACATGTGAAATAGGATTTTTTTTTTAATACCTTAATTGAACACCCCAGGGAGCTGCAGTAGTTATAAAAAATTCCCTGCTGCTTAGGTTTTAATATTGAATTACTTTTTACAATAACAACAAGAAAAGCAATATTTTGCTTTACTACTGACGTTTCTACAAGACAGTAATTTGGATAAAGCTGTACCTCTCTTTCTTGGCAATGCTGTTTTGTTTGACCTAACCATGCTTGCATGCTCTGGCAGTTTTTTTTTTAAAAAAAGGTTTCTCGTATACGTGCCTGAAGCAGTTTTCTTGGGGGGGAAGGGATAGAGGGCTTTGGACTTGGTTGCAGAGGATGTGAACCTAGGGTTGTGCTTTACAGGAGAGTCTACTGAGAGTTCACAGGAAATAGGCCAGAAATATAATTATGCAAAAGCTGCAGACTTATTTAGAACTTCCTGTTCATTGATGAAAGAAACAAAGTTTTTAACATCAATTACCTGAATGAAATGTTCATGGGGATTGCCAGTTCCTGAGCTTTCTGAACCTGAAATTGCAAACATGCTAAAATGATAGCATAATTAAACATAGTGTATTATTCAATGCCTGTTGCCATGTTAACAATACTGTTCTGTCCTGCTACAGGACAAAAAAGGCGGGTGGTGGGGTGGAAAATCTCATTGTAATGGCCAAGGCTGTAGAATTACAGCACCAAATTAATCAATTGGACTTTTTCTAGGTCAGACTTTCTCTGGATTTTTTTTAGCAAACTAAATGTGGGTTGTAATATGTGTATAGAACAAAGAAAATTCTTTCCTTAATTACATTTTATGTAACACAACAGCATCTGGAGGATTGCTGGTTCTCCATTCCTAGTGTAAGATATTCTCTATAGTAAGGTTATAATGAGAAATGGAACAGAATCATTCATATGTAATGTTTCAAGTAGCAGAACACTCACTTTGAAAGCAACTTAGGCACAACTTAGTCAAGTGATGTGGCAGTCCGGTGTGTCCTACAATTAATTTGCTTAACTAAAATTTTGTTTTCGTTCCCAAATTTTTGTTCCCAACTTTACATTATTAAATCCATTCTTGTGTCAGAGCGGAACTCTTTTTGTGAGTGAAGTCACACACTACTTCTTATGGAAGAAGTATGGTTATTTTTAGTAAATAGTGTGTTTGTTAAGCAGGTGAAAGGGTTGCAAACTTTGGGAGAGCTTTTGAGTGGGGGTGCAAATTTCTTGCTAGTGGACAGGAAGTGATTGATCATCAGACATCAGCTGCTCCTAATTCTGCTTTCACCTAGTGGACCACTTCCAACACTTGAAATAAATATACCATATTTTTTGTGTATATAAGATGCTCTCATGTATAAGACTACCCCTATCTTTTTAACCCAAAATTTAGAAATTAAATTGTTTACCTTTTGGGGGGTGGGGGTGGGGGAGATCACTTCCGCCAATCGCTCACCCGCCTGCCCACCATTGCTGATCGCTTGCCACAGCCACTGCTGATTGCATACCTTGCTGCAGCCGTCAATTGTCTGCCTGCTCGCTGCCACCAATAGCCCACCTGCCCACTTGCCGCAGCCGCCAATCGCTTCCCCAACTGCTACAGCCAATCACAAGCTGGCCTTGCCACAGCCACCAATCACCTGCCCAATCGCCACTGCCAATCTCCTGCTTGCTGCGGCCATTAATCGCATGTCCCCTCTCTGCATTCACTGTGTATAAGACAACACCCAATTTTTGCCTATTCATTTTTTAGCAAAAAGCATCGTCTTATACACGGAAAAATACGGTATATTTGTATGACTGTATGGGCTCCAGGTGGGGTATCATGAAGGGTGGGTGCTCTGGAGGTTTTTCGTCTTCTGGTGTCTATTTGAAACAAGAGAATGAGTGCTTCCATAACTGAGGTGATAAGCTCTACAGAGGTCAGCGGGAGGTCAACTATTCAAGTCTGTCTTGTGAGATAGGATGCAGTATACATGTAGTTGCTTACATTTGCTTTTTAAGAAATATCCTTTAAAAATGCATACCATTTTCATGAACGATAAAAATTCATAAATGAGGTGCCTGTCCTTCTTTCCCATTTCCTTTCCTTTGCAAGGCCCAAAAGTTAACAGTTATTCTTCCAGCAGATGTATTAAAGCTCAGGAGTAGGTTTAGGCATCTTTGCTTAATACTCTTTGAAACTGGCATATTCTACATTCTGTGCAACCCCAGATGAAAGTTTAATAGTTGCAAACATTCTGGCGTTGTCACAGTAAAACTCACAGCAACTAATTACTTGGTGGCAAATATGAGACATAATGCTACAGGTAATTTTCCAGGCAATGTCTGTGGAGGAAAAGGAAATATGGATTTTTTTAGTCTTCCTGGCGTCCTATGTAGGTTTGTTTTGCATGCATTGGGCTTTATGCTATGTTTGCTCTGCTTTTCCGATAAATGTTACAAAATGGGTAGATTGAGAGCAGAATATGAGCTGATGGAGAAAGGGGGAGGGGGTAGTGAACCTGTCAGGAACCTGTGGAGAAATCTGCACATTAGTAGAGATAAAAGCAGCTTCAAATTTCAAGCTAGATAAGTTAAAAGGAGGAATTTTGAAACCCCTTCTTACTGACCTTTGCAAGACAGGGCTATCCTGTCCAGAGCTAATCAGGGATAGCCGCATGATTAATTGTGTGGCAATGCAGAAGGAATGCCTAAAACATTTAATGAGCATAGATATATCATGGCCGGGCCAACCCTGCCACAGTACCACATCTCCTTGTTCTCTAGCTAATTTGACCTGGAGGGATTTGATTATTGCAGCAGTCATTCCAAAAGAAACAGTCGAGTGGCAGTTTCCATGCCACCCAACTGGTGGCTAATTCTGATAGCTCGGAAAGTAAGGTAAAGGGACCCCTGACCATTAGGTCCAGTCGTGACCGACTCTGGGGTTGCGGCGCTCATCTCGCTTTATTGGCCGAGGGAGCCGGCGTTTGTCCGCAGACCGCTTCCGGGTCATGTGGCCAGCATGACCAAGCTGCTTCTGGCGAACCAGAGCAGGGCACGGAAACGCCGTTTACCTTCCCGCTGGAGCGGTACCTATTTATCTACTTGCACTTTGATGTGCTTTCGAACTGCTAGGTTGGGAGGAGCAGGGGCCGAGCAATGGGAGCTCACCCTGTCACGGGGATTCGAACCGCCAACCTTCTGATTGGCAAGTCCTAGGCTCTGTGGTTTAACCCACAGATCCACCTGCGTCCCTTAGCTCAGAAAGTATTGAAGTGCTATTTGCAGCTTAGCCAAAAACCTTAGCAGGGGTCTTTCCCCAGCCTTACCTAATGATGCCAGTGACTGAACCTGGGACCCTGTGCGTGCAAATTATGTGCCCCACCATTACGTGATGGCCCTTCTCCATATTACTCTCTGAAGAAAGCAGGAAGAAGAAGGGGACCTGTGATCCAGCCTCAGACTTAATCCTGTCACTGTTGCAGAGGGAGCAAAGCTGAATTTCTACCCTGTTGTGTAGGCTCCTCCCCATCCTTATTCATCCTTATTATCCCCCCCCCAATAAATGACAACAGGTGTGGGAGACAGGCTGAGGGGTTGTTTTTGATTTTTAAAATGTCTTGTTTTATGTTTAAGTGCATAGTGGAAAAGGCTACATCTGTAAAAGGCTAAATGCTGAGCTTTATTCTCCCTAGTGTGTTGCAAAATCAGTCATATTGAACTTCACTCTGAATGTGGTGCTTTCATTTTCCCACAGTGCTAGGATAGATATAAAACTGGCCCTTGCATAATTTTAACATAGTCTCTTGCACAGTAAGTTTAATAGCTGCTGCTGCTGCTGCTGCTGCTGCTGCTGCTGCTGCTTCTTCTTCTTCTTCTTCTTCTTCTTCTTCTTCTTCTTCTTCTTCTTCTTCTTCTTCTTCTTCTTCACTTCAAAATACCCCAAATTATTCAGAGCTCTTGTTCCTTTTAGGTCAGCTTCAACAAAGTTACGCTTCTCAATTTTTCATTCGTCACAAGGAATTATCTTTGCTTTCAATATTTTTAACAATTCTTTTGATTTCGTGGGTTTCCAAAAGTAATCAGCAAGTATAAAATGTTAATTGTTCTGAGGCCTTATTACCCCCAGAAGTTAATTTTATCATATGGTGACAGCTAACGTCAGCTGTACATTACAGAGTTTCCTGTCCCAGGAAATGTGAGAGGTATTTTAGATTTGTGCTTACTCTGCAGTTTGGGATCTCTCTCTCTCTCTCTCTCTCTCTCTCTCTCTCTCTCTCTCTCTCTCTCTCTCCACCCCCCCCCCCCGCCCATGTTCTCAGGAAGCTGCTGCTTAACGAAAATTGCATGGACTTCATGGCTTAAAAATCTGGTTTATGTTACAAAGGAGGCTTACATGAAACGACTGCAGTTATTTTGTCTGCCTGGTGGTAAAAGTCATATGCCCAATTATTGCATGTAATGAAATATATTTGCAAGCAACTGCAAATAACAGGGATTCTTTGTTTGTTTTACATGCAAAGTATCATCAACCTCTGTAACTGAAGCTTTTAGTAGAAATGCATGATAAAAAGGGACTAACAAAGATTTCCATAAAGCTTTTTTGTATGTTTAATTGTAAATTTAAAGGTAGATCTGACAAGTGTTTTGAGTACAGGGATGAGTTTCAGCATCCTCAAAAAATAAAATAAAAAATCTTATCCGTTCAGTATAGAAGGGATATTCTTTTTATTTATGAAAGTGTTCATTTATAAAATATATTGATATGTAAGACTGTTGATAAAAATATCAGCAAGTTGGCAGAATCATTAAATAAGTCCAGTTTTAAAGCTTCTATGGAACAAATCACAAAACTATAGTGTTGACAAAAATTTGCAGTAAGGGACGACAAAAATGTGAACCAAACTGAGACAACAAAATCCTTTACAACACATTTTAATCTATAGGTGCCTGTGCACATGTAAACAGTTCTGTATGTGTAGGGCCACTCTGCAAGGGTAGAAAAGGTACAGATTGTAATAAAATGGGTTCAGAAATCAGCTATATAGGATTATCTCAGGGGTCTGCAACCTTTAAGACAAAAAGAGCCACTTGGACCCGTTTCCGAAGAAAAAAAACCTGGGAGCCGCAAAACTCGTCATTATAAAAATAACTTTTTTTTTTAGACACAAAATATTTTATTTTAATTGTGAATTTTGCACCGCCCCCATACGATGTCACAGCCAGTACAGCTCCCGCCACAGTGGGGAGTGTCGGGGCGCACAATGCGCCTCCTCCCCTCGCTAGTATCCGCCCCGGAGCCGCGGCAAAGGTGTAAAAGAGCCACATGCGGCTCCAGACCCCTGGATTATCTACTTTGACCTTTGTTTTGTTAAAGCAAGCTTGCAGTCGTGGCTTGAAGGTATGTAAGCAGTGCCAATGACATGATGGAATGAGATTTCCATTGATTCATGGTGGGCCATCAGGGCTCTTTTTCAGTGAAGAGCAGACTTCAGGCTTGCAGTATTTACTTTTGTGAATACAGGGTCCCACCTGAGATTGGTCACAAAATGGCAGTGTGTGTGAAGCTAGTTGCGGTGATTGGGTTATGGATCCAGTCATCAGTGAAGTCTCAGGGAAAAGATCCTGCATTGCAGAGGGTTGGACTAGATGACGGATGGGGTCCCCTCCAACTCTACAATTCTATGATTCTTGACAACTTCAGCCCATACCCCCTTCTGCTCTCCCTGACACTTTAATGGTGTAAGCAACATGGGAGGACAACCAGTCCTTGAGTGTATGCAGAAACCAGTACAGCCCAGTGCAATTCAGCAGTTTATTCAAAAAGAGTATATGCACTAAGGAAGAGGGGAAGAAACAGTAAATATGCATATGAAGACTGAATTAAAACATTACATTATATTTCTAATATTCCCAAGAAAACAATGGAGAATATGCAGTACTCAGTGGTCATCTCTGGTGTTGTCAGTGTCTGGCATCAGTTGCAGGTTGGGGGAATCAAGAAAGACAAAGGACTGTTTGGCAGCAGGCATCTTTGAAGGCCTTTGGCCCCAAGTGGGTACCGACTGACAGGTGACTTTGCCCAGCCAACCACAGTCACCTAGCCAGGGAAATGCAAGCAGGGTGATGGGGAGGACTGTCAGCGTGTGAAATGGCAGCCTTTCCTGTGTTGGGAATTTGGCAGGGAGGATGTGACATTTACAGAGAATGGAGAACACAAGAAACTAGGCAATTATAAAAGGGACAGGTGGGCTTGTGTCACAGGCAGCGCTTGTGTCACAGGCAGCACCAAGCTAAAAATAAAGAGTGATAAACCGGGTTTCTAGACAGTGCCCTGACTGTTTTAGACATTTTTATGGGAAATCAACTAAAGGTTTAGGGCTTCCCAGAGGCATCCGGTTGGCCAATGTGAATACCAAGAAAGAAGAAGGAAAACAGAAGACAGCAAATGGCTGCCTGCTTGCTCACATTGTTCCGAGTCCTAGAGTGCTTCCCTTGGTGTCTCCGATATTTAAAGCCACCAGAGAGTACCAAGATTCCAGTGTACTCTTCCTGCTGGTCTTAATGGGCTCATGTCTCTATCAGGCAGGTGTTTATGCAAATGCCATGCAGAGAGTGCCACCTGGCATTGCCCTGGGGGAAATGTAGAAGCTATGGTAATTCCTTTTATCATTGGAAGGAGCATTATTTTGATAGGTGGCATGCAATATTACTTTTATGACTACCTGCATCCTGCCAGATACACAGAAGATGGGTGCTCAACTCTGATAAGGAACTGATTGTAGCGCTCTGAACTAGCAAAACAGAATTCATTTCAGCCAAATACAGAATCATCTGCCAATAATAGCCAATCTCACTACGGCAGTTTTAAAAAGCAGTTGTGATAGAGGCAGCAGCAATGAGTGTGCGCTGCTTGATATAACTGAGTGAGTGCTCTGAGAACCGTTGTGTTTTTGAAAGGTACAGCAATTACATCAAGTCGAAAGGGAGGACAAGTAGAGCAACTGCAATCAAGTTTGTCATGGTATTTGTTGTTTCAGACTCTAATTCTGGGGTCTGGTTACCATCCAAAACACTCCAACCCTGTTTTGTGGTTTGTGATGTCACTGAGACCTTTTGATGGATTTGTAAGCTTTATTTGTTGTTTTCCTGGTGTAATTTTAAAGGATTTGTTACACCATGTATTATCACAGTTAAAAGAACAATGTGGTTTTAACTTTGGAACTGAACTTTCTTTATCCTGGCTGTTCCACTTTCCCCTGTATTAATTTATCATTAATCACCAGGGGAACAGTTATTAACTAATTATCAGTGAACTAATTTTTGTGTGTGTGGTATCTGGATTCACTACTTTTGGACTGTGTGTGAAATCTTTTTGTGTTCGTCTGGAAGGATTTATCCTAAACATAGCCTAAATTTCTTCTCTTTCACTCTCACACACTTTTATACACACCATCCTACTAATACCACACCCACCCCAGTTGTGCTGTCCTTCCAAATGAACACTGTGTTCCTCTAATTATACAAGCCATCCACAGAAGTCCATGTAACAGACAGAAAAGTTCCAATTTCCTCCATGAAGGAAATTATGCATTATATGGCTCAGGGCCCCTCGAGTCAAAAGAGTATTTTCCTATCCATCATGGTTTTGGATAAGACCCTAGAAGCAGCTTAATCCCAGCCACAAATGTTATACATCTTGGATACTAGTTGAATTAGATCCACATTCAATCTCAATTCCTGATCTTTTTACAGAAAATACTTAGAACTAGCCACACTCCTTACAGTGCCATCCCCATTTCATTAGCTGGAAGGAATGCATGCAAAGGGCAGCTCCCCAAACTGCTAAACAATATGTACCAGGAACCACCTGCTCTCCTTAAGAGCATTTCTCATTAAAGCATTAGTTAAATGAGTCTGTGTTTGACCCACCCCTCCTCCCTTCTGTGTTTTTCAGAGTCTGTTACTCCTTCTCTCCTCGCCAACCCTAATTCTCAAAGGCACAACTTTTAATCCACCTGTAAGAATCTTGCAAAACATAGTCCGGGCAGGGTAGTTCTTTGCATCACCCTTCACACCAATTAGACCTGCTTTTATTGTGAGGGTCTGACTACTAAAAGCTGAAAGAGCTGGAGAATTTCAGTTTGAGTGCCCGACTGTTACAAAAGGATTACATATGACCATATGACTCCACTTCACTCCTAATCATCATCTCAGTGTGAAGTTATTAGCAGTTCTGCCATGCTGAGATCCTGCTTATTCCTCTCATTCCATTTTCTTGGGCAGAGACAACACTGGTATTTGGACGCAGCCAGGCTGACCTTATGCAGTGATGTGAGTGTTTTGAAAATACCCTAGAGGAGATTGTCCATAGCCTTTGTAGAGCCATTTCAACTGAAATGGGTTTAATCTTGAGAATGGCGGGGAAGCCTTGAGAAATAGGCAGGCTTTTTAGTGGTGTGTAGGTCCTATGAGACTTGCTTGTCAAATACATGAATGGAGAGTTAAAAGAACCACTTCCTGCTTAAAGATGTCTTAATCTGAGAGGCAAAATGCATTATTTCCCTAGTTTACCATGACTGTGAAAGGCCCAGCAGCACTCCCTTAAAAACCAAATCACTCCCCATTTTCTACCTGCCTCTTCCAAGTACAGTGGTACCTCGGGTTAAGTACTTAATTCATTCCAGAGGTCCATTCTTAACCTGAAACTGTTCTTAACCTGAAGCACCACTTTAGCTAATGGGGCCTCCTGCTGCTGCCGTGCTGCCGGAGCAAGATTTCTGTTCTCATCCTGAAGCAAAGTTCTTAACCCAAGGTACTATTTCTGGGTTAGCGGAGTCTGTAACCTGAAGCGCCTGTAACCTGAAGTGTATGTAACCCGAGGTACCACTGTATCAAAGTCACAAAAAAAATATTGAGGTTTCCTCTCACCAAGGAAACATGACATGTTTTACTGTTGTGCAGTTGGTTTTATGATAATGGATGCAAGTTAAATATTTTTTCATAAGTAAAAGCATGGGGCAACCTACTGACAGTTTGACTTGTAGTGTCTTGGGTCATATAATACATAATTTCCTGCACATCGAGAACCAATGAGGGTTGTTTTTTTGTGTCCATTCGATTACAGCAGCTCTTCCAAACTTTCTTGTGCTATACTGTAGAAATTTATTCATTTAATGTTTGACCCCTACCATAGCCCAAGGGTCCCCACCTACCTCTAAGAAACATCATCATAACAAGGGGGAGACGAACATGGCCCCACCAGTTTCCAAAGAAGGAGCTCCTTCAGTGAGCTTGTTGCCACTCTACCCACCAGAAATAATACTTAGAAGAAATTGGTAACTAAGAACTGGTGCCCGAATTTGCTTATTTCCTCCTCACTTCTAATCCCTTCTCCTTTTGTGTTGTGTCTTTTGGACTGTAAGCTGAAGGCGGGGACTGACTTACTATTGAGCAGGGGGGAAATACATTAAATGAAATGCATATAGTTTCTTAATTTTGTATTATACTGCACTCCCCTCCACAGAGTACCCAAGCAGTTTTGTGACATGTACGCGTGCAAGTATTTTGGGTGTGAGAGAGTGGAGGTGGATTGGATGCACCAAAGATGTTATACAGTATCTCCTTTCTGCTAACCACAGATGTGCACAGCCCCTCTTGAAGACCTGTAGAAGACGGCTTACCACGGCCTGAGTCACAATGGAGATAATTTACCATGCTGAGATTTAAAGCTTGCCCTATCTGCAAAGCTCTTGTCCTTTCAAGCCTTAGTTTGAGAAATGAACTTGCATCAAGGTTCAGCAGAAAGGGACAAAATGAGAGCTTTGTGATCCTTCTCCTGTCATTCTGTTTTATTTATCTGAAGCAAAGAGGACAAAACATATCAGCTTAAAGGCTAAGCAATTAGGTTTGTAGTTACAAAGAATTGATGCAGTACTTAAGCATGTATGTTTATATAGAGTTAGTGAACCATAAAATCTAGGGATTTAATTGGTTTTTCCCTCCACCCTCCCTTCTCTAATGACAGGTGTTCTCTATTTTGGCTCAGCCATGTTCTGTAATTGCCAGTTCTAATAATTTCACTGTGATCAGACAACACTGATTTAACAAGAATCTACACAATCTCTTGTTTAATATCATGTATTAGGCATCCTTTTGATCTTATCTCTCTGCAGTTTGCTTGGGGCTTGTTGGCAGAAATGCTCAAGAGTATCTTAACAGCTGTGCTGGTGTAGGTGTAGCTAACTTGGCCGGGAGCCCAATCTGCGCCTGACAAATTGTTTTATTCATTTCCCATAAAACATGAATTTAAGAGGCAGAGCAGTGGTGGGTTGCTGCTAAATTCCTTGCCCCGGGCCTGAAAAGAGATGACAAATATTTACCGGAGTGCAGAAAGTTTTTTTTTGGGGGGGGGGGTTGAGGTTGGGATGTTTCTTTACCACCATCACCATTCCTAGACTTTTCTTCTCCATCTGATTGAGATGATAGCAGATGATTTGAAATCTTACAGAAATTCTCCATAGTAGTAGAGATTAACAGGAGAATGAAAACATAATAAATGTTTATTGAACTACACACAGCTACACAATGGCTAAACACACCAATGTTTGCAATGACTGTGACAAAAGCAATTGGATAGAGTTGCCTGCCTGTGGAACAAATGATTGACCTGTCATTTATGGACATTGTTGTATCCTATTAAAAAAATCTCTTCCATTTCTCTGTACTGAAGGAAGGAGCATGTCATCATTAGTTCTCTTGAAATACAATTTTTGGTTCAAGTTTTGGATTGCTGAATTCAAAAGCTGTATGAACTCTGAGAGAAAATATTTAATGCACGATACTTCCACCATATTTATGGAACAGTATGGAATCACATTGCCCGAAGAGTGCTTGGAAACTAAGTTTGTTATGCTACCTAATAGCCCTGCAAAAATTGCATGGAAATTCACGATGACTGTGACAAAACTAGGTGTAGAACCTAATACAGAAACTACTTCAGCCACTCAGGCTACCTAGATTTAAGCAATTTTCCTTTCCTTTCCAGACTCCTGAGTTAGGCAGCTGAGGCAGAAAGGGCGGACTAATATTCTTCTTCCTAGTTTTATTTTTAAACCTTGAAAGATTTGCAAAAGTGAAGACACTAAAATTCATTGGAATTCTGCAGTTCTCCCCATTGCGCAATTTCATGCAAATGTTCTATACCTCAGTATAAAATGTACATGAGCAAACTATCTATGTGCGCAGTGAAGCCTTGCTGGTGTAAATGATACATGAACTGATGTAGTAATTATGCAAGAGAAAGTGCTTTTTGTTATCAGATACAATTAATATTATATAAGTTATATATAAGGAGAAAGATGTCATCTTCAGCTTATGACATCAGTAAACAGTATGGATCAATTTGTAAATTGTATTACAGTGGTACCTCGGGTTAAGAACTTAATTCGTTCTGGAGGTCCATTCTTAACCTGAAACTGTTCTTAACCTGAGGTACCACTTTAGCTAATGGGGCCTCCCGCTGCCGCCGCACGATTTCTCTTCTCATCCTGAAGCAAAGTTCTTAACCCGAGGTACTATTTCTGGGTTAGTGGAGTCTGTAACCTGAAGCGTCTGTAACCCGAGGTACCACTGTATATACATTAGGTCTTTTGGAGTACATTTACTTACTTAATTTCCTGCTAAATATGTTTTGCTTCCTGCAAAACATATTAGAGTGGTTTACAACAATAAAAAGGTAACATAACACATTTTTTTATATAAAAAAATTAAAAGCAAAAAGTTAAAAAACAATAAGTAAACCATTGTCGGAAAAATACTCCTGCGTAGGCCTGACAGAAAAAAAGGGTTTTCAGCAGATATTTAAAAGTTGGCACAGAAGGTGCTTGCTGAATCTCTGTGGACAGAGTATTCCAGAATAATTTTTATGAGATACCTTGAGATCACTGGTAACTTTTCCTGTAGTCTCTGGCTTCATCCCCCAGCCCAAAGGAAACATGTTTATTCTGTTGAAATTAATGGAATAGGCAAGCCAAATAAATACTTGTTAAATTTATTTTGCGTTTCCAATGAAATATACTGTGAGCATGCAGATCATTGCTGGAGATACAACTTGCTGGGAGCTAGCCTATTCCACATTATGTAGGTGTGTATAAAAATCCAGATATTTTGGGATTTTGTTATATCAGAAATACAATGATTTTTTGGGTTATGATCTTCCAAGAGGGTGAATGGTGATGTTATTTGGTTACTTTGTAGGCTGAGTACAAGAAGATGACATAGAAATGATAATTTATGTAGTGACAACTGTCAGAATATTAATAGGCCAGAATTGGAAAAATACAACTTATCATTCAACAGATAGCTGATTAATTAAAGCATAAGATAATGGTATGCCTGGTAAGGTGAAGAAACCTATTTATGGGGGTGTGGTGGAGAGCAAGGCATTTTTTTTTATTAAAAAGTCGTGTTTGTTTAATATTGGAATAATTGAGTGTAAGCCTCAGGAAATCTATATTTTCTGCTGGGGGATAGTTAAGAACATGGTTGTAAAATAACATTTGGCAGGCATGGAAGTGATTATTTATCTTGTTGATCTTTGTTCTTATTTGAAGACTTGCGGGATTATTATATCGTTGTAGCTGTGAAAATTAGTTTAATTGATATAGCAAATTGCATTAATAGTTATATATTGTAGTATTATAGCATGCTTTTGGTTTTTTTCTTTTAAATATATCTTTTAAAAAGAAATACGTTTTAAAAAAACTTAACAAATTAAAAAATAACAATTATAGAAGTGAACCCGATGAAGGTCAGGCAAGCCTTTCATGCAAAGGTCAAGAAGCTCTGGTGAATTGTCTCTTGAGTATCTCCTTTCCCTTGGCATACTGTGAAACAGTATGTGAAATACTGGATGCCAGCCTGCCTGCTGATCTTAAGAAGTCCAAAGAAGCTTCACGATTCTTACAGGGCAAACTCCTGTTACCCATAGGCAACAGGCGTACAAAATATTTGCTATAATTCTGCAGCAGTTAAAGAGTTTCAAGATAGCCGAGGAGATGATAAAGTGGAAAGTACTTAAGAATTTTGACTTGTGTACAAACACATTTCATATGCATATCTTTGCTCGGCTCTTTGAAAGTTAGATCTAGTGAATTTTGCATCCTTGGCCCTGTATGCAGCGTACCTTTCCTGTTCTTTTAATATGGTCCAGCCACGTCCACAAATTAAGAATGAAGGTCTGCACCGGGGTGGGGAGCCCTTTTGGCTCCGTGGGCCAGGCACTCATCAGGACCTGTCTTGCTGGTCAGATTCAACAGGTGCGTGAGACCGCTCATCTGTCAATCACATGGTGTCATTATGACATCACAAAAAATCCTCAAAGACCAGAGACTTAAAGGGAAAGGGGTAGACTTGCTAAAGGCTTTAAGGAAGTTGACACTCTCGGGTTTGAGCCTTCAGACTAGCAGGGGTCAGCAAACATTTTCAGCAGGGCCGGTCCACTGTCCCTCAGACCTTGTGGAGGGCCGGACTATATTTTTTTGGGGGGAAAGAAGAAGAACGAATTCCTATGCCCCACAAATAAACCAGAGATGCATTTTAAATAAAAGCACACATTCTGCTCATGTGAAAACATCAGGCAGGCCCCACAAATAACCCAGAGATACATTTTAAATAAAAGGACACATTCTACTTATGTAAAAACATGCTGATTCCTGGATTGTCCGTGGGCCAGATTTAGAAGGTGATTGGGCCGGATCCAGCCCCCAGGCCTTAGTTTGCCTACCCATGCTCCGGAGGCTCAGATGGAAGCACAGGAACAGCCAGAAAGCCTTTGCCCCTTTGAAGGGGCTCTCATTCAAGAGCTGCTTCAAATGGTGCTTTTGCAGAGGGCTTTAATCCCTGCTCTGCTAATCTAGCCCTGACTGTGCAGTTTTCTCCCCTGTGGGGAACGGGTTTGTGCAGCCAATACAAGATTAAACCCTGCGCTCCTGCCTATTAGCTGACATCAACAGTGACGCCAGCTGATGGGTGGCTAGGCGTAGTATGGGGATAGAAGGTATTGTGAGAAATTGGACACCTTGGTGGGCCAAGTTTGGCCCATGGGCCAGAGATTCTACACCTAGTGCCCTCTAAGTCATGCCACCAGCAGTTGTATGGTGAAATCTCTGAATGCCGGCATTGGACACTCCTGTACTAGTGACACACAAACTAGAAGCAAACTGTGGCATTGTTCCCTGGATGCCACGTTCTTTGAGTGAGCTGATTTCGCCCACTGAGAGCAGCAAGACCATTGCAATACAGAACGTGCTCTGGTGGGCCTGGGGAGAGGCATATATTATATTATATTATATTATATTATATTATATTATATTATATTATATTTATTATATTATATTATACAAAATTTGTATACCGCCTGATGGTAGCAAAGCCTCTTAAGTGACTTAAAAGAGAGATTGAAATTAACACTGAAAGCAGTTAAAAACTGTAATTAAACCCATTAATAGCATAGAATGTTGACTTTAAGGTGGTAGTCTTCCAAGTAAAGGCTAGCAGCAAATTAAACTGTCTGATACCTGGTCAGACAATCTGTCGATAGATCTACTCAAACTGGCAGCACCTCTCTTTCGCATCACCTGCTGTTTGAACATTTTTAACTGGAGATACTGGGGGACTGAACCTGAGACATTCTGCAAGTGAAGCATGTGTTCGATGACTGAGCTGTGATTCCCCCTTCACAAACTGGAGGTATCAAAATGACACTATGTCCCCAAGTTGCTAGTGCCTTTTATTTGCTGCAGGATGAACCACACGACAGGAAATGGTTTTGTCCCTGGGGTCTTCACAACTTTGGCCCCTGTATAATACTGATGCATCTTAAATCCAATGCATCAAAATTTGTTGCAGTACCACCTAAGAATTTGTTTTAAACTTTGCCTCCTAAGAATTGCATTCACTGGTGACTAAACTGGAGCGTGACGTGGAAATTGGCATACAAAAGCAATCCTGACCAGGCCAATAATACATATTGCTTAAAAGGTATTTTTTTATTGTCATTTAAAAAAGCACCACCTCACTTAAATTAGAATGGTGATGCCTCATTTCCTGAAGAGCGGGTTTCTTTGTTTCTCGCTTATTCTCTTACCTTACTCAAGAGTAAATTGCACCAGTACCCTGCATTTCTTCCTTTTCCCTTCATATTTTGTCCTGAAAGAATACAGGAGGTCCCCCTCCCTCTCTCTCTTTTTTAAAAAAACCCCAGCACTGAGGTGCTCTGCCTGTTAGTGATATCCAAAACAGCTGTTCCACGATAAACCCAGGACAGCTGCATGACAGTGTGTGAAAAAAAACCAAAAAACCCAGCAGCCTCATGTTCCTAAAACTTGAGCTCACATTTGCCACGTTTTCTGCAGGGCAGCAATTTAGAGACATTAAAATTCCTTGGCGTTACTTATTAAAAAGTACATGCCTTAGGCAGATAGAAATACAATTAGAAAACATGTAAGTGTTTCTGTTCATTGCTGAGGGCTCCTAGGCCAAACCTTTCACAACAGTCTATTTTGAAACCAGGCATGATGCTAACTCAAGCCGAAACCTGTGCAGTGGGATTTTTGAAGGCCCTGTGAAGTATCTCTGTGCCTTTGGTGGGAAGGGTCAGCATCCTGCAATTTGGAAGGTAGCCTGGAGCACCAGATTTGACAAGTGGGCAAATTATTTTTATTTATTTATCAAATTCGTATACCCCCCTTCATCTGTAGATCTCAAGGTGTCTGGGAGAACCTCCTGGCTTTCCTCAGTGACAAGTTGCTGTGTCTAAGGAAAATGCAGAAGAAGTTAGAGAAATGTTGTTGTCATAGAATTGGCTCCTTGATTTCCAATGACCAGGAATATTCTGGCCAGTGTGGCAGTAGCATCCTGACCACAACTGCCTGTAGTTCACACCTCAAAGCACAGTGTCATAGTAATTAAGGACTTGGTGCTTGATGTATAGAGTCCCATGGTACCTATACACCCAAGTAGCCCCGTTTTTTCACAGTTGTCAATTTTTTAAACAAAACGTTACACCTAGATGTGTGTGCCTTTTATTGTAATTTTATAATTCAAAGAGTTTTTTTGAGATCTGGAATGTGGTTTAAGAACTCTTTGTTAAATAACACCTGGAGTTGAAAGTACTGGAAGACACATAGCACCGAACGAAATCACCTTCCTTTAAGTAATTAATTGTAATTTCTCCTTTAATTAGCCGTCCTGCCCTTTTACTATTGACAGATAACTGGAGCTTACTGCTGGATTAGAGTAGACAGGAATACTGAGCAAGGGGTAGGAGGTTGGTTTTCAGGGAGAGCTGTTAATTTTTTTTTGGAATTTGTGAAAACTTAAAATTAAGTTACACAGGAAGTAACAGGACAAAAACTACAAATACTTTTAAGCTTGGTCATAACAAATGACTTAAAATTTGGTTAGGAGTTATTAATAACTAATTAAATGTTAGTTAAACAAGCAAATTACGTTGTGCATTCCAGTTTTCATTTGCGTGGAACTATATGACTGATATGAACAGGGGGGGGAACTATATCACTCCTAGAAAATCTAGTTGCTTTGCAGTAAATTTTGCACCTCTGCCTCAGCTCGATGTTCAGAAATGAATTTTTGATTTTCTGCTGTGAAGTTATCAGCAACATTTGGTGCTTTTATGCATGCGATTTGCTGATGTGTGAAATCCAGGTTGTTTAATGAGCATCTAATAAAAACAGCGTAGGGAAAGTAAATGATATAAAAAGAACTCGTCAAACATATATCACTCATTCGAGATACTTTTAGTCTTTCGGCTGGATGTAGTTATTTGTACAGCTGGAAGATTTCAAGCTCTATATGTTGCAGAGCTCCGCTTGTTGACCTTCTGACATCAATCAACTATGAATGGGTCATGGCAAGGCAAAAAAACTGGAGTAGAATTCCAACAGAGTGCAGGTTAATTTACAGCTCTGGTTTCCACTGAACACACAATTATAGTTTTATATGGTATGAAATCTATTTGTTTTTAAAAATAGCTATCAATGTTTCTTGTCCTTTTTTGGCTGTGAGATCTAACTTTAGCTTGTTTTGTTGGCGTGTGGGATATTTGGATTTTTATCTTTAGAGCTTAGTGCTACAACACTATTTAGATACAAAAGGGATTTCTGTGTAGAGTGTGAGATAGGAATTCTTTTTCAGGCTCTTTAGGTGATACCTAATCTCTGTATCGTAGACTACATTCACTTTTGCTCTTTTCCTACAGAACCTATGTAGCACCACTATCAGGGAAGGGGTGGAGAGATGCTTAAAAATGCAGGAGGTGCTGTAGCATCCCTGCTTAAAAACACGCCTCTGATAAAAAGCAAGAAGCATCACCATAGTTCGGGGAAACATCTTAGCCAGGCAAAAACACCCAAGAAAGGACTGGAGCAGAGCCAGTTAGGCAGTATGACCAGGACTTGATCTGGGGAGGCTGTCCTGGCCAATTAGCAAAACTGCCCTTTGAATCTTGACCATTGTCCGTAAGTGTTGTGTTGCTACCAGATGTTCATACCACTCTCAATATTGCAATCCTGTGCAAGAGGATTGGATTTTGTCTCTGGCCACTTTCACACCATACATTTAAAGCACTATCACACCACTTTAAAGCAGTCAGCATACGCGCTGCCGGGGTGCAAAGATCTGCCCTGCACACCCAAATTTAGTTTAGCCACCCCCAAATTAACTTTTATTAAGCTTTTTTGGGGAGGGGGGAATCAAAAGTTGTTGACCTTTTTTGGGGGGGGGGATCGCAGCGCGGAAAATACTGCATTTGACGGAGTAACAGAGCGGAAGAGGAGGGGACGGGGGCTTTCGCTCCATTGCTTTCCACTGCTGCCGATCGAGAGGGACCGGTATACAGTAGGTATCCATTTGGCACCCAGGTGCCCCACACCCCTTGCACCCCGGGTAAAGGCAGCCCTGGCAGTCAGGGTTCCCCAAACCCAAAGAATTCTGGAAACAGAGGTTTCTTAAGGGTGCTGAGAGTGGCTGGGAGACCCCATTTCCGCCCCAGAGCCACAATTCACAGAGCTCTCTGGGCAGAGGGCTTGACTCTTAAACCATTATGGGAACTGTAGCTCTGGGAAGGGCTAATAAGCTCCTAATAGCTCTCAGCACCCTTAAGAAACTACAGCTCCCAGAATTCTTTGAAGGAAGCTATGGTTGATTAAAGTGGTATCTCAGCGCTTTAAATGTATGGTATGAATGTAGCTTCTGCGTCCCTGAAATTGTCCACTTTTTAGTCGCTGAAAAATGTCTTAAGTAGCTACATGAGAAACTTCCTGCCAGTTTCATCTAACTAGAAGTAAAATGTAAAGGTAAAGTAGCAATTTATCTGGTAGAAGATTAAGCCTTAAAAAAACAACTCCTACAGCAAGGTTACCTTCAGAATTGTGCTGATCTGTACAATGCATTGTACTTAATGTTCAAGCCAAGCTCCCTAGTGAGAAGAGTTTGTTTTGTGGAGTTGGCAAACATTAAAGGTTAAGTTTTAGAACGTTATTGTACCTGCAGGTGACCTAGACTTTTGCAAAGGTGCTTTTAAATTTCATCTTCTTTGTCATGAAGTATAGAAACAATACTAATAGTCTGAGTGATTTTTAAAAAAAAAAATCTGAAAAAACGAACAGAGGCTATTTTTGTGAGGGAGAAAAAACCCAATGGAGCAAGCTTAGTTTGAATCCAGCCTTTAATCACATGCTCCCAAGTTGGCTGTTAATGATCAAAAAGGCCTTGTAGCAATTTGAACTGCTGCCAGCATCACCCACTGCTGGAAAAATAAAATAATTAACTTAAACCAACATGCTGAGATGCAACTGTGGCCGCATATCTGTGCTGAAATTATGCATGGATCTTTGCCAGAAGGTAGCAATGGAAGCACGTGGAGAAAACGGCAGGGAGTTGCAAGCAGTGTTTATATATGTGCAATTGTAGTTAACTGTTGAAATAATTGTATGTCAACCCATAGTCTGGATGCTTCTGTAGACTTGCTAGTTGTCGCTCGGCCCAAATCCTGATGAATGCCTCCAATGTACATTAATGGTTGGGGAAGGGAACAGGACTGGGAGAATTCCAGCCTCTTTTAAGTTTAACTTAAGGTTACCAGACGTCCCTGTTTCCTGGGGACAGTCCCCGGATTTACAAATCAGTCCCCTGACAAAATCTATTGAAGTTGAAAAGTGTTCCCGGATTCACTGAAAAAAAAATCTGCTAACCTTAGTTTAACTTGCATGTCTGTTGGGGACATGCAGGAGATATATCCCGAGCTTTCTTCTTTATAAGCAACCAACACAATGCTTGTCTTCCCTGCCCACCCCAACTGAAAGATAGAACATGAAAGAGGAAAGAGAAAATAAGAATCAACAGAGAAAGATACAGGAAGGAAGAAAAGACAGGAAATTTGGGGAAGTGAAAAAGACAGCGAGGGAGCAAGAAAAATAGATGTGCCTTGAAAAGAATGGGGGAGTAAAGGGACACCCCCACAGTCGTTTGGGGAGAGATATTATTCCTTATTCTTATCTTGTAGTTTGGTACCGAGGTTCCATTCCACCGTAAAGCCAAGCCCCAACTCCAAATTATAATTTTTGTGACCAGGATTTTCTCTCTGTGACAAAGCGGCTATTATCCCTTCAAAATATGCTGAACGTTCTGTTTTTATTTACTTTTATGTTATGGTATGGTATACTAAGGGTTAATGCAGGATTTTCACAAAATGGCTGCTTGAAAACTCTATACAGGCAACTCCCCATTTACACAGGGATTGCGTTCCAAGGCCCCGCATGGGTCAGCATAAACCTGCCCCGCCCTCTTCCGGTGCCAAAAATGGCACATGTGTGCTATATGTGCACAAATGGGAAGTTGCCTGTAGTTATTTCTTCTGACTCGTATATTATTTACAATGCTTTCTAGAATTCAGTCCAGGACGCCAACTTACTAATATCTGTATATCTGCCCAGTTTGTCTGGTGACTTCTTGGCCAGTCTAGTTCTTTCTGTAAACCCGCCTTCTGCCTGTTGGGCCTAGCAGAGGAAGGAGGCCTCGTCTCAGCCTGGGAGATGCTCCCTTCTGTTGACCTGACTTTTCCAGAAGTTTAGTCATTGAGGTGTGAGTTAGCTGTGCTTCCTCCATTGCTGGAGGTTGGACGACCCTTGGGTTCCCTTCCAACCCTACAACTCTACGGATTTTTGAGTCTTCTTCAAGGATCAGTTCTCCAGGACAGGTGAAGGACAAAACTCAGACTAGCAAACGGGAACAAAGCTCCAGGAATACTGGGAACGGCAGTAGGACACAGCAGAGACCTCTCCTGCGCTGTTATACATGAGAAAAGAAAACAGTAGGGTGGGAGAAGGAAGGACAAGGAGTTGAAAGGAGAGTCAGCAGCTTGTCCTGTGATCTGCTAAGCTGCCTGTTGAAAGACAGAGAACTAACTGTGCTCCCAAGCCAAAGTTCTGCTGAAGGTTGAACAGGAAGGAGTTCCTTCAAGGCCAGAGGAGAACTGCAGCTGCTGGAGGCACTTTTTGGACCACAGGCTGCTGAAACTAACACTACTTTGCTTTTGGCAGAAGTTCAGTGCTGGCTAGGACAAGGACAAAGTTTGTGTCCCTAGGGATGTTTAAATAGAGACAGAGGGTGGAAATTGCCTGTGCAGCTTTCTTTTAACCCATGTTTCCTTCCATCACTTCAGTTGCTAATCATCTGTATATACTTTCAGCGTCAAAGTTCATTTCTCATCTGTTTATTTTTTTCAAAAAGAAACCACTTAGCACCTTATGAAATCCCATATGACCAACTGTACAAAAACATATTTCACACAGGGTTTTTCCTGACACTCCACAAAACATGTCTAGCTAAACATTAGAATAAATCCCGGAGCATTCTCATTTGTGAAAACTTTGACAAAAGAATGATTCCACAGAAAATTTAAGCTTTTTTTTTTTAAAAAAGGCTTGGAAACCAGAAAGAAAGATGAGGCCATAACTGTATCAAAATGGCAGGGCTCTTTTTTTGCCATAAAACTTTTTGGACTCCTGCTCTGTCATCTCATTGCTCTAGTATTCCATGCAACGTTCCCAAATCCCTTAGCACTTGGACATCAGGAGGCAGAAATCTTCAGAATGTTGGAATCAAAGCATGTTGGAAATAAGGGACGCTTGAAGAGACCTCAAACTTGTTAAATTTGAAAACATTAAATAATGTGGCACTCTTTTTCTGACCCACTGATCCTTTTTCCCAAAATGATGTGTTTGGGAGAGCTGAAAATCATAAGATTGTGTCAGGGAATTGGTTATTCCATGGAATCCAGTACAGTCAGGGATACCGATCTCACAGAATCACGTGATCTGAAACAAGTTCATTTCCCTTACAATTGTGCTCTAAGGGAGGATTAAAATTTCATTATTTTATTAATATGCATTATGCAGAGAATTCAGGAGAACCATACTGTAGGAGTTTATTTCACTTATACCATCACACTTCAATTATTTTTTTAAAATAAAATAAAATACAGATAATTCTGAATCCTCACTCCTCTTCCCTCCAGGTTTTTTCCCAAGCTTTTCACAACCCAGAATCAGTGTCTACACAATTCTTGGTAACAACTATTTATAATAATGTTCTTTTTCCTTTTTGTAGGTCCTTTTGTTCTGCATTACTGCTGCCCTGTTTATGTTCTTTTTCAGGTATGTTGTCCTATATTTTTTCATACTTTATGTTAAAGGGTAATTTGAAAAACCTTGGCCGGTTTTTATAACTTCATGTTTTTCTCCAAATTAAAAAAAGAAGAACTTTAGATTTATTCCAAAAAACAGGTTTGGCAGTAATTACCTTACGCTGCAAATTTTTAAGCTTCTTGAAATCTTATTCTGCAGCACCATCTGCTAAAAAGGCAGTGGAAGAAGGAGTGTCCTGTAAGGATCCACTTATTCATTTGGGTATAAAGAGAAAACAATAATGTTTTCATGGACTGCCACCTACTAATGTAATTCTGCCGCTGCCTACTATTAGTAGTCTTAAAAACCAGCCAAAATATTCCTAGTACTGGAAAAAGTTGTGATGATGTTGTGAAAAATAAACTTTTCTTGGATTCTCTTTAGGATAATGGCGTCTTACTAATAATTTTTGATTTCTGCCCTAATTACCTTATTTTCCATTTGGGGGGTGGGCTAGGAATCCTGACAAGTAAATAAAAGAATTCAGGAGCTAACAAATAAAGTGATAATCGGATTATTTGCATAGCTCAAAATCCACTCTCTCCTCTCACACACAACAGTTGGCTTAAATGTTGGTCATTTCGTTAATGCTGCAAAATATTTTCCCTGCATGCTACAAACACTAGTTCAGGTCTGGTGGTTCCTGGTGCCATGAAGCATTTGAAATCCTTTTTTGTGGCTGCCTTCCATTTCTGGATATTCAAAAAATCCATTTCCTTTGCCACTTATGAGATGCTTTGCTAATGAATTAAATCTGATGTAGGCTAGTACAGTGCGTGAAATAATACCATAATAATTTTGATAGTCTTTAAGGTGCCACAAGCTTCTTTCTTGTTTTTAAGAACTCATTCCTTAACTGGGCTAAAACTTAACGGCCCTCATAAGTATGACCATTTATGCCTACAATCTTTGCGGCTCATTTCATGTATCTGATGTAAGGACTTCCGGTAGTGTAATGCAGTTTTCCCCCGCTGTCCTTCCCCTGCGCCCATCTCAGATTGGCTTTGGGTGTGTGTGTGTCTAGAGAACCCCAAAAACAATGTGCAGGGGGAGGAGATGGGAGATTGTTCCATTGGGCATCCAGAAATCCTTGCGCTGGCAAAATGCTTGTAGCAGCATGGCGTTGAATTCCTCTCTTAGTCTCTAAGGTGCCGTGCTAAAGCACCTTTTGACCCTTGATTCCTCCGTTCCCTAAATTGCTTCATTATGCCTTATATTGGGGACTCTGCTAAAGTACCGTATTTTTTGCTCTATAAGACTCACTTTTTCCCTCCTAAAAAGTAAGGGGAAATGTGTGTGCGTCTTATGGAGCGAATGCAGGCTGCGCAGCTATCCCAGAAGGCAGAACAGCAAGAGGGATTGCTGCTTTCACTGCGCAGTGATCCCTCTTGCTGTTCTGGCTTCTGAGATTCAGAATTTTTTTTTTCTTGTTTTCCTCCTCCAAAAACTAGGTGCGCCTTGTGGTCTGGTGTGTCTTATAGAGCGAAAAATACGGTAACTACAACTTTCCAGTTCTTAAAGGTTTCTGATGGAAATGTGGTTACTTCAGTTTGTTAGCTGTGACTTTCCCAAATAGCGGCAAAAACTTGGAAGCTTTTCTTTTATAAGAATTCCAGTCATTAAGTAATTTCCAATTGCTAGTCAGGAACATACTTGGTGCATATGTTGGGGTGGAGCTGGAGAAATTGTTAGAGGAAGAAGATGGAGGGGAAATGGCTTTTGATACTAGCAGCCATCTCTGTTTTGTTTTTCTGCTGTTATACAGTTGGGGCGGGAGGCCTTCCCAAGTTAAATTGCGCGGGGGAGGGAAGGAAAATAACTGGCCAATAACTTCATAGAAGGTTCTGAATTTGACCAGTTTCTACAGGGTCTTCTCAATGTTTCCTGTAGTTTTGAGCAAAATCATAAAGTAGGCCTGAACACAAATTAGAACATGAATGCAAATATTTATTCAATATTATTCATATCTATCTGTTTATATTCATTTTGTTCCTTGCTGAGAGTCTAAGCACAAGTATCAATAAATTAACATGTAATACGAACCTCCTAAAACAAGCCCTTCCTTTATTTATTTTTCTATACTGCCCTTCATCCTAGGATCATGGGACGGTTTGCAAGATAAAAAGACAAAAATAAACAACATAATAACAATCAAAACAATAACACCCCCCCACAAATAGATTGCTTAATTAGCCAGAGACGTGAAAGAGGAGGAGTGTTTTAATAATAAGAATAAGAATAATAAATTTATTTATACCCCGCCCATCTGGCTGGGTTTCTCCTGGGTTTTTGCCTGGTACCTAAAGATACGTAATGAAAGCACCAAGCAAGCCTCCCTATGGAGAGCATTCCACAAATTGGGAGCCAAAGCAAAAAGGCACATCAGGTAGGGTCACAGATGAGGAGTACAGGGTCCAGGTCAGTTCATATGGGGAGAGGTGGTCCATGAGGTACAGTGGTACCTCAGGTTACAGACGCTTCGGGTTACAGACTCCGCTAACCCAGAAATAGTACCTTGGGTTAAGAACTTTGCTTCAGGATGAGAACAGAAACCGCGCGGCGGCGGCGGGAAGCCCCATTAGCTAAAGTGGTACCTAAGGTTAAGAACAGTTTCAGGTTAAGAACGGACGTCCAGAACGAATTAAGTTCTTAAGCTGAGGTACCACTGTACTGCAGTCCTGAGCTGCTTAAGCCTTTATAGGTCAAGGGCAACACTTTGAATTGGGCTCAGAAACCAATTGGCAGCCAGTGCAATCGGGCCACTATTGGTGTAATATGCTCAAACTGTCCACAACACTCTACAAGCCACTAAAATGTTAAAAGATATTTTGCTTTCATATTCCAAAAGCCCTGGGGAATCTATTATGTTGCAAGGTTGACAGAAATGGTAGAGAGTTGTGTTGGTCCTTCAGAAAAAATTCAAAAAGCCATAATAGGGTAAGTGATATTAAAGGTAAAGGGACCTCTGACCATTAGGTCCAGTCGTGACCGACTCTGGGGTTGCGGCGCTCATCTCGCTTTAATTGGCCGAGGGAGCCGGTGTACAGCTTCTGGGTCACGTGGCCAGCATGTGGACTCTGGCGAACCAGAGCAGCGCATGGAAACGCCGTTTACCTTCCCGACGGAATGGTACCTATTTATCTACTTGCACTTTGACATGCTTTTGAACTGCTAGGTTGGCATGAGCAGGGACTGAGCAACGGGAGCTCACCCCGTCGCAGGGATTTGAACTGCCAACCTTCTGATCGGCAAGTCCTAGGCTCTGTGGTTTAACCCACAGGATGAACCAAAATGGTTTTGGTTGTGACCAAAGTACGAAGTTCTCCAGAATTCTTCTTTAGGATCGTGCTCAAAACAGAATGGGGTGTGTGCAAAGAAAGGAAAGCCTCAAAGCATTCACTATGTTTGAATTGCTTCATTTGGTGAAGATGCATAGATATTTTCATTTGGATATTGTCAGCATTTCTGTGATGCTGATTTTGAGAAGGGAGAGGAAGCCCCCAAATCTTGGCGACAAAGCTTGTGGCTGGTAAGTCGTTCAAGTAGTTTAAGTTGAACAAATTGCATAAACCTTTTCTAAACCTGCTCATGGGATCTGTGAAGGAGGAAAACAGTCATAATTCTGTCTGCTTTTTCCTTGGCTAGCTTATTTCTCACTTGGCGTCTTTCATGATGATCACATCGTTTTGTGGCTGACCTTTGCTTTATGACAGCTCTTTTCATTGTCTTAACTTGGCTGTGGTGATGCATGCTAAAATCAGGCATTTTACCAAGGCATCTCCCTTAACCAGTCTGTGATCCCGGCAGTCTAGCAAACAGCTTAAATGAGTTTACAACAAATGTGAGCAGAAAATAAATCCAGCAGGCTGTCTTGCTGGCTGTTAGGTTAGATTACTCATTATTCGAAAGCAACAAGATATTCTGCAGTACTAATGTGATTAGTATGAGATGGTTAATTCTCTCCCATTTCCATTTCCCCTCAATTCTGTATGACCATCCAAGTCACATCCACAGTATACCCACTGAAATGAAAGGTCTCCACCTCACTAATTTCCATATGTCTACACTGAAGATGACGAACATTGCAAAATGTGCTACTTTGCATTGGGAAGAGCATGTTCATCTTGAAGCCATATATAGCTCTTGCGACAACATAATTTTATTTAGTGCTAGTGATGTGTTAGATGCTGTAGAGAACACTGAAATGGCTTTGTCCTGATTTTGAAAGTCACTGCGGGCCAAATGATTGCAGCGGTATTCTTTTGTGTTCCAGGTGTGTATGTTTGTGTGTGTGTTGATACTGAATGCTCGGCAGCATAAAATAGCTTGTTGTTCGTTAAAAGTGTGGCTTCCAGGCACCCTATGACAGAGGATGATCAGTTCAGTTCGTCGTCCAGCTCCCCTTCCCTGGCCATATTCTTGCAGGCATCGCAAGAAGCAGTAGCACGCATCACGATATGGGACACCAGGTCAAGAGATCTGCAGGTACTATGGCAGGAAGGCTAACTGGAGAGGGAGAAACAGTAGACAGCCTGGTGTAACTGGAAAATGAAATGGGGCTGAGGAAAAGATAGGAGAAGCTGCAGCATAAAATAGTGACACATCAAGAATTAAGCGTCATCTGTGGCTATCAGCCACATGGAACTCTTATATATGTCCCATAGACTTTGAAGCTTTGTTGCCTTCATAAATAATGCCCTGATTTTTCTGTGATCTCCTTCTTTCTTTCTTTAGATTTTCTCCTGTGTCTAAATTCATCCTTTCCACTGCATTGGAATACGGTCAATGTGTGCCTTTCAAGTTTTCTGTTGTTGTTTTTTTAATTAAAAAAAGAAACAACAAAAAACTACTCAGTAATAGCTGGCTTAGATACGTAGAAGACCAAACAGATAGGTTTACTATCCTATACGTGTTGACCTGGCATTCAGCCCCTCTGTGGTCTAATGGGGCTTACTCTTGAGTAGACATGGTTCAGATTGTGCTATAAATGGTTTCTCCAACTTCTGTTGAATGACGGCAGAGTTTCATAAATGATGGTTTTGAAGGCAAAAGCAGGAGTGGTGCTTGGCTTTTATCTACTGCAGCATGAAAAATTATGTACTCAAAATTGCTGACTGCATGTTTTGGGATTCTAGATTGATCAGCTGTTAGAGACATGGTCCACAAGCCCGCTTCATTTTGAGTTCCCAGAAGCCCTTGACTTCCAATGCTGAAGTGCTGAGTGTATTGAGAGCCATTAAAAAATCTGGGTTGGATAGCAAGGTCTCTGTTGGCCTTAAATATTTGGCTGCCCCAAAGGTTTACTTTCCAGAATCCAAGTAAAGATATTGCCAGTTTCATTCAGAACTAAATCCTTGCCAGTTCCTTTAATGTTGATTTCTGTAGATCATTTTAAAATGTAACGATCTGGTGCAGAACTGCATTCCTTTTACATGTGTTAAAAACTACTGCGATAATTGTCTAGAGCATTTTTTACTTGTCCTTGCCTTTTAGCAAATCAAATTTGAATCAGTAGATATGGAGGTGAATATTAAGGAGAAGTGTCTATTACTTTATCCATGTGTATTCTTGAACTCAGTTTAAGGGAGAGTTTACAAATTTCCAAAAATTCCTCCTTCCATATGTTGCCAGTGCTATGCTCTTTTGTAAACAAAAATAAATAAAAGGAGGGAGTTAGTTAGTTTGTTAAATAAAAGGATTCTCATAATATGTGCAGTATCTTCTACTTTAGGTTTTTTGTCTCTTACTCGTTTTACTGTTCTTTTATATAGTCAAACAATACAAAATTAACTAGGTTGATGTTAAAATATTTACCTCATACAGTGGTAAAAATCCATATATAGTAGGCCAAACCTTTTGTTCTGTTCATGACACATACCTAAATGCCAGCTTACTGAAACATACCTTTAAGAAAATCCAGCAATTTTCTTGATGTTATATGGGCAACGGCTTAGATTGGTTGCTATGGTAGTTAATCCTTACTGCTGATTCACAATGGACATGTCTTAATTCATCTGTTCTAAACTTTGGAAAGGAAAGTGTAAAGCTAGGGTTGCAAGCAGAAACTAGTTATTAAGGATGCAAGAGGTTTCTGTCCATTTATTTCAACAAAAAAGGAGGAGAATGAAACTGGCACCCTGATACATACATTTGTATACCCTCCCCTTTTCTATGCAAACAAGTCACCAAGATTTCAGTTTAATTTTGCTCCTATATTTGAGTGCATCTCAGTTACAGCTCAAGACAAGTCTCCCAAACTTGTACAAAAGGAGTCCTATTAACTTCCGTGATTGTCTGCAAGATCAAAGCCCAAGTCCATTTCTGAAGAGATGAGTGCGAGAAATCCCACAAAATAATGTGTGCCAATTTAGCTACCATTTTTGTTTGGCCTCATTTGTTCTCTGTATTGTGAGAACTCTTTGAAATCTTAATGGAACTTGAGATAGAAGGTATTCCATTTGCTGCATAAATTTATTTGCAGCACTAGGGGTTTTTTTTTGGAGGGGAACGATGATTAGTGAAATATGACCCCAATGCCATTTAGGTAGTGCCTCATAACCTGTGATTCAGGTAATGCAATCTTTTCTCCTCCTTTGTTCCCAGAACAGAATACCCAGGCAGCCATCCGTCAGCCCGGACATTCAGCAACGTTTTTCTTTTTGCCCTGAACACCCAAGCTTGTGGAAAATAAAAAGAAAACCATATGTATTCAAATTCCACTTCCTCCAACATTTGCATGTTGATCATCTAGGGCAGGGGTCAGCAACCTAAAGCCCATGGGCCAGAAGCAGCCCATGGAGGTTGTTTGACTAGCCCATGAGCCGCCCCCGAACCAAGTTGCCTGCTTGCGCGCTGTGCTAAACCGGCACAGTGCGGCATGGGGACTTGCTTTTGTGGCGCCCAAAATTGCATCTGCACGTGTGCAGATGCCCAAAATTGCAGGGGCGCGCGCCCACGATCTGGCCCATGGAGGGATCTCTGCGGGACTGATCCGGCCCAGGCATGATAAGCCTTGCTGACCCTGATCTAGGGTATCTCTTCCATGGAGCCGGCATGGCAGTTAAATAGGGGGCTGAAACAGGGTTAGAAAGAGGCTAGGGTTGGGTCCTTCCTGGAGATTTTTGGGGAAATATTGGTGTAAGTGTTTTTGTGAATTAAAGAAAACCTCATTTTTAAATAAAGCCAAATGGGAGGAAAGATTGCTGGGCAGTTGAAGGATTCTGATAGCAAACAATGGCAGATTGTGGCATTGCACAAAGGTAACAGAACTGGTGGGACACAGAATGCAAGGAAAGTGTCATCCATGTGATTCGTTCTCATTTGATAATATAATACATTTTGCAAAGTTTTAAAGGAAAATAGACTATATCCAGCTCGGTTTCACTCAGATCCATTGAAATTAATGGACCTAAGTCATGTCCATCAATTTCAGTGGGTCTTCTTTAGGTATAACCTAACACTGGATACAATCGTATATGAAAATGTGAAGCTTGTTTTTCCACATTTATGAACTCAGAGGAATGTGGGTAGTGTTGGGAAGATGCCCATACATTATTTATTTTCTTAATTTGTTATTGTTTGCCTTTGCAAATTTTATAAGAACGTGTGGAACATAAACTGAACCAAACAGAATTCCCAAACAGCAGCTTATGTAAGCTTCCCTCCAGATGTACGCCAATCAAGAAAAAGAGAAACCAATAAGTACTACACAGGGAGTACATGCATAAAAAGCCATGCCTTGCTTCCATCCAGAAGCTTTGACCAGCAATAATTTTAATTTCATTTTGTGCATTCATTCCTGAGTGGACATCTTCTCACCAGCTGTGTGATTACCGTATTTTTCGCTCTATAGGGCACACCGGACCATAGGGTGCACCTAGTTTTTTTTGGGGGGGGGGGGAATAAAGAAAAAAAATTATTGCCCCCCAGCCCCAAAGAGCAAAGAAGCCAAGACAGCCAGTGGGATCCATCCCGCTGGCTGTCTTGGCTTCCTCTTTAGCCACGCACAACCTCTCCAGCTGGGAGAGGCTGCGCACGGCTTCGTTTTTAGCCCCGGGGCTGGGGAAGCTTCCCCCGACCCCAGCCCCCAAAACAGGTCCGGGAGCGGTGGCAAGCGCTGCGGATAGCTGCCCGAAGCCCGGGGTGTGCAGCGCTGCACTCCCCGGGCTTCGGGCTGCAGGCTGCAATCCGCAAGCCTTCGGAGCCCGGTGGGAACTCCCTGCATTCGCTCCATAGGACACACAGATTTTTGGAGGGGAAAAAGTGTGTCCTATAGAGCGAAAAATATGGTATGTCTCTTTATCTTAATTGAGGGTGACACATCTAAACCCTTCTATTCTTCAAGATCTAGTTGCAAAAGCGGGGAAGTGTTACAAGAACTGGAAACAAGCTTGATCATCTGATGTGTATCCATGTAGTGTCTTGTTTTGGAAATGTAGGGTGTCTGCAAGGAACCCTTCTCACACATTTTCTGTAGGTCACAGTAATTGTAGGACATACTGTGTGTAATAAACTCAACAAACATCATGGTCTTGCAACTTTCCTTCATTTCATTAATTAGTCCTTTGCCCTGTGGCATATTTGCCAATAAATGAGTTCATGACATACATATTTTTTGTCCCTAAAATCAGCTCCATTTAATATTGGTAATCTAGCAGATTGGGATTTGAACCAACCTTTAAACATTGTAACATTTTCAGTTAAAGTCAAGACCAGAAGTTGCTTACCTACTTCAGGCAAGTCCAAAGTCCGTTTCAGGGGCCCAATTCTTTCTTTCTTTCTTTCTTTCTTTCTTTCTTTCTTTCTTTTACAATAATATTGATTATTTTCCATACGTAAACATAACAGAAGAAAGAGCCAACAATAATAAAGAAAAAAGAATGAAACGGAAAAAGAATAAAGAAAAAAGAACATATAACATAAAATACATCAAATCACCACATAAACAAAAAATTAATTAATTAATCAAAATCCATCTTCATAAACATATTACTTGACTTCCTCAAATCTCTTCCATCTGAGTTTCTTAGTAGTTATATATCATTAGTAGTTCCAATATCATTATCAGGGGCCCAATTTCGGCCCGCCGGTCGGTTTAATCCGGCCCCTGTGGTAGTTTATTTCCTGGAGGAAAATCCTAAACAAAACTTCAACCCTAAAAAAAGCTCTGTTGTTGGGAATACATCCCTTTCTTCTTCAGTTCAATAAGATTTCATAAAATGAAGCTTTAAAAATGCAACACCTTTTTTGAAACACTCAGTACTATTAAATATTCACATCCATATAGTAATTTTTCTTTCATTTAATTGCAAATAGAAAAGTTCATCCTTTCAATTCCCTTCCCTTTTGAATTGCATATTATATATAATGTATTCTGTGCCCTGAAGGTAGAAATCCTTATAATTCACTTTACCAGTTCTCATTATATTTTTTGTATTGTGGTAGAATTCTCGTGCCTTTAGGATTCCCCCCCCCCCCGCCCAATGGCAAGTCCTTACCCATTAGCTTGACATTTTGAAATGAAGGAATGTTAATAGATTTCTATGGTTGACTTGAGTCATTGGTGGAATTTTGTTCCTTGCGGAAGTCAGCAGTGTTCATTCTGGTGTTTAATGAGGATTGATGTTGATTAGTATAATGAAGAAATCAAACCAGAAGAATAAAAAACCTAAATGAAATGCTGGATTTACGGAGCTAAAAATCATGTTGTGGGATTATGAGGGGCAAATGAAATCTGTTATGCAAAAGCAGCATCTAACAAAATATTTGACAATGGGTCTCATTATTAAGCCTGTTGGGAAGCACTGGCTGCTCTGTTTACAGATTAGGGGAGTTAAATCCCCAAAAAGGCTTTTAAAATGTAGGCGTTCCTTAAATTATGGAGACTGACATTTCTTTGACTTGTGTGCACATAAGCTTGTAAGGCCACTGAGAAATCACTGCTTGCTAATGCTATTATATTATATTATATTATATTATATTATATTATATTATAATATTATATTATATTATGATATTAAAGGTAAAGGGACCCCTGACCATTAGGTCCAGTCGTGACCGACTCTGGGGTTCCGGCACTCATCTCGCTTTATTGGCTGAGGGAGCCAGCGTACAGCTTCCGGGTCATGTGGCCAGCATGACTAAGCCGCTTCTGGCGAACCAGAGCAGTGCACTGGTTTACCTTCCCGCCGGAGTGTCAGAGCTAACAAGAGCATCTTCACTTAGTTAGCTGTTACCTTTCAGGCTTGTGCTATTTATCATATACTGAAATTCTAGCTCATCAGTGTATTGTTTTATCTTAATTATTTCCAGTTAAGTTTGTCTTCCCTTTCGGTGGCCAGAATGAGCTCGCATGTTGGCCCATTGCTTTTCTGTCTTTTCTCCCTAAGAAACTCTGGAATTAGGAATATGTCTTTGATTCTACCTAAATTGTCCTTAACTGTAGCTTTATAATCCCTTCGTATAGCAGTAAATGAAATCAATTCACATTAGGGGAAATAAACACAGCCCATCATTGGGCAAATGCTTTGATTTGCTAGTGACTCACTAAAGCCCAAATGGATTGGATTGATGCCAGCTATGTTCCATTACAAACATCTAAGCTGATGAGGTGTACTCTCTTTTAAGTGTAGCATCCACATGCCAGATTAGAGCTGCTGGAAGCGTGCAGTGATGTGTGCCCTTCTTCCTGGAGGCTCACCAAAACACAAGTCTAAATATGTTCCAGAAGCATACAATAAATCTTTTAAAAAAAACGAATTGGCTTTTGGTGGCTAAAGATAGGGCAGTGTGAAATCGTGTTCATAACTGAATGGGCTTTGTGATTTCATTAAAAAAAATTATAAGAATACAAAATACAGAACTGAAGAATAAAAAAGAAAAAGAAAAGGAAGAAGAAGAAAAAGGGAAAAAATAGATACATGACACCAATCCATAATTCTATTCCATCGACTTCCTGTCCATTCTTTCATGGCTCCCTAAAGTTTCCCATTTCTGCTGCATATTCTGTTTTTTCTAACCATTTAAACATTCTAATTCTTCTCATTATAAACTTTAACTACTGAACTTACTCCAAACTGACTCAAGTTCTAACATTTTTACAATGGTTTTTTAGGTAGTCTACAAATGGCTTCCATTCCTCTTTAGAACTTTTCTCTTCTTGCTCTCTAATTTTGCTGGTTAAGCTTGCTAATTCTGCATATTCCATTAATTTCATCTGCCACTCCTTTGTAGGTACTATCTCCTTTCTCCATCTTTGTGCATATAGGATTCTCGCTGCTTTAGTGGCATACATAAACATATTTATTTGTTTACTTGGTAACTAGGACCTCATTATTCCTAACAGGAAAGCCTCTGGCCTCTTTGGAAAATTCTTCCAAAATATTTTCCCCCAATTCATTATAGATCATTTCCCAATGGGCTTTATGATTTCAACCTGGTGAAGCGATCAAACAAACAAGATGTATCTGCTTCCATTTGAGAACCAAGCTGTCTTGATACTTGCTGGTGTTCACACTAGTTGGTTTCAAGTGGGAAAAACCAGCTTTCTTTGTATATCCAGATTTCAAGTAGCGTCTATTTTCCTTTAAAGATCAAGTTTTTAAAAGAAGTTACTCTGATATAGTTTATTTTGGAGTTTGGCGGTCCATATGCCTAATGTTTCCATTTACACACTGTTTCTCCTATTGACAGAGTGAGTGAGTGGGTAAGAAGTGTTGGCCTTCGTGAAAACGTATGACTATACCAACATACCACATTAAATTGAAATATATTCTGCAGTAATTACTGAAGTCTCAGTGGGTGAAATTTAATCCCTGCTGTAATTCCATTAGCTGTGCCAGTGAGAGGTACATCTGATATTTTTGAGCCAGGGTCCATTTTCTGAGAGTGTTTTATTATACAAGCTCTAATTTAATAAGCTTCCACTTTCTATACTGAGGCCCCAGTATCATGCAGTAGATGTTTAGAGGTTTTCCTTACTGCAAATAGCTACTACTGTGCATTCATTACTGAAAAAAGAAGGGGGTGGGAGAGAGAATTGGAAGCATAATGGGCACGTCTTATGATACCTTAATTTTAGATCCAGCTGACTTCTATTTCTTAAATTTTGGGAAAAATAAAACACTGAGAAGGATGACTTCCTTTCAGCTTGATTCCATGTTTTAGATTAAGTCAGTAAATAAAAGTTATTGCAGCTTGTTGATCGTTATGCTTGGAGTTCTTTCAAAGGACGTCGTCGTGTTCCATAGCTCCATGTGTCTTTTCTGATGAAATTCATGCAGTCAGGCTTTCAATGTTGGAAGGAATCTGAAGAACATCTGGTCCAAATCCTCTCCTTTATGGCCCAAGTCCTGGGAACCAGCAGACCCCCTCAACTGCCTCATGGCCATTGTTAACTTGGTTTGGCCTGGCTTTGGCCCCATCTTTCTGGGTTGTGTTAACTAGGAATGGGCTTTCTAATGGAGATGGAGAAGGGAAGACCTAAGAGGTTTTCCCCAGAGAGGCAGGTTTGTGAGACGTGAAAGCATCCCCCCTTCTCCCCATTCCTAATTTCAGCATCTTTCCACTGTGGTTTAAGAGGAGAAATGTCAGTGCATATCTGTGTATGGAATTGTGTTTCTTAAACGCCCAAGACAGGGATAAATTGCAAGTGTGTGTATACATTCATGTGTGCTTATCTGGGGATGAGAGGGAAGCATTCTTCTTCTTATTATTTTTTAAAGTAAAGGACCCCTGGATGGTTAAGTCCATCCAGTCAAAGGTAACTATGGGGTTGTGACGCTCATCTCGCTTTCAGGCCGAGGGAGCCGGCTTTTGTCCACAGACAGCTTTCTGGGTCATGTGGCCAGCATGACTAAACCGCTTCTGGCACAACGGGACCATGACGTAAGCCAGAGTGCACAGAAACGCCGTTTATCTTCCCTCCGCAGTGTTACCTATTTATCTACTTGCACTGGCCTGCTTTCGAACTGCTAGGTTGACAAGCGGTGGGAGAGAGCAATGGGAGCTCATCGCATCGCGGGGATTTGAACTGCCAACCTTCCGATCAGCAAGCCCAAAAGGTTCAGTGGTTTAGACCACAGCGCTACCTGTGTTACTATGTGAGAGTTCATTTGCACACAAACTATTTAGCTGTGTCCATTGGTAAATTTCAAATAGTATTGCCCCCTGGAAGGTCACCTAGAGATTTGAAATGTCTTTTTTTTTTTAGTTTTGTGGAAATTCATAGCATCATTGTTTATTTATTTATTCCATATAATTTATATACAGCTTGATCGTAAAAAAATAGCCCCCTCATTACTCTCAAACGCTTACGGCCAATTTGATGCAACAGTCCTTAGTTTCTCAAGCTGCCATATTCATCCCGTTGATCAAAAGTGTAACTTCTCCCCTTGTTGGCTTCTGTGTGGTTGTTTGGGAATTCCTTGATACTGTCTCTCTCCAAACAGTAAAACATATGCTCTCCTTGGTTATATCGTTGGTCCGTTTTGCCAGATCCAGTTGCAGGGACAATACCTCTCTGCTCTGCCTGCAGACAAGCAGTGGAAAAATTACAACAGCACAACCAGCCACTGATTGCGTGATTCTCCCCCCCCCCCTGCTCCCCCACCATTATCATTTATTAGCAGTGGCTCTATTTCAGATATGTGACTGACTTTCTGAACCAGGAAGGTGCTTACCTGCAAGGTGAGCTGGTAGTAATGAGAGAAGCTTTTAAGGGCTAGGGTTTCAGGCGTCTCTGTCCAGAGCCATTCCTGGGGGAAGATTGAGCGGGTTTCCTTTTTAGGTCCTCTCTGTCAATCACAAAGCTCTTTTGTCCTCTTAATGCATTGATGTGACTGGCCTTTTGGCTGTTAATCTTGTTCTTGTCATCCTCAGATGCGAAATAAAAGAGCGGGGAAATAGCTCTTCGGGTTCTCAGGCCTCGTGGAACAAGTTGCTTGGGGCTACAGCAGACCTCTGTGTCCCAGCTGCCCAGAATGCTTTTTCTTTTGCGATTGGATCGCCAACAATGATGTGCATTACCCTCGCAGCTTCAGTTCCTGGGGCATTGCTGAGAACAAGGCTGATGTTACAAGGCTGATGATGGGAAAGCAATTGAGCTTTGCGGATTTGATTTCTCTCTTTGGGCCTGGCACAGAGGCACCACAGTTTGAAAGTGGAAGCGCCCCATGCGTGAAACTTCCGGCAGTCTCAGATTAAATATCCAGCCCTTTTTAAAATTTGCATTTCCAGGCCTGTTTATCTTTTGCTCTTAGTGTATTAGATTTTCCATGAAGCAGAAATAATAATCTATTCTTTGTTATACATCTTTCATTCCTAAATATTTTTACTGCCTGCAGAGCTGCCCTAGCATTTATTCTGTACCACCATATAAACATGTTTTGTGATTTAGTTCTACAGTAGTTGGTGCACGCTGTCTGAGATGTAGACTTGATAACCTGGCAGTTCTTTGGCTAGAGCTCTTGGTTTGCAATTTTGTTCACATTTACTTGGGAGAATGCATGCTTGAATTAAGATGGTTTTACTTATGAATAAGCCTGCATTGGATAGGGTTAAATATCGACTGCAATTTTGCAGTTAACTTTGCTGTTTGAAACATGCATTCTGTCATATGTCAGGGTTAGGGAACCTCCAGCCCACAACTCCAATCTGGACTGGAACGGACCCTAGTTTGGCCTGCAGCACTGTTTCCCCCAAACCACACCCAACTGCCCTACACCTGGGGCAGCTGAGTTCCCCGTGAACAGCAGGTGTGGGGTAGGTAACGTCGTGGCTGGATTGGCTGAATGGTTAAGTTCCTCACAGAGAAACCCCCTGTGTAGCCAATCCCTGCAAAAAGCAACTTTGCTAGCTCTATGCCAGGCATAGTCAAACTTGGCCCTCCAGATGTTTTGGGACTACAACTCCCATTATCCCTGACCACTGGTCCTGCTAGCTAGGGATGATGGGAGTTGTAGTCCCAAAACATCTGGAGGGCCGAGTTTGTCTAAGCCTGCTCTATGCTCAGCAGAAGGGCCATAAGTCAGTGCTTTGCATGTAAAAGATTCCCTGGTTCAATCCCAGGCATCTCCAGACACGGCTGAGAAAATCTCCTGCCCGAATCCTGGAGAGCTGCTGCCACTCAATGTTGTTTTTTTTAAAAAAATTTTTTTATTAACCGACCAATCAAATCAAATCATATCACATAAATTCCGAATTACAAAGCCGAATTTTAAATTTTTGTTGAGGGGACCCATATTTCAAGATCCGAAGGGGGATTCTGATCATCTTCTTGCTACTGCGTTAATGTCCAAATCAGTCCAAATAAAGTTCATAATTCTATCCAGTCTTATCTTGCTGTTTCCCACATCTCATCTTGTTCAATTTTTTTTCTTTTTTTCTTTATGATCTCTTCTGATAATCTCCTTAGCAGATAAACACCAATTATATCCTGTGTGAATTTTTCCGTTCGTCCAATCCTCGTATCGAGATGGTT